>NC_067485.1:57844006-59044006 GCF_947179515.1 Apodemus sylvaticus | reverse complement strand
CCTGTGTGAGCCCTACAAAGGGTGGGATTAGACAGATGCCTTAGAATAGCCTTGAGCCTGTACCAATATCTTGCTATCTGCCACCTCCTGGACTTGAGAAGTAACCCTCAATTTATGAATTCCTTCTTTATTACTTCATGAACATCTGCTGAAATTTGAAAGAGAGCAAGGGGTGGTGGTGCTATATTTGAGTGTGCAGAGGGAGGAAAGGGAAGGGAGAAATGATATATTATAATCTCAGAAATAAGAGAAATAGAACAAAAAGTGGTTGGTCACATTGTATCCAAGTCACGAAACAGGGAACAATGTGGGTGCTCAGCGCTCTCTCTCTCTCTCTTAAAAATGAACTTACTTTTATTTATGTATATGTGTCTGTGTGGGAGCATGTGCATGAGTGTTGGGTAGGCTTAAATTTTTCAAAGCTTACTTTAATTAGGGTACTTAAATGCTTTAATCTCCCACTCACCAGAGGCAGTGAAAAGGTTAATAGGGCAAAGGGGGATGTGGGCCTGTTTAAAAATTGTTGTTTTTGGGTGATCGCAATCTTTCTTGTCAAGATATCAGCAGTTCAGCTCACATGAATCAGTCATGGTAGCCAGATCTACTCGCAAACACTACTGATGAGTCAGCAGTGGCAGTTTGATCCAAAAGAAACCATGAAGCCCTGCCAATTGGCCTGAGTCTGAAAAACAAAACAAACAAAAACAAAAAACAAAACCAGCACCTAGCAAACAAGCAAACCAATAGAAATATCATGAAAAGTTCTTTGGTACATTTTTTTACCTACAAAGTCACAACAAATGACAGCGAAGAAGGCAAGGCGAACCAATGCCACACAGGATCGTAGTTGTAGTCGTTGTCAGTTGTTGTCGTCATGATTGTCGTCCACTGTCTTCTGGGTTATAGTTATACCCCTTCCAAACATGGCACATTCTCTCAGGAGTCTGCTCTAGAAAAACATCACCCGCCATTTTTCTAGGCTTTCAGAAAAACACCAGGAGGTGTCTGTTTTCAGCAAAAAACAAACAAACAAAAACAAACACAAAAAACAAAACCCAAATTTTCTACTTCAGTGTTGGGTGCCTGTAGAGGCCAGAGACACTGGGTCTACAGGCAATTGTGAGCCACCTGACATGGGTATTAGGAACTGAACTCAGGTCCTCTGGAAGAGCAGAGCACACACTGAACTGCTAAGGCATCTTGTCATTTCTCTTCCTCCTTTCCATAATTTCATGTATTTCATTAATATCAATATTTTTTATTCGATATATTTTTTATTTACATTTCAAATGATTTTAATATCAATATTTTTATATATCTTCATATTTTCAAGATTACTACATTGTTTTAACTATCTTACATATCTTGTTTGTCACAATAGACTTTGAGTTCTTTGAGATTAATTAATTTTGCTTCTTTTTGACAGAACAGAAAGCTGATTCTAAGGTCTCAGACATGTGGAGAAGCACTCTGTCACTGAGATATACTCCCACCAGTATTCAAACATGGTGGGAGTTTGGGGAAGTATTTGTAAAAGTTGGAACATCTAAAATAATCCTTTCAAGCTCGGCGGTGGTGCACGCCTGTAATCCCAGCACTCTGGGAGGCAGAGGCAGAGGCAGAGGCAGATGGATTTCTGAGTTGGAGGCCAGCCTGGTCTACAGAGTGAGTTCTAGGACAGCCAGGGCTACACAGAGAAACCCTGTCTCGAAAAAAACCAAATCCAAAAAACCAAAAATAAAATAAAATAAAATAAAATAAAATAAAATAATTCTTTCAAACTTAATCTTTATTCATTTATGCTTCATTTGACACATAAATTTAGCATTTTATATTTTTAAGGCCATATGCAAAAGTAAGTATTTTAAAAATAAAACATCTATAGCAATGCATAATCAAGACTATTTCAGCCGGGCAGTGGTGGCACACACCTTTAATCCCAGCACTTGGGAGGCAGAGGCAGGCGGATTTCTGAGTTTGAGGCCAGCCTGGTCTACAGAGTGAGTTCCAGGACAGTCAGTGATCTATACAGAAACCCTGTCTCAAAAAACCAAAAACCAAACCAAAACAAAATAAAATAAAACAAAACAAAACAAAAAACCAAAACTTCAAATTAGGTAATATACTGAAAATACTTAAAGATATTAAGGAGTGTCTCATGGGATGAAATTTTCAGTTAGAATTGTAACTTTACATAATTAGAAGGCAGTAGTTTGGGAACTGATTCCATCTATCACATCCATGGATATATTACAGCAGGACTTAACACTTTAAACCAACAGAGCTATACAAATTACTTTTTCTTTCCATTTTTTTTAAATTTGATTTAATCCAGTCATATCTCCTGGATCTGGAGTTACAGGTGGGTGTGGGCCCCAGGAATCAAACTTTTGTCCTACAGAAGAGCACTATGAGTTCTTAACTGTTGAGTGAGCTCTCTAACCCCAAAGAAACAAAACCTTTTCAAATAATCAGATTTATTTATTCTATTTTAAGTGTGAGTGTTTTGCCTACAAGGCATATACCCCACATGGGTGTCTGGTACTCCAGGAAGTCTGAAGAGGGACTTGGACCCCAAGAATTGATGTTACTAGAGGTTGTTGTTAACCCCTATATGAGGGCTAGGAAACAAACCTGGGTCCTTTGCAAGAGCAGCCAGTGCTTTGAAATATTGAAATACTGAGACATTTCTCTAGACCTCTTTTTTTTTTTTTTTTTTTTTTTTTTTTTAAAGACAGAGTCTGTCAACATGGCTGTACAAGAATTCACTATGTAGACCATGCTGGCCTTGAACTCACAGAAACCTGTCTCCCTGAGTGCTGTGAATAGAATCATGGATGGCCTGGGTCCCCTCTCTCTCTATTTTTA
This sequence comes from Apodemus sylvaticus, assembly GCF_947179515.1. NCBI lineage: Eukaryota > Metazoa > Chordata > Mammalia > Rodentia > Muridae > Apodemus > Apodemus sylvaticus. The sequence goes on along the minus strand of NC_067485.1, from coordinate 59,041,138 downwards.
GCTAAGAATCTCACTATTTTGGGAATGCTTGTTTGAATTCCTGAGTTAAAAGTGTGACTCTCATACCTCTGTTTCCCTTGTGTATGTGTAAGCCAAAGTACAACGTTTGGGCATTAGTTCTTGACTTCCAACATGTGGGTCCTGGGAACTGAACTCAGGTTGTTAAGTTGGTGGCAAGCACTTTTGCTCCCTGAGCCATATCACTGGCCCTCAACTCATTATTTTCACACATTAATTTCTTTAAGGAATATGTGGAAAATCTACTTGTGTATGTGATCATATATACACACACATTCTATAATATTTAAACTAGATTAAATACATCAATTTAAAACAAGATATTTAAATACTTTTAATAATTGTTTTTGAATGAGTATTAATGTTTTGGATACATGTCTTGGGTATGTCTATGTACCACTTGTGTGCCTGGGACCTAAGCAGGAAGCAAGTGCGAGATCCCATGGAACTGGAATTACAGACATTGTGAGCTACCATGTGGTTGCTGGGAATTGAACCTGGGTCTTCTGGAAGAGCAGTCGGTGCTCTTAATCAGAGCTATCTCTCTATCCTCTTGAAGTATTTGTCATAAAAACATCACACTCCCTTCTAGCTTTTTGAAACACACCACATATGATTATCTAGTTATTTCACTATATCACATCAGAGCTTCTTATTCTTATTGATTTACAGTTTAGTACCATGAGTCAAATCCCCACACTTTTCTTCTACTTCTTGCTCCATGCTTTGGTAACTAGCCTACTTGCAACTTCTCTCCAGTAAGTAATAGGCAGCTGCGTTGCTTTGGCTGCAGCGATGAAACACCATAACCAAAGCAACTTGGGAAGGAAAGAGTTTATTCAACTGGTCTTCCACATCACTGTTCATCATCAATGAAAGTTAGGACAGGAACTCAAAAGGCAAGAACCTGGAGGCAGACCTGATGCAACGGCCATGAAGGAGTGCTGTTTACTGGCTTGCACAATCTGCTTTCTTACAGAATCCAGGATCACCACCTCAGGTATGGCACCACTCACCGTGGGCTGGGCCTTCCCATATCAATCACTTAACTTAAAAAAAAAAATGCTTGCTCTACAGGCTTGCTAAGAGTCTGATCTCATGGAAGCATTTTCTCAATTAGGGTTCCCTCCTCACAGATGACTGACTCTAGCCTATGTCAAGTTGACATAAAATTACATTAAGGATCACAGGTCACAGGATCTGTGACTACCTAAGTCCTTAGTGGCTAACAGTAATTTGCTGCTAAGCCTGACAGACCACCTGAATTCAGTCCCTAGAATTCCCATGGTGGAAAGAGAGAACTAATATTGTAAATTGTTCTCTTTGTGCCGTGTCCCCTCTATACCCCCCTACACACAAATAAATGTAATAAAAATAAAGAATGGCAAGATTTCCTTTTTCTTTTTTGTTTTTGTTTTTTGGATTTGATTTTTTCGAGACAGGGTTTCTCTGTATAGCCCTGGCTGTCCTGGAGCTCACTCTGTAGATAAGGCTGGACTGGATCTCAGAAATCCACCTGCCTCTGCCTCCCAGAGTGCTGGGATTACAGGCGTGCGCCACCACCGCCAGGCTAGATTTCCTTTTTCTTAAGGCTAACCAGTTTTCTATGTATACAAATCACATTTTAAAATCCATTTATCGGTTTATCAGCTTATACTTAGCTTGCTTCCACTAGGCAAAAAAAAAAAAAAAAAAAAAAAAAAAAAAAAAAAAAAAAAAAAAAAGCTACTTTAAAAAACATTTCACTCGACTAGCTTCAATTTCCTTTATCCTTATGCTATTCCACAACTGGAAATTCATAAACCATACATAAAACATGCAATGTTTTGCAATCACTGGCAGAAAATTCCGTCGTCATTAGTACCTAAAGATCTACAGAACCAGTAGGGTAGCTCATTACATAAGTCTAATTATCAGTTGTCAAAATCAAGTACTAAAAATATAAACACCCGAAACTTTTTCATGAATATGCACATCTGACTAGGACTGACTGAGCAGCACCAAGTTCAAGAAAAGTGGTGAGGCAAAGGTAAACACGCAAAGCGTTCTCATGTTGAGAAAGGTAGAAAACCTGAGCCTTCCTTTTACACGATTAGGACAAGTCTCATTCATTGCAGGTTTTATGATTTGACTGACACTTCGCTTGCGAACTCTTTAAATTTTAGGACCTTGGGCAAGTCAACTACCATTTCCTCATTTATAAATACCTTACAGTGCTTTTGAAATAGATCATGTTTGCCAAACTTCACACATATGAAGGCTCTTGTATACATCTCTCGTGATGCCTGCGCTCCTCCAGTAAGTTTTGTCTTTTTGAATAATCGATCAGTGAGTCCAGAATTTTTTTCTGGGGTACTTTTGATTACAGGTCGCACGAGCTCTGAAAGAACTCTTCAGGCGACACTGTTCACAATACCCAGATGAATACGCTATCAGGGTACATGCCTGTCAGAGGAACTGTCAGAGATTCCTTTTTTCTCGAAGCTTAAGAAGCACTTCGGAGACGCCCCAAAAGCAACACGGAAGAAAGGAACTTCCGCCACACACCGGGAGGATGGGCTACACAGAGAAACCAAACCGGAACCGGAGGGAATGACGCCAGCCTACAGAGGAAGGTGTCCGGAAGCGCCGGGGGACTACAGTTCCCATAAGCCCGCGGGGCAAGGTGAGGGGCAGGCGTCGAGACAAAACCGGACAGGCCTTGCCAGTCATTTGGCTATATCAAGGTAAATGCCGACACCGCGGCTCCGAGGGAAGAGTGACTTATAGTTCGCAATTAGATTTTTACGAGTAACCTTCCCAACCCATCCTCAACCGACAAAAATGACGCTCCCAACGGGGGCGTCCTTGAGATTTCCAGGCCACAGCACTCCACGCCTGCGGCGAGCTTTCTCTGTGCCTACGACGCGGGCATTACGTTCCGCACCGACTTTCTCCATCTCTAGCCTCCGGCGGGGCTGTGCCTGACTCCTGGGCGTGGAGAGTGGGTAATGGAGGTGTTGAGCAGCGGGTCGCCTCCGCTCACCTTTGCTCGCTCCGCCCAGGCGCCAGAGGGTGAAAGCTGTCCCAAGACCTGGGGGCCAGGGCTAAGCATTTCCATCCTCGCCCTTAATCCCCCTTTGTAGCCTTTAGCGTGGTGTAAATCCACAGGAGAGGCCAAGCGACTTCTCCTAGGTCACGGAGTGTAAGTGTCAAAAGAAGTTTTGAAGCCACTTTTTATGGTTCACTCCCTTCTACAGTTTAACCCCGAGGCTAGGCATTGAGGACCACCGACTCTTGAGGTTTTGTTTTTGTCCTTTAAACACTAGCGGTATCTAGGGGGCACCTTTGGGACCAGGCATAGAATCCTAGCGCGTCATCGGCGTCGCTAGCCTCAGCCCGAACTTAAAACAAGCACCGGGTTCTCCGCAGGCCGACCCCAGCCGAAGCGCCTCGTAGCCTCCTTCCCCCTCCTCGGAGAACGCGCACCCCGCGCACGTCACCACGGCGGAGCGGGTGGGTGGGGTTTGCTGCACGGCGGCGGTGGCGGCGGAGGCCAGTGGGTCCTCCAGCGACTCTGGGGCGGGGCTGTGGGGACGGTGCCCACCGACTGCTGGACTTGTCAGGAATGGGGGGTGTGGCTGGTCGGCCAGCATCTTCCGGGTGGGAGAAAGGGTCCGCTGTTACCGGCGGCACAACCTCCAAGGCCTGCTGCTAGAGATGCTCTTCCTCTCGGTGAGTTGTTCGGCTGTTTTGTTTTTTATTTATTTTTTTGTTGGCTGGGATGTACTCTTAGACACGCCCCACGGAGGAGGAAGGAACCAGGCCACCTTGGTCTGTGTGGCCTTGATTGGGCGGGCAGAGGGGAATTGACCACCTCTGCTCGCGTCGTTAATCTGCAGCTGCGCTCGGTGTTCAGTTTCATGCAGGCTCTTGGGAAAGCTGGTGCTGCTGCTGCTGTGTGATTCCCGCGGACAGACCTTGGGACCGGGGCCGGCGCTGGCAGCTGGAGATGGCGGACACACGATCAGTGTATGAAACCAGGTTTGAGGCGGCCGTGAAGGTGATCCAAAGTTTGCCGAAAAATGGTAAGTGCAGTGGGCTCTGGGTAAAAGACCTATCAGCTGGTGCTAGTCGACCTTCGTTGGCGCCCCTCCTATTTTGTCATTTGAACGAATGTAATTGAAAGAATGGCATTGAATGTTAATTACCCTCTGATTTTTTTTATTTATTTATTTATTTATTTATTTATTTATTTTTGTTTTTTTTTTTCGAGACAGGGTTTCTCTGTATAGTCCTGGCTGTCCTGGAGCTCACTCTAGACGAGCCTGGCCTTGAACTCAGAAATCCGCCTGCCTCTGCCTCCCAAGTGCTGGGATCACAGGCCTGCACCACTGCCGCCTGGCTACCCGCTGATTTTTGAGGTCCAAGACGACGTTTTATCTAGGCTTTAAGTAGTTTATATTTTTGAGAACAAGTCTTATCACTTAATGAGTGTGGATCTGGTCAAGTTAAAAAACCAAAACAAAACTGGGGAGGGATGTCAGGTGGTACCTAACTCAAAAGAGTAATCCAAACCTTCAGAAACTTTTGATATGAAGTGAAAAGAAAGAACAATAATATTCACTTATAAAATGATTATTTTTGACTATAATGTGTCAAGTACGGTTTTCTTTGTGTGTACCCTGACAACAACTTGTAAAACTTTTTGTAATTTTGTCTGACCAGTGTTAAGAAATTTTTTCCATCACTAAATTTTTTCTTTCAGTGTTCTAAATAGAGAGACTTTTACTTTGAAAATTTATATCCATTTGCATTGTGATTTACTTTTCATAATAAATTAGATTAAAAATTGTCTTACCCACTTTACTGTGTGCACTAGAATGGATAATGAGAACCTGTCTCAAAAAATAAAAAGGAAATAATATAGGAACTCAATTAGACATTTATTAAAAAGTTGTTTTAAATTTTATTTACATTGGTGATCTGCCTTCATGTATGTCTGTGTGAGGATGTCAGATCCTCTGGAACTGGAGTTACAGTTAGGATCATGAAGTGTCATGTGGGCACTGGGATTTGAACCCAGGTCCTTTGGAAGAGTGGCTAGTGCTCTTAACACCTGAGCCACCTCTCCATCTCCAGATATTGAGCTTGATATTTTTAAATGTTCAATTAAGAATATTTATAGGAAAGTATGATTTCAGAGTTTTATGTAAGTAGTTTGTTCACTTCTCTAAGCCATGCATTTTATAGGTCTTTGAAAATGAATAAGCTCGACCTGATATTTCTATTTGTTCTACTTCATTATTTTACATGCTACTTATTAAAAAACCTAAATGAAATGGATTGCAGGCCAGCCAGTTTGGGCTACAAAGCAGGATCCAGCTTTTTTTTTTTTTTTTTTTTTTTTTTTTTTTAAGTATTGAGAAATTAAGATAGACTCGATAAATGGACCTTGCAACAGATGTGGCGTGCTGTGGCTCAGGCTCAGTGATAGAGGTTGCCAGGGACCTTGAGTTTAATCTTCAAAGAAAAAAGGGCAGGGGCAGGCACGGCTGGATGCCAGAGTAGGTATTTAGCAGGCACAAAGCCATTAATAACAGACAACCCCGCTTGCTCAGGAAAAGGACAAAAAAAAGCATTTGTGTTAGACAGCATTTGATGAAGTTTCAAAAGCTAACTGATCTATCTGAACAAAATTTGGTACAATGAAGTTAAATATTTTTGTAGTTTTTAAATTTGCTTTTGAGACAAAAACTTGCTGTTTAGCTCCAGCTGGCCTCAAATTTGGGAGATTCTCTTTCTCCTGCTTCTGAAGTGCGCGGGTTATAGATATGCTCTACCACACATGCCTTATGCTACTTTGTTTGTTTATTTGTATTTCTTTATTTATTGGCAGTATTGGGGTTGAATACTGCCTAGGAATTAAACTCAGGACCTCTAGAAGAGCAGTCTGTGCTCTTAACCACTAAGCCATCTCTCCAGCCCTGTAATTTTATTTTTATTTGTGCACTAGTAACATTCTAAGCAAGTGGTCTACCGCTGTGCTATATTTCCAGAGTTATTTTAAATTATTTGGTTGGCTTTGAATTATTTTTCAAAGAGATCTTGAAGTTTTTGTTATTTATTATCTAACTTTTACTTATAGTCTAAAATGAGGGGCGAGGGAGATGCTTCTTTGGTTAAGAGTGCTTGCTGCTTTTTTAGAGGACCTAAGTTTGTTTCCCACCTACCACTTCAGCTCTGGGGTATGCAGTGCTCTCTTCTGGCCTGCACCAGTATTGACATGTACATGGGTGGATATACATGCTTAGGTTGTTGAAGGCCCAAGGTTCAATCCCCAATACTGCCAATAAATAAATATAAATAAACAAGCAATAAAATAAAGAAGGTATTATAAGCCATGCATGGTAGAGCATATCTATAATCCTAGTGCACAAATAAAAATAAAATTACAGGGCTGGAGAGATAACTTAGTGATTAAGAGCACTGACTGCTCTTCCAGAGGTCCTAAGTTCAATTCCTAGTAACCACATGGTGGCTCATAGCCATCTGTAATGGGATCGGATGTCCTTTTCTGGTGTGTCTGAAGACAGCTACGGTATACTCATATGCATAAAATAAATAAATAAATCTTTAAAAAAATAAAAAATAAAATTACAAACAAATCTAAATTAACTATATAACGATTGATAGAATCTTAGTTATTAGACATGAAAATTTAAACACATATGTCACGGGAACATCTTTAGGACAGAAGTAATGCTGTCTTACACTTAGTATATTTAAAATATATTCTCAGTTTTTGTTTATATACACAGTAATATGTATCGTTTACCAAAGCCAATAAATTGTAAATTTTGTTAGCTTACTGAAGATATGAGATGAAGTTGTTTAATTAAAGTTTTTTTTATTACATTTACTGTATGTATGCGTGTACCACTCGAGGAGGTTAGAGAACAGCCTATAGGAGGTTAGAGGACAGCCTACAGGAGTTAATTTTCTCTCTCCACGGTGTCTTGCTTGCATGTGACTTTGATGTGCTGAGCTGTCTGTCTCACCCACCTCCCTTTTACAGTTGTTAAATTTTTAAATTTGAATTTGTGCTGTTAACTCATTCTGTGTTTTTTTTTTTTAATTTTTATTCTTCACTCTTTAAAAACTATCTTGTTGGAATCCTATGTCTAAGAAAAAAACCTAAATGTTGATAGGTAGTTATTATGGTGGTTTTGTAATTAATTATATACTCTTGGCCAAACCTGAACTACTAGTTTTCAATTTGACTGTGTTATAATTTCTAGTTAAAAAAAAAAAACCTATTAGCTTTTGATTACTACATGTAATGCTTGATATATAGTCTGTTATCTTGAGACTACCTTTATAGTTACTGTTTTTATGGCAATTTTTGCTTTTGAAAAGTATTAAGCACTAGGATGAAGAGATGGCTCAGCAGTTAAGAGTGGTTGCTGCTCTTCCAGAGGAGCTGAGTTCAGTTCCTTGTACTCACATCTGGCCGCTCACAAGTTCCTGGGACCCTAGCCTCAGGGGATTCTATACCTCTGGCCTTGGGCAGGCACCTGCACTCCCATGCAGATACCCATGCAGATACACACTGTCTTAGGGTTTTACTGCTGTGAACAGACACCATGACCAAAGCAACTCTTATAAAGGACAGCATTTAATTGGGGCTGTCTCACAGTTTCAGAGGTTTTGTCCATTTTCATCATGCAGGGAGACATGGTCCTAGAGAAGGAGCTGAAAGTTCTACATCTTGATCCACAAGCAGCAGAAGCCACAGAGTGACACACTGGCATAGCTTGAGCACATAATACCTTACAGCCTGCCTCCATAGTGACACACTTCCTTCAACAAGGCGATATCTACCCCGTCAAGGTCACACCTCCTAATAATGCCATCCCTGTAGGCCAAGTATTCAAACATATGGGTCTGGGGACCTTCCTATTCAAACCACCTCACACACTTACACATAATTAAAAAACAAAACCAAGTTTTAAACAGAAAAAGGAAAACTGAAGTAATAATCTACATACCTACCTACTATCCAGAAACATCACCTCTTAACATTTTAATGCATATTATGTTATACTTGCTAGGAGATAAGAGTGTTGCTTAGTAGACTGTGCTAGCCTGGAACATACCATATAACCCTACTACTCATCCCATGCTGGCCGTCTACCTGTAATCCTCTTGCTTCTGTTTCCTATGTGCTGAGATTACAGATATGTATTACTGTACTATTTACACATGCACACACACTTATTTAGGTGTAATTATATATGGTGGTTTTTTTTTTAATGTGTGAATATTCTGTCTGCTTGTTTGTGTCCTTTTATGTGTCTAGTGCCCATGGCTGCTGGAACTAGGTATCAGATACCTTAGAGATGGAGTTATTGGTGGTTGTGGGTTGCCACGTGGGTGTTGGGAATCAAATCTAGGGTCTGTGCAAGAGCAGCCAGTGCTCTTAACTACTGAGCCACCATCTCTCCAGCCTCTGTTTGTAGCCTTTTAAAGATGCTTTCTTCCTTTCCCCATTTAATAGCAGGTCATGAAACTTCTTTTGCCTTTATTTATATTTTCCTGCAGTACAGTTTTTAGAAATGTAATGAACAATTAGTCTTTTAATGGGTATAATAGTTATTTAAAATATTAATATTTAAATTTATTGCTTTTATTGAATATTGTAAGTTATAGTACTTGCTTATATAACTTGAAAATTTTAAATATAAAAATGTTAGCTGGGTGGTGATGGTACATGCCTTTAATCCCAGCACTTGGGAGGCAAAGGCAGGTGGATCTCTGAGTTTGATGCCAGTATGGTCTACATATCAAGTTCCAGGACAGCCAGGACGACAGAGAGAAACCCTGTCTCAAAAATCAGAACAAACAAAGCAAAAACCAAAAAGATATGCTATTAGAAACATAAAACACCAAATATATTAAAATGTGTAATGACTTACTATGGAAAGTCAGGCTCCTGTGGGAATCTGAGTGGCCCAAGTGAAAAACCTACATGGTTACGTTGGCCAAAGTTTAAGTTTTCCCCAGATAAAGGACTTCGGGGAAAGCTAGTTAGTTTGGGAACATTTCCTTCCTTCTTTCCTCCCTCCCTCTCTCCCTCCCTCGTTCCCTCCCTCGTTCCCTCCCTCCCTCCCTCCCTCCCTTCCTTCCTTTCTCCCCTCCTTTCTTTTTTCTTTTCATTTTTTTGTTTTTTGTTTGCTTTTGTTTTGGAGACAAGGTTTCTCTATGTAGCTCTGGCTGTTCAGGAACTCACTCTGTAGACCAGGCTGGCCTCGAACTCAGATCCACGTGCCTCTGCCTCCAGATTGCTGGGATTAAAGGTTTACACTACTGCCTGACCACCGTTATTTTCTTTGAAAATAGTCTTCACGTATTTTTTTTTTAATGTAACACTGCTGGCTATTTCAGTTACATCTTTAAAATGGTTTCTAATTTATTTATTGAACTGATACTGTTCTTAAAAGTTTGAACTTCCAGAACATTTTGAAATCATAGGAGCTTTAGCCCAGGTGTGGTGGATCCTGCTTTTAATTCAGCATTCAGGAAGCTGATGCAGGATCATTGCTGTGAATCTGAAGCCAGTTTGGGTTGCATAGCAGATGTAGGCAGGCCTGAGCTGCAGTGTTATACTGTATCTGAATAAAACCAAACCAAACCAGAGAATTACTAAGTGTGTGTGGCTAAGCTAATACAGGGCTTTATGTTATAAGTAATAGTCCCAAGTGATCTGTATTTAATGTATGTTTCCCGTAGGATCATTCCAACCAACAAATGAAATGATGCTTAAGTTCTATAGCTTCTACAAACAGGCAACTGAAGGACCCTGTAAACTTTCAAGGCCTGGATTCTGGGATCCTATTGGAAGATATAAATGGTAATTTCATTTATAGAGTTAAGATAGACTTTTCGTTTAAATGAGTTAATTATATAGCTGTTACTTATGTGTTTTGTGCATAAAGTGTCCTAGGTATTCCTCACAATTTTATTTTTAAAGTGTCCTTAATATACTTTTAAATAATTAGGAAAATCTTGGAGAAGATAGGAAAACAGTAAAATGTCATGAGTAGGTTCTTTACAGATAGAAAACTAAGAAAATGTTTGTACTTAGTTTTCCTTTTCTGTTATAGAGGTTCCTTCCTCTACTTCCAGATTAATACCCCATGTTTGCTTTTGGTGATACAACTCAGTAATTCTAGCAGTCTGAGGTAGAGGCAGAAGGATCAGGAATTCAAGGCCAGCTTTGGCTACATAATGAGAATAGGTAAAAAACAAAACAAAAACAAAAACAAAACAAAACATCAAAAAACCAAACCAACTTTTTCTTATCTCTTTGAGCTGCCAAAGAAAATAGTGGCTTTTGTTTGTCAAGTGAATTGTTTGCTTTGAGACTTTAAGGTAATGTGTAACAAGGTATGACTCAGGGACTGCCACATTGACTTTGGTCTAAAGTGACTCCTGACCCTTAAGAAGAATATTGGTTGTTAATGTTGTAGCTAAAAGAGTCATGAAATATCTAGATGCTGTTCTGTTTTCTAAACTGACTAATACTTGTTTACAGCTTTATATGTATAAATACTACTACGGATTTACAAATATCTGACAAAGCTTAATTTAAGATTATACTTTATCAATAGAGCATGGTAATTAGTGCATCGTGTTTTCAAACAATTAAGTCATTAGAGTCACAGATGAGGAAATCATTTCTTTCCCTAGATTTGACCTTTGGCAGAGTTAACTGCTTCATAAATGTATGAAGACAGGATTTGACTTTTTTTGAGACTGTCTCATCCTAAAACTTACTTGTAGCTGAGGATGGCCTTGAATTTCTGCCCTCCCTCTCTGCCTTCCCAGATTTGGGGTTGTAGGCAAGATCACAAGCATGAACTACACTTGCTAATTTATTCTGTGTTTGGGATTGAACTCAGGGCCTTATGCATCCTAGGCAAGTACTTTTACGACCTGAGCTAGGTCCTTAGTCCTGGGCCATCCTTAGTTCTAGTATGTGATTGGTTGCATATTTAAATTAATGGGGGAATTTTAACCAAAATATTTTCTTTTGTTTACAACATGGCATTCAGAGTTCTTATAATCTTCTAAACTATCCATTACTGTTACTATTCTTTATAATGACATAAAACCTCCTTTTTTTCTTTTGAGGCTGGATAGATGGATCATTGGTTAAAAGCACTTGGTACTCTTGCTATGAGGTCTTGGGTTCCTAGCACCCATACTAGATATCTTACAACTGCTTGGGACTCCAGTTGCAGGGAATCTAATGCCCTCTTCTGACCTGTGAGGGCAGTTGCATGTAATGATACACATATACACTCAGGCTCATATATATACACCAAAAAAAAAAAAAAAAAAAAGAATAAAATAAATCTTTGGGGCTGGAGATATGGCTCAGTGGTTAACTGTGCTTACTTTTGCACAAGACCTAAGTTTAGTTCCCAGCCCATATGGTGGCTCACAACTGCTTGTAACTCCTGTTCTAGGAATCCAACAACCTCTTCTGGCTTCTGCGAGTTCCTGCACATAAGTGTGCACATAAACTCCTGTAGGTATACAAACATGATAATAAATTTTTAAAAATCCTTAAAACCTTTGAGATGGTCCTTAGGAAATATTTATGAATAGTTTATAGTCTTCTGTGCTTTATACGTATGTTGATGGGTTAATGCTTAATGTTTTAAAATTCTACTTTTTTGTCTATTTTATATATATGAGTCTTCAGACACACCAGAAAAGTGCATTAGATCCCATTACAGATAGTTGTGAACTACCATGTGGTTGCTGGGAATTGAACTTAGGACCTCTGCAACATCAGTCAGTATTCTTAACTGCTAAGTCATGTTGCTAGCCCTAAAATTCTATTTTTTTAATACTTTCAAAAATGACTATAAAAGGTTCCATGTGGCTATCTGCATGCATGTGTCTAATGTACTCTGAGCACATTCCTTCCATACTCTGCTGTCTTCCCTTGCTCCCTCTTGCCCTAGTCCCCTCGTTCCTCATTTCACTGACCTTTGTTGCCATCGGCACAGACTTCCTTCTGTTCAGGCTTAGGATCTGTAAACGAGAGAAAGCCTGTTTGCCTTTCTGAGGGCTCTTTACTTTACTCCATAGGATTTTGTCTGCTCGGACTCATTTTCTGCACTTAGCATAACTGCATTCTTTAATGGCTTCAGGCATGAACTATGATGTTTAGCTCAAAAATCAAATATCTCTTGTTATTATTTTTGTATTTTCATTTCTAGGGATGCTTGGAGTTCGCTGGGTGATATGACTAAAGAAGAAGCCATGATTGCATATGTTGAAGAAATGAAAAAGGTAGGGAAAATAATTTATAGCAGAGAATAAAAATGCTCAAAGGAGCTTCAATTTACTTTTGTGTGTGTGTGATAATAGCTTGAAGGGTTAAAACCATGCCGGTCAGTCAAGTCATCTACTTAAGCTTTGTGTCCAGCACCTCTGATTAAATTTTTTTTGGGGGGGGCAAGATCTTATGTAGCTTAAAGCAGCCTCAGTGTTGACAAGTGACAGAAGATTGCCTTATGGACAGGCACCACACAGCCCTATTTATGTGGTATTGGAGATAGAGCCCATGGCTTCATGCATTCTGGGGAAACACTCTGTTAACTGAACTACATGTCAGCCCTGTCTGATGATCATAAAGAAATCGCTTTTGAGCATAAAGGAAATCGATCTGTAATAGTCTCTCCAACCCCAGAGGGTTTTCAACAACATCTATTTGGAAAATCCAGAGTTTTTTTTCATTCTTGCCTGTGCTACCCTTTGCTGTGCCCTTTGTTACATTTTCACAACTTTTATTTAATGAACTTGAGCACCGAGGGCAGAGTTTAATGCTTCTGCTGTTAGTAGTATCAGTAGCATAAACACAAAGGAGCCTTTCAAAAGCAGAGAGAATCAAAAGGCATTGCAGTTTGATAATTGTTTTAAAAAGTTATACTTAGCTTTGTGTGCGTATGTGTGTCATAGTACATGTGAGACACTCAGGAGACAACCTGTAGATACAATTCCCTCCTCCTGTTGTATGGGTGCTCGGTGTTGACCCCAGGTTGTCGGCCTTGGCAGCAAGTGCCTTTACTCACTGAACCGGCTTGCTGACCTTTCTTAACCTCAGATAATGTATAATTTTTAGGATACATTTATATAATTCAGTATAAGGTTGAACTGACAGTAATCTTTATTCATTTTTTCCTATTCAGTTTTATGAAGTAATGGTTTAGCTACAGTTTAATGTGAGAAAGGGAGCAAGTAATTACAATTACTTGCACTTGAATTCTTGCCCCCTGGACTCTTAGGCAGGAGGATTCTATAAGTTCAAGACGAGCCTGGTCTACATAGGGAGTTCCAGGATAGTCAGAGCAACAAAGTAAGATCTCTGTACCCCACCCACCCAAAACAAAACAACAACAAACCCCAAATCTAAAACCAAACAAATGGATGATTCTAAATTGTTCCATAGTCTTGAAGGTGTCAAAGTGTTTATCAATTCTTGCTTTTTGTTCTCTTAGAAACTTCCTTAGTATCAAACAGCAGATATGAGGGGATTTTATTCTAGTAGCCATTTATTTCTTTTAAAGATTTGTTTATTTATTATATGTAAGTACATTGTAGCTGTCTTCAGACACCCCAGCAGAGGAAGTCAGATCTTGTAATAGATGGTTGTGAGCTACCATGTGGTTGTTGGGATTTGAACTCTGGAACTTCAGAAGAGCAGTTGGTGCTCTTAACCACTGAGCCATCTCTCCAGCCCCTACACACCCATTTTTAAAGTGCAACTTAGATTCTCACATAGTTTCACATGAAGCCTTTGTAAAATAGTCTTTGACTGAGAATACTTTTAAAATAAACAGTTTCTTTATGTACATGTGTGTGTGCCTGAGTGTATGTTGAGCACATGCATGTAGGAGCCCTCAGAGGGTAGAAGTGAGGTGCTTGTGAGCCACCATGTGGGTGCTGGGGTCTGAACCTGGGTCCCCTTTAAGAATATCAAGTTCTCTTTAATAGGTGAGCCATCTCCTCTCCAGCCCCATCCCTTTGGAATGTGTGCTAATGAATTTCCAATCTGAAAATTATTGACAAACTGAAAAAAATAGATTTTATATAACTACAGATGAATTTAATAGTTGGCACTTTTACAGTATTCCTTTCTCTTACTTACAGATTATTGAAACTATGCCCATGACTGAGAAAGTGGAAGAGTTGCTGCATGTTATAGGTCCATTTTATGAGATCGTAGAAGACAAAAAGAGCAGCAAGAGTTCTGACTTGACCTCAGGTTGTATGATATCTGTTTCTTTTTAAGACATACCATCTCATGACCAGGGTTGGACCAGGCTGGCCTCTGACTCACCAACTTCCTGCCTCATTGCCCTGTGTCCTGGGATTACAGGCGTGTTCAATCCCATGCAGTGCTGTTTTACTCCTCACCCCCCAACTCAGCAGCCGATCTATTATGTATACACTAACACCTGTATGTCTAATTTTCTCTTTTACTTCCACATGCCAGTCCGATTGGAGAAAATCTCTAAGTACTTAGAAGGTAGGAATAATGAAAACCATGTAAACCTTTTGTTTAAAATTTTCAGGGCAGTGGTGTTAGAGTGATGGCTCCGTGTTAAGAGCATATCCTGTTTTGCAGAGGAGCAAGTATAATTCCCAGCACCTATGGAGGCAGCTTACACCTGCCTGTTACTCCAGCTCTAAGGCCTCACCAGATGCCGTCTTGGCTTTGTGGCCACCTCCACACACACACATGGAATACACTCGTACTCACCCTCAGATATAAAAGTAAAGATAAGAAATAGGGCTGGCTGCGTGATTAAGAGCACTGACTGCTCTCCCAGAGGTGCTGGGTTCACTTCCTGGCACTGACATGGTGCCTCACAACTGTCTCTAACTCTAGTTCTACAGAATCTTGTGCTCTCTTTTGGCCTCTGAAGATACCAGGCATGCAAGTGGTGCACAGATATACGTGCAGGCAAAACACCCAAACATAAAATAAAATTAAATAACTAAAAATACAAATAGAAAAATAAATAATAAAAAAGTTTACAAGGAAAAATAATTCTGCATATGCACATAAAACATAAATTTATCATCTAGAAATTGTTATCCAAAGCAAACATATTGTATTGAGATTCTAAAATATTAAGGTATATTGTGATGGCCCTGGTGCTGGTGTATTTTGATGTTAATTCCCTTTTTTCCAAGGAGGGGCTGTCTGGAATGAGGAATAAATCTCATACTCTGGTGACTTCTCCTAAACCATCCCTTAATGAATAAAGGAATCATTCAAGGATTCACCACTGGAAGATTTAGATTTAATTGGCTTACAAGATTAGGATTTTAGTTGATGTGGCCAGCGATTGAGTTGCCATTGTTTCTGAACTAAGTTTGTGTGGTGTTTTCTTTTACACAGCAGCTCGACTGGGTTCCAGAGAGAAAGGTTTAGCGGCAAAGCGTAGGTTTGCCTGATGTGCACACAGAAGGGTGTGGGAGTTTTGAAGCATGGGAACTTATCGAGCTGGGTGGAGAGATTTTGGAGCTCTGAGACAGAGAGTCTCCATGAGATTAGAACAGGCCAGCCATTGCCCACCAGTGCATGGCTAGCCAGTCCACTGGCGCCAAGCCTGCAGTAGCATGGATTTAATATTTCCCACAACAAAAGTGCATGTTTTACCTTATTAAAATATGCCAAGTGGTTCACCTTTATATTACAGAAATAGAGAAGTCATAGTTTTTTTGTGTTCCTTATTAAATTAAAAAATTATTTAGTACACTCATGCTGCTATGCCAAGGTCAAAGGGCAGACTGTGGGACTCGGTTATCCATTTCTTCCTAGTGAGTCCCAGGGGCCAGACTCAGGCCCTTGGGCATGGCAGCAAATGCCTTTACCCATGGAGCCATCTCACTGTCCAGTTTTGTTTTCGTAAATGATTTTGTCTTATGAAGTATGTTATTTATACCATGGATTAAATGGTTTTTGTTTTGGTTTGGTTTGGTTTGGTTTTTGGGTTTTTTTTTTTTTTTTTTTTTTTTGGTTTTTTGGATTTGGCTTATTTTGTTGTTGTTGTTGTTGTTTTTTTTCCGGAGACAGGGTTTCTCTGTGTAGTCCTGGCTGTCCTGGAACTCACTCTATAGACCAGGCTGGCCTCGAACTCAGAAATCCGCCTGCCTCTGCCTCCCAGAGTGCGGGGATTAAGGGCCTGTGTCACCACCACTCTGCTGATTAAATGGTTTTTAAATGTGTATTTGTAAAATATTTCTTTAGAAACAGTTTCTTGTCATAACCCTGGCTTTGAACTTATTATATAGATGAGGCTAGCCTTGAACCTGGTCAGTCTGTTTCCACCTCTCAGGTTTTGGGGTTACAGGAGAGTGCTTCCATGCCACCTGCTCCTGTGCTTACTTACATGTTAATTTATTTATAACACAAAGTCTTGGTATATATAGCCCTGGTTGGCTCAAAACATACTATATAGAGGAGGCGGACCTGGAACAATTATCTTCTTTCTTCTACCTCCTAGCACTAGAATTTTCCCCCCTGAGACAGGGTTTCTCTGAATAGCTCTGTCTATCCTGGAATTCCTTCTGTAGACCAGGCTGGCCTCGAACATAGAGATCCTCCTCCTGCCTCTGCCTTCTGAGTGCTGGAGTTAAAGGTGTGTGTCACCACAACCGAGCTTCATCTTCTCTTAATAATGTTTTATTCATTTGTATTGTAGATTTATTCTTTTGTGTTGTATGCTATTGTAGATTGAATTCTTTTTTAAAATTTAATTTTTGAGTTATATATTATTACTAAATAGAAATAGAATTGTTTTGGTATATAAATCTTATGTTTCATTTGCATTTACCATTTATCCTAATGAATTCCTTCCTTCCTTTCAATTCATCCATCCATTCATTCATTCATTCTTTTTTTTTTTTTTTTTGAGATAGGGTTGTGCTTTGTAGCTCTGGATGGCCTAGAAATCATAAGAAATTCATCTGCTTCACCCTCCTTGAGTGCTGGGATTATGTCTTAGCTATGGACCCATCTCTCCAGCTCCTAGATCATTTAGTAAAAAGATTTATTTATTTGTATTTTACATGCATAGGTGTTTTGTCTGCATTTGTACCTGTACTGTACCACTTGTGTGCCTAGTGCCTGGGGAGGCAGAAGAGGGCATCGCATCCCTTGGAGCCTCAGTCTCAGTGATTATGAGCAACCACTTATGAGTATGTGGGTTCTTGGCATAGAATCCAGGCCCTAAGCAGCCAGTGCTATTAACCATTGTGCCAGTCTCTCAACATGTTTCACTCTGTGAGGTTAAGGAAGTTTGTTGTATTCTTTGTTTATTTACAATTTTTACTTTATTATTTTTTATTGTTAATTTTATATTTTTACAGTCCAGTCATTAACCCCCTCCCAGTCTGCCTTCCACAGTTCCTCATCCCATTTCCCCATGCCCCATCTCCAAGAGGATGCCCTCTCACCCCCTCACCCCTTACCCCCTACCCTCCCACCAGGCAGTCCTCTACTGTATATGTGTCAGGTGGGGGCTCGGACCAGCTCTTGAATACTGCCTGGCTAGTGGCTCAGTGTCTGAGAGATCTCAGGGGCCCGGGTTAGTTGAGATTGCTGGTCTCCCTATGGGGTCACCCTCCTCAGCTTCTTCCAGCCTTTCCCTAATTCAACCACAGGGGTCCTCAACATCAGTCAGTTGGTAGGGTATAAGTATCTGCATCTGTCTCAGTCAGCTGCTTATTGAGCCTCTTGGAGGACAGAGCCTCATCTGTAAGCACACCATAGCATCAGTAATAGTGTCAGACCTTGAGCCTCCCAAGTTGGGCTGGTCACTGGACCACCTTACCCTCAGTCTTTTCTCCATTTTTGTCCCTATAGTTCTTTTAGACAGGAACAATTCTGGGTCAGAGTTCTTGACTGTGGGATGGCAACCCCATCTCTCCACTTGATGCCCTGTCTTTCTAGTGAGGACTCCACAAGTTCCCTCTCACCACTGTTGGGCATTTCATCTAAGGTCCCTCCCTTTGAGTCCTGAGAGTCTCTCACCTCCCAGATCTCTGCTACATTCTAGAGGGTCCCCACCTCCCACCCTCTGAAGATGCATATTTCCGTTCATTCTGCTGGCCCTCAGGACTTTTCTCCTGTCTCTTCCCTCCACAGTGGGATTGAAGCATCCTCACTTGAGCCCTTCTGCTTGTTAACCTTCTTAAGTTGTTTGTATTCTATCCTGGGAATTCTGTACTTTCTTGGCTAATATCCATTTATTAGTGAGTACATACCATGCATGTCCTTTTTGGTCTGACTTACTTCACTTAGGATGATATGTATTACGTTGTATAAATGAACCACATTTTCTGTATCCATTCTTCCATTGATGGACATCTGGGTCATTTCCAGATTATGGCTATCACAGGTAAGACTGCTAAGAACATAGTAGAACACGTGCCCTAGTGGTATGGTGGGACATCTTTCGGGTATATGCCCAAGAGTTCTTTACCATTTTTATAAAAAAAAAAGAAAGCTGTGTTTTGTTTCTTCATCTTATCTATGTGATAATTATGTGACTGTCATTTAGTCTATTAATACAGTATTTTACATAGATTTTTAGCTGTTGATTTATTAGATTATTTAGATTCATTATCACATACCTGCATTGATGTTATGTTTTCTGCTGTCAGATGGTTCTGTTGTGAATGTGTATTTGATGGAGATTTGCAGGGTTCTTGTTACATTTGTTGAAGATGTCTACTGGCGTGCACATACACACACACACTTAGTTTTTTTTCTTGTTCTTATTTTAACAATGAAAGTGAAAAAAAAAAGTGCTCTCATGCTTAGCATACACAAGACCCTAGGGAAAAGGCCCTTGGTATATAATACAGTAAATACCTGAGCACTGGGCATGAACATTGAGTAGAATCCTTGCCTATCATGGATAAGACCCATAGTCTAATTCTTAGAACTACAAAACAAACTATAGAGATGGTGTGATTCTATAATAGAAAATAGGCTTGAAGTTTTAGTCTTTTGTTTGATTAATTAGGTAGACTTAAATAAGAATGGAGGCCTTGTTGGGTAGTGGTCATGTGGCACGCCTTTAATCTCAGCACCCCGGAGGCAGAGGCAAGCGGATCTTAGTCTGTGTACCCCAAACCCTAAAGATAAGAAAACAAACAAACAAGTTAAGTGAATAGTGCCTGATTCAGCAGCACAGTGCTAAACTGAACAACACAGAGATTAGCACAGCTCCTGTGCAAGGATGATGTTGTAGATTCTTGTAGCATTCTTTGTCTAATAGAAAGAAATTAGCTGTGTGGGCAGTATGCCTGTCATTCTAGCACTTGGGAAGCAGAGGCAGGAGGACTATGATCTACATCATAAGTTCTAAACCAGCCAGGGCTATAGTGTGAGGCTTTAACTAACAAAGGATTAAAATGGAGTTCAACTATACTATTAAGGAGACCTTTGATAGAGCTAAAATAGTATGTTGTTTTCCACAGGCTAGCAAATTGTTTTTCATTTACTATATACGAAGGTCATTTATTTCCAACTTTTCAATTGACATCAATTTTAAAATTAATTTTCCCTTGGCTTTTAAAAAGATAGTTAACTGGCAATTGAAGGAATTTGTGTAGTTATAAATATATAGCGTAAGAGACTACCTTTACATGTTGTGATAGTTTGTGTATACGTGGCCTAGGGAGTAGCACTGTTGAGGTACGGCCTTGGAGGGTGTGTGTCAATGTGGGGTTGGACTTGGAGGCCCTCCTCCTAGCTGCCCAGATAAAGAGGTAGAACTCTCAGCTCTTGTAGCACCAGGCCTGCCTATACACTGCCCTGTCCCCACCTTGATGACAGTGAACTGAACCTCTGAACATGTAAGCCAGCCCCAATGAAATAAGTTCCTTTATAACTTGCCTTGGTTATGGTGTCTGTTCACAACAGTAAAACCCTAACTAAGACAGAAGTTGGTACCAGGAGTAGGGCATTGCTGTGATAGGTCTGACCATGCTTTTGTTTGGAAGAATGTGGATTTTGAAACTTTGAATTTTGGAAGCAGTGGAATGCTTTAAATGGGGCTTAGTGGGCTATCCTAGGAGGAATATGGAAGACTTTGTTACTGAGGGTGGTTTGAATTATGCAGACCTGGCCCAAAAGGTTTCAGTGGGGAATTTTAATATGTAGCATAGAGACTGTTTTTGTGGTATTTTGGTGAAGAATGTGTTTTTTTGCCCTCATCTGAAGAGTCTGACTGAGGCTAAGGAGAAGAGACACAGATTAATTGCATTGACAAAGGAAGTCTCAGAAACGCCCACCATAGACTTTGTTCTCTGGCTAAGTCTCATGAAGAGCACTTTAAACAAGCACAGCAAGCTGAGAAAGGGAAAATATAAAATATATGGTTCAAGTATTAAAGGGGCACCAGGAAGTGAAATGGAGCTGAATCCTGTGTTCAAGGACATTAACCAGAGTAGTGACCTTGGGGCAGGATCCCACCCAGCTAAGTTTAGGTCTAGGCATTGAATTACAAGCCTTTAATTCCAGGAGGCAAAGACAAGCAAATCTCTGAGTTCAAGGCCAACCTAGAGCACTTTCTAGGTGAAAAACTTAAGTCCAGGCTTGGTGGTCCACACCTTTAATTCCAGTGCTCAGGAGATAGGCATGCAGAAAATCTGAGTTCAAAGTCAGTCTACAGAGCAAGTTTCAGGACAGCCAAGCTTAAGCAGTGAAGGAGCTGGGAAACAGAAAGCTGGTGATAATGTAATAGAGCAAGAGGGCCATGTTCCAGTCAGCAAAGCAGCAGAACCTCGCAGCTTCAGCCACGTGGCCCTGGCTTTAGAGTGAAAAATAGAAGGGACTACTGGGACAGTTGGTACTGGTTAGCTGGGTACTGGAAACTGAACCTAGGTCCCTTGGAAGGATAGCCAGTGCTCTTAACTTCTGACCCATGTTTTCATTTCATGTTTTAGATCTTGGTAATGTTCTGACCTCTTCAAATGCCAAAGCTGTTAATGGTAAAGCGGAGAGCAGTGACAGTGGGGCTGAGTCTGAGGAAGAAGAGGCCCAAGAAGAGTTAAAAGGAGCAGAACAGAGTGGCAGTGATGGTAGGTGCTGGGTACCTGGCTTAATACAGTTAAAATTTTTTTACTTGATAAGATAAAAGGACAAGAGAACATTTGTGCTGATTTTTAAAAACATTATATATGATTAATGCATGTGGCAGCATTTGGGGCATTGACTGTACTATCAATGTTTTCGGTGGATCAAAATGTTCTACTATGGACTATCCAGGCAGGCAGCCTTAGTTAGTCATCAATCAGATAGGAGTTAGCTTAGAGTGGACAAGACTGGGCTACTCTTCCCAATACTCTGAATACAGCGATGTGTTATATAATGAATAAAAGGCTATTTACTTTTATTTTATTATGTATATGTGTGTTTTGTCTGCATGTCTGTATGTATACTATGTGCGTGCAGTACCCTCAGAGGCCAGAAAAGAGAATTTGGAACTAGAATTACAGATGGTTGTGAGAGGCTATGTGGATATAGGGAATAGAACCCAGGCCCTCTAGAAGAGCAACCAATGCTCTTGACTCTTAACTGCTGAGTCGTCTCTCTATCCCAGTATTTATAATTTTAATTTTTTGGAAGCACTGCCTCAGTTATTATAGACTGGCCTTGAATATGTTCTGTAGCTGAGGATGACCTTGAACTTCTGAGCCTCCTACCTCCAGTCCCCTTGCTGGATACAGGTGAGTATTACCATGCTCAGTTTCTGCATTGTTGACATCTAAGGCCCTGGTTCATTGTTATGCAAAGAGCTGCATCTCTAGCCCCATTCATATATTATTTATGGTGTTATTTTTAAAATGGATATATGTATATGTACATTAGCATTTTATCAAAATTCTTTAGCATTCTATCAAAACTAAAATGGAATTTAAAAAATACAATATAGGCATAAACTCCTTTTTGCTTGCTGAGGATTGAATGCAAAGCCCCGCACTTACTAGGCAAACATTCGACCCTGAGTTATGTGCTCAGTTCTAAGTATTCTGAGACTGAGTCTCACTATGGAGCTCAGGTTGACTCCAAATTTAATAATCCTGATTCTGTGTCTAGAGTGCTGAGATTACGTTGTGTCACTTGGTCACCTCAGGCATAAATTTTGATGGAGTATTGGTATAACAGGATACCTCATTACTACCCTATTAGTAGAAGGACAAGAAATTCTAATTACAGAAAGAGATACTAAGTCTGTACAGCTTAGGTCTGCTTTCACACTCTGTTCTTTATGGATCAGTTTATTAGTCATTTCTAGGTTTCTAGAGCAGTTTGTCTGTTTGAGATAATGTAAAAACATTAGGACACTATTCTAGGGGCTGGAGAGGTGGCTCAGTGGTTAGGACAGAGGACCTGTGTTCATAGGCCAGCACACACATGGCCTCACAGCCACTGAATTCCTATTTACAGGGAGATCTGATCTAATGCTCTCTCCTGGCTTCCTAGGGCACCAGGCTCGCATGTGATGCACAGGCATACATGTAGGCATAACACCCATATACATAAAAATAAGATGAAAATAGATTTAACTTTCGTTTTTTTAGAGACAGGTTATCTCTGTGTAGTCCTGGCTGTCCTGAAACTTGCTATGTAGATTCACAAAGATTGCCCTGCCTCTTATTTCCAAGTGTTAGGATGAAGGGCGTCTGGCACCAAGCTCGCACGTTTGTATTCATGTGCTCATACTTGCATGCATCAGTGTCTGTGTGCCACATGCACATATGGGCATCAGACCACAGCTCTTAGGGGGCAGACCTCTTCTTCCATCATCCGGGACCTGGGCTTTGAACTCAGGTCATCAAACTTTACAGCAAGTGCTTTTATTTGTCGAATACTTATCTTTGTGTTTGAAGCCAGGTTTGTTGATTTCATCACATAGCCAGGAGGTAGAGACAGTAGGATTGCTATGATTTCAAGGCCAGGTTGAATTACAAAGAGAATAGTAGAGCATTTAAGGCTACATAATGAAACCATTTCTCAGAAAACCAAAACTGGGGTTTTGCATGGTGATGGACACCTTTAATTTCAGTGATTGGGAGGCAGTCTCTGTGAGTTGGGTTGTATAGTGAGGTCCTGTATTAACAAAACAAAATACCAAAAGCAAGATAGTATTCTTGTAAATCTTTTTTCCCACTTTGAGATTTATTTTATTTTTGCGTGAGTCTGTGTGCACTTCCTGTTGCCTACGGAGCCAGCAGAAGGTACTGTGTCCTCTGCAGCATAAGCTCTAGGCAGTGTGAGGCTGGCGTGGGTACTGGAGAATCTCTGTAGCCCAAGATGAGGAGGAGGAGGAGGAAGAAGAAGAGGAGGAGGAAGGGAAGAAGAGGGGAAGGTGGAAGAGGAGGAGTTTTAAAAGGATTCTAGAAGAGTCATGGGAAGTGGGAGCATTTTGAAAAGTTACTGTGAATTGTGGGTGTGTAGTAGTTTCTTTTGCAAGGAGCTACCCATTTCTCACATCTAGACGGGAAGCCAATCAGAGGACTGTGATAGTTTGGGAATTGAGTAGTGATTCTAGAAAAACATTTTTTTTTCTTTCTACGTAGACTAGGCTGACCTTGAACTCAGAATCCACCTACTTCTGCCCCTTGAGTGCTAGCATTAAAGTTTAAGTCATTATGTCTGGTACTTTTGTACATCTCTTTTTTTTTTTTTTCATACAAGGTAAGAAAATGATGAAGAAATCAACAGATACGAATTTGGAAATTATTGTTACCAACGGCTATAAAGATAGCTGTGCTCAGGATATACAGAGTGATGTTCAAACCGATTCTTCCCCGGGGACCAGAAGCAGTGAAGATGACAAGCCTGCAGATCAGAGTTCGCAGTGGACGGGAAGCACTGTTGTCTGGGTTCACCAAGGTATTGTCCCCAAGTGCCTCCCTTTAATCATTTTCTGACAGTTAAAACACTCTTAATAGGGGCAGAGAGATGGCTCAGCGGTTAAGAGCACCGCTTGCTCTTTGGAAGGTCCTGAGTTCAAATCTCAGCGACCACATGGTGGGCTCTCAACCATCTGTAACAAGAACTGACTCCTCTTCTGGACTGTCTGAAGACAGCTACAGTGTACTTACATATAATAAATAAATAAATGTAAAAAATCCCACACAAAAACAACAAACAACAACAATAACAAAAACCCATTCTTAATAGTTGTAGGATGTTTAGAAATCATTCTGGACTTTTAAAAATGTCATGTTTAGTAATATCTTCTTAGGATTTGTTAATACTGTAAGGGTTACTTATTTTGAAGCACAGTGAATTAGAGTCAGGGCATTTTCTTATATTTTTTCTTTTTTCTTTTGTTCATAGTGTGGTGTGTGTACCATGGTAAGTCTGTGGAGGGTCTGTGCAGGTCAGGAAGGACAACTTGAGTTTCCGCTGTGTGAGTTCTGGGGGTTGAATTCAGGTTGGCCAGCTTGGCTGCCAGCTCTCCTGCTCTCTGAGCTGTGGTGTATTTTATTAGGATCAAGCTCTGTAGACCTGGTGTCCTAGAACTGCTGATCATTCTCCTGCCTTAAAACTGCTTGAGTGTAGCTGAAATTTGTTTAGTTAAGTAGATATAAAGTTTTGGAAGTTTATTTAAAAAACAGTCATGACGTGGAACCAGGTGTAGTGGAATGGCTGTAACTTCAGCACTTCAGAAGCTGAGGCAGGAGCCTTGTGGATTTGAGACCATCCTGGTAGACAGATTTCTTTCCCGGAATGAGTATACTGCTGAATTGTGAAATATAGAATGAAAATATATTTTTCTTGTCTTAAGAGTATAGTTACACTGTCTGGATATTTGTTCAAATTTAGATAAAAATGAAGATCCCAGTGAAGATGCTTCAGGAATACATCATTTGACAAGTGATTCAGATAGTGAAGTATACTGTGATTCTATGGAGCAATTTGGACAAGAAGAGGTAAAGATGACATTTTCCTATTGACAAATCTTTAGAGTGATATTTCCAGTGCACAGCATATAGTATGACATCCATGCATGGAAATGCCATAATAAAACCCATCACTTTGTGTGTTAACAAAAACTAGCAAAAGGCAAGAAAATCTAACGCATAACTTGAGTTAGTGGCTAATAAGCCTCTTCATTACTGTCTTAGTCAAGGTTTTTATTCCTGCACAAACATCATGACCAAGAAGCAAGTTGGGCAGCAAAGGGTTTATTGAGCTTACACTTCCATGTTGCAGTTCATCACAAAAGGAAGTCAGGACTGGAACTCAAGCAGATCAGGAAGCAGGAGCTGACGCAGAGGCCATGGAGAGATGTTCCTTACTGGCTTGCTTCCCCTGGCTTGCTCAGCCTGCTCTCTTATAGAACCCAAGAGCACCAGCCTAAAGGTGGTACCACCCACAAGGGGCCCTCCCCACCTGATCACTAATTGAGAAAATGCCCCACAACTGGATCTCATGGAGGCACCTCCCCAACTGAAGCTCCTTTCTCTGTGATAACTCCAGCCTGTGTCAAGTTGACACACGAAACTAGTCAGTACAATTGACCCCTTGTCAACTTGACACACAAACACATCACTATTAAGCCTCAACCCTTACTTTCTTATTCATCCCCAAGATCTAAATTACTTTAAAAGTCCCACAGTCTTTACATATTAAAAGTTCAATCGCCTTAAAATGTCCAATATCTTTAAAATTCAAAGACTTTTAAAAGTTCAAAGTCTTTTAACTGTGGGCTCCACTAAAATACTTTCTTCCTTCAAGAGGGAAACATATCAGGGCACAGTCACAACCAAAAGCAAAACTCAAACTCCAAATGTCCAATGTCTGGGATCCAACTCACGATCTTCTGGGCTCCTCCAAGGGTGTGGGTCACTTCTTCAATCCTGCCCTTTGTAGCACACAGCTTGTGTTCTAGGCTCCAGCTGCCTGTACTCCACTGCTGCTGCTGTTCTTGGTGGTCATCACATGGTACTGGCATGGTACTCCAAAACGCTGCTATCTTACACTGTAATTAGGCTTCACCAATAGCCTCTCATAGGCTCTCATCAGGGTGACAAGCCTCTGCTCCTATGCATGACCCCTTAAAGTCCTGGGCCATCAATTGCAACTGAGGCTGCACCTTCTCCAATGGCCTTCCGTGGCCTCTCACTGTGCCAAGAGCCTCAGCTGCTCTTCATGACCCCTCATACCTTCAAAACCAGTACCATCTGTGTGACTCTACACAATACCAAGTCCAGCCATAGCACAAAATACAACTGTGGCTATCTCTGGAACACACTCTCTGTGCTCTCAGAAAACACTTCCAAGAAGATTTCATCTCAGTGATGCTGGTCTCTTCTTAATCACTGCTAATTTCTTAGCTCCAGCTAACCAGAATCAATAGTCCCAGTAACACAAAGGTTTGCTTTAGTGGTTCTGGTATCTTGTTACAGCTGATTCTTAACAGCTCCAGCTAACCAAAACCACAGAATCTTCACAATCAAAATATGGCCACTGTAAGCGTATTTAATCTTCCCTCTGAAATTTCACAAGCCAGGCCTCCATCTTTTGCACTGTTCTTAACATTGTCTTCCAAGCTCCTACAGAACTTTCCTTTCTCTATGATAGAAGCTCCTTTCTCTATGATAACTCCAGTCTGTGTCAAGTTGACAAACAAAACCAGCCAGTACAATTGCTTTGCTGTAGGGCGCCGTGCTTGCTGTGCAGGCCGACAGACTTCAGGGCCTCAGAACTCGCACAAAGCTGGAGGATGTTTATAATCTTGGTACTCCAAAAGTGAGATGGGGTGTCCTGGTAGGGCAATCCCCAGAAGGTCACAGGCCAGCTAGGATGCTGTGTGTCCTATGAAGGACGAAGGACCCTGCTTAGTGGAAAGCAAGGGCAGACACCTGAGTTTGTGGCCCTTTAAGCACGTGTGGGCTGTAGCACTCTGCTAAAATAACAGCCATTAACACATTGGAATACATACACATCACACATGCATTTCTCTCTGTCTGTCTCTGTCTCTGTCTCTCTCTCTCTCTCACACACACACATACACACACACATCATACACACACACACATATACACACACAACTAAAAAAAAAACCTTGAAAATGTTTAAACATTTATAGTTTTTTTTTTGTGTGTGTATGTAAATTAAAGTGTATAATAAGGGTGGGAAATGGCTCTGTGCATAGGAGCACTTACTGCACAAGTATGTGAGCACCTGTTTGAATTCTCAGCGTCCATATCAAGAGCCATGTGTAGAGGCCAGCATGGAGGTGCACAACTTTAATCCCAGAACTCGGGAAGTAGAGGCGGGCAGATTTCTGTGAGTTTAGTCTAGCTAGAGCTGTACTGTAAAACTGTCTCAAAGGAAACAAAAGCCATTAGTGGCTCTGTGTGCCTACCCCTCTTCAATACTATGGGAGTGGAGAGAGGATGGACACTGGGGCTTTCTGCCGTCAGCTCTAGGTCAGTGGGAGACCCTGTAGGCTGCCCGATACTGTCTGGCCTCTGCGTGTGTACCATGGAGTGTATGTCTGCACTGGTACATGGGCATTTCAAGCACATACAAGAGAAAAATATGCCACATAATTTTATTAGAATACAATAGAATTAGAATACAGATTATATTAGAATACTACATTAGAATTTGTATAAATATTATAAATTAGTATATATAGTAGAATAATATAGAATTCCATGATCATTTGCCATATGTGCATTTTATAAATATTCTGTGGCAGGGAGGATGGCGGTGTAGAAGGTAAACTGTGTACCCACAAGCTTTTCTTTTCTTTTTTTTGTTTTTTGTTTTTTGTTTGTTTGTTTGTTTTTTCCAGATAGGGTTTCTCTGTATAGCCTTGGCTGTCCTGGAACTCACTCTGTAGATCAGGCTGGCCTTGAACTCAGAAATCTGCCTACCTCTGCTTCCCAAGTGCTGGGATTAAAGGCGTGTGCCACCACCGCGGGCTATCCCCCAAGCTTTTTTTACCTGGCCTCTTTGTTCACCGAATAACGACTCTGGAACTTAATTATTCATGAATGAATGCCTAGGCCTTAAGCTATGGCTCATTCCCTGACTAGGTCATAGCTTATATAACCCATTTGTTTATTCTAGTCCGTGTCTGCCACATGGCTAATTACCTCTCATTTTTATTGGTCCATTTCTTCAGAGTCTGGGCAAAGTGTCTCACCGCTCTCCTGAGTTCAAGTCTCTCTCTACCGCTACTCCCACATTCTATTTCCTCTCTCAATTAATAGGCCATCAGCTTTTTATTGACAGGTGATGCTTCCACATAAGAGATTCTCTGTACAGAACTGTTTATGCTACTGTCCCTGCTAAAACATTGATTAGGGAAGAAAATTGAATAATTTTCTGACACAAATTCTTCATACTGACTATGTATATTCCAGTCAGTGAAAACTTTTAGTTCTAGGGCTGGGGAGCTGGTTCAGCAGTTAAGACCCAAGTTCTGGTCCTCTTATCCATGTCAAGACAGCTCACCATAGCCTATGAACCTAGCCATGGGGGATCTAGTGCCCTCTTCTGGACTTCAAGGATATTACTCTTATTTGCAAAACCCACACAAACTCATATACAAGATGTTTTCTTATGGGTATTGTGTGCGTGTGCACACACACACACACTTCATATACTAGATGTTTTCTTACACACAAAACTAAAAGTAAAATGAAGCCTTTAAAACCAAAAACTACATTAGTAAAAATAATATTCAGATTTCAGTAAAGATTCAGTATTGGAAGAACAAAGAACAATAGTCTGTGGTTGGATGTGGTGGCCTACACCTTTAATTCCAGCAGTTGGGAGGCAGAGGCAGTCATATCCCCAAGTTTGATGTCAGCCTGGTTTACATAGAAAGGTCCCCACCGGCCAAAGGCTACATGGTAAGACCCTCCCCTAAATAAAATATAAAACAAAACAATACAACAACAAAAAACCCCATGAAAGTTGGTGATTAGTACTTTTTCTCCCTCTTCAAGATAAAGTTGTAGTATGTAGCCTAGGCTGGATTAGAACTCCATACGTACTCATAGCTGGTGTTGATGGACACTGACCTCGGACAGCACCTGCCCATGCCTCCCTCATGCCTCCGTGAGCACTACAGCACATACTTCTTTTTCTGTTGACCCAGGGGCTTAATCTTCACGAGTCTTGGTAACTGCTTTTTTTGATTCAGCCATGATATGTCTGATAACTATCAAAGAAATAAGCTCAGTGTTTTCTCTCTTCTGAACTCTACTCTTTGCCTAGTATGCTGGCACTAGTTTTATGTCAACTTGGCAGAAGCTAGAGTAACTTTGGGAAGGGGACCCTTAGTTGAGAAAATGTTCCCACCAAAATATCGTTATGGGGTCTTGACTGAGCCCCCACACCACCATTGGTCCTGTGCTCCAGGAAGAGAACAGGCTGAGCGAGCCGTGAGGAGCAGCTAGTGAGCAGCGCCCTCCATGGGCTCCTGCCTGGCTGGACCTTCCTGCCCTGACTTAAAGCTGTATGATGAAATTGCCCTTTCCTTCCCTACTTGGTTTTGGTCCTGGTGTTTTTAAGCACACAGCAGAAACTCTGAGACACCTATGGCTTCAGTTGTCACTTGCTTGTATCCGAACCATTTTCTTTTTCTGTTCTAAAGTCTCATCTTCTGTATCTGTCATAGTACATCACCAAACCATCTAGTCTGCAGAGCTCTCCTCCTGCTCTCCATGCTCAAGTTTCCAAATCATCTTCAATCCAACTACATTGCTGGACATCTGTTGTTATGAAACCTTTGATTTAGCTTATGCTCATTTGTTCTTTTTGCTTTTGCATTAGTGACTGACTGTAGACCAGGCTGTCCTCTAATTCACAGAGATCTGCCTGCTTCTGCTTCTGAGCACTGGGGTTTAAAACGCATTCACTACCACACTTGGCCTTACTCATTCGTTCTCAGTTGAAGCCTTTTCTGACCATAGTCGCACTCAGCTCTAGTAAGGGTTAGGTACCAATTTGATTGGCTTCTGAAGTCTGTACTGCATATTGTTTCTCATGAATCTCCGCAGACAATGGAGCGGTAATCTCTTCTAACTCCTTACTAAGCTGGTAAGCAAGGTCCCTTTGCTTGAGAAGGAAATTCCTATCTCTATTATTTC
Source organism: Apodemus sylvaticus (assembly GCF_947179515.1). NCBI lineage: Eukaryota > Metazoa > Chordata > Mammalia > Rodentia > Muridae > Apodemus > Apodemus sylvaticus. The sequence goes on along the minus strand of NC_067485.1, from coordinate 59,010,910 downwards.
CTGTCTGGGAAGCTGCATATAAATTGAAGAATTTTTTAAACAGAGAAATATTTTCAGCAGGAACATGAAAGGATCCTTTTAGAAAAACAGTACTTACATTACTATGAAATTGTTGGCTTGTCATTTATATTTTTAAGTTTTAACTGTCATTTTGAATTTGTAGTCTTTAGACAGCTTTATGTCAAACAATGGACACTTTCAGTGTTCCTTAGGTGGTGGTCTTCCTCAGCACTTGGAATGCTCTGGGTTTTGTGAAGATGCTCCACAGTCCCCTGGAAGCAGCAGCACTGGGGACGTGCAGATGGTAGCAGTCAGGGGGAGCGGCGAAGTGACACACGGAGGGGAAGATGGCAGAAGTGGCGGTGGAGCACCGCCCCGAGAGAAGAGAGGCGGCGAGAGCGAGGACTTCTCCAGTGTCAGGAGAGGGAGAGGTGTGTAGTCCTCCTTCCTTGATGCCTGACAGTCTCATTGTCTAGGCCCAGACATGGCCTGGGACTTGTGATCCTTTACTTCGGTGTGACAGTGCAGTGTTTTTAATCTTTTGTGCCCTGTTTTCTAAAAGAACATTCTGTGTGTGTGTGTGTGTGTGAGAGAGAGAGAGAGAGTGTGTGTGTCTGTGTATGTGTACACACTATATATGCAATGGCACGCACGTGGAATTCAGAGGACAAGTTGTCAGAGGAGTCAGTCTTCTCCATCATGTGGCTCCCATGAATCAAAGCCAGGTCGTGAGCCTGGGCAGTAGGTGTCCTTGAGTGCTGAGCCACCCTGGCAGCCCGTTCTGGAGTATTTGTAAGGATTTACCTTTCCTTCTGAGCAGTCACTGGGTACTCTAACTGTGCTGCTACTGTGTAAAAGTCCCTGTGTTTTCCCTGTGAAAAGTCAGTCTGAGTCTCTCATCTTCTCTTATAAATCAACTAGTAAGCATGAAGGAACACTGCAACTGAAACATTGACAAGAGCAATGCGGCTGGCAAGACAGTCAGCGCTAAGTGTGCTTGCTCCTACCCTGTAGACTTAGGCTTGATCCCTGGACCGAAGGGGATCTACCTGACGTCCATTAAGTTATCCTCTGACCTCTAATGCATGCCTTGGCATGAACATTCCCTCTGACACAGCGGACACTAAATAAATAAATGTGAAAAGAATTAAAAAGGAATAGTGACATGATTGGGAAGTAGAGTAGATATGAATGAGAAAAAGGTACATGCATTTGTTGTAGGTATGTCTGGTAAGAAATGAAGATACTGAAGATGAGCGAGAGAGGACATAAATATATAGAATTTAGAATTGTAGTATAGAACAAGAGGTATAGCTCAGTCATAGCTTGAGTTCAGTCCCTGCTATTGAAGTAGAAGGAAAGGAGAGATGGCTCAGCGGTTAAGAGCACTGACTGCTCTTCCAAAAGTCCTCAGTTCAAATCCCAGCAACCACATAGTGGCTCACAACCATCCATAATGAAATCTGACACCCTCTTCTGGTGCTGTCTGAAGACAGCTACAGTGCTCTTACATATAACAATAAATAAATCTTTAAGCCAGAGCGAGTGGGGCTGATCAGAACGAGCAGAGGTCCTGAATTCAAATTCCCAGCAAGTACATGATGGCTCACAACCATCAGTACAGCTACAGTGTACTCATATTCATACAATAAATAAATCTTTAGAAAAAATAAAAAGATTTATTAAAAAGAAGGATTGAGAAATAAGCATTTGAAAAAAGTATGGATACTTCTCAAATTTCAATAGGGTTATAGCCTAATACATCCTTTTTAAATTGTATTATGAGCTAAATATTCATATAGCCTAACTGTCTCCACTATACTCAGAACACTTTTGTCAGCCTGCTCTTGGGCAAAGTCATCTAACACAAAGCCTGTTTAAAAATAGACTGTCCTTCAGGGGCTGAGAGACGGCTTGGGATGAAGAGTCTTTGTTACTTTTGCAAAGGACCTGGGTTCAGTTCCCAACACCCATATCAGAGGATTCAGAACTGCTGTAGACATCTGCACGGACATAAACATTCTCTCTCTCTCTCTCTCTCATACACACACACACACACACACACACACACACACACAGAGAGAGAGAGAGAGAGAGAGAGAGAGAGAGAGAGAGAGAGAGAGAGAGAGAGAGAGAGAGAGAACACATAAAGGACAAGAGGAACAACATAAACATCTCATTAGCCTTCTGAAAAATAAATTGGCAATACTAAGAACCTTGACAAATTTAAAATATTTTGATTCAGTAGTAGTATATTACAATCCTTAAATCTGTACTAAAGACAGTTGATGCTTAATGATTGGTTGTCAACCTGAAAGGATTTAGAGTCACCTAAGAGTCAGTTACTGGGCAGGCTTATGAGGAATGTCTGGTAGGTTAATTGATCTAGGAGGACTTTCAGCAGAAAGGAGGAACTGAGAAGATCACTGGTGTTCATGGCTCTGCCTCCCAACTTCAGATCCACTGGGACCCGGAGTCCCATGCTCCTGTTGCTGTGCCAGGCCTGCCCTGATGGAGGCCCAGATAAAACCTACCCTTCAGTCAGTCTGTCCTTCGCTCCCTCTCCCCCTTCCCCTTTCTCCCCCTCCCCCTTTTTTCCCCCTTCCCCTCCTCTCCTCTTCCCCTTTCTCTCCCCTTCCCCCTCTTTCCCCCCTCCCCTCCTCCCACCTCCTCCTCCCTCCTCTCTTCCCTCCCTCCCTCTCCCTTCCTTCCCTGGAGCTGAGCTGAGGACTGAACCCAGGCCCTTGCACTTGCTAGGCAAGTGCTCTACCACTGAGCTAAATCCATAAACCACCCCCTCTCTTTCTCTCTTTTTTTTCCTTCCTTCCTTCCTTCCTTCCTTCCTTCCTTCCTTCCTTCCTTCCTTCCTTCCTTCCTTCCTTCCTTCCTTTTTTTGTTAAAACTTTCTTAAGTTGCTTTGATTAGGTACTTTGTTCAGCAACCAGGAAAGTAACTAACACAGGAGTCAACAAAAATTTTGAGATGGATTAGTATACAAGACATTCATTGCAATATTACTTGTATTAGCAAAAATTTGGTTTGAAACCTGAGAAATGGTAAAATTTCTTGCTTCATACACCTGATGGTTCAGTCCCTGGAAGCCACAGTGGATGGAAAAAGTGATTTCTGACAGTTGTCCTAGGACTTTCACATGTGCCATGGCACACACACATTACATCTATAGTCACACACACACACACACACACACACACACACACAATTTTAAAATAATTGTAGGGTTTTTTGCTTTTGGTTCTTTTGGTTGGTTTTCATTTTTTGAGACAGGGCTAGCCTAGATTGCCCTTGAACTCAGAGAAATCTGCCTGCCTTTGACTCCTGAGTGCTGGGATTAAATGAGTGCACTACCACATCCAGTCTTTTTTTTTTTTTTTTTTTTTAAGATTTATTTATTTTGTTTGTGAGTGCTCTATCTGCATGTACACCTGCATTCCAGAGGAGAGCATCAGATCCATTGGGGATGCTTCCGAGCCAACATGAACTCAGGACCTGTGGAAGTTCAGACAGTGCTCTTAACCCCTGAGCTACTTCTCCAGACTCCACACCCAGTCTTCAAATATTTGTTTTCTGCTATTTTTTTCTGGCAGGGTCTCATGTATCCCAGACTAGCCTTGGCCTCTTTATGTAGTGCAGGATGACCTTGAACTTCTCTGTTCCTGCATCTGTCTTCCCAGTGCTAGGGTTACAAGCATGCACCACTCACTGCACCTGGTTTTTGTATTAGCAAAAATTTATAATTTCTAGTCAGGTATGCAGAATGGTCAAGTCAATTACTTCATTGTTTCTATTAAGGAATTTATGTCACTGTATAAATGTTTTTGGAGTATGAGTCAATGATGGAGATAAATGTTTGTAATATGATTTAAATAGTACATAATCATGAGGGATAAAGTCAAATTTTAAGTCAGTGAATATAAAAAAATAAGTGGTAATATAGGAAAATCTTAGTAGTTAAATATTTTAGTATGTAGAAGGAGTATGCAGTTTATAATTAGAAATCCCTTTTGTGTGCTTACAATATGTTGAAACCAAGAAGGAAAGTTTTGTTATTTAATATAACTTTTAATACTTTAAAAAAACAGCTAAAGCTTTTTTAGTTTAAATTAGTTCAAATTGCAGTAATGAGCATTTACATTTGGAAAAAAGGTTTATTTTGCATGTATGAATATTTTGTCTGTATGTCTAGTGTGCCATGTGCATGGCTGGTACCCACAGAGTTCAGAAGAGAGTGTCAGGTCCCTGGAACTGGAATTATAAGTGGTTTTATGCTACCATGCAGGTGCTGGGAACTAAACCCAGGTCCTCGGCAAGAGCAGCAAGTACTTTAGCTGCTGCGCCATCTCTCCAGCCACAGTAAAGAGGTTTTTAAAAACATGTACTCTGAACATGTGTCTTCCTTTTGAATTGTATAGACATGGTCATATATTAGTAAATTATGTACAGTATTCCCCTAATAGAGAATAAAGGTTTACATAGCGATTTCTTTAATGATAATGGTTGATTTTATGTACTTCTTTATTGCTTTTAATTTGTAGGTTTATTTACATATCAAGGAATTAACAAGGAAAGTGAATAATAGACTATATTTGAAAAAGAAACCTTTATTTTTAGCTAACTTATTTTATTCTCTTAAAGTAGGGCATAGAATACCACATTTGAGTGAAGGGACCAAGGGTCGGCAAGCAGGAAGTGGAGGTGATGGAGAACGCTGGGGCTCAGACCGAGGGTCCAGAGGCGGCCTCAACGAGCAGATCGCTCTTGTGCTCCTGAGATTGCAGGAGGACATGCAGAATGTCCTTCAGAGACTTCACAAACTGGAAACACTAACCGCTTCGCAGGTAAGCTATTGAGTTTATCACACTGTTATTTTCTGTTTTTTGATTCTATACAGCAGTGTAAAATCTGTCTCCATGAGATTTGTATAAATACATGTTTATATTCAGATTTGCACAAATACACAGTTTTACAAGTTAACATAAATTTAAAAAATTTTTGTTAACAATAAAATCAACTAGTTTTGAGCATATTGTTTAAGAAGAGACTAGCCTAAAAGATGGGTGGGTGCCATTTCCAATAGAAACACTTTTCGAGTGTGAGGTTGAGCATTCCAGAGGACTAAGATACAAGGATGTTAAACCTTGAGATTCCTGAGAGTGCAAAATCAGAGTGAGTCTCTGAGTCTTCTGTCTTCTCTTTTTCTTCTTTTTGTCTGCTCCAATTCTGATATAATTGTTTTGCTTTGTCTTGTATTTTGTTATATTTTATTATTGTTCCTTAGAAGCCTGTTCTCTTGTAATGAAACATAAAGGGAGTGGATCTGAAGGGAGGGGTGGTGGAATGGAGCTGGGAGGAGTGGAGGGAGGGGAAACTGTAATTAAGATATATGTTAGAAAAGAATCTATTTTCAATAAAAGGGAAAACTGAACCATGGGACTGAGGGTGTAGCTTATTGTTACAGTGTTTTCCTAGCATATTCCAGGCCCTGGGTCCAAATCGTAGACCACAAAAAAGAAAAAGACACTGTATTTTGTCACTTACAAAAGTTCAAGAAAATCACAGACATCCTAGGTTGTTGCAATTTTTCTTATACAAATTGCTATTTTTCTAATGAATAAACCTGATATAGTTGCCAGAAACTGAACTCAGTGCCTCTGGAAGAGTAGAAAGTGCTCTTAAGCACTGAGCCATCTCTCAGGCCCCCAACATTTTTCTTTTTTCTTTTTTTGGAGGGGGTGGTTTTTGAGACAGAATTTATTTGTGTAGCTTTGGCTGTCCTTGAACTAACTCTGTAGGCCATGTGGAACTCATACAGGTGCACCTGCCTCTGTCTCCCAAGTGCTGGGATTAAAGGCATTTCCCACTATGCCTTAAGCTGTAGCCCAGGTTGTCCTTAAATTTGTGATCTTCCTGCCTGTGCTTCTTCAGCGCCACCATGTCTTTCTTTCTTTTTAAAAATAGCTACTGAATCCAATTAGTGCTGTCTGTATGCACAAGGCGGGAAGCCATCACCAAAATGTGAATACTTACTATTCACCACATCCTCAAAGAGTGAGTCCTCCAAGCAGCAATCTGTAAAGTGGGGATCCATCAGCACCTCTCCCATTCATGCTAGAATTTTGGCTGGCTTAATCTTATCCAGGCATTTAGCATGTAACAACCATTGTTGCTGTTGCTATGAGCTCATGAGTACAATAGTCCAGTCTTGAGGACAGCGGTTCATAGTATTATTCTGTATCCTCTTGCATTCTTTTACTCAAAGAAACCCTTAAGATATAGATAACCCTTTGATATAGATGTGCCATTTGGGTTGAATTATTCTCAATACTTTGAGCAGTTATGAGCATCTGTACCTCACTATAGAGCTAAGATTAGGACTAGCACCAATCTATGTACAAAACAAATACTTAGAAGTCATTTGGATATGTCCATTTAGTAAAACAATAGTACTATGTTCCTCCCTAGGTCTGTGACCTTCCCAGCTGTGGGCTTTTGGCCAGGCTTATAGTAGCAGATATAATTAGCTTCCTGTGTAACAGGCCTCAAATAGATTTAGGAAGTGTTTGGTTACCTCTCGGCAGTTATGCCACTATTGCACCAGAGGTTACTTCTTCCTGTCATGATAGCATTGTGTATGCAGAGTCCAGGCTTGATGTCTTTTCTCCCTCAGTGACTGGTATAGCGTATGCTGGGGGTATGAAAGCTAGCCAGCTGTCCTAGAGCCAGTGTCTTCTCTTAAATGATATCACTGATCATTCTTAATTATAGGAAATGGAGAAAGTGGAATAATGTTTTTAATATATAATCTAAGAGAAATGAGCTAAATGTCTTTGAAATGAGCTAAATTGAAATCTCAATTTCCTAAATTAGTTGAAATTTTTTCGCTTAATTTAGATTATATCTCATAGTGATATGGAATATAGTTCGTTTCTCATAGTACATATTGTGGGTTCTCAGGCAGCATGGGTGTTGTTTATAGTCATTTGGTTAATTTTATAGTGGCAATTCTCAAACATGCTTACAAATTGATAGTTTGTATGGAAAGCAGATTAAGCAAAGTTAAAAAGCTGATAAGATTAAAAGAGGAATTTAGATAAAAATACTTTAAATATATGAAATTATATACACATAAAAATGAAATTGTAGAAAGATTAAATAAATAATTTCAAAAAAGAATTTAGAAATAGTGTCTCATGTATCCCCTGATGACCTCCTGTAGTCAAGGATCACCTTAAATATCTGATCCTCCAGTCTTTGTCTTCTGAGCTCAGGGATTACAGGTGGTCCAGTTCTTGGTTTATGTGGTTCAGGGGATTAAATACAAGTGATTTGTATATTTTAAAGTAAGAACTTTACCAGTTGAACTATATGTTGAACATTTATTTGAAGTTTTATTTTTATAATTTCATATAATTTAAAGTATATAAACAATATAAGTTATTTGCGTACCTCCCAGGTATAGGGACCACACTGGCCTTACAATTCCTAGTGTAACTGAACGTGCACTTCTGATCCTCCCTGCCTCCACCTCTCTCACACTAAGTACAGACACGAGCCACCCTGTTGTTCATCCAAGCCCCACAGTGTAGGCTTTAGTGTAATCAAAATTTAACACAAAATGAAAGAACAAGAAAACAATTTTTTTTCTTATTTTAAAGATTGGAACTAGAAAAACATTGTATGGGAATGTGGCTGTAGCTTAGCTGGTAGAGTGCTTGTTTGCTTAGCATGCCTGAAATCTTAGGGTTTGATTACCAATACTGCATAAATCAGGGGTGTGTGTGCATGTGTGTGTGTGTGTGTGTGTGTGTGTGTGTGTGGTGTGTGGTGTGTGTGGTGTGTGTGTGTGTGTGTGTGTGTGTGTGTGTGTGTGTGTGTGTGTGGTGTGTGGTGCGTGTGTGTGTGTGTGTGTGTGTGTGTGTGTGGTGTGGTGTGTGGTGTGTGTGGTGCGTGTGGTGTGTGTGTGTGTGTGTGTGTGTGTGTGTGTGTGTGTGGTGTGTGTGGTGCGTGTGTGTGTGTGTGTGTGTGTGTGTGTGTGTGTGTGTGTGTGGTGTGTGGTGTGTGTGTGTGTGTGTGGTGTGTGTGGTGCGTGTGTGTGTGTGGTGTGTGTGTGTGTGTGTGTGTGTGTGGTGTGGTGTGTGGTGTGTGGTGTGTGTGGTGCGTGTGGTGTGTGTGTGTGTGTGTGTGTGTGTGGTGTGGTGTGTGGTGTGTGTGTGTGTGTGTGTGTGTGAGTGTGGAGTATGGAATAGCACAGGGGAGCAGTGATGATTAGAAGTTCACATTGAGTTATAGTGGGAGTTGTAGGGCCAGCCTGGGTAAGAGACCCTTTCTTAAAATAGACACAAAAAAATCCAAAATTACACATTTTTTTCATTCTGTCAAAGCTTTTACTTTTTGTTTGTATTTCAAGGCGAAATTATCTTTGCAGACAAGTAATCAGCCCTACTCACAGGTAAGAGTTTTAAATAAATTATAAGACATTTACATTTTATGAGATCCTTAAGTCATTAAACATGAAATCTCTCCTTTAGAGTATTGAAGCTAGACATACATTTGTAGGTGTGGCCCCTTTGGCTTTTGCTCATTTTTCCCGAGAGTGTTTTACTTTATTCTGTAATAAACTTATTTTCTATAATGAAAAAAATTGCATGTGTTTACTTAAGTCTTAGAAGTCTGCTTACTGAGCATAGAATGATTTATCACAGGAGATGTTTGTTATTAGTTTTATTTTTTTGAATTATATATTAAGAATGTCTTCAAGTTTCTCCATGTGGTATTTAAGAGATAAATGCTTATTTTATTTTCTCAGAGACCATCTTGGTGGCCCTTTGAGATGTCCCCTGGTGCATTAGCTTTTGCTATTGTATGGCCTTTTATTGCTCAGTGGTTGGTGCATTTGTATTATCAAAGAAGGAGAAGGTAATACTCTAATTTTCTATTTGAAATAGTGCATGCAGTCTTATAACTTATCATAGACATAATTTGCAGTGGTAATTAAAGGTCCATTTCATAGATGCATTGTCATTGTGAATATCTGCTGATCCTGACACCAAAACTACCTTGGAAAAGATATCTGTGCATTTCTAGGTACTTGTAAACGATAAAACAATATTACTCAAATATGTTATAGATTTGTAACACTTCTAATTTATGTAACTTGACTATATGCTTTTAATTTTTTTTTTTTTTTTTTTTTTTTTGGTTTTTCAAGACAGGGTTTCTCTGTGTAGCCCTGGCTGTCCTGGAACTCACTCTATGTAGACCAGGCTGGCCTCAAACTCAGAAATCCATCTGTCTCTGCCTTCCAAGTGCTGGGATTAAAGGTGTGCGCCACCACTGCCTGGCTGCTTTTAAAGTTTTATGACTAATGAATATATCTTGCTTTTAAAGGCTGTTTATTTAGAAATAGCTTTAATAGAATTTCAGAAGCAGCAGTCAGTGTCTTGGTGGCATCTGTCCCTTTATAATCTCTTCATATGTGTGCTCTTTGAAGATACAGACACTAACTGGAATTACTTCTACAGTACTCATGTATTTTAGTATTTTATGTAAGTTTTTTCTCTGTTTTTCCTTTTTTTTTTTTTTTTTTTTTTGGTTTTCTGAGACAGGGTTTCTCCATGTAACGGCCCTGGCTGTCTTGGAATAGACCAGCCTCGAACTCACAGAGATCCACCTGCTTCTGCTGCCTCAGTGCTGGGATTAAAGACATGAACCACCTTACCCTGTTCAACCCCACTTTTTATTTTTAATATTTTATTTGGGGTATATTAGGTACAGGGCCCTAGGGACTCATAGTAGGTGAACAGTCTACCTTCTAGCCCCCCAAAACTTCTTTTCATGTTTCTTTTGTAGAAAGGCAGCAGTTAGGGCTATCGAGATAGCTCAGTGCACAGCAAGCAGCAGTTCAATTTTCAGTAAGACAGTAAGAACAGCTGGGCATGGCTGCACATGCTTGTAATACCCGTGCTAAGGAGGCCGATACAGGCCCATCAGGGGCCAGCCAGCCTGGCCTACTTGAGTTTCACTGTCCCCTTTTCTTTCTTTCTTTTTTTTTTTTTTTTTTTTTTTTTTTTACTTTTTTGCTGTCATGCGGTTCTTTTTTTTTTTTTTTATTCGATATAATTTATTTACATTTCAAATGATTTCCCTTTTCTAGCCCCCCCACTCCCCGAAAGTCCCGTAAGCCCCCTTCTCTTCCCCTGTCCTCCCACCCACCCCTTCCCACTTCCCCATTCTGGTTTTGCTGAATACTGTTTCACTGAGTCTTTCCAGAACCAGGGGCCACTCCTCCTTTCTTCTTGTACCTCATTTGATGTGTGGATTATGTTTTGGGTATTCCAGTTTTCTAGGTTAATATCCACTTATTAGTGAGTGCATACCATGATTCACCTTTTGAGTCTGGGTTACCTCACTTAGTATCACTGTCCCCTTTTCAAATAATGGTTCTCAATTCTCCTAATGCCGTGACCCTTTAATACAATTCCTCCCAACCTTAACATTATTTTTGTTGCTACTTCATAACTGTACTTTTGCTGCTGTTAAAAATCTTAATGTAGCCGGGCGGTGGTGGCTCACGCCTGTAATCCCAGCACGAGGCAGAGGCAGGCGGATCTCTTGAGTTTGAGGCCAGCCTGGTCTACAGAGTGAGTTCCAGGACAGCCAGGGCTACACAGAGAAACCCTGTCTCGAAAAAAAAACCAAATCCAAAAAAACAAAAAAAAAAAAAACAAAAAAAAAAAAAAAAAGAAAAGAAAAAAAGAAAAAAAAGAAAAAAATCTTAATGTAAATATCTGTGTTTCCAGTGGACTTGGGTGACCCCTGTGAGGGTTGGTTGAACCTCAAAGGCGTTTCGACCCACAGGTTGAGAACCAGTGTTCTAAACCTGGCTAGCCACTAACACAGCAGTTCTCAATCTGCCACAGCATTGGGAAGGTTGAGAGAACCAGTACTCTAAAACTGACACCTGAAGTTGACCTATGGCTGCTATATTCAACCGGCATACACACATGCAGCGCCCCTCTAAACACATGCATACACATATACAGAAAATATAGAAACTGTAACTGGTTGAGAAGTTTGACATAGAACAATAATAATTTTTTTTTTATGATTGAAGTAGCTTATCCCATAGTGAAGGGTTAAGAAACAAGTGACATATCCAGGCATGGTAACCCATGCTATAATCTCAGCACTTGTTGGGTGGACACGGGGAACAGGAGTGCCAGTGTAGACAGTTACATAAGGAAGAAAAATAGTTTTAGTAGTTATAGAAAATTGGACTTTTTGTTTATTTCTTCATGTTCTTTATTTTTTGAGTTTGAGTTTCAGTCATAGTCTAGGCTGGCGTGAGTGCAGGCTAGCTTTGAACTTGCAGTAATATTCTGCCTATAATCCCAAGTGCTGGGATTATAGGCCTGTACCACCAGACTCCTTTGAGAATTGGAGTAATTCAGTAATTCATTTGCCTTAGTACATCACTGCTAGCAGAAGTCTAGTAAAGGAGGCTTACTATTTCTTCTAAGTGTCCCTTTAGTTGTTCAGAGATAGAGAAACAATAATAAAGTTTTCTGCCTTATTACTGAGTTTTTCATGTTAAGCTACCTTTCCAATGCAGATTGTTCAGTACAGTATGTTTCAGTGAGGTGTGTTTAGACACAGTTTGCGTATCTATGTGGCAGATGATCTGGGAGGCAGGCAGAGCCAAGTTTGATAAGGAAATGAGGTTTATTTCCTTAAGGGGATTTAGTACCTTAACCTGGCATCTTTTCCTAATTTTTATTTATTGAAAATAGATTCATTTTTCATTATATCTTGATTATAGTTTCCCCTCCTTCTAATCCTCCCATTTCCTCTCAACCTTCCCTCCCTTACAGATCCGCTTCCTTTTTGCCTCTCTTTGGAAAAAACAGGCTTCTAAGAGATAATAACCAAACAGGGCAAAATAAAATACAATAAGTGAAGCCAAAAACGATCATATTGAAGTTGACGTGGCAACTCAACAGGAGGAAGAGTCTCTAAAGCAGGCACAAGAGTCAGAGACCCACTCATCCTCAGTTAGGAGTCCCATAGTTGTGAAAGCACCGGAGGGCCCGTGTAGACCCTGTGCTCGCTGCTTCAGCCTGTGAGCTCCCGTTGCTTAGTCGATTCATAGGGCGTTTTTTCTCCTGGTGACCCCTATCTTCTGTAGCTCTTATGGTTTTTCTGCCTTCTGCTCTTCTTCCACAGCAGTCCTTGAGCTCTGAGAGGGGTTGATAGAGACCTCTAACATAGACTTTCTGAATTATGTCTGGCTATGAGTCTTTGCATCTATGCCAATCTGCTGCCAGAGGGAGGGAAGCCTCTCTGATGATGACTATATAAGGCACTGAACTATTAGAATAGCAGAATCATTGGGAATCATTATATTGACTTTTTCCCCTTGTAGACCAGTCATAGTGTAGAAAGTTGTTCAGTTTCAATGAGTTTGTTAGCTTTCTGTTGTTTTTATTGCTGATATCCAGCTTTAATCTGATAGAAAACATGGAGTTATTTCAATTAATTTTTCTTCTATCTGTTGAGACTTGTTTTATGTCTGAGTATGTGGTTAGTTTTGGAGGGAGTTAGGTGAGGGACTGTGAGGTTCTTTTGTGTTTGGGTGGAATGATCTGTAAATATCTGTTAGGTCCATTTGGTTTATAACATGTTAGCTCCAGTTTGATGTATCCATTTCTTCTATAGTATCTTCAACGCCCGAGATTCTCTCTTCTATTCTGTTGGTGAAGCTTGCCTCTGAAGGTCCTGTTTGAATTCTTAAATTTTTCGTTTCCAGAATTCCCTCAGTTTGTATTTTCTTTATTGCTTCTAATTCTGTTTTCGGGTCTTCAATAGTTACATTCATTTCCTTCAACTGTATTTTCTTGGCTTTAAGGGATTTATTGATTTCCTTAAGGGATTTATTGATTTCCTTCAATTTGTGTGTGTTTTCCTAGGATTCTTTAAGGATCTCTATCATTTTCACACAGTAGGTTTTAAGGACTTTTTCTTGTGCTTCACCTCTGTTGAAGATTTTGGGCCTGCTGTGGAAGGATAGCTGGGCTGTAGTGGAGACATTGATTTGGCTGTTGTTGGATTTTGTTTTGCGCTGGCATTTGGGTTTAGGAAAGAGGTCTAGGTGCTGATTTCTGGATTTGTCTTATTAGATGGCTCTTTTGCCCTTTGTTTTTATTTCCTTTGTGGGTTTGCAGACAGTAATGGCTGTACACTGCATATTTCCACAGCCTGTTCCCCTGGTGTGTTCGCAGGGAAAGCCTGCTCATTTGGAGCTTTTGTAAATGGGATGAGTTGGGGGAAGGAAGGTTGAAAAAAAATCTGTGATCTATTGGGGATGAGGTCAGAGAGGAAAGGGAGACCAAGGCAGACTTCTAGCCTCAGCTTTGGATGAGATTTGGGGGATTGGATCTCAGCTTTAGGAGAGGTATGGCTCTGCCTTCAGCCTAGTTTTTGCCCTGGGAGGAGCTGCCCGCCCTTGGGTTAGCAGGGTGTGCCCGCTGGAGTTGGCATCTGGGACAAAGTGACAAGTCAGGAGAGAGAGGTTAGGAAGGGAAGGTCTGGGGACCCACAGGAGACGTGGAGAGGGGTGAGGGAAGGTGGCAGCTTGTATTCTATTGCAGTGCTAGGGACAAGACTGGGGGATTGGGTCTGGGGGACAGAAACGAGGTATGTGTGTGGGGGCAGCCGACTGGTTTTCGGGCAAGCGTGGCCTGCGGTATAGCAGGGGTTTAATCTGGTAATTTTTAATCTTTTAGTTAAATAGTGACTACTACAGTTTGGAAAAGAGTCTATGAAAGAAAGGTGTCTAGGTCTTGTATTGTGATCTGCTGCTTTGCTTATTTTGGTAGAGAGTATAAATTCAGAGGTAAAAGAGTGTCATGCAGTTCTTGTATGTGATGTAAAGAGCAACATCTATAGATTTCCTGTTTAACATAGTTCCTAGGGATCTTGCTTAGCCTCTGCTAGGGAAATAAAAATATTATTGAACAGACTCCATTAAAAACTTGAACACTCTGAAGTTTTGGAAATCTTGATTGCTATTCATTTGCACTTTGGAAGCTTGGGAGTCCGGGGACTAACTTGCTTGCTGCTCTGCGAAAGGACCTTGTGCAGCAGTCTACATCATGCGATCCTTGATAAGTGTGGGGAACTGTTGGGGTATCCAGTAGCCACAGATAACATTTCTGCCACACCTTTACAAGCAGTTTTCTTCAGAATCACCCACATGTCTTTGTCAGGCATTTCAATTTTCTTCTAACATGGGCATTTTGTTCCTGATGTAGAAAACCTCTGTTGCTTAAAATCTGATTATTTAAAATGTCACTCATGCCAAGGAAATATATATATATATGGTTTTCTACAGAAATTAAGGAATGATCTGACTGTTTGAGGTATTACACCTTGGAGAGATGGCTCAGCTATTAAAAGCATATACCATTATACTGGAGGACCCTAGTTGGGTTCCCAGTACCCATGTTGGTGTGTCACAACGCTCCCAAACTCCGGGGCGGGGGGGGGGGTGTCTGTTGACTTTTCTAGCTTCTATGGAAAAATCATGTGCACATGCCCACTCCCCTTTATCACATAACTAAAAATAAATAGTTATTTTGCCAATGAGCTGCATGAGTATGTCCAGGTGAGGAATAGATCCATGATGAGAATTCCAGCTGTCTAGGCATCGTGTATCTGCTATATATTCTTTCCAGCAGTGGATCCTGCTTTGAGGTGTATGTTGCCCCCCCCCCCCCCCCCCCCCCATCACTGAACTGAGCTAGGAACCTGCTTTATTTAGTCTCTGAATCCCTGATTCAGTACATGAAAATAAGTCTGTTTTCATATTTTCTATTTAAGCTGTTTCATATTTTCATAAAAATTATTAAGTCCCCTAAGTATTAACTATTTACCAGCCAGTTGAAAAGTATGAAAATTAGAAGGTAAAAGGAGAGATATAAGTTGAAATTATTTATTAGAAACTGCTTGAGGGCTATTATAGGTTTGTATACAGCATACACTTAGCACATGCAAAGCCCTAGGCTTAGACCTGCACCAGCAGTAAATGAATAAATAAATTTGATAATTTGACTGCCTGCAATTACATCTTTCCTACCAAGTTAAGTCACATGAAGTAACCTTATAAAGATCATCTGTAGTTTTACAGTTTTATTTTGAATTTGAATGCTGTGTTTTATCCATAAAACTCTTTGGTGTGAATGTGCTTCATATTCGGGTTACAGTTATACTCACAGGAAATTGGGTTTTACTTTCTTTTTAAAGAAAACCAAATTGAAGAAATGGCCTTTTACTCAAGAAGCCTGCTGGGCCTGGATGACCTACGAGATGGACTGGAAATGAAGTGGAATTCACAAGAAAATCTCAGTTTTGATGATTACATTTCTCTTTTGTCCAGTAGTTTGGTTTATATACATAAATATACTTTGCACTACACAAATGGTAACATTTTAAATACTAATATTGCTGATACTTGAAAAATCAATCTCAACTAGATTTTAAGTAGCATCCATAGATTTACTCTTTTTGAGCTTGAAGGATTAAGTTATTAATTATTGTTCAGTAACAATCACCTAATTTTCTCCCATAAGAATTATAAGCTGTATTTCTAAGGCATAGTTCCAATTATGAAATAAAATTTATACAGTTTTTCTAAATTAAACACAAGAAAGAATGCAAAAACAAGAGTGGCCTTTAAATGAGGTTAAATCAATTTTGTATCAGGCACTGAACTGTCAGCTAGGTAGCAGAAAACTGATGGAGGAATCCTCTGTATTCTTTGTGGTTTGCACAGAAGACTGGGCTTTAATTTAGTGGCTTGATTTCCCTGGCTTGCTCAGGGGAACTCACAAAATCTTCGCCCTTGTACTGTGCTTACTGTTTACAAATGATTCATTGAACAGACTTAACTTGATGGAAATGGTGAAGACTAGGCCTAATGTAGGTCTAAACGTGTATTCCAACTCTAGAGATGGCTAATCAGACTTTAATTCAACCATGCACATTTAATCCTTTTTAACCATTTTTCTTTTAAGTGAGGATATCTATCTACTGTCTGCTTCATAGGGTGCTTTGCAATAAAATGAAAACTTATTTATACTGTTTTTACTAAGGTAACAGAAGCGTGAAAATCCTTTTTTCTGCAAGTGGTAAATGACAGTCTGGATTCTTAACCTTAGTGCCTCAGTTTTCCTTTGGGGTGTACTTCACAGGTATCACAAGTACTTTCAGTCTACAGGTCGCTATGTCCACATGATGAAGGAATGCCTCGCTAATGGAAACAAGCTCCTTCTAGCCATTAGAACAAAAGGAAGATTAATTTAAATCCTGGAAGACTGTATTTGAAAAATAATCTTGTGTACTTTCCCAAGCCTGTGCTGGGTAATATACTTTATGCTTTGAAGATTTAATTTAAATCTGAATAACAAATCGTTTTCTGCTTTTCCTTTTGAGACAGTCTTGGTAGCTCATGCCTCCAGTTCTCTGTGTAGCTACAGACAAACCTTGAATACCAGATGTTCCTCTCTCCCTTCTTTTCAGTTTCTGGGACCATACGCATGTACCACCATGGCCAACTTTAGAGAATAAAACATTTTAATTTGTTCTTGATTTGTATGATGTTGGGGGCATTAGCACTAGGTATTGAATATTTTCAGTAAGAGGAAAAGAATCCATCTCCAGAATATAGGGTTGTTCTTTGGAAGGAAAAAAAAGTTTGAGAACATAATTTGCTTGTCTTAGACTTTACAAATTTTTTAAAACTGTAACTTTATTTTAAAATTGTGTATCACAACTTAATTGATCTGCCTAAAATGATCTACTGGCTTTTGCTTATGATTAAAAAAACCTCAAATCTATCTTCTACTTTTTAGAAGGAAGAAAAAAAAAACAAATAACTGAATTATTACAGAAAACTTTAGACCTGTGGAGTTTTTGTTTTAAATTACAAAAGAAGTTGGTATGATAAAGTGGTGGCTTTTTTCTTATATAAATAGAATGCAAATCAAAGATGTAATCAGTTGTGATTCATTGCAAGTAGTCAAGTGTAACTAACTTCTAAGGGCAACCATTTGTATCTTATATATCAGAATTACTTTATAGTTTGAAAGCACTTTGCACACACTTCTTGTACATAAAGGATGTAATTACAGGATATAGTGGTAATGCTTTAAAACATGAACCTTATTTTAAAAATTGACAGCTATGGTATTTTTTTAATGATCAGCTTTTCTGTTTATTGTAAAACTAAGTTAAAAAATAAAAGGTTAATGAGAAATGAAAAGTTTACTGTATTGATTGTGTACAAAGCTAAAGTGAGAACAAACAGTAGGAGTTCATATATAGTCATCTTAATGGCAGGCAGAGCTGCAACTCTCCCAAATGTGACTCCTGAGCTTCATTCCCAGTACCATGCAAAAAGATAAGAAGTGAGAATAAATAAAGGCATATTATTATATATAATTTGATAAAAGATGCAGAAATGAATGCAGTTTAACTCATTTGTCATCTGATATTTAACTCACTTGTCATCAAGGATATTGGTAATACAGTTAAAAAAAAAAAAAGAGGCAGGGTTTTACTATGTGGCTTAGACTGGCTCCAGACTTGAAGCAGTCCTCTTGCCTCAATCTCCAAAGGACTGAAGAGAGTCATTTTAAGTTTTATCAGATGTGAAGCTGAGAATGTAAAGGTGTAGAGTAAGGTGCTGTCTCTTGACTCGTGCTAGAGTTGTCTCCAGTGAAGGAGAATTTATACCTACCCATATACAAAAGGTCAGAGATGATTTCCTGGTGTTTGCTATTTCAAATTGCCTTTAGCCCAAATACTGCTTATACGAAAGAGGCATGTTGGGGGGGGGGGGGGACATTCTTGTTTCTTCAGATGAGCTGATTTCTGTGGGGAACAACCAAGATTGTTTATCCTATTGTTTTGGATTTTCTTTAACAAAGTGTTTTGGCAGGTGTAAATGTAGATGATAAAGTATTTATTCCCAGTAAATACCATTAAACAACAGTGCTTTATCTGGCGGCAGAATATGAGGTGATGACCTGCCTGTGATCCCAGCACTTGGGAGGCAGAGGCAGGCAGATTTTTGAGTTTGAGGCCAGCCTGGTCTACAGAGTGAGTTCCAGTTTATATGAGCCAGGGCTATACAGAGAAATCCTGTCTCAAAAAACCAAAAGCCAAAATCAAAACAAAGAGAAATAAGTCCTATGTAGTAATGTTTTAGGTTTTAGTGTTTGTGTGTGTGTGTGCCCATGTCACAACACATGTATAGAGGTCAAAAAACAACTTGCAGTCCTTTCCTCCCACAGTGTGATTCCTGGAGTCTGAACTCAGGTGATTGGGATTGGTGGCAGGTGAGTTTACCTGCTGAAGCACTTGCTGGCCGTAGTTTTTGTTTTACCTCTAGTATGTTTTACTTACTCATTCATGAATACACCATTAAGTCACCTGAATATGTACATAATATATATTAATTACTTTTCTATTGCTATGATTAAGACAACATGACCAAGGCAACTTATTAAAAAAAACAATTTGGGGCTGTTGAGATGACTCAGTGGTTAAGAGCACTGGCTGTTCCTCCAGGGGCCCTGGATTCAGTTCCCAGCATCCACAAGGCAGCTCACCATTGTCTCTAGCTCCAGGAGTCCTGACATCTTCACAAGTACACACATGCAGGCAAAACACCAATGCACCTTAACAAACAAAAAAACTTGTCAGGCAGGGGTGGTGAACACATCATTCTCAGCACTCTAGACTCAGAGACAGGCAATCTCTTCTATAGGACAACCGGGGTTACACAAAGAAACCCTGTGTTGAAAAACTAAGAGCCTTGAGTCTTTTGAGACTTCAAGCTCATCTCCTGTGACACTCCTAATCCTTCCCAAACCAGGGACCAAGTATTCAAACCTGAGCCTATTGGGGTTGGGGGGGAGGAAGCAGTCTTAGTCACCCAATCAAAGAAACAACACTGCTGGAACGTAGATTAAATAATATTGAAAGGAGAAATAACTTTTTTGTAAAAATCACATTCTGTACAGACAAAATGATACATAAATGTGCAAACTTTATGATTCACTCTGTGAAAACAGGGAAAGTAGAAAAAAACATTTTACAAAAAAAAAAAACCCAAAACCATAGTGTCTTCCCATCCTTCTTCTGTGTACTACATATAGCACATTGTTTCCCTCTGTATTCAGACATCTATTTACATAGTTTTCTGACTATTTCAGTGCTATATTCATGTAGCCCCAGGCAGGCCAGGACTCCTCAATAATCCACAGCAGAATTTGATTTTACTATAACCAATTGTCCAATGATTTGATTTAAGAAGCCAGCTAGGGGCTTGCTTCTGCAGACTCATTTTTAACAATCCCCACAGCTGGGGTCCAGGGCGCTCATATCATAGACCAGGACTCTTAAACCCCAGGCTCGTTTCTTAATATGGCTCTGCTTATTCTAATTCTACAAGGTGATTAATATTTGTGTGTTAGTGGGGACTGAGCACAGGGTCCTTTGGACACTGAGCATTTGCTACCTCCAGCCTCCAGCATCTCAGGGCTCGAGTCTGACCTACCCACATCATCTCAGTTTGGCAGCACAGCCATTTAGCCATTTTTTGATTCCAAAGGCGTTTTTCTTTCTACTACTTGAAAACACTCTAAGAGGATAGAGTAAATAGACTGTAGAATTATGCTGTTATCTGATAGTGAGTCATAGTAAATGAAGTTGTAAATATTTTGAATATTTTTAGTAGAAAAGGTAACTGGAACAAGTAGTCTTTACTAAAATAAGCACAGTAAGGATTCAATACCCAGCAATGATTATGTATCTTTGCAAACTACATTCTCTCTAAGCTGTGACTAGGCGGTAATGAAAGCACTAAGGCCAGTATGCAAAAAGGTATTAGTAAAACCTTACCCATGATACATGTAAATCTTAATGTTGCTCTTCTAGGGACATACTGAAAGTTTCAACTAGTTTTAAGACTTATGAGCTGAGTCTTAGTACATATTCTTTGAAAAGAACGATACTGAAATCATTAGTTACAGTTACATTTTTTAAGCAAGAGTAATGATTAATATTTGTCTCACATGGTGTTTGAAACAATATGATATAATGTTTACATTTTTATATGAAAAGTGAACAAGCTATTAAAATTACTTAACGGATCAGGTCCAACCTTTCCACTACCCATTTAAAGAAGCAGGAGTTGTAGAGGGAAACACCAAGGGCATTCAAGACAGTGAGACTCCATCCTTAAGGAGAGCTCGAACCTTAGTTCTTTTGACTGTCCACACCCTGCAGAGACATACTGCTGTGGACTATAGTCCTGGCTGGCCTTAGTCTTTAAATTGCAGTCACACCTGTGTTGCATCTGCTCCTGAATATGGGGACTTCCACCATCATGTCTAGCTCACATGATTTTCAGTCATGCTTGTCTCATATGACGGTCCCAAGAACAGCTTTACATGTAACCATGTGCAAATAAATTAAATTTAAATAAAATGGTCATTTCTTTTGCTTGATAGTGAAGAGAACTAAAATCAGCAGACACAGATAAGCTTAAGGCTCATTCCCTCATTTAGAGTGGTAGTGTTTTAGTTTATTGATACTTTGCTCTTCATAAAGTGCAGTGAATAAATAAGATGAAAAAAGCTACTATGGTTTATATACAGTTCAAAAGTAAAGATTAATTAGTGATTATATTTCTTATAGTATTTTAACTCTGTAAAAGCTGTTGTACTTAGTAATTAAAAGCTGTTTAGTCTAGGTAAAAGAATGACTTTTATCCCATTTAGACCAATCTAGTATTAAATAGCATATTATTGTAAAACTTAATTCTATATCACAAGTTAGATAAA
Source organism: Apodemus sylvaticus (assembly GCF_947179515.1). Classification (NCBI taxonomy): domain Eukaryota; kingdom Metazoa; phylum Chordata; class Mammalia; order Rodentia; family Muridae; genus Apodemus; species Apodemus sylvaticus. Next base: position 58,989,986 of record NC_067485.1, on the reverse strand, counting down.
AATGACATGCATGTGCTACAGACTGAACCCAGATATGGTCAGATGTTGAGCATTATTCCTGGCTTCAAAATAGGATGTATCTGTTTCGTCGTCTGGTTGGGGTACGAAAGGCATAGTCTGATGCTGCAGATTTTCCCAGTCCACTTCACCGAAGAGAGGATGCTGTTTTAGCTCTTAAGAGGGAAATATATAAAAAAAAAAACCAAAATCAGAATATGATACCATTACTTAAGCTCTGCTCTCAGGAATTAAAAAGAGAGTATCTTAGATGTATCCTGCTTTATTATGCCACTCAGTGGTATTTGTTTAATGAGTCTCCCTAGTAAGCTATGTACTTTATTGTCCCTTTGCACACCACTTGTCACACCATGGCAATCTCTAAGCACCCTCTGTTGCCCTATAACTTAAGGATGATGTTTGCCTCTCACTCTGCTTTCTAAACGTCATCTTTCTTCACGCACATTCCACATACATGGATGACGATTCACTGTATATTTTAATTTACTGCCCTTTTGCTTTGTCTTTTTGTTTATGTGTTTGAAATAAGGTTTCACACTGTAGTCTGGAATTCCCTGTGTAGCTCAGGCTGAATGTTTTTTACAATTTTCTTAGCCTCTCAAGTGCTGGCTTTACAGGCACGGACTAGCATGTAGAGCTTGATTCTGGTCTTCGATGACATTTTTCACACATTCTCTCCATGTCTGACTGACTGACTTGATTCCACTGACTACATCTTTAGAATTTAGAAGCCAGCACTATATATCTAGGATATTTCCATCACAGTACACCTGTGTTTATAAGATGTCGCACTCTTCATTTTTTTGTTTTATTTTGAGACAAAGTATGCAGTCCTTCCTGTCTTAGAATAGTCTCTATGTAGACCTTTTGAGGTTGGCTTCAAACTGCCTGCCATCATGCCTGGGTTCTCTTTATGTTTTATTACTTCTACCTACTAAACAGAAAACATGTTCACTGGCTGGATACACTGATATTTAGTTGCTAAAATAAGCATCCCTTTCTTGGATCTTTGACCATTTCTTCTTTGCAGTGCTGGTGACTGAGCCCAAGGCCCGGCACATTCTGTGCAAGTGTCCACTGCAGGGCTACATCTCCTCTTCATGTTTTTTTTGGACAGATTTTTATTTTATTTTATTATTTTATTTACTGTGGAGCCTAGATTGGCTTTGAACTCATGGCAGTTCTTCTGTGTCAGGCTCCTAGGTGCCTTATGCCACCAAGTCCATCTTTTAACCCTTTACCTTTAAAAGCAACAATATAAATGCTAGTAAATAAAGAACTGACAAGACAGTAAGTAAACCCAAAACTGTACCTACTTTTAAGGAGAATATTGGAAGATGACTAATGGCTGTGGTGGGAATATTGATTTAGGAAATTTAATGTTTTCTAAACTAGAAGAAACGATATATTGTTTCTGGTGCCTTATGGAGTTACAAAATTCAGAGTGTGAGTTGCAACTACACTGGGCAGAGTTTTTAATTGAAATAAAGACACATATATAAATGCATATCTATAGGAACTATCATTTTATCACTAAGCAGTCAAACTAGCAAGTGTAAAGGAGGGTATTGACCAAACCCTTACCCCTCATTCCAGCTCTCTTTGTATCATCAATGGTTAAAAGCATGTCCATTGCACTTTGAGCATTATCTGATAGCTTTTCTTCACCTTCTGGCCATGGGATATCTACAAGTACAAATATACAAGTTGTTTTATTTTATTTTATTTTTGGTTTTTTTTGGTATTTTTTTGAGACAGGGTTTCTCTGTGTAGCCCTGGCTGTCATGGAACTCACTCTGTAGACCAGGCTGGCCTCGAACTCAGAAATCCGCCTGCCTCTGCCTCCCAGAGTGCTGGGATTACAGCCGTGTGCTACCATTGCCCGGCACAAGTAAAGTTTTGATGTTATCTTGAGGAGCCATACTTACATTTTTTTACATTCTGCAAACCTTGAAGAAATCAACACCCATTTTTCTGGGTGTATCTTACTTTCTTTTGACTACCTATCTTTTTCATACCCCTCTGACCCCATACTTAACTTTGTATTAAAATGCCTTTATTAAACAGATTTAAAAGTCATTCCCAACTAATAGGGATAAATGACTTTCTTTTTCCCTATGGATTCAGTTAAGGGTATTGTGTATGCTAGACAAGTACTCTACCATTGAGCTATATCCTCTTACTCTGAATCTATCCTAATTGAAAACATAAAAAGAAATCACCTCTTTTTAAAATATTCTGGAATACTTGTTGTGGTGTTTCATCATTGAAAGGAGGAATTCCTGTTAGAAATTCGAACAAGCAAACTCCAAGTGCCCACCAGTCTACTGCAGGACCTGGAATGTAAAAGGAGATACACTGAATTTGCAAGCATTTCATACAAGTAATTTACATTTACAACAGAAACACAGCATACTGATGCTTGAGCCATCCTGGCCTTCTTGCTTTAGGGATTTCTTCTGTTTCTATACAGTATAAAACCTCAAATTATCTTCACTCAGGCAATAACCATCGCCTTAGCTCTCCAGAGATTTACATTAGCAATACTTTTCAAGGCCACTTTTTGATAGATTAATAAATTCTGATAGTTTGCATATTTGATGAATTCTAAATCTTAAAGAGCAATTAAGGAGTATATTTCAGAAAATATTAATTCAAGAAATGACAACAAAGAAAGACAATGCTGGCAGATGCCAGCACTTGGGAGGCAGAGGCAGGCAGATCTTGAGTTTGAAGCCAGCTTGGTCTACAGAGTGAGTTCCAGAACACCCAGGATTACACAGTGACCCTGTCTTAAAAAAACAAATCAAAAAACCAAAAACAACCACAAAAAAGATTATACTGTATTTCACTTGTTTCACCCAAGGTATGACAGCAATATTTATACTAACTGAAGGAAAGGTAGTTACCGAATGCCCTAAATAGTGTTTATAGTTCTTAGCTCAAAGGGAGTGAGAGCTATTCTGTAGCCAAATTTGAATGATCATGGTTTGGGAACATGGATTTAATTTGCCTTGAAGGACATGTTCCCGGTTGAGGAGATCGTTCAGTGGTTAAGTGGTTCTGCTATTCCAGAGGACCTAGATTCCATTCCTAGCACCAAGGGATCCAATCAATACCTTCCTCTGGCCTCAGTAAGCACCAGGCATACATATGGTACACAGACATATGTAGGCAAAACACCATACACATAAAATGAAAATAAGTAAAATCTCAAAAAAGAAAAAGGCATGTTCCACTATAGAAGTGGTTACATGGGACTGAACTAACAAGGAAAGTCATAAGTCAGACACTGACCACAGGTAGGTCATAGAAAAGCAGGAAAAATTAGTTATAGTTTCCAGATACTATCTGCCAACATTCTTAAGCTTTTGAATTGGTGGGAGCTAGTTTGCCAAAAATGAGCATTTGTTTTTGCTCTTTGCTTTAAAACATTTTAAAGGTTTTGATGGTCAAAGGATGTTAGGTCAGACACAGAGGTGGGCAGTGAATGGCTTTCAAATGCAGTAAAAATAGCCCAAGATAGTTTGACTCTTGTCTGTGATACTTTAACTCTCCATAATCCTAATGTTCAATCATTTGGTCTTGTAGAATCTTTAACACAGACATGGACTTTCTTTCTGGGACGTTCATTCACAGGTACCCCAATTGCCAAATCACAATTTGTGCTGGCAGAGGTCAAATGATTTTATGCTACAAGGCTAGGAAGGCTCAATCATACGTCTGAAAAAGACTGGGCGGAATAGACAAAAATGCAGCCTTTGGAGGGAGGAACACTTGGTAGAATCAGTAAGAAGTTTATTTACCGATTACAACCCGAGTCTGGTTGTTTTTTCTTTGTATCACAGGAATACTATGCTTACAGTTTAAATAATTAAGAAAATAGGCAAGATGATGCATGCCTGGTTTGCATTGCAAGTTCTAGGACAGCCAAGGCTACAGAGATCATGTCTCAAGTCCCTAACCCGCCTCCCACCATTAGGATAGTAGGTAAGGTATGTAGCTAAGTTTTTAACTTATTTAATTGCTTGCCTTTCTTGTATGGGGCCCTAGGTTCAAGTTAGGACTTGCCTCTCGAGCTAGAAGCACAAGGATTAGAAGTTCGGGGTGAACCTCTAGCTACATGATGAGTTCAAGGCCAGCCTGAGCTATTTGAAACACTGTTTTAAAATAATAACAGTATGGCTTAAAGAAGCAAAAGTAGCACCTGAGAGAACCAATTTAATTGACCAAGTTGACTTTATATTTCTCTATGTGTCTATAGTCTTTTGAACTATATGCAATGTTTTATTTAGAGTCCTTTTTTTTTTTTAGTTTTCCTTTTTGCTAGTTTGATTACACAGCTATGACCTCATGAGGTGTGGCTAGTTCAGGTTTTAGGAATGATCAACTTTAAACTTCTAAGTTATTATATATCTTGTGTCTATATTTGTCCTACTATTTTGGTATTAATTCAGATCAGATGACAATACCATTTTAAATTTTTTTCAGAAAAAAGTTGCCTTTTTTTTCTGTGTACCAAATATTAGTAGTGACAGAAGCAGAACTAACTAAGAGGTCAGATCCCTTGGAACTGGAGTTATAGATTGTTGTCAGCTACCATGTGGGTACTGGGAATTGAACCTAGGTCCTCTGCAAGAGTAGCAAAGTAGTCTTACCTGCTGATCTATCTCCCAGCTCATTTAAGGACTTTTAAATAAGATTTAAAGGCTAACCATGGTAAAACTAAAGAGTATATATAGTAAGTACCTATGTGCCTTTACCTCTTTTTAAATCTGTTTATGGCACACTTTACTCTCTTTGTCTTCATCCTTTCTGTGTTTTGGAAAAGATCTTTTACTATAAAATATTACTTTTAGAAAACCCTGTGCTTAATAGGAGATAAAGGTGACATGCTGTATCTTAGGTAGGCCTTACTGCCGCTTGGATTCTCAAGTAGGCTCTTAGTGCATTGCTTTTTTCCCCTTGGTCTTAAATTACTGTGAGCATTAAAGAACGCCTCATGTCCACAAGAGCTGGCCAAGATAAATACTGACACTGGGCAAAGGAGGGGAAAATACTGTGAGACATCTTTCTTTGTTATCCATGTAATTATAGTTTTTAGGAAAAGGGAGGAGCTAGCGAATGCTTATTTTTTTCCTGGAGGAACAAGGGGAGACACAGGAGTCTCTTGGGGACAGTGATAGCAGACTGGATAAATACTTATGTATTTACAACATCACCACCATCAAAACATATCTGAAAAGTGAGAGGAAAAAAATTCTGTGACTTTTTATCAGATTGCATCTGTCAGAAACGGACCTAGCTAGCATTATGTTGCACACTGCGAGCACACTGTTACAACAAACAGTAATGATTTAATGAACAGATTCTAAATGCAATATCATCTTTTTATGCACAAACTGTTTTATCTAATCTCATAGATAATGAATTAATGTGGAGTGACAAATTTACTTTCCTAGTAGGAAAAATAATTGATCTTAACAATGAAAAAATGTTTAACATAGGATAAAGTCTAGAAACTATTTAAAAGTTTTTCTACATATAGGCTAGTTCTTTAACTTTTCAAACTATTCTAAATGTACATTTTAAATTTGATCACAAAAAGCAGTTTAGAAATTTGAGCACTGTGGTGGTTTGAAGGACAATGGCCCCTAAAGGCTTGTAGATTTGAATAGCAGGTGAGCATGGAGCTGCACCACATGACATGATTAGGAGGTATGGCCTTGTTGGAGGACCGTGTCACTGAGGGTGGGCTTTGAGGTTCCCAAAGCCGGTTCCAAGCTCAGTCCCTCTCCCCCTGCTGCCTGTGGATCTGGATGTGCAGCTCTGTTACTTTTTCAGCCCTGTCTCTGCCTGCCTGCCTGCCCGCCTACCCGCTCTGCCTGCCCGCCTGCCTGAAACCGTATGCAACGCCCAATTAGATGCTTTCTTTTCTAAGAGTAACTTTGGTCATGGTCTCTTCCCATCAATAGAACACTCATTTCAGACAAGCATTTAATAAAAAAGCATGTTTTAATAATTTAATCATCTACTAAATGCAAGGCATCAGTTATTACTCTTGTAAATGTTTCTTTTTCTCTTTTTTAGCCTTAGTTTTCAGAATTTACATTTGAAAATTCCAGATTCAAATCATTCAGAAAGCTCAAAATGAATGTTTTACTATCTATAATTTTGTTGGCCCTGACTGGGATAAAGTCTTTGTATAATAGCTTTTAAAATTCTGTCCTAAATTCTACAGTTAATTCTCAGATACGTATATCTTAGCTAGGGCTGGCTGAGACCTGGAACAACTGGTTTTTAATGGCACAGAAAGACAAAAAATGAGGGACATGTAGATAGGCAATGATCCCTACACATTACTGCCACTGTTTTGCTAAAAAGTCCTAAAATGCCAATATTTACATATAAGTATGCTACATTTAAAAATAGTTAAACATTATAAGTCCATAAAGAATAACAATTTTAGTTTCCAGTAAGTTAAAATGAAGTGGCCAAAGGTTTGTAACTCCATTTTCAGGAATTTTAGGGGCAGACTGAGTTTTTGTCCATGCTGTTACAGAGAGAAAATGACAGAATGGTCATAAAGTAAAACAAACAAACAAACAAACAAACCCCCCAACAAACCAAAAACAAACCAACAAGCCAAAATACAAATCCTCAAATAAATAGGCTCAGCAATACAGCTCTGTGGCTAAAAGCAGTTGGTGTGCAAGTTTTATGACATAAATTAAGTCCCTGGGATCCACAGCAGGTGAAATGCAGTTACAGGCTTCAGATGCTGCTGACTTCCTTAGCTCTAGCCTGGTGGAGGCCAGTGATCTGCTGAGAAGAATTTTGGCTATGATTGGCACAAGGATGTTAGATCAGATAGGTGTGGGCAGTACATGGCTTTCAAAGGCATTAATATAACTCAACATAATTTGGCTCTGGTCTGCAACATTTTTACTATAATCAGGAAGCTCAGTTATTTGTCCTAGTAGACTTTAGCACAGTTGGGCTGGGGAGCTGGCTCACTGCATTATAAGTTCTTGTCAGGCACCAGGCACTTTGATCCTAGTACTCTCTAGGCAGAGGCAGGAAGATCTGTGAGTTCAAGGCTAGTCTGATGTATGTAAGAATTCTAGGCCAGCCAGGAGTCCATAGTGAGACCATGTCTCAAGAGCAAAAACACCACATACCTTTCAAAGAAACCAAAAGGAAAACCAAACCAAAGAAGCAGCTGTGCTTGTGAAGGAAGCGGAGCTGAGTTCAGATTCCCAGGGTGTATGTAAACACACAGATGCAATGGCACAGGCATCTATACCTCAGAGCTCCTGCAGGAAGACAGGAAGCAGAGACCAGAGGATTCCTAGGAGTCTAGGAGTAGGACACTTAGCCTGGAGTACACAGAGAAAAATAGCAGAAACCCTTTCTCAAACAACGTGGAAAGCAGATGAGGGCCAATACTTGTCTGACTCCTGTGCCTGCATTTACATATGTACACACACGTGTACACACACAGACACATGTACATACATTTTTATTAAAGGTGGAGCTTTTGTTTTTTAAATTATTTTATTTATTTCATTCCAGTTGTTGCCCCTCTCCTCAGTCTCCTGTCCTAGTTTCTCAGCCTCTTCTTCTTCCCTCTTGCCTCTGAGAGGGTGATCCTCCCTCCCCCCAACCAGGTTTCCCTCTTCCCTGAAGCCTCAAGTTTCAAGGATTAAGTGCATCTTCTCCCACTTAGGCCAGACCAGGAAGATATCTGCTGTATATGTGTCAGGGGCTCTGGGCCCTCCTGTGCACGACCCTGGTTGGTGGCTCAGTCTCTGGGAGCTCCCTGGGGTCTGGGTTAGTTGGGACTGCTTGTCTTCCTATGGCCTCACTTTTGTTATTTTAAGATTTTTTTTTTTAAATTTTTATTTGTCTGTGTGAGTGAATGCCTCACATGTATGCATGTGCCTGGAAGCCATGGAAGTTCAATCCTTTGGAGGTGGAGCTAGAGGCAGGTGTGAGTAGCCTTGTATGAGTGCTGGAACTGACCGCCGCTCCTCTGGAAGACAAGTGCTTAAGCACAGAGCTATCTCTCCCTCCTCCACAGTACATTCTTTTTGGGCTCATGGCACCTTCCTGCCTTGCCTTCCAAAACAAACAAACAACAAATCTAACCCTAAAGGTGTAGAGCACATGCCTGGGTTCAAATCCACAAGTCCATCAACAACAATCAAAAACTAAAGACACATTTATATCATAGGTTGACTCTCACCTAGTCCACTAAAAGTACTAGGTCATTTATAGATGTAATTACTTAAGATGAGTTATCCTAGATTAGAGCAGGTTTATTCAGGGCATAATTCAATGTGACTGGTGCCTTTATATAAGCCAGCCACGAACACTACTCAAATAGTTTTGCTTTTGCTTTTACATCTGGTGTGTGTATACTTTTTATTACATTTATTAATTTAGTGTGTGCATGTGTATGTAATTCAAGGGAAAATGTTTGCTGTGGTAAAAGAGAAGAATGAGAGTAACAGAAGTGGGGAGCATCACACATCACAACATAGGTGATTAGGCAGGTGAGAGGTGCTGAGAACAGAAGGGCAATTCAGTAAGATGGGGAAAGCCACACACACTGAGCCACACAGTCCTACAAGGGGAAGGAAAACAGAAGCCTTATTCAGAAGGTAAGCCGGGCAGCACTGACCAAGAGACTGGCAATAGGTCAGCCCAGGGATCTTGCAAGGATTCAATCTAGTTAGGGTCCAGGAGACATTGATTCTGATGCAATTAATGAGAGAATAATGAAGTCTATTTTCTACTATGTAGGACTGAGTTGGGTCGGGGCCTAATATAAGGAAATAATCATAAATCAGGGAGCCTAGCCAACCTGCCATAGCCCTAGGACTAAGAGACAGATGGGAGGCAGTGTGCATGTGGGAGGGCTAGGTGACCTGCACAGAAGTTTAGGTGGCAGTAGACTCACACTGAGCAGTCAGGTGGAGCTGGGCACAGATCTTCCACCTGATAGCTTTAGAGCCTGATATCCTAAGTTTCAGTTAATTGTAGAGGACGAAGGAAAACCACTTTGATACTTTCCTTTTTTATATTGATCCTGTGTTTACTTTGTGTGTGTACTGCATGCATGTATGGTGTGTGTATATGTATGTGTATGTGTACTCATCTGTGCATGGATGTGTGGCAACAAAAGGTTAACATTAGGTGTAATGCTTGAATAAGAATGGCCCCTATACGCTTATATATTTGAATGCTTAGTTAATTTGAATACACTGCACTGTCTGAGAAGGGTTAGAAGGATTAGGAGACTTAGTTTTGGTGAAGGGAGTGTATCACTAGGGGGTAGATAGGCTTTGAGGTTTCAAAGCTTAAGCTAAACTCAGTCCTCTCATCCTAGCAAAGGATGATCAGGATGCTTAGCAGCCTCTCAGCTCCACTCTAGTACCCGCCTGCCCGCCACCATGTTCCCAGCCATGATGATAATGGATTAATAAGTCTCTGAAACTGTAAGTAAGCCTCCAATTAAATGCTTCCTTTTAAAAGCATTGCCTTAGTCATGGTGTCTCTTCATAGCAATTGAATTGTAACTAAGGTATTGATATCTTCCTTTATTGATCTCCACCTTATCTTTTGAGACAAGAAAAGAAAGATTCAAGACTGAATCTGGAGCACAAAAATTTTCCCTTGAATTACATACACATGCACACACTAAATTAATAAATGTAATAAAAAGTATACACATACCAGACTTGAAAGCAGAAGCAAAACTATTTGAGTAGAGGAAGATGTCCAGTGAGTAGGGGGTTAATATTAGCCAAATATAGTTCTACATATATGGATGCGTGCATGCATACATACATGATGAAACTCATTATTTGGTATGCCACCAAAAAATTAAAAGAAATTAATACATAAATTTAAAAAATTATGACATGTCAAAATAACGAAGGTAGAGATAGAGGGAAAACACCACATATAAAGAGATAGAAACAGAATGTCAAAGATGGCCAGGAAACTATCATAAGCTTGCAGATCATGGAAGGCTTGCTTTTTCTAAAGGTTTTAAAAGTCCCTACTCTAGACTTAAAACTTTTCCATCTGTGAAGCATACTTTTTTTGCTGCATTTTGAGCCATTTACTTTGTAATATTTTTGTGATATCAAACTGGCAGATGAATATAGTTTACTTCAGAATGTAGAAAGAAGAATTTTTTTTGAAAGAGAAAGGAAGAAAAAAAGAGACAGGTAAAGTATTCTTTATTATTATTATTATTATTATTATTTTTGTCATGCACTGGCAAAGCTTTCCAGGTGACAGCTATATCAGGCTCCAGTCAGCAAGCACTTGTTGGCATCCACAGTAGTATCTGGGTTTTGTAACTGTATATGGGATGGATCCCTAGGTGGGGCAGTCTTTGGACAGTCTCTCCCTCAGTCTCTGCTCCACACTTTGTCTCTGTATCTCCTCCTGTGGGAATATTGTTCCCCCTTCTAAGAAGGACCAGAGTATCCATACTTTGTTCTTTCTTCCTTCTTGAGCTTCATTTGATCTGTGAATTGTGTCTTAGGTATTCCAAGCTTCTGGGCTAATATATACTTATGAGTGCATACCATGTGTGTTCTTTTGTGATTGGGTCACCTCACTCAGGATGATATTTTCTAGTTCCATCCATTTGTCTAAGAATTTCATGAATTCATTATTTTTAATAGCTGAGTAAATGTACCACATTTTCTGTATTATTTTATTCTAATGTACTATCCTGAAGGTTGGTTCATTTCTGGATTGACCATTTTGGTGAGGATAAATAAGGGTGGTTTGTATTGTTGTTGCTAATATGACTCTATCTATATAAAGTACCCAGAGTAGGCCAAGCTTTGAAGTAGTGTCTGACTGGAGCTGGGATAGGGTGAGAGAGCAGGAGAAAGTAGGTGGTGGCTACTAATAGGTACATGGTTTAAGGCTGATGGAATGATTAATATTATAGTGATGCTTATACAACCGTGGGAATACACTGAAACAAACAAATCCTCACATTATATACATTAATTGGGTCAATTGTAAATAATGTAGATTATAACTCAAGAAAACTATTTTCTGGGTTTCTGAGTTCGGTTCCCAGGATCTACAGTGTGGTGTCTCACAATGAATCTGACACTCTTCTGGCCTCTCTGGACACCAGGAGTTCGCCTGGTGAACATACATAAATGCAGACACTCATACACACAAAAATAAGGCAATTGTTTTAAAAAAAAAAAGGCTACTACCTAACTAGTTAACTATAATTTTCATGAAATAAAAAATTGTTTTCATTTTGTAATTTCATTGTAATCTGTTTTACTTAATAGGATTTTGTTGTTGGTTTTGTTTTTTATTGCTTGTATTTAAATTTTGCAAGTACACTGCAAGCTCTTATGCTTATGTCTGTATTTGTTGGATGGATTCAGGGTAATTGTAGTCAAAACGATCTAATTTAGAGCTGGAGTTGGTAGATTCCTGAGTGTATGTCAGACATGACTCACAGCAATACTCCAGGGACACATGGATGATACACGGGAGAGAAAATGACTGGAGCTTCACTGGGAACTGACTTGGTGTGCTTACCGCTGGGGTCTCAGCCACTGAGAATAGTGTGTGACCTGCCTCTCCAGACTGCTGACTGCAGACTACCTGGGACTTATGATATTTGGCTGTGCTTATGTTGCAGTTTATATTACATAAATCCAAAGTATAAATAAACTATTACATTTAGTAACTCACAACTGCATTAGTTCCTTTTTTGCATTGCTGTGACTAGAAATGAGGTTAAATTTTGAAGAGTGAAAAGAAATTTCAGGCTAACTTTAAAGTCACTTTAGTCCAGACTGAGGGCAGAGCTTCTCTGGATCAGCGAGACTGAGTCAAAGAAGCGGAAAAAAACCCATTGAATCTGCAGATGTGGCTCAGTGGTAGAACTCTTGCCCAGAGCACATTTATACGGCCTAAGTTTTTATCTTCAGCCGCACAAAGTAAATGAACACAAGAGAAATGGCTATGTGCTTTACTGTGTTTATTCCCCTATACCCAGAGAATATTTTTTTTGAAATGTGTATGTGTTGTGATATATGCATATTTATGTATGTACATATACACATGTGTTGTGGGGTGTGTGTACACATGTAGAGGCCAAAAAGTTCATCTTCCTTTCTTAGTCTCTGCCTAACTTTTTGAAACAAAGTCTCATGACTAAACCTAGAACTGATATGGCAAGACTGGTAGGCCAGCCAGCCCCCAGGATCCTCCTGTCTCTGTCTCCTCACTGCTAAGATTATTGGATTGGCCAGCATGCCACCCCCACCCTCCCATTTCATGACTCATTTTTAATGTGGGTCCTCTTTTTTGCCCAGCAAACACTGAGCTGGCTACCTCCACAGCCCCAAGCTGTTTCCTTTTTCCTTTTCCCACTATAAATGCTACGTGACAGAGAGGTGCCAAGTACTCCTTTCAAGTATTGAAGCCAGGCCTGTACAAAAATGCTGTCTCAAACAGCAAAAATAAAACACACAAACAACCCACAAGCCCATAGTTTAGATGTTAGAAGACAACTTATGAGAGAAGAGTAGGAGATTTGAATACAGATCAAAGAAATTTCATATAAAAGGGTAATGTTGTCACTGATTAAAAACATGAAACCCAGACACACAATGTCTATCTTACCATGGGCTCTACCCAGTAAGAGCTCAGGTGCCAGGTAATCTGGAGTTCCTAGAATTCGCCCATCATCTGCTGGGGGTGCCCCTCTTCTCACACTCTTTGGAGTTCTGTATGATGTTCCCAACTTGACCTGATTTGGAGTCTGCTAATTTAAGAGTTCAAGAGACAAGAAATATGTTAATTTCTTTCAAATGAATAAAAGCACTGAAGCGTTAACAAACATTCTTTAGGTATGAAATATGCATTCAAATCCTTGATCAGGGATTTAAAAGCAGACTCCGGCTAGTTATAATTATTAAAAAGTTCTTATGTAATCAAATTCAATAGCTCTGATAATGTCAACTGTTTTTGTAAGATATGTCTGTAAAAGAAAAAAAATCTTTTTAGATAGTTTTACTATACAGCTCAAACCATGATCTTGCTTTAGCCTCCAAAGAATTCAGATTAAAGCTTTATAAGGAGGAATTCCACCTAAGAAAAGTACCTTGACAGCCTAGATTGATATAAATAAGAAAAGGTATGGCTGACAAAATGATTGAAAAATATTAAGACAATATTAAGATGAACTAAGTGTCTGTCATCTCTTGTACTAAGCGGTCTTTAAAAGTTTTAATGTAATTTCTGCTTAACACCAACCTTTTTTTTTTTTTTTTTTTTTTAGATTTATTTATTTTATTTATATGAATACGGGATCCCTTTACAGATGGTTGTGAGCCATCATGTGGTTACTGGGAATTAAACTCAGGACCTCTGGGAGAACACTTAGTGCTCTTAACCCCTGAACCATCTTTCCAGCTCCAACACCAATCTTTGAAAGTAGAATGACAGGGGCTTTTGTCACTTATAGGCATTTGGAAAATAGGTTCTGAGGTTAAGGGACATCTAAGTCCTTAACGGAAAACTGAAATCTCATAACCTAAATTTGGAGTGTAATCTTTTCATAATGCCCCTTCAAAGGAATAAAAGAAATGGAATTTTTGGTTTACACAAGTATAGAAAATAAAGACAAATAATATTTGAAATATATATTACTGTTGGAGGATATTAAGATAATCTTCAATTTCATATTAAGGTATATTGAGATCAGTGAAATATGTATTTTCTTATAGAAAAAGCATAGTTATACAGCTATTAAGAATAATAAATGTCACTATCAACTTCACTTTTATGCATGAAAAAATTTCAACCACTTATAGGAGAATCAAACTGTATAATTAATACCATGTAACCTAGCTAAGAGGCAAGCATGTCTCTTAGGTTATTACTCTAATATTGTAAGAGTAAAGTGGAACATACCTGAAGTGACATATACGTTCTTCCTTTTTCAGTAGGGGTCACAGCCATAGGATACGAACCACTGTAACCACAGGAAATGTCCATAGGATCTAAAGAAGTTATGCTCATTTTGGATGGTTCTGAATTACTAGATGCATTAATATGACTGTTAAAACTTTGAAAAGCCACGACATTGGTCTTAGAGGTTAATGTTTTGGGCACCTTTGAAGGAGGAGCTAACATTCGGTTACTGTCTTGGATAGAAGCATGGCAGTCATCTTTTGACAAGGAATTTTCTTGGCATTTTGGTATCAAAAGTAGATCTTCAGTATTGGGTTCTTCAAAAGAGTAGTCTCTGATGCTTTTATCTGGTTCTAAGGCCTGACTTTCCAGTGAGCTTTCCATTACAGACACTCCAGGAAAAGATGAATCCGAGTCCACACAGACAGTTTTAGGGGCTCTGTCCTCATCAGAACAAACAGAGTTAGAACTGAGGCAGTCTTTTTTACTGGTCAGCTCACAGTCTTCATCTAGTTCAGACATAAGGTTCTTTGCTATTGTTGGTATATGCAGTTCTTCTGGGGTTTGTCTGTCAGTTAAATAGGTGACAATGTTCTCCTTATTGGCATAGTCATGCTGCTGACTTTCGCACACTGATAGCTTCAGGTTCTGGACTTCGGCTGTCAAGCCTGTACTTTGATTTGCACAGCAGCCCTGACTTTCCTTCCTGGCTTCATACTCAATACAGTTTTTTTTACTTTGTATAATTTCCTGACAAGGACTGGAGTCAACCATGTGGAAATTTCTTTTACAATTTCTTTTGCCAAGGTGTTCTTCAGATGTAGCACTAGAATTTACAGCCCACTGGCTGGACTGACAGAAAGTAGACTGTCCCTCATCAATGGCCATGTCCTCATTATTTATATCCAGTTCTCTTGCTTCCCAAGAGATTTCCTTGAAGCATTTTCGAGGGAGGGTCACCTGATCGCTTCCAGTGGCGGGAACGGCACTGGTGCTGTGAATGGGAGAAAGTGCTAATTCCAGATCCGTCTTGGTCTTCATGGCACCCGCGGATTGTGCACACAGCATTCCGCCTGCACTCCAGCTCACTGCACAGCCTGATGCCTTGGTACTCTAAGAGGCGGGAAAGGCTCTTCAGTTACAAGCCTTAGTTCTTTCAAAGCTTCTAATCTATGAATGTCTACAGGTGAGAAGTAACCCAGTCAACTAGTATGCTGTCTTTTTTTGTTTTTAGATGGAACTGAAGAGTTAAAGTCAAATATAGCATAAGCTTACTATAGACTACATTGCTAATAATCACACTGTTCCAAATATAACATTGGCTACAATTTAAATAAATTATGTCTCAATATTTATTTTGATAATATACTACATGATATTAAACAAGAAAAATTAACAGAATATATTCAGTCAAATTTTGGGGTAGGCTTATAAGTATAGTACATAATCTATTTTGCAATAGGGACATGGCAATTCTGCTTAAAATGGCAAAATGTAAGGGCCTAAAATCTACTAACTGAAAAATTACTGACTAAAAGTAGTTATTATAAACATGTGTCACTATATAAACAATAAAGTAAAACCAGAAATGAGTTTAAATTGAAATCCATTGTTGGGGTTGTGGATATAACTGAGGGGTAGTGTGCCAATGAACGAAAATAAATAAATTAATAAAAAAGTAATTATCAAAAAGATCGACTGACACTGAAATGAAAACAAAATGCTTTTTTTCCCTTTGTTTTTTTAATTATTATTTTACTTGCTCACTTTACATCCCACTCCAGCCTCCCACTTTCCTTTTCTCTTTTTGAGATAGTCTCATGTATCTCAGGCTAAGTAAGTAGCAAGGATGACCTTCAACTCTCATGGAATTACAGTATGTGCCACCAGGCCCAGGTTTTAGGATGCTGGAGATTGATCCCAGAGTGCTGTGCTTGCTAGGCAAGCACTGTACCAACCCCAGACTAGCAAAATGCTTTTCTTGCAGACTGAATTGAAAAAAATCTGAAGGTACCTGTTTCAGAATTTTGTATATATTGTATATATAATATACTGTAGCCAGTGCTCTTAACTGTGGAACCATCTCCACAGCCCTATAGGATTTATAAGGATACTGTCATAGCATGAATCTTCTGCCATGTCAATACTACCTTTTGTTTTCCTGGCATTACTGGAGATTGAATTTAGGATCATGCAAAACTACACCACAAAGATACAACCCCAGCCTTAATGGCATCTATTTTCAATGTATAACCATCGAACTTTATTAACTATTATTAACTTACTTAGTAGCAAGGAACACTGCAAAAAGATTTCTGAATTATAATTCACTGGTGTTTCTGGTATAGACACTGCTGAGCCTTGGAGTCATAACAGTGTTATTGCTGTCACTTGTATAATCTTAGTTTTCCTACGCTCTAGTTCCCTGTCCTCTCGGTCCTGCTCCCTCAGTGCAGCACTGAGAGGGAGGAAGAATAGAGCTATATATAAACTGACAGAGTGCACAGTATGATCTCTGCAAAATGAAGGAGATAAGAGTTCTAGAAGAATCTGGTTATTATACAGCATATGTTATCTATAGCAAAGTCTAAAAGGAAAAAGATGCAGATGTCTTGTTTTATCTATGTTTGACTTTACCCTAAAAATACAATTATCCAACAATAGTGAGAAAAAGTCATATTTTTGGGAATAAGAAGCAAATATAACATCAATTACTTTATCAAATGACTTATTTTGATATTACCCTTCTATGGAGGAGAACTTAGTTTAATTTTATATATATTTCTATGACCTTTTCTATTAGTATTAATAACTATAGAAAAAGCAAAACATAAAGTAAATAAAATAATATTTGGGGGGCTGGTTCAGGGCAGAGTTTTTCATTGTAGGTTTGGCTGTTCTGGAGCCCAGTGATCCACCAGCCTGTCTCCTGTGTGCAGGGTTTAAAGGCGTGGCCCACCACAGCCACCAGCCTCAGCCTCCTGTGTGCAGGGTTTAAAGGCGTGGCCCACCGCAGCCTGGCTCAAGTAAGATGATTTAAGAACATCCATTCATTTGGCGAACAACTGCTCTGTGATAGACACTTTGAAGGAAACATCCCTATTAACTTTATGTCCTAAAAGTTAAATCTGAAGAGTTTCCATTCTATCAGATGAGAAATTTGTAGTAAACAGTACAGAAAGAGATATTATAAGTTTTAAAATTATGTCTGGAAACAACAATAGCAAACCCTCAATTATCTCATGTCTCTCACAGAAGGAGATGAAAAAGTGCCTGGAGGTCAGACATTTTCAGCTGGTTCACTACAACAGTCACTCATCATACATTTCAGCATGTATGACCAGTATCAATCAAATGAGGGATGAAATGAAGCTTTTACAAGAATCTGACACAATATCCAGAAAGATGAAGACTTTCTTATAATACCTCCACTGTACCCATGAGGCAATGTCATTTCCTTACAAGTTTCTTATGAAAGGGCTGGTGTTAGTATCACTGGTCTCACGTGCGTATTTGCTTTAGGTTATGTACCCTTCCTCCTAACCTGGCAGTCTCTTTCCCTTTTGGGACTGCTGTGGCATTCTGACTCCACACTGGATACGAAGGTATGAGACTGGCTACTAGTACTTGAGGTACCCAGTCTTTTCCTACACTGGAGTAGGTTAGAAGTCAGACATTTCACAGGTATTTCTGGATTGGATGCAAGGGTTTCAAAACCTGTAGGGAAAAGAAAATGCTAGTTTATTTTCACAGCTACTAGTTGTTTATGGAACTTGACTCTTTCCAGGTAACTGTAATATATATTATATATTATGACTACTCTTTGTGAACATTACCTAGCCCACAAGGATATTGGTATATCTGCTATGATTTTTATTATGTTTAGATTCAGAAATTATTTCAAACAGGTTAGAACTAAGGTTATAACTAAGCCAAATCACTTTACATTTGTAAAATAAAAACCAGGCTAAGGACATTAAAAGACAATAAGCAGGAAATTGATTTTGAGCTATATATGATTTACTTTGGAGTTATCAATAACAGACCATTTACTAGTATGCATTATTAAGATATGCTGTAAGGTGCAGCAGTATAGGGGAATACCAGGACAGGGAAACGAGAAGGGCATGACTGGGGAACAGGGGACAGGAAGAAGGCTTATGGGACTTTTGAGGAGGGGGGGATCCAGGAAAGGGGATATCATTTGAAATGTAAATAAAGAATATATCAAATAAAAAAAAAGTCTTACACTAGGAAAAAAAAGATATGCTGTAAGGTTAAAATGTTATTAAATTGACCTAGCTCAATTAATGTTTAATTAAACTGTAGCAGTACTGGAGATGTTGAAATTTATAAGCTTATCGGCGTACTAATTATAGAAAGCCACAGGCATTTGCTTTTTTGTTTTTCCAGTGCTCAGGATTGAACCCATGACCATGTACATGTATGTATGTGTATATATATATGTATATATTTATATGTGTGTATATATATATATACACACACACACACACACCAACCAAACATTCTAACAGTGAGCTTTACACCTGTGCCTTTTTATAAGGGATTTTGTTACTATGATCTGATAAGTTACATGACAGAAAACTGACTACTGAGCTGCAATATGGCAGCACCTAGAGTACACATGCTTCTTTGTCTTACATAAATGGCTAGCAAATGGTTGCTTCTTAGCTTTGTGCATGTGTGTGTGCATTGAGTTGGAGGCCAGAGACCAGTCTGGGGCAGAGTGTCGCATGCACCATGCATCATCTTCTTACCCACAGAGGCCAGAGTATGTGTTAGATCCCTGTAACTGGAGTTGTAAACAGTTGTAAGCTGCCACATGGGCCCTGGGAATTGAACATGGGTTCTCTGGAAAAGCAGCCAGTGCCCTTAACTGCTGAGTCATCTGTCCAGCTCCCACTTAGTATTCTGAGATAAGGTTTCTTTCTGTCTAGAGCTGGCTAAGCAGTCTTGGCTGGCTGGCAGCCCAGGGGATCCCTGTCTCTATCTTTAGCATTGAAATTACAACAGTGCACCACCATACTAGCTTTCTCAAGTGGTTTTGTAGACTGAATAAATGCCCTCACTTCACTTTCCATTAGACTCAAGAATGCTTTACTGAATTACTTGAGGATGCACACTGTGGCATCACACTGTGTGTGACGGCTTGAATGAGAATGGCCTGCCAAGGTACACGTGTGACAGCTTGGTGCCCAGGTGGGAGAACTGTCTGGGAAGCATTCGCTGTAGCCTTATAAGAGGAGGCTTGTCATGGGTACAGACCTGAGGTTAAAGAAGACCTTGCCAGTGTGCTTCTTGGCTTCCTGCTTGTGGATCAAGATGTGAGCTCTCAGCTGCTGCTCAAAGCACCCGCTTCTGTACCCTAGCTCTGCCGTCACGGCCTCTAACCTCTGGAGCTGGAAGCTCTAGTAAACTCTTTTTTTGTTGTTTGTTTTTTTATTTTTGTTTTTCGAGACAGGGTTTCTCTGTGTAGCCCTGGCTGTCCTGGAGCTCACTCTGTAGATCAGGCTGGCCTCGAACTCAGGAATCTGCCTGCCACTGCCTCCCAAGTGCTGGGATTAAAGGTGTGCACCACCACCACCCGGCTGTCCAATTAAACTCTTAAATGCTGTGCTTTGTTACGCTGCCTTGGTCATGTAGCTTATTATAGCTATACAGAGGTAAGACGTGTGTATCTTTTTTCCTTTCCAAAAGGGATGAACATGACATTAAACTCTAGAAAATTAGAGCTTTGTAATATAATAAGCATCATATTTTACAACAAGGAAGGAAATTTCTTTCAAAGTTCATTTAATGCAACTTAATTTTTCATATACAAATGCTCTAGGTTGATCGGGAGGTTTTGAACTAGAGGCCTAGCTGCCTCTGGTTGCTAGGATTAAAGGTGTGTGCCACCATACTCAGCATTCGTTTTCAAATACAAAAATTCGTTTACTTGTAAACCAGTCATCCTGACACATGCCTGTAACTTTAGTACTGAGAGGCCAAGGCAAGAGAACTAAAATTTAAAGGCCAATCTGAACTAATAGTTCAGCCTGGACAACATATTGAGAACTTGTCTCAAAAATACTAATAAAACAAAACAAATAAACAAAAACCCCGAAATGAAACCAAAATTCCATCCCCAACACAAAGAATAACAAGAAAACACAGCCTTCATTTTGAGTTTTTGAACTACCTCAAAACTTTTAAAAATAAGTTTACAAAGACATACAACATTGCAGTTACTTTATTCTCTTCATATAAAATTTCCATAGATCCAAACATAGTGAAATTTATTCAACAATCATTTAGGTAATTGAATATGATTATTAGCAAGACAGTTTATTCTATGGACTTATAGAATCTACTGCGTTTGTCAGAAATGGCATTTATGTAATAAAATATAGGAGTGCCACAGTTATTAAATTATTAGAAATTTAAAGTTTTGAGATATTTTTATTCTTTAAAGCACACACTTAGTGGAATAAAATACCCTTTTATACTCACATGATTTTAGTAGTTTGCTAGAATAAGAAGTCAACTCCTTCTGATCTACGGACATAGGACAGATTAATCCTCGAGAAAGTTGTGCTTCAGACTTAGGGGCTGAAAACATGTTTGCAGAGTCTTGATCTTTTTCTCCAACTGGTGTGAACTATTAAAAAGCAAAATTATCTGGGGTCAGTGAGATGGTCAAGGTAATGGCACCTGCTGCCTGATGGTGTGACCTCAATTCCTAGTTCTCCATGTGTGGAAGGAGAGAACAGACTTGAACAGGTGTCCTGCTGCTACATACACTATACCTACATGTGATAAAAATGGTTTAAAAAGAAAAAAATACTAAAAGCAAAAAATTAAACACGAGTACTAAGAGCTTCATCTTCAGATGGATACAGCAGATAGATAGATAGCTTTACCACCTGATAAAAAAAACTGCCAAAGGAAATGCCGTCTCATGCTTGGTTCTTACATCCTCCTACCTGTTTTTATTTTAAAGCAGGCTTTAAAATTTTAAGTGATAATCATGTAAAGGTATTTTATGAGTTTCCTTATGAAGTACTTACAAATCCCAAAGAACTGATGAGAGATAAGACTTGTCCTGGAGTTCTTGAATAATCTTGCTTAGGTTTCGACATTGATGGTGTTGTGAGAATATCCATCATATTTATGTCTATACATGCAAAAGAAAATATACAAATATATTTAAAACCTTTGCTCATCATTGAGTATATAAATAATCATGTTCTAAACATTGTTTTTCTACATTAGAAACTTCACCTATAGAACTGGCTGGTATAGGATATATATATGCAGAGGCAACATTTATAAGCAATTAACTAATTGAAATCATTACAATTTTGAGAAGTAGAGATATAGCTCCATGATAGTGTCTTGCCCAGCAAGCATGCATAAGGCCCAGGGTTTAAGTCTCAGGACTCAAAAACAAAACAAACAAACAAACAAACAAACAAAAAAAACAAAAAACAAAACCAGTTTCTTTGAACAGTGCTGTAGAATAGACTGAACATAATGAAATAACTATCAAATTTCAGGAAACACTTGCTCACTAATTATCAGTTATCTCAGGAAAGCAACTGCCACTGCTGTTGACTATTCACTAAAATGAGATGATATGGTAGAGACACTACCATGGAATGGAGCTAGGAGTTTCCTCCCTGCTGGCTAGCTGTTGTAATATCACAGTGTGCTAGGGGACTGACAAAAAAGGCTGAGGATGAGCAGTAACAGTTTTATCGAGCAGTAGATGCTTACTGCTGCTAGACTAGAGGCAGACATGCCTATTGGTGCAATAGTGGTGTGGTATGTGGGTGACTTACTAAGTCTCTTAGTGGATTTAAGAAGGAGGGAATCCTTGTCTGAAATTCTAGACTCAGTCAAAAATTCATGGCTGGGGATGTATTAGGTCCTGGGGAGGGGGAGGTCCCTACTGCTTATTATTTTTACAAATGAATATGATGTACCCATCAAATCACCTTCAAAATAATTATGCTTATAGCCACAGATCATTGTTGGTGCTGGCTCTGGCTAGAGCATTTTTTTTTTTGTAGTGGGCTCAATAAGTACAGATGCTTATATCCAATCAAAGTGATAAAACAAGTGACTGTTGAATGCTCAGAATGAAGGGACATGATTCATACTACAGCTAGCAAGTGTGGTGAGATTGGTGTGGAATTCTGACTTACAGGAATGACTACAGTATTATTTAAATTTAAGCCAACTGTGATCACCTGACCAAGACCTACATAAGATTAATCCCACCAATATAATGCCATGGGGTGGCAAAGTGTTAATAAGGTTTCTCTTTCCTGAGGATCTATATGTAGTTAATGGTTTCTGGGGAAGAGACAGTTCTTTCTCTGAGGTAGTCGCTGTTAAGGGCATACACTATAGTAAATGACCCTACTGTAACTAACTGGCATTTAAGAAAACACAGAAGATATAAAAGCAACAGGAGGACTAGTTGGGAAGAGGAAGGGGATCAGTGGTGTGGGGTGACAGGGTAAAGTGTGTGTGAATACCACTAAAATATGAAAATTCACTGTTACCTGTTAGACTTAAAAATTATAATCTCTGAAATCAAGCAAGATAATTTTTGTTATAAATAAAGTACTGAGGAAAAAAAGGAAATAAGAAGTTAATTCAACTATGGGCCTTTTATATCATCTAATATGTTAGGCTTAGGTAAAGAGAGAAATTAATCTATTTTATTAGCATGCGTCAATATATTTAAATGCTTAGTGACCAGGGAGTGGAACTGTTTGAAAGGATTAGAAGGATTAGAAAGTGTTGACTTGTTGGAGGAGATGTGACCTTGTTTGAGGAAGTGTGTCACTGCGGGGTAAGCGTTGAGGTTTCAAAAGCCCATGCCAGGTCCAATCTCTCTCACTCTGCCTGCAGATCAGGATGTATAGCTCTCAGTTACTGTTCTAGTACTGGCTTGTATGCAGCCAAGCTCTCTGCTATGATAATGGACCAACCCTCTGAAACTGCAAGCAAGCCCCTACTGAGATGCTTGCTTTTATAAGAGTTGCTTTGATTGTGGTGTCTCTCATAGCAACATAATAGTGACTAAGATACTACTTTAAAATAATTCAACATTGATTATAATACTTTTATTATTTTACTTAGATGAAAAAGTAAAAGTCTGTTCTGTTTGATGTAAGTCTTTTAAGAAATGTATTCAACCAGAAATCCAAGCTCTTGGAAGGTTGAAGCAGTAAGACTGCTCTGAGTTCAAGGTCCAAGGAAGGCCCTGTCTTAAAACAAAAGCATTATACTTCAAGTCGGAACATACCAATTTCATTTGTCTCACACTGATGAAGCAGTTAAAAAAAAAAAAGGAATAATAATCTTACATATTCTAGGCCTGCCTTAATGACCAAAAATGACTTAAACTTAAACATACCAATATCATCCTTATCCATTTCTGTAACAACTGATTAGGAGTTGGGTTTGTTGTTTATGTTATAAGAAAGCTAATATGGTGACCATATTATATATTATAGAACCTCATATAGACTGCACAATCAGATATTACCTCCGAATCAAGACATGTAAAAAATCATATGAAGTGGGATTAGGAAGACTATATTCATATGAGCTTAGGTAAGACTTTTACCTAATTTAGGAATAATTCTACACTTGTATTTTCAAACAATTATAATTTACAGCTTATAATTTTTAGTTTCAATTTTACATTACTCTTCATATATTAAACAAACATTTTGAAAAAGCTGGGTGTGACAGCACATGCCAGTATAACCATGCTCAGGGGCAGAGGCTAGAGAGACAGAAGACTCAAATTCAAGGCCAGCCTGGTCTATATAATGAATTCTAGGTTAGTCAGGGCTATAGAACAAGAACATGTCTGAAAAGTCCAAAAACAAGGGCTAGTGAGGTGGCTTAGAGGATCAAGGCATTTATGCCCCAAGCCTGGGGACCTGAGTTTGAACCCCGGAATCCGTGTAAAAGTAGACAGAACTTATTCCACAAAGCTGCTTCTCTGACCTCCACATGCCTTGTATGCCTCCATATCATGCACAGATACACAACAACAACAACAACAACGATAGTAAATAAAAAATCCAAAATCAAACCAAAACAGTTTGCCTTTTCATACAACCCGTTGGGTGTGTGTATCTGTGCTGGTGGAATGCAGATCTGGGCCCTGGATATGCTAAGCAAGCACACTACCTCAGGGCCACGAGCAGCATTCTTTTCTACAGCTTTCTTTCGCTTTGCTTTTTTAAGCCTTTAAGTTAGTACACAAAGGACTAGATTTCATCAACAGCATCTTTATACATTGTGTGGTTACACTTTGTTCCCATTCCTTACCCTCCCCTCCCCCAGCATCTCTTCACCTCTTCCCAATGTCCTCTCTCTTCTTCATCTATACTTTTTAAAAAAAAATGTATTAATGTGTACACTTGTGTCTGTGGAGGCCAGCGTCCGATACCCCTGGAAGTCAGTGCTTGGAACTGACCTCTCTGGCTCTCTGCATGTGCAGCAAATGCTTTTATTTATTTATTTATTTTTAATTTTTATTTTCTAAATTCTTTGTTTACATTCTAAATGCTTTCCCCTTTCCCGGTTCTCCTCTCCCCATATGTCCCATAATCCATCTTCTCTCCACACATTCTCCAATCACTTCCCTCCTTTTTCTCTGTCCTGGTACTCCCCTACAATGCTGGATCAAGCCTTTCCAGGATCAGGGCCCTCTCTTTACTTCTTCATGGGAGTCATTTGATATGCTAATTGTGTCTTGGGTATTCAGAGCTTCTGGGCTAATTAATATCCACTTATCAGTGATTGCATTCCATGTGTATTCTTTTGTGATTGGGTTGCCTCACTTAGGATGATATTTTCCAATTTCAACCATTTGCCTAAAAATTTCATGAATTCATTGTTTTTAATTGCTGAGTAGTATTCCATTGTGTAAATATACCACGTTTTCTGTATCCATTCCTCCACTGAGGGACATCTGGGTTCTTTTCAGCTTCTGGTTATTATAAATAAGGGTGCTATGAACATAGTGGAACATGTATCCTTATGTAGCAAATGCTTTTAACTGCTGAGCTATTTCACTAGTCCCTCTTGTATACTTAATATAGAATCAGCTCTATTTCTTAATATAGAATCCAACTTCCAAGTTGGTAATTTATCATCTTGCCACATTTCTATGATGAATTTAAGTTAATGTCTTGTTTTAATTCATTATACAATGGTACTGCAAATCATTTTATTCACTTACATTTTGTTCTCTAGACACAGTGCTTTAAAATAAATTTTAAAACATAAGATTGACAGGCTAGGAATGTAGCTTAGTGTCAGAACACTTGCTTAGCATACAAGAAGCCTTGAGTTCAGTCTCTTAGTATTTACAAATCAAAACATCCAAACCAGATATAGTCAGTGATCTACTTTTATAATCCCAGCACTTGGGAGGCGGAGGGAAGTTTTGGCTACATAACAAGTTTGAGGACAACCAAGGCTACAAAAAACTCTGTGTTACTCTACCTTCTTCCCCCCAAAAGTCCCATATAAAATCAGAGAGAATTAAAATATTTTGTCTTAAATATACAAATTTTCTTTTGACAGCATTAAGCCAATATATAATCTCTTTAGAAAAACTGTGTTTTGTTTTTTTGTAGTTTTGTTCACGGGTCAGTATTCCTTTGTGGTATTAATAGTGTGAGATGTTTACTTTGTTTTTTTGTTTTTTGTTTTTTTAATGCTAGATTAAAATTCCTACTCAGAAATGAACTTATTTCCAAACATACAGGAACAAATTGTGTCTATCAAGGTCTTGGTGGTGGCAAGATGTATCTGCCTAAGTGTTTTAGGAATCAGCTCTGGATTATATTGTAGTTTAGTCATTCAGTTCATGCTTAAATATCCATCCTGTTTCAGCATGGATTCCATTTTTAAATATCTAAGGAATGTTAAGGACCTTTGAAGATCCTAGAGTGATCTTTTATTTGTTTCCTCTTCTTGTTCTTGTTCTTCCTCCTCCTCCTCCTCTTTTCTTCTAGGAGTGGATCATTTTAAGCAAACACGCCAACACAACCCCAATCCTCCTTTTAGTGGGACAAAACCAATATCACATACTCATTTCTAGCCTATCTCAGAACAAACAGCTATCACATTTTATCTAGTATAGTAAAAAAAAAAAGTTAATGGAAGAGTCTCAAAATATGCTGGATTTTTAAAAAGGCACTTACCTGCTATCATTCTTACCTCTATTCAGAGTAACTTTGGAAAGGCCAAAATCTGTCAGCTTAATATGACCCTCATTGGAAATAAGCATATTGTCCGGTTTCAAATCCCTGGATATAAAAAAAAGCAAACAAATACTAAGAAAAGTAATTCTGATGTTAAAATACCAGGTAAAGTGGGGGGAATTGCAAGAGACAACTGTAGTTATTTCCTTTAAACACATAGAAAACAGCTCTCAGAAACATCTGTTACATATTGGAATCTACAAAAATTTGTGTTGTTCAATACTAGATTTTGTTTGGCATTATTTTTGGATATCTCATCCTTCTGCCAGTACAAATTTATATTCACCTCTCTAAAGCAAGGCATGACTTAAGGTTTGACAGAGCAGAGCCACTTAGCCTTTTTCTGAACAGATGAAAGGTGGGCATGTCAGCTGGGAGCACAAACTCTGTTACTGCTGCAGATGGTATGGGAGTGGAAAGAGATCAATAATCTTAATTAAAATGTTGTGTTTGTGTTCAAAGCAACACTTAACAAAATATAGGGAGATTAAATAGCTTATGTAGTCTCTAAGAACATATTACAACTGTGCTGTGGGTGAACCAGGCATGTCTTGTATGTATGCAAGTAGTTTCTGCGTATATTAAAGATTCAAACACAATCCTCTTTAAGTAATAATGTATGGAAAAGTCAGCCTTACCTATGGATGATTCCATGTCTGTGCAGGTAGTCTAAAGCCAATGCTACTTCAGAAATATATTTTATAGCCATCTCTTCATCAAAATAACCATATATATGTAGGAGAGACTTGACGTCTCCACCAATAAGATATTCCATTATCTATCAAAATACAATTTAAAAACATTTTTGAAAAAATTGGTATTTAGGCATTACAGTCTTATTTTGTTCAGAATAGTTACACAATAAAAGCTATTTTTCTATTTTTGTTATCACTTATGCGCCTGAGTGATAACTGTGGGCCTGTGTACTGGAGGCTTTCCATGGAGAGATCTCACTCAGAGAATGAATGAAAATAGAACTGGGGATATAGCTCAGTGGCAGGATTCTTCCCTAGGATGTGTAGGGCCCTGGGTTTGGGCCCCAGTACCACACATAAACAGTACGCCAAAAACATCAAACAAAAGAAATATTATAGCTGTCTAATTATTACAGTAATTCTAGAGTAAAAACAAAGAGCTGCACGTTAAGCAGTCACACCTACCACTCACCCACTGTGGTACTAGGTCTGAAAGCTGCTGGATACTAAGGAGTTAAATCAGTCACAGTCATGGGTGTTACACACAAACAGGCAAAACACGGTGCTGTAAACGCATCTGGAGACCTCAGGAAGAATGAAAGGATTAAGCAGAGGCGGGCAAGCATAGAGATGGCTTAGCAGCCCGGGGTCATGTCTGCCTCCAGTCCCATGTGCATCCAGCTGCAAGTACATCCCCTCTCCAAATAAAGCAGTTGGGCCACACTGACCCATCCTCCCTAGCAGACCTCATTAACTCACTGTGGACAAACACATCTTGAAACATATCCTGAAAGCAGAGGGAGTGGGCCTGATCAGTCTACACTAGTGTAGCAAGATGATCTACGTTCTAAACATGAACAGTCAGCGCAAAGTCCCTATTATGACTGTATGCCTATGCATAACTAGGCATGTATAAAATTAAAAATCAGATGGATCATAGGAAAGGACATGCAGAGTGGATAATAGTTTACCCAAGGTTATCAATCAAACAGAAACCCCCACAAGTCCCTCCGGGAGCAGTCAACTCCTCTTCCTCCTGGAAGACCGGGACAGTACCGAAGGGCTTTGGAGCAGATTTCTCAGTCTGCTATTCCTGTTCAACTGCCCATTCAATGTGCCTTTGAATCAAACTTGTTACTTGGCTATTTGTGTGTTTCTCTAATTCCTGGAGCAAGATGCCAACAACCTGGGAATGTCTGGTCCAGGCTGGTAACAACTTTCCTACCTTCTTTGGACATAGCATTCAAGGTTTTACCTTTTAGTCTGTGAAGAGCCACATAACAAGCTTTAGGCTTTGTGGGATTTTAGTACAACTGTTTCCTTCAGTCACTTTACCACTGCCAAAGACGATGACATAAACAAAAGAATGTGATTAGGTTCCAATGAAACCTTACCTCCCGACTGAAACTCCAAGTTCACTTTCATTTTCATGTATCAGAAAAGTCTTCTCTTGGTGTTTTGTGGTACAGATGTATGTGCACAGGTGTATGAGGACGTTAGGAATACTATTCCATCACTGTCACTATTCTCTGTGACAAGGTCTCTCTTACCGAATCTGGAGGTAGCTTTGTGAGCAGCAAGCTTCAGTGATCCTGTGTCTTTGTGACCTGATAACACCGTTATTACTGGGGTGTCTAAGATCACACTCAGATTTTTACATGGGCTCAGGTCCTCATGGGTGTGCAGCAAGAACTCTTATCGACTGAGCTATCCCAATTTCAAACAGCAGTCTTTAACATTTTTCTCCCCCCCCCCCACCCAGTGCATTTTTAAAAAGTAAGATATTTTGTCTTCAGGGTGGCCTCAAACTTCTTTTGTAGCTGAGGATAACCTGGAACTCCTAATCTTCTAGCCTCCACCTCCTCAGTGCTGGGATTAAATGTGTATACTACCACACCCAGTTTATTTGGTGCTGGGGACTAAACCCAGAGCTTTTAAAAAAATAAAAAAAATCTTCTTAGCTTGAACATGGGTCACAGTGGTTTGCAAACACTGACTTAGAAGAAGGAAATCAATTTCTCTTATATTTCATATTCATTTTCTATAGTGAATCACCCTATAAAACAGAGTGCTATTTCACAGAAGACTGTGAAATATAACCTAGACATTTTCTGAAGGTGCCCTCCTTAACCTTGCTGATGTCTCTCTCTCTCTCTAAGCAGGGTCTTCTATATAGCTCCAGCTGGCCTAGAACTTGCAATCTTCTTTCTTCTGCCCCCCTTCCATGTGCTGATACTATAGACCTGTGCCATCTTGTACTGCTTTTAACTTTGCTTTGGAGGTGAACGCCCAAACTTGCTTCCTCACACCAAAATTACTTCCCTAGAATCAACAGGTGTCATCCTCAGTGGACGAGTTCATTACAACCCAGTACTCAAACACCTGATTACAGAGAACAGAACCGGACAAGACCTGAAATAGTTTCATTAACAATATAATCACCAAAGGAATGGTCAAATTCATGACCAAATACTGGAATTCTATGTTGTCAAAAGGATTCTATGTCGTCTACTGCCTTCAGAGAAAGCAGGCAGGGCTTACTATGTGATCCCATTTGCCATTCACCTGAACTGTGGCTTGTTAAAAAAATAAAATAAAATAAAATAAAATTGCCTTGATTGTAAATTCATCTTGATGCAGCAAAGAAGTGCTCAGCACTATGCTACAATACCTTCTTCCTTCCCAAAATTTCTGTCTTTAACACCAGTCTAAATATACTTGAAGGTTTATTAAAGATTGGAAACTGACTAAATTATCAGATACCGGGCAAGTTCTTAGAACAAGTATCATTTTTATAACTCACCTAAAGTATTTAGATGAGGCATACTTTAAATTAGTAGTAGGCTTTGATAAAGCACATTATTCTATAATGTCAATAGATAGCAAACGATCAGTTGTTAACAGGAGAAAATGTTAAAGTACTCAAAGTAAAGGGAAGCCTGCCTGCAGATGGCGTGTATAAATGGCAGCATTAATCCTTCATCAGTCTCTAGAATAACAGTCTACCTTATAGTTTGGATTTGCCAAATACTAACAGTTAATGGTCAGATTCCTTAAAAACAGATCCCCTGACCCCCCCACCCCCACCCCATACACACACACACACACACACACACACACACACACACACACACACACACACACGTGCACATACATACATACATACATACAGCCACAACCTATTGGTTCTTTCTCTCATTAAAACAACATGCAAGTTGGTCAGGTCATTAAGCACCAAAGCAGGAATTCATATGCAAGTCTGCCCAACACAAATACTGTGCTCTATCTAGATCACTGGGTTCAGTGACTGTGGAGTCACCAGAGTACCAGGCTGTTTACTCACCAAGTAGACATTGCTTGCTGACTGCAGCGAGTAATACAGATGTACAACAAAAGGGCTTTTGCTCAGTGCCAGGGCATCTCTCTCTGCTTGTACCTGATGAGTCATATTTTTGTTGATCATATCTGCCTTTTTGACAACCTATAACAGATAACATGACAAGAGACACATTTACTCTTAAAATGTGTTCAGAGGTTTCAAAGTCGACATCATAAAAACCCTAAGAAGGAGAAAATATACAGATGTCATTTACATCTGACTGATATCAGGAAACTGCCAGAAAAATAGCTCAGATGGTGAAACAAGTTAAAAAATGTTTTCAAGATAGCACTGTTTCCAATAACCAGTTAGTTGGTTAAATGAATACCAATATATGTTTACATGTAAACATATACATATACATTTTAGCTTCTCATTCTTTAATAGAGAGGAATAGAGTAAAAATGTCAGGGGATGGAAAGATGGTTCAGTACTTATGAGTGTATATTACTCTGCCAGAAGATCCAGGTTCTTCTTACCATCCGCGTTAGGAGGCTAACACCTGCCTGTGACTCCAGTTCAAGAGATCTAGAATACCTTGACCTCCACACAGGTGGCACACACTCACACGCCTATGATTACTCAGATAGAAGGGAATAGAGTAAAACTGTTCTCTAAAACTTGGGGGCTGGATTCAGACTGCTGAATGCTTAAAATAACTTGTTGCTCTTATGGAGGACCTGAATTCAGTTCCCGGCATCCGTATGGTGTTTCACAACCATTTGTAAATTTGGTTCCAGGGAATCCAGCATCCTCTTAGAGCCTCCCTGTGTACCAGACATACACATGGTGCATATATAGTCTGCCAAAATTCTCATACACATTAAAAAATCTCCCCCATTTTTAAGGTTGGAAGTCTGTTTATGAATGATGAGAACTAGTCATTCAGGCGCAAGATTGTAATATCAGCATTTGGGAGGCTGAGGCAAGCCTGGACCACAGAACAAGAGTCTAACCTTAAAAATACCCACAAATCAAATTCTGCTTATAGAAAAATCTGGACTATATCCTCATCCTATATATCTGAGGCTGGTTTTGAATTTACTATATAGCTGAGGCTGCCCATGAACTCCCAATTCACCTCACAAGTGTTGGGAGTACAGGTGTGTGCCATCATATCTGGCCAAATTACACCTTTTAAGTTTCAAGGTAAACTGGCTTAGAAACAAAACTATATGTTTCTACCTGTCATCTAAAATTGGGGCATTAAGTGACATAGTAACACTGGGATTATATAATTCTGAAAAAATTAGTGAAAATATCTTAAAAAAAAAATAGTGGGATCCTCCCCCTCACCACCTACAACAAGCAGGAGAGCTGGTCCCAAGGCCATGAGAGCCTTGGGTAGCACAACAGAGCTGGCCCTGGTGGTGTAGGGAGGGTGACCCAGCCCAGAAGGTGTGAGAGTAATAGAGCGGGCATTGGACGAGCTATCCACTACCCAGGATTCTGCTAGAGAGTTTGCCCTGATGGTGTGGCTGTGGGAGAGCTGCTGGGCTGACCAGCTAAGCTACCACCCAGGTCTGGATTTTGAGTTGGCTCACCCCAACATCTACCCCGACTACGAACTGCTTTAACATGTGAAGGGGCTGGTCTTACAGATTCAAAGCTGCAGGGTTTCCATGACACAGGGCAACACCAGGATATCCAAGAAGGGTCCTGGTGAGGATCCAGCAATAAGTGTAGCAGAAGCCAGAGGTCTTGAAATGAACATTTGCATGTAAAGAGGTGTGGACAAAAGTCCTGTGGGACACACTCTAGCTTCCACAGTGAGATTTTGTTTGTTTGTTTTCTTTTGGAGGGTGGATGCAATGATGGGGCATGGGTATAAAGGGATCGGGAGAGGAATATGGGATTGGAGTGCATGATGTAAAACTCATAAAGAACCAATAAAAATACTGGAATGCTTATTACTACTATAAAAAAAAGGCACTCACTAAAGTATTTAATCTTAGCTTTGCCTCCTTTCCTTAAGAAAACCAAAAGAAAAGCTCGGGATGTAGATCAGTGGTAGACTACTGATCTAACAGTGGTAAGGCCCTAAGTCTCTCTTTCCCAGCACTGAAGAGAGATTAATAAATCAAGCCAACAATACAATTCTACCTGTCATCTCACTGGCAGAGGCTCTATGAAGCTTATGAGGTGGTATGGCACCAAGGTACTCAAAATATTTACAGGAGAGATTAATTGGTGTTTTCATATCAACAACTGATGACTGCTTGAGGTGTTAAGAGAAGGAAAAACAAGTACCTTGGCAACATATAAAGTAAGTAACAATTTCAATGAGTTCAGTTTGGAAAATCAGAGGTTTCTGGGGAATTAGGTAAACCTCAAAACAAAACAATGGCTGAAAAGCAGAGAAAGGTGGAACAAAGCAGTTAGGAAGGAACCACAACAAACTTAAGTCCTGAGGTGTGAAAATAAGTCATGGGCTTTGAGGGAGCAGTCAGCTGCCCAGATATCACCTTAACATAGGTTATGTGGAAGACAAAGTAGAGATCAAGGGCCAAAAAATTGGGAATGGGACTTTTTAAGGTGTCTGGATTTTGGCTTGCATACCACAGCCTAAAGAATGGCTTAAAAGGAAAGTTAATGATTCTAGCTAGGGAACTACTCCAACCAACTAACTATAGAAATTAAGGCCTGATGAACCTCAAGCCACCAGGTAAATGAAGAAGGGGAAAAAAAAACCCACCAAAGAGCATACATTGTATGATTTCATTTATGTGAATTGTCCAGAAAAGGCAACCTAGCAGATATAGAAGGTGAGTTGGGGTTAGCTTAGGGCATGTTGGTGCATGCCTGTAATCTTCGCACTTAAGAGGTGGAGCCAGAAGTATCAGTAGTTTAAGGCCAGTCATTCTCAGCTACATCGTGTGTCTGAGGCGATTTGGGACTGTCAGAGAGACTGAGAAGAGAGGAGGGTAAGTAGTCACCTGCTGACATACTAAGGAAGAGGTGCTGTGAATGGGCAGAAAGGTCATTTGGGAGCTATGGAACTATTCCTTAAAACTGGTTTTCAACTGTTACGCAACTAGTTAACTTCCTAAAATTATCACTGAACTGCACTTTTATGAACAAGTGGGAAGAAATGAGAGCCTGAACTTATTCATTTGTGAATGAAAAAAGCAAAACAAAACAAAACCAAAACCAAACAAAGTTTTCCAGAGGGAGATGAGGAACCGTGGTGCGTAGATGAAATCACAAGAACACCTCAAGTTTCTAGCCTTAAGGGTAGGAGTGATGGAGGTACTATTAAAGGGAAAGAAGCAAAGCAGGAGGGTCAGCATTTAGGCAGTCGGGTGAAGGGCTGCTTATCCTGTGTGCTACTCTCCAAGCACTGGGTATGTATCCGAGCCGGTCAATAGCCCCCTTTGTTATTTTTACTCATTACAACGTGAGTGATTGGAAATGTCAGGAGTAATGAGAAGCAAGGGTGGACTGAACAATTTTCAGTGCACACTGACTGTTTTTACAATCACATAGAGATAGGACACACTTGATTTAGGATTCATTTCTTTCAACTTGCTTTATAAATGAACTTATAGCTTATGGAAAGCTGGAAAAGCAAAAATGAGGTTTAATGAGATCTTTTGGTTTTTTACAGCACTTGCTCCTTATTAGTAATTTATTATTAAAGAGAGAGAATTAAGACATAATCAGAAAGCAACTATTACAAACTTAATCAAAATATCAAACTTAATCCAGGTGAAGCTCGAGTGAGTAAAAGAGCAAAACAAACCCAAAATCCAGGTGACACATAAAATTAATACAATTAAAAAAATTCACAATATAAGTTTCAACACAGAAAAATTGAATATAATTCAGTTTCTTGGTAAGAGTGGGATTTGAAATCAGTGTCTACATATCCATCTTGTTTGTGATAACAAGATTTCGGCTACTCTGCATGTCAAACAAGGAAAACATAACCAGTAAGTATTTAAGGCCTTTTGAATTTTGAAACATAACTCATGAATCGTGACTGTGGTTTCAAGTCTCTGCCTTCAGCCGCAGTTTTCTCATTTGTTAACACTGACCAGGAGACAGTCGGTTACGTTTTGCTATTTTCAATGGGTAATGATTTTCAGGATACAGAGAAGGTCAGGGCAAGAGAAAGGACAGACACCTGCTCACTGCAGTCTGCCCAAACGCCAATAGTCGACATGCAGGGCGTGCAGACTTCTGTAAGCCGGGCATTCCAGGGTGGTGCTACAGCAGCTCCAGAGTTTGCTCAACAACATAAAAAGGAGGTTCGTGAGGGAGGACCATTTAAGACCTTCTCACTTCTAGACTGCCTACCTTCACAGCGTACAACTTGCCGCCTTTCTGTCCCAGGTACACCTTCCCGAATGCACCACGGCTAATTGGCTTCACTATGGTGAACTCCTCAATGGAGGGTGGTCTTGGTACCGGGATCCTATTCACGCGTTCCTCTATCGCTGCTCTTCCTTCATTCTCCTCACTTCCCGAGGCGGAATCCATTGCCGTACAGTTCGCACTGCAACAGCAACTCCCGCCAACTAGATTCAAAAGGTTTCGCCCAAGCCGGACGCATCCCGTGACGTCACCGCGAGCCTGCGCTCTGCAGGCTCAACGTAGGCCAGAATCGATGGGTGGGGCCAGCGGCACTGTTGGGCGGGGTCTGCGGAGCGCTGGGTGGGGCCGGCAGCACTGCTGGGTGGGGCCTGTGGAGCACTGGGCGGGGCCGGTGCCCCTGCTGGGCGGGACTCAGCCGCGGAAACCCGGGATGTTTTTGTGACGAGGCCGTGCATTCGCTGGCCAATGAGCTTGGGGACTTTCTACTTTAATGCAGATCGAGTCTGGTGGGGTCCTTCCGAGGCAAGATCTGCAGTTCTCCCTCCCTCCGCGTGAGCTAGAAGCCAGGGCGACTTAAGTAAAGCAATGGCTAGGGATGAGGTGTGGAAGCTAGCAAAGTCGCAAAATGTGAAGAACCTGGGTGATCGGGAAGCGCGGCGGAACCCCTACTGAATTCAGATTAGGAGCGACCAGAAAAACATCCAATATAAATAATGTGGGAAGTGTAAAAAAAAAAAAAAAAAAAAAAAAACCTCGAAAAACAACCCCAAAGTGAAATAGTACCCGGAAGAGGCGGAGCGCTGACGAGTAGGGGGCGTGGTGAACCTGAAGGCATTCACTTGCTCCGGAAGTACTGTTTCGGTAGCCTCTGGTCTTCCGGGGCAGATGTCGTCGTAGCAGCTGTCGGGAGGGGAAGCCATTTTTTTTGTTTCTGGGAGGAGTAAGGGAGAAACTGGGAGAAAAGCGAAGGGAAATATATAGAAAATAAAAGGGCTCAGCCCCTTTCCTCTGAGCTGAAGATAGGAAGCAGTTTCGGCTGGCGCGTAAGTTCCCGAGGGTCCAGAGATGTTCTCCCTGTCGAGCACAGTGCAGCCTCAGGTGAGCCCAACATTCAGCCGTTTTCTTGCGGCCCCTTTGCTACTGTTTTCCGGATGCTGTAGTAGAATCGGTGTTTCTGAAGCAAATTAGAGAGGGAAGTGACGAACCCAGTGTGAGTCACGGGCTGAAAAGTAGATCAGGGGGACAATGCTGAGAGTATGACCCGACAGTAACCGTGGTGGACATTACATAGCTTATCCAAGGGCTTGCACAGAGTTTCTGTTGAGAATTCAGGCATTGTTTAGTGTTGGACAGTCTGAGATGGGGATTTGTAAAGTATGCGAGGTGAAGAAGACAGTGTTCTTTCCACCCACCTCTTTCTGATCCCCTGTTTTTCCTTTCAAGTCGAATTTAGTTCAAACATACTCTAATAATTTGAGTATCATCACAGTTTCTTTCTTTCTGGCCAGAATTAACTTGTGAATATTTTTGAAGCATTAGATTATTGCTATTAAATTTTTAAAATTAATTTAAGCTATATATACATGTTTGTTTTTCCAGACAGGGTTTCTCTGTATAGCCCTGGCTGTCCTGGAACTCACTCTGTAGACCAGGTTGGCGTCGAACTCAGAAATCCGCCTGCCTCTGCCTCCCAAGTGCTGGGATTAAAGGCATGTGACATCACTGCCCTGCCTAAATTTTATAATTTTTATCAGGACCCAAATTGTGTTAATTTTTTCCTTGTTGCATTAAAATTTGTTTCTTTTGGGGGGGGTGATAACAATGCTTAATTAATTAATTATACTTTATTTTTTGAGGCAAGGTGTCACTGTCTCCAGGCTGGCCTCCTCAGTGTTGGGATCATGGCCCCGTCACCATCCCACCAGGAGAATCGCCAACCTGTTTTGAGAATGTGATTATTCCTAGGGAGGCAGAGTCAGGCAGAGAGTCTAGCGATGTTACATAGTGACAACTTGTCTCAAAAGCCCCTACCCCCATGTTCTTTAGTTCTTACTCCCTGCCTTTTTGTGTTCCCATGGTATTGGCGGACTAATAGAGAATGGAATTGTTTAGCTACTTCGTAGGCAGCAAGCTAGCAAAGCATATGTGTGTTTCTCCTAGTCATTGGAAGTAAAGATGAACAATAAACAGGAATTTCAGACAGACAAAACTATAAATAAAAAAAAAATCCTGTGAGGAACAAAAGTCAGGCCAGTGTGGCAAGAGCAGAGTGATTAAGGGGAGCAGCATCAGAGATGGGGTGGGAGAGAAGCTTCCAGGCAGTTAGGGAGTTCAGTTCATTTGATTTCCATGACCAGGTTTTCACTTGGAGGCTTACTCTAGCTTCTTGTTGTGTGGAGAAAACGAGAAGGCAAAAGTGTAAGTGTTCTAGATTTAAGGATGCTGTTGCCCTGACAGAGGAAGGGCATTCAGTAATTATGGAAAAGAAATCGCTATGTCTACTGTGGTATCTCTAATTCCAGACTTGGTGGGAGGGACAAGAGGATTAGGAATTGGCAACCAACCTGTCTCAGAAAAATTAAAGTAGAAAGCAAAAGTAATAGAATTTCGCTCAGTGTAAGTGTGGGAGATGGTGGAAAGTGAAATTTCTGTGTTGATCAGCTTGATACAGGAAAATGCTGTTTTCTATGATGATAATGTTTGGGGAAGTTTTAGTAATTAAAGTCTGAGACTGTTGAATATAAATTTATATGAAGAAAGCGTGATTAATAGTATACTGTCATGAGGTAGACAGCATAACATGGTAGAAGAACAAAAGAACAAAGGGGGAAACCCACTCTGGTGGTGTAAGGCCTGGACTTACATGGCTTAAATACTTGCTTGGTGTGGGTTTTGTACAACCCTATGTAGCACCGAGCAGTTGGCTTGTAGTGCTGTGCTATCCTTCCTAGCAAATCACCTCCCACCTCCTATTGCTGTTATAATCGTAATCAAAACTGAATTAAGAATGAATATTAAAGGGACTCTGCCTGCAAATCACAGCAAGAAGTATAACACTGGTTAATTTTAATGTCAGGGATTGAATTAGTTAAATTATTAGACTTGTTTTCTAATCAGAGCCCATTATTTTATTCACTTAACAAAAATGCCTATTTAGCAGTCTCTGTATTCACACTTGTGTTGGGATGCAACATTCAATGCTAAAGAAGAAAAAATTCTTGCCATATGGAGTTTATCTTTTAGTTGAATAATATACTACAACAAAAGAAATACTTAATTTTTGTAGTCTTCTTCCTGTCAAGCTTCTGTTATATTCTTAGAATTTCTTGAGCTTTGAAGCTTATGATTTCATAAGATCCATGGATTACATTTGTGTTTGTCCTAATGAGGTAACTTGAATCTGCAAATAGTCCCGGAATGGGACTAGTCGGACCAGATAATTTCATCATACTGTAATTCCCACTCCTGGAGGTAGTAATTGTCTGAGCTGCTGGGCGGTGAATTGCTATGAAGAAGGGTTTTACATCCTAACTCCGTAGAGGGTGTCCTCCACTGGGTGTTCTTTCCAGGGCTTGCCCTATGCACATCTTCTTATTGACTGGTAATGGAACTAAAGTGTTTTCATGTGTTCTTTGAGCCATTCTAACACAGAATGAAGGGGCATATATAAAGAGAGGTAATGTAAAACCAAACTGTAGAACATTTTCAAGTTCTACATGTGTTAGATTATAAACAGAAGTGTGATCTAGCAGACTGTCATCATGTGATTACTTTTATCTCTTGCTGGTAGTGTGTAACAGCTGGGTAAGTGTAGAAACAGGAGATTAGATAGTGGGATTTAGAGCAAGATGGTGGCAATGGGGAAGTCCAAAACTCAGAAAATTTTTGGTGTGAACTTTTGCTTTTAATGTTTGTGAAGCCTTTCTGTGGAAGCACCTTTTTATGTTTGTTTTTTGTTTGTTTGTTTGGTTTGGTTTTTCGAGACAGGGTTTCTCTGGGTAGTCCAGGCTATCCTGGAACACACTCTGTAGACCAGGCTGGCCTGGAACTCAGAAATCCGCCTGCCTTTGCCTCCCAAGTGCTGGGATTACAGGCATGCGCCATCACCGTCCGGCTGTGCAAGCACCTTTTATTTTACCACTTCCCTAATAGTTCTTTTCTCCAGCTTTCCACTTTTTTAAAAAATTATGTTGAAAAAATTTATTAGTGTGCATCATTTGTCAAATTACTTCCTTAGAATAAATTCCTAGAAAGTCAACTTTAGAGAATGAAAGTATATGTAATTTCAAATTAATTAATTTGTGTGACAGTCTGTGTAGTCTTCTTGGCTGGTCTTGAACTCTATGTAGACCAAGCTAGCATTGAATTCATAGACCTGCCTTGTCTTCCTCCCCATTGCTGTGATAAAAAGTGTACTGCCATTGCCTGGATCCTAACATAGCCAAGGTAGTGTCAGGAAAGAGCAAACCCATTTTCTTCTGTCTGCAGTAAATAAATATGGACAACTTTTTGGCATGCATGTGTGTTTATGTCTATGCCAATCTCTGTGGTACTGGAGCTCAAACTGAGATCTTCATTTACACTGATCAGGGGTGCTAGCACAGAGCTATAGCCCAGCCTATCTATAATTTTGACATGTGGTGTATTTTTGACTTTTAACAGGTCTAAATTCTGACTAGAAAAAAAAAAGAGATTGTTTCTGGTTTTTGTTTTTTGTTTTTAAACAGACTGCTTAATTTGAACTTCTGTTTTTTTCCTAGGTTACAGTTCCTCTCAGTCATCTCATCAATGCCTTCCATTCACCAAAAAAAATATCTGCTTCTGTCAATACATCTGTTTCTCCAAAACAGCATCGAGATATAGTTCCTGAGCATGAAGCTCCCAGTAGTGAGGTAATAGTTCATCCGAACCTGAACTATATGAGAAAGCCTTTTGGTATGGTGAATTTTAATCATATATTTGGTCAAATATTTTCATTTAAGCATTTATACTAATGCTTTCTGCTTTCAGCTAATCTTTGTAATTAAAGGCAGCTAATTCTGCTCTTTGTTGTTTGTTGTATATATTAAGAGTATTCGTTTATTTGGTTGTTAAAACATATGACTTATTTGCTATGTACTGCTCATATTACTTCTTGATACCAATTTTTTATTAAAATATTAATTTTTTTAGTTATTTTTATTTTTTGTGTCTAAATGTTTACCAATATGTGTTTTTGTCTAATATTCTGGAGGTTAGATTAGGGTGTCAGAGCTCCTGGAACTAGAGTTACAATATGATTTTAAGCCAACATGTGGGTACTAGAACTGAATCCTGGTGCTTTGTAATAGGAAAAATGCTCTTACCTGTTCAGACATTTTTCCAGCCCCTTTTCTTCCTTTTAAAAATAAAATCTAAAAATTGACTTTGTGTGTGTGTGTGTGTGTGTGTGTGTGTGTTCTCCCGCCCTCCCCCCCCAGACAGGGTTTCTCTGTGTAGCCCTGGCTGTTCAAAACTTTTAACCTGTAAATGCTGGATGTTCTTAGTTTGGGTTTCAGGATCTATGGCAGAAGACAATAGAGGAAAAATAGGAACGCAGCTCACTTAAGGTGCCGCTGGTCCTCATGGGTCAGGGTCGTGAACTCAGGGACCTTGTACTAGGGTTGCATGTGTGTCCCACCATGCCTGCGTGATGTCATCTTCTGATCAAATGGAAAGCTTGCCTTGTCACAGTCGTACTTGACTTTCCCTGTTTGCACAGCTCCTCTTGCTCCTTCAGTAGGTGCTCCACTGCGTTTCTTCTCTTGATAACCCTGCTTTCCAATCAGCCCGAGAAAGCCTCACGACTGAAGATACTATGAAGTTGAATTTATAGGTGATAAGATTAATAACAATCATGAAGAACAATTATATTACAATGGAAGTTATATAAATATGATATGTCTCAACACAGTCTGTTTCACTGTACTCCATCCAGCAAATAATTATTCTTATGAATGACAGATGGGTGTTAGGTTGGCACCTGATCACAGTGCTTTATATGAAGAGAGGAAAACAATGTAAAACCTTTCACTTCATGGTGACTCAGACTGCTTAACTGGTTCTTTTGGTTTCAGTGATGTCATTGATTTAAGGGGACTATTAGGGAATTTTTTGGGGGGGAGGAGGTCAAATGTCATGATTAACCTTTGTAAAACTAGAACCATTATATAGTTTGTATTAGCTTATTTTTAAGAATGAAAAAGAAATCAATACATGTTTATATTTAAAAAATCCTTATCATTTAATATTTGGTTAATGTTAATTTAACTGTCTTGTCTTTTTTAGCCTGTGCTTAATTTAAAGGACCTTGGATTATCTGAATTGAAAATTGGACAGATTGATAAACTGGTAGAAAATTTACTTCCTGGATTTTATAAAGACAAAAGAGTTTCTTCCTGTTGGCATACATCTCATATCTCGGCACAGTCCTTTTTTGAAAATAAATATGGTATGTTAGTTTTTATCATTTCTAACTAAAATAATGATATAATAGCTGGAGTGTATTAGCTTTTACTATAGGCCAGTTCTTTTTTTGAGTTTTTAAAAAATTTATAACTTTTGTTACTGCTATAATTTAGATTTATAGAAAAATATTGAAGTCCAGAGAATTTATGTGTACTCCTTTGTTTCCTGTAGTATTGACCTCAGGGTTTGTTCTCGCTTTGCAAGCCTTCTACCACTGAGCTGCATCCTCTCCGTGGGATTGAATCTTTAACCTTACATGTGCTAGGGAAGTGCTCTACTAGTGAGCTACACACACACACACACACACATACACACACACCCGCCAGAGTTTTGGCAAGTTATCCAGGCTGGCCTTGTTCATTCTGTAGCCCTAGCAGATCTTGAAATTATGGTCTTCTTGCCTCAACCTTCTCAATAGCTGGGATTATATATATAGGCCTGGGCTACATGTGATTTTTTTTTTTTTTATGTCACTAAACTAGATAGTAGTAGAGCCTTTAGTTGTTTTTCAAAACAGGCTATGTCTATGTAGCCCTGGGTGTCCTAGAACTTACTTTGTAGACCACACTGGCCTCGAATTCAGATCTGCCTGCCTCTGCCTAACTTAAAGCCTTCTTAAAATATCAAAATACCTGTTTCATATTGATGGAAGATTATGTTCTAAATATCAGTTTAAACTATAGGAGTCCAAGAATAAAAGATTAAAAGAATGAAAGAGTGAGAACAAAGTGTAATTACTTAAGGTTTGAGTGCTCAGACTAGGACATAGATGTCCTAAAGTGTTTGGCCCATAGTACATCTTCAAAAGAACAGATTTTTATTTTAATGTCTTTGTACTTTTATTCTCATGTTTTTCTAATCTGCATTTTCACAGTTTAAAATTCTTCATACTATGAGGCACTTGTTTTACTTGGGCTCACAGAGATATTAGGAATGAGTTTCTTAGTTGGATACTTACCTAGGAATTTTTTAAAAAATACCTTGCAAACAAATAGTAATCATCACTGAGGAGTTGGGCCTGAGAACGTAGTGCAGTGATACTGTAAGGTG
This sequence comes from Apodemus sylvaticus, assembly GCF_947179515.1. Taxonomy (NCBI): domain Eukaryota; kingdom Metazoa; phylum Chordata; class Mammalia; order Rodentia; family Muridae; genus Apodemus; species Apodemus sylvaticus. The sequence continues at coordinate 58,947,750 of NC_067485.1, read as the reverse complement.
GCAAGCCTGGCTATTGAAGGAACCTTTTTCATGCTTTGCAACTTTTTGCTTTTGTTTTGGTTTTTGAGACAGGATCTCCTTATGTAGCCCCGCCTGTCCTGGAAGTCACTATGTAGACCAGGCTGGCCTTGAATTCAGAGTTCCACCTGCCTCTATCTCTAGAGCTTTGGTATTAAAGGTACTCACCAACATACCTAGCTTTACTCTAGATACTTTAAGTCTTATTAGAAGTTGTATTTGCACTGTTCTACGACATCAATAGAGCTTTCAAATGGTCCCTAAGCAATAGCAGCTCTTTATTACAATATTATTGTAATAAAAGAGGCTGTTTTATATCTGCTGATTTTAATTTAGTTTCATGGGCAGATATCATATTCCAGAGAGAAATAGTAATCTCACCATATGTGATAGTGAAAGGAGGAACTGTGAACTATAAAGAACTTATGTTAAGGCTGGGCGGTGGTGGTACACGCCTGTAATCCCAGCACTCTGGGAGGCAGAGGCAGGCGGATTTCTGAGTTTGAGGCCAGCCTGGTCTACAGAGTGAGTTCCAGGACAGCCAGGACTACACAGAGAAACCCTGTCTCGACAAAAACCAAATCCAAAAACCAAAAAAAAAAAAAAAAAAAGAAGTTATGTTAATGCATCAGATGTCTTTTTAAAAGTAAAGGTGTACTATGGACAAATACCATGTGAAACTCATGTATTGTGATTTTTTTTTTTTTTTTTTTAGTACTTATAATCATTTTATACAACTTTTATGTGTTTCTGCGTTTTCCTTGACAATTAGACTATAACCTTGCAATTTCCTTCCAGGTCACTTAGATATGTTCAGTACATTACGTTCCTCTAGCTTGTACAGGCAACATCCAAAAACTCTTCGAAGCATTTGTTCAGATCTTCAATATTTTCCAGGTACAAAACAACTGCATTTATTTTGAAAAAAAAAAGTTATATTCAATACGACTTGTTTTTGTTAGTGATGGTAATTGAAATACCTATTCCTTGTATAGTAGACTTAAAATATTGGAATTATTCATTTGGTTAGTTCTGTATTTTTAGATGGCGAGGTTTCACTATGATAGACTGCTGGGAACTTGTCTTCCTCAGCCTCTTATATGTTAGACGTTACAGGCATGTGCCACCATGTTTAGCTTTCTTTATAAACTTTGGAGGAAAAAAAGTATTTATTTTATATGTGTGTATGCTCCACCTGCATGTATGTCTGTGTACCATGTGTGTCTGGTTTTCTGTGAGGCCAGAATACAGCCTCAGAACTCTTGAAACTCTGCGAGCCACCATATGGGTATTTGGACTTGAACCCGGGTCCTCTGGAAGAGTAGTCTGTGCTGCTTAGCCCTTTGTCTCGTCCTCTTTGTAATCTCTGAGCTGCAAAATAATAATAGAAGCCAAGCTGTGTGAGTGCTAAGTACCAAGGAAAATCAGACCTGGGAAACTAAGCTAGTCCTGTTTTAAAATAATTGACTAAGCATATTTGTTTACTTCCCTCACTGGAGAACATCAGAATGTTTTCATTAACATCCCAGAAATATGAGGAGTTTAAATAAAGCTGTAAAGTAGGTGATACCATATTGATAGCATTGTTTGCTACTTTCAAGCAGTTTAGGATAGAGCAGTGGCTCTCAACCTAGGGGTTGAATGATTTTTTCCTGGGTTGAATATTAGATATCCTGTATATCAGGTATATACATTATAATTCATAATAATAGCAAAATTATACTGAATGAAATGGATTTATGGTTGGGGGCGGTTACCACATGAGGAGCTATATTAACGGGTCTCAGCAATTGGAAGGTTGAGAACCACTGGGGTAGTAGTGTCACAAATTATGTGAATGATTTTATTTCTAGAACTTAGGGAAAATGCCAAACTTGGAATCACTAAGGATGGGCTTTGGAATTTGTCCTAGTATGGCTTTTGTTGCTGAGATAAAACACTGGCCAAGAGCAACTTGGAGAGGAAACAGTTTATTCGTCTCACAGGTCCTAATCACATCCATCACTGAGGGGAGTCAGAGCAGAAGCAAGGACTAAAGCAGAGGCCGTGGAGAAGTTCCATGGTTTCTTAGCTTTTTCTTTCATGCAACTTGGTATCACTTGCCCAGTGGGGTTAGAATCCTATGTGGGCTGGACCCTCCCACATTATTCACTAAGACTCGCCTCCAGGCCAGTCTTATGAAGGCATTTCCTTATTTGAGGTTCTTTATTTCCGAGTGAGCCTAGTTTATGCCACATTTATAAAGTAACTAGAACAGGATCGTAGATGCAGTAAACACTTGAAAGATTGCCAGGAATGGGCCAATCATAGAGCAAATGTAGGAATTAACTTTTAGGCTACAGTTAGCAGCAAACACCTTTCCTTATAGGCACTGTATTTGTATATGTATTTGGGGCATTCTGTTTTTCAAGAGCTCTGGTTTGAGCCCTAATGCCAAAGAAGAAAGGCAAGCTTACTTTGGTTTTGAATTGTGTATATACTTGTCTTCATTCACATAATTCATGATTTATAGTTTCAGTACATTATTGCTTTGTAATAGAAATGGGAGCCATCTATGATGATACACATCTATAATCTCAGCACTAGAGAGGCAATGCAGGACCAACCTGAGCTATATAAGCAAGACTGTATTAAGATGAAAAGTACTGGATACTAGGACTCTCCACATTTGAGGAAGAGTACTTATAGCATGAAAAACAAGGAACCAAATTCAGCCAAGTGCAATAATCCTCTGAAGAAATGAATGGCTACTGTGGAAGACAGAAGGATAATTAAGACATATGTATGTATGTTAAGAATTTATGGAATTCTGAAGTCAGGTTGATTATCAAACAGTAGAGCTAAAATATAATATGATGGCTAAAAGAATACCTGAGTACTGAGGATTTCAGTCAGTTTGCAAGTACTATCTCATGGCTGGGGAAGTCAGTACTGAGATTAGACCTTGAAGCCCCATATGAAAAATCTTCATAGAAAATCCTTTTAGGAAGTAGTTTTTTATATCACAATTTAAACTTAATTTCACTTTTTTCACTTTTAGGAATTTAGTTTTCATATGCTGAAAAAGCATGAAAATATGTGGTATTATGTATTACATATATGTATTATGTTTGGCAATGAAATGGTTGGGGAGCTGGAATTAGAGCTTGGTGTAGAGCATGTTTAGGATGCTTGAGCTGTGACTTTGCAAAAAGCAAACAAAAATGCAGCACTTTCTGAACAGTCTTAGTGCAAATTAAGAAATTATAAATGACCATTAACCTGAATGTACTCTGTTGAATTCTGAAATATTTCCATGGAGTTGAGAAAACTGTCTAGACTCTTTTGTTTTCTACCATGTCTCACTGTGTAGCCCAGGGAGCTTCATGGTCTTCTTGAGCTCATGGTTTTCTTGTCTTACTTATCTCCTTGGGACGGTAGGAACTTGTTAGCTTACTCCACTTAGAATGTTTTTTTACAGGAAGAGTGTGTGTGTAGCTTTGTGTGTGCTCTTGGCATTAGAAAGGTTAGACGATTGTATCTCCAACCTAGCAAATAAGTAAAAGAATAAATATGTGTGTACAGGCATTTACGAGTAGTTACAGATGGTGGCTCACAACCATCTGTAATGAAAAAAAAAAGAGTAGGTACAGAATTATTAAGAATGATTACTTTGGGAAATTGGTTTTAAATGTAAGAAATTACTATTTAGTTTGCTTTTTTTGGGTACTAGAAACAACTATCAAAGAATATTTAAAGTTAATTGTTTATATTTAATCAATTTCAATAATTTACCTTTTTTTGTAAAGTTTCACAATTTGCTACTTTCTTGTTTTCTAAGTTATATTATAAATCGTCTTTTTACTTTTTTCCTGTCAATATGAAATAAAATGTTCAAAGTTGATGGAAAAATGTAAAGCATATGGAAATGTCAACAGAATTAACTGTTTCTAGAACTTAAATACTAATTAGGATGTATACTTATGGGTCAGACTTTACACTTGATCATTTTCCTGTGTTATAGCCGCAAAGTAACTAGCACTGTTTTGTTTAGTTTTCATACAGTCTCGGGGTTTCAAAACTTTGAAATCAAGGACACGACGTTTGCAGTCTACCTCTGAAAGATTAGCAGAAGCACAGAATATAGCACCATCATTTGTGAAGGTAATTACTTCTTTGTGATTTAGAAAGTAATAACTTTCAACTATTTAGACCAAAATCACCATTTTTTCCAGTTGATGGAGCCCCATCCCCTTTCTCTGATGATTAATTAATTGTGCCTATAAATCCTTAAACATAATTCTCTTCTTTATTCTTGAGAATTTCATACTTGTATTAATGTATGAAATGTAATACATGATACGGTCGGTTGTTTTTTTTTTTTTTGTTTTTGTTTGTTTGTTTGTTTGTTTGTTTGTTTGTTTTCTTGAGACAGGGTTTCTCTGTGTAGCCCTGGCTGTCCTGGAACTCACTCTGTAGACCAGGCTGGCCTCAACTCAGAAATCCACCTCCCTCTGTCTCCCAAGTGCTGGGATTACAGGCGTGTGCCACCACCGCCCAACTATAATACATGAAATATGCTATCTACCTCCTATTCTTTACTTCAGCTTCCTGTATGTTTTCCCCTCAGCATGTCTGCCTCCCATTTTCATATCTTTAACGTTAAAAAAATTTTTTTTTATATTATAATCTATTTAGTCCAGTTGGTGCTGCTCATATATATGCATCTGTTTGGGGCTATTCACTGGAGCATAGGAATTCTACCAGTGGCCATATCCTTAAGAAAAGCTACTTAGTAAGTGGTGGTCCTGGAAATTCTTTACTACATCTATGTCAGAATTTTGGTTGGCTTCATTTTGTGAAGGTAATCTCTGTTGCTGTGAGTTCATGAAGATTATAACTGTATTTTAACCAGAAGACAGTATTCACAGCATTCCTTCCTGTGTGATAGCTCTTAAATTCTTCCTGCCTCTTCCTCCATATTCCCTGAGTCTTCTTGGAGAGGGATATTTGATATAGATGTTGTGTTTAGGGCTGAACACTCTTTTTCTTATTCTTAGTACTTGTACTAGTTTCATATCTCTTTATTGGCTGCTGCATAGTGCAGAAAGAAGTGGTCTGATCAAGGTTGAAAGCAGGCCAGGCCTATGTTTATAAACAAAAATTTAGAAGGCACTTGTATGTATCACCTGTTGGCAAAAATATAAATAGCAGATTTTACCTAGTATTTGACCTTTCCAGCCATGGGCTTTTTGATTGGGGTTACAATACCAGGCATGGAATTCCCTTCAGTGGAAGAGTGTACACTCTTCTTAGAAAGAGGTTAGGTACCTCAGTAGTAGTTGTGCCTTTACTGTACCAGTAGGCTTTTCTTGCTTGGCTGGTTAGTATTGGAGTGTGCAGGGTGTGAAGCTGGTTAAGATCACTGATAGTTTTCTCTCTCAGCAACTTGCATTGCACCCTTCAACACTATGAAAGCTAGCACGCAGGGAGGAAGGTTCTCATTTAGTTTGATATTGATTTTCTGTGAACTGTGACCAACGTGTGGTTCTTCAGCAACTGAGGTTTACTGTGTAGGTTTGGTGGGTAACAAGGATAATGGCAGTAGCCTGTGTTGTTTTGATGATCCCTAGGGTCTCCCTGACCAACGACATGTAGAGAGGTTTCTCATTCCTTTTATTGTGACTTAATTGCTTATATATTTTGAGAACCACATTGTCTATTTGTACAGGATAATTCCATTTGAACTATGTTTTAAGTTGTGTTTTGAAATTAGCATACTATTGGTTTATATAATATTCTTGTCTATGTCCTTAGTTTTGGTTAACCCTCATCTGCCTGCCCATATCTGCTTACTAAGCCTTAACTTCTCCTCTCCTTTCTCCCCTTTTTGCATTTCACAGTGTTCTTTTGTACCTTCACATATCTTTAAATTTGGGGTGTGAGATGCAGCTTTCTATATACTTATACTTTGTCTTTGTGTTCGTTCTCCTTCCATCTCCAGGTTTCCCCCATACCCATTAAAGCCTTTCTGCTGCCAGAATTCCACCTCCCTCTTTTTAGCTACTTCCTTAAGGTGTGGATGTTGTTGTTCTCCATCTCCCTTTCTCCCAAAAGGTCACTGTCTAGTTTCTTGGCTTTCCACTTAGGCTCCAAGTTAAATACACAAAACAAAATATTTGTAGCTAGAATCTACATGTAAGAGAGATCATGGCATTTGTTTATCTGGGCCTGTTACCTTAGTATAGTCTTTTCCTATTTCATACATTTACCTACATATCTCTCTGTCCCTCCACTCCTTTCTCTTTCTCTCTGAGACATGGTTTTTCTACATAGTCCTGAATATCCTGGAATTTACTATATAGACTAGGCTGGCCTCAAACTCAGAAGAGATTCATCTGCCTCTTCCTAAGTGCTGGGATTAAAGGTGTGCAGCATCATGACCAACCCGAATTTTCTTATTCCTCTGTTACCATGTAGGTTGATTCTACTTCCTTATTATTAAAAGTAGAATAGTAATGTGTATGTCTCTGTAGTAGCATAGAAAGTCCATAGAAAGTATGCCCATGGTATAGCTTAGCTATGTGGCTGTTCTAGTTTCAGTTTTCGGTAAGTCTCTAGATTGAGCCACTCCCAGAGTGGCTGTACTAGTTTTACACTTTGACCAACAGTGTATAAGGGTTCCCTTCCCATACACCCACACCAGCATTTGTTTTTAATCTCTGTTTCTCAAATCTCAAAGTAGTTTTAATTTTCCTTTTCTTGAAGGCTGGGTAGCTGAACACTTTCTAAAGTGTTTATTAGCCATTTATATATCCCTAGAGAACTTCCTGTACAGTTCCATTGCCCAGTTTTTAGCTGGATGCTTATTTTCTTGATGGTTAGTATTTTGCATTCTTTTGTATGTTCTAGACACTAACTCTGTCACATGAATTGCTGGTAGGTCTCTCCTACTCTGTGGCCTTTGTCTTCACTTGCTTGATAGTCTCCTTTGCTGCACTGAAACGGATTCTATTGTTTGTTATTCTTACTTCCTGTGCTACTGAAGTTTATTCAGAACCGTGATATTTCTGCTGATAAATGGAAGCATTATTCCTCATTTCTTTCTCAAAGTTTCAGGGGATTAGGTCTTCAAGTTCTTGATCCATTTGGGCTTGAATTTTGTTAAGGGTTAGAAATAGGAATTGTTTGTTTTTTGGAGTCCAGATTTCCCAGTACTGTTTGTTGAAAGGGTTGTCCTTTCTTCAGTGTACAGACATAAGTATCTGTGGTGGGGAAGTGGTAGTCCTAGGGATTGAACCTAGGCATTATAGATTCTAGTCAGGTGATCTGCCGCTGATCGACACCACTAATCTGACATGCGTGTCTTTTTGTTGTGTGTGTCTTGTTGTTTTGAACAGGCCCGGCTGTTCTAAACCTCGCTATGTAGCCGAGTTTGGCCTCGTTCTGCTTCAGGTTCTTAAAGCTAGAATTACAAGTGTGAGCCACTTTGCCCAGCTAACATTTTTTAACTTTCCTTTCATCTTTGTTGTACTGCCATTCATATACAAGTATAACATTTTATTGCCTGGATTACTGGAGTGAGTACTCATTTAACCCTGTTTTTCTACTCTTGCTCCTTTTAGTCTTGTCTCCAAACTTGTATCATCATTGCTTCTCATTAAGTGCATTATTCCGCTTTATTACCCAACACAGCCTCACATAACAGAGTGTTTTATTATACTTTATTACCATTTTTCTGTTCTCATCTTGAATATTGTCATTAGATACCTTTATTCTCTTCTTGGTATTACAGTTCACCAGATTATTTATTGTTTTTGGACATTATTTCACATTGTTCTTTCAAATTGTTTGCTGATGATGTCTGTTTCCTGTGTATACATTTTGTGTGTGTGTGTTTGAGAGTGTGTGTGTGTGAGAGTGTGTGTGTGTGAGAGAGAGAGAGAGAAAGAGAGAGAGAGAGAGAAAGAGAAAGACAGAGAGAGAGAGAGAGAGAGTGTGAGTTTTCTCCAGCCTAGGCTGGCCTTGACCTCAGTCCATCCTCTTAAGTTCTAAGTTTACAGACCTGTGACGTGATGCCTTTAGGTATATGACTTTTAGTGGGGTGGGGGGCAAGGAAGTTGGAGAGATGGCTTCATATAGCACACGACTCTTTCCGTACCTGAGGGTTACCTTTAGCTTCCACTTCTCATGCTTAGACCTCTCATGTTCTGGCATTCTTACTTGTGCTTACCAAGTCTAGTTTATGTGGTGCTGTGGATCAACCTGAAGGCCTCATGTATGCTCAGCAAACACTGTTAGCTTATCCCTATCTCCAACCTTCTGCATGTGGTTTTGATATCCCATTCTCTTGATGTTTTGGTTACAAGCCTTGCCTTTAATAGCTGAGCCATTTAGCCCCAGGGTCCCATTCTCCATAAGAGATTCTGCTTTCCATAGCTAACAGTATTGCCATACCTATTGCTTCTAGCAGAGTATCAAAATTATTTGTAAAGTATGCCTGTTTGTTTAACTTTGTCCAGTAGACTGAAAATCTCCAGACACTGCTTTCTTTCTTTGTATCTTTCTGACACTCTTTTATTTTCTTACATTTTTAGGGGTTTCTTTTGCGGGACAGAGGAACAGATCTTGAGAGTTTGGACAAACTTATGAAAACTAAAAACATACCTGAAGCTCACCAAGATGCATTTAAGACTGGCTTTGCAGAGGGCTTTCTCAAAGCTCAAGCTCTTACACAGAAGACCAATGGTATGACGAATAGGAAGGGCAGTTGAAAGATTCTTAGTCCTCTGCTTGAAGTGCTGCAAAAACCTTCCTCCGTTTTCAAACAGTTATCAGAGTGTGGGTGTGTGTGATGTGAGTGAAGGTGGGCTGCTTGCGCCACAGCACACATGTGGAGATCCCATGACTGACTTTGTTGTGCCACAGCACACATGTGGAGATCCCATGGCTTTGTTGTGCCACAGCACACATGTGGAGATCCCATGGCTTTGTTGTGCCACAACACACGTGTGGAGATCCCATGGCTTTGTTGTGCCACAGCACACATGTAGAGATCCCATGGCTTTGTTGTGCCACAGCACACATGTGGAGATCCCATGGCTTTGTTGTGCCACAGCACACGTGTGGAGATCCCATGGCTTTGTTGTGCCACAGCACACATGTAGAGATCCCATGGCTTTGTTGTGCCACAGCACACATGTGGAGATCCCATGGCTTTGTTGTGCCACAGCACACGTGTGGAGATCCCATGGCTTTGTTGTGCCACAGCACACATGTGGAGATCCCATGGCTTTGTTGTGCCACAGCACACATGTAGAGATCCCATGGCTTTGTTGTGCCACAGCACACATGTGGAGATCCCATGGCTTTGTTGTGCCACAGCACACATGTAGAGATCCCATGGCTTTGTTGTGCCACAGCACACATGTGGAGATCCCATGGCTTTGTTGTGCCACAGCACACATGTGGAGATCCCATGGCTTTGTTGTGCCACAGCACACATGTAGAGATCCCATGGCTTTGTTGTGCCACAGCACACATGTGGAGATCCCATGGCTTTGTTGTGCCACAGCACACATGTGGAGATCCCATGGCTTTGTTGTGCCACAGCACACATGTGGAGATCCCATGGCTTTGTTGTGCCACAACACACGTGTGGAGATCCCATGGCTTTGTTGTGCCACAGCACACATGTAGAGATCCCATGGCTTTGTTGTGCCACAGCACACATGTGGAGATCCCATGGCTTTGTTGTGCCACAGCACACGTGTGGAGATCCCATGGCTTTGTTGTGCCACAGCACACATGTAGAGATCCCATGGCTTTGTTGTGCCACAGCACACATGTGGAGATCCCATGGCTTTGTTGTGCCACAGCACACGTGTGGAGATCCCATGGCTTTGTTGTGCCACAGCACACATGTGGAGATCCCATGGCTTTGTTGTGCCACAGCACACATGTAGAGATCCCATGGCTTTGTTGTGCCACAGCACACATGTGGAGATCCCATGGCTTTGTTGTGCCACAGCACACATGTAGAGATCCCATGGCTTTGTTGTGCCACAGCACACATGTGGAGATCCCATGGCTTTGTTGTGCCACAGCACACATGTGGAGATCCCATGGCTTTGTTGTGCCACAGCACACATGTAGAGATCCCATGGCTTTGTTGTGCCACAGCACACATGTGGAGATCCCATGGCTTTGTTGTGCCACAGCACACATGTGGAGATCCCATGGCTTTGTTGTGCCACAGCACACATGTGGAGATCCCATGGCTTTGTTGTGCCACAGCACACATGTGGAGATCCCATGGCTTTGGATGTCAGTTCTGTCTTTCTGCTTTCTTTCCTTCTTCTATGGATTCTAGCATTCAAACTCAGGTTGCAAGTCTTGTACGGCAAGCTTTTATCTGCCGAACAATCTCATTGTCCTATAGAAACTTAAGAAAATCAGTCTCAATATTGGTCATGATCCATAATAAAACTTAAGATTGCTTAAGCTGTGTGGGAATGGAAATAATAAAGGGTAGAAATTGTGCCTTGATAAATACAAGGTTCTTAGAGAGTGTCATCGTAGCCATCTACCTTTGATAAAGGTAATGATATGCATTAGGAAAAAAGATAACTACATCAACTAGTGATGCTGGGAGAGATGGATAGCCACGTGTAGATTAATGACATTAGATCCTTTTCTTTCACTTTATGTAAAAATTAAAATGGAGGGAAAACCTTACTGTAAGACGCAAAACTCAAACTTCCAGAATAAAGCACAAGTATAACACTTTAATATACAAACATAGGAAAGGATTTCCCAAGATGGACTCCAGCAGTTCAAGAAAGAATTGTAAAAGGTGATAAGTGGGAATATATGAAATTCAAAAGCTTGCACACAGCCAAAGGAATCAGGAAAGTAAAATAACAGTTTCTATAATAGAAGAAAAAACTTTGTCAACCTGATGAGATCAATGTCTAGAATCTATGAATAATTGTTCAATTTTTACTCACCATAAAACTTAGTCATCAGATCAGTAAATGGTTAAATGAATATAGTTTTCAAAAGAGAACTACAAATGGCTAGTAAGTGTATGAAAAAAGTTCTGACTTCCTCAGCCATCGAGGAAATTCAAATTCCAACTTCTGAGATTATCTCCAGCCAGAATGGCTGTCACTAAGTAAATAACCACTGGTCATAGTAATAGAGGGACCTTTACACACTGCTGATGGCAGGATACCTGGAGGAGGCCTGAGGAAGATGAACATGAAGATTCCCCAGGGTACTGAATATAGTCCTGCTATATTTAACATTTTGAGATTGTAAACAAAGGAATCGTAAGCATGGCATAGAGATGTTTCTTTGTTTTTACTTAGCTGTAGGGACAGTAGCCAAGATACTAGAGCCAGCCCAAATACCCATCAACACATGAATGTATGAAAATTTAGTATTTATATATAATGGGATTTTATTCAGCCATACCAAAAGTTTGAAATGCCATTTGCAGGAAAATAGATGGAATTGGGTTTTATCTTTATAAAAGCCAGATTCTGATAAATGTTGTATGTTTATTTTTATGCAGAATTTGTGTGAGGATTTGTGCACATGCATGCATTTTTATGCTAAGCTGGAGGGACAGGACCTTAAAGGTAGCAGGGGGGACAAAAATTGCAGTATTTTTGCGTGCAGAATTGAAGGTGAACTATATGAGATACATATATATGAATAATATGAAAGAAGGACAACTGTTATAAGGAAGGAAGGAAGGAAGGAAGGTGACAGCAAAGAGAACACACACACACACACACACAGAAATACAATAAAAACCTTAGTCTGTGTGCTAACTGAAGATTATCTCATACCAAGATTAAGCTGTCATATAAATTATATCAGATAAAACTGTACGAATACTGAATACTGGTTTTCTTGCTAACAAATTTACTGCATAAATGCATGTTAGTTGGTGATCAGGGCAAAGCGGGTGGTAAAAATGCACTTTCAACTTTTCTGTAAACATAAACTTTCAAAACAATTTGTTGTTTTTCTGAGGATTCAATCTAGGGCTTCAGGCATGATAAACAAACATTCTACTAGTGAGAATATTCTCATCTTCAGGTCTTAATGTAATGCATCAAATTCAAAAAAAAGTAGTAACTAATTCTTGGCCACAAAGGTGTTATGTTTTCATTGATGTCATTTAATTCAAGGCCTTTTCCTCTTTCAGATTCCTTAAGGCGAACTCGTCTGATCCTCTTTGTTTTGCTCCTGTTTGGCATTTATGGACTCTTAAAAAATCCATTTTTATCTGGTAAAGACTTTCATATATCTGAATTCATTTATTTCCTCCTTAAGCATCTGGCTTTTATATTCTTTACAGTTGTAACAAATATTTTACTATTGTACCAAAATTTTCTTTTGTTGAACTTAGGGTTATGGTTAATGGGGAAGAATATTTGAAAAGTAAGGTCCATTTAGTTTGACTTAAAAAACGTTAGTGTAACATTTTGTCTAAGCTGGGTTTAAAGTAATATTTTCAAAACTCTATTTCTATGGCTAGTTATATCAGAATAATAAGTTATTAAATGAATACTTTTAAAAGTTAAAACTATCATAGTTTTAAAAAATGACGACTCCTAACCATGCTTTCCTGAATGAACAAACCAGCTAAATAGTAATCTTGTTAAGTTTAGCTATTTAGTGATGACCTTCTGCATAGTTCAGCATAAGACTTAGCTCCCATACTTTGACGAGTAGTAATCCTTCAGCTCAGTTCTTGGTTTTAAAAACTTATTATGAATGAGGAACCATCCTCTGTGACCCTCAAGCCTGCTTATACCTAACTATTCAACTAGCTACTTAACAATATCCCCTGAAGAATTAAGACCTAAAATCACTTTGGAGATGGTTTATTCAGTCTGGCTAATAATGTGTAAAATGGGGTATAGAGAGTTTTTAAAACACTTCCTGCTTTTAAGGCCTTAGAAATCAAAAGAACGTAGACACGTGGAGTTTACTACTACAGGGTTATCCGAGGGAGGAGCAACAACAGTGAACCAGAAGAATAACATTAAACAGCAGGAAAGAGTGCAAAGTCTGGGAGCAGTGCACAGAGACATGCGGATATCTGTGAGTTCGAGGCCTGCAGTTCCAGAACAGCCAGGGCTACACAGAGAAACTCTGTTCCAAACAAACAATAAACAAACACAAAACAAAACAAAAAAAAAAACAAAAGCAAAGTCCAAAGACTTTTGACCAGTGAGATCAGATATTTCCACCATGAAAATCAAAATCAATGATACCTACTTCCAAACCTGGTTTTATACATATCTGGTAGCAGAGTTCCATGGTAGACACATTTAATCTCAGCAAGAGAAAGGTATATATTTAAGTTGAAGGGTATCTTGATTTGTATAGCAGTTCTATGCCAGCCAGAACTATATAGTGACGTCCTGTCTCCAAAAACAAAAACAAAGTTCACAAAACAAAGAACAGTAATAAGGTTTATTTTGGTTTGTGTACCAGAGGATTAAAGTCCATAATAGCAGCGATGGCATGGTAGCTGGAGATGAGCGGGAAGGTGGCTGATCACGTTTTCAGTCATGCAGAAAGCAGAGTGAACTGGACATGGGATAAGGCTAGGAACTCTCAAAGCCTATACTTCCACCAGGAAGGCTTCTTGTCCTAAAGGTTCCATAACCTCCCTAAAAAGTACCACCAGTCAAGACCAAGTGTTCACATACCTGTGTCTGCTTCAGTGGTCTATTCGAGCCATCCCAGCCCTTAGTTCCCAGAAGGTACCAGTTAGCTCTGCATGGCTTAGATATGGATCACTGAAAGAGCTCTGTGCTCTAGAGTTCAGATGTGTATTTTGAGGTAATAGTTGGGCCTTGGGCTTAGAGAGACAGCCTTTGTCAACAAATATATTAGTTATTCTTCTCATTGCTGAAACAAAATGTCTGACAAAAGCAGCTCTAGAAAGGGATTATTTTGGCTCTCCCTACTAGGATACAATTACTGCAGCAGCTTGGGGTAGCTGGTTACATGATAGCTTCAGTCAGGAATCAGAGAAAAGTGAAATGCTGGTGTTTAGTTCACATCCTTTTCATTCAGGTAGGGACCCTCACCTTCATTTAGATTGCTCTCCCCATCTCAATCCAATTTAGAAGCTCTCTTGTAGGCATGCCGAGAAGTTTCTCACCTAGATCCTATCAAATGGACAGTGATAAACATCATAGTGTTGAAGTCCTTGTTAGGTGTTCTAGTTTCTGTCATTGTAGTTTTCTATTGCTGTGATAAAACACCTGAATAACTTGGGGTGGAAAGAGTTTATCTACCTTTTACTTCCATGTTACAGTCCATCATTGAGGGAAGGTAAGGCAGTGTACAGCCGTTTTTACACAGATTTGGACTACCTACCTGCCTAGTGATGGTACTACCAAGACTTTGATATCAAATATCCTTACATATTTTCTTCCTCTTAGTGCGCTTCCGAACAACTACAGGACTTGATTCTGCAGTAGACCCTGTCCAGATGAAAAATGTCACTTTTGAACACGTTAAAGGGGTAAGATTTTTTTTTTTTTTTTTTTTTTTTTTTTTTTTGGCTTCCTTTGTATTTTGTCTGACTCTGCATTAGGCTTCCATCCAGTTATACCAAGCTGCTCTGAACTTTTCTTGCAATTGAAGCTATGAGCCCTGTTTGAATTACAGAAGGTGATAACTTAGGAAAAGATTGATATGGTTGATATTTAAAATTTGAATCATTAATATGGATCTGGGACCTACTAGTCTGAGTTCTGCAGTCAAGCATAAATTGAATTTTGGGGGCTAGAGAGATGCTGTAGTAGTTAAGAGCACATATTGGTCTTGAGAAGATCTAAGTTCAGTTCTAGCTACCTACAGGTAGCTCACAACTGCTTATAAATTCAGTTCCAGGGAATCCCACTCATCTTCTGGCCTCCGTGAACACATCAGCATGCACATACTCTATACAGGCACACATAAATATTAAAAAATACAGCACATCATTTATTATTTAGTTATTTATTATTTATTTATATTTTTCAAGATGCTTTTTGTATGTAACAGCCCTGACTATCCTGGAACTCACTCTGTAGACTAGCCTAGCCTCAAACTCACAAAGATCCACCTGCCTAACTCCAAGTGCTAGGGTTATAGGCATGTGCCACCATGCCTGGCGATAAAGTAAATCTTTAAAAAATTGACTTCTTGTTGAAGATGTTTTGGTTGGAGTATATTAGTTTCTGGCTACAGTGGGAATGAGGCAATGTGTGAATATAGAACCAGAGACAGGCCGACGACTAAACCATATAATTGACAGACAAATTCTGTCTGACAAAATTTAAATTGATATAAGCAAAGAAACTTGGTAGAATTTACCATAATAGGTTTGCTCTTACACAGTTTTGCCACATCTTCAAAAGCTTACATAACAATCATTTCTTGCCCAGAATTTTGAGTCTGCCTATACATGTACATATATAGCGCTGCTTCCAAATTGTAAGAACTGTTTAGAACATTATTATCTTGATGTTCTTAACCCTACCTCACCCAGTAGCTTTTCTGTTGCTCAACTAGAGATATTTTTGTCACAGAGTAGGGGCAGATGTTTATTTTGAGAAGTAATGGTATCTCATGTCTCTTGCTTCATTCTTAGAACTTAAAATTGCCTTTTACCCATTATTTTAAGTAGATATATTTTAGTCTATCACTATGCAGTGTTCTTGGGTTTTTTTTTTTTTTAAGTGTTCTTTTTAAGTAACTCATTCAGGTCTTTTTGAAATTCAACATATTTGCTTAAACGTACATAAATAATAAATTTCAAGAAGGAGCATATGTTTTTCATCAGTTCTCAGCTTAACAAAGAACATTAGACCCCCACAGCCTCCCAGAAGCTTCTTCCATTACTTTCTCTGTCAATGATAGGAGAGTCACCCTTCTGTCAGATACTTCACTTCACTTCTACTTTCCCATCCTAATAGCTGCGGTATACATAGAATGTCCTGTTTTGTACCTTCCTTTGTTCAACATGATGTTCTTGGTTGGGATCTGGCCATGCTGGTTGGAGTTGTAGTTTATGTATCCTGATTATACAGTTTGTATTATGTGGCTGTCAGAATACACTCTTTATTCTAACTAACTAGACATTTTGGTTGTTTGTAGTTTAGGATTCTAATATTGTGAGCATGTGCTCCATGCATTTTGGTGAACATGGGTCCATTCTCCTGAGGCTAGGAATGGCTAGACCTTTATTTTTACGTATTATCATTACAAAAATTTTAGTAAAATACTTCCTGTCTCTTAATATTTTCTAGAAATAATTTGGGGAAATTTTCTAGAAATGTAATCAAGACCTAAACAATTTAGATTTTCAGATTATCCTTGGTCTGTAAACTGTGATTTCCCTCATAGTTTCAGTTTGAGCCTGACCACTGTATTTGACTTGTTTCTCCTATTGAGTAAAGGTGAGAGGGTCAAAAAACTTTTGTTGGCATAATAAGGATGCAGTGTAATTTGAAATAAGGATTGGGAGAAAAACCTTTAGTGTTTTAAAATTTTTCACTGAAAATAGCCAATTTCACTCAAATATACATTAAGTATATGATTACCAAGAAGGAAGCTTTGATAATCTAGCCATTATTTGATTATTTGGTAAATTGTACTGTTTAAGGTGGAGGAAGCCAAACAAGAATTGCAGGAAGTGGTTGAATTCTTGAAAAATCCACAGAAGTTTACTGTGCTAGGAGGTAAACTTCCCAAAGGTAAGAGAGTCTCTTTTTATCATGATTTGGTGTAAAACATAAAATAGCATATTATTATAAGTTTTATTTGATCATATTATAGCTGATTGAAATTCAGTTCCTAAGTTTTGTTTTTAAAAATATGTGCTTATTCTACACATAAAGTTTTATAACTTATTTTTAATAAGGCATAATGCTTCTTTTAGTACTTGGCTGTATATTTACCAAAAAGGATTTTTTAATTAAAAATAAAATTACAGTTTATGTTTTGCGTATGTGTCTGCTTACCCTGTGTATGTCAGATGCTGGCAGAGGGAGGAAGAGAGCGTCAGAGTTTCCTAGGACTAGAGTTACACACGTTGTGAATTGCTACGTGGGTGCTGGGAATTGAACCTGGTTTGTCTAGAAGAGAATCTAGTGGTCTTAAATACTGAGCCATCTCTCTAACCTTACATAAAGATATTTTTTCTATAGCATTTGTGTAGTTAAAACTAGTACTTTTACATGGATATAAAATTGCTAACTTCATGTTTATACACAAAATTCATCATTTGTTCTAGTCTCAATCTATGCAGTGTCACCCCCATCAGGGTTAGGCATGAATCCAGGGTCACACTAAGCACGGATGTTTTTGATCTTCGTTTTGTTTTGTTTTGTTTTTGATTTGTTTTTTTTTTTGAGACAGGGTTTCTCTGTGTAACCCTGGCTGTCCTGGAACTCACTCTGTAGACCAGGCTGGCCTCAAACTCAGAAATCTGCCTGCCTCTGCCTCCCAAGTACTGGGACTAAAGGCGTGCGCCACCACTGCCCGGCTATATATATATATATATAAGAATAGAATATTAAGAATAATTTTGAAGATTTTTGTTAAGTGAAACTATGGAAATTGTACTCATGATCTTTGTAATTATGAAGACAAAATGGTAATTATTTTTAGCATGTGTACTTTTATGCAAAGATTTATATGATTTTCTACTAAAAATAGCTCTCTAACCCAGGTTTTGTCCTTCAGTCAAATTGTTACTTAGAATAAATTTGTAGGGGATAGGTGGGTCTAGATCTCTGTTTAGTGGTTATCCAGTATGTATAAAGCCCAAGATTTGATCCCTACCATGGTAGAAACTGAGCCTGTAAACCCAGCATGTGGGAGATGAAGCAGAAATTTGAGGTAAGCCTGAAAAATAGACAAATGGGACAGATTTCTATGAATAGAATTTCTATGTTAAAAGGTTATAATTTGCTTTTGTTTGTTGTCTTTAAAGGTTTGTCTCAGGCTTGTAGTTTTAGAAGTTTCAATCCACAATCCCGACCCATCATTGAGGGTCTAGGTGAGGCTAAGTAAGCTTTACAATGCATGGTAGCACAAAGCTCATCTTACAGTAGAGGGCGGAGTGGCTAGGGCGGCTCTGTCCTGGACACAGGACCCTTCAAAGGCATGCCTTTGTATGTGGCTGAGGATAAAAGACACAGTCTACCCTTTGAAGGCACAACTGTGCGTGTGGCACAGGATTGGAGATAAAATCTACCCTTCAACAACTCACCCCTTCTCACTAGGCTCTGTCTCTTTAAGTTTTGACAGTCTTAGAGCAGTAGCTTAGGCAGACCTTTAACAGGCAGTTATTTGGTAGCTGTTTCCACTGGAAGCATGTCGCTAGGAGTTCTACAGAGAAAATAGAAGAATGTTCCCAAAACTTATCCCAGTTAGGGATACAGTGCTATAATATAGAGAGAATATTTAAAACTGTAGTTTTACTTAATTTCTAATAAAGCATTTTATAAATTTATGGAAAACTTTTGAGATACACACTAAGATATATTAAGTCAGTATTGATAAGCAACTTAGGCCAGTTAGGTGTCACTAAAGCATGGTAATGCTAGTGTGACCTTCATGCTGCTTTTTAGCTTGTCTATGCTTTTTTTTAAATGTTAAAATGCAACATCACTACAGCTTGGTTGCTTTTTAATGTAAATTATAAAAGTTATATACAAATTAGGGATTGCTTTTTTTCAACTTACTGTGGGAAAACCTTACTGTTACAAAAACTTAAATATTTGCGAAACCTTGGAATAATAGCATTTAACATCTATGTATTATCAATGTAGATAAATATTTGACATTTTGTTAAATATGTTTCTGTGTTTGCCTATATGCATTCATGTGTATTTCATTTCTTCCTTGAACATATGAAAGCTGTAGATATCAACTATGTGTCACCTACAAGTAAAGATGCTGCCCCAATCTTATCTAACTCAGCCCAAATTAGCATTATTTGTTTAATATTGGCTTTTCTTATTTTGTTTTCTTTTTCAGTCTATACCATGTTTCTAGAAAATATTTTTTTAAAGTCTTTTATGGAAGTAATTTATCAAGATTCTTCCATTTAAATTTGGTTGCTTATTTTTTATTGTGAGTGATTCTGTATTCCTTTGTCTTAGTACATTTTTCTTGTCATTTTTCTTGTCTTGTTTGTTGATGTGTGAATTTTACACACACACAGACCACAGACACACACACACAAACACAAACACACACACACACACACAGTTTGTTTGAGATAGACTCTTACTCTGTTCCCCCCTTACTGGCCTGAAACTAACTGTATAAACCCGGTTGGCTCTGAGATCTATTTGCTTCTGTCTCCCTAGTGCTGGGATTAAAGGTGTGTGGAACCTCTCTTTGCTGTGAATATTTAAATGGTACAAGAAAATTAGTTATAGAGAAAATTTTAAAGTGAAACATCATCAGAAACTTGTTTCTGTTTTTTTTCCCCCATGTTTGGCCATATTGAACATTTTTGTCATTTCTGTTATAGCAATTAATATTTGTGTTAGAGGTTCTTATTGAGAGATTTAAAAAGTAATGACTCATTCTTGTCTCTTTTTCTTCTAGGAATTCTTTTAGTTGGGCCACCAGGAACAGGGAAGACACTTCTTGCCCGAGCTGTGGCAGGAGAAGCTGATGTTCCTTTTTATTATGCGTCTGGATCAGAATTCGATGAGATGTTTGTTGGTGTAGGAGCCAGCAGGATCAGAAATCTTTTTAGTATGTTTGGTGTATATTTTAGACTCTATGTTAGAGTAACAGTAATGTTTTATTTACCCTTTCCTTGATAATTGGCTTTAGTTTCAGGTAACTTAATGGAACTGTATGCTTTATTTATAAACAATTTTACTGTGTACATGTGAAGTATGTGCAGTCAGTTTTCTTCTACCTTTTTTAAAAGGGTTCAGGAATTAAAACTCAAGCCCATTTTCTACTGAGCCATCTCACAGGCCGTGCATTCTTCCCTAAAGTAGGCTAAGCAATCATGCGACCCGGGAAATGTGCTGGGTAAAGTTAGGGGACTGTTGGTGTTGAAAAACTCTTGAGTTTTTGGTTTTTCATTTATTTATCGATTTCATAGCAAACAATTAATATTTATAGCTTCAATTCTGATTATATTACATTTGTACAAATAGGAAGAGTGAAAAACAGTTCTTAAATTTGACTGTGATAGTTTTACAGGTTCAAAAGGTGTTGATTTCTTTCAAGTTATTTGAATATTTTTTGTTTTCTTAGGAGAAGCAAAAGCAAATGCGCCTTGTGTTATATTCATTGATGAATTAGATTCTGTTGGTGGGAAGAGAATTGAATCTCCAATGCATCCATATTCAAGGCAGACTATCAATCAACTTCTTGCTGAAATGGATGGGTAATTGAGTCTTTTAAATATGATGAAATATTTTGAAAATTAGCATTTATACTATTTTAACCACAATTTAGAGTAACAGGTACCTCTCATTATTTGATATTTACAAACATGGTTTTATGTAAATTCTTTTCATGGAAGATTTGGTAAAATTGTATAGATATTAAATGTTATATATGTTTAGGTAACAGTCAAATGTGAGAAGTCAGATTTATCTTTCAATACTGTTTCCCCTACTAATTGATGCATCAGCTCCTCATTCATTTATTCATTCATTGTACTTATAAGTGGAAAACTGATTCTAGTTCAAACTGGTCTTTTAAAGAAAGATATGGCGTGTAAGTATAGCTCAATGGTGAATCTTTTGCCGCTAGTATATGTGAGTTCCTGAATTAGGTCCCCAGCACTGACTTGTATACTCCTCTCCCAACACACATCAGGGATAACACACTGGTTTCTATATAGTTGATGACTGAAACAGAATAAATATTGCCTTGAATAAATGATCTTAATATCAGTATGAGACCTTTTGACTAAATAAAACTCTTTTACCACATAATTTGAATTGATAAAGCTAAAAATAATTTTCTAAAATTTAAAGAGGAACTGGGCTTTTTATGACAGTTTGTTTTCCTAAGTAACAGATAGTTTGTGATTTATGTAACCGTTGGTTTATTATCAGCTAAGGTTAGCAATGAGCAGTTTTGTATATAGGTATTATTACTTGTAAGTCATACTTCAGTTTTCAGTGAAATGGTACTTTTTCTCTCTCTCTTCTCTAGTTTCAAACCCAATGAAGGAGTAATCATTATAGGTGCCACAAATTTCCCAGAGGCATTAGATAAGTAAGTATGAAAAGAAAAGTTCTGTGAAGAATATGTGCTACAACATTGCACTAAGAGAAGCCCCCCACAAAATAACTTGCAGGGTTCCATTCATAAAATATTCAAAATATGCAAATCCAGAGATAGGTAGTGACTGCTAAAGGCTTGGAGAACATGACCTAATTACCAGTGGACGTATTCTCTTTTTTAAAAAAATTTTTTATTGGATATATTCTTTATTACATTTCAAATGTTAGCCCCTTTCCCAGCTCCCCCCTCCCACCCACACCCCTGTTCCGGGTAGTGCCCCCTATCCCATCCTCTCCCTACTTTCTATGAGGGTGTTCCTCCACCTACCCCCTCCCACCTCCCCACCCTTGAATCTCCTACAATGGGGCATCTATTGAGCCTTCATAGGACCAAAGAACTTTCCTCCCATTGATACCTGACAAGGCAATCCTCTGCTACATATGCAGCTGGAGCCAAGTGTACCCCTTGGATGATAGTTTAGTCCCTAGGAGCTTTGGGGGAGGGTGGTTCTAGTTGGTTGATGTTGTTCTTCCTATGAGGTTGCAAACCCCTTCAGCTCCTTCAGTCCTTTCTCTAATTCCTCCACTGGGGACCCCACGCTTAGTCCAACAGTTGGCTGTGAGCATCTGCCTCTGTATTTGTAAGGCTTTGGTAGAGCCTCTCGGGAGACAGCCATATCAGGCTCCTTTCAGCAAGTATTTCTTGGCATCCATAATAGTGCTGGAGTTTGGTGACTGTATCTGGGATGAATCCCCAGGTGGGGTGGTCTCAGGATGGCCTTTCCTTCAATCTCTGCTCTACACTTTGTCTCCATATTTGCTCCTGTGAATATTTTGTTCCCCTTCTCAGAAGAACCAAAGACACTTTGGTCTTCATTCTTTTTGAGCTTCATGTGGTCTGTGGATTGTGTCTTGGGTATTTAGAGCTTTAGGGTTAATATCCACTGCCAGTGAGTGCATACCATATGTGCTTTTTTGTGATTGGGTTATACCTCACTCAGGATTATATTTTCTAGTTCATCCATTTGCCTAAGAATTTCATTAATTCATTGTTCTTAATAGCTGAATAGTACTCTAATGTGTAAATATACCACATTTTCTGTATCCATTTCTCTGTTGAAGGACATCTGGGGTTATGGTCTAAGATCAAGAATCAACAAATGGGACCTCATAAAATTACAAAGTTTCTGTAAGGCAAAGGACACTGTCAATAAGACAAAACGGCAACAAACAGATTGGGAAAGATCTTTACCAATCCTATATCCAATAGAGGACTAATATCCAACATATACAAAGAACTCAAGAAATTGGATTCCAGAGAATTAAATAACCCTATTAAAAAAATGGGATACAGAGCTAAACAAAGAATTTTCAACTGAGGAATACCAAATGGCTGAGAAGCACCTAAAGAAATATTCAACATCCTTAGTTATTAGGGAAATGCAAATCAAAACAACCCTGAGATTTCACCTCACACCCAGTCAGAATGGCTAAAATAAAAAACTCAGGTGACAGCAGATGCTGGTGAGGATGTGGAGAAAGGAACACTCCTCCATTGCTGGTGGAATTGCATACTGGTCCAACTACTCTGGAAATCAGTTTGGGGGCTCCTCAGAAAATTGGGCATAGTACTACCTGAGGACCCAGCTATACCTTCTGGGCATATACCCAGAAAATGCTCCAACGTGTAATAAGGGTGTAGAATTCTTAAGGAAGAAAATAATTCTAAAAGTTTATCAAAGAGATGTTTGCAAAGCCTGATGTATTAAACCCAGGTGGATTATTTACTTTGAATTTGGAACTTTTAGAATTACTGTTCAATAATACTGAAAATATACCACATTTAAATGGAAAGCATTTTAAAAATAATATTTATAGCATTAAAGGTTTGTCTTGGGAGTGAGACTACAGAATGCCCAGTGGTTAAGAGAGCACACTGTCCTTGCTGTTGATCTTAGTTTTTTCCCTTTACGCGGGCTCTCTGCCTTACAGCCACTAACTATACAGCTCCAGCCCTTGGCAATTGAGCACTTTCCTTTGGCCGCTGTAGGCACCTGCAGTAAAGTGCACATACCTGTGCCTCTTCCATATTTAAAAACAAAATTAAGTTTAAATTAAAAAAAAAACTTATACAAGTTATTTTTTGTGTGATTAGTAGCTTGTCTTTTTCTGGTATAACAATCTAGCACTCTAGATAGCAATTAAGAAGGGAGTGTGTCTTTTTAAAAATAATAGCTTTATTTTTTTTTGAGGTTATAATTATATCATTTCCCCCCTTTTTCTTCCCTCCTTCAAGTCATCCATGTAACTCCCACCCCCCACTAGGCTCCTTTCTAAATCCATTGTCTTTTTTATCTTGTGTGTGTGTGTGTGTGCGCGCGCGGCGCGCGCACGCATGTATGTATGTATGTGTGTATATATGTATGTTTGTATGTATGTATGTGTGTTTATATTCCTAAATAAGTACAACCTGTTCAGAGTGTATAGTGTTACTCGTATGTGTATATTTTGGGGGGCTGATTGTTTGGGGTGCTCTTCCCTGGTTAAGACTTGCTCCTGTTCTCAGCAGTGTGACTTACCTGTAGTTCTTTGTCTAGGGGTGAGACTGTCCCCCATCCACATTTGCATAACATAGCATTGCCCTTTTTGAGGTCATGTTTAGGCAGCCACGTTAGTGAGACCGATGAGTGTCACTTCTGACCTCTCTAGGAGATACAGTTTTACAACAAGCTCCTTGATTCTTCAGCTCTTACAGTCTTATCACCCCCTCTTCCGAAATGTTCCAGGAGCCAGGGGTGAGTAGGAGTTGTGTTCTTGATTTATCAGTTGGGACTGGGCTCTGCAACTCTGCATTTTGATCAGGTGTAGTTTTTTATAGTGGTCTCTGTCAGTTGCAGAGAGAAGTTTCCTTGATGAGGATGGAGACTACCCTGATCAGTGGCTATAAGGACAAATATTAGAATGTAATTAGGGATTGTGCTGGTTTAGCAAATTAGCAGTTATAGGTTCTCCTCTAAGATCCCTTACTGTCCCTGGGTGGTTGGCTAGGTTTCCATCACCAGGGATGATTTCTCTCTTCTCAAGTGGGTTCTAAAGAAAAAGCTATTGGTTACCACTGAAGTGCTCGTGCTTCTACTGAGCTCTTGGGGTTAGTGTGCTGCACTGGTTAATACCGTGCTTCATAGGTGTCATACTTGGCTAGGACTTCATTGCGTCTCTCTTTGGAAGCTTGCATGGTGCCTTCTAATATTAAGAAAGGTAGTCTTCAGGGAAGAGGCATTCCAGTCAATTCCACCTCAGAGGTCTCTAGGCCGTGTCTGAAGTGTATGTACCTTCTTCCATACAAACTTCTTTTCCACCTCTGGTGGGGCAGGCAAGTACAATAGCAGTTTTACAATGCTTTGACAGTATCTTGGACAACACTGACCAACAAACTCATGCCTGGTGTTGAGTTTTTTGTTAGATGCTCTATGGTTCTTTGGGAAAGTATCACCAACCCAGAAGGGAGACCGACAGACAGACAGACACACACACACACACATACACACACACACACACACACACTCTGAAATATATATTATAGATATGTGTAGGTAGACAGTTAAAATATGCTAGTAAGAAAGAGATAGGCAGATCTCTGTGAGTTTGAGGCCAGCCTGAACTACTTAATGATTTCAAGAACTATCATGATTATATAGAAATCCTGTTTAAAAAAGATATGTGTATCATTCATTAGACAAAAAAAAATTCTATGGTAACCTGATGTAGAAACCATGCGCAGTTGCAAGTGTTCAGATGTGAGTAGCTAACCTGGAATAGCTGCACAAGCTAGGAAAGTGAGGAAGTGAGGAGGGCCGTCGGGAGGAGCGGCAGCTGCCACCGAGAGGGGCAGAGCAGGGACGAGTGCTCTGAGGCGCCCTAGATAGGGAGGGAGAAGAGAGAGAATGCTGCTACCTTAGTGGCACACATAATACCCACGAGAGCCTTCCTCCTCCCTTCTGTTCATTGCTATTTCACCCCAGGTTACACTGCGGACTCCTGGGACTCCTTCCTTCTTGCTTTCTGTGAGCCTTGACTTAATGGCTTCTACACTTCTGAGGCAACTGTCTGAACATTTATATTCAGAATTCTTTCTTATCTTTGGTTGTCATTTTTTTTCTCATCATATGTTGAATGGGTGCTAGCATCCGGCTTATTAATTTATATATATCCTTTTTATTTTTCTCCTAGTGCTTTAATACGTCCTGGTCGTTTCGATATGCAAGTTACAGTTCCAAGGCCAGATGTGAAGGGTCGGACTGAAATTTTGAAATGGTATCTCAATAAAATAAAGTTTGATAAATGTGAGTCCAATTTCTTAATTCAAATATTGTTATTCGGGAAAATGGAAATATATCTAACCATTCCATTTGGTCCCTCTTTGGACTTTCATGGTCCTTTATATCTCAAGCCAGTTAATTTTTTGTTTCTCTTTATACCCATATATATATGTGTGTTCTTCAGTTTGTATATATATTCAGGATATTATTTTATTCTTGTATCCTGATTCCAAAAGAAATGGTTTGGGGTTTATAGACATGCGTGCGTGCGTGCGTGCGTGCGTGCGTGCGTGCGTGCGTGTGTGTGTGTGTTAAATGCATGTATTTATGAAGATGTATGTATAGATTTTAAATCAAAATATAAAATACAAAAAAATAGGCTTCATTTAGGAAGAAAGTAAAATACAACATAAAGGCATATAGAAACATAGAACTCTTGAAGACAAGGATAAGTGGTATAAACTACAGGGTTTTCAAGGATATCTTCCATCACTCGGAGAGACCAAGGTAGTTCAAGGTGAAATTTTAAAAGAATTTGGACTGTGGGCTTGCGTTTTCATTTGTAGCCAGGCTGGATATAATGTAAGAGTATGTCTAAGATATGTTTATTTTTATCTTTTATGTATATAACTGTTTTGTCTGTATTGTATTTATTCATCCCATATGTGTGCAGTAACAATAGAGGCCAGAAGAGGAGCTTCCTTGTGGATGCTGAGAACTGAACATGGGTCCTCTGCTAGAGCAGTGGTACTCTAGACTGCTGGCCCATCTCTTCAGGCCTAGCACTGGCTATATTTCAGATTTCTAATTCCATTTCAGTAATTGCTTTTTGTTTTGTTTTCAGAAAGCTAATAAAACTTAGAACTTTTCTGGAAGTTTTATTGAAATAATAATTTATTATTGAAAAATGTAAATTATTACTAATAGTGATAACATTAAGTTAAACTGGCATATTTCATTGTTTAAGTTTTATTAAGTTCAGTTTTAGTTTTAAGATGTGTTTTAAGTTGTAAATCAGAGTAATTGTGTTCTTTCTACTTTCAAAATGTGAGTTGAATGGGAAGAGCTTGTATTTAGTGGTGGAGATTTATCTTCTCTTTCTCTATAGCTGTTGATCCAGAAATCATAGCTCGAGGGACTGTTGGGTTTTCTGGAGCAGAGTTGGAGAATCTTGTGAACCAGGCTGCATTAAAGGCAGCAGTTGATGGAAAAGAAATGGTTACAATGAAGGAACTAGAGTTTTCCAAGGATAAAATTCTAATGGGTATGACTTCCTTCTTCACATCTCCTTCTGCAGTTCATCTTTTTCTTTGTTTTTACTCTGCCTTACCTTTTTACTTTTGAGACTGACTTTGATTCTATAATCCAAGCTGGTCAGCTGGCCCTCTATATCCACTATATCTCAGGCTGGCTGGGGTTCCTGCTGATCATCCTGCCTCAGCCTTCTAACTACCATGTCTGTCTGTCTGTCTGTCTGTCTGTCTCTCTCTCTCTCTCTCTCTCTCTCTCTCTCCCTCCCCCTCCCCCTCTCCCTCTCCCTCTCCCTCTCCTTCTCTCTCTCTCTCTTTCTCTCTCTCTCTCCTCTCACTCTCTCTCTCTCTGTGTGTGTGTGTGTGTGTGAGTGAGTGCATATGTGGTTTGTCTGTTTGCTTTCCTCTTACCACAGAGACTCATGGGCTAACCTGAAACTTATTCTCTTGCCTCTGGAATGATGGGATTATAGGCTACTATATGCAGCAGTTAAGTATACTGTCCTATATGTCGCTTATCTTAGGACCAGAAAGAAGAAGTGTGGAAATTGATAACAAAAACAAAACTATAACAGCCTATCATGAATCTGGTCATGCTATTATTGCATATTACACAAAGGATGCCATGCCAATCAATAAAGCTACAATCATGCCTCGAGGGCCAACACTTGGACATGTAAGTTTCTTATAGGCCTCCTCATCCCTCCTCCCATTCCTGTGCTTGGAACTCAGAGACTCATGCATATGAATGAAGCTCTCACCAATGAACCAT
This sequence comes from Apodemus sylvaticus, assembly GCF_947179515.1. Classification (NCBI taxonomy): domain Eukaryota; kingdom Metazoa; phylum Chordata; class Mammalia; order Rodentia; family Muridae; genus Apodemus; species Apodemus sylvaticus. Next base: position 58,920,113 of record NC_067485.1, on the reverse strand, counting down.
GTACCTATTTATTTTTGTTTACTTGTTTTGTTCATTTTCTTTGAGACAGGGTTTCTCTTCTCATTTTGTAGCTCAGATTGGTCTAGAACTCTCTGTGTAACCAAGAACTTCACAAATCCTGAGAACACATATTTGAGCCATCTTGCCTAATATACCTCATTTTCTTGTTTTAAAATTCAGTTTCAAATACAGCTTTCTAGAAGCTTATATAAGAGATTGCAAATTCCAAATTATTTTCATCCCTTTTGATTTCATGAACAATACTGAAATAAAACCCATTTGCTGTAATTTTCTATCAAAGTAGCTTCACAATATATTTCAGGTGTTACATATTTATACTGAAATGTAATGGAAGAGTCACTATTGACTATAATTTTTAAATATCCAAGTAAGCTGCTACACATAAAGACATATCATAGTGGCTGGTTTCATAGTTGTTCCAAGATACTTGTTTGTACATGTTTCAGTCTTGAATCTTACATATTTTTGTGCAGGTAGGAAAAAGTCCCCTTGCAGCATTACACACCTATTGTTTGTCAGATGCACTTTCCTATAGAGGGTTTTCTTTGTTGGTTTTGTCATTGAGTTACTTGCTTACCATGTCTTTTGAATCTCGTGGATTTCAGCATTATCATACTGAATCCTGTCTGTGAGAAAAAAATCAAACAATGTTGGTTATGAATGTAACTATTTCAGAAGTGTGTCTGAATGTCTTTCCATTATTATTAAATTGTGTAGGTATCACTGTTGCCTGAGAATGACAGATGGAATGAAACTAGAGCCCAGCTGCTGGCCCAGATGGACGTCAGCATGGGAGGGAGAGTGGCAGAGGAACTCATATTTGGAACTGATCACATTACAACTGGTTGGTTTAGATAAGAGTATTTTCTTCAAGTTTATGTTCATTCTTACAAAGATATTCTCAAATTTTGTTTATTTATTTTTTAATCTAGGTGCTTCTAGTGATTTTGATAATGCAACAAAAATTGCCAAGAGGATGGTTACCAAATTTGGAATGAGTGAAAAGGTAGGTTGGATTTACCATGTGGTCCTTTGATAGATTTATGAGTTGATAACTGTGGCAGAAATTTCCTTGTCTAATCTACTTGCAGCCGGAGGCCTGTGATTGGACAGGGAGAAGGGAGGCAGAGCTAAGCGTGGCAGAGAGGGAGATGTAGGACGAATATGGAGAGGTGAAAATAGAGGCATAAGTGATGCTGCACAGCTTTAGTAGTCTCAGGTAGTTACAGCAAAAGGTTAGGATATTGAGATAACTTGTCTAAACCGTGTGGGCATCTTGTATGTTGAGATTTTATTGATATATAAATCCGATTGGTGAACTATAATGATCTAGAGGTTTGTTTCACTGGGTTACTGCCAGGGGCCAGCCCAGAGCCAGCCAGGGGAGCAGCAGCCTAGCCAATGTCTGGGGTGGGGGATGGGCAGGTACCACTGAGGGGCCAGCAGGTGCCTGATTCTAGTCCTGGAACATGGGGTCAGAGCTGGAAGCCAGCGGACATCGTTTCTAATACCTCCCACTACAGATAACATTTCTTTCCTTGTCTGATTCCTAATTTGTTTGTGACTTACTTTAAGCACTGTTCTGACAGTCTTTTTTTTTTTCTGTTTAAATATTATGAACTAAGAAAGTATAAAATAAATTTAGCTCATCTTTCTAAACTTCCTATTTTACATTTCCAGTATTTTACATTCCTACTTTATCATTGCAGTCAATGAAGCATATGAACTGAATTGTTATATTTGGGAGAGCTACCAGGGTTTTCTGAGAAGTACTTAAAGGACTTATACTTTTATATCCTATCCACATTTGCTACTTTGGTTCCAAAGAGTGATATACTTCATTACGTTAGACATTTTATATTGCTTTTTTTTTTTTTTGTCTCACATTACCACATATAGTTTTTGTCTCACAATACCATATGTAATAATATAATATGTAGACTGTGCTCGATTTCATGATAGTAACTTGTTCAATTACTTTATCCCTTTTGGTATTAGCTTGGAGTTATGACCTACAGTGATACAGGAAAGCTAAGTCCTGAAACTCAATCGGCTATTGAACAAGAAATAAGAATCCTTCTACGGGTAATATTTTTCTGAACTTGATTTTTTTTTTAATTTTTATTTTTTTAATACAAAATACCTAAGTATTTTAATTTTCTTTGTGCCTAAGTATTTTTAAAAATGATAATAAGGGAGGTATAGTTCATTAGTAGAGCATACTTGTCTAGTTTATGAAATGCCTTGGGGTTTAATCCCCAGCACTGTAAACAAAAACAAGTGATGATAACCAAGGCTTTTAAATCTCACCCTGCAAAATGCAATGTGTGAAGACACATTGAGTGTGCTCCAGATAAACTGAAGAAGATTTGGGCATGTGGTACAGTTGATAGTGATTGTCTAGCATGTACAAAGCACTGGGTTCAATTCCAAGCACCACAGAAATTAGGCCTGTGAGCACATGCCTGTAATCGTAGCACTTGAAAGGTAGAAGCAGGCGAATTCAAAGTTCGGGGTCACCTTTGGCTTTATAATACATTTGAAATCATCTTCAGAAAAGGTAGACTAAAACATTAGGTATCAGTTACGAAAGGTAAGAGCAGCTGGAACCATTTTTCGGATTTCTGCCTCTTGTAAGTATTGTTTATGCCATTAACTGAAGAACATGGAGACCAAACTGGATGTAAACTGTTGGTGTTGGTAGATTGTTTTTTTTTTCCTAATAAGAAGTTATTGAATTTCGACACCATAATGAAGATTTAAGTGAGAAGTAGGTGTGTTGGTCTGAAGCTTACTAGAAAGGTTGCTTACATATTTTTAGATACTGAAGGTGTTCATCTCTTAAGATAGCTCTTGGAGAAGATCTTGCTGAGGCTCAGTACCTATTGAATGAAGAATGTAATCAGTATTAATTAGATGGCATGAAGGGTCTTTGGTAGCATTATTCAAATGGTTTACTCCTTGGGAGTAGTATTTTCTGCAAGAGGTAGGTTAGTGGTGATGGGTAGTGGGAACAGGGAAGCATCTGGGATGAGAGTAAGAACTTGAGGAAAGCAGACTTCCAGGGACACAGCCAGGCTTGAATTAACTGCTTTGAGGGGTAAAGAAAGAAATGCCTTAGCAGTTAAAAACTGACAGAATGAATATTTTGGAAAGGCAAAGCCTCTTTTGAAAGATTTCCCTAATTCTTCCGATGTAGTACATTGCATATACTGTTTATATTATGTACAAATAATTTGCATTTTAAACAAAACTTTTAAATGCTTTTTTTTTCTATTTCTTTTTTTTTATTCGATATAATTTATTTACATTTCAAATGATTTCCCCTTTTCTAGCCCCCCCACTCCCCGAAAGTCCCGCAAGCCCCCTTCTCTTCCCCTGTCCTCCCACCCACCCCTTCCCACTTCCCCGTTCTGGTTTTGCTGAATACTGTTTCACTGAGTCTTTCCAGAACCAGGGGCCACTTCTCCTTTCTTCTTGTACCTCATTTGATGTGTGGATTATGTTTTGGGTATTCCAGTTTTCTAGGTTAATATCCACTTATTAGTGAGTGCATACCATGATTCACCTTTTGAGTCTGGGTTACCTCACTTAGTATGATATTCTCTAGCTCCATCCATATACTTTTAAATGCTTTTTTAAAAGTATAAATTAACATATTTTAAGCCACATTAGTTTTATATTTCTGTTTTCTATGGTTTTCCTACACTTTCTTGTATGATTTGTTTTTCTCTTTCAGGAGTCATATGAACGAGCAAAACATATCTTGAAAACACATGCAAAAGAACATAAGAACCTGGCAGAAGCATTGCTGACCTATGAGACTTTGGATGCCAAAGAGATTCAAATTGTTCTTGAGGGGAAGAAATTGGAAGTGAGATGATAACTCTCTTATATTGCTGGTTTTATCACAAGAATATACTTAGTCCTGCAGTCTCCTTTGCAACACTTTCCAACCCCCACTCCTGACTTGGTATATGATTCAAGGATGTGAAACACTTTGTCACTTTTCTGTCCCATTATTTGATTTTGGTTATTCCTGTGTTGATACCATTGGAGATCAGTAACCCATAGCAAATACACAAAAAGAGCTAAATAAAGATAAATAAAGAGCTGTCAGGATTAAAGACAGATTGAAAAATGTCAATCATGTTGAAAGTAAGCAATCATTTTGAGCTTGATTACTCCAAGTGAGTAAAAAATTGTGCCTTTATCTACTGGTAAGTATTTTTTTTTTCCTGCAAGCTAAATTTGAAAAGCTATCATCTTCTGATAGTAACATTTCTCTATGGGGAAAATAAATGCCGTGGATAAATCATTTCTACTTAACATCAGTAGAAATGCCATTAAGATGTACTTAATTATGTTCTTGATTGACCATGTAAAATGGCCTTTAAAAGAAGCTATTTGAATTGTAAATATAAAGATATACTCAGAATTTAAATGACTGTAATGGTTTAAAATTGCAGCATGTATGTCCATTTTCTTTCAGATATTACTATCACTGACAAAATTTGTTTCAGAACAACAGTATTTTATGAAGTAAACAAGTAGCAAATTATATTCTAAACATCTGTATAATTACATTTAATCTCAAAACCAAAATGAAACCAAAACCTCAATTCCTTTCCAAAATGATCTTTCAATGTCACCTTGTCAGAATTGGAAGGCTTGTACCATCTGCACATTAAAGGGTTACAGGTAATTTCATATTCAAATCAGTAAACAATAGTGTGAGTGCATTGTATTGGTGTTACAACCAAGTTACATTCTTGAAGGAACTATTAAAATTACATTCAGTTGTCTTATTGAGGATGTATATGGTCTTTATTGAAGAAGATAAGTATAATTAAAGGGATCTTGTTACATATTTTTGATCTTTTTAAATAACGTTACATTTTTGATACAATTTCAAAGTCAAAATGTTGATAGAGCTCCTTTATATTGATCCAGACTGACAGGTTTTAATTTTCACTGCTTTTTGCTGTCTCCATTCTCCCTCATGTTCCTTTGTTTGTTCTCTCTCCCTTGTCCCCTCATTCTCTACATATTCATGCATACACATGGAAAACATCAGTGCTTTATCTAACCTGACTTCAAACATTTTTACAGTCACATTGAATTGTAAATTTTCATGTTATAAAACTTAAAGCTTATCCATTGTAAATATATATACCAAAGACCTTTTTTTCTTTTTCTGTGTAATCATTACCACAGTTAGGTTTTAGTACAATTTTTTTCAAGCTTTCAAAATTCAAAGTGACTACACAGTTTTCCTTTGTAGCTTCTATTATGTAAGGTTTCAGTTTAATTACCAGTCAACCTAAAGTGGTGTTTCACCACAGACATCCCAATTGAATTCCTCAAAGGTCCAGTCTCTGTAAACTATATAGCAAATTTACTATAGCTTTTGAGTTTTAGTTGGTTTTATTGCTTCTACTTTGTGTGTATGCAAAGACTTTGACAACCAAGCATGAATATAATTAGGTGGAGAATTTTCTGCTCTGTATGTCTGGTAAACCTAGGATATTTCATGAAGTGATTATTAACTTCCCCTGGGTTTCTCACATCACAGAAATATCACACTTTTTTCTTTCTGGCAGAGCAACTAACGACTTCAGGCTAGTAAGTTACTTATCATTGAAATCATAAATTTAGTCAATAGTATATCAAATCAGCTGAGTTCTCTTGTCAAAATGAGAATAAGCCTTTATTGTATTTTTTTTGGGGGGGTGGGTTTTTGCTGTTTGTTTTGTCCTGTTTGGGGTCTTTTCCACAAAGTTCTCTGTATTAACTTACGCTAGCCTCCAACTGACATCCCATCTGAGCCTCCTGGGTGCTGGGAATGTAGGTGTGCTCCATCATTCTTGGCACACAACTCTTCTTTATGTAGTATTCTTTCACCCTGGTTTGAACATGTGGACTAGGAGCTGCCCTGAGTTGGTAGAATCACCAAAGATTCATGTTCTTGGTTAAATTTAGTGGCTTCCATGAAGAAACAAATTATACTTTGTTATAGGTCTCTTGTTAATTCCTGGAGTCATAGAATGGTTGGGTGTATTGGTTTCATTGAGGGTTGTAGTTGGCTTTTTTCAGATAAAAATGAATTTATCCTGATATTTTAAAATCATATTCCAACTGAAGCATTTTAAGGAGAATGAATGTAGAAAAGAGTTTTAAGCTTTTCTGAGTTCATATTCAAAGCCATCCAAATGCCTGAGTTGAATTATGGGAATTGGACTCTCCAGCTTCTCTCAGCATGAACACCCATTTAAATAATTCATTATATGTGAAAATACCTTGACTTGTATCAAGTAAACCTGGTTGCAACATCATTGTAGGTTGGGTAGGGTAGAAAAGATAGTTGTATATTATTTAGGTTACACTTGTCCACATCTCCAGTGGTGACTGTGAGATGGTGGCCGACTGTAATGGCCATTGGCTCAGAGTAAGCTGTAGCAGCAGGTGTGTATGTCTCAGCCCTCAGCTGTCGTGCTTCCATTCCCTCTGAATGCCACATCCAGCCATTGTAGTTCTGTGGAGAGGAGGACTGCCGCTCCAGTGAGCATGAGCTTAAGGTCCTTAGCAGAAGACATTGGGAGGCTTACTATTGACTGCCATTTTCCATAGTCAAGCTACAGAGGTTGGACTCAGCACACCGTCAGTGAGCAGGCAGTACATTTTAACCATAAGGACCAGAAACAATTAGAAAAATAGCAAATCAAGATACAAATCAAGGTATTACTAGATAATCTTGAAGAACGGAGAAATTTTAACTGTCAGTAGCAAAGAATACACTAGCACCTGTTTTGAAAAATTAAACCTCAAGGAAGTAATTTTGAAATTAGAGCAGTTTAAGAGATTGAAATTTTTTTTTAATCCTAGGAGTTTATAAATACTGTGAGTGAAATGTAAAATGGTGGTAGAGAGCAGCAAAAATAAAATTGTGAAAAATCTTATTACCTAACAACAAAAAAGCCCCTAGCATTTGAAAATGAAAAAATCAGGGGCCAGTAAAAAGACTCGAGTATAAAGCATTTGTTGCTGGGACTGATGACCTAAGCCATGCACATGGCATAAGCAGAGAACCAACTGATCTTGTAGGGATTTTCTTATCAACTTGACACAAATTAGGGTCAACTGGAAACAGGGACATCAGTTATGAAAATGTCTCCACTGGGTTGACCTAATGCAAGTCTGGAGTCTTCGTGATTAGGTCCATGTGGAGAACCAGCCCACTGTAGATGGTGACATCTGTGCAGGTGGACCTGGGAGGCACAGGGAAGGTTGCTGGGTATGAACCTGGAAGGCAGGCTCATGCAGCTCTCTTCAAGGTTTCTGCCTCTGCCCCTACCTGGGTTCCTGCCCCGACTTCCCTCATTGACTGATTGTGATGGATGAGCCAAACTTTTTCCTCAAGTTAAGGTTTGGTTAGTGTTTTATAACACCAACAGAAAAGCCAAGACAACTCCTTGAAGTTTTTCTCTCCCCTCTACTGGTCCCCACACATAAATAATGAAATGGAAATGAAAACGGACCATCAGAAGAAAAGGAATGGAGACAGGATTTGGGACAATGGGGAATGTACGTCAGAGCTGTTGAGTTAAGCATGGAAAAAAGTGGCTTAGAAATTTTATTTGAAGAGGTAATGGCAAAAAAAAAAAAAAAAGAATCGTAAAAGGTATTTTACAGATTTACCTGGTTATACAGTGAAATGAAGGTGAAGGACAAAAGATCCTGAAATGAAGAGAAAAGCAGTTCACATGAATAATTTGTATGCCTAGCAGCAGATAGCAGAATCTAGGCAGACTAAGAAAATAGTATAATATATTCAAAGTGCTAAGTAAAACCCTGCCTGTCAAGAATATTGTACTCGACGAAGCTGAGCTTCAGAAATAAAGCAACCTCAGACAAAAGCCATGAAAAGGCCTCATCAGGCATCTGCAAAAAGGAGCTGTTCAAACAAAAAGCAACTTGCTAAGCGTATACCTGAAAGTCTGATAAAAGTAAGTTTAGAGCACTCTGATGGTTGTATTTAAGTCTATACTTTTAGGATGGAGCAATGGGTCTCAACCTTTGTAGTGCTGTGGCCCTCATGACCCCAATGATTAAGATTATTTTTGTTGCTACTTTATAACTAATTTTGCAATTGTTATGAATTGTGTGTTTTCTGATGGTCTTAGGTGGCCCTGTGAAAGGGTCATTAATCCCCAAAGGTATTGTGACTTGCAGGTTGAGCTCTGTTATTGCAGATGTTAATAGAAAAATAATTACAATAATTCTCATGGGATTGTGATAACAAACTACAGATTGGGTGTTAAGAAATAGAGGATGATTTTTCCCTATCAAAGTTGTCATTTTAGTTCCTGTCTTGGCTTTTCTTAGTGATCGATTGTAACCCTTTCCTTGCCAGGTTTCTATTTTTCATGATTTTTATCATAGCAATAGAAAGCAAACTGCTAAGTATACAGCAAATCAAATTAAAAGACTAAAATGCGGACATGAATCTGTACTGCGTGTCTGTTCTGTGGAACAGCAGACAGTTTTTCATCCCATTTCTCCCACACCGAAGTGCATTGCCTCCACCTCATGAAAGAGTTGACAGACATGGACATGAGCCCTTTTAGGCCTCAGAACTACCTTTTCTGTTGTGTACTAAAGGCTGAAAAACACTATCACTTTAAAATGGATAATGATGAAAATGAGCACCAGTTACCATTAATGGTCAGTTTAGGGGCAGGGGCAAAAGATGAATTACACATCATAGAGGCAGAAGCAATGAACCATGAAGGCAGTCCAATTAAAGTAACACTGGCAACTTTGAAAGTGTCTGTACAACCAACAGTTTCCCTTGGGTGCTTTGAAAACACTCTACCTGTGGTCTTCAGGTTGAAATGTGCTTCAGGGTATATGGGCAGCACATAATAGCTGTAGAGGAAGATGAGGATGTAAAATTCTTAGGAATGGCTGGAAAGCATTTTGCTTCTGGAGGTGGTAACAAGGTTCCACAGAAAAAAGTAAAATGATGAAGGACAAGGAGAAAAAGAAGATGATTTTGATGAATAGGAAAATGAAGAAAAGGTTCCAGTGAAGAAATCTGTACAAGATACCCCAGCCAAAACTGCACGAAGTCAAACCAGAATGGAAAAGACTTAAAACCATCAACACCTCCCCAAAACAGGAAAAAACTCCTAAAACACCAAAAGGACTTAGTTCTGTAGAAAACATTAAGGCAAAAATGCAAGCAAGTATAGAAAAAGGTAGTTTTCTTCCTAAAGTAGAAGCCAAATTCATTAATTATATGAAGAATTGTTTCCAGATGACTGGCCAGGAGGCTATTCAAGATCTCGGTGAAGGAAGTCTCTTTAAAAAAAATGGTTTAAACAGTTTGAAATATTCTGTCTTACTTCATTTCTGTAATAGTTGATACCTGGCTGTCCTTTTTATAATGCAAAGTGAGAACTTTTCCTGCTGTGTTTGATAAATGTTGTCCAGGTTCAATTGCCAAGAAATGTCTCAAATGCCTGTTTAGTTTTCAAGGATGGAACTCCACCCTTTAATTGGTTTTTAAGTATGTATGGAAGTTATAATAGGACATAGTAACAGTGGTGGTCAGATGTGGAAATGGTAGGGAGACAAAAATATACATGTGAAATAAATTCAGTACTTAAGGAAAAAAAAAGACTAAAAGGCAAATGGTAGATGATAGAAAGCAAAACATCCAGTCAAGTGCACAAAACATTCAACAGAAAGGGTGGAAGGCCCTTTAAGGCAGTGGAGTTCTCAGTGGGGTCTCTGAGCAGAGCAGAGCAGAACATTGCCTCAGGCTACCAAGTAAGAGAATAAATAGCAGAGAGATATCAAACCATGTGCTAAGAATATCCTACAGAAGGAGACTGGGGAAGTTGGAGCAGTTGCTGGAATTTCTGGTTGAGAATGTCCCCTCCATTCTGGATCAACTTCCTGTGGGTGAACTTTCTGTGACTGAACTTTGATATTATAGAATAAACAATAGTAATGACCGCTTGGAATTGTTTACCTTCAAGCTGATTTCAAGGGTGCTATTTCTCCTCTATTTCTCCTCTTCAGTTGGTTTACTCTCCCTGTCACAATGGTGGGGAACTACCTCAATCTGCCAAAAGTGGCCATAGAGACACTTTGAGACAAACATTTAGGACTGAAATTGCAGTGGGAAGTTGCCTCACTTCTAGAGTCCAGTCAGTGAATTCTGACAGCACACACAGTTTACCAATATAATATACACTACATTTGACTCTTAAATTGCTTATGTGTTGCTGTAGGATATTTCTACCTCAAGTTATTTTGTAGCAAATAGGTTATTGATTTTATGTATTTCAGGCCAAATGTAACAAAATTTTCATGATTATAAAATCTGCTTTACTTTTAGAGCCCTGACTTTTATCCGGTTAATTTGCCTGCCTCGTAAGACCATTTATATACCTTCAATTCTTAACATTGTAACACTTAATTTGTGTATTTTTATCACGTCATTTCCCCCTCAAGGATTTGGGACCCAAATATTTAGGACTTGGAGTGATGACTAATCATGACTGCTTGAGAGCTGAATAGGGATAATACTGAATGAGCTAGATAGATCCCTCTGGGAGTCATGCTGAGTGTAGTTGACCTAACAGCCATTGGTAGAAGAATAGAAGAAGGAGGTCGTGTCTGGATGGAAAATTGTGCAAGAATGTAATTGTGAGCATGTAGAGTGTGAGGATGTTAATTTGTGTGAGCATGTTTGAAGATGCAGGTAGGTATGAGTAATTGTGAATGAAAATGTGAACAACCATGTGTCATGTGTGAGAATGATTTTGTGTAGCTGCATGATTATGCATTTAACGTTATGCCAGTGTGCAATAGGTATAAGTTTTCATTAGTGTGAAAGAATGTAGATTCTCTGTACATGTGCAACTTTTAAGAAAAAGGATGGAGCAGTATGTCTTCATGCTAGAAGAACTAAACCAGGCTCAGAAAAAATAACATTTTATCTTACAAGTAGCATTTAGAAATTAAGAAAGAAAATGTATATTGAAGGTGGGGTATTGGGACTAGGGATGGAGTGGGGAGGTTTTGTGAGTGGTAATGGGAGATCAGTATGGTCAAGTGCTTCATATATACTTAAAAATATTGCAGTCAATTCCATTTCATAAAAATGATATGTGCTACTAAAAGTCGAATTCTAAGCATGGATGTATTTGTTCTTAGAAGCAAGTCTTCTGAGCATTAGGTTTTTATGATAAGGGAAGTATCAGGAATACTATTTTATCTATATAAATTATGTACATTATTTTAGCATAGTAAAGGTCAAATAAATGTGAGCATTGACATTTAAAATAATGAATACCCATCCTGTCATATCTTAAATATTTGGTGAAAAAAATTTTTTTTGGTTTTATTTTTAATCTCTTTAGAAAATATCTTCAAAATGTCCAAGGATGTGTGTCAGATTATTTGTTTCCACATTGCATACTACTTTTACGAATACACGGTATAAAATGCTAAAGTGTTTGTATTACATTGTCTCTTGGAGAAAAACTATTTGATAGAGACTTTAAGTGATGAAAATGGCCCGACAGTGGTGGCACACGCCTTTAATCCCAGTACTTGGGAGGCAGAGGCAGACGGATTTCTGAGTTCGAGGCCAGCCTGGTCTACACAATGAGTTCCAGGACAGCCAAGCAAGGCTACACAGAAAAACCCTGTCTCGAACCCCCCCCCCCCCAAAAAAAAAAGAGAGAGAGATGAAAATGGACAAGATTTTTAAAGCCAATACAGTTCAGTTTTGCAGAGCAGGTAAACCTATAGCAAAGCTCACACTGTTGCCCTCAAGACCCTGTTCAACGTTGTCATCATTGAAGTCTTTTCAGCATGTCAAAAGAATCAACTACTGTCAAAACTGACAAATCCTGCAACCCCTGTAGCCACGTGCTTTGTAAAAGGACTATAATTAAAAAGACACTGACATTGCTACTGGAGGGGATATGGTTCTGTGTGGATGGAAAGTGAGGATGGGGAGAAAGAAGAAGAACAGGAAATTAGCTGTCTTTGGAAGGGGAGAGGGAAGGCATGCAGGGATGGCAGGAGCTCACGCCAGGCAATTCTTGGGGATTGAGAAAGCTACTGAATGAATATATAGATGAATTGACCTAGTGAGAAAAGATGGGTTGGGGAAAGAAAATTGCCGATTAAAAATTTAAATATGTTGCTCTCTAAAAAATAACACCTTGGAATGACTGCAGGTTTTATAGGAGAAAATAAAACAGGGAGACTAAGAGGTATGTTGGCGGTGTGTTGGTGGCGTGTTGCCGGTGTGTTGGTGGTGTGTTGGAGGTGTGTTGGCGGATGTTCGTTTTGCATGGAATGTACATTAGTTTCTCTTCAAAATGTACACCCGAACCCATGAAAATGGACCGCTGTTAGCTCTGCTGCTGAATTCTCGTACCCTACTGGAGGTGGAAATTAAGAGACCATTCTGTTAGAGGTTTTCCTGTAGAGCAGGCCTTTGGCATTCCATGCCCCCTCCACTTTCAACAACCATGCACGAGGACTGCTTTCCCATGACCGTAAGCCAGCGTTGAACAAATGACCAAAGGTCATCTAGCTCTCTTTTGACTTTTGACATTTAAAAAGTTCGTAATTGTTAATTACCTTCATATGTGTGTGAGGGAATGTGCCTGTGTGAGTATAGGTGCCTGAAGTCCAAAAGAGGGCGTTGTAAGCCAGCTCTGGTGGGTACTGAAAACCCAGCTAGTTCATCGGTAAGAGCAGTACATGCTCGTAAACACTGAGCCATCCCTCCAGCTTCTTCTGACATTTGGAACAACACGTGTCGACTCTGCAGAGATTTGACAGGCTGGATTCTGCGCATGCGCATTGATCTTCATTGGCTTCAGCCAGTCGAAGATCAGAGGCACGCACACATTCACGCACTCCCTTGCGTACTTGCGTCCACCAACATGGCTTGACAAGAGCTGTTCCGCCAACTGTCCCTGCAGTTGATAGACTCTAAACCAGGGAGCAGACTTGAGGGGACGGGGACTTTGGGAGAGACTTGGCTAGCCTATGACAAGTGATTTTTAGATCAGGATGGGTGGGCTTACTACATCATTGATACTTAGATAAGGAATAATGGGCTAATTATAATACATACACATACACACACATATATCATTAAAAACAGGAGGGGTGAACTTATAATTCGACATGAGATGGGGAGAGTCTGCTTGTCACAGTAACGTTAATACTGGGGCAGTTAACGGTTGGCTTGCTGTGTATAACCTTGCCTGAGATGGGAGGAAAATACAGCCGAGGGGAAGAGAGGAGGCCTTTGGATTTTCCAGGCTTCTCTGAACTGTGTTATCACAAAAAGAGTAGGGAAGAGACGCCTTTAGGTTTCTGCGCTCTGAAGGCGCCGAGAAGCAACCCGTGCTTTGGAAGGGAGAATCCTGCTTACCTGGACATGGCATACTTTCCTGACAATGATCTGCACATGGCGGCCTGTGCAGGAGATTTATCTTTTGTGCGGCTGTATATCGCTCTGGGTAAATATGAAGTCAATTACAGAGACAGGGATAATAGGTAAGAGCCTTCAGACCTGGGGTTTGGGGGGGCGCAGTGCGGGAGAAGACGCCTTTACTGGCTCCCAGGACAGGAACAGGAGCGGGGACGGACCACCTCTGGTCGCGGCCACTATACTTTGGCTATTTCAGCGCCTGTGATCAGCACACCTGGTGGGGAACCACTGATCCAGCCAATGCATGGGCAGAAGTCTGGCTACTTTCCCTTCCTCACGAGTCCTTTAGAGAGTCAACAGACTATTTAAAAGTGTTAATTAACAAAAACAAATTATCATTTTATCTTTGTGTACATCTTAGGAACACAATGTTAAATACATTTTTTAAATGTGAAAAACAGAAAGAATATATTTATAATGTATTTATTACCTTCAAGCTTAGAATTCTTCAAGTAAAACCCAGAATCCACTATATATGATATATATCAGAATGTATATTAGAAGATTAAGTATATATAATTATATATGTTTATGAATTGTATATTAGTCCTGATATGTATTATAAAAAACTGAACTGAGTGTCTCTGTTTTCCCTGCCACAGTTATAAGTTGTACACACACACACCTCTACCTCTTGGTTCTAGAAGGGAGAAAAGAAACCCATAGCACTTTATTTTTATCAACCTGCCATAAAATGCCAAATTATTAGAACACAGTTATTAAAAAATGCAGTGCATCTATTGAATATCTCACTTTGAAGAGGGCATAAACAGACATAGAAGAATATTAGAATAGATATAGCTTGTTATGCTAAGTGACAAACCAGTTTGATTATATCTAAACAAGCAGTGATTGGAGACTTAAATTAACAAACTATATGTACAAATCTAATGTATTATTTTCAAGCATTTGAATTACAAATGAATTTTCCTCTTTTTTATTCCTTAAATCAGCTGCTCTGCTTTGTGATGCTGCTACCTTTTAAAACAGATCCTCATGTAGTGGAGACACCTAACTATAAAATTATTTTTGTTGCTTCTTCATAATGATAATTGCTATTGTTATGAATCATCATGTAAACATCTGTGTTTTCTGATTGTCTTTGACTGCCCTTGTAAAAGGGTCATTTGATCCCTCACAGGATTGGAACCACTGACATACCCCACCCTGACACATTAAGTCACTGCTGGACCAGGTATATCCTCTCCTACTGAGGCCAAACAAGGCAGCCCAGTTAGGAATGGGATTCACAGGCAGGAACAGTTAGGGACAGCCCCCACTTGTTCTGGATAGTTATATGTTAACTTGACACTAGCTGAGAGGAGGGTCCCTCAATAAAGAAAATGCTTCCATATGGTTGAGCTGTAGGGAAGCCTGTAGAATATTTTCTTAACTGGTTATTGATAGGGGAGGGCACCCCACATTGTGGGTAGTACCATCTCTGGTCTGGTGGTTCTGTGTTCTATAAGAAAGCAGGCTGAGTGCGCCATAAAGAGGAAGCTGATGTGCAGCACCCCTTCATGGCCACTGCATCAGTTTCTGTCTCCAGGTTCCTCCCCTATTTAAATTCCTACCCTGTCTTCTTTTGATGGTGAACAGTGCTGTACAAGTGTAAACTAAGTAAACCATTTCCTCCCCAAGTTGCTTTGGTCATGGTGTTTCATTATAGCAAAAGAATCCTAAGATAAGATACTGATCATAAGTATATAAAAGATAAAAAATATACACAGCTATTAATATCACATAGGAGTTGTCTTCTTTTGTAATAGTTCCGATGTAGAAGCATGAATCCCCTTCCATTCTCTTAATCCACTTAGTCTCCAGATTTAACCAGAATATCTACTATGTATATATTACTATTTTTCAGGATCCATTCCTTCTTGAAAACTTCATGGTTTTTTTTTTTTTTTTTTTTTTTTTTTTTTTTTTTTTTGCCCTGAGTAGCAATATTGACTAAAACTAAATGATACTTCTTCATTTGATTCCTATAAGTTTTTCCTTTGGCGTATAAGTCTGAAAAACCAAAGCCCTGGTTACTCTGTGCTTAGCTTTTGCTACTGCATTTGTAAGAAGTAAAATTTATTAAGTGCAATTGGCATAACCACATTTCAAAGGACCCATTTTATATAGGATTGCATTCTGACCCATTCTTTTCAGTATTAATAAAATCTAAAAGTTGCTATCATTTATAGTTCTAAAACAGAAGAAGGACATTCCAGCCTCAGCATCTTAGCAGGAGGAGCATGAGTGTTTGACCAGCCTGGACGTGAAGCTCTGGCTCATTAAAAAAAGTCACCTTATGGTTGTTGAAATATAGAATCCATAAAACATCTATAAAATGGGTACAATTGTATTTTTTTTACCAACCTGTTTAACCATGTAAAGTTGGAGTGATATGATTAATATCTAGTGTGTTATAAGTAAAACTTTAATTATTGTGTTTATATTCTCAAATGAAGCATCACAATGTTCCATTTTACTGGAGCAGAAATGAAGCCCATAAAGGGTAAGAAATTATTCGTAGTTAACAGAGCTTAGAGTTTGAGTTAAATTGCCAGAGTTCAAAGGTACTCCCCTCCCCCACTCATGTATTTGAGCATTTGGTCCTCAGATGGTAGCTCTGATTTGGGAGTTGTGGAACCTTATGAACAGATGGAAGTTTCTGTGGGTCAGACTTTAGGGAGGGTATAGCCAGTTGTTGGTTCCAGTCCCTTCCCTGTTTCCTGAACACCACCTTAAGCATGCAGCTTATGGGGCAAGGTAGGCAAGCTTGGAGTTGAGTGTCAAAGGGGAACGCCATGAGCAGATCTCAATGACCTATTGTGCACGTGCCGAAGGCAGCATGGCAGTCAACAGACAGGAAGGGACTGGCTTGGGAGAACTGCAAGCAAGGGGTCATAGTGAACAGGATAAAAGCTATTTGTGGCTACATTCTGCCAAAGGATCCGAGTTTTATATCCTGAAATTTTAAAAGAGGCTTAATGCAAATAGATCAGATTGATTGATTGATTGATTGATTGATTGATTGATAGTGTGTGTATGTGTGTGTGTGTGTGTGTCTAGAAAAAATTTCACAAGGGAAAATAGATTTCTTCAGAAGAGCATTACATATTTGTTTAAAAGGCACATGCACCTTATGCTATTTAACAGTTCAGTCACAAGAACTCTTGCATATATTGAGATAGTGCACTGTGATTTCTCTATAGGAATGCCATGCACTTTGCCTGCTTCTATGGACATTTAGAACTGGTGACATATCTCTGGAGGCGTGGCTGTGAGATTAATGTGTGTGACAAACATAACATCACACCCCTGATGAAGGTAGACTATAGTCATCATTTTAACAATGAAATGATTGTGATTGAAGTAAAAATTAATTCATCTCATATAACTATAATTAATGGTGAAACACATGAGTGTGTATCATTAATTCTATGAGCTGACTGTGTGCTTCTTGTTACAATCCCTTAAGGCTGTCCAAAGCTGGGAAGATGGCATCGTGTCTTTTCTGCTAGAGCACCATGCTAACCTGCACATTAAAGACAGCAGGGGTAACACCGCTCTGCACTATGCTGTCTATAGCGGAAATCCAGCAACGGCTGCCAGGCTGCTACAGTATGGAGCAGATATTGAGGAAAGGACAAAAGTAAGGATCACTCTGCTTAGAAACATGTGTGATGTGTGCAGGGCTAATGACCCATGTTTAAAGCTCACTTGTTCTCTGAATAAAACTGAATAAATAGAAGGGAAATATTTTAAATATTTGTACTTTGGAAAGTTCAGCTTTCTTCTTTATACTAAAGACAAATATATGTGAAAACACTGAATTTCTTAAAGGTAAGATTTGTGTTTTATTCAATACTTTATGAACATATTTTTGTAAAAGTAAAAAAATTACAATAAAGCAAGATTAGCCTTGCAAATAAGCATCATCTTAAAACTCAAAACAATTTTGAACTAAGTGGAATTATTAATGTTGTTGACAAGTCCTATCAGTTACTTATTTACTCATAGTAGTGCTAATGGAAGAATAATGGAAGCAAATTGACTAGGAAGATTCAAGCCAATTTGGAAATTATGTAATTAAAATAAAATGCCAAGAAGGCTTTGTTACTTGTTCAGAATTTTTGGTTTCTTTATGTGGATAGGGTAGCCTTTAGATTTGGATAATTTTGCCTAGTTTGAGAGGATGTCACTGAGTTAAAATCATGTCAGAGGGCAGGCTTTAGAGCATGCAATTGATGTTCATTAATTTTCATAAGGAGATATAGTGACTTTCTGAGAAGTTTCAGGGTACCCAAGAGGGACACTGGGGCAGCTTCCTGGAGAGTAGGGGGTTCATTACAGTTAGTAACACCATGGATAGTCAGGTGTTGGCCTCTAGAACAAAAGCTAGCATCTGCGCTCACTCATACAAGGACATTATTGAGTCCTAGTATCATGCTGCACAGTGTTCTGGATGGCCTGGACCAGCATGCAGAATCGGCTATTGATCAGTGGATATAGGGTAAGGACAGTTATCAAAGGAAAGTAATGGAGTCCAAGAAGACATTTCAAATCATTTTAACTTGACATTACTAAGAGAAGGTGATGCTTGAGATAATAAGATTTGAATTTGTGATTTTGGAAGTGGTTGTGAGGAAGATGGAGAGTAAAGATAGGTTCTAGTAAGGTTTCTATACTTAAATTCCATCTCATGGGACAACTTTAGAGTATTCATCACAACAATGTGATGTCATTTACAGGGGAAGGTAATAGATTTGGCTATCTTTGCTGTTATTTTGAGGTTATAATTTAGTTACGTTTTCCCCCTCCCTTTCCCCCTCCAAATCTTTCCATAGCCTTCCCTTCCTCTCCTTCAAATTCATGACCTCCTTTTCATTGTTATGGTATATATAACTACACACACACACACACACACACACACACACACTGTTGAGTCCATATAAATTTATCTGGATGATGTGTATGTCTACTTTCAGGGCTGAGCATTTGGCATTAAACAACCAGTTGGTGCGCTCTCTCTGCCCCAGGTAGGCCCACTTTTCCTGTTCCCAGCCTTGTTTACTCACCTCTAGTTCTTTGTGGAGGGTCTTGGCTTCTTGAAATTATTCCCATCCAGTTTGGCATGGTCCTTGGAGACATCCTTGTTTAGCTCACATTTTGGGCAGTCATGTTGGTGATACTTCATTGGTGTAGCTCCTAATGTTGCTAGAGGACAGAATCTCGCAGCAAATTTATTGATTCTCTGGTTCTTACAATCTTTCTGCTTTGTCTACATTAATGCCCCTTGGGCCTCAGGTTTAGGAATGTCTTGTAGATATATCCACTGGGACCGGGATGCAAAACTGCGCATTTGGATTGGTTGTATTTTTCTATGTGTTGCAATGTTTTTTTTTTTTTTTTTAGATGAGGTATGGAGGCTACACTTATTTGTAGATCTACAGAGCAAGTGGGAGGAGGGTGAAGGAGAATAGCAGTATGCAAATTATCGGATGGGAAAATAGGAAATGTGGGTACATTTGTGGGTACAGATAAATACAGATTGGCTATTAAAAGATTAAAATATCCCAATATCATTTTGCCTTTGGATCCGTGACATTCTAATTGTCCACATTACTAGATGTAATATCAAACATACAACTTTTGGAAGTTCCAGTAGATGTAGCTACTTTCATAAGCCTCAGCTTATGGTCCATGACAACTCATGTCCCATGGCAGCCAGCTTATCCTAAAATCTAAAAGGTTACTACAACATCAGGAAGGCAGACCTTCAGGAAAAAGAAATAATTACCTAAGGACAGTAAGGAAGAAATTTTCATATTCTACTATTTGTCACATTCTAATCCAGGTTTAATTATTTTGTCTTTGGTATGTGACAGAACATTGATATAACACAAATGTTATAGCTAGCATTAAAATAATTAGTAACATATTTCTGAAAGGAGCAAAGATAACAGATAAGCAAGACTTTTGCTTTAACTTGAGCTTGGCAAGTCCCCCCTTCCCAACTATAGCACATGGAGTCAAAGCTAGAGGAGTGGCAATATAACTGATTGACCTTTTAATACCTGTAAATAAGAAAGAGTTTGACTCGGGCACTAAATATGGGTTTAAAATATAGGTGTTCTCAAAAAAGATTTTTTTTTTGTTAGTTTAGAATTAGATCTCTTTCACCCAAATTATTCGGAATAAAAACATTTGTTTACAAAGATAGTGAGAACACGCTTGTATGTTTTTAGTCTCAAAGTGGGATCCAGCGCAAGGGGTGGTCCCAAGGCCTGATACGATTGCTGAGGCTGTGGAGCGCTCATAAAAATGGACCTAGCATGACAGCATTCCGGATGACCCAACAAGCAGCTGAAAGATGCACCCAACCAATGAAAGGCAGTGGCTGACCCCTGTCATTGGATTAGGGGAGGCTGAAGGAAGCTGAGAAGGGCGACCCTGTAGGAGGACCAGCAGTCTCAGTTAATCTGGACCCTGGGATCTCTCAAACTCTGAACCACCAAACAGGCAGCAGCATATACTAGCTGACATGAGGCCCCCAACACACATACAGCAGAGGACTGCCAGGTCTGTGTTCATTCATAGATGAAGCACCTAACCCTCAAGAGACTGGAGGCCCCAGGGAGTTTAGAGGTCAGGTGGGGTGCGGGATAGGGACATCCATGTGGAGACAGGGAGGGGAGGAGGTATGGGATGTGGAACAGTCGGAGGGTGGACAGGGATTGGCAGGATGGGGAATAAAATATGAAGTATATAAAAATAATAAAAAAATATTTATAAAATAAAAATGGACTTTAATAAGGCAGGGGGCCTGGGTAAATTAACAATTACATCAAACATTATTAAAGTAAGGACATGGTATCACTTTCACTTGTACCAAAGTGGCACACTGAAGTTGAAGAGAGAGAGATGTGAGTGTGGGTGTGGGTGTGGGCAGACAGTAGAAAAGGGCAACTCCTTGAAGAGTTTTGTGGCAGAGTGCAAGGATAGTTGTAACCCTCTTATTTGAAAGCCACTTGCATATATACTGAGCTATGACTGAGCAACTGTGGCACCGTGGTGGTGTGGGGTTGGGGAGAGCATTGTGGCTGTTCCCCCAAAATACAAAATGGTCGGAGCAACAGTCCTGGACTAGACATGGAAGAATGTGACTCAGCATGGGGTTTTCTTGATTCAGAGATTAACAGGCTCCCAAAGATGTGAAAGACTCGCATCAAGGCAGGGGCCTGTACTGGATATGGAGGCAGCATCAAGAAATGGAGAAAGTCTTTAAAGGGTTATGTATTTCAGTAGAGGATCTGAGTCTCAGGGTTTCTATTGCTGCAACAAAGCACTACCAAAAGCAAGCTGGGGAGGGAAGGGTTTATTTATTTGGCTTACACTTTCACATCGCTGTTCATCATTGAAGCCAGCATAGGAACTGGAACAGAACAGGCACCTGGAGGCAGAAGGCGATGCAGACACCGTGGAGGAATGCATGCTGCTTCTTCTCTTGCTCACCGTGGGTTACTCAGCCTGCTTTCTTAAAGAACTCAGGAACACCAGTCCAGTTTTGGCACCACTCAGAATGGGCTGGGCCCTCCCCCATCAATCACTAATTATGCCGGTGTTCTACAAGCTGACTCACAGCCCCATCTTAAGGAGGCATTTTCTCAGTTGAGATTTCCTCCTCTGAGATGACTAAAGTTTGTGTCAAGTTGACACAAATCCAGCCAGCACAGCCAGAGTTCAGGAGAGATGCTGAGACTGTTGATTCTGGAGGAGAGATTTCTTAGGAGAGATTTCATTAATGTCATGGCAGGGAGGAAACTGCTTAACTAGAGTGGAGGCTGTGGGGCACATGGGTCCAGGGAGAGGTCAGGTCCAGCACCAGGGCCAAGCTCTGGGGGTTTCTAAAGGAACCAGCACCCATGTGATAGTTATATGGTCTCTAAAGCTCTCTGAGGATGGGGGTGCTGTTCACAGTAGATGCCTGCAGCCGGGCTTTTTGATTCCCAAGCATGGAAGGGGGGATGGGGAGCAGGAAGTGTGGTTACGAATACCTGATATCGAATACCGCTGCGATGTGAGCTCACTTTCTAGGGGAAGGAGCCTGGCACTGGGAAGGGTTGTCAGTTCAGGACCTGCAGTTGTAAACACTGAAAACCTAAGAGTAATAACGGTGATAGAGAAATCCTTTCAATAATTTAGCTTTAGCTATCCCGTGCACCAAATTATTCACTGGGATAATTGAATATATTCAGAATATAAATCAAGTGCTAGAAAATGTCAAGAATAGGAATTTTTTATTTTAAATTAAATTTGACACATGATTTTTGCAAAGATAAAATATTTCACATGTAAATGGTTTTTAAACAATCATCCATTAGTAAACACACCATCAATCAGGATTTAAATAATTCACAATTTAACTTTATATTTCTGCAGAAACCTGAACTTTTAGGTCTCTTAGAGAATTAAATCCAGTCTTTTATGATTTTATGTGACTGATTTGTGCCTAGGCAGAGAGAACACCCATTATCTGAGACCCTAGTTTGCTCCAGTCTTCAAGGAATCCATCTGAGTATTTGTGTTATTCTGTGTTAGTATTTGAATCTACAACCCTTTACTTATGGTATGCTGTGATATAAGTTTCTGAGTTTTCAACATTACATTAAATTGGCATGTTGAAATTTTTCTTGAGAGATGGCTTGGCAGATAAGAAACATTGCTGCTCTTCCAGAGGTCCAGAGTTCAGGTCCCAGCACCTAAGTCAGGCAGCTTAGCACCAGCTATAACTCCAGGACCAGGGCATCTGATACCAGGTGTCAACCCTCTTCTGGCTTCCACACTGAAGAGTGCCTTGTGAGCATGACCACGAGCCTATGTTTCATCTCCAGCACGGCAAATGTTTTTCTTGGTTATGCTATAAATAATGAAACTCCCATCAGAACATCTGCAAGTCTTGTTTGGCTAATTACTCTAACTAGACAGACAAGAGGCATATTACAAAGAATATTTTTATTTTTTTCTCTCATATTACCCATTAAATAGTATAAGCTATTTAGCAGTCTTTGTTATAATTATGTATGTATGTATCTATCACTATTGGAATTTCATTGAGAAGTCACTGGCTTTTAATTTATGACTTATAATTTGACCAAAATGAAAAGTAACTATAAATAGTAATTAAAATAGAGCCATAACAAATGTGAATTAAGAATATTAGACAATCAAGGATAAGTGCACATACCTGTGATCTCAGCACTTAGGAAGCTATAGTAGGTGGAACATTCAGGCCACCCCAGGCTGCGATTGGGACCATAAACCCCTCAAAAAGATTGTAAAACTAGGGTCACACTATTAACAGTGAGAAAACATTTTGTCCTGGCCTTTCTAATAGCTAAGACAACTTATCAGAAAAGCCACAGAGCAGTTAGTCAGAAGCATTTAAAGTCATTTTGAAGATGCTAGATCTAATTACAAGTCAGTTTCTGTAGTGACCCATGTGAAATGGGAGACTAAGGTTGATTTCTGGGGTCCTGTGTTGATATAGAATACAATGCTCCCAAGGACTAAACCACCAACCAAAGAGTACACATGGAGGGACCCATGGCTTCAGCTACATATGTAGCAGAGGATGGCCTTATCTGGCATCAGCTGGAAGGGAATTCCCCTGGCCCTGTGAAGCTTCATGCCCCAGTACTGGGGAATTTTAGGGCAGTGAGGCAAGGAGTGGAGCACGCTCAGAGAAGCAGGGCAAGGGGGGGTGGGATAGGGGGTTGTGGAGGGGAAACAGGGAAGGGGGGATGGGACAGGGGGTTGTGGAGGGGAAACGGGGAAGGGGGGTATGCTGGTCCAATCTTAGGAGAGTTGACTGTTTCCTTGCTGTCCAGGATCTGTGGAACCATCTGTGGCTAGATAGATCAGAAGGAACAGGTCCAGTGTCTGTGAGAGATTGGAGCATCTGGAGGTTGCTTCTTTGGAGCTCTCCTGGGTGTAGTAAACATGCCTGGACTTGACAAGATGCTGAACACACACACACACACACACACACACACACACACACACACACACACACACTATAGGTAGAGAATAAAGTTAAGTATGTTTGGGAGAATTATTTTTCTTAAGTGTATATTTGAAAGTACATTTGAAACCCTTAGGTCTTGGTGGTTAGAGGTGAGGTGAGTCCCAATCCCAGGAACAGGAGAGGAACCCCACCCTATGGAATAGGTAGGTATACTTATGGGTGGATGGAGTTTATTTGGTCCATGAGAGGTATATCTGAGTGGGTTTCCTATACATTTGAAATCATTAGGTCTTGGTGGTTGGGGTAAGGGAGTCCCAATCCCAGGAACAGGAGAGGAATCCCACCCTCTGGAATAGGTAGTAAGTGGGAACTTTAGACTATTGATTAGCAGATGTACTTATCTGGATGGAGTCTATTTGGTCCATGAGAGGTAGGTCTGAGTGGGTTTCCTGTACCTAATAAGTTTACCAAAGAGGTAAATTTGTTAATACCATGAACAGTCTTTAAGACGAGCTTAGGGAAGACAAAAACCTTTTGTGGAGCAAAAGGAACAAGAGGGGCTTGTTCCTTCTGTCTAGGAAACTGAATATACATAATGAGAAACAATTTTAAGTTTATAATTGAGAGTCAAAGGAAACTCAAAACCTTGACATTGTGAACACAGTTGATCGTATAGTTTAGCACGAGAAATAGAAAAGACAGTCAAAGAAAACCTAAAATTTGAATTTGTGATTATACGATTGGATCATATAGTATAATATTTTATTAGGGTTAGGCAAATTTAAATGAACTTGAATAATGTTAGAACAGTGGCATAGCAAGAAGAGGAAATATGAAGCATTTAGTTACTGGAAACTGAGTTTAGGTAAGGAAGTAACAGGCTACGTCGGTGAAAGCTTACATCTGAACTTGTGTATTGTATATCGTTAAGCCTGTGAGCAAGGAAAACATGTCTGTCTTTGATAAGAAATCTAGTAGTCTTAGCAAGTAAACTAAGTTATTAATGAGCAAATAATGTGGATTACCTTAGGGTAAGAAGCTAGGTCTATTTTCTAGCTGTCAAGTTACAGTGATCTTTGCTGTCAATGTAGCCAGAAATCTGGGGAAGAATGAATTACAATCTAGGAGTTATGTATTAATTAAAAATGACAGTTTTGCCAGGCAGTGGTGGTGCACGTCTGTAATCCCAGCACTCTGGGAGGCAGAGGCAGGCAGATTTCTGAGTTCGAGGCCCGCCTGGTCTACAGAGTGAGTTCCAGGACAGCCAGGGCTATACAAAGAAACCCTGTCTCGGAAAAAACCAAATCCAACCCCCCCCCCCCCCAAATGACAGTTTCATCTATTGTCTACTACCTAAACAGTTTCCAGGTCCTTGTGGTCTCCACGACAACTTGGGTAGAATCAGTCTGGCTTTCAAGTCCAGAAAACAAAAAGCTTTTCCTCTGTGGAATAGCTATATGTGAAATGAGAAATTATCCACCATGACTTAGGCAATATAAGACAATTGACTCAGGGTATCCTGCTTTGCCACAGTATAGACCAAGCCCTGGCAGTGGGCAAGGCAAGGGCAGTGTTCCTCAGTGGTTATCACACCACAATCCAGGTAGACTCTCATTGCTATGTCCATATCTTCTCAGAGACCTTGGTGAGAACTGTCAGGCTTTGGGAGTCTCCATCTGTCATAAGCTTAAATATTATTGAACTTAGCAGATTTCTGACAAGATTGAGAGCAGTATCCATTAAGTATAATCTGAGTTAGACAATAGACCACACTATAACTTAGTGGCAGTAGCGGAAAAACAAGGCTAAACACGTGTTTATAAAAGGCAGTGATCTGTAACTTTATATTGTTTAAAAATTATTATTTACCAAGGCAGGATAGAACAAAAAAGCCTTATCTTTTAAGTGGCTTTGGAAGGTTTCATTAGCCAGAAAAATGCATGGAGAGACGCACACAGAGACAAATAGCAGAGTTCTGTCTAGTGTACACTTGGCAGAAAGAAACTAGAAAGTTGACAGTGGTAGTGTGAGACCATGGAGTGGGGACAGAACGTCTCTGGGCATGTCAGGCCTGTGCCATGGAGTGAGCTGGTGGGGTGTAGGCCATGGGAACAGCCTGGGGTGTGGGAGTGCCAGGCAGTCCTGGCTCAGGGCTGTGGACCTGGGCTGGTTCACGGATCAGGACATGGGCGCACTTGAGCGCACACAGTTTGAAGACCACAACAGATGGTTTGTGGGCCTGCTTCGTTCCCTCCCCTCTCCCCCCACCTGCAACTCTCACTGTCCTGCAGAGATGGCACGGGGATGTATGTCTGCTTCTCTTGTGCTCACGAAATGAAACACTGGACTGCAGGGCAGGGGTGGTGGCAGCCGTGCAGGAAGGATAGGTGGGGACAAGTCCCGGGCAGAGAGAGGGAGAGAGTGCATGGGTGTGCATGCAGGAAAGAGAGCATAGAGGCAGGGGCAGAGGCAGTGGGAAAGCAGCACAGTGTCTCAGCAAATAGTGTCCCAGGCAGTGCCTAACGGGTGGGCTGAGACATGCTTTTCCCAGCGGCTAGCCAGGAGCTGAGCAAGGCTACAAGCAGAGGGGTGAGAGAATGAAGGGGGAGGGGAGCCTACAGATGCGAGTGGGAGAGTTGCTTTAAAAGCATCAGTTAAAGAGCCACGCAGAGTCTTCCCCAGTTTCTTTTCTATTAGTTTCAGTATGTCTGGTTTTATGTGGAGGTTCTTGATCCACTTGGACTTGAGCTTAGTACAAGGAGATAAGAATGGATCAATTTGCATTCTTCTGCATGCTGACCTCCAGTTGAACCAGCACCATTTGTTGAAGAGGCTATCTGTTTTCCACTGGATGGTTGTAGCTTCTTTATCAAAGATCAAGTAACCATAATTCTGTGGGCTCATTTCCAGATCTTCAGTTCTATTCCATTGATCTACTTGCCTGTCACTGTACGAATACCATGCAGTTTTTAACACTATTGCTCTGTAGTACTGCTTGAGGTTGGGGATACTGATTCCCCCAGAAGTTCTTTTACTGTTGAGAATAGTTTTAGCTGTCCTGGGTTTTTTGTTATTCCAGATGAATTTGAGAATTGCTTTTTCTAAGTCTATGAAGAATTGAGTTGGGATTTTGATGGGGATTGTATTGAATCTGTAGATTGGTTTTGGCAAGATGGCCATTTTTACTATATTAATCCTGCCAATCCAAGAGCATGGAAGATTTTTCCATCTTGTGAGGTCTTCTTTGATTTCCTTCTTCAGAGACCTGAAGTTCTTGTCATACAGATCTTTCACTTGTTTGGTTAGAGTCACACCAAGATACTTTATATTGTTTGTGGCTATTGTGAAGAGTGTCATTTCCCTAATTTTTTTCTCAGCCTGTTTATCCTTTGAGTATAGGAAGGCTACCAATTTGCTTGAGTTAATTTTATAACCAGCCACCTTGTTGAAGTTGTTTATCAGCTCTCTGGAGTTCTCTGGTGGAGTTTTTTGGGTCACTTAGGTAGACTATCATATCTTCTGCAAATAGTGATAGTTTGACTTCTTCCTTTGCAATTTGTATCCCCTTGACCTCCTTATGTTGTCTAACTACTCTAGCTAGAACTTCAAGTACTATATTGAATAAATATGGAGAGAGAGGGCAGCCTTGTCTAGTCCCTGATTTTAGTGGGATCGCTTCAAGTTTTTCTCCATTTAGTTTGTTGGCTACTAGTTTGCTGTATATTGCTTTTATTATGTTTAGGTATGGGCCTTGAATTCCCATGGGCACAGGGAAAATTTCCTCAATAGAACACAAATAGCTTATGCTCTGAGATCAAGAATTGACAAATGAGACCTCATTAAACTACAAGGTTTCTGTAAGGCAAAGGACACTGTCAAAAGGACAAAACGGCAACCAACAAATTGGGAAAAGATCTTTACCAATACTACATCTGACAGAGGCTTTATGTCCAAGATATACAAAGAACTCAAGAAGGTAGACTCCAGAGAGCCAAATATCCCCCTTAAAAATGGGGTACAGAGCTAAACAAAGAAATTTCACCTGAGGAATATCGGATGGCTGAGAAGCACCTAAAGAAATGTTCAACATCCTTAGTCATCAGGGAAATGCAAATCAAAACAACCCTGAGATTTCACCTCACACCAGTCAGAATGGCTAAGATCAAAAAGTCAGGAGAAAACACGTGCTTGCGTGGATGTGAAGAAAGAGGAACATTCCTCCACTGCTGGTGGGGTTGCAAGCTGGTACAACTACTCTGGATCAGTCTGTCGGTTCCTCAGAAAACTGGGAATGAAACTTCCAGAGGACTCCACTATACCACTCCTGGGCATATACCCAGAGGATTCCCCAGCATGTAATAAGGACACATGCTCCACTATATTCATAGCAGCCCAATTTATAATAGTCAGAAGCTGGAAAGAACCTAGATGTCCCTCAATGGAGGAGTGGATACAGAAAATGGTATATATGCACAATGGATTACTATTCGGCTATTAGAAACAATGAATTCATGAAATTCTTAGACAAATGGATGGAACTGGAGAACATCATCCTAAGTGAGGTAACCCAGTCTCAAAAGAACACTCAGGGTATGCATTCACTGGTAAATGGATATGCCCAAGACAGAATGCACATATCAAATGATGCCCAAGAAGAAGGAAGGAGTGGCCCCTGGTCCTGGAAAAGCTCATTGTAGCAGTGTTGGGGAATACCAGGACAGGGAAGTGGGAAGGGGTGGATTGGGGAACCTGGGGAGGGAAGAGGGCTTATGGGACTTTCGGGGAGGGGGGAACCCAGGAAAGGGAAACTCACTTGAAATTTAAATAAAGAATATATCAAATAATTTAAAAAAAAAAAGCCATGCAGAGATATTGCTTGCTGGGTACTGTGAATTAGACCTAGAAACACCCCAGTAAGTAGAGAGAAGTCGGCGAAGACCAACCCATTGGGTGTGGAAGTTATTTGCAATGTTCCTACCGGTATCCTAAAAATGAAATTTAATAAAATGCAAATGTGTAGTCAGGCTAGACATACTGGGTTTTCATGTGGACGCTAGGGATTGTAGTGAGTTCGGGACTTACCTAAGCTCAGGGGTTTTTCTAGGACTGCAAGAGCCCGAGGGGAGGGGTCATGGAAACTGCTTTTCACGGGGGGGGGGGCTTTCACCCAAGGGTTAGAGGTCCTAGAATGAGGAGGGTCAGTGAAAAGACCAGTCATAAAGACTCAATGTCTCCTTCTGTCCTCAATGGCAGCACAGGGGTGGCTCCGAACTCAAGAATTCTCCCCTGGGAACAGAGGACATTTACTAGAGGAGGAAGGGAGCTCACCAGTTGTCCGAAGTTTGGACTACTGAGCAATGGCTCTCCATGTGGCATCAGGAGATGTGGCAGCAAGTCGTTTCTAAATCTGAGCCTAGGCACCAAATGTTGTGTTTTATAAAAATATGAGGAGATAAGAAATATGTTTGTTGGATGCACAGTCATGTATGGGGGAAGGGGTGCCTCTGTAGGCCGTGCTGAGGCATCTCTTGCCCCTTAGGGAGGAGCCACATAGTATAGGATAGAATAGAGTTTATTCAGGGCATGGGGAGGGGAGTTGAGAAAAAGGCGGGCGGGGGGGGGGAGGAGGGAGAGAGAGAGAAGAGTAGAGGAACAGAGGCCAGCCATGGGCATGTGGAGAGAGGGAGAAGGAGAATGGGGAGAGAGGGGCAGAGGGCAAGAGAGCAAGAGAGGGAGGAGGGGGCAAGAAGCCCCCTTTATAGTGAGCCAGGCACAACTGGCTGTTGCCAGATAACTGTGCGGCGGAGTCTAGACTAAATGCCAACATTTATGCCTATTGTGTCTTTGCAAAATGTAAATTTATTTTGTTGTTTTACAGGATAACCTCACACCACTCTTGCTTGCTCTCAGGGAGTACAGACTGAAGATGGCACAATTCTTAGTAAAGATGGAAGCAAGCGTGCATGCAGTTGACTCACAGAGGAGGTAGAGTCGCTTGATTCATAAAAACTTTTCAATGGCCACAGCCATGCACATAAAAATATTACACCAGACTGGAGAGATGGCTCAGTGGTTAAGAGCACTGACTGCTCTTCCGAAGGTCCTGAGTTCAATTCCCAGCAACCACATGGAGGCTCACAACCATCCATAATGAGATCTGACACCCTCTTCTGGTGTGTCTGAGGACAGCAACAGTGTGCTTACATAAATAATAAAAATATTACACCAATAGGAACACTAAGATCAACTTACAGAAATGTACTCGAAATCAATGTGTATTATCTATTAGGTAGAATTACCTTTTTTACTTTCTTTCTTTCTTTCTTTCTTTCTTTTCTTTTCTTTTCTTTTCTTTTTTTTCTTTTTTTTTTGGAGACATGTTCCTCTGTGTAGCTCTGTCCTAGAACTTGCTCTGTACTCAAAGATCTGCCTGCCTCTGCCTCCCAAGGGCTGGGATTAAAGGTATGAGACACTCCCAGATTGGAATTTCAGTAATTTAGAACAATATATAAGATTAATTATCTTCTTATTAAAATTGACTGATTTCTTTAGTTTTTATTCTGATATTAGTACATATAATCTTGCATTTAGCTAAAATGTATTAATCTTATTTTAATACACTTTTCTTTCAAAAATTCTATATTGAGTATAAAAGTAAAAAACATCATTTTATGTTACCTTTCATATAGACATACGTGACAGAGGCAAATTAATAGAAGGATGATTTATTTTGTCTCAAGACCTTAGAATGTATTCTCTATCTTAGCAAGGAAAGCACCCCATAGTATCTCCATCACTGGGAGAATGTGGCAGAACTCCTCCCAAGGAGTCTAGTGTACCTAACCTCCCAACACCCCGAGGTCTCCACTGTAAGTTAGACTTCCATTCAAAACTCAACATAAAACTCAATTAGGAGATCCATGCAGGAAATTCTAGCCTACTACTCATTGCCTGGCATCATGGATTTATATTTTCTCCTGACACCTTGGTGTAAATCTCCACAATGCTATAATTTTTGCATTCTTTATGAGGCAAACCAGGACACAAGGACGATATCCTCTGCTGCTGCCACATTGGTAGCAAGCTCCCTGAGGGCCTTGGCTAGTATCGCTGCCTAGTGCCGTATGACTAGGCCAGGGAAAATGTGTCTCTAATATATTAAAATATATATAATACACATGAAGAGTGGTTGTAAGGCTATTCATGAGGGAGATGGGTGGGGTGTTGCAGACTTTTAATCCTCTCACTCAGGAGACAGAGGCATGGCTATCTGTGGGTTTGAGGTCAGCCAGATCAACATGGTGAAACATACATATTGAGTCCCTGTTTGAAAAAAAATTAATATATAGTTTACCTCAATGTCCATCATGTGGCAATCAACATCATTAACTGAAAGTACTATTGCTGTGCTAGGGATTGTTCATTAATCCAAAAATTAAAAAAGACCACCAACGAACCAATTCTGATACAATTGTGTTAGGGTCACTTTATTACAAGCTGAGCTTGGGCTCCCAGTCAATCTAGACATGGAGGATTGGAAGGTGAAGCCCAGAGCCTAGTTTCAGGCAAGCGTTTATAGAGGCAAGCAAACAAGCAAGGGGGCTTCTAGCCTGACACAACACTTAATTGGGGGGGGGAGCGCATTATGGCCTTTAACATATAATTATCTAGTGCTGGGAACCAATCCCTAACCTTAACTTCTGCTTTTCTCCTGATTGGTGGTTGTTAGCAAGTGAAATGAAATGCCAGGGAAGGCTTGTAACCTGGAGGTGTAGATTTGCTGGGGAGGAACCTGGAAACTGGTGCTAGGTGCCAACTTGTTAATTAACTCGAGTTCAATCTTAGGTCAGGTTCTCAGATGGAGTCTGAACCTTAAAGACCTGGTCTCTCATTGTAACTATCTTTGCCACTATTATCAATATAATTTTATATTGTTACTATTATTATATTAATCACAAAATAATGTACCTTACTTGACATGAGTATAAATTGCCAGATATCACATTAAGTTATGGAAAGAACAGAGAAATCTCCTAAATCTTAATGTACTTCAGATAAGTTCCAGATATCACATTAAGCCATGGAAAGAACAGAGAAATCTCCTAAATCTTAATGTACTTCAGATAAGTTTTTCTTAGTACCATAGTTGTCCATCAAAGAATACTGACTTGGAAATCCTCTTATGTAATAGAGTAGTGGGAAAGGAGCCTATTAGAGTGTTACGCCTTTTTAGCTTTGACGATAACATAGTGTTGAATACTAGATCTCACAAAATAAGTCTGTTAATGATTCTATACAGTTGAGAGAGCTATTTGATAAAGTGTATCCAACACTTTTTAAATTAAAATAACTACTAAGGTTTTTAAGCAAAGTTATTTTTATTTTAGAAATTCTCTCATGTATGCCGTAAGATGTGACTCGCCAGTGATGGTCAACCTTATTCTTCAACAAGGTGTTGACATAAATTTGAAAGATTTATTTGGATGGACTGCTTTACGCTATGCTATTGAAGGTGATCGTGATGTGTAAGTAATTCTAATTAACATTAATTGTTTCAAATAATCACACAGTTGAGATTTCATTAGTCCATTTTATCATCTAGAAACCAAACAAAATGGATTATTTAGAAGTAGAAATGGGTACAGGATATTTTAATCCCAAGACAAGTTTTAATAATATTGGGATCGAATCCAGGGCTTGATGGTAAGGCAAGTATTCTATCATTGAACTACGTCCATTATCCCTGTCCTTGGAAGTTTAAAGATTTTCATACTTAGGGATTCCAGAATGCTTCAGTGCATTGCAAACATAATCCTTGTGCATCAGACTGTATCATATTTTTATTTAATTGTTTACTTTAGTCTTTTTTTTTTTTTGATTTGGTTTTTTGGAGACAGGGTTTCTTTGTATAGCCCTGGCTGTCCTGGAACTCACTCTGTAGACCAGGCTGGCCTTGAACTCAGAAATCCGCCTGCCTCTGCTTCCCAGAGTGCTGGGATTACAGGCGTGTGCCACCACCGCCCGGCTACTTTGGTCTTATAATGTCCATTTTAGCAGAAAATCCACAAAAGCTGTCTTCTATTGCTGCTACTTGAAATTCTATGAAACCAACTAGTTTGAAAGTACAAGGGAGTCAACTCTCCCTCACAATTCAAAGAAAGAAATTCTAGTTTAGAATACCTTTTTGCCTTGTTGATTCTGTTGTTATAGCTTTGCTATTAAAATGAATCCTATAGTATTATAAGGATTAACTGCTACTCAGTGGTCACCCTTTATTGATTCAGATTCCTGAGCTTTTGTGGTAACATTCACATAATAGAGTAGTTTCTTCATTTCATATCGATATTATTCCCAAAGTGTTCTCTTTCTATCTGTTAAAAACCTCTATTTGCAGTCAACATGTGTCCCTAGACCTTCATGAATCCTAAAGGGATTATGGCTATTCTGCTATTAAATATGTGTTGTGACCACTCCTAAATATCAGATAGTCTTGCAAGAAGAAATCAAAGAGTCTATTCTTCTTTGATACTGAATTTTATTCAGAAACTCCTGATAGTTTGAATAGCCCCATTTCCAAGTGTAGGTGATTCTAAGTCGCTCTAGACAGGGAAGGTTCCAACTCTGTCTTTTTTAAAACCTTTTAAAATTCTCTTATACATTACATTCCTCTCCCTCCACTTTTCCCAGTTCACCCCCACCTCCCTTCTCCTCCAGATCTACTCCTCTTCTATTTCCATTAGAAAAAAGAGCAGTCCCCAACCCCCCACCCCCAGGATGTCCACCAAACATGGCCTAACTGGACATAAGCCATAGCAAGGCTGAACAAGGCAACCCAATAGGAGGAAAGGGACTCAAAACAGAGACAAAAGAGTCAGAAACACTCACACTTTTATTGTTGGGAGTCCTACAAGAATACCAAGCTACACAACCATAACATATATGCAGAAGACCTAGTGAAGACCCATACAGGGTCTGTGACTGTCACTTCCATCTCTGTGAGCCCCTCTGAGCCCTGCTTAGTTGATAATGTAGACCATCTTCTCATGGTGTCCTTGACCCCTTTGGTTCCTACAATCCTTCCTTGCTGTCTTCTGTGGGGTTCCTCTGTCTCTGCCTAGAGTTTGCCTGTGGGTCTCTGCATCTGCCCCATCAGTTGCTTGATGATAATCTTCTGAAGATAATTGGGATAGGCATGGATCTTTAAGAATGGCAGAACATCATTAGGAATCATTTTATTGATTTTTTTCCCAGTTGTCTTAGTCAGGGTTTTATTGCTGTGAAGACATGCCAGGACCACAGCAACTCTTAAAAAGAAAAACATTTAATTGGGGCCAGCCTACAATTCAGAGGTTTAGTCCATTATCATCATGGTGAGAAGAATGGTGGCATGCTTGCACTTATAGTGCTGAAGTGTGGTAGCCGAGAGTTCTACACCCAGATTGACAGGTAGCAGGAAGGAAGACTCCACTAGGCCTGGTTTGAGCTTCTGAGACATCAAAGCCCACCTCCTAGTGACACACTCCCAACAAAGTTACACTTACTCCAACAAGGCCACACCTCCTAATACTGCCACTATCTGTGGACCTATGGGGGAATATTTTTGTTCAGAACATCACACCAGTCATGTTTGGTTCTACCCTAGGCTACTCTGATAGAGTTCCTGGCCATCTAGGCAGTGCCAGGCATGGGCTCTTCTTTCATATGAGTCTCTAGTTGGAGCAGTCATTGCTTGGTCACTCTCACAAGTTTTGTGCCACCATTGTGCCAGGACATCTTGAAGGCAGGACAGATTGTAGGTCAAAGATTTTGTGTCTGGGTTGATGGCGTAGTCTCACTGCTGGCCATCTTGTTTGGTTATAGAAGACGGCGCTTCAGGCTCTATATCCTCCATTACTAGGAGACTTCACTAAGGTCACTTTTGCAGATTCCATAGAGTTTCCACTGTACTAGGTTTTTATATCACCCCCAAATGCCTCCAATTCCAGTCGTTTCAGTCTTCTATCCATTCCTTCCACCCCACACCCTGCCTGATCCTTTCTGTTCCCATTCCCATCTGCCTCCAGTCTACCCACAAAAATATATTCTTTTTTTCCAGGTTCCAATTTTTAGTTAGTCATTTAAGTGATAAAAACTTTCCAAGTTACATAAATCTGTCCTCCAAGATTTCAGTATATTTTTCAAATTTTACCTCACAAGCCATTGAACAAATTACCTGTTTTTGGCAAATGTAAGTCCCATAATGTCTTATCATATATAAAAAGACTCCATCTTCCGAATATGCTGGCGATTGTAGTGGTTTGAATGAGAAATGTCTCCCTTAGTCATAGACATATGAACCCTTGGTCCCCAGTTGGTGGCATAGTTTAGGGAGCCTAACGTGGTGTAGCCTTGCTGGAGGAAGTGTGTCACTGGATCAGGCTTTGAGGTTAAAACCCTCATGAGAATCCCAGCTCACCTTGACTCTTTCCTATCTACATTTGAAGACGTGGGCTTTCAGCCTCCTGCTCTCCTGCCTCCACGCCTGCTACTTGCTTCTGTGCTTCCCTGCAAAGAAGGACTCGTCTTTGGGCTTGGGTGGGTGTTAGATTTGGGCTCTTTTTTTTTTTTTTTTTTTTTTGGTATATATGTTTTTCTTATATTGAAAATAGATTCTTGTCAGGGAGAAACTGGGGGAGGGAATGGAGGGTTGGGATGTAATATATGAGAAAACAATGAAAAATAAAAAGCAAAAACCTGCCATACAGATACAATGGATGGGCAAGCCAGATCTGAGCGCATGTTATCAGAATCTCAATTCTATACCTTTAGCTTTTTTATTATAATACCTATGTTGTCTATATACCTAATTTTGTGTTCATTTACATACCAAAATACACTTCAGATTCTACAGGCACATGGTTTTGTGTGCATATAATCACATATTGAAAAAAATCCTGCTAATTTTCCAAGATTTATATCTACCATTTTCTTCTCTTATTGCACATACCAAAATGTCAAAATAATCTTGATTATTATTTATGAGATTATATGGACTGTTTATGTGCTCCTGGTTTTAAATGAAATTCTCATTATTTAGGAGTGCTGCTTCAATGTTTCAAAGATTATTTTATATATGATATATTTTTGTACACATATATACACATACATATTTAATGGGTTCTTTCTTGTTTTGACTTAGTTTTATCTTAAAAAGAATCACTTCTAGATTTTATCTAAAACTTTTCATCTATTGATAACATGATTTTTTTTATTTTGATTTATTAACCTTATTTTAATAGATTTTTCTTCTGGGCAGTGGTGGCATATGCCTTTAATCCCAGCACTTGGTAGGCAAAAGTATGTGGATTTCTGAGTTTGAGGCCAGTCTGGTCTGCAGAGTGAGTTCCAGGACTGCCAGAGCTATACAGAGAAACCCTATCTTGAAAAATCAAAAACACCAATAAATAAATAAATAAATAAATAAATAAATAAATAAATAAATACAAACAATAAAATAATAAATAAATAAATAAAAATAATAAAAATAAAAACAAAAATACAAAAATGTAGTATATTTACACAATGGAGAACTATTCAGCCATTAGAAAAAATGAATTCATGAAATTCTTAGACAAATGGATGGAGCTGGAGAACATCATACTAAGCGAGGCAACCCAGTCTCAAAAGATCAATCATGGTATGCACTCACTGATAAGTGGATATTAGCCTGGAAACTTTGAATACCCAAGACATAATCCACATATTAAATGATGTACAAGAAGAACAGAGGAGTGGCCCCTTGTTCTGGAAAGACTCAGTGCAGCAGTATAGGGGAATACCAGAACAGGCAAGTGGGAAGGGGTAGATGGGGAACAGGGGGAGGGAAGAGAGCTTATGGGATTTTCAGGGAGTGGGGAGCCAGAAAAGAGGAAATCATTTGAAATGTAAATAAATATATCGAATAAAAAATAAAATAAAAAAAATAAAAAATATATATACAAAAAAAGAAAAACCAAGAACACCAATAAATAAATAAATAAATAAATAAATAAAAATAAAAAAAATAGATTTTTCTAACACTAGAAAAGCCTTGAATTTTACCTATAAGATTAACAAATACTTGGTTATTAATTTGAAGAGAGAAAGAAAATAGATTCTTTTCTCATATAATATATCCTGATTGTAGTTTTCTTTCCCTTTATTCCTCCCAGTTCTTCCCTACCTCCCTTCCCCTATGGATTCACTCTCTTTCTGTCTATCATTAGGAAAAGACAGGCATCTAAGAGATAAGAACCAAACACAGCAAAATAAAATATGCTAAGATGAAGCAAATACAATTATAGTACTGTTGGACATGGCAACTGAACAGGAGGAAAATTGTACCAAGAGGAGGCACAATAGTCAGAGACCCACATGTTCTCACAGTCAGGAGTCCCATAGAAATACTAAGCTAATGGTATAATATATGCCGAAGGCCTGCTGCAGACCATACAGGCCCTGGGCTTGCTCTTTAGTCCCGTGAGCTCACACGTGCCTTGCTTGGTTGATTGAGAAGGCCTTGTTCTCCCAGTGCCCTCTGTCCACTCTGGCTCTTACACTTTTCCACCTGCTCCTCCATGGGAGTCCCTGAACTCTGCGGGGAGGGATCCGATGGAGACCTCCCACTTAGTTTATCTCCACATAATGTCTGGCTGTAAGTCTCTGCATCTGTTTCCACCACAATAGACTCTCATTCCTTTGTAAGCCATAATCAACCTTCCTATCAGTTGCCTTGGCTGTAGTAGTTTATTATAGATGGACTCTCATTCCTTTGTATCTGTAAGCCATACCCAACTTTTCTTTCTATCAGTTGCTTTGGCTGTGTTATTTTATTACAGCAACAGAAAAGTAACTAATCCATGTTAACAATTTTTGTAATTTCCTTGTCTAAGTAAAAGCTTAATAAAAATATGCTCAAATGCACAGTTCTGAAGACTATACCAGCACACCCTGATACCACCCAAAATATTCTTTTTTTAAAAAAGATTTTATTTATTTAATATATATAAGTACACTGTAGCTGTCTTCAGACATACCAGAAGAGGGCATCAGATCCCATTACAGAAAGTTGTGAGCTACCATGTGGTTGCCAGGATTTTGTTTGAACTCAGGATCTCTGAAAGAGCAGTCAGTGATCTTAACCACTGAGCCATCTCTTCAGCTCCTTCAGCCCCAAAACATTCTTAATAATTTAGTGCGTCTACAATGGTTTTCATATCAATATTAAAGTAATGATTACATATACCACTTTTTTTTTATATGGCAGGAGGACAATTCTTTTGGAGTATGAGCATAACCTGTTAAAAAGCTTAAAAGAGAAAAATCAAGGTAAGATATTTTTTGTTTGTTTGTTTTTGTTTTTGAGACAGGGCTTCTCTGTATACCCCTGGCTGTCCTGGAACTCACTCTGTAGACCAGGCTCAGAAATTCACCTGCCTCTGCCTCCCAGAGTGCTGGGATTACAGGCATGCACCACCACCACCTGGCTAAGGTAAGATTTTTTGGTAATTGTATTTCAGAAGTAACATCAGAGTAGGGAAGTTCTAACTCTAAAAGTTTTCAGAACCAACTGTAAATTGCCTTTACTTTTTCTTTCTAGTTTAGAGTTAAGAGTTATGAAGAAATTATATGAAAATTTCAATCTGAAATGGCATTGTTTGAGGAGAAAAGTAGAATAATTTTGGCACTTAAAATATTATTTGTCCTTGGATTTGTATAAAAACTCAAATTAGTATATGTTATAATAACTATCACATTGTAGCAAATTGGATATGTTATAAAATGGGTTTTAATTGTTAATAAGAATATATTGTATCACATAGTTGAATATTATTTACTTAGTAATATGTACCAATAAACATGAATAATATTAAAGCATTTTCTTGTTTACTTTCCTTTGTTGTTAGTAAAAAATACTCAATGTTCTCTGTTTTCAAACTATCCAATCTGTACTATAACAATCATTTACTATTTCTGTGGTTTTATATAATTTTTCTAATAGTTACACATGAATATACTCTTTTTATCAAACATACTCCTATTTCTTCCACTCTGATTCCTTACCTGTAACATCCATAATTTTCCTTTTCCAGTTTCATATGTGTCCCTTTCCTCTTTCAATATCCAATTGAGTCCATGTAGTGCTGCTATACATGCATGAGTATGGTTTCATCTACTAGAGATGGGTAGCTTCTCAGAGCCAACATCCCTGAGGAAAATCGACTCTTTCCCCAAAAGAAGCCATATATGCCAATAGTTCTTCAGGTAGGAGTGGGACCTACATAGGATCAAATCTGTGATTTCTAAATGTCTTCTGGTGACTACCTCTTGTGATAATACACAGAAATACTAGGCTGACTAAATGTATATTACATTAAAACATCATTAATTTTGCCAGTGGATTGAATCCAGAGCCCCATTCTAGGTAAGTGCTGTAACCTACCAGCTACTCAAAGCAATTCCACTAAAGTCAGGAATGAGACAGGGGTGTCTATTATCCCTACACATTTTCAATATAGTCTCTGAAGAACTAGAAAGTATAATGAAACAAGAAAAGGAAACGAAAAGCATACAAATAGGAAAAGAAGTTAGATTGTTCCTATGTGAAGACGACATGATATTATACACAAGAGATCCCCAAACTTCCATCAGAAAATTTCTAGAAGTGATCAACAATTTTAGCGAAGTGGCAGGATAAAAAAATCAGTAGCTTTTCTCTATGCCAACAACAAAACTCTGAGAAAGAAAGCATGGAAACACTCTCATTCACAATAGCCTCAGAAAACCTGAAGTATCTAGGAATAAACCCAACTAAGAAAGGAAAAGACCTTTCCAATGAAAACTTTAAATATATGAAGAAAGATTTTGAGCAAGAAACTAAAAAATGGAAGCCATTTCATTGGTTTGATAGAATTAGTATTGTGAGATTGACCATTCAACCTAAAGCAATTTGCAGAATTGATGCGATCCCAATTTAACTCCTATCTCATTCCTAGGGGGTAAAAAACCCCTAACATTCCTATTGAACCACAAAAGGCCCAGATACAATCTGATGCAAGCTTTTATTTTCATTCAGGATAATGTTGGCTATAGTTTTAGGTAGAATAGAATGGACCAAGTCACTTATGAGGGAAAACCCACCAGAATAAAAACAGCTGATTTCTCTGTGGGAACTATGGCTTGAAGAGTCTTGAGCAGTGCACACCAATGTTGTGGGAAGTATTAAAAAAGTAGAACTGTCATGTTCCCATGCTTGAGACTCTAACTCTCTGCCCTGGCAGCCTGGCCAGCCTTGCACTGGCAGGCAATGGCTGACCTGTTTTTATCTCATGGAGATTCTGACTCTGAACTCCACAGCCTCTCCATCCAGCTCACTAGGTTCCCACTCGCGAGTCACTACCATGCCACCCCCATGATTCAAATCCCCCATGACCTTTGTGGAGCACCGCAGGCAAACCCACACTTGGCCGCCATACCATTCTCTCTTGAACCCAGACGAGCAGCGACATGAAGGAAAACACAACACTAACTTAGTTCAGAAACAGTAACTCAATCTCTGGGAGCAACAACTAAAACCCAATCTTGTAAGCCTTATTAAAATCTTATCCCTCCAGTGGTGGATCTGCAAGGATTCGCCATGATACTAGGAGACTATAGCATCTACACCTTACCCCTCTGATGTCCCAGCTCCAAAGGGAAGTAACTCTGTTCTGCTTCCTCTCTTCTTCTGAACAACCCGGAAGTCCTGCCTACTCGCCCAGTGATTGACTCCTTTATTCTTTAGGGGACTGGTTCACAAGAACAGCACCATTCCCATACACAACACACCAAGAAATTCATGAAAGACCATGAATACCAACACAGATTACTATACTCAGCCAAACTATCTACCACAGTTGAAGGAGAATGAGAAATTTCCCATGATACAAACAGACTAAAATATTTTATGCTCACCAAATCAACTTTATACAGAAACTGGAAGCAATACTTCAGAGTCAAGGGAGAAATGCACATTGCCATGAGAATATAGAAATAAAACAAATGAAGCTCATGGAGATCAAACACTCATCACTGAATGAGGAACACATCAAGTAAACATCAAGACAAATCTAAAAATACCTTGAACTAAATGAAAATGAAAACACATACAGCCAAGCCTCTGAGACATATTAAAAGCGGTGCTATGAGGGGAATTCATAGATATGGGTGCCTGCCATCAAAAATCAGAAAGAGCACAGATAAACAACTCTTGAATTTGGAAAATCCAAAAGAAACCAAACTCAGGTGTAGTGGACTCCAAAAAAAAAAAATAATAATAATAAAAATGAGCCTCAAGCAGGGGGGTCTGCCCAGGTTCCCACAATTACCTGATGCAGAACTGCTCGCACTTCCCAAGCCATCCATCGGCCCCCTGCAGCTAGCCAATTAATTCCCCTATCCCCATAAAATAAAAACTCTAGAGGCTTGTGATTTACCAGCCATATTTATAACAGTAAATCCTCAACCCCCAAAATGTCCACACAAAGAACTCAAAACTCAATTGATATAGATACAAGGTACACACATAGATTGGACAAATGTGCCCTATATTATTACTCAATCAACTATCTGTGAAATCCCTAGTTACTTATGGTTCCTAGGGCCACATGATTCTGGCCCATCATCCTCTCCTTCAGGAACCATCTTGTCTCTCCCATCTCCATTTTTCTGTCTTTCTCTCTCTGTCCCCTGTCTAAAACTTTCCATTCTGCCTTCTTTTCCCACTGCCCAATCATAGGCTCTAGCCTTATCTGACTAATAAGATTCCACCTGACCTCATCTGCATACAGACACCCCTTTTGAGTGAACAAACAAAACAAAAAAGAGATAATAATCCACAACAAAAATGAGAATAGAAATTAATGATATACAATTAAGGAACAACAAATCTGTAGTGGTTTGAATAAGAATGGCCCTCTTAGGTATGTATGAATGCTTAATTATCAGGGCATGGCATTATTCGAGAAGGATGAAGTGTGTCACTGGGGGGGTGAACTTTGAGTTTCAAAAGCTCAAGTCAGGCCCAGTGTCTCTCATCCTCTGCCAGGATTGTCAGGATGCCATTGCTCCAGGATCTGTTTTCCTTCTGCCATGTTCCCAGCCACGATGATGATGGATTAAACCTCTGAAATTATCAGCAATTTCCTAATTAAATGCTTCTCTCTATAAGTGGTTTTCTTAGTCCAGGTGTCCCTTTACAACATAGAAAAGTGACTAAGACAAAAGTTGGTACCAGGGAACGGTTTACTGCTGTGACAGGCCTAACCACCTGTTTGTTGGAAGAATGTGGACGATTTGGGGACTTTGGATGCTCTAAGTGGGGGCTCACTGTGCCATCTGGTGGGAGCATGGACAGTGCTGCTGAGGGCAGTATGGGCTGTAGGGGCCATCATAAGACATTTTAGAGGGGAATGGTCTAGAGACTGTTCTTGGGATAGTTTGATGAAGGATGTGGCTGCTTCCTGCCATAGTTTTAAGGTTTGCTGGAGGGTAAGTTGAAGAGTTTCAGATTAGTGATTTTGGCAGAAGAGATTTCATGACAGACTAGCACCAACTGTGTCGTGCAGTCACTAGGAATCACTCTTATGTAGATCTCTAATGAAAGGAAGCAAGCTGGATGAAGAGAAATACAGTGTGCCCAGTCTGAGAAGAAAAGGGGCACCAGGAAGTGTAATGAAGCCAAGTCCAGTGCTCAAGGAGATGAAAAGTTTAAAGAAATGCAGGATGCTACATGGAAGAAAGAGTGGTGATTAGGGCGAGATTTCCCATCACCACCTCCAACTTGGGAAAAGAATTGAAGGAAAAGCTTCAGTGCTGAAGAAAACCATCAACAGCAGAAAGTTAATGTAAATGTGATTGACGGATGGGACCAAGTTCCAGCCCCGTCAAGCAGCAAACCTTGAACAATTTCAGCCATGTGGTTCTGGCTTTAGAATCAAGGATATAAGGGGTGGGGGGAACTGTAGGCTAAGGAAAGCCGCAGAAACCAGGCATTTGTTAAAGGTGTCCCTAGATGAGGCTCAGGGAGGCCATTGTGTGAAGCTGTGAAGGTGAAGCCTGGGTTGTGTTGGAGACTCCTAGGTGCTGGAGGGGCCCTAGTCATGGCATACTTCCAGAGGAAAGCTGTGGACTGGGTGTGGAACCAGGCCCAGAAAGACAAGTGTGTTGCAGTCAACAAAGCTGAAGTGAGTTAGAGATCTGAATAATGCTTTGACATGAGACATGGAGATACAGAAGTTGGCAGCTTGTAGGCATATCATAATGGAGGCCAGGAGTGGACAAAGTCCACAAAGCCCACAAAGTAGTGGTTCTTTGGGAAGATAATTAAGATTTTGACCCAATTAACCAAAAGAAAGAAAGAGATGACTCAATTTAACAGACTCAGAAGCGAACAGAGAAATATTACAACAGACATCAATGAAATAAAAATATAGGGAAATACTTTACAACATATATTCCCTTGAATTGAAAAACCTAAAAAAAATGTATGCATTTTACTAAAGTTAAACCAAGAAGAGACCAAAAGCTTAAAAAGACCCTGTGGTCTGACTGAGGATGTTCCCCACATATGCATTTATTTGAACTTAGTCACCAGTTTGCGGTTGTGTTGGGGGATGTTTAGGGGATATGACTTGCTGAAGGAAGTATGTCACTTGAAGTGGGTTTTGCGAGCTTAGCAGGTGGGCCCCATTTCTAGTTTTCTGTTTTTGCTTCACTCTAGTGATTCAGCTTGTGACTCCACAATACTTTCCCATTGTTTTCTGTTTTTGCTTCACTCTAGTGATTCAGCTTGTGACTCCAGCCTCTATACTTTCCCATTGCCATGCCTCCCTGGCATGATGGCCATGTGCCCTTATCTGTCTGGAATCATAAGCCCTAAAAATACCTTCCTTTTATAAATTGCCTTGGCCATGGTGTTTTATCACAGCAATGTAACACGAAATAGTACAGACCTGTAACAAATAAGGATATTGAAGCAGTAATAAAAGCCTTCCAACTAAAAGAAGCCCAGGACCAGGTGGAGCCTCAGCAGTATTCTACCCAACTTCTCAAAGAGTATTGATGACCAGGACTTTCCATGAGACAAAATATCCAGTAGCCTTCAATTGTATTTGCACCAAAGGGACGAATGAGATAGTAGTGAGAATTGAGTGAGGCTGGTTTTGAGGAGGATTGAGGAGGACTAGTAAGGTTCAGCCACACATTTTTTCTCCACTGGCAGCCAGAAAAATGTTTTGATGATGTCTTAAGGTTTTTATTGCTGTGGCGAGACACCATGTCCATGGCAACTCATAAAAAGAAAGCATTTAATTGGGGCTGTCTCACAGTTTAGGGGTTTGGTCCATTATCCCACCATGCAGTGGGAAGTATGGCAGTGTAGAGAAGATGTGGTGCTGGAGAAGCAGCTGAGAGTTCTACATCTTGATCCACAGGCAGCAGAAGGAGAATTCGCTTGAGCATCTGAGACCTCAAAGCCCACTCCCATAGTGACACACTTGCCCCAGCAACCACACCTGCTCCAACAAGACACACCTCCTAATAGTGCCACCTTATCTGGGCTTATGGGGAGCATTTTTATTTAAACCACCTCAGATGAGCCCTTGTCCCTGCTCTGTTTCTATTTTCCTGTACTCC
The DNA here is from genome assembly GCF_947179515.1 of Apodemus sylvaticus. Lineage (NCBI taxonomy): Eukaryota > Metazoa > Chordata > Mammalia > Rodentia > Muridae > Apodemus > Apodemus sylvaticus. The sequence goes on along the minus strand of NC_067485.1, from coordinate 58,875,843 downwards.
TTAGTGTGATGACCAGATGGTAGGCTTCTTTGTGATAAGAGCATTTTATGTTCAACTAAATAGTTTGGGCAAATTTCTAAAGAGGTTCACTTGTGTCAAGACAAAAGGATTTCTTCTTAGAATCATTCATTGCATAATTAATTTAGAAAATTAAGCTGTTCGAATGACACTGCCAGTTTATGGAAAGAAACTTATTCTGCTAAAGGCACCATGCTCTGACAGTCTCTTGTGTTCAGCTGGGATTGTGATTGTGATACATGGCAATCTACCTTAAGGCATCACATTTTGACATATTCCATTTTTTCTTACATACAATAATGACAAGGAGAAATAACCTTTAATACATCACTTGCTCGCAAGTAATATAACTCATATTGACAGTAGAATATTCTCATGCTTAATACTGCACTTTTAATACTTAACAGTATTATCTACACAAGGTAACTTGTGTCTTTTCTTTGTTAGCATTTCAGAGTTCTGAAAACTCTTCAATCAGGTAGGACTCGTGTGTTTAAGAAAGAAGTTGACATTCTATAATGTCAACTGATTATAGAATGGGATAAAAGGGAATTTTGTGTTGCTGTACTTTGTCCTTAATTCTGTATGTATGTTTAAAACATGTTTTTATTATAGTTATTGTAACACTTATGCAAAAGACCTTGTGCTCTTATGACTTTTCTTTTACTAATTAAGCAACCACCATTTAGAGTCTGATTAACTGTTCTATCAAGTCATGATTGACAAGTATTCAGAAACAAAATAATGAATTATCTTGTTTCACTTCATAGACTGAAAAGCCCCTGTATAGCACAGGGGCAAGAAATAGATGCATATAAAGTCAATTCAGAAAATCAATTATGAATTTATATTAAATATGCTTTAGCGTTTCCTAAGAAACACAACTATAATCCAAGAATGTATCTTAATGCTTTAAAAAAGATTGTTAAAAAGTATCTTTTTTTGCACCAAAGGTCTTTTTGGGCAGATCTCACTTAAGTATGGTATGAAATAACACATGATATGTAGCAATATAGAGCAGTATCACGCGAAGAATGCTTTCCTGGAAGTGCAGAGTAACTGCATGTGCAGTGTGCATCTAGATCGAGGAGATTAAACTTGACACACAAATTTCTCCATTGGCCTTTGTTGCAAATATTTATCTTAGACTAGGAAAATAATTTTCCTTTTCTTCTTTTCCTTTTTCTACAACTGCACTTAAAACTGATTTCATATACCTCCTCCTTTTTTGTTTGTTTTTTGAGACAGGGTTTCTCTGAGTAGCCCTGACTGTCCTGGAACTCACTGTGTAGACAAGGCTGACCACAAACTCTCAGAGATCCACCTGCTTCTGCCTCCCGAGTGCTGGGATTAAAGATGTGCACTACCACTGCCTATCTTTGGAAACTAACAACCAGGCTTCCAGCTCACAAACTTGAGCTTTTATCACAGAACACATAGTAGTTGTGATGGAGAATCTTAGACTTTCAGATACTAAAGTAGTATCTCTGGGTATAGTAAACATGAAACATTAATTCTAAGGCCTGTTCTCTTATTTATTAGTTTATGGGTGAGTGGGATTTTTGTTTTTTTGTTTGTTTGTTTGTTTGTTTTGTTTTTTTGAGACAGGGTTTCTCTGTGTAGGCCTGGCTGTCCTGGAACTCACACTGTAGACCAGGTTGGCCTTGAATGTAGAAATACACCTGCCTTTGCCTCCCAAGTGCTGGGATTAAAGGTGCGTGCCACCACTGCCCAGCTTTGGGTGAGTGTTTTATAATACAATAGATCAATGAGTCTAGTCATACCAATGTAAGAAGATGAAATTAGCAAATGATTGAAAAGGCAGAGGTTAATGGTGAAATAAATGGGGCAAGGCAAATTTGGAAAGGAGCAGTATTTGGTTTGATTCAAAGGAACAGGAATTTAGAGCAGAGATGAGGATCTTGGTTTTATGATAAGTCTGATAAAGATAACACAAAACTATAGACACAAGACATTGAAAGGTTCCATATAAAGGTATGTGAACATCAGGGGTTCAAGGTAATTCTGACAAATTTGCTCCTTTTGTTTTCTTAGTATTTGGAATTGATAAAATTCCCTTTGAAAACTGCTAGTATCACCCAAGACACTGGAGAATGTCTCTATAGAAACTAGGGATGCTGCATTATTTACTTGATCTCGTCTTACAGAAAGTGGATTAGCGTCCCTTATGCACCCGAGCAGGTGTCCCCTCAATGGCACTTCTCTTCCAGCTCACTGCTGTTCTTCTTATGCACATTCATGGCCAAGGTTTATAATCAGTTGGCAAAAAGGCTCTCTAACTTAACAGCTGGCACCAGCTGCTGTGTCAATGCTGAGGTCAATGGCCTTTTCATCCACCAGACACTGTTGGCTGTAGTCCTCTCTAATCTATGATGTTCATAGTCTTTCTGTGCCCTCTTGTTCCTTATTCCCTGAGCCTTTGGGGTAGGGATTGTGTTTAAGATGTCTTATTTAAGCCTGAGCACTCCACAGATACATATTCTCTGCAGTCTGACCATGTGTGAGTCTCTATATCAACCACTGTCTTTTGCAAAAAAGACCCTTTTCTGATGAAAACTAAGAACTGCACTTTTCTATTGGTCTAGAGACAAATATTTACAAGGATGTCTGGTATATCACACTCTTAGCAAAATAATAGTAGTGGGTTCTCCTCTAGGGCCTATGTGCTTCCCAGCAATGGATCATTTGCTGTATTTATACATACATTTCTTCCTGTGAGGGGAGCATTCAATACATCAGAAAGCAGTTTGTTTACTCATAGCATTTGTAGCATTATCTTATGCACAGCCATATTTTCTTGCCTGGCTGTTAATTATTGTTGCCCATAGTGTTCACAGCTGGGTACAACTTTTACTTTTCTTACCTTGCTGCCTGCATAGGATCTTGTAGTACTAAGAAAGCTAGTCAGGAAGAAGGAAGCTTCCTAGTAAGTACCAACTTGATTTCTTCATTCCCTGTGACCAGGGTATGTGGTGTTCCCTGTGACTACTGTATGTGGTATCTTCAGCAGTGGAGTCTTATATCCAGTTCTGGTGGGCAACTTAGATTAATGGAAATAGCTATGTTGGTTTTTTGAGGGGGAGGTCTCTGGGATTTCTTTGACCAACAACTCCAAGGGAAGAATTCCACACACAGAATTGGGATTTTGATTTGATAACCGATAAGCTTTGGCCTCTATACTACTCTATTAAAATCTCTCTCTCTCTCTCTCTCTCTCTCTCTCTCTCTCTCTCTCTCTCTTTCTCTCTCTCTATCTCAATCTCTGTCTCCCTCTCTCAATCTCTCTCAATCTCTGTCTCTCTCAATCTCTCTCAATCTCTGTCTCTCTGTCTGTCTCTTCCTCTCATTCTCTCTCAATCTCTATCTCTCTGTCTCTCTGTCTCTGTCTCTCTGTCTCTCTCTGTCTCTCTCTGTCTCTCTCTGTCTCTCTGTCTCTCTCTGTCTCTCTCTGTCTCTCTCTCTCTCTCTCTCTCTCTCTCTCTCTCACACACACACACACACACACACACTTATATGCTTGAGGGATGGATCAGTATACTGCTCTTCCAGAGGACCAGAGTTTGATTCCTGCTATCTACGTGAGATGGTTCACAGCTAGCTGCCTGTAACTCCAGCTCTAGAGAATCTGTCACTCTTTTGACCTCTGCTGGCACGTGTAGTTATGTGCACATGCCAACGCAAAGTTACTCATACCTATACATAAGCAAAACTAATAAAATAAATCTTTAATATGTATACCTATTTAGAAAGCTAATCAAAGGCTGTGTTTCTACGTGGCTTTCAAATATACTTAGTGTTGGTTATCTTTTCATCCCCTCCTCTTCTCATTCCCCTCTCCCCTACTTAAACCTTTGGCTCCAGTTTTTCCCCCTTTATATTTTCTGTGTTCTAGTACTATAATTTTTAATGCTTCAACCTTTCTGTGAAAAACATTTTCAGTAATAATTGTAAACATATTCTTAGAATTTGCAATATATCTCAACATTTAAAAATGTCTCAGGGGAATCCCTCTGCTATTTTTTTCAGGCAAAGAGAAGTAATAGATTTAAACTGTTCTTAAAAGTTGTGTGTATGTGTGTGTGTGTGTGTGTGTTTTTGTGCAGGTCTGATGGATGGCAGAGAATGGCAGAGGACCCCTGTAGAGCCAGTAATTTCATGACATTGTGAGAGACTTGGCATGAGTGCCAAGAACAAAATTTGGGTCCCTCAAAAGAGTAGTAAGTGCTACTTAAAAAACCAAGCCATCTGCTCAGCCCTGCAATGGCTTCTTTTCAATACATGTATTCCACAATGAAGAAAAAAGGTACCACAGTTGAATACTAAAGCTTGGTGTTTGATGCAGGATTAGAGGATGGAGAAGGAAGTGCTCATCATTGCAATGTGTTTTATGCTTGCAGATTTGTTTCATTTCTATGAAACATTGATAGGAATTTTAGCTTATTTCCTCCATAGTAGGCAGTTTTTAAATGCAAAGTGTTTCCAAGGCACTACCAAAATATTGTCATAATATGAAACTGTAAATAATGTACCATTGAGCAGTTATTATATCAAGAGAGGTGGAGGTGGGAATGGATAACTAAAGATGGTTTAAACCCTTAAGCCAAATTATAGTAACAAAGTAAGGAAGTATAATTCACTATGTAGAGAGCTGGTCTCTTAGTACATTTAAAGAGTCATACTTACACACCTTGTTGTACTTTTTGCTCTGAAGGCCTATCAACGAAGCTGATGCGGAAGTGACCTCACCTACGGCAAATGAGGTTTGTAATGTTGGTTCTGGGGAAACATACTCATTGCTGAACTTAATTTTCTTACTTAGGATTTTTAATAATCATTATGCTTTTTCTCATTTAATTAATTTTTAGAGCCACAATGAATTTTAATCATATTTATCCCCTGTTGTATGTGCTTCAGTGTGCTGGAGAGGTATGCTGGTTTGAATGAGAATGCCCCCCCCCATGGGCTCAGTGGTTTGAATTGTTGGTCCCCAGTTGGGCTAGACTATAGAGATGTGGTCTTGCTTGAGAAACTTTGTAACAGAGTGTGAGGTATGGCTTTGAAGTTGAAAAGCTATGTGTCATTCCCAATTTGCTCTCTCTGTCTCCTATTTGTTGTTCAGTATGTGAGCCCTCAGTGTTTTCTACAGCACTGTCTGCTGCTTGCTGCCTTCTTTGCCATCATAACAGACTGTTATCCATCTGGAGCAAAAAGCCCAAGCTAATCTTTCTTTCTATGAATTACCATGTGCAAGGAATTTTATTACAGCAATCGGAAAAGGCAATGCAAGGAGATCAGAGACAACTTCAAGCATCAGTCCTTGCCCATCACCTTGTTTCAGGAGAGTTCTCTAGTTGTATGCTGGTGTATATGCAGGACAAAGAAGCCCACCAGCTTCCAAGGAGTCCACTGTATTTACTTCCTATCTTCCTCTGGGAGTGTTGGAATTACAGACATGCAAGCTCAGCTATTATATCTGGCTTTAATGTGGGTTGTGGGGATTCAAATACAGGTACATGGCAAGCCCTTTACCAACCAAGCTATCTCCTCAACCGAATATATTTGAAATCTTAACAACACTTTTTAAAATATACACTCACACTTATAGCAATACATTTCTGTAATATTGCTGTACATATTAGTAAAGTTATGTCCATGAACTTAAGTGATCATTTTGAAAGTTAGATATGAGAACTCAGTTTTATCCTAAATTTTCACGGTTGTATGTATTTGAGTTGTCATACTACCTTTTGCTTTTTAGCAAGGGCAAGAAATGTCCACACTGGAGTCTGATGAGTTATAATTTTAATTTTGTATTACTGAGCATGTGTTATTAATTATACAACATTATAAAATATCTTATTTCAAAATACTTCCAGAAAGTGATTGAAATGCAAGACCCTCTTACAACCAATGAAGCAAGAATGGAGAAGATGGAAACCCACAGACCAGGTAAATTTAGAAACACAAAATAAAACTCTGAAAAGAAGTTATATAGAATATTGAAGACAAGTTATTCCCATCATCTATTAGCTTTAGGATCTAATTATTAGATTTGACGTAATGGATGCAGGTGCCACTGCCAACATCTATATTGCAAAGTAAGATATATACATGCATGAGAAATTATTTTTAAATTGTAGTTATTTCCTGTTCATATTTATAATATTTCTCCTCCCCTTTTCCTTTCCATCTCCTCTACCATCTCTGTCCCTTCCCGCTCCCTCTCATCTTTATGCCTTTTCTTTAATTATTATCATTATATACATCATGATTCACACATACACAAATATATATTAATGCAACCTGCCTAGTCCATTCAGTGTTGCACATATGTATATGTTTTAAGGGACGACCACTTGCTACTAGATAATGGATTATGGGCTCATCTCTGATTAAGACTGATTCTGCCTCTCTCATGGGCCATTAGTTGGTGGTGGTTCTTCATCTAGGATGGGGCTTTGTGAGGTGTTGCCTACCCAGATTGGCATGTCAGGAGCTTTTGCTTTTGTTCATGTCTTATTTAGACAACTATATTTTCAAGATCCTATGGGTGCACTTGTCCTGGTCCTCTGAATTACAAGTCTCCACCTCCTTTTCCATGATGTTTCTCAGTCTTAGGTACTGTATGTGTATCATTTGGGGCTGACCATGGCATTGGTATGCATTCTCTGTGTTTTGGTCAATTGTGGGTTGATGGTCTCCAATAGCTGCAAAGAAGTTTCTTTGATAAGGGGCTGGAACCACCCTCAACTGACTGTATAAGTGTCAACATTTAGAATGCTGTTTGGGCTTGGCTAGTTATTGTCAGCTTGGTATAATCAGAGAGGTGGAGACCTCAGTTGAGGAAAAGCTCCATAGACCAGTCTGTAGCCAAGCCTGTGAGCCATTTCTTGATTATTGACTAGTGTGGGAGGGCCAAACCCATTATGTTTGGTGCTACCCTTAAGCAGGTCTTAGATGGTGTAATAGAACAGGCTGAGAAAACCATAGGAAGCAAGGCAGGAAGCAGAATTCCTGTATGGCCTCTGCTTCAGTTCCTGCCTTTAGGTTCCTGTCTTGAGTTCCTGCCCTGGCTTCCCTCAGTGATGGACTATGACCTGAAAGCTGTAATAAACTTTTTCCTCTCAAGTTGCATTCATAGTGTCTTATCACAGCATGTAACTCCCAGCCAAGACATAGGAATTATACTGTTAGGAAAGTGGCAGTAGTGGGTTTTCCTGTAGGTCCCATAACCTCACCAGTCATGAGTGGTTAGCCAGGTTCATAGTACCAGGCAAGCTTTCTCCCCATTGAGCAGACCTTAAATACAATTAGATAAATGTTGGTTAGCTCCAAAATATAAGTACCACTGTTTCACCTTTGGGGATATCCTGCCATGCTAGTCATACCTGGTAGAACTAGTGATTGCATTTTTTCCTTGGCAGCTGGCATTCCACCCTCTGTTGCTGTCAGAGCTGGCCATGTTCTTTATGGGTCAGACCCTACTTGATGATCCAAAGACTTACATCCAAAGTATATGTTATTTCTATCAGAAGTGACTTACCTTCAAATTCTGGGAGGAAACAAAGGGAAACAGCAATAGTTTATGTTACTTGTGGATCTCTTGGACTACCCTGTCCAAAAACCCCAAAGCAGATTTCCCATGCATGGTCCTGTGGGTTTTGTTAGATAGTCGATGACTCCTGACAGGACTATTATCACCAAAATGGGATAGCTTCATTTAAAATATTTGTATGTATGTATGTACATATGTATGTATGCATGCATGCATGCATATATGTATGTATACATATACACTTATATGTAATTTTAAGTAAACATAAAATAATGCTTCCCTGTAGGTTTTTAAAACACCCATAGCATTATTTATTCTTCCCCTCTTCTTCTACTTCTATGCAGTCTTCCAGCTCCTTTCCATATTACACCCACCTCAGTATTTCACATTTCCTTTTCAAAACACCTGTTTTCTACTACCTTCCCCCAAATGAGAGCTTCTTCCCCATGTCACTCCCTGCCGTGCTCCCTTTTAACCTGCCTGGTTCTTGCAGTTACTCCAACCTATATATTCACACGTAAAGACTCCAAGATAGGAATAAAAACAAAATTGGCATCGGTCTTTCTAGGTCTGGGTCACCTCACTCAACATTAAGTTTCTAGTTCCACCTATTTCCTGACTTCCTTTTTCTTTACAGCTGGATAATTCTGTAATATATATGTATCATGTATTTATTATTCATTATTAGTTGAACAATATTTAAGTAGTTTCCATTTCCTAGCTACTGTGAATGGAGCGGCAGTGACTATGACTAAGCAATCATATGCAGAGTTTGTTGTCACTTGTTTTCTTTAAAAACAAAAAACAAAAAAAAAAACAAAGTTTGACAATTGTTATCTTTGCCCAGAAACAGTTTCCTGAGAGGGAGATGATGTCTGTAAGTCTCAATAAGACCATAACACAGTTACAACTCTTTCTTCCTAAGAGGAATCCAGGGTTTTGGGTAAAGCAGCTGGGAAACTATTCAACAGAATATAGTGGAGGCATTATACCATACCTTGTCAACATTTAAGCTTTCTTCATGCTTTTTCTCTAATTGTCAGGTCCTTCACAGTTTGTCTTTTTTAAAGGTATATTCTTTATTTACACTTCAAATGTTGTCCCCTTTTCTGGTTCCCCCTCCCCCGAAAATCCCATAAGCCATCTCCCCTTCCCCAATCAACCCAACCCCACTTCCCTGTCCTGGTATTCTTTTACACTATGATATCAAGTCTTTCCAGGACCAAGGGCCTCTCCCTCATTTGATATCCAACAAGATCATCCTCTGCCGACGATGTGTCTGGGGCCGTGGGTAATTCCAAGTGTGCTCTTTGGTTGATGGTTTGTCCCTGGGAGCTCTGGGAGTACTGGGTGACTCACATTGTTGTTCTTTTATGACACTGCAAACCCCTTCAGGTTCCTGTCAGCAAGCACTTCTTAGCATCTGTAATAGTGTCTGGGTTTGGTGTCTGTATATAGGATGGATCTTCAGTTGGGGCAGTCTCTGGATGGCCTTTCCTTCTTCAGTCTCTGCTCTACACTTTGTCTTTGTATTTCCTCCCATAAGTATTTTGTTGCCCTTGCTAAGGACTGAAGCATCCACCCTTTCATCTGCCTTCTTCTTGAGCTTCATGTGGTCTGTGAATTGTATCTTAGGTATTCTGAGCTTTGGGCTAATATCCACTTATTAGTGAGTGCATACCATATGTGTTCTTTTGTGACTGGGTTACCTCACTCAGGATGATATTTTCTAGTTCCTTCCATTTGCCTAAGAATTTCATGAAGTCATTGTTTTTAATAGTTGAGTAGTACTCCATTGTGTATATATACCACATTTTCTGAATCTATTCCTCTGTTGAGGGACATCTGGGTTCTTTCCAGCTTCTGGAAATAAGGCTGCAGTGACCACAGTGCTGGAGACAGATGATGGGGATAATGACCTGCCAGCCTGGTAATTAGTGACCTCTAGGTAAGGAAAAAATGCTGTGTCAAAACCTAGTGGATATCAGTGACAGAAGACTTCAACGTTTTGATACCACGTGTACATTCACTTCTGTTCACATATTCCAGGCTGGACTTGTTTTCCATCATATTTTACAATATGGTTCAAAATAAGTTTCTGCAAACTTCACTTTTTTGGTAGATGAATAGATCATTTGGGTGTTTGCATAACTCAAACATGGCAGTATTCAGGGTATGCCCAGGTGATCTAGTGATAGTTTATATAATTAGATATTCTTTTCAAATAACTTTTAACTTAATTGGGTAAAATTATCTTTAATTTCAAAATGAATTCTATTGGTGGTGATAGAGATAATTGTTTTTAGGTAATTGGTGTTCATAATTTATTGTAATTAGCAGAATCTGAATTAGAGGTGATCTCATTGGAAGACGAAATCAGTTGTAATGAGACTATAAATAACCCGCAGCAGGTATGTAAATATTTAAAGTTAAATTGTCAACAGTACTGTTTTGCTTTAAGACTTTAGCATAGGTTAAAACAAACTAACCAAGCATTCTGCCAGCTAGTTAAAAATGCACTATTCGCTTTTATCTGGTTGTTTAAGACAATAGTTTCTGACTCGTTCTCTTTCTTCTGGATCCAAAAGAACCCTAATAATAATATTGCCGTATTATCTATAGAGCCTTAAAATTTTACTGATTTTTCAAATTAAGAATAAACCTATTGGTCTGATGAACAAATTGTTGTGTCCTATGAATACAATTGGATTGAACATAGACTACAATATATGTTATTACTAGAATATTAATTTCTATTTTGTATAATTTAAATTCCCCAAAGTTCAACTTTTCAGCCGTGTTACTTTATGTAAGCTAGACCGGACCATTTTGGTGAACATTAGATCTTTCAGCATAGAAAGATTGTATGTGGCAAACTTGAGGCAAACACTAAATATATCACATGCCAACAGATCCACCTTGGAAGGACTAGAGTTTGTTTTGAGAAAGTTCTCCATCTCAGAGAATAGTTATGCCTAACTTATGTTCCTATTTTCACAGCCTCTACAGTGATAATACTGCCCTGGCATAATGACTTGCAGGGTTTTGAAGTCTTTTCATATTTTAGATGGGCCGCAGGTTGACCAAAGCATTATTAATGTTCTTAATTTTAGCAATGTTGAAAGTTCTAGTTCAAGAGAAGTTCATATTTCACCAAGTATACCTTGGGGTACAGTGGACAGAAGAAAGTTCTGTAACTGCCTAAATTATTGGAGGAAACTTGTAAAGTTGGATTGTGAACCCATATATTTTCCTTACTTCTTAAATGTTTCAATTAAATTTCAGTTACTCAGGTAATCTATTCATTTAAAATAACTGTGCAGCTACCAGGGAGAATTTAGTAAGAACAATAATACTCATGAGGGAGGTCGTGGTTTAGAAATGATGCTGTTATGGAGACAGAATTTTTTGTTGAATAGTTCAGCTTTATTTAAAGGACAATGGGGATGAAATTGTTGATCACAAAGGATCAGCATTTGATAAGGATTATAAATACTGGATATTCAAAACAATATGTTTGTTAAGAGTCTCACTGGTGTGAATTCTCTGTTGCATATCTAAGAGATAGGCTAAAATTAAAGGATTCACACCTTCAATATATTTGAAAGTTTTCTCTCCGTAAGTATTCTCTAACGAATTTTCAGATAATATTTCTTGGTAGAAGATTGTTCTATATACTTCATTCATAAAGTTTCTCTACTGTATAAAATCTCTGATAATTTCTCAGACTGATTGTAGGTGATGCATTTTTCACATACACAATATTTATAAGCTTTATCTCATGTATGAATTCTCTGATGCCTTCTCTGGCTACTTTTCTGGGTAAAGCAGTTGGCACATTCACTGCATTTGTAGGGTTTCTCTCCTGAATGACTTCTCTGATAACTTCTAAAATGGGATTGTCAGGCCACAAACACTACATTTGTAAGGTTCCTCTCCTGTAAGTGTTCTCTGATGAACACTTAGAAGGGATTGTTAGGCAAAGCATTTGTCACATTCACTACATTTATAAGGATTCTCTCCTGTATGAATTCTCTGATGAATTCTCAGACTAACTTTGTGGGTAAAGCATCTGGCACATCCACTGCATTTGTAAGGTTTCTCTCTTTATGAATTCTCTCATGACTTCTCAGACTAACTTTGTCAGTAAAACATTTGCCACAAACACTACATTTGTAAGGTTTCTCTCCTGTATGACTTCTCTGATGCATACTAAAATTGAATTTGCATGTAAAACATTTGTCACATTCACTATGTTTGTAAGGTTTCTTCCCTGGATACATGGTCTGCCAATTTTGAAGACTGTCTCTCTGGGTAAAGCATTTGTCAAATTCACTCCAGGATTCACTCAACTAATGTTTTGTTTCACCATGAGTCTATGTTTAGTGAGAAGAATCTCATCAAATTCTGAATTTCTATTGTGTTCTTTCATCCCTATGTGGATTCCTTGATTGAGACTAAAGATAGGACACCCGTTAAAAAAGTTTGCACATTCTTCATTCTTCATATTTGCGAAATTCTTCAGTGTTCCAAGTTTTATGTCTTTTTAAGTTTGAGGATTGAAGAGAGGCATCTCTGTGGTTAGTTTTATGAGCTGCACTTTGGCTAGATTCATGAATCATATTGCTAAACGTGTTACATTTAGAAGTCTTCTCTAGGATAGTCACATACTCATGGACAATGTACTGTGTGCCTTGATCCAAGACCTTGCCATACATTTTACATATGTGATGATTTTCCACAAACAACAGATTGTTGTAATTGTCCAATATCATATCCATGTACAATGCCTTCTGAGCAAAATTGAGACATTCCCATTTACACTGTGAGAAGTCCAGAACCATGTCCTTAAAGGTGAACAGACCCCACAAACAATAGATTGTTGTAATTCTCCAACATCACATCCATGTACAATGCCCGCTGAGCCAAAATGAGACATTCCCATTTCTCCACTGAGAATTCCAGAGAAATGTCACTGTAGCTTATCAGACCTTGTGGAGTGTTTACCAGAGAAGCAGTCATTCATTTTGTTGTTCTTCTCCTGGTTTTGTTGTTCTTTTCCCTGCCGGAACTCTTCTGGCAGGTGACAGAACCAGCTGCTGAATGTTCTAGGGAGTCAGTGCAGCAACTGCAGCTTAAGGAAGTTTTCGGGTTCCACAAATACCAGGCACTCGTCTCCAACCATGACTTCCTGACCAAGAGGCAGCCAAAATACATGGTTAATCATGGAGACAGATTTTTGTTCTGAGATATAACAGAGTTAACTTCATAGACAGGTATGTGGCAGAAGGTCTGAATCAGACACTTCTTATAAAACCTGCAGGGAATACAGGAGCGTAAGTGCAGCCTGATTTGTGCCTAATAGAACCCAGCTGTGTGAAAGAGGAGACTCTTCTGAAGTGTAAGAAGAGTAGTAGGAGGTGACACTAACAGGAATCCTCACTATGTGTAAAGGTGTTGGTATTTAATATATTTTAACTTTGTGTAAGGTAACTTACTTTGCCTTAAATTTGTCATCTATGATGATAAGGTAACATTGGGTTATTAAATGGAATAAGTCATGCAAAATGTTTTACCTATGTGTATAATATTAAAACTCTATCATCTTACATTGTATCCAGGATTCTGCTGTGTACTCTGTGTGACTATCCAAGCCATCTCACACCAGAGTTTTCTAGTTCAAACACTGTTTGAATCTTAATTAGCATTTCATAACAGCTATATTTTAAGGAAAGTGGATGTTAATATGACAAACATTTCAAAACAAGACAGTGTATGTAAAGAGCATTCAGCTATCTCATACTAGTGTCATAAGGGAGCAACCATTCAAAGTGAATTATAAATAGATTATAAACACTTCTAGAGGCCTGACAAGGCTAAATGGTAAATACTGCAAATATTTTGCCAAGATGGTGGCATAGAATATATTTTTAAAAAATATTAACATCTGTAATTTGGTTAATATGGCCTGGGGCAAAATGAGACAACTTATACAGTGTGCTATTTACCCTATTGAAAACCATTCAATAAATAGATTCTCTCCTTTCAGTTTTATGGCACTATGAAAAAATGCAAGAGGAGTGGTTATATCATATCATTTCTGACAAATGTGACTTAGGTTTCTCTTGTTGTGTCAAAAGACCTTTACAAAAGCATCTCTATGAGGTGATGACTTATTTTAGCTTACAGTTATGTTGTAGCTGATCACCAAGGGAAGTCAAGGCAGGATCCCAAAGCAGGGACCAGGAAGCAGGAACTGAAGCAGAGGCCATGGAGGAATGCTGCCTACTGGCCTTCTCTTCCTGGCTTGCTCAACCTGGTATCATTATACCATCCAGGACCACCTTCCCGGGGGCGGCACCACTCAACAGTGTGTAGTGCCCACCCACATCAATCACCAATCAATAAAATGAACACCTCCACAGACTTGATCATGAGCCCCAATAGAAGCAATTCCTTGGTAGGAGCTCTCTTTCCAAAGACTCTAGCCTGTTTCAAGTTGATAAAAATACTAATCAGAACACAGAGTTTCTTCCCATTGTTGTCATTCTCTGTAAGGTTTATTGTTAATAAAGTTGTTAAAATGTATCTAACTACACAGACTCTTCTTGTATTCTTTTTTTTTATTGGCATCTTCCTTTTTCTTATTCGATGCATTTTTTATTTACATTTCAAATGATTTCCCCTTTTCTGGCTTCCCACTCCCCCAAAGTCCCATAAGCTCTCTTCCCTCCCCCGTTCCCCCATCCACCCCTTCCCACTTCCCTGTTCCAGTATTGCCCTATACTGCTGCACTGAGTCTTTCCATAACCAGGGGCCACTCCTCCGTTCTTCTTGGACATCATTTGATGTGTGGATTATGTTTTGGGTATTCCAATTTTCTAGGCTAATATCCACTTATTAGTGAGTGCATACCATGATTAATCTTTTGAGACTGGGTTACCTCACATAGTATGATGTTCTCCAGTTCCATCCATTTGTCTAAGAAGTTCATGAATTCATTGTTTCTAATGGCTGAATAGTACTCCATTGTGTATATATATACCACATTTTTTGTATCCATTCCTCCGCTGAGGGACACCTGGGTTCTTTCCAGGTTCTGGCAATTATAAATAGGGCTGCTATGAACATAGTGGAGCACGTATCCCTATTACATTCTGGGGAATCCTCTGGGTATATGCCCAGAAATGGTATAGCAGGATCTTCCAGAAGTGATGTGCCCAATTTTCTGAGGAATTGCCAGACTGATTTCCAGAGTGGTTGTATTCTTTTTTAAAAAAATATTTATTTATTATATGCACTAGAGTTGTCTTCAGACCCTCCAGAAGAGGGAGTCAGATCTCATTACGGATGGTTGCTGGGATTTGAACTCAGGACCTTTGGAAGAACAGTCAGTGCTCTTCACTGCTGAGCCATCTCTCCAGCCCTCTTCTTGTATTCTTAATACATAGGTTACTAGTTTTTATGTTTCAAACTCTATGTGCATTTTAAAAATTGTAAAGATGCAGTCTTTTCTACACATCTGGAATTCAACTTCTTTCCCATAGTGTTTATCCATAAAATAGTAATTTCTATAAGGATGCATCTTTCGTGTCTTTAGATTTTGATTATCTCTTCAAGTGGCCTCCAATTAACAATTTAGTCCCTGTTTCTGCTGTCCTTGTGGTGAGGTCACCAGTTTGAAAAAATTACTAGAAAGGATCAATGGGAATCTCATCAAGTGTGACTACATTGTAGTACTGTCAAGGCAGAAATGACTATGAACATGGGGATGCTTGATGGTGAGTGAGGCACACAAATGGCACAAGTGTCATAATTAGTTCATCCTGTTAAAACCACCCATATTTCTTTTGTGACTAACAGAGCCCGGGACAATGAAGTGCACAGACAGATGCTGCTACTGAAAAACGGAGCCCATAGCTACCACGAATCCTGAAAGCATGAAGTTGGCTACTACAAACAGCTGAAAGAGAAAAGACATAAATATATGACTAGAAAATATCTAAACAGGCCTCAAGGAACATGATCAGAGTCTTAAGGACAAGCTGTGGTGGAAGAAATATTTTAAGGAACTCTTTCAATGTTGGTGCTGTCCACCTGGCAGAGAGGAATTCTGGACCTGGTTGGAATACTGGCTGTGGAAATACTGTGTGGTCCTCGTACTCCCTTAGTCCTTCAGTATCAGTTTTATAAAGTCAAAAACCAACCCACACATATCATGGAATACTTGTATACATGAAAATAAAAACTCAAAGTAATTTGTGCAGCCAATGGTAATTGATAGCCAATGGTAAACATATTAATTAAAATTATCTCTACAGACTATGTTGAGTAGATATCTACTTCAGAAGGACTTTCTATGAAAGATTTATTCCATTTGTATATAGCAGGTTGATTAGTCAGTCTAGATCAGAGTATTGATAGTTCTATGTTCTATGCTAGAGATGGAGAAACTGAGTTTATCAAAAATTTTATAAAAATTTGTGGATTCAAAATATTTTTGTGATTTAAAACATTTAGAACTAGGAAATAAGTTTAAGGGTTGTGGAAAGGGTTGTTTTGAGTTATTTTACTAAATACAAGATGTGAGTTTTCTTTTGTGAAAATGACTGTTTTCTTCATATGTTGATGTCAGCAGTATCATATACATCCATTTATTATATTCTGAGTAAGTCTTTGATTTCATAGAGTGCATTACTGGAGAGGAAGGAGAGCATTCTAGCTTCCTTTTGTTTTGTTTTTGAGGCAGGGTCTCACTAGGTTGCCCTGCATGTCCTGAAACTTGCTATGTAGATCAGAATGGCTTCGAACCCAGATGACTCTATCTGTCTGCTGCTGGAGTGCTGAGATTTAAGAGACACACCACCAGGACTAAACTAAGATCCCTAGCTTTTGTTTAAAAAATATACTGCTGAGAATAGATGGCAACTGTGGATCATGGAGGTATAATCTGATATGTATAGAATTTCTTGGCCAGTCTTGGTAGTCACATGCTTGCCTAGCAGGCACAAAGCCTCAGACTTGATACCCCTTCCTGACATCCGCCTGGTGTTCCACATCTATAGTCCCAGCACTTGGAGGTAGATGCAGGAGAATCAGGTTAGAGGCCAAGGGAAGGAAAGACCTGGTAGAATAGAGAATGCAACAGAGAGAGTATCTGCCAGAGTTTGAGAGTGCGGTGATGTTGAGAATCCGAGAAATCCTGAGCAAGTGTCATTCCTTACATCACTTAGAGATGAAATGTGAAGTGCAGACCTGGAGGATCTCACAGCTTTAGATGGAAGAGGCTGGAAGAGCAGGACAAGGAAGTGGTGGGGGAGGAAGAAGAGGAAAGTCAGACACCAGGCTGCAGGGCAATCCTGGTTAAACAGGCACATCCAGTCATGACCATAATTGTTTAGGGAGAAAACAGTTCCAGGGGCTGTGAAGAGTAAAGAAAAAGGCTTGAAATGTCCAGAATAGGACGCCATGTTCCTAAGCGTAATGTTCCTTCCAAATTCATAAGGAGAAACTGGAGCTTGTGTGGGAACTAGAGGCTGTGCTGAAGGCAAGTAGGCAAGGCAGCCACTATACCTTTCCATTTCATCTGGCAGGTGAGCCTGTTTCTCCTCCAAAGGTCACATCCTGCCAGCAACACTGCAGTCAGGAGACTGCTTTCTGTAGCACCCGCTACAGAAACCCTAGGAAACCACCTGGGCTAGATGCAGTTTGCAGGAAGGGAAGTTGGTGAAACCCCAGGTATTTGAGCAAGGAAGGTTTAGTAAAGCATTCCCTTAGTCTGCAGTCTTTGCAGCCTGGTGTCCAGCCAAACACTGCTTCCCTGCTAGTGGACAGGACTAGTCTGTGCTGGCTGACTTAGGCTGGCCAGCCAGTGTGCATGCACAGTATCCAGCAGACACTGTGCCCTCCTGTGTTTACATGTGTTGCCTGGCAACGGTGGCATGCTACTCCTTCAATCCCTGCCCCAGCAATTGACAGAAGTCTTAGTACTGCTTCCCTTGGGCTGCTTGCTGTGACAGATTTGAACTTGCTTTCTCGTGCTCCATCTGGCTTAGGAGAGAGAGACAGCCAAGGGCGGGGAACGCCCACCTTTAACACCATGAAGAAAATCCTGGGCTTCTGTAATCAAAGTCAGTTGTCCTCACCATCCTCTTACAACCCCAGCTGATCTTTTCTGGGTTCTGGACATCAATGTGACAGTGTTGGTACCCTCCCCATACATAGACACCTCAAAGACTGAAAGGTCTTCTGACAGTGCCTCAAGGCTGTGAGCCTGGAAGATGTGGCCACAGTGCATCAGAGGCTCATCCTTAGCAGCAATGGAAGGAACGGCTGAGACAGGAAGAGCAAGTGACTGGAACTGGGAGGAAGTCAAGGGGCAGGCCGTAGAGGTGAAGTGCTGGCTGTTTGGACAACGGACCTGGGAGAAGAGTAAGGAAGAGCATTAAGGGTGCAGTGGGAATGGAAAGACGGTCCTTTGCATCTGCACCTGGAGTCCAGGTTGTTCTTTGTGTGCACAGAAACCCCTGGAATGCATCATCTGATTCCAGTTCCAACCTCTGGTAGCTAGGATGGCCAGTCCACTATGCTCACCTGGGTCTGTCTAGATAGTGTTTGGTGCATTCCAGCAGCTGGGCAGCCTATCACTAGATATTATTTTGTCATCTTACCAAACCATAGCCCGGTACTTGCCCAAGAGTCATGCCTTGCTAACCCTGAGCACAGACCCAGGCAGCCTCCAGGTTACTTCAGTGTGTTGGAACCACCTGCTTGGGCAGACAGACCTATGATGACCAAGGAATCCTCTATGGTTTTCTGACCCCCAGACTCAAGATTTTCTTTTGCTGTGCTTGTCACAGAGGAGTCCCTGCCCGTGGATGCATATTATTTTGGGAAAACCCAGGGAAGAGTAAAATACAAGGATGTCTGGACTGCAGCTTCTGATCAAGCTTAATGAGCCTCTTGTGAATATCCTATTAGAACATGAAAGGGAGAATCTTACCTGTTCTCTGTTTTAGGAAGTAGTATAAAATGAATATGTGACAACTCTCTGCGGCAGCACCAGAGAGTCCGCGCCAGTCTAGCCGCACTAGACTCTCTGGTGCTGCTGGCCTCTTGGCCTGCAAACTCTCTGCCCTGCGGGACCATAGGGCCTCCACTGAGCCATTTCACTTAGCCATCCCTCTGTTAGCCATCTCTCCAGTGGGGGGACATGGAGCATAATCTCCTCAGAGCTGCAGGTCTGGGTCCTTAATACTTGTTCTATCATAGACTAACATGTGTTATGTGGTGAAACAAGGAGGGGGGCACAGATAACTCACAATCTGAGTTAAGTTTCAGGATCCTTGTGTAGGAAGATAAGGTGCCACTAACTGGAGCTTCCTCTACCTCACTCTTTGCTGATGCTCTGGTCTTCTACCTCAGCCCAGAGGTCCTGGTCCAAGCGAGATCTATGAACACAGCAATCTTGTGCTACCTAGAGATTGTTAATATTGATGTAACTCAAAATCACTTTTATTTATTTGTTTTACATATTTATTTATACTTTTATTAGGTCATTTCTTTCTCATTTTATGCATTTATTTTACTGCAAAGTGAATTGAACCCAGATGCATACTCAGGCTGAGAAAAATCTATATGGCTGTGCTATGTCTGAGGACTAGATATACACACGGATAAATATGCATATATATCTACATGAAAACAGTATATATGTTCATTAGTTATCTGAGAAATAGTCTCACTCTGTGACCCAGATCTCAGTATGTTCCGCAGCATATTAACCTTCCTCAACCACTATACTGCTGAGAAAAGTACTGGTATTTTTTCATTTGTATTTAAGACAGGATCTTGTTCTATTGCTGGGACTGGTATTAAATTACAAGCTCTGGTGATCCTACTGCCTCATCTTCTTGGGTATGGGACATAGGAAAAGGACTATGGAGTACCCAGTCATCTTTGGAATCTATGCTGGAGCAGGGTTGAGAAAGACTCATGGCTCTAATGACAACTGCATTATCTGACCCTGACATCCGCTCACAGATACTATGTTAGCAGCACTACCTACTGAGTCTAGCCTCATTTTCATACATCCAATAGCTCACATAACCTGGGACTTGGCTACCAACTACACCCCGGGAATCCTGGGCCAATGTACTTTGTATCCATCACCCTCATGTATCATGGGAAATGAGCTGATGCCAGGAAACAGTGCTGTCATATCAGTGGGAGTGTCGTGGAGACTGCTTATCACATGGCAACGGGGAAACAGAGAGAAAGACAGAACAAGGGTATCTTTTCAAAACATGACAGCATATGGTCTACCACCACCATAAGGCCCCATCTTTCATTTGCCACCACTTCCCAATATCTTGGAAATTAATATTTCAACACATGAATTTTGTATGGCAATATATCTAGATAATAATATGAGGTAACTGCAGGCTTGGGCTCTCTACAACTAAGGCTTTATCCTGATAGGAATTCATCCTGCCCATAGAAAGTTTACTGTCCTCCTAGTGAGGTTTAACTTAAAAAAATTATCTATTTATATTAACTGGGTACTACTAACTTCCCATCATATCTGGGAAATCAGGAGTCTCATAAGACTGCTCTGTTTTTATAAAAAGATATTGAAATGTTTGCTAATATGTAGGCTCAAATTGTTAGTTTCAAACACATGCCTGTTGAAAGCTGCTTGAGACACAGTAGTTATGGAAGAGGATGCTAAAGTTCATCAACAGATGAGTATTTATCTTCATATATAATGAAACTTACCTGAGTTTCAGGCAAGTTGTATACTACTTATAACATTTTCACGAGATGATTATGTCATTTCTCTCCTGATTTGTCTTTCCAAAAGTTTCAATCGTAGCATACAAAAAGTGGGCTTTGTTGTGGAATGTTCACATATATTATCATATTTTGACCACTTCTTTCTCATGAGCCTATATACTTCTGGAAGTTAAAACCACATATATGTTTTATAAATATGTGAATATAGAACTTATATGCATATATAATTTAAGTGTTCTTTATTTTTGAAATTTTTTGTATTAAAACAGTAAAACATGATTATAACACTCCCCATTCTTACTACCCATATTTCCCCCATATCTCCTAATGATATTAAGTTTTTTATGTGCTAAAGTATGATTGTGATTTTTACAAAGTGAGGTTATTTTACATTACATAATACCTAGCTTTATTTAATTTTCTACAGATGTCATGATTTCTTTTTCCTTTATAAGAAAAAACTTCTGCTATATATTTTATCAGACTTTCTTCATTCTCTCATGTTTTGAAGGAGATCTCCACTGGCCCTTTTTCTCAACTCTATCAACTAGTACCACATATAATATGGATGTACAAGTAGTCTGCTGCATGTTGTCTTAGTGTCTTCTATCTATATATTCATAATTCCAGGTCTTTTAAAGATAAAAGGTGACACAATGCCTCACAGCATACTGTTAATTATTAAATAAATGCTTCTGGGAACTGCTTTGTTCTTAAATATTCTACTTGAATAAACCATGGTAGATGTCTCTGGTTTGAATTTTCAAAATAAAAAACACTTTCATCTCAGAACCCTGCCTTCCTTCTCATTCCTGAAACTGAGTATGCTGGAGTCATAAATCAAATGATTCTCAAACTGTTGAGCTCTTTGAAATGTGCCAACTTGAACCAGAAATAGAAAGTCTTCATGAAAGCAGAGTCACCAGAATATATGGTATTTCTTTTTATGTATTTTCTACAAAGATGGTCTCAATAGATTGCTTTTCACACTGCAGGAAAAGTGTATTCCAGCTTTCATAAAATAGAACTGTATTCACCTATAAAAATCCTGTGTATTCCAAATAAGTTGTCTATCTATATGGCTGATAACATTGGTGTGAATACTCATTTCCTCATTGGGGGTTTTGAAAATTGCCAGTTGCTAATTGATACTGAAAACTTAATTTTTCTATCAACTTTCTGGCCTCCTTTGGCCATAACTACTGCCATCCCCGGGAAACACTGTAAGCATACTGCACATATTTAGTTTTATATATATATAATTATACATGTATGTATATATAATTTATATAATATATTCTGTTGCATATATTACATATTATATATTATATAGCATAATATTTAATATATTAAAATATACCTTTGTATATTCCTTCAGAAATACTGCATATCTTTGATGGTTGATATGCTTCCTAGAACACATAACAAAATAGAATCATATCAAGATGTTTGAAGATAATTGCAAATGAAAAACCAACACAAAACAGGTTTTCATTCATTTTAACAAAAATAAAATTCAGTTCATATTGTCAAAAGGTTTTTCCAAGAGAAATGAGCATTTATTTGCTAAAGAACTTTCCCATTTTATAACTTATATAACATAAAGCTTGATATATATTTCATATTTTGTTTTCCTTGCTGCTGATTCTAATTATCCTCTTATAACTGAAATATTTTGCTTTATCACTAGAAGCCTACCCTGCCTGTCATGAAATCAGTGATACTTTCCGTATAAATTAGCCATCCATGAAGCCTTGTATGAATCTGAGAAATGAACCAGAAACCAAATAATCCCTGTTGATATGGTTATATATAACATAGAGTGTTTTATTATGGATTATGAAGGAGGTCAAATGCAAGTACAATCTGACCCTGTCAATAAGAACAGGAATAGGCTAGACATTTTTATTTAACTAGACTCTTGATAATATATATTCATCTCATAAAATTCTTTGGGAAACTAATAGGAGTTACTTTTAAACCTTCATAAAAGCATGGTGAATTAAGAGTTCATTTAAATTCAAAGAGTGTGCTACATATTCTGCATTTGCTTGTGAAGAATGGAAAATTCTTTACCAAAAGGTTACAACAGTTCTGACAGAAGTGCTCCTCCAAAATTTTTCTTGAGACACATGATGCAGAGAAAGTGGATAATTTGGCAACACACATGACTATAAAAATAATTATTTCCCTAATCTCACATATGTCATAAGAAGGAAAGCTTATATCAGGAGAGGAAAAGCACAGACGTATAGACATTTAACTTGCAGGAGAATTTTTAAAATCTGGCCTTCTAGAACATGAATATTAATTGTGAAGTTAAGATAATGGCAAGGAAGGGCAGGGGAGCATCTCCCCAACAGAGAACAAGTAGTGGGAATCATTTATGGAAGTCCCAAAACTATGAATCACTAGGAAGCATCACTTGTGTACTATTTTTTTCTCCCTGATTTCAAATAATGTAAAAGTACAACGAGTCTGAAGCCCTCTCTTTCCAATCTAATGGTTATAATATGGTGAAGATTTATTTTATGCACACCTATTTATGACAATTGTATGATTAAACAATGGTAAGAAATCCATGAATACTTTGAGAATTCTTTAATCTGTCTAATTAATTTATCTTCCCTTGTAAGTATCCAGAGTATCTTGTCATGATTCAAGGAATATCATTCTTCAAATTTCACTTAACATCAAAATCACTACTCCTGATGACAAAGGACTTTGAATATTTTTAAGTGCTTCTTTGCCTTTCAAGATTCCTCTGTTGTGAATTCTCTGTTTAGCTCTGTACCACATTTTTTAATGTTTAGGTTATTTGGGCTTTTGAAGATTAACGTGTTGAGTTCTTTACATATTTTGGATATTAGCCTCCTGTGGGATGTAGAGTTAGTGAAGATTTTTTTCCCAATCTGTAGGTTAAGGATTTGTCCTACTAATGGCTACTTTTGCCTTTTAGAAGCTTTTCAGTCTTATGAGGTCCCATTTATCAATTGTTGATTTTAGATACTGAGCCATTTGTGTTCTGTACAGGAAATTTCCCCCTGTACCAATGAGTTCGACGATCTTTCCCACTTTCTCTTCTATTAGACTCAGTATATCTGGTTTGATGTTGGGATCCTTGATCCACTTGGACTTGATCTTTGTGCAAAAGGATAAATATGGATCTATTTTATTTCTCCTACATACACATCACCAGTTAGACCAGCCAAATTTATTGCAGATGCTTGTCGGCCTCTCATTGGCCCTGCCTGCCTTGCCTCAGCAGAGGATAACATGGAACTGTATGTTTTTCCACTGTATGTTTTTTGTTTCTTTATCAAAGATCGAGTGTCCATTAAGCCTATGGGTCTATTTTTGGGTCTTTGATTCTATTCCATTTATTGACTTATTTGTGTCTATACCAATACAATGTGGTTATTGTCACTATTCTTTTATTAGAATTTAAATCAAAATGACCCTGAGATTCTACATCATACCAATTCAGAATGGCTAAGATCAATAACTCATGTGACAGCACTTGCTGGCAAGATGTGGAGAAAGAGGAACTCTCTTCCATTACTAGTGGGATTGCAAACTGGTATAACCACTCTGGAAATCAATCTAGCCATTCCTCAGAGATTGGAAATAGTTCTACCTGATGACCCAGCTATACCACTCTTGAGCATATAACCAAAATAATCCCCACCATACCACGAGGACACATGCTCCACATGCTCATAGCAGCCTTATTTATAATAGACAGAAGCTGGAAACAACCCAGGTGTTCCTCAATTAAAGAGCAGATACAGAAAATGTGGTTCATTTACACATTGGAATACAATTCAGTCATTAAAAATGAATTTTACAAGCAAATTGATGGAACTAGAAAATATCATCCAAAATGATGTAACTCAGACCCCAAAGGACATGCACAGTATGTACTCACTGATAAGTAGTTATTAGCCGAAATGTCCAGAAGACCTAGGATAAAACCTACATGTGGACCTATGTACTGGAGGCTTTCCATGAAGATCTCTGGCCTGGATGGGTGT
The DNA here is from genome assembly GCF_947179515.1 of Apodemus sylvaticus. Lineage (NCBI taxonomy): Eukaryota > Metazoa > Chordata > Mammalia > Rodentia > Muridae > Apodemus > Apodemus sylvaticus. Next base: position 58,851,420 of record NC_067485.1, on the reverse strand, counting down.
GAGGGTTCAGGCAAAGGGGAGAGAGTGTGAGCAGGAAGAGGGAGTTGTCTCCACCACCTCCTCTGCTGCAGCTGGGTCCACCTCAGTCTCTGCTGTTGCCTTCTCAGTTGCTCCACATTGCCCTGTGCTGAGTCAGGGCAGGCAGGGCTGATGAGAGGCTGACAAGCCATCAAGGAGTGTGGGGGAGCTCTGGTGGCAGTTCAGGAGAGCAGACCTCTTCCCAAGTGACAGTGTTACAACTTTTATGACAGAAGCTTTCAGACGAAAAGTTGAGTAGTTCTCACACCTTTATTCCTTCTGGATAGGATGCTTATATACAGTTTTGGGGTGGGTCATGGTCTGACAGCAGGTACTTCCTATTGGCTTGTTCTGAGAGCTTGGGTATACCATATTTGAATCTGGGAGGGCTTGGGGTGCTGTTCCTACATGACTGATAGCCATAGACCTCTCTATAAGGGCCTATGGGAAGCTGTAGCTATGTTACTGGACCCAGGGTCCCAAGGAGTGTGGCCAAATTCCTGCTCTCTCTTGTAGGCTATGGACACCTGCTGAGTCACTGGGGTTTAATCCTGAGCTTGACCAGGGACCTATCACAGCTCACCACCCCACAACTCCCCATTTTTCTTTTTATAAGGGAGAGGTGTCCTCAGAATAAGTGTCTCCTGTTTTGGGAAAAGTTTGATACTGAACCAAGACACGATTGGTAGTGATTTTTGCAATGCTACTCATCCACTGCTTTAGAAACTGAATGAGACAGGGTGCCTAGAGAATCAAGGCTCCAATGGCTAGTATGGGAACAAGGAGGGGAAGAATCCAGGCTAACAAGGGGTTATAGTACCAAGGAGAAGGGGCGTTGGGAGTATAGTGTGCCTGGAGGTTCCCCAGAGCTTTTTGAGCATTTGTATATCTTGTGCTGAGAGACTCCAACTCAATATTTTTAGACTCCAGCAATTAGCTTAGCACTGGGTCACTGAGGAACTTGCCTTTCCGCCCTCATCTTGAGACCTTTGGCCTCAAGAGATAGCTCACACTGTCCCAGGAACTAGCTCACCACATTCTTGACACATCTGATGACTGGCCCATTGTTTATCTATACAATGCCCCAAGGATGCTTGCTTCAGATAATCTCTAACCTTCCTTAAGGCATAAGCTATTGCCTGACTTGCTCATTCTGTGCTGCCCGTCCTTGCATGAGTTGTCCTCCACCCCTTGCCTTATGATTTTTCCCCTTTAAATACTCCTGACTTTAGTTGTTCAGGGTCCTCTACCCCTGCGCAGTGTACGACTGTGGTTCCCAGAGCTCTGGAATAAAAATCCTCTTGCTAATTGCATCAAGACCATTTCTTGTGAGTGATATGGGTGTCACCTTCTGAGGCGTGGGGCACTGGGGCACCCTCGTTTTTTTTGGGGGGGGGTCTTACATTTTTTGGTGCATTGGCCAGGAAGTGTGACTATCCTTCACTCGATAGAACCGACTTGGAGATAAGGGGATCCCCACTGGAATGTGTGTGTGCCGGCCAGTGTCTTTGTTGTCCTGGGTGTCTGTCCTGCACTGTTTTCTGAATCTGAATCTGAGGAGATGCGTGCTTTTGGTGGGCAGCTGTTCTCTCAGACCATGAGGACCAGAGAACCGTGGTCTGCAGATGTGCTCACAAGACCACAGGCTGCGGCCCTGGGAGATGTCTCAGGATGTTTGGGGGAATTCCAGGGATGCCTGGAAGATTCCTGTCTGGGTATCAGAGAGGACACGGTGGTAGTTCTACTGAATTGGAGAACATATACGCCCTCCTGGCCATCTGGTTTCCTGATCTGGTTCTGTCTGTCTCGGTGGAGACAAATACTTGTCAGTCTTTGTCTTGTGTGTCTTTGTCAACAGTTTGACCATTGAACAAGTACTGTGGTTTGTTTTCTGTCTCATTGTTTGTCAAAGTCTGAGTCTATAAGCCTGTTTCAAAGCTTCCGGTTTTGCTTGCTAGCGTCTGGGGCTTGGAGAGCCTGTCTGGGGTGGTGAGTTCAACTGCCAGCCATGCTAGTAGAGACTGAGGGGTCTGGAGGAAGCTTTAGGCCCCAGAGAGAGCTGAATAATACTCTTCTCCATCTGTAAACAGCAAGGCAATAACAGCAGGAGCTATGTTTTGCTAAAATCTGATTTATCTGGTTCCTGCAGCATGTGCAGGGGCACCTGGTGTCTGAAACTATGCCCCTCTAGGGGAAAATTGTGTGATTTTCCTTGCTCTGTGTTCTTGAATCTAGAGGCCTGACAGTTGCAGGGTCAGGCTGTATATGTGGTGTTGTGTTGTATCGTGTTCTGTGTTTTTGGACTTAGATGGATATTGCTTGGATTTTAGCCCGACTGAAAAGCCACTCTCTCTGTGGCACCAAAATCAGGTCACTTGACTCAAGCATGCCAACTTAGAACAAAAGGAGATACAAAATACTTGGGCTCTGATGCCCCTAGTGGGGAAAATAAATCTTGACAAGACACTCAATGTGGCAGGTGTGAGACTTCTGGGTTTAATTTGGTACAGATAGTTTATTTCTTTTAAATTGTTTAAATTATTATGATCGATGTGATGTTAAACTTTGTGGTTATATTGTTCCTCTTGGAGAGAGGCCAAAATAAAGGAGCCCTCTAGAAGACTACATTCTAAAATATTAAGTGAAATATCTGTTTTGAGATTTACATTACAGAAGGTAACACTCCCCTTCATATCTCAACACACCATATTCAGCTTGAAGAAATTGTCTTTCTAGAGAATATAGAAATGGTCAGATTAAAAATGGGGAGAAAATAAAAGTAATTATATAGGCATAATTTCATTTGACAAAAATCTTTATAATTGTTATTAAGTTCAAGGCATAAATTCTTATTTGATACAGATTTTATTTTGATACAAAATCAAGGTTTTCATTGGTGTAAATACTAAAAACTTGAAAGTACAGGATTTACACCCAGTCCTTCTTTGCTGTTATTATTACAGATCTAAGGTGTTTAAGCCTGTGAGTTTAGGGCCAAATAGAAATATAAGGCTCTGAGTTTATTGTTAGGGTGTTTTCTAGGTTTTAATTAAAATAGCTGAAGATAGTTTAACATTCAATAGTCCACATTACTTTACATAGATAGTTGGTTTTCAAAAATGTCAAAAATCCTTGGAATATGATGTTTAAGTCTTAGAAGCTGTGTTAAGCTTTCTATATATTTTCAGTTAATATTGGTCACTCTTAGATTTCTGATGGGGTTGAAGACTGTTAGTTTCATAGAGAGCCCAAGCCGTTTAATCTTGAGAAAGCTGATATAGATTTAAATGATTTTCAGGTGACATAAAATTTAAAGCCAAGACATGAGTCAATTCTTACAATGTTAATTTTTAAGTGTTAATTCTGACAGTCTTTTAAGATAATACAGATGAAAAGGTTCTCTTTAATTGACAGGGATGATAAACTAAGTGTTATGTCTCTCTTATAGTTTATAATTTACAAAATGGTAATAATTATGCTCAATTGATATTTAGAAAGGACCAAAGAGTGGAGCAGGAGAGGACCTGAGACCACCTATCCTGATTCCACTAAGGGCATATTTCCCAAGAGACTGATTAATCTCTTTGAGACTGTTTTATTTATAATACAGGAAGCCAAAAAGAAAACCTCCTCAGACAAAAGGTAAGAGGCACCTGAAGGACCAACACCAGACTCCATTGGCAGGTCTCGAGGGCATGGCAGCCCACAAATTTGACCAAGGTATGTAAGGTTAAGCAGGGACCAGATGAGCCACCTGCAGCTTTTCTAGAGCAGCTCATAGAGGCGTTCTGCCAATATACATGCTATGACTCCAGGGGCAAGGAATATAAAGCTACTATGACAATGGCTTTTATAGATGGGGCTAGTAGAGATATCAGGAAAAAGCTTCAGAGGCTAGAGGGATTTGGTGCAGGTTGCTGAGAAGGTCTGTAGAAGGATTTAGTATAAGTTGTTGAGAAAGTGTATATAGAGATTTAATGCAGTTGGCAGAGACAGGGAGACTGAGGAGGAGAAGAAACGGAGAAAAAGAAAGAAAAAAATGACAGAAAAGTAAGCTACAGAGAATCCTGGCTATTATAGTTTTTAAAAAAGCAGAAAAGAGAGACAGAAAAGGACCAGTGTACATACTATAAGGAGAGAGGCCACTGAACCAGAGTGTGCCCTAAGAAATAGAAGTTGGGAGCAGGAATTCCCAGGTCTGGGGAAAAGTGCCCCCAAATGGCGAACCTGTAGCCGCCCGCGGCCACATGTGAACGAAAGAGAATTGAGTCAAGACGACAGTTGCTGATAGAAACTGACTTTACTATTATTTAGCCAAAATATATAGTCTTTAGAAAACAACCCTGCCTGCCCCCCCCCCCCCCCGGCAGAACTCCTTGGCTCTACTTCTCAGCGGGTTGCCTGCTTCAAGTCTAGCGGGTCTCTGCTGGTCTCCAGGTGAGACTGCTCTGAGGCAGCCTTGGTCGTCAAGGTGAAAGCACTGTATTGTTCCCAAGGAACAAGGGCTGGAGATAACACCAGCGGAAAAGTGGGGGCTGCCAGACAGCTCAGTGCTGTGGGGGAAGGCACAATTCCCCCTTAATTATTAATTTTTAACAACTCAGTGGATATAAATATATTCGTCCAATGGACGACAGGCTTTTGACCAGTGAGGGAAAACAGAGGTCCGACCCTCTTACACATTAAAGACATCTTTTTCAGGGGAGGGGAAATAGACTGCCTTAATAATTTAAGGACAGTCTCTCAATGTCAACCCCTGTTATCAGGGCAATCACTTTTAAAATGACCCAGACTGCCACATTTAAAACACCTTTTATTTCCTTGTCTCTGTGAAAGTATTCCCTGGATGGTGGTTCCCTGCAATGCTGTGGCCATTGCTAGACCCTGATTATACAAGGTGCCAATTTCAGAACAGAGACAAATATAACCAGTCAAGCCTGTCTTCCCCCTGTGAGGTCTGATGGCCTCGCGGGAGGCTGCATTAGCATTTTCATAGGCTAGCTGAGTAACCAACAGATTTTCTGTCTGAGAATTTCCAAAAATTCTATTAGCTGTTTTTAACAATCTATCTATAAAATCCTGAAAAAGCTCATCAGGAGCCTGTTTGACACCTGTTAAGTTTCCACTAAGATCTCCCTTTGATGGTAAAAGATTCCAAGCACGGCGGGCAGCCATCGCAATCTGCGCATATATTGCGATGGGAAACCCAATCTGATTAGTATTTCCTTCATATACACCTTCTCCCAGTAACATATCAGCATTCCATTCTGGATGGCCTGCCTGAGTATTTACGGTGGCAGTTCTTTTGCTAGCCTCACGCCATTCAGAACTCCAAAGCAAGAAATCTCCTCCTGATAAAGTAGCCTTACATAAAGTTCTCCAATCCTGTGGAGTTAAATTTGACTCTATCACAGTATCCAATAAAGCTTGTGTAAAAGGTGCTGTAGGGCCATACTGAGCTACAGCTGCCTTTAATTCTTTTATCACTTTGAATTCCAATGTCTGATATCGTCTAATCCTATTCTCCTGGTCTTCGATCTCAAGGACAGGAAAAGCTAAGAGTTCTGATGTATCCTGCCCTTCTCCACGAGCCTGGCTTATCGCTCTTTCTAGTGGCGATTGGCGTGTCTCAGGATCATCGTTCTCTCTAGTATTTGACACCCTTTTTAGCTACTGTAATTCATTAGTCAATTTCTGCAATTTAATTTCAAACTCCAACTTTTGTAACTGCATATCTCTCTGGATCTCGTCTCCTGCCATCAAAGTCATAGGCAGAGCAGATGGCACGATAGGGACCTATTCTTCCCCATGAGATTCAGCTGTTCTCTTTTTGGGATGAGCTGCCTTTTTTATAATTAGCTCATCAGCACTATCTCTGCGTTTTTGTAACTTAGAGTAGGGAGGGTCCTTCTTTGCAGAGGTCCTCTCCGGCAGGCTTTCTTCTTGAGATTCCTCAAGTTCTTGAATAATATCTAATTCCTCCAAGCCTCCTTCATCTATAATATCCTTTATAAGTGTATCCCAGAGGCAGAGGGTAATATTATCTGCCTTGGCTGCCTTTAGCGAATTACCAATTCTTTCCCAAGTTCTCTCATTTAATGTTCATTTTTCTTGGAACCAAGGACAGCAAGAATATATTTGATCCAAGAAATTTTCCAACCTTCCTTCTTCAAACCCTATCCCTTTCGCCTGAAGCAACTCTTGAATGTTGCGGGTGCAAATTTCACGTGAACTTTCCTGTCCCATTTTTCCCTATCTATCTATCCCAAGCAGCCATTGTGCCAGGTCAGCACAATTTTGCTTGCCTAACCGTATCCCTCTGCACCCACAACAATAGTTTCAAAGGATAAAATTTTACACCAGCGCTAGCATTTAACTCCTATAGTTGTTTACCGTGCGGATACCATCTTCTTTCCACTTTTTCTGCGAAGCTTCACCAGATAGGGTCACCTCAGGAAATTCTCCCGTATCAGGTCTGTCCGTGTTCAGGCACCATTATATAGCCGCCCACGGCCACATGTGAACCGGATACCTGGAAGAGAATTCTGGGGATAAACGGGAAGGGGACGAAAGAGAATTGAGTCAAGACGACAGTTGCCAATAGAGACTGACTTTACTATTATTTAGCCAAAATATATAGTCTTAGAAAACAACCCTGCCCCCTCTCCCCCCGACATCAAGGAGCAGGTGGAGAACTCCTTGGCTCCACTTCTCAGCGGGTCACCTGCTTCAAGTCTAGGGTCCAAGAAGCCACTGGCACCAAAAATGTATTCATGGACTACCCGAAAAACAGGGCCAGAGATAACACCAGTGGAAAAGTGGGGGCTGCCAGCCAGCTCAATGCTGTGGGGGAAGGGACACAAACCCAGGTGTTAGCCCTGGGTGAAGACAATGACTAGGGGAGATGGGGTTTCTGACCACCTCCCCCAAACCAGGATAACTGTGGGAGTGAAAGAAAAACCCACTCAGTTCTTGGTGGACACAGGGGCTCAACACTCGGTCTTCCAAGCCAATGGCACTGTTTCCAAGGAAAGATCTTGGGTCCAAGAAGCCACTGGCACCAAAAATATATTCATGGACTACCCGAAGAACAGTGGACCTAGGGATGGGATGGGTAGACCATTCATTCAGGGTCACCTCAGACTGTTCCTACCTTCTGTGGGAGCAAGGCATCCTCTCCAAAATGGAGGGCCAGATATACTTCCTGCTCAACACGCTGCAGATAGCTGGCCCAAAAAGAGAGACTGACCCCTGATGAAAAGTTGCTACAGACAGGAGCAGTTTTCTCCATGAAGGTCAGAGACAAACAGGTGCTGCTATGGTAGATGGCACAAATGTCAGCCAGGTAGATGAATCCTTACCCCCTGGCATGTCAACGCAGAAAGTGGACCTAATTGCCCTCACCAAGACCCTGAAACTTGGAGCCAGCAAGAAAATCAACAGCCACATGGATAACAGGTACACCTTTGCCACAGCCCACGCCCACAGGGATATATGCCAAAAGGACTGGTCACATCAGAGGAAACCAACAGAAAATCTTGGACATCTTAAATGTCCTAATGAAGCCAGCAACTGTGAGTATTATTCATTTTCCAGGATGTCAAAAGGGAAAAGACTCAATGGACAATAACCAGGCAGAGCAAGTGGCTCCAGGAATGGATATGCAGGAGCCTATACTGATTATGGGCCTACAAGAGACACCCACTATTACCAAGAGAAGCTTCACACAAGAAGGGAGAACTATACTCCCCAGAAAGTAAGCCAAAGACTCACTAGGCCAAATGCACAGATGGACTCACTTAAGGGATTAAAAACTTTGTCCTGGCAGATAAGGGACCAAACGTATATATTTCTGACTCAGGTTTTAGGCTAGAGAGATAATAGAACAGTGTAAGATATACCAGCAAGTAAATGCTTATGCAGCAAAGAGTAAACATGGCAAAAGACCTAGAAGAGAACAGCCTAAAATATATAAGAATTTATAAGAGCTAAGGCAGGAGAATATAGTTACAAATACCTTATAGCATTTATAGATACTTTCTCTAGATGAGTTGAAGCAGGAAACAGCTGCCAGTGTTAGAAGAAATTTTCCTGAGTTTCAGAGTGCCCAAGGTAATTGGACCAGGCAATGGTTCTGTGTTTTGTTTCTAAGGTTAGTCAGAAATTGACAGAGATATTGGGGACTAATTGGAAACATTATTGGACGTACTGTCCCCAGGGCTCAAGACAGATAGAGAAAACAAACAAAACCCTATGAGAGACCTTAACTCAATTGACCTTGGAGACTGGCTCAGGCTGGGTGGTGCCTCTCCCCTTGTTTCTGAACAGCCCCTGCCATTTTAACCTGACCCTCCTAGAGATCCTCTTTGATACCCCTACTTCTTTGGTGTCCACTGGGCCCTTCCAGGAGGTGTCCTACAACATGAGATTTGGCTCAAACTATCTGCCTTAAACACTCCAGGCATGCCAGAGACTCCTCACTGCTTCCAGACAGGTGACTGGATCTGTATAAGAAGGCTTCAGGAACAGTTGATGAAACCCTGATGAAAGAAACCCTCACCAAATTGACCACAGAGACTGGTGTTCATGATTAAATAGTGCTCCTAGCCTTTGTGCTCTTCAGGCCTTTGTTCTCTAGGCTCAAGGCGCTCGAGTGGGTGAGACAGCAAGCATGAAAGCAGCTCCGGGAGGCCTACTCAGGAGAAGGAGACTTGCAAGTCCCACATCGCTTCCAAATTGGAGATTTGGTCTACGTTAGATACCACTGCGCAGAAAACCTTGAGAGTCGATGGAAAGGCCCTTAACTCTTGACCACCCTGCTTTCTGCTTTGATGAGACCCTTAATAATTTTACTCCTTTTGCTTACAATTGGAACCTGCATGATTAACCGATTAATAGTTTTTATTAGGGAATGTATAAGTGCTGTGTAGACTTATGCTTTGCCAACAGTATCAGAAGGTAGAACAAGATAGTTCCGAATATATAGAATCAGAGATATAGGCCAAGGAGTTCTAAGATTAGAACCCCGTACTAGAAGGAGTAGGGAATGAGAGACCCCAACTCAATATTTTTAGACTCCAGCAATTAGCTTAGCACTGGGACACTGAGTAACTTGCCTTTCCACCCTCAGCTTGAGACCTTTGGCCTCAAGAGATAGCCCAACCTGTCCCAGGAACTAGCTCACCACATTCTTGACACATCTGATGACTGGCCCATTGTTTAACTATACAATGCCCCAAGGATGTTTGCTCCAGATAATCTGTAACCTTCCTTAAGGCATAAACTATTGCCTGACTTGCTCATTCTGTGCTGCCCGTCCGTAGTCCTCTACCCCTGCGTGGTGTACGGCTGTGGACCCCAGAGCTCTGGAATAAAAATCCTCTTGCTAATTGCATCAAGACCGTTTCTTGTGAGTGATTTGGGTGTCGCCTTCCGAGGCATGGGGCACTGGGGTGCCCTGGGTTTTTTGGGGTCTTACATTGACAGCTGAAATTCTTTGACATAAAAGCAACATCCCCCCACCCAGCTAAATGCAAGTTCCTAACTCTTCAGCAGTCAGTAAGTCCAGGGCTTTCTGGTTTTGGAGAGCAACTCCTGCTAAGGAGGTTGTCTGGCACTGAAGAGATTCAAGGCTGTCTGTAGTGGAACCCATTGCCTGGTCAAACTTGTCTTGGACGTTGCTGGACAGACGTTGTGTTTAGACAAGGAATGCTCTAGCAGCTCTGGTCATACCCAGTGAGACAGCAAGGCCTAGTCCAACGAGCAGAGGGATAAAGATCTCTCTCTTCTTTTGGCTTCCTCCCATCTGCAAGTTGAGTTCTTTGGGTTTGTAAATATAAACCTAGGGGACGAATATCACAGGGGTGCAGGAGCCTTGAAAAGGGGGCTTAATACAGGCACTTGTAGAGCCTTTGCACTAGAGGATGGCAGCAGGGTTAATAACAGTGATTTGGTGATAGTGATGTCGTGGACACATGTATGACGGGGTTTTAAGTAGAGCCATACAAGGCAAGGAGGCAAGGATAGGTCAAAGAGAGGAATATCCTGTGCTTTCCTCGTGGGTAGAGGTCTATGGACGTCATGAAGGGAAATGTTAATGGGAATGACTGCTAATAATGACCAGGAAAGTGAAGCACAGAAAAAGCATTGGGAGTTGGGGTGGGTTGTTAAGGGAAGGAGGTCAGCTGCATATTGGATGTATTGTAGCCAGGAGAGGGTAGCTCGTAGCTCTTTCTGAGACTGATTTTCCCGTTGGATAATATTAGGATGGGTAAAGGCTGATTTGGAGGCAGGAATAAGCTCACGGGGGAGGTGCAGATCAGCTACTGGGTATTTGGCATAGCCATTGGGGTAAAGTTCACCCATGACTTCAGTCTACCAAGGTTTCATCGCTACAAATCGCTGATGGAAAGCTGAAAATGAGTTTTAAGGTTGGTGAGCATGGTGCCACCAAGACTGGTGGATTCCATCCTGCAGCTCCAGTATCTGCAACCTTCATATGTGGAGACTTTCTGGAGACATTCACCTGTGTTTCAGTAAGGAAAACAGAGAAAAGGGCAGGGTATAGTGGAGATGGAATCTGGTTGTAGAGGGATCTCAATCCTGATTCCACATCCTTTGAGTGGACAGTGCTGGGTCCCTATAACTTTGTTGTGTCTGTTGTAGGTTTCCCTAGTGTAGAATCTCCAGTGGTAGGTGCTGGGAAGGCTGGGGAGAGGCTGGACTGTAGCAGAGTTAGCATGAAGAATTACAAAAACAGCAAAGAGAATAGAGGAGAGAGGGCTACTAAGAATGCAAAGTTCTCACAGTCTCTGGGGTGGAGAGGGATGGAGAAAAAGCACTCTTTTATGTCTATTGCTAGTAAGGGAACATTGGCAGGGATGGCTGAGATGTGGGGTAGCCCTCTTTGTGGGGAGCCCCAGAAGTACATGGTTTTGTTAATTGCCCTCAAATCTTGAAATAATCTCCATCCCCCTGAACACTTTTTCATACCAAACACAGAGGTATTCCATGGACTTCAGAGGGGGGCCAAAGTGTCGTAGCAACAGCTGCTCTTCTACCATCTGTGTGAGGGCTCAAAACTTCTCCATTGGTCCTCTGGGACCGAGATGTCTTCATTGGAGAGCCAATTGAGGCAGGGAGTACTATATCTAACAGTGGCCCCTGGAATTGGGGGTGATGGAGGAGAGTTTTTAGGGTCTCCTTGGGTATTATTTTCTTTATAGGTTGTTAGGCCTAGTGAGGGAGCCTGAGCCTTTGCTCGAGTTTAGAGACCTGTCTCTGTCACTTCCATACTGAGTAACTCAGCAGAACCTGCTTAAGCCCGCCTTTGCCTACCTAACACTGATGTGGAATAACTTTGTTGGCTCTGCCAGTCACCCCATACCCTCCATCACCCTTCCCCTCCCCCAACATCATCTCACCGCTGAAAAAACACTCACCTCCTCTCTCAGCCCTTTAAAAACAAAAGACTGATACAATTAAATGAGTTCCTGCTTTGACAGACTCCCTGCTGGAGGTGGTTATTCTCCAGAAGGCAGGAGATCCAAGCCGCAGACACTCACCATCACACTTCAGGCCGGGAGAGACTCAGCTGGACTGGGTTCTCTCCACGCTCTCAGCCTGGACCTGCTGGCAGAGAACCAGCAATAGGCAATGTCCTCTATTGTAATGAAATCTCTTGCTAGTTGGGTGGTAAGAACTGCCTCTAAGGCTTGTAAGGCTCCCTAGAGCCTGGTGGTTCAAGTAGCCACCAGGGGGCATATGAGGCAGAGAGTTCCATCTGGGTCTTCCTAGCTGTAGGCCTATTTGGTGATGAATTCATGAGAGGTACCCCCTATGCCTGGAGCTGGGGCCCAGGGATTAGTGGCCAGTCACATGGGATCTCTGGCTGTCTTAAAATTGGCCTGTCTACTCCAGTATCAATAAGGCATTTGAATGGTTGATTATGTATTTTAATGGTTAATTTTGGATGGGAGCCTTCTGAGATGCTAAACGCCCATAGGCTTCTATGGGAGTAGTTGTCCCTCTTACTGTAGGGGCTGAGGGCTGCATTGTCTGAAGTTTAAAGTCTCCAGAGGCTTACCATCTTTATCATATAGAGTGGTACTGTGTCTCCTCCAGTGGAAACCTTTGCTGCAGCAGGGACAGATTTTCTTAGGGGGGGTTAGAATCTGTTATAGGGAGAGGCTTTTGTGGGTATTCATTACTCCAATGTCCTGCCGCTCCACAATGAAGCAGGTTCCTACAGTTTCTACTGCTGTTACAAATGCCCGAGCCACGGATGTAATCTGGTTTGACACGGTTCCTATATCTTGGGTTGGCATAATCCACCTATCGTGATGCTCCTCCTGGAGGCCCTGGTAAGCTAGTCTGGATTCAGAAGTCACGCCTTCCCGTACAATGTTTTTAAGAAGGAGGTCTCTGACTGCGGGGTTGGGAATTTTTCTTTCTAGGCTCATTTTAGTTCTGAGAATAAAATCAGATAGGTGTTATCAGGGCTTTTGATGGAGAGAAAGCAGCGAGGAGGCGGGGTCTTGGCACTAAGGGTGGAGTGAGCCTATCCCAAGCTTGGGCTGCAGAGAGGTGGGTCTTCTCAGTGCCCTGCTGGCTGAGCTGCCTGCAGAGCCCCAGTAGAAAAGTCTTCCCGGACAAAGACTTCATCAAATCCCTATGGGGTGTCGCCTCTGTCCTGATTTGCCTGACTTATTGATGGCATTCATCGCGAAATAAGGCTTCCCATTCCAAAAACATTGGTCCAGGAAGGACCAATATCTTCCTCCAGGAAGGAACGACAAATATCTCTCCAAACGTGGTGGGTATTTAAGTTGGCAATATGGCTCTGTAAGAGAGATTTTGTCCAGGGTGTGTGGATGCCATGTTCCTTCACTTCCTTCCTGGGTTCCTTTAAATCTGAGGCTTGGAGTAGGCTCCAGTTGAGTGGTGTTGAAATTAACCAGGAGTACTTGAGTGGGTCCGGTTTCTACTTCCATACCAGACTCCTGCGTAATATGGAAGGCCAGGTAAGTTTTTGCAAGAGAGTCTCAAAAATTACAAAGTTGTTGGGTGATAGATGTTTGGGAGTAAGGGAGTTTTGTGGAGGTTTTGTCTATAAGTTTTGAAGGTATTTCACTTTTATGGCTTGGAGAAGGGGGAGGAGAAGATACCTTTCTCTGATTGGATGTGGGGAGGTAGAGTAAGGGGAGACACAGATGGAAACTCCTTTTTTTTTTTTTTAATGGAGCCTTGCCCTTGAGTGGTATTGGGAGGAACAGAAGGAGCAGAAGGTTTTTTTAGTGTTTCCTCCAAGGCATAAGGAGGCAGGGCTGGGTAGATGGATTTTATTTCCCTTATTAGTTGGATAAGGGCTGTGAGATCTGGAATAGAGTGGGTTTAGGATCTTGATCTTTGGGTTCATCTGACTGAGGGGGCTCAGGAGCTGTGTTGATATCAGCCTGTCCTACTTTAGATGGTCCTGTGCATTGCCGAATTGCAGCTAAGATCAGAAAAAAAAAATCACAGGAGGGCGATTTTCTGACTCTGGTATCTCAGGTCCATGAGTCCAGGCTAAAAATATTATCATTGGCCATGCCTGCTGTTATCTGATGGACTTCCTCCCAAAACAAGGAGTCTTGTCTTGTGGCTATTTTTATTCTGTGGGATTTTAGTAGGGTATGGTACTGTTAGGAGGTATGACTTTGTAGGAATAGGTGTGGTCTAGTTAGAAGAATTGTGTCACTGGGGGTAAGCTTTGAAGTTTCAAATGCTCGAGCAAAGTCTCCTCTCTCCCTCTCTGTCTCCCTCTACAATATGTAAAAAGGGAACTCTGGCATAGAGAACAGGTATTAATGGCTAAGGTGCTGACTTGGAACAAGAGAGTGGTTTTCAAAACATACAGAGAGACATGCCAGTTCTCTTTTCCTATAGGTAGGTCTAAAGTTTAAAAAGCTATTTTCTTGAAATAACTCTCCTCTGGATATTTGAAAACTTATCCAAATCCTGGAGAGGCAGCCATGGGTGCTGCAAGCTGAACTCTGGTGTTTTATGGTTTGAGCTTAGAGAGATGGCTCAGAGTTAAAGGCTAGGCCCTCAATCGTAAAATATGGGAGCTCAGATCCCAGGAACCACATGATGACTCACAACCACCTATGATGAGATCTGATGCGCTCTTCTGGCGTATCTGAAGATAGCTACAATATACTTATATATATATAATTAATCTTTAAAAAGGTGCCTGGACAAAACCCCTTAAGGCAAGACACATAAAACTTATATCCCAGAAAGACTATATAAAAACAATTGGCTATACAAACATATTCTTTATATCATCAAAAAGAGTAATGGCTTAAAAATAATTTTATATTTTTTATGCACATCAAATTATAAAGACCTGTTCTTGGTGTCCCCAATTTCTACCTCTACCACATAATAGTGTTGATTCTAGAGGACTTAATTAACTATTACAGATAATTGATACTCTTATTTCTAATTTAGAAAATTAAAATATGTACATATGACTATGATTCATTTTTAGGCTTTCTAGTTGTAACTGCTCTAACAAAAAGCAACTAAAAATGTTATGTTTATTTTCTATAATTACATAGTTATTGCCTATATTATGGTATATGCTTGGTGTTCCAACTTAGATTGGAACAAACTGTGGAACTGGCCATTTAATGAATAAAGGTTATTCATTTGAGATGTCTTTGACAATTTGATTGTTTGTTATCCTCAAAGACGAGGTAATAAACTTTTTTTTAAAAACACAATATCTTCTGCATGCTGACCTCCAGTTGAACCAGCACCATTTGTTGAAAAGGCTATCTTTTTTCCATTGGATGTTTTCAGCCCCTTTGTCGAGGATCAAGTGAGGTAACCCAGACTCAAAAGGTGACTCATGGTATGCACTCACTAATAAGTGGATATTAACCTAGAAAACTGGAATACCCCAAACATAATCCATACATCAAATGAGGTACAAGAAGAAAGGAGGAGTGGCCCCTTGTTCTAAAAAGACTCAGTGAAGAAGTATAGGGCAAAACCAGAACGGGGAAGTGGGAAGGGGTGGGTGGGAGGACAGGGGGAGAAAAGGGGGCTTATGGGACTTTCGGGGAGTGGGGGGCTAGAAAAGGGGAAATCATTTGAAATGTAAATAAAAAATATATCGAATAAAAAAAAACAAACAAAAACAAAAAAAACCCAATATCTTCTTAAAAAAGAAAAAGAGAGGGGAGATTGTATCCCTGTGCATATCATTTAAATTATGCTTGTATATTTTTAAGGAAATTTTAAAATTTGGATGCCAAAGAACTCCTTGCTGACTGTATATGGCATCCTATAACTAGTCATACTGATGCCTAGATGAGATAAAAGAATCCATTTATTGACATATGACATGATCCTGACTTAATATTGGAGAAGAAGCATGTCTATTTTTTTAAAGATTTATTTATTTATTATATGTAAGTACACTGTATAGCTGTCTTCAGACACCAGAAGAGGGCATCAGATCTCTTTATGGATGGTTGTAAGCCACCATGTGGGTGCTGGGATTCGAACTCATGACCTTTGGAAGAACAGTCAGTGCTCTTACCTGCTGAGCCATCTCTCCAGCCCCCATGTCTGTTTTTTTCCACAGAATGCTACAAAAGTATGAGCAAGCTGGTAAGTATAACTAATTCAAAGTATTCTCAAAGCCGCTTCTTCCATAGTTGGGAAGATAGGCTCCTTCATTCACTAGCAGTTAATCTGCAAGCCAGGCCTTGTGCCTAAGTCACAAATTTGCAATCAAATTAAATACCTTGGGCCTTCCAGAAACAGCACAAGCAGTTTTGCCTTTTAGTCTCTTCTTTTGTGTTTCAGGCAGGCATCTCTCAGATACAGCACTTGAAGGTGGGCGGCTACAGCAATGCCTTCCAGGTCTCGAAGGTGGGCTGCTATGAATGCCAGCCAGTTCACATTCACAGCACATTTACTTTACCAGCGGAGCTCCAAAAATGGAGCCGCATAGAACTCAGATATATGCATGTTTGTTAATTAAACAAACATGGGCATCAGTTTTGAGGTGCGAGGCGAGGCACTGCAAGGGAAAAGGAAATGTCCTGCTTCTGAGTTCCCTGAAAGTACACCTGACTGCTTAGTGATCGACATTGAAAAACTGTCCTTATAATAATAAGGCAGTCTGTTTCTCCTCCTCTGAAAAGGACTTCATTTAATATTTAAGGGGGTCACGGTCACTGCTTTCCCTCACTGATTAAAAGCCCGCCTTCTTTAGATGGATATATTTAACCACTGTTTCTTTTAAAAAAAAACTATAAATAAGGGGGAATTTGTCCCTTCCCCTGCTCCAGCATTAAGCTGGGTTTTCTAGCCTCAGCCAGGATCATCAGTTATCAGCCTGTGAAATTCCTGGCCTTTGTTCTTTAGAGAACAGTTCAGCTGCTACTCTCACCTGGAAGCCATGGGCAGCCTCACCTGGAAGCGCTCCAGATCTGCTAGACTTGAAGTGCTCTGATCTCAGCAGGTGACCCGCTGAGACTGGAGCCAGCAAGTTCTCAGACCTCTCCTTGAAGTCTGGGAGGAGGGGTTTCTTCCTAAGCTATATATTGACTAATATTTATTAATTCTTTGTTTAGCTCTGTACCCCATTTTTAATAGGGTCATTTGGTTCTCTGGGGTCTAACTTCTTGAATTCTTTGTATATATTGGATATTAGCCCTCTATCGGATATAGGGTTGTTAAAGATCCTTTCCCAATCTGTTGGTTGCCATTTTGTCCTTTTGACAGTGTCCTTTGCCTTACAGAAACTTTGAAATTTTATGAGGTCCCATTAATTCTTGATCTTAGAGCATAAGCTATTGGTGTTTTGCTCAGGAACTTTCCCCCTGTGCCAATGTCCTCAAGGGTCTTCCCCAGTTTCTTTCTATTAGTTTCAGTGTGTCAGGATTTATGTGGAGGTCCTTGATCCACTTGGAGTTGAGCTTAGTACAAGGAGATAAGAATGGATCAATTCCAGCTTTTTACTCTAAGGGAAAGACCCTTGAGGACATCGGTACAGGGGGAAAGTTTGTGAACAGATCACCAATAGCGTATGCTCTAAGATCAAGAATTGACAAATGGGACCTCATAAAATTACAAAGTTTCTGTAAGGCAAAGGACACCATCAATAGGACAAATCAACAACCAACAAATTGGGAAAAGATCTTCACCAACCCTACATCAGATAGAGGGCTAGTATCCAATATATACAAAGAACTCAAGAAGTTGGACCCCAGAAAACCAAATAACCCTATTAAAAATGGGGGTACAGAGTTAAACAAAGAATTTTCACATGAAGAACTTCGGATGGCAGAGAAGCACCATAAAAAATGCTTAACTTCATTAGTCATTAGGGAAATGCAAATCAAAACAACCCTGAGATTTCACCTTACACCAGTCAGAAGGGCTAAGATTAAAAATTCAGGAGACAGCAGGTGTTGGCAAGGATATGGAGAAAGAGGAACACTCCTCCACTGCTGGTGGGGTTGCAAATTGGTACAACCACTCTGGAAATCAGTCTGGCGATTCCTCAGAAAACTGGGCACATCACTTCCAGAAGATCCTGTTATTCCACTCCTGGGCATATACCCAGAGGATTCTCCAGCATGTAATAAGGATACATGCTCCACTATGTTCATAGTAGCCCTATTTATAATAACCAGAAGCTGGAAAGAACCCAGGTATCCCTCAACAGAAGAGTGGATGCAAAAAATGTGGTATATATACACAATGGAGTACTATTCAGCCATTAGAAACAATGAATTCATGAAATTCTAAGGCAAATGGATGGAGCTGGAGAACATCATACTAAGTGAGGTAACCCAGTCTCAAAAGATCAATCATGGTATACACTCACTAATAAGTGGATATTAACCTAGAAAACTGGAATACCCAAAACATAATACACACATCAAATGAGGTACAAGAAGAATGGAGGAGTGGCCTCTTGTTCTGGAAAGACTCAGTGTAGCAGTATAGGGCAAAACCAGAACAGGGCAGTGAGGGGGGGAGGGGAGGGGGCTTATGGGACTTTTGGGGAGTGGGGGGCCAGAAAAGGGGAAATCATTTGAAATGTAAATAAAAAATATATCAAATAAAAAAAAAGTTCTTTGCTTCTCTCATATCAGCATTCCATGAAGCTAAGGAGAAACCTCGATCATTGCGACCTAACCCTCAAGTTCACACAGTACTACAGTGGATGTGATGCATACTCTTAACCACAATGGTTATATGCTCTTAACCACAATATTTTCATGAACATAACTAAAATTCCATATGATAGGGCCCACCTAAAAGTGTTCATCAGGCTGTGAGCACTACAAGGAGGACTCATTGAAGGATATGGTGGAGAATAGCAGACACAACTCCTTCACTTAGAAAAGTGACTTCTAGATTGAGACACACTTTGGTGTGGAGTTTGTTCCTGAGCTATGATCTTAGTAGCTAGAAAACCTAAATGATTTGAACTCTCTGAAGAGAGTCAGTCAAATTGTTGTATATTCATATACTATATATACAGCAATGGCATAGAAAGATGGAAATCATATAAAAGATTTAAATGTGTAGTCAAAGTTTAATGGAACACTGAGAAGAGATCTCTTGAAGAGATGAGCTCAAACAGGAAAAAAAGATGCCGATTCTCTGAATAGAAGATTTAATGTTCCAATTTTAAATGCTCAACAGACTTTTCTGGATCAACAGTGGGTCTAGCCTTCATGTCTTCAATGTGTTCGCCTTACCATTCTGTTGGCATTGTTCAGGTCTGTTTGAAGATCAAACACTGGTTCTATGCATCTCCTGAATTATTAAAAAAATAATAAAAAAGAATGGATCAATTCACATTCTTCTACATGCTGACCTCCAATTGAACCAGCACCATTTGTTAAAAAGGCTATCTTTTTTCCACTGGATGTTTTCAGCTCCTTTATCGAAGATCAAGTGCCCATAGGTGTGTGGGTTCATTTCCGGGTCTTCAATCCTATTCCATTGATCCATTTGTCTGTCATTGTACCAATACCATGAAGTTTTTATCACTATTGCTCTGTAGTAATGTTTGAGGTCTGGGATACTGATTCCCCCAGAAGTTCTTTTACTGTTGAGAATAGTTTTAGCTATCCTGGGTTTTTTGTTATTCCAGATGAATTTGAGAATTGCTCTTTCTAACTCCAAGAAGAACTGAGTTGGGATTTTGATGGATATTGCATTGAATCTGTATATTACTTTTGGCAAGATGGCCATTTTAACTATATTAATCCTGCCAATCCAAGAGTATGGCAGATTTTCCCATTTTCTGAGGTCTTCTTCCATTTTCTTCTTCAGAGACTTGAAGTTC
Organism: Apodemus sylvaticus; assembly: GCF_947179515.1. Classification (NCBI taxonomy): domain Eukaryota; kingdom Metazoa; phylum Chordata; class Mammalia; order Rodentia; family Muridae; genus Apodemus; species Apodemus sylvaticus. The sequence continues at coordinate 58,832,033 of NC_067485.1, read as the reverse complement.
TTGTCATACAGATCTTTCACTTGTTTGGTCAGAGTCACACCAAGATACTTTATATTATTTGTGGCTATTATTAAGGGTGTCATTTCCCTAATTTCTTTCTCTGCCTGCTTATCTTTTGAGTATAGGAAGGCTACTGACTTGCTTGAGTTGACCTTACAACCAGTTACTTTGTTGAAGTTGTTTATCAGCTGTAGGAGTTCCCTGGTGGAGTTTTTTGGGTCACTGAAGTAGACTATCATATCATCTGCAAATAGTGATAGTTTCACTTCTTCCTTTCCAGTTTGTTTCCCTTTGACCTCCTTATGTTGTCTAATTACTCTAGCTAATACCTCAAGTACAATATTGAAAAGATATGGAGAGAGGGGGCAGCCTTGTCTTGTCCCTGATTTTAGTGGGATTGCTTCAGGTTTCTCTCCATTTAGTTTGATGCTGGCTACCGGTTTGCTGTATATTGCTTTCACTATGTTTAGTTATGGGCCTTGAATTCCTGTTCTTTCCAAGACTTTCAGCATGAAAGGATACTGAATTTTGTCAAATGCTTTTTCAGTATCCAATGAAATGACCATGTGGTTTTTTCTTTGAGTTTGTTTATGTACTGGATTGCATTAATGGATTTCCATATATTGAAACATCCCTGCATCCCTGGGATGAAGCCTACTTGATCATGGTGGATGATTGTTTTGATGTGCTCTTGGATTCGGTGGGTAAGAATTTTATTGAGTATTTTTGCATCGATATTCATAAGGGAAATTGGCATGAAGTTCTCTTTCTTTGTTGGATTTTTGTGTGGTTTTGGTATCAGTGTAATTGTGGCTTCATAGAACGAGTTGGGTAGTGTTCCTTCTGTTTCTATTTTGTGTAATAGTTTGAAGAGTATTGGTGTTAAGTTGTCTTTGAAGTTCTAATAGATATAGATATAGTGATAGAATTCTATCAGAATTCTGTGCTAAAACCATATGGTCCTGTGCTTTTTTTGGTTGGAAGGCTTTCTACGACCCCTTCTATTTCTTTAGGGGTTATGGGACTCTTTGGATGATCTATTTGATCCTGATTTAATTTTGGTATTTGGTATCTAAGAAATTGTCCATTTCCTCCAGATTCTCCAGTTGTGTTGAGTACAGGCTTTTGTAGTAGGATCTGATAATTTTTTGAATTTCCTCAGTTTCTGTTGTTATATCCCCCTTTTCATTTCTAATTTTGTTAATTTGTATACTGTCTCTGTGCCCTTTGGTTAGTCTGGCTAAGGGTTTATCTATCTTGTTTATTTTTTCAAAGAACCAGCTCCTGGTTTTGTTGATTCTTTGTATGGTTCTCTTTGTTTCTACTTGATTGATTTCAGCCCTGAGTTTGATGATTTCCTGTCTTCTTTACCTCCTAGGTGAATTAGCTTCTTTTTGTTCCAGGGATACAGCACCAAAGTCAGTTATTTGTGCTGAAGCAGGGAGAAACTTAAAAGAATAAACATGAGACCTAAGTATATAAACTTTACTCTCACAGTTGATATAATATTCATGGGATGCATGTATAGAAATATAAAGCAAATTGCAACAACTTATTTTTTGGAAGGCAATTATTAATTTTGCCTAAAAAGGCTTGTCATGTAATAGATCAACCATTAATAATAATTTGATTGCTGCTTGAAGCAAGGAACAAACGTTTTATTAGGCTCTTAAAACATTTCTTTAAAATATCTTTATAACATTTTACCAACACATCAATATCTTTATTGAAGGATGTAAAAACTTTATTTGGAGAGGGACAAAGGTGATTCTATATTAACATTCCCTTTGCCAAGGAATGGCAGCGAACACATACCATAAACAGCTGATTACGGTAGCCTTTTCATCATCTGTAAAATTATTTATCCTTTGTCAGTTAATCTATATCTGCCTTGAAATGAGAGTTTTAGGTAGCCTAGTCTCAAAAGAACACTCATGGTATGCACTCACTGATAAACAGATATTAGCCTAGAAGCCTGGAATACCTAAGATACAATTCACATATCAAATGATGCCCAAGAAGGAAGAAGTGGCCCCTGGTCCTGGAAAGGCTCATTGCAGCAGGGTAGGGGAATACCAGGACAGGGAAGTAGGAAGGGCTGAATTGGGGAATAGGGGGAGGGAAGAGGGCTTATGGGACTTTCGGGGAGGGGGTGATGCATGAAAGGGAAAAATCACTTGAAATGTAAATAAAGAATATATCGAATTTTTTTTTTTTTTTAAAAAAAAAAGTCAATGAAAAGGCAAAGGGCAAAAAGCTCCTAACCCAAAACATCCAGGAAATTCAGGACCCAATGAGAAGACCAAACCTAAGGAAAATAGGTATAGGAAATGAAGATTCCCATACTAATGGGTGAGTAAATATCTTCAATAAAATTGTAGAAGAAAACTTCCCTAACCTAATGCAAGAGAAGCCCAAGAACATACAAGAAGCCTACAGAACTCCAAATAGATTGGACCAGAACAGAAATTCCTCCCATCACATAATAATCAAAACATCAAAAGCACTAAACATGTCTCTCTGGCTTCCCGTAGGCAAAATGGCGGTGGTGCGCAAACTGGCCCGGATAAACAACCTCCTGGCCGGGTCGGCACACAGATGGCCCACTGAGCAGCCCAGGACCTGGGAGCAGTCCAGGGCCTGACCGTCTGAGACCCCTGCTATGTCCGCCTTGGGCTATGCCTGTTAGCTGGTTGGGAGTTGCAAATTGGTACAACCACTCTGGAAATCAGTCTGGCGGTTCCTCAGAAAACTGGGCACCTCACTTCCAGAAGATCCTGCTATACCACTCCTGGGCATATACCCAGAGGATTCCCCACCATGTAATAAGGATACATGCTCTACTATGTTCATAGCAGCCCTATTTATAATTGCCAGATGCTGGAAAGAACCCAGGTATCCCTCAACAGAAGAGTGGATGCAAAAAATGTGGTATATCTACACAATGGAGTACTATTCAGCCATTAGAAACAATGAATTCATGAAATTCTTAGGCAAATGGATGGAGCTAGAGAACATCATACTAAGTGAGGTAACCCAGACTCAAAAGGTGAATCATGGTATGCACTCACTAATAAGTGGATATTAACCTAGAAAACTGGAATACCCAAAACATAATCCACACATCAAATGAGGTACAAGAAGAAAGGAGGAGTGGCCCCTGGTTCTGGAAAGACTCAGTGAAACAGTATTCAGCAAAACCAGACCGGGGAAGTGGGAAGGGGTGGATGGGAGGACAGGGGAAGAGAAGGGGGCTTATGGAACTTTCGGGGAGTGGGGGGGCTAGAAAAGGGGAAATCATTTGAAATGTAAATAAATTATATCGAATAAAAGAAAAAGAAAAAAAAGCACTAAACAGAGAAAGAATATTAAAAGCAGTAAGAGAAAAAGGTCAAGTAACATAGAAAGGCAGACCTATCAGAATTACATCAGACTTCTCCCCAAAGAGCATGAAAGCTAGAAGATCCTGGGCAGACCTCATACAAACCATAAGAGAACACAAATGCCAGCCCAGACTACTACACCCAGCAAAACTCTCAATTGCCATAGATGGAGAAACCACGATATTATACAACAAAAGCAAATTTACACAATATCCTACTACAAATGCAGCCCTGCAAAGAATAACAGATGGAGAATGCCAACACAAGGAGGGAAACTCCACCCCAGAAAAACAAGAAAGCAATCTTTTTTTCAACAAACCCCAAAGAAGATAACCACACAAACATAAAAATAACATCAAAAATAGCAGAAAGCAACAATCACTATTCCATAATGTCTTTTAGTTATCAATGGACTCAATTCCCCAATAAAAAGAAACATACTAACAGTCTGCACACCTAAACAGGACCCAGCATTTTGTTGCATAGAGGAAATGCACCTCAGTGTGAAAGACAAACACTACCTTGGAGTAAAAGGCTGGAAAACGATTTCTCCAAACAAATGGTCCCAGAAAACAAGCTGGAATAGCCATTCTAATATCCAATAAAATTGACATTCAACCTAAAGTCATCAAAAACAATAAGGAAGGACACTTCATACTCATCACAGTAAAATTCTACCAGGAAGAACTCTCAATTCTGAACATCTATGCTCCAAATGCAAGGGTACCCACATTCATAAAAGAAATTTTACTAAAGTTCAAAACAAACATTGCATCTCACAAAATAATTGTGGGGGACTTCAACACCCCACTCTCACCAATGGACAGATCAGGTAAACACTAAGTCAACAGTGAAACTAACAGAAGTTATGGACCAAATGGATTTAACAGGTATCTATAGAACATTTCACCCTAAATCAAAAGGATATACCTTCTTCTCAGGACCTCATGGTACCTTCTCCCAAACTGATCATATAATTAGTCACAAAAGAGACCTCAAGAGATATAAGAAGACTGAAATCCCATGCCTCCTATCAGATCGCTACAGATTAATACTGGTCTTCAATAGTAACAAAAAACAACAGAAAACTCACATACACATGGAAGCTAAACAATGCTCTGCTCAAGGATAACTTGGTCAAGGAAGAAATAAGGAAAGAAATCAAAGACTTTTAAGAATTTAATGAAAATGAAGGTGCAACATACCCAAATTTATGGGACACAATGAAAGCAGTGCTAAGAGGAAAACTCATTCATAGCTCTGAGTGCCTCCAAAAAGAAACTGGAGAGAGCATACACTAGCAACTTAACAGCACACCTGAAGCTCTAGAATACAAAGAAGCAAATATACCCAAGAGAAGTAGACAGCAGGAAATAAACTCAGGGCTAAAATCTACAAAGTAGAAACAAAAAGAACTAAACAAAGAACTAACAAAACCAGGAGCTGGTTCTTTGAGAAAATAAACAAGACCAATAAACCTTTAGCCAAACTAATGAGAGAACACAGAGACAGTATCCAAATTAACAAAATCTGAAATGAAAAGTGAGATATAATAACAGAAACTAAAGAAATCCAAAAAGTCATCCGATCCTACTACAAAAGCCTATACTCAACATACCTGGAAAATCTGGGTGAAATGGACAATTTTCTAGACAGATACCAAATACCAAAGTTAAATTAGGATTAGATAAACCATCTAAACAGTCCCATAACCCCAAAAGAAATAGAAGTAGTAGTCATTGAAAGTCTCCCAACACACACACACACACACACACACACACACACACACACACACACACACACCAAAAAACAGGACCAGATGGTTTTAGTGCAGAATTTTATTAGACGTTGAAAGAAGACCTAGCATCAATACTCTTCAAACTGTTCCACAAAATAGAAACAGAAGGAACATTACCCAACTTGTTCTACGAAGCCACAATTATGCTGATACCAAAACCACACAAAGATCCAACAAAGAAAGGAACTTCAGACCAATTTCCCATGTGAATATCAATGCAAAAATACTCAATAATATTCTTGCTAACCAAATCCAAGAACACACCAAAACTATCCTTCACCATGATCAAGTAGGCTTCATCCCAGGGATGGTTCAATATATGGAAATCCATCAATGTAATCCACTACATAAACAAACTCAAAGAAACAAACCACATGGTCTTTTCATTAGATGCTGAAAAAGCATTTGACAAAATTCAGAATACTTTCATGTTAAAAGTCTTGGAAAGATCAGGAATTCAAAGCCTATACTTAAACATAGTAAAAGCAATATACAGCAAACCAGTAGCCAACATCAAACTAAATGGAGAGAAACTTGAAGCAATCCTACTAAAATCAGGGACTAGATAAGACTTGTCTCCATATCTATTCAATATAGTATTGAAGTTCTAGCTAGAGCAATTACGTGACAAAAGGAGGTCAAAGGGATACAAATTGGAAAGGAAGAGTTCAAACTATCACTATTTGAAGATGATATGATAGTATAATTAAGTGACCCCAGAAATTCCACCAGAGAACTCCTATAGCCAATAAATAACTTCAGTAAAGTGGCCAGATATAAAATTAACTCAAAAAAAATTGGTAGTCTTCCTCTACTCAAAGAATAAACAGGCTGAGAAAGAAATTGAGGAAAAGAAAATAACTAAATGGCTTTCCTAAATATAAGTTCACACTGGTAGACTTCATTAGTGTTTTGGAGACTCTACTGGTAGATTATGAGGCTACTCAATGTCTAATAATCTTAATGAAACTTTATTTCACAAAAACAGCTCAGGTGACAGCAGGTGCTGGTGAGGATGTGTAGAAAGAGGAATACTCCTCCACTGCTGGTGGGATTGTAACCACTCTGGAAATCAGTTTGATGGTTCTCCAGAAAAATTGGACATATCACTACCTGAGGACACAGCTATGACCTAAAAGATGCTCCAACATGTAATAAGAACACATGCTCCACTATGTTCATAGAAGCCTTATTTATAATAGCCAGAAGCTGGAAAGAACCCAGATGTCCCTCAACAGAGGAATGGATACAGAAAATGTGGTATATTTACACAATGGAATACTACTCAGCAATTAAAAACAATGAATTCATGAAAGTCTTAAGCAAATGGATGGACCTAGAAAATATCATCCTGAGTGAGGTAACTCAATCACAAAAGAAGACACATAGTATGAACTCACTGATAAGTGGATATTAGCCCAGGAGCTTGTAATACCCAAGATACAATCCACAGATGACTTGAAGCTCAAGAAGAAGGAAGAACAAAGTATGGATACGTGTGTCCTTCTTAGCAGGGGGAACAAAATACCCCTGGGAGAAGATGCAAATTGAGGAGCAGCGACTGAAGGAAAGACAATTCTAAGACTGTACCACCTGGGGATCCATCCCATATACGGTCACCAAACCCAGACACTATGGTGGATGCCAACAAGTGTTTGCTGACAGGAGCCTTATATAGCTGTCTCTTGAGAGGCTCTGCCAGTACCTGACAAATACAGAGAGGGATGTTCTCAGGCATCCATTGGACTGAGCACAAGGTCTGCAATGGAGAAGCTAGAGAAAGAAACCAAGTTGCTGAAGGAGCTTGCAGCCCCATAGGAGGAACAACGATATGGACCAACCAGTAGCCCCCAGTGCTCCCAGGGACTAAACCACCAACCAAAGAGCATACATGTAGGGACCCATGGCCCCAGCTGCATATGTAGCAGAGGATAGCCTTGTTGGACATCAAAGGGAGGAGAGGCCCTTGGCCCTGAGCAGGCTCGATGCCCCAGTATAGGGGAATACCAGGACAGGGAAGCAGGAGAGGGTGTGTTGGTGAGCAGTGGAATGGGGGAGGAGGGGATGGGATCGGGTGTTTTGGAGGGGAAACGAGGAAAGGGGATAACATTTGAAGTGTAAATAAAGAAAATATCTAATAAAAATAATGAAGTCCACAATTATTAGATATTCATGAATTTCTACCAGATATAGTCCTCAGAACAAGGAGCCAGTATATAAAAACACAAAGATACTTAAATCACAGATGATTCAAACTACCAAATTCCCATAGATTCAAAGTAGGCCATTTGCTGTGTAATCTAGATTCTGTCACAGCAGCTGGAGCTATCATGGCATTCTAAGGGTACACAACAGTCAGGACAATCTACAAAGGTTTTAAAATTTATTATTATTATTATTATTACTTTACCTAATTGCAAATATCAAACAGAAAGAGCTTCTGGAGTCTCCTTTTCTCTTGCAAGAATATCCTAAAAGAACCTAGGTGACAGACCTATGTTGTTTTTTTTTTTTTCTGACACACAATATCATACTACGAATGCAGCCTGGACCCTAGGCAGGCAGATGAACTTTTTATTCATTTATAGAACAATTCTGAAGAATTTGATACATTTAGAAAATGATTAATGTGCAGCTTAATTTACACCTATTTTTGATCCCAGCCTAAGTGAGAGATACTTGCTGGCTTTTCATTTTTTCTCTTCTATCCTCTCTTCTTTTCTTTTTTTGTAAAGGACTTCTTTGATTTGGTACATCTATTTCTCCAAGTTAAGGTAAATGTTTACACATGGTCCTAAATTTCAGTAGGAAATTAATCAAATCTACTAGGTCATACATAGTCTTTTGGGGCTACATCCCAGAAGTAAACTAATTCTCCCTTTCTCTGCAGACATCAATTGCCAGTAGCTTCTTAAATAGGAATAGCACTTCATGAGCCCCTTCCCCATCCATGCTAAACTTTGGGCTGGCTTGATCTTGCATAAGTTTTGTGCATGTATTATGTGTTCGTGCATGCAAAGGCCCTGTTGTGTTCATCAAATGCTGTTTCACTGCAGATGTCTGCTACCGGATCTTACTCTTTGGGTGAAGGAATATGACAGATATTTCATTCACAGCTCAGTGCACCAGAATCTATTTTTCTCTGCAGATTGAGTCTCTTCATTAATTACCAATCTACTACAAGAAGATTCTTTGATGAGAATCTAAAAAAAAATACACTGATCTATGAATATAAGTATAAAAACTTATGGTATGGTTTAATGCTATCTATTTAGTAGATAATGGTATTAGGAACTCCTCTGAAACTTATCAAACCCTTGTTTGTTTTTTGTTGTTGTTGTTTTTTTTTTTTTGACCCAGTTATTCGTACCAGGTATGAGGTCCATCATGTGAAATGGGATTTAAATCCAGTTAGAAAGTAGTTTGTTATTCCCTTAATATCTGGGCTACTGTTTCACCATGGCCTATCTTGTCCAGTCAGTACGACTCAGAGGGTTCAAAGCTGTGTATGATTACGGAGGATTTTTATCATCTCAACATCATGAACAGACCCTTACAGAACTGTGGAAGTTAGACAGTGTAAACAGAACTTTAAGGTGAGTACTAGCTTGATTCCTCCACATCCCATGGCTCATGGATGTGATGTCTTCAGTAACAGAGGCTTCTCATCAAGTTCTGAACGGTAATCATTTGTATTTTAGGGACCCCACTGACCAGCAATTTGAAAGAAAGCATAGCCCATTCTTGGCACTAGGCTTTTTATTTGATAGCCTCCCTTGTGTGAATGAGACTCAAGTTTTCTTTCCTTGAATGGGCTATGGGGAGACAACATGCAAATGATTAAGCTTACCAGTGTTGCTAGGTAACAACTGTTACATAAGGCTGCTCTTTCTGTGGGTTATACCTCATAACTCAGTTTTCCCTGTGTGGGACATGGTTGTAAGCTTAGGTAGGTTTACAGTGAAAGGTTAACATCGAGTTCAGAAAGAAGTGACCAACAGTGAGGGTAGGAAAGTAGTGATGTTTTTGTTTTCCAATATAAAGAAGTTCTTCACATCTGAGAAAAAGCCGCAAACACCACTAGGCTTCTGTGATGGCCCTGTAAAGAGAATTGAATGGAAGGATTGCCTGTCATGTAGGTGTGTGACTCCAGACAAATATGATCTCCTGTTATATGATCCTGACAATGCATTCCACTCTGCAGTGTGTCTGGGAAAAGCAAATAAAGTACAGAGTCTCTTAGAACAGGAAAAATGCAATGTAAATGACAGAGATGGTAACAATAGGTAAGTGATGGTTTGTGGACCATGGTGGGGGGCTGTGGGAGACAGGATGAAGGGAGAGAAGTTCAGTTATTCTAGATCCACTGGAGACAGTGAGTGGGAGGAACTGGCTGTGGTTTCTGACTCTTACAGTCTCTTCTGCCCTGACAGCCCACACATGAGGCAGGTTCACAGTGCCAGGCTGACTTGATGAGCCGTCACAGAAGTCCAAAGCTCTAGCTGGTTTCCCATCGCTTTTGTATATTCTTTATACAACCCACTAGAAAATGCTGAGTAACAATGGAACAGCATTTGAAGGTATAGTTTAGAAAGCGTGATGCTATATACATGGTTGGAAATTGCATAAGAGGGATATTCTTCATTATCTATCTACCTCAGATCTAAAACTTATTCAAATCAAATACAAACTGTGAAGTGGGCTTTAAATCCAATCAGGAAGCACGTGCCCTTTGAGTATCAGCGTAAGTCCATTCCCATGTTCTTTACCAAGGAACATTCAATGAAATTTTGAAAGGGATATATATTGGGCCTTCCTCTTCTTTTTCCTTTTGCTATTGCTCACGGGTACAGTAATAGTTGTTATCATTTACTCTTCAGTAGATTTTTCATATTTTTCATGTGATTCTCCTTTCTTCTCCTTCATGGAGTTCTGAATTATTCATTACTGACCATTTTCATAGTAGGTTTTGTTGTCAGGTTTCGGTCATTTGCAAATTACATCAGGAATCACCTATGACTTCTGATAGAAGAGAATAAATCTCCTTGGTAGACTTCACAGTTTACAAAGCAACAAACTCATCTTGCTTGCCAAATTTTATGACAAATTGAGGTAGATCAGAGTCTCCTAAATTTTGCTATTAAAGAATATTAATTCTCATGGGTCCGTTATCCTCTACTTCACCAATTCATGTTTCTCGGTGACTTCTTTTTTTACATGAAAGCAGGGCAAGAACAATGTGCAAAGCAAAATCTACCCACCTGGCACTTAACTGCAGCAGAGGCTAAGAGATCTGTACTTCCAGGCTGTGTGCAAGCTGCCCACAGTGGTCTGACTATTTTTCACTATGCTGGATAGTTTCTTTCAACTTGATACAAATTAAAGTCATCTGACAGGATGAAACCTCAATTAAGAAAATGTGTCCAGGGGCAACAGAGATAGCTCATTGGTTAAGAGCACTGACTGCACTTCCAGGGGAGCTGGGTTCGACCCCGCACACTTACATGGCAGCTCACAGCTGTGTTTAATTCCAAGATGTGACACCCTCACATAGACAAAACACCAACGTACACAGAGTAAAAACTAATAAATTATTTTAAAAATTATGTAAAAAGAGAAAAGAACCCAAAAGGTCAAATCTGTAGGTCATTTTCTTAATTAGTGATGCTGAGGAATGCCCAGCCTATTGTGGATGGTGCCGTCCCTGAGCTGGTGATCCTGGTTTCTATAAGCAATCAAGCTAAGCAAGAGATGGAGAGCAAGCTAGTAAGCAGCACTCCTCCATGTCTCTGCTTCAGCTCCCATGTGCAGGTTTCTTGCGCTGTTAGAATTCCTACCCTGACTTCCTTAAGCAATGGACTGTTACCTGGAAGTATAAGCTGACATTCACCCTTTTGTCTCCAAGTTGCTTTGTTCACAGTGTTTCATCACAGCAAGAGTAACTCTAACTAGGACAGTCAGTATTTGCAGAGTTTTTCCTTTGTGTTCCTGGGTATTTAGTTAAATAGCTATTAACATGACAGAGGAATTATGGTAATTTGACATTTGCAATTATATGTGCATTCGTGTATGATGAACTAGTATTGATTAATTAAGAGACACCTCTCATTTCCACAGAACTGCTCTGCATTTTGCATCCTGTTACGGAATGGCAGAAATAGTAAATATCCTAATGGAAAACGATTGTGAAATTAATGCACTTGACAATCAGAAGACAACACCGTTGATAAAGGTAGATAAAATTCATACATTACAGCTGAGATGTATTTAATGTAAATATTTAGAAGAATTTACCAAATTTAAATGTAACCATCTGGTGCCCAGAGAGATGATTCAGGGGTTAACAGCACTGGCTGCTCTTCCCAGCATGTTTGACGCCTAGCATTCATGTGGTGGTTTACAACAGTCTGCCATTACAGTCCCATGGCTTCCGATGCTCTCTTCTGGCCTCTGAGGGCACTGCACACAGTGGTGCAGACATGCAAGCAGGCAAAACACCCAGACACATAAAATAATTTAAAAGTACATAAATAGTTGGTGCGAACTATGAAGGATTTCTATTTAATTTCTAGAGCTGACACTGTGTTTTTGAAACAACATTAACAGGCAGTACAAATGTGTGAAGAAAACATTGTGTATTTACTCCTGGAACACGGGGCTGACCCAAATATAAAGGATGCAGATGGCAACACCGCTTTGCATTATGCGGTTTATGTGGGTAAACCAGCAATCGCCGCTGCTCTTCTTCCCTACGGAGCAAACATCGAAGAAAAGACTGAGGTAAGGCTCACATAACTTAAATTTTAGAGTTTTCTAAAAATGCACATTTGAAAAGCAATATATATAGCATTTCTGGGGCAGAGGCAGGAATATAAATATATATATATATATATGAGGTTCATGGTCATTCTGGTCTGCGTTGCGAGTATCAGGCTACTTATGGTGAAACTCTTTCGCAAAAACAAGTGAGATGATAGAATTCATTTTCCATGTTTACAATCTCATTGTTCCCTGAATGAAACATGTTGAAATATCTTATTACTCAATTACATATGGATAGTCTGGTTAGGGATAGAGGTTTGTGTCCACTCTCCCTCTAAATGCATGGAACCTCTCTGGCTTAGACACTTGCAGACCCTGTGTGTGCTGCCAGTCTCTGTGAGTTCCCATCTGCCTAGAAGCTCTTGTTTCCTTGGTGTCTTATAATTTTTCAATTTCCTGCTCCGCAGATGTTTCTGAGCCTGAGAGGATTTGGTGGAGACAAGGTCTCTTACTCTGTCCAGTTGTGGGTCTCGGTTTTTGTTTCCATCCAGTGTTGGAGAAAGCTTCTCTGATGGTAGCTGAGTAAGACACTGACCCATGAGTATAGTAGAATGTTATTAGGAGATTTTTAAAAAAAAAAATTCTTTAACCCTTTTTTATAGTCCAGACTTCAGGCTCTTCCTGGTCTGTCCTCCAACCCATCTCCATCCCATACCTCCTCCCACCAAACCTGTCTCCAAGAAGCTGATTCCCTTCCCAGCACTCGGGGAGGCAGAGGCAGGTGGATTTCTGAGTTCGAGGCCAGCCTGGTCTACAGAGTGAGTTCCAGGACAGCCCGGGCTATACAGAGAAACCCTGTCTCAAAAAAACCAAATCTAAAAAATAAAAATAAAAATAAAAGAAGCTGATTCCCTCCAAACCCCCACCCCATCAGGCCTCCTCACTCCCTGGACGCTCAAGTCTCTCGAGGGTTAGGTGTATCTTCTGTCAGTGAGGCCAGACCAGGTATTCCTCTGCTGTATGTGTTGGAGGCCTCATAGCAGTTGGTGTATGCTGTCTGTTTGGTGGCTCAGTGTCTGAGAAATCTCAGGGGTCAAGGTTAGTTGAGACTGCTGATTTTCCCATAGGGTTGCCCTCCTCCTCAGCTTCTTCCAGCTTTTCTCCAATTCACCCACAGGGGTCCCTGACTTCTGTCCATTGGTTAGATGCTAATATCTGCATCTGCTTCTTTCTGATGCTTGTTGGGCCTCTCAAGAGGGCAGCCATGTTAGGCTCCTGTCTGCAAGCACACCACATCAGTAACCTCAGGGCCTCAGGCCTCCCCTTGAGCTGGATTCCAATTTGGGCCTGTCACTGGGCCTCCCTTCTCTCCTGCTTTTCTTCACTTTTGTCCCTGGAGTTCCTTCAGACAGGAAAATTCTAGGTCAGGGCTTTTGACTGTGGGATAGCAACCCCATCCCTCACTTGATGTCTTTCTACTAGAGGTGGACTCTACAAGTCCCCTCTCCCCACTGTAGAGCACTTCATCCAAGGTCCCTCCCTTTGATTTCTGAGAGTCTCTCACCTCCCATGTCTCTGGGACATCCTAGAGTGTTATTTTATTGTTGCATTTCTTTAGAAAAACATTAGTATTTGGTTTTCTCGTCAATGCATGGGCCTATCTAGTCTCAAGAATTTGGCCACCCAAGCAATGTCAGACAGGGGTTCCATCTCTGGGTGTGAACTTTAAATTAAATTGTATATTGATCGGTTACTACCACAACTTTTGTGCCAATATGCCTTGCACTTCATGTCTTGCAGGCTGGTCACTGTTGTTAACCAAAGGTTAGAAGCTAACCACTCAAAATGGAAAAATTGGTCTTTTCCAATGGAGTCTCACTAGGTATACAAACCACATTTAAGTACAGGTCCCTTGCCCAGTAGTCAACACAAAATTCACTCAATGGTATTTTTGGAGCTTTACCCATTTAATAATGCTTTGTCTGGGCATATTTTAAACACTAAACGTCTGCTATATATTATGGTTTCTGATTTTGTGGCCTTATGGGAATCCTGTGTGTGCAAATGTGTGCGTCTCTGAATCTATGTATGTCTCCTGTGCTTTTACCTTGGGTCATTTATGTTGTTTGGTTTTTTCTATCTAGGTTTGTTTGTTTTTATTTTATTTATCATTATCATTTTCTTTGTTTTTGGTATATGTTTATTAAGAGAGAGCAACAAAGGGTGTTGATTTAGGTGCATCGGGAATAAGGATCTAGGAGGGGTTGGGGGACAGGAAAATTGTAATCAGAAAAGTTGTATGAAAAGTCAGTGTTCAATAATAAATAATATATTTAATAAAGCACTAGGGAGTACAGTTTTTTAATGCTCATTACAAGTATTTATGAAAATTCTGCATGTAAAATGTATCTAAGATAATCTCTTTCTCTCTCACACACACCCTAACCAGCATAACATAGCACAGGCTTTCCCTTATATCCTTTTTTGCTCTTTTTCAAATCCATAGCCTGTTATTGTGTGTGACGTGTGTGTGTGTGTGTGTGTGTGTGTGTGTGTGTGTATCCTGCTTGGTGTGTATAAAATTACTTGTATGTATGTTTTTAGTGCTTAACAAATTGGTGTTCTCTTCCCCCAAGGAAAACTATTCCAACCTCTCCCATCATTCCTCAGTTGCTAGCAGTTCTTTGTGTAGGGTGCAGGCCTTGTGGCTTTCCATGCCCACTTTGGCATGCCCATTGGTTGTTGTCCTCATCCAGCTGATGTATGGGAAGTGATGTTGATGAGGATAAGACTTTGCAGGTACAGCTTCTGACATCATCAAAGCAGGAAGCATGGCAGCATCCAGGCAGATATGGTGCTGTAGAAGGAGCTAAGAGTTCTACATATTGATCCAACTGTAGCCAGGAGAGGACCGTCTCCCAGGCATCTAGGAGAAGGGTCTCCAAGTGTAACCCAAAGTGACCCAGTTCCTCACTAGGCCACAACTAATAGTGTCACTCTCTGGGTCAAGCATATTCAGAATACCACAAATACTTATGGCCTTAAGGAACACTTTCTTTATCTGCAAGATAAATAATATCAATCTTACTGGAAAACTCTGTAAGACTTACTAGGTAAATCTCAATTATAACCAGAGAGGTTATGCATATTGCACTCAACATTGAGTCTTTTTCTTGAGCATTGTGCTGTAGGCACATAAGCAATCATTGCACTAAAATTAATAAAATATAGATAAGCATTCAAGTTTTGACAAAGCATTGTCTTTTTTATTTCTGCTTTCTGTTTCACCTAAAGGAAAAGGAACTTACATAGAAGCCAAAGGGGACCAAAACCAAAAATGAACTCAAGATACTGTAGTCCCAGCAGTGAGGAGGCTCACACATGCTTTAGGCTCATGCTTTAGACTAAGCCCTCATAAGTAAGAATTGCAGGACTAGATCATTGACATGGGGCTATCATTAGGGAGACTGAGTTTGTATATTAGGCTTTCTGATGGTTAAAATAATTTTCTGTAATCAAATAATAAGCCAAACCAATTTATAGATAAGTGTTGAAGTTGTTTTGAAGCCTCTCACTTAAAATGCAATCAGTTTCCTTGGTGAGAGATTCGTAGCATGAGTTTGAAGTGCCTGGAACAATAAATAGAATCCACAGTTCCTCTTTATGATGACAAGTTATTAGCAGGCTTTCTGCATTGTCTACCTAAAACCATTCTGTCACACACTAACATCTTCTCCACTAAGCATTGCCAAAGAGGACTTACGTGAAATTAAATGCTATTTTGAAAATACTAAAGAAAACCAACCATTTTGCCATATATTTTTAAACAGAAAGTCATACAAAAGTATATGTAGAGTACCAACAGAAACTTGGTTCAGAAAAGAATGTTTGGTTTGTTTATTTGAGAAACTACTGAAAACCCTTTGCTACTCTGTGTCCGGAGCTGTTGAGGTAAACTATAACTTCTCCCTTAACTCAGGGTTTTGCTTTAGATGGGAACAACTTACAGGACTCCAAAATCCCATGTGATAAATTCTCTGAAGGAGCCAAAATTTCATGTCACTATCAGATGCGTCAAGTGAGAAATTAAGAAGGGACTACTCTGGGCAAGGAAGAAAGAGCAAATGGGGAAGGGAGGGTGCTGAAGGAGAGATGCAAGAGACAGCTGTTGATCTGCTCTGGCTCACCGGGACATGTTTATAAAGACAGCTAAAGGATTTTCAGCTCAGTTGTGGAGGTTTGTGAATTATTAATTGATTTTAACAGGATGGCTTCAGTCCTCTATTACTGGCCCTCAGAGAAAACCAGCTTCTAATGGCAGAATTTTTAATAAGAAGAGGAGCAGATATACACGTGTCCGATGATCAACAAAGGTATCCTGTGAGACTTTAAACCCCTCGGTGGCATACTAGAATGGAAATGATCACTCAAGTCAGAAGCATTAACTTGATATGAAGAATGAGACTAACTGAAAAATACCAATATAATCCACTAGATATATTTGAAATTAGCAGTACGAAAAATAATAGATGGTAGGCCTACTTTGACCTAAAGTTGATTGATGTTTCTTTTTTAAAATAGGATTTTCTTGGTCATATACTGTTATATCAGATAAAGAGCTTCAAATTAAGTTTATTTTTAAACTTTTGGCGTTATTATTTATTCAGAATGAAATCTATATTTTAATTCATTTATTAAACTTTATCTTGTGAGGTGATGGTGTGGGCTGGAGAGCTGTGGGTGGTCACTCTGGCACACATGAGGGAGTCAGGAGCAGCTTGCCGGTGTCAGCTCTCCTCTTCTAGAATGTGGCTGTCAGTTATCAAAGTCAGATCGTCAGAAAAGGGGAAATCATTTGAAATGTAAATAAAAAATATATCGAATAAAATTAAAAAAAAAATTGCCACTACATGCTATTACCCACTGAGACATCTTTCTGTTCCCTCCTAATGAAATTTTTGATGGTTTTATAATTGTTTTCACATCTACCTCATATGTGCTTTTACTTTAAATGCTATCTTAAGCATGAATAGAAATTAAAAATCATATATATTTTGGATGTCTCTTGCTTTAAATTGCCTGCTAAAAAGAATATTGATCTTAGGTTACACATAAAGGATTATAAATATTACCAGATACTGATAGTTTTTCTTTATTCTCCATAATTTTGCTATTTTAATAATTATATCAAGGACAGAGAAAAGAAATATAGCTAAAATTGGACAAAATTTAGTAAAAATGACTGATAAATGAGAAGCAAAGAGAAGTTTGACATAGGACTGTTAATTCCTTACTTTCCAACTCTATTGTGTGATCTTGGAAATGTGATTTATTACCATATCTATCTTTTAGAATGATGAAAAGAATGATACGCTCGAAGAGAGGTTCCAAAATTATGACATTTAGCCAGGCATAACAAATGGCTATCACCATCATTAATTAAAACGATAAAGGATTCTTTATCATTACTATCATTGTTTTAAATATACAAACACAATTTTATTACTTAACATTTAGTTGGCTTAATTTATGTTATATGAGAACAAAGAGGAAGAAATGATGAATCTTTAATTTAAATCGTTTGCTACTCTAGATAAATGATGTGAGCAGACCCACCCCTTAACGGATATTAAAATAGGAATTTTACAAAATCCCAGTGGGACAGGAGGTTTCAGTTTGCTTTCTTCTTTTAGCCTTGGTGATTAATTTAAAAATTGAGTGCTTAAGTTTTCCAGTGTGTTCTCATGTAAGTTAGTAAGTGGTCAATCATGTGCAAATAGGCAAGGCATTAAATAGACCACGTAATAATGATATCATTTGTGTCTCTTCAGAACGACATTAATGTATGCAGTCAAATCTGACTCAAAACGTATTGTTGATCTTCTGCTTAAGCTGGACATTGATGTGTTTTTGAAAGATTCCTTCAGTTGGAACGCACTGAGATATGCTATTATGGGCCACCGTAAAGTGTAAGTGTTTACATTAAAATGCCTGTTTGTATCACATTTAGATCCAAAATAATTATAATATTGTCTTCTACACTGTACCAGGTTTCGTTGCTTAGTTGAAGTAGTATTTAAGTGACAGTATGTTAGTGCACTTCACTGTGCCTATGTCAAAGGGCGATGATAGGTGAGTTATCAAATATGGGTACCGGAGGTCTTGTCTCAGGGCTTCTCTGTGGCAATAGGGATCCACCCCAGGGTCTTCCATACACTTACCACTAAACTTCCTTCCCAGCTCTTGTCTTAAATGTAGTAAGATCCTTATCCTTAGGGATCCCAGCAGATACCATTTCATCCCACATATAGCACCCTGTGCAGGGATGATGAATAGTGTCACATTTTTATATTCCTAATTATTCATGTGAGTCTCAGAATGTCCAGTCTGAGAAAATCTTATCATACCCTGGAAGCTGTCTTCTACATACTACTCATTGAATTCTCGAGAGTCCTCAAGCAACCTTAAATTCCTGGAACCCAGTGAAGTCAAAGTGGAACCTCTTTCCTTTGTGGGAGAAAAAAGTGGAAATTCTAGTCACGCAGTCACGCATTTTTTTTTTTTTGGTCCACTCTATTCTGTGGTGCTATTACAAGAGTTTTGCAGTCCAGTACTGATTAAATGTCGCTTCAGGTTTGTCTCCTGATTCTGATCTCAGAATCTATCAAAAATATTCCTGAAGGTGTTGAAAGCTAAAAACATATTCACTTCTTAATTTAAAATTTTAAAAATTTTGTACCTGAGTACACTGTATTTACATAATTTCCACAACTCACTTTACCTTCTCCAATTCCTCCTTTGTCCCTCTCACCCCTCTCAAATTTGTTGTCTTTATTATTGTAATTATTGTTACATATATGTGTATGACACCTTCTGGGTCAAATTTGTGTTACCTTCATGTACATGCATACATCTGGAATAGGGTTTAGTGAAGTATTCCCAAATTCATGTTAGGGTGTTAACTAGTGTAGTCTTGGGTAGGCAATGACATTATTGAGAGTTTATTGATCTTTCATTACTCTGAGGTCATCACCACTGACCCACGAGGGTGAGGAGATCAGAGGGGGGCAGCTGGGTTCAAACTTCCAGGAGTACAATGGGATGACTTCAGTGAGACAGCTCAATGTTATTCTGGGTGTACAGGGGCTATATAGATCTTGGACTGTGTATAGGGATTTCTAAGATAGATGTATAGTTACTGGCTAGAGTGGAGGTGCTGGGAATGCTCATTTACATGCAGAGGAAGTTGGATAACCTGCTGGGCTTGTTCTTATGGGGAGAGAGTAGTTGAACCTGTAATGTGGCCAAAGACTATGTGACTTTCTTGAGAGTTGGGAGAGGTTGAGGTCCTGAGCTGCAGTATGTAGAGTAAGGACAGGGAGAGAGCATTGCAAACTCCTGCCAGTCTCAAGATGACATTTTTGGAGTTTGGGCCACATCTCAATCTCAGTTTTGCTTCAGGCCAGCTCCCTCAGTTCCATATGCTCACGGGGTTGATGGGTATAGCATCCTATATTTTTTAACTCAAATCATACAGTCTAGCCATAATATAAGGCTGTGTTTTGAAAGTTGAGCCTCCTAGATTTATCTGCACGCACAGTGATAACAAACCAGCTCTTGCTCTATTTTTCAAAACCTTATATGGCTTCACATCTTAACCTAGAAGACAATTACAGTAAAGTTACCTTTGAGGACTTTATCATTTCTGTGATCAAATATGAATTGTGATATCCCATAAATTCTGTGCATTCAAAGCATGTTATAGGAAGATCTCTCTCTCTTTGATTTTGGGTTTATACCAAAGGGCCCTTTGCGTACTCTAACAGTTCTGTTGTTGTTGAGGATCCTATGTCACATTTATCAGGGAAGAAGTCAACTTGTAATTGACTAATAAAGTGATTTTTTTCATAGCAATAAAAATTATTCAAGCTACTTTAGTAATATTGTAAAATTTCAAGATATTCCACTATTTCCTTCCAAGGAAGTCATTATTTATAATCTTTAAGCTGAAATTAGATTATCTGTATTTCAGAGTTATGTGATTTTTTTGGTCTCAGTATGTGCATGCATATATAAAACAGTTGTATTTTACTAGTCAGTTGGAAATAAGAATCAGGATTAAGCCTCATCATGACAAAGCTGTTAGATTAAACTTGGATTTGCTAGAGGAAGAATAGAGATGTGCCAAACCACATCTTAGAATTTATTTATTCATTTGGGTTGATTAGTACAATAATAGTAATAGTAGTAATAGTGTGAGAGCATCTCATATAAAGAATTTGTTTAGAAATAGAAGCTACAGAAAACAGAGTAGCAAATAGCCAAACTTAGGAATTAACAGTTTCTGTTACCTTGGAATATATCAATTATAAACCCAGATATGAATTATACATTGAGTTTTATTTAAGATTCTAAAATAGTTCGGCATTAATGGGCAAATTATCTCAATGTTTTATTTCATACTAAATATTTTTACAGTGTTAAATATCAGCCTAACATTGTGAGCTGATGTAACAAAGTGCCTATTTTTTTAGAAGCTTAAGTTCTAAGCCTATTCAGGTTTTATGGTGTTGCTATGACAAATACCATGACCAAAACAGTTTGGGGTAGGAAAGGAAGTATTTGACTTATACTTCCAGGTCATCATTGGGAGAAGTTTTGCCAGGCATTCACGTAGTAACTTGAAGCATACACTACTGGAGAATACTTCTTTGATGGCTCTCTCACAAGCTTATGTTTAGCTTGCTGTCTTATACAGTCAGTCTAAGACTACCTGCTTAGGGAGGGTACTACCCACAGTAGACTGGATCCTCCTATCACTCAAGAGAATCCTCAAAGATATGTTCACAGATTGACCTGGTAATAACAATTACTACATTGGGGCTCTTTTTAGGTAACTCTAAACTATGCCGAGTTGATAGTGCCACCATAAGGAAAACTACAGTGTAAGAATAAAGCAGATTTTATAAAGACCCAGGACTACTTGTCTGTCTCTTTATTACTCACCTTCATCGTTTCCCAATACACTTATAAACTCAATAAAATATTTTAGAGCTTATGAATTTGAAGTATATGTTACCAAGTTTGGATAAATTGCTGATATTTTCAAAGATATGCTTGAAATTCTATGTATTTTGTAAGTGTTTTTAACTATAAGAATTAAAAGTTTTAAACACTCCCTTTTTGTACATGACAGTGCTCGTACTATTTTGGAACACCAGGATTCAATAATTAGACATATCCAAAGATCCAATAGAGGTAAGTTTTGTGATAATAAATTACTATTATTACTCCTACCTTACATAATAAAAGTTATAGTAAGAAAACTTTGGTTTGGTAACATATGGTCTCTAGTAGGGTCCGTCTTGCTCTATTATGGAATAGCTTCATTTAAACACTTCATACACACACACACACACACACACACACACACACACACACGTGTGTGTGTGTGTGTGTGTCTAAGTGTATATGTATATATTTTAGGAAGTTTTTATAGTAGTAAATTTCCATATGATTCTTTTCTTTTCTTTCTTTCTTTCTTTCTTTCTTTCTTTCTTTCTTTCTTTCTTTCTTTCTTTCTTTCTTTCTTTCTTTCTTTCTTTCTTTCTTTCTTTCTTTCTTTCTTTTTAAATGAATAAGCCTAGTGCTAGGAATGGGTTACCTTTTCTGTAACTGTTGGCCAGAGAAGGCCCTTGGAGTCTTAAACACTGCAGGGTAATTCCAGTGCTCTTTATTGATCACCACAACTTGACAGTAAGGCATAAATTATCAAGACATTACATACTTGAGTCATAGAACACAGACAAATCCAGTTGTTACTAACCTGGACATTTCTTCCCTCCTGGTTAACTTTCATGATGATAAAAGGTGCCATGCATAGTACCAGAGAAGAAAAGTAATCTTATACAGCTATGAACCCTGCAGCTACAGCAACGGCCAGCCTGCAAGACATGTCCACTTAGTCAGTAGTGGCACAAATGTCACAGGAGTAACCAACCACTTTTTAAGTCCACTTTTCAAGTTGAGAACAATATCTGGCACCAATCAGGGTCGAGAACCTCTGGATATACAGATCTGAGGCTTTAGGAAAAAGTGTTGCAATCATTCTACTAATGGTCATAGTCATACACACCAACTCCTAATGACTACACCCACTGGTTTCTGTGTCTATCAGCCCTCATCAGAGACGCTTCTTTTATAGTAAACGTGATTAATATAGGTACTTAAAATTGGTCAAGATGAAAAGAACAAGAGACTGAAGAATATTTAGGCCCAAACATGACATCTATACTAAAATCCTTTGTCCCAAAGATTTAGTGCTCATTGTGGAAGATGTGATAGAAAAATTGTATAAGAGCCAGAGGCAATGAGTAACTACAAGGTAAGAGTGTTTTCTGGACACAGCAGAGAAATTACCCATATGAATTCACAAAGGTTAAGATATCATGAGTAAGACATTTGGAAGTGCATGTGAGATGAAATTCAATGGAGCTTGACCAATCTACCTGGACCACATTTTTCTAAACTGATTCTGTGGTTTGTCATATGATCCTTGGCACAGCAGTAACACTAGAGTGTTGGATGATAGGTTGACCATAATGACACTGTTTATTGAGAGGTACATATAACTGGTTCATATATGGCTGATTTATCTTTTTATATTATTATTGTTTATGCCATTGACAATTGTAATGAGAACTTTCCATATATCAAGGAAGTACTCATTACTTATTCACAATCACTGCCTGTCATGTTTCTGTTTGTGCATGGATTCACGGGGGTGGGTGGGTATCATGCTTGTCCGTGTAGGTATACTTAGCCATGTATGCATGCGTAGCGGTTAGAGGTGATGTTGTCATAAATTTTGCTAATTTTCAACTTTATTCATGTCTTTTGAGAGAGGATCTCCCACTGACCCAGGGACCACTGTTTTGGCTAGACTATTTTGATCTGCTATCCACTGGGATCTGCATGCCTCTGCTGTCCCTGATACTTGGATGGCAGATATACACTGTTGTATCCCCCTTAGATGCTGGGATACAAATTCAGATCCTAAAACTTTCACAGGAAGTACTATACCCACAAAACCATCATCCAAGTCTGTACTTATCCTAATTTTTTTGAAGAACAAATGTTAACCTGCTGAGGCCTCATTTCTATGAGCTGATTTTTCTCTTCTCATTAGAAATGTTAATAGCTTTAACCATGTTTCTTTTTTTTTGCAAGTTTTATATAAAGTAAAAGAATTTTGCTTCCTCTGGAGAAGTGGTACATCTCAAATGTATATTTATATACATGTATATTTGTATTAAATATACATGCATATATTATGTTATAAAAATATAATATTTTATATCAGTTATTTTTATCCCTAGAAACACACTACCATGTTAACTACCAAGTGCTATTTTAAAGTTTCTCTCTGAGGCAAGTGCACATACAGTTTTCTATGATAAAGAATTTTGACTGAAAGTCTTGTTATTTTGGAAATTACAGTTGACTTTGAGTTCTCAGCTAATGTTAACATTTATTTCCCCACATCTGTTGAACAAGTAGAAAACAATAGTAAGTATATCTCAGTTTTATAATTAATATTCACTGTAGAAGGCCCTATCTTACATTTTTTAAACATTTTACAGTTTAATATTTCTCCCTTTTTCTTTAATAGTATATGACTCTGATGACCTCTCTTCCTACAGGTAGGATATATAAATTTTCTAAATAGAATAAGTTAAAAGACTATGAGATTCATAAAACAAAAATACTATTTGTAGAATAGTCTATTCTGTGCTAGGTTTCACAGTAATAGTTTTCTAAAGTGATGGCAAAATTACAGTATTTTTTCTAATTATGTACCTATTTGCTCCTTCCTAGTTTTATTAATTTGTTCCACAATTACGAAGTAGCTGGCCATGATTTGAAGGTCAGCTTTCCTAGCTCCCAGTGCATTATCTTGTTCCTTTGCATAAAATGATAGGGTCCCATATACAACAGGGGTCAAGATAGTTATACAACAGATCAATTCAGAAAGTTTGTTATGTATGATTTCCTTCTAGTTTACTAAGGCATCCAATTGCAGTTCAATAGTTTGTCCCAGCACTTTTGATAATTGCTGTGTTAATAAATAGCACTACCACTATAGTTTTAGGACAAACTTCAATTAAATCCTAGATAAGCAAGATGAGGTAAGTCCTGGAGGTGATTTATTTTGCAAGAATACAAATAAATAAACACAGGTAACCATGTTGTATTATATTGACTTTGTTTTGAGAATTATATAAATTTGTCTTTCTATTTGTATATTACTCAGTTTTGTTTTCTCTTCAAATTCATACCTCTGTCTAGTGTCTAGATAGAGGATGTTTCCTCTCTCATCTATCCTTTTTCCTGTATCACCTTTTTTGCTGTATAATTTACTATCCTTTATGTTTCTTTTTGAATAGACTTCAAATTATCTTAGTTACATTCTCATTTTTAGTTGGTAAACAGACAAAGTCAGAGGGATTAGGAGGTGTTATGGAGTCCTGGAAACTAAGATATGAAACATTAACATTCTGAGGAAATGGTTGTTCCGATGGAAAATCTGAAGATCAAAGATAATAAACTGTGTTCTATGATTTAGACATTGGCCAAAATGTGATTTAAAATTATTCTCACTAAATGTAGGGTCCTCTTTCTTTTCCATCAGTATGTAGATATTTTAATAAGAGAAAATAGAGGGAGTGTGATGATTAGAAAGAAGGAGAAGAATGAAACTAGCAAGTGAGACCAGAGTAAAGATGAAAGGGGAAGGGTAATTTGTAAAACAACAGGAAGAGACTGAGAATAAGGTTTTTAAATATCAAAATATTGAGATTTGAAACAATTTTATAAAGGTAACACAGAAATAAAAGCTACAGGCTTTTAAGAATTATATTAGGTTATTTAAATATATATTAAAATTGGGTTCAAAGTAGTCTTGAAAAATATATTTTATTTTGTGCTTAAGTGTAGAAACTGACAAAGTCTACTGCTGAGAAGTTTAAAAATAAATTTAGCCACTGACAAGAGTCTCTATTTAGATATGAATGTGACATCATTTCTGTCACCGCAATTTTGCATTCCCTCAAGTACATAGAACTGGAACATGACAAATGAAATATGTTGATGGGCCAGGACAATAGCCCTCTCCTTCTTTCTCCTTTCCAGTTTTACTTTTGTTCTTGTGAGATAGGATTGGCTGGCAAAGAATTCATGGGATGTCCCTGAGCCAGATAGCAGCATCCCTAACTCAGTTGTTGACCCTTCAGCTAGTTTTTTACTCAAGTAGTGAAACAGCTAGTCCTACACTTAGCTGTTTAACTCTGTGATCTTTTCAGGAATCTTCGCGTGCCTCAGGTATAGATGTGTGCATGTGTGTGCATGCGTGTGTTCATGTGTGCATGTGTATGTCTGCATGCAGGCACGCAAGTGTATATAGATCACAGAACAACTCCAGGCATCTTTCTCCATTGCTCTCCACCTTCATTGCTCTCTGAGACTCAAGATTATCATTTTGGCTCGAGGGATTTGGGATCTGCATAACTCTAAAGCTCTATCCCTCCTTCTGTGGTTGCAAGCACATTCCACCATGTGCGACTTTACATGTGTTTGGGGGCTGTTGTCTCAGGTCTGTATTCTTGTGCAGCAAGCATTTTACTCACCAAATCACCTTGCCAGTTCCAGGGCAAGCAAATTTGAATATAGAATCTCCTCAGGTTCTTACAAGTTCTATCTGATAGGTACTATTTGCAACGAAAGAAAGCATGAGTCTTTATTGACTATGTCATTGATTGACAGAAGAGGCAGAAAGAGGTAGCTAGAGAGGGCTTTGAAATCCTTAGAGGTGCACAAAGAAATGATATTTCATATTCAAATAGCTAAACATTTTGCCATATTTTAGAATACCCTCACTTATCCATTTCATTGTGCATTTTGCCTTACAGAACTCTCAATGAATCTGCCTCAAGAGTTGCCTTAAATACACCACGCAGAGATAAATGTCATAGCCGTATCTCGGTAAATTAACCTTTGTGAAATTTTTAGTAGGCTGAAACTTGTTTCAAATGTTGTTTATATTTAAAATTTAGTAGCAGTTTACCTATCATTTTATTTGAAAAGTTGGGCAGAAAAATATATAATTTATATATATTATATCATATAAGTTATATATAAATATCATATGAAGTATGTAGTTAGATTTACTGTGGTAAATACCAAAAGAAAGCAAATATTTTGAGATACTAGCAACTAAAATTGAGGTGAAAAGACATAGTGGTAGAAAAATTATACTATAGAATATTTCACACAATATAGAAAATCTTTGATAAAAGCAACTTAATATAATGTTTAGGTTGTATGGATGCAGCTGTCACAATTCTTACGCTTTAATAAATGTTCAACATATCTAAATACTGTATTAATCAAGGATCAATCAACTGACCTGGCAGTATTAATTTCAAAACTATGCATCTAAGAATACTTAATCTGGACTATAATTTCTTTCTTGAACATATGTTTTAGTATTATAATTTTTAGATTTTTGTATCTATGTTTCACATTGGTTTTCTTATTACAAAAATATGCATTTCAAACATTTTTGTTTTTTGTTTTTATTTTTATTAGATATTTGCTTTATTTACATTTCAAGTCTTATCCCATTTCCTTGTTACCTTTCAAAAAATCCCTATCCCATTCCCCCTCCCCCTGCTTAACAAACCCCCCTCCCCACTTACCTGACCTGGCATTCTCCTACACTGGGGGCATTGATCCTTCGCAGGACCAATGGCCGCTCCTCTTATTGATGTCTGAAGAGGCCATCCTCTGCTACATATGTAGCTGGAGCCATGGGTTCTTCCACGGCTCTTTGGTTGGTGGTTTAGTCCCTCGGAGCTCTCGGGATAATGGTTGGTATATATTATTGTTCCTCCTATGGGGCTGCAAACCTCTTTAGCTCCTTGGGTCCTTTCTCTAGCTTCTCCATTGGGGAATCTATACACAGTCCATTTGTTGGTGGTCAGCCATGGGTATTTTGATTCCCCTTCTAAGAAGGACCAAAGTATCCACACTTTGGTCTTCCTTTTTCTTGAACTTCATGTGGTCTGTGAGTTGTATCTTGGGGATTCCAAACTTTTGCGCTAATATCCACGTATCCAGCAGTTCATACCATGTGTGTTCTTTTGTGAGTGGGTGACCTCACACAGAATGATATTTTCTAGTTCCGTCTATTTGCCGAAGAATTTTATAAATTCATTGTTTTTAATAGTTGAGTAGTAAGTACTCCATTGTGAAAATGCTGCACATTTTCTGTACCCATTCATCCATCAAAGGACGTCTGGGCTCTTTCTAGCTTCTGGCTATTATAAATAAGGCTGCTATGAACATAGTGGAGCATGTGTTCTTATTACATGTTGGAGCATCTCCTGGGTATACACCCATAAGTGATATAGCTGGGTCGTCAAGTAGTACTATGTCCAGTTTTCTGAGGAACCAGCAAACTGATTTCCAGAGTAGGGTTATCAGCTTGCAATCCCACCAGCAGAAGAGGAGTGTTCCTCTTTTCCCACATCCTTGCCAGAATCTGCTGGCCCCTGAGTTTTGGATCTTGGATATTTTGATGGGTGTGAGATGAAATCTCATGATTGTTTGATTTGCATTTCCTTGTTGATTAAGGATGTTGAACATTTCTTTAAGTGTTTCTCGACCATCTGGTATCCCTCAGTTGAGAATTCTTTGTTTAGCTCTGTATACTTTTTATTAATAGGGTCATTTGTTTCTCTGGAGTTTAACTTCTTGAGTTCGTTGTATATATTGGATATTATCCCTCTATCAGATGTAAGATTGGTAAAGATTTTTTCCCAATCCATTGGTTGCCTTTTTGTCCTATTGACAGTGTCCTTTGCCTTACAGAAGCTTTGCAATTTTATGAGGTCCAATTTGTCAATTCTTGATCTTAGAGCATAAGCTATTGCTGTTCTGTTCGGGAAATTTCCCCCTGTGCCCATGTGCTCCAGGCTCTTCCTCAATTTCTCTTTTATTAGATTCAGTGTATTTGGTTTTATATGGAGGTCCTTGAATCCATTTGGACTTGAGCTTTGTACAAGGAGATAAGAATGGATCAATTTGCATTATTCTACATGTTGACTGCCAGTTGACCCAGCACCATTTGTTGAAAATGCTGTCTTTTTTCCATAGGATAGCTTTAGGTTCTTTGTCAAATATCAAGTGACCATAGGTGTGTGAGTTCACTTCTGGATCTTCAGTTCTATTCCACTGATCTACCAATACCATGCAGTTTTTATCACTATTGCTCTGTAGTAGATCTTGGGGACAGGGATGGTGATTCGGACAAAGGTTCTTTTATTGTTGAGAATAGTTTTCCACTATCCTGGGTTTTTTTGTTATTCCAGATAAATTTGGAAATTGCTCTTTCTAACTATATGAAGAATTGAGTTGGAGTTTTGATGGGGATTGCTTTGAATCTGCAGATTGCTTTAGGCAAGATGACCATTTTTACTATATTAACCCTTCCAATCCATGAGCATGGGAGATCTTTCCATTTTCTGATAGCTTCTTCAATTTCTTTCTTCAGATTCTTGAAGTTCTTGTCATACAGATCTTTTACTTGCTTGGTTAGAGTCACATCAATGTATTTTATATTATTTGTGACTTTTGTGAAGGGTGTTGTTTCCCTAATTTCTTTCTCAACTTCTTTATTTTTTGAGAATAGAATGGCTACTGATTTGTTTGAGTTAATTTTATATCCAACCACTTTGCTGAAGTTATCAGGTTTAGTACTTCTCTCATGGGATTTTTGGGGTCGCTTAAGTATTCTATCATATCTCTGCAAATACTGATACTTTGACCTCTTCCTTCCAATTTGGATCTCTTTGACCTCCTTTTGTTGTCTAATTGCTCTGGCTAGGACTTCGAGTACTATATTAAACAGGTATGGAGACCATGGACAACCTTGTGTAGTCCCTGATTTCAGTGGGATTGCTTCAAGTTTCTCTCCATTTAGTTTGATGTTGGCTACTGGTCTGCTGTATATTGTTTTTAATATTATTAGGTATGGGCCTTGAATTCCTGATCTTAGCAAAACTTTTATCATGAAGGGGTGTCAGATTTTGTCAAATGATTTCTCAGCATCTAATGAAATGACCATGTGGTTTTTTTCTTTTAGTTTGTTTATGTAGTGGATTACATTGATGTATTTCCATATCTTGAACCATCCCTGAATCCCCATGAAAAGGCTACTTGATCATGGTGGATGACCGTTTTTGCTTTGTTCTTGGATTCAGTTGGCAAGAATTTTATTGATATTCATAAGGGAAAATGGTCTAAAGTTCTCTTTTTTTGTTGGGTCTTTGTGTGGTTTAGGTATCAGCATAATTATGGCTATATAGAACAAATTGGGTAGTGTTCTTTCTGTTTCTATTTTGTGGAATAGTTTCAAAAGTATTAGGTCTTCTTTGAAGGTCTGATAGAACTCTGCATTAAACCCATCTGGTCTTGGGTTTTTTTGTTTGTTTGTTTGTTTGTTTGGAAGACTATTAATGACTGTTTCTATTTCTTTAGGGGTTATGGGACTGTTTAGATCATTTATCTGACTGTGACTTAACTGTAGTACATGCTATCTGTCTAGAAAATTGTCCATTTCATCTAGATTTTACAGTTTTGTTGAGTATAGGCTTTTGTAGTAGGATCTGATGACTTTTGGGATTTCCTCAGTATCTGTTGTAATGTATTCCTTTTCATTTCTGATTTTGTTGATTTGGATACTGTCTCTATGCCCTCTGGTTAGTTTGGCTAAGGGTTTATCTGCTTTGTTAGTTTTTCAAAGAACCAACTTCTGGTTTGGTTGATTCTTTGTATTGTTCTTTTTGTTTCTACTTGGTTAATTTCACCCCTGAGTTTGTTTATTTTCTGCTGTCTACTCCACTTGGGTGTATTTGCTTCTTTTTGTTCTAGAGCTTTCAGGTGTGCTGTCAAGACGCTAGTGTATGCTTTTTCCAGTTTCTTTTTGTAGGCACTCAGAGCTATGAGTTTTCCTCTTAGCACTGTTTTCATTGTGTCCCATAAATCTGAGTATGTTGTGCCTTCATTTTCATTAAATTCTAAAAAGTCTTTAATTTCTTTCTTTATTTCTTTCTTAACCAAGTTATCATTGAGTAGAATGTTGTACAGTTTCCATGTGTACAGTTTCTGTTGTTTTGTTGTTATTGAATACCAGCCTTAGTTCATGGTGAGCTGATAGGGTATATAGGATTACTTCAATCTTATTATATCTGCTGAGATCTGTTTTGTGACCAAGTCTATGGTCAGTTTTGGAGGTGCTGAGGTGCTGAGAAGGTTTCATGAGGTGCTGAGAAGAAGGTATATTCTTTTGCTTTAGGATAAAATGTTTTATAGATATCTGTTAAATCCATTTGGTTCATAACTTCTGTTAGTTTCATTGTGTCTCTGTTTAGTTTCTGTTTCCATGATCTGTTCATTGATGAGAGTGGGTGTTGGAGTTTCCCACTATTATTGTGTGAGGTGCAATGTGTGCTTTGAGCTTTAGTGAAGTTTCTTTTATGAATGTGGGTGTCCTTGTATTTGGAGTATAGATGTTCAGAATTGAAAGTTCATCTTGGTAGATTTTTCCTTTGATGACTATGAACTGGCCTTCCTTATCTTTTTTGATAACATAGGTTGAAAGTTGACTTTATTTGATATTAGAATGGCAACTCCAGCTTGTTTCTTGGGACCATTTACTTGGAAAATTTTTTTCAGAGTTATACTCTGAGGTAGTGTCTCTATTTGTGCCTGATGTGAGTTTCCTGTATGTAGTAAAATGTTAGGTCCTGTTTCCTTATCCAGTCTGTTAGTCTATGTCTTTTTATTGGTGAATTGTGTTCATTGATATTATGAGATATTAAGGAAAAAGTGATTGTTGCTTCCTGTTACTTTTGTTATTAGAGGTAGAGTTAAGTTTTTGTGGCTCTCTTCTTTTTGGTTTGTTAAAAGAAGATTATTTTCTTGCTTTTTCTAGGATGTAGTTTCCCTCCTTTTGTTGGTGTTTTCCATTCATTATCCTTTGAAGGGCTGAATTTGTGGAAAGATATTGTTTGTGGAAAGATATTAAATTTGTTTTTGTCATGGAATACCTTGGTTTCTCCATCAGTGATAATTGAGGGTTTTGCTGGGTATAGCAGCCTGGGCTGGCATTTGTGTTCCCTTGGGTATAATTATAAAAGTCTGGTATAATTAGGTTAGTTATACCTTTATATGTTACTTGACCTTTTTCCTTTACTGCATTTAATATTCTTTCTTTGTTTAGTGTATTTGGTGTTTTGATTTGGTGACAGGAGGAATTTCTGTTCTGGTCCAATCTATTTGGAGTCTGTATACTTCTTGTAAGTTCATGGGCACCTCCTTCTTTAGGTTAGGTAAGTTTTCTTCTATAATTTTGTTGAAGACATTTGCTCACCATTTAAGCTGGAAATTTTCATTCTCATCTATACCTATAATTCTTAGGTATGGTCTTCTCATTGTGTCCTTGATTTCCTGGATGTTTTGTGTTAGAAATGTTCCTTTCTAGGATCTATGGCCTCACTAGTTATGGGTAATTGAGTAGTTTTCAGTTCTAGGCATTCATTCCCTCCCATTGAGGGGACCTTAACTCCATTTAGGAGGTTATTGGTTACCCTCAACATATAAGTGACACTATTGCATGCATGGGAATATGTTGAAGTTAGGCCCATGTTCTTCTTCCCAGATCCATGCAACCAGAATTAAGACTCACAATCAAATTATATTTATAATTACCTTGGCCATATAGCTAGGCACTACTCTGACTAGATCATAACTAAAGATAACCCATTTGTTTTAACCTACATTTTCCCTTGTGGCTCATTACCTGTACTCGAGTATCATGTGACTGTCTCCTCACCTCTTTTCAGATGTTCTCCTCACCTCCTTCTGCCTCAGAATTCTTTCTCCTCCATATGTCCACCTCTGTTTCCTGCCTAAGCCATAGGCGAGGCATCCATAAAATAACACTCTACAATTCCCCTTATTAGTCCAATAAAGAGCTCATTATCTTTCAATTATAAATTGAATATAATTATAACAATTATTAAAACTATAACTTATGATATACTTTTATAATATCCAGTCCATTTATGTTTGGCAACTTAGAGAAAGTATGTTACTGTCTATACTATCTTAATGAGTTTACAAATTTGTATCTAAATCATTTTTTTATTTTAACCTGCTGAGGTTTCTATCAGATTAGCATATGGCTCTTGGAGTAGAGCATTGCCACTCCAAGTGGTATAGCCTCACTGTGTATATACCATATGTATTTGTATACACCTGGTATGTATTGTTAAGCAAACATGACATAACACTTCCCTGTGACTTTCCAAACACTCTTAGTTGTTATTTCATCCTCTCCAGCATATGAGCCACCTTCTTCCCCAGCCAAAGTTCTCCCTGTTTTCTATTTACACCGCCTTTGCCCTAACATTCCATTCTCTACAGCCACTTCCTCACACCCAGTGTCTCTTTTTACCTTACTGGTTTCTGAAGTTATTGTTGGTTGCATACTCTCATCTAAAGATTTGAAGCTGTGATCCACAAATGAGAAGGAATGTTTGACATTTGGTATTCTGAATCTGAGTTGTGTCAAGTTGGCAATATTCTGTACCACTTCATTTTTCTTTACAGATGAATCCCATTGTGTATATGTGACACAATTTCATTGTCCATTTATCAGAATAAGAACATCTAGACTCTTTACATTTTCTAGCTTTGTTAACAGAGTGATGATGAAAATGTCTGAGCAAGTATCTCCAAAATGGGAAATGAAGTCCTTTGGGCATGTGTCAGGTGTAATAAATCTCTTTGATATTTCTCAGTGTTGATTTCCATACTGGCTGTAGAAGTATGCAAGCAAACTAACAGTGAATGAGAGATCCTGTCCCTCCACATCCTCATCAGCATTTTTGTCAGCTGTTTTCTTTTTTATTACAAAAAGTAGCTCTCCACTACTGCTCCACCACCATGCCCATCCCATCTGCCTGTCTGCTTCCTGCCATGATGATCGCCAAGGAAAACTCTAAAACTGCCCTCAATTTAATGTTTTTTTAAGGAGTTACCTTGGTCATGATGGCTTTTCTCAGCAATAGAACAATAACTAAGTTGATAATTTTTTTTGTCAACTTGGCACAAGACAGAGTCATCTGAAAATAACAAACCTCTAATGAGAATAAGCCTACATAATATCGGTCTATAGGCAAGTCTGCTTGGTATGATTTTTATTGATTATTGATTTGGGAAGGTTCAGTTTACTGTGGGGTGGTGCCAACCCCGAACAAGTGGTCTTGGGATGTATAAGAATGCTGACTGAGAAAGCTGTGAATTTCAAGCCAGTAAACAGTATTCCTCCATGGCTTTTGCCTCATTCCCTGCCTCCAAGTTCTTTTCCCTGCATGAGTTCCTGCTTTGATTTCCTCAGTGATCAGTTCTTATCTGGAGGTGTAAACTAAAACAAACTCTTTTTCCAAGTTGCTTTGTGTCATAGTGTTTTATCATAGCACTGGATTTAAAAACAGAGCCCAAAAAGTTGTGAGGAAAATGTGGTAAATGGTGGGAGGCAGGCAAAGGAGAAATCAGAAGTGGGGAACTGGACATAGATGTGGCCAAAACATGCTCTGTGCATATTTGAAATTCTCAAGCCACGAAACACCAAAAATGAGGAAATGGTTTATTAAAGTAGAGACTAATATAAAAGACTATATTTAGACAGGGGTGGCAGTTAGAGTACAACTTTGTGGTGAGAGGTGAATATGAGTATTATGCTGAGATACACTTGTGTCTCTCAAGGGAATGTCAAACACTATTGTACACTGGACTGAATGAGCAACAGCCAGCCTGTGTTCCTCAATCCACTCAGATATTCCCAGATAACAAAAAAGGATGATTGCTAGAACTATGATTTATATAAAACAAGCAAAAAGACAGAGAAAGGGTATAGGTAAATAAGTGTCAGATTAACACAGATTTAATTAAACTGTGATATTGTCCATAGTAAAGTTTTCTATGAGTTTGGAAGTTTTCTCTTAATCAGGAAACATTTAAATGTTATATCAAAGATCCCAATGCATTATTTCAGTTTAATCCAGGGTGAAATTTTTGTAGTTTTGTTATGTTTAATTCTGGGTCTTAGTTCTCTACGTATAAGAAACATAATGGAAACGTTAGATGCGGTTGTCTGCTTCTGAAAACGAGGCATGTCTTGCAGTATTTTCTTCATGCCTATCACAGCATACTACAAATTACATAACAGATACATACATTCCATCATCCTAAATCCTATAATTATAATTGTGTGTTGTGTTTCCTGGTTTGTTTTTTAAATGCCCTGTTTAAGAAACTGGACACACAAATGCACTTTATAAACGGTCATCTAAAATTGTGGGAAATACAAAAGTTACTTTACTACTGTGTGCTATAAACAGGTTCCCTCTGGTTTTTCATAAGTTGGTGCATGTAGGCATGTGTGAGTGCCTGTGTGTATGTGTGAGTGTATGTGTGTATGTGTGTGTGTGTTTGTTTCTATACATATGGCCTATTTTTGCAATAAATACTTAATGTATGTTAAAATTATATTTTAAAAAGATTAAAGAATATACTTTCATACACTTAACATGCAAGCACAAACACTTTGAAAACAAGGACTAATTTCATTTAAAAAATTTTATTCATATAGCCCCAAGCATCCCGAAGCAGATTTATGTAATATGTTTATCAAGCCCCAATTTAATTAATAATTAGTGGTTTGTATTTGCCACTGAGGGAGCTTTTAACATGATTTTATGTTTTTTAAATTTTTTGTTAATATATAGCAATGCGATCTATTTCCCTCTTCAACATCCCGAACATATTCCCTTAACACCAACTTTCAATTAATTTCATTAAGTCCAATGAATATTTTTTCATGAGCATGGGGCCATCCACTAAAGCAGGGGAAACTTGCTCGTGTTATCTCCCTATCCCAGCAACTATTAATTTCCAATAGCTCCTTGGTGTGTGATGGGGTCTAGAGATTATATATTTCATCTGTGCTGACATTTAGGCTGGCTTCAACTTACCTGTGCAGGTAAAACACAGTTGCTGTGAGTCCATGATTCAAGAACCTATGGCATGTCCATGGAATAGCAAGCATTTCACAGAACTCTTTCCTACCTTCATTCATAAAACATATACTTTCATGGATATCTGTAAATAGCAGAGTAGAAACTCATGAAATGCATAGACTCTGTCTCTCTTTGTCTCTTTGTATCTTCTTCTCTGTCTCTCTGTCTGACTCTCTGTGTGTGTGTGTGTGTATTATGTGGTATGTGTGAGTGTATGTGTCCACGTGTACATGTAGACTGTAGTGTCCTGTTCTATTACATGGCTTCTCACTGAACAGTGTCAGTCACCACTGCCAGGCTCCAGTGATTCTTCTATTGGTGTCACAGTTTCTAGTGCAGTGTTCCAGACACATGTGCAGCCTTGACCTGATTTTTCCATGGTATTAGCCACCTGACTGTGGGTGCTCATGCCTGTAAACTCTTACCACTGAACCAGCTCCCCAGCTCAAAGAAAATGCTCTATTATGCGATGTTTTAACAGAGTATGACTGGGAATACCGCAGTGAGAGGATCCAATGAAGATCTCCATTTGCCTGAGACAGTAACGAAGGATGGCAATCCTGAAACTGGACCAAAGGAAGGTAGGAAATAGGATTTATATATACAGAATGCTGGTATAGAACAGTACTATGTTCCCTCAGCAAAAGAGTCACTACTGTTTATGAAGGTGAAAGGGCAAGACAGTGGTGAGAAGCCCTACATGTTATCACAGTCAAGGAACAGGTAACACAGAAAGACACTGGGAGGGCTGGACTATGACTCACATCAAAAGAAATCTTATACTTGGGAACTTTGAGGAAGTGAAGGAGAGAAAAAAGGAATAGAGACTGAAAAAGCCAGTGAATGCAGGTTGGGGGGGGGGGATGAGGTGTGTATGCACAGTGTAATCTAGAGAAATAGAAAGCCTTAGAAAGGAAGAGTTCCCAACACTAAAATCTATTTGAAAAGAGCATACTGTCAGACACCTAATCCTCATTTCTCCTAAGCCATAATTTTCAAGCAGCTGATCATGCAGAGACATCTTTTGAAGGAGCTGATCATTTATAGTTACATTTTGATTACCTCAGATAGACTTATGTGATTAACCACATATGTATATGATAACGTTATGCCTCATGTATAATTTACAGAGTACTATATATGGTTCAAAATATAAAATAGGACTGGAAAGAAAAATGATGCTGACTTAGGTGTGTGGAGATCAAGAAAGTCATCAAAAATTTTAAAAAAATGCTTGAGAGAGGAGATAAGTTCACAGAGTTTCAAATTAGAAACTCAATCTTGTTAGGAGGCCAATAATTCTAGGGCCCACCCAACCAACATGACCCAGGGCATTCTTAGGATTAAATGCTGCAACTCAGCACTTTACAGCAGTCATGTGCAAATACTTGGGACATGAGCATGTAACTAGTGCAAGGACTTTCTGGTCTCCTTCCTACAGCAGAGCTATCCTAGCTGGTCCTGATGTGGCATGCAGTTCCCTATTCCTTGTCAGATAGAACCTGGGCCTTAAATCATAAGAGAACTTCTTGGAGGTATCTGGAAACAAGGGTGGTCTCAAAGCTTCAACCATACTCCTGCCAGGTCCTCAAAGCTTCTGGCCACCTGGGTCTCAGCTGATTAGTTTTTCTTCCCATTTTCTGTAGCTGTGCAGACAGAACCAATTAACTCTAGCATGTGTGGCTTGTCTCTGGTGAAGCCTTTGTTCATTGTGCATTTTCTACTGTTTGACCTGAATCTTTATGGTTAACTCACTGGTATATGATGTCATCTCAAGGACCTTTGAGTTTTGGCTTAGCTTTAAACTTGATGGTAGTATATTAATATTGACTGTCCTAAGGTTGCTGTGGACAGCAATAGTAGGTGAGACCCCAGGAGCTCAGTAGGTAATGGGGCTCATCCAAGCCTCATGCTGGGGTTGCTTGTGACCTACCTATCAGGACCAAGAGTAAGAACAGAGAGTTATGGTACAGAATGCTGGCCAATCCTAGTGATGTACAAAATGGCTTGGATCATAAAATAGGTCCAAAGAAAGTTGAGAATCAGCAAGAATTGTGAATATTACTCAGAAGATGTCCTGGTCTGTTACCACTCTATGAAGGGCCAATGCAAGGAGGCAGGGCATAGAAATGATGAAGAAGCTAGAAGATGAAGCTAAAAAGGTCTGAAACCCAGTCCTCTATACAGATGTCAGGCAATTCGATGCAGGGCACTAGATATCCTAGAACAGAGCTTGCTTCTCATGAAGCCGTGGTGCCACTGGCGATCAAGTAGTCAGAGTTGCTATGTCAGGTACAGTTTCCATGTGAGGAACATTGTCCAGTCTCAAAGATGAACTGGCCATCGTTTTATTTTTCTGAGATCCTCGTGGCTTGAATTAAGCTGCAGGTGGATCCCAAAGAAGAGCCCCAAGCTTGTTCTTCTATGAGGAGAAACCAAGATAGTCTAAAGTCCCTGCTAGCATAGCCTCAGGGTGTGGAGTCCTTTAGTGAAAATGTGTACATGAAACTGCACCTGCAAGGACTAGGATCCAGTCAGAGTCAGTACTCTGGGAAGAAATCTGTGGCTGATAGAGCAGTTTGTGTATAAAAGGAATAGAGAGAGTCAAGTGTTGCATTGTAGGGCAAAGAGGTCTGACAAACAGTAAAGGACCTCAGAAAAGACCATCACTATGAGGCATGTCATGAAGTCTTACCTGAAGGTTGCTGAGAGAGGAGGGGAGAGTGATGGGAGGAATGTGGAACACAGGAGTGGAGGGAAGAATTCAGAAAATGGAGATGAGACACAAAGAGGAATGAAGATGGGGTAGGGAGAGGAGGATTCTGAGAGCTATTCCAGGTTTCTAGGGCAGGATGTAGGATTTCATCACCAGGCCTAGGAAAAGACAGAGGGGCCTGGTGATGAAATCCATCTCAGGTAAGTATAGCACTAGACACAGCTGGTGTGTGCCAAAAAGATAAGTCACACAGAGCAGCCCACCGTGAGCAATGCTCAGGAAAGAGACAGGGCTCCTGGACAGAGTAGACTTCACAGTCTACGGAAAGGAGCATTGTTATGAGTGAGGAAAGAGGCCACCTGGACGGGTGAGGAGAGTGTAGAAAGTAAGAGCCAAGACACACAATCCTGGAGGGCTTAGAGCAAGAGGTCAAAGGGCACTGGTGCTGAAGCAGCTTTATGCTCTTGGATAAAACCTGATGGAATGATTCCCTCCCTTGGTGGACAGTTTGTACAAATGGAGTGGATAGACCTGCATTTCCCCCAAAGTTCATGACTTGGAACCAGTACCACATGGAGTCTTGGGAAACATTCTCAGAAGAGAAATGCCAGAGCTAGGCTTGACTAAAGTGTTTCTACCAAGTTCCCCTAGAGCAGAAGTACAAGAGAGATACCTGGGCTGTGCCCTGACATGTCTGATGTCCCAGCCTTGCAGTCTTACCAGGCCTACCTCACACATGCATCATTAACAATGCTATAGGAAGACCCATGTGCTGACAGCTACTATACCAGAGGCAGTGCCGTTAATCCTTTCTCTGAATAAAGATATGGCCTGATGCATAAGGTGCTCTGAGAAGGTAGCTCACTCCAATAGATGCTACATGCATCACCAGGCCCATGATCTTCCCACTTGCTTCTAAATATCCATAAACTTGTTAACCTCTTGATAGCACATTAGAGCCCAAATGCCTGCCCTGTTGTTAGGGCAAGAGCCAAATGAACATTTTGAACTTTTGCCCCATACAATAGGCCTCCTGAAGAGCTGTATCTACTACAAGGCACACAATGACTTGTTACTTGATAAGTGAATTTAGATATGTCCACCAACCCTAGGTTTCCTATGCTTTCCAGCTATATTTGCATGGTCTGTCCCACACAATAACCATTGTGAGCAGGTCTCCTTGTAGTAATCTCCTTGCGCATCCTTGATTCCCAGTCTTGAAATCTTCTTGTATGAGCTTCTTTACACCTGATCTACCAGTAAACAGCTGCTTTTGGCTGCTCTTAGCAACATTAGGACTGACATGTCTGGGCAGTGCTATCTCTATACTCTGCAATAGTACTATCAGGAAACTTTCCTTAAGGTCCTGCTTTTGCATCTGCTTTGAGCTACAACAGTCCTGGCCTCTCTGTCCTTATTACACCTAGAGTTTTTGGATTGTACCCTCATGAATATAATATCCCTTGGCCTGAGCATGCTATCTGTAAGAAAAAATGGTAAATGGAGATATGGTATGCCTGAAGGTTCTTTGCTTTGAAAAGTGATGAAAATTCTCTTCCAAACTGGAGTATACATGACTGGACTAGGTTCCGGGCCCTCAGCCAGGGTTACTCATATCTCATCATGGAGACATATCTCTGATATGCTCAACAGACTCTAAACAGTCTGGGAGAGGGAATGATGAAATGTACGCAATAGTGGAGGGCTGGGTACAATCTACTTGGCCATTTTCATATTGAAGCACCTAGAAGGTAGAAGGGTAGTTTAGTTTCTCAGCCCAAGGCCCACAGAAATGCAGATTCTGAAAGCCACAAAGTTAGTAAAAGGGGCTGGTTTTAATGTCTCCTCACAATTCCCCACAAGAGTAACTAATAGCTCCTTTTTGCTGAATCTTTCTGAAGGTGTGTTCAAGACATAAAGCACTTGTTCTTCATGCTAAGCTCAAGCTCAGAGGTCCCTTCATCAGCACGTTTAAGAAATTGCCTCTTTGGATCCATGACTCAACTGGATCCAGCTCAGTGTTTAAAAATCCACCTTTTAGGACCTGTGGGTCAGGTCACTTCTTGTTTATTGAGTTGCGTACTGGAAGGTAAGGTCAGCCCATGCTTAAATGAATGTTTCTATAAACCCATGGGTTAGACATGGCCATGTTGAAGAAGCAACCTATCCAAACTGTGGATCACTTTAGAGCATGATGAAGAACCATTCTCATGGGCTCATGAGTGAGGCCAGCCTGTTTTTAGGAGGGACTCATTGGATCTCTGGGCTGTATCACATGCACTGACCTTTCATAATATCACTTCAAATGCTCAAAAAACAAATAGTACTGTGACAATACACTATAAAACACATTGTATAGCTAGAACTCTTGAGTTAAAATTCTGGCTTGTTCACTGACCAGGTATAATGGACTTGACATTCACTATCTGTGCCAAATTCCTTCTTTTCTCATATTTGAAGATATTAGTTATCTCACAGGACTGTTATTGACCTTTTTCATATGAATTTAGGACATGTGGTAAAAATAATATAAATTAATTGCATAGTGGGTTCTGAGTCCTAATATTAACTGCCATTTATACTTTTTAAAATGTTCATCAGGTCTGAACTTCAGGACTTATACATTGATTTTAGTACACTTAAAATGTTTTTATTGAGAATTTTTATCTCAATTGTCTTGATTGTTGTTTATCTCTTACTATTTTCTGACAATTTTATACTTGTGCAATGTTTCTCAACCTTTTATCTGTTCCCAGCTTTCTTCTTCCAAACCTCCTGGAAGTTTTCTTATTTTTGTTTTTGTTTTGTTTTTTTTTACTTTGCGGGGGGGATTCAAGGAGTCTTTGTAATGTCTACTAGAACATTGATTGGTTTTATGCCTTTAATATTAGTCTTAGGAGATGAAACTATTTATATATTAAATGTAAACTCTATCCAAGGTATATGTTTCTTAAAGTGGTAGAGCCTGCTAAATTAATTAATCAATTAGTTAATTGATTAATTAATTTTAGGAAATGTTTAAATAACTTTAAACTGTATTAAGTAAAAAATGCGTAAAGAGAACCACAAGATAATGAATAGAAAAGTTAAATACAAACTATCATATGCAAAATAGGTTACTGTATTAACCCTAAATACCAAATGCCTGACTTCCACAGTGGGAATGTTAATCTAATGAGGAAAAGAAAATATCAATTTTCATTTTAATATATACCAAAATTTTTAAAGAAAAATTTAAATTGAATAGAACTTTTCAAACAACAGCAACAACAATTCAGTCCATCACTAGATGGGACCTGAGATAAAAATGGACATTTGCCATTAT
The DNA here is from genome assembly GCF_947179515.1 of Apodemus sylvaticus. Lineage (NCBI taxonomy): Eukaryota > Metazoa > Chordata > Mammalia > Rodentia > Muridae > Apodemus > Apodemus sylvaticus. The sequence goes on along the minus strand of NC_067485.1, from coordinate 58,790,845 downwards.
GATTACTTCAAATCAACTTCCAAAACTAAAACAGGTCTGGGAAAGAATGAGTCTTTTTTTTTAATAAAGATACATATTTATTCATTTGCAACAGAAAGCAAAGGTTTATAAAGAGAAAGGAATTCTCTATTATCAGCCTTTCCATAACAACGTTCTTTTTTTTTTCTGTGCATCACATTTTTTCAAGCTTTATGTGGAAAATATTTCAGATAAAATAGAAGAGATTCATAGAAAAACACGTTAAAATTGACAATTTTCATGGAAAATTAAAGTGGTAGACATGTAAAACATTCCTAAACTAATTGAAATATGAAATAGAAACATTTTATGATAGAATTGAAGATTTACATGGAAAATATTTCTGATAAAATTGTGGAAAAATTTTAGGTGTTAAAAATTTTAAAAATGTTAGAATTGAAGATTATCATGGAAAATTTTACATAGATGTAATAATGGTAGGCATAAAATTATTCCTATGTTGATTGAAAGTGGAATTATAAACATTTTCTGACAAACTTGAAGATTTACAAGGAAAATATTTCTGATAAAATTGAAATATGCAGAAAACCTTGTTAAAATTAGCATAAAGATAAGTCTAAGTTGATTGAAGGTGGAATTATAAACATTTTCAGATAAAATTGAAGGTTTACATGGAAAATAGTTCTGGTAAATGTCAAGAAATAAATAGACAAACGTTAAAATTGACTATTTCATGGAAAATTTTACATATAAAATGGTAAATATAAAAACTGTTTCTAAATTAATTGAAGGTGGAATTAGAAACATTTGTGATAAAAAAGATTTACATTGAAAACATTTCAATAGAGGAAATATACAGAAATATATTTCTATATATAATAAAATAGAGGAAATATATAGAAAGACATATTAAAATTGCAGATTATTATGAAAAATAAAGCAGATAAAATGGTAGAAATAAAAAACATTACTAAATTAATTAAAAGGGGAATAACCAACATTTTCTGATAAAATTGAAGATTTACATGAGAAATAGTTCTGTTAGTCTATGTCTTTTTATTGGGGAGTTTATTAACTATTAATATCTCTTAATAGTTAAGAGATATTAAGGAATAGTGATTGTTGCTTCCTGTTATTTTTGATGTTATTTGTATGTTTGTGTTGGGTATCTTCTTTTGGGTTTGTTGGAAGAAGATTACTTTCTTGATTTTTCTAGGGGATAGTTTCCCTCCTTGTGTTGGCATTTTCCATCAATTATCCTTTGTAGGGCTAGATTTGTGGACAGATACTGTGTAAATTTGGTTTTATCATGGAATATCTTGGTTTCTCCATCTATGATGATTGAGAGTTTCGCTGGGTATAGTAGCCTGGGCTGGCATTTGTGTTCTCTTAGAGTTTGTATGAGGTCTTCCCAGGATCTTCTAGCTTTCATCATCTCTGGTGAGAAGTCTAGTGTAATTCTAATATGTCTGCCTTTATAAGTTACTTGCCCCTTTTCCCTTACTGCTTTTAATATTCTTTCTTTGTTTAGTGAATTTGGTGTTTTGATTATTATGTGCCGGGAGGACTTTCTGTTCTGGTCCGGTCTGTTTGGAGTTCTGAAGGCTTCTTGTATGTTCATGGGCATCTCTTTCTTCTAGACTAGGGATGTTTTCTGCTACAATTTTGTTGAAGATATTTACTGGGCCTTTAAGGTGTGAATCCTCGCTCTAGTTTATACCTGTAACCCTTAGGTTTGGTATTCTCATTGTATCCTGGAGTTCCTGAATGTTTTGGGTTACCAGCTTTATGCATTTTGCATTTTCTTTGACTGTTGAGTTGATGTTTTCTATGGTATCTTCAGCACCTGAGGTTCTTTCTTCTATCTCTTGTATACTGTTGTTGATGTTTAAATCCCTTAAAGAATTACAGAAAAACACAATCAAGTGAAGGAACTGAACAAAACCATCCAAGATCTAAAAACAGAAGTAGAAACAATAAAGAAATCACAAAGTGAGACATCTCTAGAGATAGAAAACCTTGGAAGGAATTCAGGAGTCATAGATAGTCTTTAAGGGCTTCTGCCTGTTGTGACCTATGATCTCCTGTATTTCTTTAAGGGATTTTTGTGTTTCCTCTTTAAGGGCTTTTACCTGTTGACCGATGTTCTCCTGTATCTCTTTAAGGGAGCTATTTAAGTCTTTCTTGAAGCCCTCTATCAGCATCATGAGATACGATTTTAAATCCAACTCTTACTTTTCCAGTGTGTTGGGATATCTGGGACTTGCTGTGGTGGGGAACTAGGTTCTGATGTTGCAATGTGGCCTTGGTTTTTGATGGTAGGGTTCTTGTGTTTGCCTTTTGCCATCTGGTTATCTTTGATGCTAGTTGGTATTGTTGTCTCTGGTTGGAGTTTGTTCCTCCTGTGGGCCTATAAGCCTGTCTCCTTACTCCTCTGAGCTCAGAAGTGAAAGCACTTCTGGGAGATCACTCTCTCCTGGCAGGCTGTGCACAGAAGGCTGTGGAGTCTCCTAGCTCCCTAGTGCAAAAAGCGGCAGGAAGACTTCTGTCCCAGCTGTTCCACTGATCACAGAAGGCTGTCGCCTGCTAAATTTATAACACTTTTTAAAAAAACCTCAGCCCTTCTCTTTAACACTGTAATCTCCTATTATTTACTGGCCTAATTCCTCTCACAAATCTTCCTTACTTAAAGTGAATGAAGACATTAGTCTATATAAGTATGTGATAGACAAAATACGTTTGATCACTATAGCATCTTTTGAGCAATCATTGGTAAAGTAAAATTATTCACTAAAAATTCATTATGATCCTTAATAGCATGAGTTTCTCTTTCTGTGGAATTTCCAGATAAATCTACTAAATCATAATGCACTATGTGAAACTTTATGAGATCTACTACCCACCATTTCCTCTGAAGTAACATTAGCTATCATTCGTCTTTTAATAACACAATAAGAAGCAAGTCATCTACTTTATCAGTTCTTACTTACATACAAGGACATATGTTATTGCTTCTACCAACGGAACACCAGACTTGAAATGATTTATGTATCCACTAGCAAAGACTATGAGAGTACCCATTGATTTAACTGAATGATGGTCAAATTAGCTTCAGAAATTGAATGTTGAACATGCCTTGCTGTGGGTTTGTTTGCTCTTTAAGACAGAGTACACCATTGTCATAATAATAAATTTTCTAACTACTGTTTTTTTTTAAAAAGGTATTACATAGGATTTACTACAAGTTTTACACTAAAATTTATAATTAAAACTCCATAACTTACCATTACATTTGTAAGTTATGTTCTGACATAACCAAATAACACATATGCAAAAATTCCTTCTCTCATTTGTATTTACGTATGTACATATTTCCTTATGTATACACAGAATTGTCATATAAAGTATTAATTTACTAGAAAAAAATCAGAAATTATATCTATAATTGTAATAATTGAAACTACTTCTCCTGATTAAAACTCTCCATGCTATGTGTTATGCAATCTGTTGTTCTAAGGTCAGGTAGATATGAGGCCTATGCTCTGAAGCATTTTCCATAGGATTCCTATACCAATATGCTCACTAACCTATTATTGCATGTAACATTACCTCAATACGTTAACTACCACACTCAGATAACTAGATTTTGAATCTAATATAGAAGCCTATCATACAAAAATACATTTCTCCTAATGTATTTTTATACTGAGTATCTACATACTTCAAAAAACTAAAACTGTGGTTTACTGTTGGAATGAACCCTGCAGCCAGTCTTGTAACACTGAGAGGAAGCAACACTTCAAGGTACTCTAACACATCCAGGATCATAGGATTGGAGGCGAGGAGGACATAACATCTGTGCCAATACCACCAGGTGTAACTGGGACCAGTGGGATCCAGGGGCACAGGAACCCCGCCTGAACAATGGAACAGGTACCTTCCAGTCTGAGCTGGTTTCCATTGGTGCAAATTCTCCAGCCAGTTGTGTAACACCTAGAGGAAGCTCCACTCCTAGGCACTCTATCACACACAGGATCACAGATCAGAGAACCCTAGGAGCTTGACCAGATCAGAATCTCAGGGCCACAGAGGCAGCTTGACTTCCACTCTGAGACACCCAGGATCTCAGGATCACAGGATCACAGATTCATAAGACCACAGAGACAGCTGGACTCTGAGGAGTTCTAATACAACCAGGATCATAGGAAGGACAGGATCCAGTCAGATATATTGAGGGCAGGTAGCACTAGAGATAATCAGATGGTGGGAGGCAAGCACAAGAACATAACCAACAGAAACCAAGGTTACTTGGCATCATCAGAACCCGGTTCTCCCACCATAGCAAGTCCTAGATACACCATTACACCAGAAAAGCAAGATTTGTATCTAAAATCACTTCTTATGATGATGATAGAGGACTTTAAGATTGACAAAAATAACTCCATTAATGAAACACAGGAGAACACAGGTAAACGGGTAGAAATGCTTAAAGAAGAGACACAAAAATCCTTTAAAGAATTACAGGAAAACACAACCAAACAGGTGAAGTTTTGAACAAAACTATCCAAAAATCTAAAAATGGAACTAGAAACAATAAAGAAATCAAAAAAGGGAAACAACTCTGGAGATAGAAAACCAACGAAAGAGAGCAGGAGACATACATACAAGCATCAACAACAGAATACAAGAGATAGAAGAGAGAATCTCAGGGGCAGAAGATACCATAGAAAACATTGACACAAGAGTCAAAGAACATGCAAGAGGCAAAAAAAAACCTCCTAACCCAAAACATCCAAGAAATACTGGACACAATGAGAAGACCAAACCTTAGGATAACAGGTATAGAAGAAAGTGAAGATTCTCAACATAAAGGGCCAGTAATTATCTTCAACAAAATTATAGAAGAAAACTTCCCTAACCTAAAGAAAAAAAATGCCCATGAACATACAAGAAGCCTACAGAATTCCAAATAGACTAGACCAGAACATAAATTCATCCCATCACATCATAATAAAAACATCAAATGCACTAAACACAGAAAGAATATTAAAAGAAGTAAGGAAAACAGATCAAGTAACATGAAGTCAGACCTATTAGAATTACACCATATTTTTCACCAGAATATATGAAAGCTAGAAGATCTTCACAGATGTCACACAGACCCTAAGAGAACATAAATGCCAGCCCAGGCTACTATTCCCAACAAAACTTTCAATTACCATAGAAAATGAAAACAAGACATTCAATGTTAATACCAAATTTACACAATATCTTTCCACAAATCCAGTTCCACAAAGGATATTATATGGAAAACCCCAACACAAGGAAAGAAACTACTACCTAGAAAAACAAGGAGGTAATCTTTCAACAAACCAAAAAGAAAAAAGCCACAAAAACATAACCCCACCTCTAATAATAAAATTGCAGGAAGCAACAATCACTTTTTTAAATATCTCTTAATATCAATGGATCAATTCTCCAATAAAAAGACATAGACCAACAGACAGGGTATGTAAACCAGACCCAGCATTTTACTGCATACAGGAAATGAGCCTTAGTGACATAGGCAGACACTACCTCAGAATAAAAGGTTGGAAAACATTTTCAAGCAAACGGCTCCAAGAAACAAACTGGAGTAGCCAGTCTAATATCGAATAAAATCAACTTTCAGCCTAAAGTTATCGAAAAAGATAAGGAAAGACAGTTCATACTGATCAAAGGAAAAATCTACCAAGATGAATTCTCAATTCTGGGTTTTTGTTTGTTTGTTTGTTTTTGTTTTTTGTTTTTTGGTTTTTGGTTTTTAGTTTTTTGACACAGGGTTTCTCTGTGTAGCCCTATCCTGGAACTCACTCTGTAGACCAGGCTGGCCTCGAACTCAGAAATCTGCCTGCCTCTGCCTCCCGAGTGCTGGGATTACAGGCGTGTGCCACCACTGCCTGGCTTTGAACTCTCAATTTTGAACATATATGCTTCAAATGCAAGGGCACCCACATTCATTTTTTTTTTTTATTTTCTATATTCTTTGTTTACATTCCAAATGATTTTCCCTTTCCTGGCTCTCCCCTCCCCATAAGTCCCATAAGCCCTCTTCCCTCTGCCCATTCCCCAATCAACCCCCTCCTACTTCTCTGTACTGGTAATCCCCTACAATGCTGCATCAAGCCTTTCCAGGACCAGGGCCCTCTCCTTCCTTCTTCTTGGGAATGATTTGATATGTGAGTTGTGTCTTGGGTATTTTGAGCTTCTGGGCTAATATCCACTTATCAGTGACTGCATTTCATGTGTGTTCTTTTGTGAATGAGTTAACTCACTTAGAATGATATTTTCCAGTTCCAACCATTTGCCTAAGAATTTCACGAATTCATTGTTTTTAATTGCTGAGTAGTATTCCATTGTGTAAATATACCACATTTTCTGTATCCATTCCTCCACTGAAGGACATCTGGGTTCTTTCCAGCTTCTGGCTATTATAAATAAGGCTGCTATGAACATAGTGAAGCATGTGTCCTTATTGCATGCCGGGGAATCCTCTAGGTATATGCCCAGGAGTGGTATAGCAGGGTCCTCCAGAAGTGTTGTGCCCAGTTTTCTGAGGAACTGCCAGACTGATTTCCAGAGTGGTTGTACCAACTTGCATTCCCGCCAGCAGTGGAGGAGTGTTCCTCTTTCTCCACATCCTCACCAATACGTGCTGTCTCCTGAGTACTATCCAGCTCAGTGACAACAAAGACAAAGAGAAACCATGTTTGCCTTTTGGCTAATCTGCAGCCCTGCTCTTACCCCTGTAGCTAGACTCTATGCATATGCAAGCATGTATTTGTTATGTTTTGGCATGTGTTAATGTGTGGGTTGACTAAGGTTGGGCTACAAACTCTCGAAGAGAGATGGTTAAGGCCCTGGAGGCCAGCTCAAAAGTTACGGTGCCAAGAGTTCCAAAGACACTGAGATTAGGGCTTTGGGAAGAGAAGGTTGCTGGTCACTAAGGTGGCCCTGGGGCCTCTCAAGGAGAGGAACTATATCCCTTTCTGACCTCCTTCAATTCTTTGTATCCCTGAGGCTAGATCTAAGGTTCTCTTAAAACATTCTGATGCCTCTGGAATCAGAAGACATGAGAAAGTCTCAACACCTAGTGGAGTCATGTGGTAATAGTCATTGAACTCATGGTCTGTCATGGGGAGCGGCAGGGTGACCCTACTTGGGTTTGGGTTAGTGCTGTCTGCTCTACAACTCCCAACCCTCCAGAAAGAGAGAGGTCTGGGAGGAACTCATGTGCTCCAGGGCAGAAGGGCACCTTATACTGACCTACCCACTTGCAGAAGGCAGTGCTGATCCTCTATGCATCCTTATCTTTCTTGAAGAGAGGTTGGCAGGAAAAACCAAACAAAACAAGAATTCAATTATCTTAAGAAAACAGAAGCTCAGACAAGGAATGGGGACCTGCTTAAGACCAGGATGGAAATTTCTAGACACTCAAACCTTATGTGTTCTGTTGCAGTAATTTCTTACCCCCTTTAAGCCCTTATAAAAATACACAACTCAGTATTATATTTATAAGTTTTATGCCTAGATTGGGCAGAGTAGTTCACTCTACTACTTTATTCCCCAGCTATGAAACTCCTTGCTACCTGCATCTTCTCCAGGCCATGTGTTTCTGCTCCATCTTCCTTCTGCTTCCTCATCCTCCATCTCTGAGACCTCCTGCTTAATCTTCAGCTCTAGCCTTTATTTGACCCATCAGACTGAGGAGAAGGTTCAGTGAGATCACCTGAGTATGTGATCTACCTCTCTTCTGGGGCGGCCCCTCTTGAGGAAGCAGAATTAACATCAAAATACCAGCAGTACCAGGGCAACCCACCACAGTGTTCCTGTATTGCTTTGAGACAAGCTATCTAGATGGAACCCCAGTCATCCTGAAGAGCACGACATAGGGGAAGTTTGCTATGAAAGATCTTGCCACGGGTCTGCAAAGGCGGGGCACCTGGTCCCTTACAGAGAAGGCTGTGTGTGTGGTGTCACAAAGCAATAGAAGAGGTGGTAATGTCTTATGCACTTGCATCTGGTGTCCATCCCCACCACTGCATAAAACTGGGTATGGCTGTGCATGCCTATACTTCCAGAACTCTGGGTAGATATAAAAGGATCAGAAGCAAAAAGGTACATTTTATGTTTTGAGGCCAGCTAAGAGACCTTGTCAAAAATAAGAGGCAACAGACTTTTATCAAGCATGGGTCATTTACTGCCGAACATAAACACTAGGGCACTCAGCATTCATCATGACCCCTTTGGATGGGTGCTATGATTTACTTAAGTGTGTTGTAATATACAGCCTTTTCACAGGCACAGAGCAACTTGCTATGGGTTACCAGCTTGTAAGCTGCATCTCGGGGTGCTGAACTCTACTATTTCCACTCCAGAGATGGTAAGGACTCCGCTGGAATAGGTGATAGAAGTTACCTACCTCCTTCCACCTTGGGGAATCCTGCAGGACCTGGATAATTGTGGCACACACTGACGGAAGGGCGGGCCCCACATTTCCATGCTGTACAGCCCCAGTATGCCCTCTGCTGGGCACAAGGAGAGTCAGCAGGTTCTTTTAACAAGCAGATGCAGAGCAGGGTTGAGTCATTTTTTCTGTTTATTTGTTTTTGATGGCGGGAACTATGCTCCTTCTCAAAGGCGTGCCAAGAGGCCATCTGCAGACCAGTCCCACTGTCGACTTCTAAACCATAACACACGAACCAGATTTCTCAGCACGTCCTTCATGGACCATTACTTTTGTTCCCCAAAAGTCCTGAGTCTGTATCACAGCAGGGCAAGGGCCACAGGGACACTATCAAAAAGGCATGCCACTGGAGCTGGGACCTGTTCACAGCACTGACAGGTGAGAAAGACACAGCACTGGAAACAAAGCACTGGTCAGTGCTCTCTGCTGTGTGCTGGGCCCTGTAGATAAATACTGACTAGCTCTAGGTACCTCAAGAACATGTCAGTAAAGGTGGGTCAAGTGTGGACAGAAGGAAGAGCAGGGCATAGGTGTCCTGGGATATCCATCTTGATGACTTTGGACCTTGCTTACCACTATGTGGATCTCAATGAAAGAAAGGGACCAGCTCTCTGGCTAAGTTCTGGAAAATAAGAGCAGCCACATTATTGGGTACACCTAGTCTAATGAACCAGGGTGTCTTTCCTGGGCCCTCTAGAAGAGGTTAGCTGGCATTTATGAAGGATAGTTCATACTATATTACATCTGTCTCATAACTATATATTTGAACTAGAGTCAAGGGAGAATTTGTGAATAACAGGACAAAACAAGGATATGAAAATGACACCCATCACAATACTCACAAATAATATAAAATACCATGGTTTGACTCTAACTAACCAAGTGAAAGATCTGTATGTCAATAATTTCACATCTCTGAATAAAGAAATTGAAGAAGAACTCAGAAGATGGAAAGATAGACCATGCTCATAGAACAGCAGGATTAATGTAGTAAAAAATGGCCATTTGCCAAAAGCAATCTGCACATTCAATGCAATCCCCATCAAAATTCCAAATCAATTCTTCATAGAGCTAGAAAGAGCAATCTGAAAATTCATTTGGAACAACAAAAAACCCAGGATAGAGAAAAATATTCTCCACAACAAAAGATCTCCTGGTGGAATCACCATCCCTGACCTACTACAGAACAATAGTGATTTTAAAAAACTGTATGGCATTGGTACAAAGACAGGCAGGAAGATCAATGAAATAGAGTTAAAGACCCAAAAATGAACCCACATACCTATGGCCATCTTGATCTTTGTCAAAAGAGCTAAAACCATCCAGTAGGGGGGAAAACACAGTATTTTCAACAATGGTTCTGGTTCAACTAGAAGTCAGCATGTAGAAAAATGCTAATTAATCAATTCTTATCTCCTTGTACAAAGCCCAAGTCCAAATTAATCAAGGACATTCACATAAATCCAGATACATTGACGCTTATAGAGGAGAAAGTGGGGAAGAGCCTTGAACACATGGGCACGGGGAATTTTTCCTGAATAGAACACCAATAGAACCATGAGATTTCACTTCACACCTGTCAGAATGGCTAAGATAAAAAACTCAGGAGACAGCAGGTGCTGGAGAGGATGTGGAGAAAGAGGAACACTCTTCCACTGCTGGTGGGATTGGAAGCTAGTACAACCACTCTGGAAATCATTCTGGTGGTTCCTCAGAAAACTGGGCAGGATACTACCGGAGGACCCTGTTATACCATTCCTGGTCATAATCAGAGGATTCTGCAGCATGTAATAAGGACACATGCTCCACTATGTTCCTAGCAGCCTTATTTATAATAGCCAGAAGCTGGAAAGAACCCAGATGTCCTTCAATGGAGGAATGGATACATAAAATATGGTATATTTACACAATGAATTCATGAAATTCTTAGGCAAATAGGTGGAATTGAAAAATATCATCCTGAGTGAGGTAACCCAATCACAAAAGAACACACATGGTATGCACTCACTGATAAGTGGATGTTAGCCCAGAAGCTTAGAATACCCAAGACACAATTCACATATCAAATGATGTCCAACAAGAAGGAAGAACAAAGTACGGATACTCTGGTGCTTCTTAGAAGGGGGAACAAAATACCCACAGAAGAAGATGCAGAGACAAAGTGTGGAGCAGAGACTGAGGAAAGACCATCCAGAGACTGCCCCACCTAGGGATCCATCCCATATACAGTTACAAAACCCAGACACTATTACCAATGCCCACAAGTACTTACTGACTGGATCCGGATATAGCTGTTACCTGGGAGGCTCTGCTAATGCATGACAAATACAGAGGGGGACACTCTCAGCCAGCCATTGAACTGAGCGCAGGGTCCCCAATGGGGGAGCTAAAGAAAAGACCCAAGGAGCTGAAGGGGTTTGCAGCACCATAGGAGGAACAACGATATGAGCCACCCAGTACTCCCAGAGCTCCCAGGGACAAAAACTTCAACCAGAGAGTACACATGCGGTTACCAATGGCTCCAGATGAATAGGCAGCAGAGGATGGCCTTGTTGGACATCAAAGGGAGGAGAGGCCCCTGGTCCTGGAAAAGCTCTATGCAGCAGTTTAGGGGAATACCAGGACAGGCAAGCAGGAGGGGAGATGGCTTATAGGACTTTCGGGGTTGGGGAACCAGGAAAGGGAAAATCATTTGAAATGTAAATGAAGAATATATCTAATAAAAATGTAAAAAATAAATAAAAGAACATACTTGAATTTTCATTTAGATTTACATCCCTGCTCATCCCCTATTAAGTGGTACATGTGACAGTCATTTAAATCTATAATGTCCCTAGGCAGGCCCCAACCCAGAGCAAAGCATATGAAAGAAAATGGAGAAATTTACCTTGGACTTTTTGGAGAAATTTTTAATACTTTTTATTAATATAATTAATAATAATTAATATAGCAATTAACACTGTACTGGCTAGTTTCATGTGTCAACTTGACACAGGCTGGAGTTATCACAGAGAAAGGAGTTTCAGTTGGGGAAGTGCCTCCATGAGATCCAACTGTGGGGCATTTTCTCAATTAGTGATCAAGGGGGGAGGGCCCTTGTGGGTGGTGCCATCCCTGGGCTGGTGTTCTTGGGTTCTATAAGAGAGCAAGCTGAGCAAGAAAGGGGAAGCAAGCCTGTAAGAAACATCCCTCCATGGCCTCTGCATCAGCTCCTGCTTCCTGACCTGCTTGAGTTCCAGTCCTGACTTCCTTTAGTGATGAACTGCAACGTGGAAGTGTAAGCTCAATAAACCCTTTCCTCCCTAACTTGCTTCTTGGTCATGATGTTTGTGCAGGAATAGAAACCCTAAGACAAATTGGTACCAGCGTAGTTGGGTATTCCTGTGACAACCTGACCATGTTTTGAGGAGGATTGTGGAAGGAATTTGGAACTTTGAGCTAGAAAAGCTGTGGAAAGTTCTGTAGGAGCTTGGAAGACAATGTTAAGAACAGTGCAAAAGATGGAGGCCTGGCTTGTGAAATTTCAGAGGGAAGATTAAAGACTCTTACAGTGGCCATGTTTTGATTGTGAAGATTCTGTGGTTTTGGTTAGCTGGGGCTGAAGAATCAGCTGTGAGTAACAAGATACCAGAACCACTAAAACAAACCTTTGTGTTACTGGGACTATTGATGCTGGTTAGCTGGAGCTAAGAAATTAGTGGTGATTAAGAAGAGACCAGCATCACTGAGGTGAAATCTTCTGGGAAGTGTTTTCTGAGAGCACAGAGAGTGTGTTCCAGAGATAGCCACAGTTGTATTTTGTGCTGTGGCTGGACTTGGTGCTGTGTAAGAGTCACCCAGATGGTACTGGTTTTGAAGGCATGAAAGGGTCATGAAGAGCAGCTGAAGCTCTTGGCACAGTGAGAGGCCACGGAAGGCCATTGGTGAAGGTGCAGCCTCAGTTGCAATTGATGGCCCAGGACTTGAAGAGGTCATGCATAGGAGCAGAGGCTTGTCACCCTGATGAGAGCCTATGAGAGGCTATGGTGAAGCCTAATTACAGTAGAAGTCAGCAGTGTTTTGGAGATGCCAGTACCATACGATGACCACCAAGAACAGTAGCAGCAGCAGTGGAGTACAGGCAGCTGGAGCCTAGAAGACAAGCTGTGTGCTACAAAGGGCAGGACTGAAGAAGTGACCCACGCCCTTGGAGGAGCCCGAAAGATCGTGAGTTGGATCCCAGACATTGGATGATTGGAGTTTTGAGTTTTGCTTTTGGTTGTGACTGTGCCCTGATATGTTTCCTTCTTGAAGGAAGAAAGTATTTTAGTGGAGCCCACAGTTAAGAGACTTTGAATTTTTAAAAGACTTTGAATTTTAAAGATATTGGACATTTTAAAGTGATTGAACTTTTAATATGTAAAGACTGTGGGACTTTTAAAGTAATTTAGATCTTGGGGATGAATAAGAAAGTAAGGGTTGAGGTTTAATAGTGATGTGTTTGTGTGTCAAGTTGACAAGGGGTCAATTGTACTGGCTAGTTTTGTGTGTCAATTTGACACAGGCTGGAGTTATCACAGAGAAAGGAGTTTCAGTTGGGGAAGTACCTTCATGAGATCCAACTGTGGGGCATTTTCTCAATTAGTGATCAAAGGGGGAGGGCCCTTGTGGGTGGTGCCATCTCTGGGCTGGTGCTCTTGGGTTCTATAAGAGAGCAGGCTGAGCAAGCCAGGGGAAGCAAGCCAGTAAGAACATCCCTCCATGGCCTCTGCATCAGCTCCTGCTTCCTGACCTGCTTGAGTTCCAGTCCTGACTTCCTTTAGTGATGAACTGCAATATGGAAATGTAGGCTCAATAAACCCTTTCCTCCCCAACTTGCTTCTTGGTCATGATGTTTGTGCAGGGATAGAAACCCTGACTAAGACAAACACAATCATTTAATTTTCCTGTAAATTGATAGGTTTTTATAAAAGCTATTTATGATGGTTTCTTAAGCTGTAAAATTAAATTCATAGCATCCCACACAAACTGCAAATTCAAAACTTCTTGCAAGTTAATTTTCATCCTTTTGTCATGGCCTCTTGATCTTCTAAGAATGAGCTAATAGGAAGCAGGTAAGGTTCTGGGTGTTAATATGATTTTCACAAAGGAGAACTCGATTCTGTGGAAGCACTCGTACCCACCGTCACAGGGTACACTGAGGCCCACACCAAGGCTGATAGCAGAGGAAGGCAGCTCTCTGGCTGCAGTTCTTCAGCCTGGCTGGGTAGCAGACTTCCCTATAGAGCCACCCAAGCATATCTTCTCTAGAGTTCCAGACTCAGTAGCCCAGGCTTGTGCACTGGGCTCCCAGACATTATTCATGCATCCTGGACTTTCTTCCTTCCCATTAGTGTGCATTTTGACCTCCCACATGTGGCCCCTGACAAGACCAACAGGACCTGGAACTTGACAACCCTGAACCTAAAGGATTAGACACATATGTAAGAATTTCTCTTGGATGTGTATCTAGGCATAAATGAATAGACGATGGTCTATCTGGCTCTTGAACACTAGTGGATACAGATGAAATGCTTTACAAAATGGTATTAACAACTTACATCGCTGTCTCTGATCTATATACATATAATGGAACATACAACTTTGTGTATGTGTGTGTGTGTGTGTGTGTTCTGTTTTAAATGTTCATGCAATCTTTGAAGATATAGCCCTATGATAAACTGTACTTGGTAATATCTAAAATTTGTTAGTTTCAACTACACTTTGCTATATCAATTGTCTTTATGTTATCGGACTATACCAAATTGATATAAATGCTACATGAATCTCAAAAAGTCAGCAATGCTTTTATTCTCTGTACCTTTTTTCATTTTGTAAAAGTCAGTGCCATGGGGTTTTTTTGTTTCCTTGTTTGTTTGGTTTTGGTTTTGATTATTGTGGTAGTTTGAATATGTTTGGCCCAGGGAGTGGCACTATTTGGAGGTGTGACCTTGTGGGAGGAAGTGTGTCACTGTGGCTGTGGGCTTAAAAACCCTCTTCTAGCTGCCTAGAAGCAGCCGTCTCTTAGGGGCCTTCAGATGAAGATGTAGAACTCTGAGCTTCTGCTGTACCATGCCAGCCTGGAAGCTGCCATGCTCCTATCCTATGATAATGGACTGAACCTCTGAACCTGTAAGCCAACCCCAATAGGTGTCCTTATAAGAGTTTCGTTGGTCCTGATGTCTCTTCACAGCAGTAAAAGCCTAACAAAGGCTTTTGTTTTGAGACAATATCTCCCTAGAATATCCAGGCTGGCCTTAACCTGTGATTCTCCTGCCTCAGCCTTGAGAGCAAAGGTATTAAAGGCATACACCATAATACCTACATTCCTACCTTAAAATTTAATAACACTTGCCAGGAAATCGGAATGAATATAATATTATTCCTTCATAATTTTCATAAATGGCTATTACAGTTCAGATTCTCTCTGAGGCGTCTCCTGTGGCTCAGGACATAACACCAGGCTCTGAAAGTATCTGTGTAGTCCAGAGAGTGATATGTGATTCTCTCCTTGAGGGCAGATGAGTGGTTGCCACAACACACCCACAGAAGATACTCTTTTAGCTGTTGAATTCAGAGCCCATAACAGCTCCTCTGAGATCCGGGGACCTCTCCCTGGAACAGATGACAAGAAGGAGGCTCAGAAGACAGGCACAGGCTCTCCCACAGCAGCTGGCCCTGGAGCTGCAAACTATTTCACCATCCACCTCCACCAACTGCTCTGGATTCTTCACTTCACCTAGTACATATGCTACCCTCCTCGGCCAGCTTAGCACACTCACCTCATTTTAACAACCAAAGCCTTGCTCTCTAGGTGACAGAAGTACTTCATCCTGTTAGTGACCATGCCCATTTGAGCTGCCGGTGACTTCACTTCCAACACATAGAACCTGGAAGAAGTTGCTCTCAGACCATTTATGATAGGCCTGCAGATTCCAGGGTTTTGGAAACCACTGACCCATTTGACACAAGCTGGGAATGATGGCATGAATCTCTCATCATCACCAGGCCCGGGTATTCATGTTGTGTGCAAAGCTCCAGGAGGGTTTTCACACGTAATATACAGGTGTGCTCTGGGGAGTGGCTAACCATCCTCTTACAGTACATTCACAGTGGCATTTCAGCTACACTTACAACAGTGGATCCCAACACCCTTCACCACAGTTAGGGGATAAACTACCTGACTATGCTGTTAGCTGATTGGATGTTTGGTTGTGTAAAATGGTAGATTAACACACACACAAAATGGATGTGTTAGTTATATAGTACTGCATAACAAGGTCGGTCCAGACTTAGTGGTGTAAATGGCATTGATAACTTAATAGTTTCTATGGATCAGGAATCCAGCTCTGGTTTACTAGGTCCTGTGACTCTGGGCCTGGCACAAGCAAAGAGCCTGTGATCTCCTCACTGCAGAAGATCTGCTTCCAGTCAAAGCAGTGGATGCTTTCCCAGTACTCTGGTAGCTGCCTGTGGATCACACATGGTAACCAAGTTGGCAGTCAGAAATTCAAATTATTCCTGACTAGGGGACCTGAGGTACATTCCTTCTGTCCATCCCCTGTTATCCACAACCTTTCAGGCTCAGGAGAGAGAGTTGAGAGGAGCTTCTGCTGGTCCCAGCCTCTGCATAGCTCTCTTCCTTCAGAGATCTGTGCTCTGGGTTCTTGTCTACCTTATCATCACCAGAATCAACAGGGAACTAATAGCTCTGTTGGCTTCCATACACACGAGCGGGAATCATTCTAGACACTGTGTGTGGCAATCACAGAGCCCATCCCACCAGCTTCCCTTCCACGGATCCCAAAATTGCTCTTACAATCAGGTTCACAGACCATCCATCATGGACACAGGTAGAATCTCCCAAACCTTCTTTAGCATCCTGTTGCCAGACTTCTCCAGCTACCCATCTAGCACACCAGTTGTATAATATTTCATGAACTTGACTTGACTGAGACAAAACAGCCTTTCATGTGATTACTGGGAATACTGGTTCCTAATACACAGCCATACATCTTTTGGATTAACTCCCAAATGTTGTGTGATGGTTTTTTTCCTTTAAACTTTACATTTTTATTCTATGTGTGTGGATGTTTTGTCTATATGTAAGCAGATACGACATGTGCACCTAGTGTCCACAAAGGCCAGGAGATGGCATCATGTCCTCTGGAACTGCAGTTATATGCAGTTGTGAGCCACAATGAGGGTGTTGGGAATATGATTTGAGTCATCTGGAAGAGCAAATGACTTAAACACCCAGCTATCTCTCTAACACTTGATGTGTAGGGTTTTATAAATGGTGGAGGATACTTTTTAACTCTTAATCATATGTGTTTCAAAAACTAGTGCCCTGTTTGTATAATAGATTTTTACAACCAGAAAGTCTTATTTAATGTATTCAATCTTAACTTGTGTTCTTATCTTACAATGCTGGGGTGGAACCTGGGGCCTGATGCATTCTGGGAAGCACTTCACTGTTGAGTCCCAGGACCTCTCATTTCTTTCATGGTTAGACGACTCCCTGTGAGGTAAATGTGCCCTATCCCAAGAACATGAAGACATGCTCTTTTGTGTTCCTTACATTTTACATTCCAGTCAAGATCATTGATCTACAGATGTTTTCATTTTTTTGAGACCAGATTTCACGGTGTTGCCTAGGCTGGTTCTGAGCTCACGATCCTTCTGCTCAGCCATATGACTGCTGAGAACATCTTATTCCTCTATCCTATGTGGACCACCAACATCATCCCCCTTGCATTTCTGAGGCACATCTCCTTTTCTGGCCGACCTCGTTCCAGCCTCTGCAGACTGTTCACCAGTAGATGACTTCCTCTGTAGTTTGACTCTGCAGCCTTCTAGGTCTTGCTCAGGAAAAATTCTCTACAGAGTTGATTTGGTACCAGCTGTAGTTCAGCTGGTACCCTTCTCAGAGCTGCTGCAGGCTTGCCCACCCCTAAGGAGCCTGCCTATCAGTGTGTCACTCCTCAAACTAGATCACCTTTTCTGTCAGACAGATAGACAGAGCCACCAGAGAGAAGAACTGGTAAGGTTGAGTGAGACCAAACCCTGTGAAACTCACAATTAAGGTAGATGTCCGGCCAGCTCCCTGCCAATCTACCTGCTCTGGAACTCACTTAATCATGACACCCTACTGGGAGGATCATTGCAATCAGTCACTGAGCATAAAAACCTGGAGTTCTCCATGTAATGAGGTATCTAAATAGGCTTTGCATTCCTTCCCACAAAAAGTATTTAATCCCTGGCTCACCCTGAGAAAGGTGTATGCATTCACATTTACCATCAACACAGTTTGGATAAGCAAGGACCATCTCTTTCATCAGGGATTGCCACAGAGGGAAGGCCTTCATAATAAAGAGCAGTGCCTATGTCTCCTGGGGAAGGATTTCTTTCTTCTACTCCATGCTCTCATACTTTACGCACAGACTTGGCACCAAACTGGGCCCTGCCCCCACACCCAGGCTCTGCCATTCCTTTCCTGCATGGCAGGTGGACGACCAGAGGGGAAGTGCTGACCTGGGACCCCCATTCCCAACTCCAGGCAGTATGCCAGCAGGACCTAAGTAAACAGGAAACTGGGAACCACAGGAAACTGGGACCACAGCAATTGTCCCTGACTCACAGATGGAGACAAGCATGACAGACTGTGTGGCAGTGCTCCATAGGTGCTCCCAGCATTGAGACAGATGCGCAGCCTGGCACACATCTTTTTTTTTATTTGATATATTTTTTATTTACATTTCAAATGATTTCCCCTTTTCTAGCCCCCCACTCCCAGAAAGTCCCGTAAGCCCCCTTCTCTCCCCCTGTCCTCCCACCCACCCCTTCCCACGTCCCCGTTCTGGTTTTGCAGAATACTGCTTCACTGAGTCTTTCTAGAACAAGACGCCACTCTTCCTTTCTTCTTGTACCTCATTTGATGTGTGGATTATGTTTTGGGTATTCCAGTTTTCTAGGTTAATATCCACTTATTAGTGAGTGCATACCATGATTCACCTTTTGAGTCTGGGTTACCTCACTTAGTATGATGTTCTCCAGCTCCATCCATCTGCCTAAGAATTTCATGAATTCATTGTTTCTAATGGCTGAATAGTACTCCATTGTGTAGATATACCACATTTTTTGCATCCACTCTTCTGTTGAGGGATACCTGGGTTCTTTCCAGCATCGGAACACATCTTTTGAGAGTGTATTTTTATTGTGCCCCTGTTTGCACATGTATGTGTGGGTGCAGGTGAACAGATGTGTGCAGGCCCAGGGTTCACAGATATCGGAGGCATTCTCCACTACCCTCAATTTGAATTTATTGAGGCAAAGAATATCAATAAGCCTGGAGCTCCCTGATTGCAGAATTTTGTTAGCCGGCTTGTCCTAAGTAACTCGTCTCTGCCTCCTGAGTGCCTGGATTACAGGTGTTCACCACGGATGCCCAGCTGTTTGCATGGGCTCCAGGGATTCAAACTCTGGACTTTATAGTTGTGTGTCTGTTACTGTATCTCCCTGGTTCCCAAATCATCTTACTTTCTAGGAGGTTACCCAAAGATCACCCAAATCAGAGTCTGGCTAGATCAGACTGTGTGGTCTCGAACACCAAGCAGTAGTAAAGTTCAGATCATTTTCCACAAATTTAGGTATAAATTTACATTTAATATGTATAAAATTACATAAATGTATTTATCTTTGTGTAACCCTACTGGGATGGTTCTTTTTGTGCTATTCCACAATTTTAATTTTTGCACATGCATGTGGGAAAGCAGCTCTGGCCAATACACATCGTTCTTACATGCTTTCAATATCGTGACAGTGCCTAACGCCTTGGATGTGCTACAGATTATTTAGCCATGTAGACATCACATTGAGAGACCTGAAGCTCACAGCGCTTACAGATATCTAGAGGATATGGCCAGGGTGCTATTTTAAATTTAGACACAGAAAATAGGGCATGGAATTGGGGTAATTTCCCAGGGCTTTGAAAATCTGACTGCTGTGGGTTGTGTATGAAATGGAGGTTTCTCCAGAGGCTTGTGTGCTTGAACACTTAGTCCTGGTTCTTATCGTTGTTATAGATGATTCTGGAACATTTAATGGGCAGAGTCCCACTGAAGAAAGTGGGTCCCTGGGTGCAGGTCTTGATGCTTTGCCACCCAGCTCCACTTCCTGCCTGTTCCTGCTTCCTCGCCTATGCCCTCTCAGCCACTGGGGGCCTCGTCCCTTCTCAGACTATGAGGGAAAGCACACACTTCCCTTCTCTCCTTACCAGGTCACAGGAATGAGGAAAGTAATACCACTGGGGGTGAGAGAGAGAGAGAGAGAGAGAGAGAGAGAGAGAGAGAGAGAGACAGACTGCATTTGATGTGATCTCTAAGCAGTCTCAGGCATGTTAGGAAATGCCTACAATAGTCAGATTAGTAACCTGCAAGCTGCTGACATGCTTGAGGGGACCCTCCATTGTTCTCCACCATCCTAGACTCCTACAAAGATTTCCAAACAGAGGAATGTCTGTGCTACACACAGCAGAAAACATGGGCAATGTCCACTGAGAATTGTTACATGCATACTTTTTTTAGTTTTGATATGTGTGTGCCCGTGTATAGGTATATATCTGAATGTATATGTGTATTTGTGTCTGTGTGTATCTGTATGTTTGTGTAACTGTGTATGCCTGTATCTGTGTATCTCTGTGTGCCTCTCTCTCTCTCTCTCTCTCTCTCTCTCTCTATATATATATATATATATATATATATATGGATATATATACGGATATATATGGATATATATACGGATATATATGGATATATATACGGATATATATGGATATATATATCCATATGTTGTGTTTCTGTGTCTCTGCATGTACCTCTGCTTATGTATCTGTATGTATGTTTGTATCTGTGCCCATGTCTGTTTGTGTCTGTGTAGCTGTATGTGTGTTTTGTGTTGGTTTTTTTTGGTGGCTTGAATATGATTGGCCCAGAGAGTGGCACTATTAGGAGGTGTGGCCTTGTTGGAGGAAGTGTGTCATTATGGGTGTGATCTTTAAGACCCTGACCCTAGCTCCCTGGAAGCCAGACTTCTGTTTACCTTCCAAACAAGATGTAGAACTCTGAACTCCTCCCATACCATGCCTATCTGGAAGCTGCCATGCTCCCACCTTGATGATAAATCAACTAAACTTCTGAACCTGTTAACCAGCCCCAATTAAATGTTGTCCTTATAAGAGTTGCCTTGGTCATGGTGTCTCATCACAGCACTAAAACCCTATCTAAGACAGTATTCAATGTCTGTGTATCTGTGTGTCTATTTGTGTTTGTTGTGTATCTGTGTCTATGTTTGTATCTCTGTGTGGGCATCTGTGTGGTGTGTATGTGCTTATATCAGTGTGTCTGTCGCTCTGTGTGTAGTGCACACAGATGTCACAATGTACAAATGGTAATCAGAGCATCACTTGTAGATGTTTTACTCCTTCCACTATATGGGTCCTGCTCAGACTCAAGTCATTGTGCTTGGCTGCAAGAGCCTTTTCCAGTAGAACATCTCATCAGCCAACACAACCACTTCTTGTAGCTCACACGTCACCTGATAACAGAGCAGCTAAGATAAGCTTTTAAAAGTATAGACAACAGATAAAATGACCTGATAGGTCGGGCCCTATAGACTGACTTATGCCAATATCTGAAAATTTCTTACCCTTTCTTTATTCCTAACATCTGGTTCTGGTGCTTAATGAGTCCAAGAACCTGGGACATAGAATAAAGGAATTTCTGCAATAAAAAGGCAGCTACAGGGGCTGGGGAGATGGCTCAGTGGTGCTGAGCACTGGTTGCTCTTCCAGAGGACTCAGGTTCAATTCCTAGCACCGACATGACAGCTCACAGCTGCCTCTAATTCCAGTTCTAGGTGATATGACATCTTCACACATACATACATGCAGACTAAACACCAATGTACATTAATACATATATATTAAAGGCAACTACATATCTGAATGTATATGTGTATTTGTGTGACTGTATCTCTGTATTTGAAGTTTAGCAAATTTACTAAGTTGCTCAATTACAAAAATCCAGATTTTAGACATTTTTATCACGTCAATAATATTCATACCCATTTCCAGTTAGCTAACACCTTGATCATTTTAATAGGAGGTTTGAGACAATATCTCATTATATAGCCTGGAACTCACTATGTAAAACAGGCTGCCCTAGAAATTACTATGTAGATGCTGTATAGAGCAGACCTTGAACTCACAGAAATCTACTGTCTCTGCTTCTTGAGTACAAAGATTAAAAGGCACACATTACAATACCTTGCTTTTATTTATGTGTAAGAGTTAGTAAGCATATAGCATGTAAGTGTCTGTAGAGGACCGTGGAGGTCACTGGATCCCATGAAGCTGGCGTTATAGGTTTGGGAACCTCCCAGTGTGGGTGTATGTACACAAACAAATAAGTGTAAAAAATGAATGTGCATTTTAAATGTAGAACTTAAAAAATTAACTCTATTTTCTTTCTGGTAGGAAAATAGACATCAATAAAGCTATTTTTTTAACATTTATTTGAGGGCAGGCACATAGGCCAGAACTTATATGTAGAATTCCTAAAACAACTTCCTGGAGTCAGTCCTCCCCTGTCACCACGTGAGTCCCAAGGAAGTGGGGTTGTCAGGCTTGGCAGCATGGGCCCTTACCCACTGGACCACCTTGGCAGCGTGGGCCTTTACCTACTGGACCACCTTGGCAG
The DNA here is from genome assembly GCF_947179515.1 of Apodemus sylvaticus. Taxonomy (NCBI): domain Eukaryota; kingdom Metazoa; phylum Chordata; class Mammalia; order Rodentia; family Muridae; genus Apodemus; species Apodemus sylvaticus. The sequence continues at coordinate 58,768,585 of NC_067485.1, read as the reverse complement.
AGTGGGCGTTTACCCACTGGACCATCTTGGCAGCGTGGGCCCTTACCCACTAGACCACCTTGGCAGCGTGGGCCTTTACCCACTGGACCATCTTGCTGCCCTAGGAAAACTTTTCAAATAACTAGGGAATGTGGAAATATCATCTAAAAGGTGGTCCCTTCCTTCCCTATTTTAGCTTTTCTGAGAATTTAAAATAGTCAGGTTTGGGAGGATAGCCCTCCATGTAAACTGTGAGCCAGCACCTTTTCAGCCTGGACAATTCCACTCAAGCTCAGACCTGCTCAAGTTGAATAGGGCTGGGGAAATTTGCCAGTTGAAATTCGAGTACATTTATGAGTATCAGTGAATGATATGCTTCCGAACCTCAACCCAAGTCCATACTGACCCCTGCCCTTGTCCACAAATGAGCCTAAAACCCTTTTGTCTTGAGCACTTGTTAAGTTTAAAGATACTCTTCACATTAAGAAAAATAATGTTTGATGATGATGATGATATTTTTCTGAAGGATTTTTAAAGTTAGTACTCTGATTAATGTCTTACCCACACAGAGATTAGAAAACCTGTCTGAACAGATCTTTATAGTAACACTTCTTTGAAATTTAACCATCTTTTTTTTTTTTTTACAGTACCAGAAAACACCATGGTCAAATTAGAGGAAGCAGGGATTCAGATGGGTTGGGTATCCAGGCCAGAGTAGCAGAGGACGTTAATAGAAAAACTAAGAGCACATCCCAGGGCCCGTGGCCCGACCACAAACCTCCAGTGAAACAGGCCTTTGTTACCCTTCCTATTCTTACAGCGTCTGTAATTGGGGCTTTGGTGGGTTTGTTTCTGTAGTCATCTTCACAGTATTCGAAAAAACAATAACCAGACACAATGGCCTATGCTGATGTCCCAGCTGCCAAGGGCAGGGATGGGGAGGCGAAGGTGGGAAAGACCTTTGAGTGTATTTATAGCAAATTAATATTACCTTCAATTAATAGTTTCAGCTCTGGAACTGTTGTCCTTTTCCTGTTAATTTCATGTTTCATATCAAAACTCACCATATTTGAGATGTTCAAAGGCTTGTAACTTAAGAGTCATTACTGTCACTTACTGAGTCACCAAAGGCCACTAGTGCTTCCATCTGCATATACATATTCTTGATTTGTTATAATATGCATAACTCAGGATCTTATAGGCAACAGAATAAAGTTTCAAAATGTACAGTCAAAATATGCCATTGCATTCACAATGAATAATTTCTCCGTATCATCACTAACTTCTAGTATTAGGATATACTCATCAGAACCACTACCACCACCACCATCACCTTCACCACACCAGCTTCTGACAGGAAATTAAAACTAAATAGCCAAGCCGACAAAGTAGCGGAGAAGGAGGTCCTATGGCAGGGAACAGAGTGTAAGACAGTCCCTGCTCCACTAGGTGGCAGACCCACACGAAGACCAAGTAGCAAGTGCGCTACAATGTATAGTGTCCGGCTCCTGCACGCTCTCTCGCTCTCTCGTTGGTGGGTCAGTCTTTTTGGGGCCCCATGGTCCTAGGCTAGTTGTCTCTGTGAGTCTTCTTGTGGGGTCCTCCTAACCCCTACTCTTCCACAGAACTCCCCAGGTTCCACCAGAAGTTTGGCTGTGGGTTTCTGCATCTGCCTCCATCCTCTGCTGGATGAAGCCTCTCAGGAGACCATTATGTAGGGGAGAGGGTGTGTCTAGACTGCTGGGACTAGATGTCCCAGCATAGGATGGTATCCAAGGCGGGGCTTCCCTTCTCTGAGAAGGGAAAGTAGGGGAAGGATTAGTAAGGGTGGGGCTAGAAAAAAAGGAGGGAGGGGGCTGTGATTGGGATACAGCATGAATAAAAACTAAAAAAGTCAGGATCCTGCAGGTAGGGGTATACAACACCCAGTACAACACCAGGTCTGACAGCCAGAACTTCAGCCCCAGGATTCACACAGTTGTCCTGTGACATCCATATGTGCACTGTGGAATACATGCCTACACAAATGCATGCACAAGCTACATGAATGAAATGTTTAAAGGACTGAAGAGCCATCCCTGGTTATACCTAATTTTCCAGTTTATTCTAGTCACCTAAAGCAATCAGGAAAAAAAGTTAAGCAACATTTCTAACTTTGCTAAGTAAGTACTGGCTTTAAAGCCATTTGTTGGCTTAAAATATACATGGCTTGGAAGCAACTTATGTGCTAGCGACATCTAATAGCTCATTCCACTTCCAAGTTGATCTGCACCTCTGCCCTTGGAGGAAAAGCTACAGTTGGAGAATTTCCTTTTTTAATCTTGCCCCATATCCCCTCCCTCATACTATTTCACCCAGACTCAGCCATTACTGTAAGACTAGCTTACTAAACTTGAGAAAACTTCTTTGGCCCTTCTGCCTCATGGGGGCCATGGAGAGTCAGTTATGAGAAAGAAATGGTGCTCGGTGCTTGTTTTCTGGTATCCAGAAAAAGACTTATTTCTTGAGGGCTCAATCCCAGCCAGTCATTTGGGAACCAAGTATCCCAGTCCATAGGGGTTAGGCCTGTGAATTTCCACTGATGTGAACAGCAGTGGAAAATGAGGAGGGGTAGAGATGGCTGAGCCCTGGCTCCATACACAGCTCCCGCAGTGGGGATGTCTCCCGCTGGTTGGTTAGAGTGGATAGAGTAAGACCCTGACAAGAACATGAGAATGCCCAATCAGCTTCAAGATTTCTGGAGGCTGGTCTCTGCCTCCTCCTCCATCCAAACCACCCTTACTCTCACTTACCTGTATCTCAGAGGTGCCATTGTCACACTCAGAGTCAGCAGCATCTCCTTGTGGGAGACACCCTCCTTTTAGGCTGAGTATCACAGACGGCACTGTAACTGTCAGGGATGGCTGTGACACTGAGGAATTTAGGTACAAGCTGTGGGCGTGTTCTTGCTCATGAAAGACCTTGCTCAATCTGTCTGTCTCCCTCTGCCTGTCCCTCTGTCTGTCCCTCTTTCTCTCCTCTGCCTCTCTGTGTCTCTGTCTGTCTCTCTTTCTCTCTCTCTCTCCCTCTCTTTCTCCCTCTAAAGTGTGGGTATGTTCCCAAGTGTGTGTGTGTGTGTGTGTGTGTGTGTGTGTGTGTGTGTAAAGGCAATATAGTAGCTACAGAATCTTCAGGGAACCATCTTTAATTAGAAAACTGTGGTCACTCTCCTGCCTGCTGAGTCATGCAGCTTTTCATCAGAGTAGCCGAGGCTCTGGAGGCCTTTCCTGCCTCTGTCTGCCATGGAACTCAAACTCCTGACTAAGCTTTCTACCTTCACTGGCTACAGCCATGGGCACCCTCGAGGCTGAGCTCTGCCTCTCAATAGCAGCAGCCCCTCGTCCTCCAGAGAGCCCCCAAGGCCACGTGTGAGAGATTGGTTCTAATGCCTTGAATTAATCTAGCCCCCAAATCTGGAATCTACATGTCCAAACGATGAAGGTACTTGTCCTCAATTAGTTTTTGATCAATCAATAGAGAGCCAATGGCCAATGGCAGGGCAGGCAGACTGAGGCAGGACCTTTGGATTTGGGTGGGCTAGGAACTGGAAGGAGGGAAGAAGAATCACCATGATTCTGAGGGAGAAGGATCAGGTTTAGAGCTTCCGAGCTCTAAAATTATACAAAATGTAGGTGAGAAGGAATGTGACCCCCAGAAAGGGTTGCCCAGAGGGTCTTGGGCAACAAAGACTATGGAACTGCCCAGAAGGAGCCAGGGCAACAAAAAAATAAATTAGAAGGCAATAAGCCAGGGTTACAGGAGGGAAATGTGTGCTAGCCGTAGGGAGGATTAGAACTGCCCAGCCTTTGAGCTAGCCAAGGCATTTTAAAATTAACTGGTGTGTGTGTGTGTGTGTGTGTGTGTGTGTGTGTGTGTGTGTGTGTGTTGAATCCAGACAGGTGCGTGCATTCAACCAATCCAGAGCCAAAGTGGTGTAGTCAACTACTGCTACAGCCAAGGATATACAGCTACGGTAAACTAATAAGGAAGACAGCCCTGTACCATAGCAACCTGCCTCAAAGCATAGCACTTTTCAAGGTTTTTAGCCTAATCTTTCAGTGAAAATTGGGAATGGTAGCAGTAACAGATATAACAGGTAAGCAATGGATGTGATACTAGACTCAATGGCACAATTAGTGCCACACAGGTGCATGGCATCTATGATTTAACAGAAAGCTGGGGAAAGACTAACCCCAGATCACATAGCTCATTGTGATGATATTATTGTGACTCACAAACAATATAGAATGACCTACAAATATCCAGACCTCTTGAACTAAAAATCAGATACATAGGATGCAAAATAGAATAATCACAGGGACATACTCATCCCATAACATTCTTATTAGACGCCTCCTCACATCATATATTGGCCTCTCAGAGTAAATCAGTATTGTGCTTCAAAGGGTGGGAATTTAAAATTCCATTCCTTGGGGTGGGGGGTGTAGTTCAGGAATCACACTCGGCTAGCAGGCACAAGGCATTTATTCAGTTCCTTAGTATCACAAAAGTTAAGGAAATGAAACAAAAATACCCTTCTATACCTTATCTCAGCTCTCAGCACTGGTACAGAAGAAAAGAATGAATCCAGGACTTTGCATACAGCTTGGTAATACTCCACCACTGAGCTCTTAGCCCTAATTTTAAATATTTTATTTTTTGTTTGTGTGAGTGTATTATGTGAGGATGCATGCTGCAGTGTAATGTATGTATGGAACACAGAGGATAACCAAGAGAACATAGTTCACTCTTATCATGAGAGTTCTAGAGACCAAACCCTGGTCACCAGGCTTGGAAGCAAGGGCCTCACCTACAGAGCTACCTCACGGAAAGAAAAGAATCTGAAAGAAATTCTCTTTGTTCTCTTAAAAATTCAGACCATCTTAGAAATAACATGAGGGCTAGAGAGATGGCTCAGCCGTTAAGAGCACGGGCTGCTTTTCTGAAGGTCCTGAGTTCAAATCCCAGCAACTACATGGTGTCTCACAACCATCCATAATTGAGAACTGACACCCTCTTCTGGAGTGTCTGAAGACTGCTACAGTGTACTTACACATAATAAATATTAAAAAAAAAAAGAAAGAACATAAGCTCACTTTATTTGCACAAGTACAATCAAGTATAGAAAAGCTCAGTTCATTTTCTGTCCCCATAGGATTATGTGTTTGAAGAAATTAGCTGTGAAGATTTTTAAATCTCATAACTAAACTGTCATACAGTAGTCCCAGACAAAAGATCTCTCAAGAATAAGTATCATACTGAAAATGGTTTGTAAAGCAGAAAGCATACATAGTTCAGTAGTCAAATGCTTGATTAGCATGTGTGGTATTCTGATTTACACACACACACACACACACACACTTTACATTAAAAATATTTAAGCCCTGAGAATATGCTAGGTGCAGTGACATGTGCATATAATTGCAGCACTCAGGAGGCTGAAGCAGAGGAAACGTGAGTTCGGGGCAGATTTGAGCCATCTCTCAAGTACCAGGCCAGGCAGAGGCTAATAGTAAAGATCCTGTCTCATAAAGCAAACAAAAATGTTCTATAATATGAAGAGCATGCCTGAGAAAATAGTTTATAGAAAATGTCACAAAGTATACAAAATACTGTAGCTCACAGGTCCAGGGCTTATTAAGATTAACGATCACTTTTCCCTCTGGTCACATACATAGCACATTCCAGCACTATGAAAGCTAGCCCGTAGGAATTCTGGGTCAGTGCAAACTTGATCTGTCCATATTCCATGACTAAAAGTGTATGGAGTCTACAGCAATGGGGTCTTGCCATCAAGTTCTAGAGGGTAGCCAAGAGAACTGGCCAATAATGTTTAGGGACATATGAGACTTAAGTGGCCAACAACTCCAAAAAAGCAACCCATTCCTGGCACTGGACTTATTTATTGTTTGGCAAAGACATGCCACTGGTGTAACAATCACAGGACTGTCATGGGAGTAGTCAACCATTTTATGGCCAGATTTAAGGCCTGTTCCATAAGAGAGAACCTAGACCTGGGACTGTTACTATGGCAGAAACCTGGACCTAGAAAGCTTATGGGCCATAGAGGAGAACCAGCTAATATTACTCTGCTAAAAGGTCATAGAATTAAATCAAATCCTAGTGACTTATCATTACACTCATAAATTAGTGCATCTCTAATCCTCGAAAGATAAACTTCTTTTTACAGTAGATGGAGACTAAAACAGAGACTCACAACTGGTCAAAGTGCAGAGAATGAGACACTCCAGAATACTCACATCACATCCTCTCTCCCAAGGCTCAGGGGAAGAGGGTACAAAAAGATTTTAAAAGCCAGAGGTGGTGGTGGATAACTTATAAAGATGTGTTTTCTACATACTGAAGGTAAGTTGCATATATGAACTCATTGTGGTTGTGACTACATGTACAAGTTCAATGCAGGCAAAATTCCCAAAACAGACAGGGAAGGTGAACAGGTCAACACAGAACCTCACCCCTAGCTATTGTTTATCAGTAGCTGCTGGGATATGGACACAGTTGTCTTTAATGGTGTGGCTCCTAGTAAGTCAGCCATGTTTGGATACAAGGTTACACACTCAAGAGTATATGAGAAAGCTGAAGATATTGCTCAGTGGTTAAGAGCACTGACTGATCTTTCAGAGGACCCGAGTTAGATTTTCAGCACCCACATGGCAGCTTGCAACCATCTATAACTCCAGTTCTAGAAGATCCAATGCCCTCTTCTGGCTGCAAAGTTACTGCAGGCACACACTTGGGGCACAGATACACAGTAGGCAAAACACTCACATACATAAAATAAAGGTTAAAAAAATATTGAGACAGGCTTTCTCTGTGCAGACTTGGCTGTCTGGGGACTCACTCTGTAGACCAGGTTGCCCTTGAACTCAGGAGACCACCGACCTCTGCCTCCCAAGTGCTGGGATTAAAAGTGTGTACCACAACCACCCCACTTAGTCTTTTTGTTTGTTTGTTTGTTCTTTGTTTTTCGAGACAGGGTTTCTCTATGTAGCCCTGGCTGTCCTGGAACTCACTCTGTAGACCAGGCTGGCCCTAAACTCAGAAATCCACCTGCCTCTGCCTCCCATGTGCTGGGATTAAAGGCGTGCACCACCACCGCCTGGCTTCAATTTCTTTTTCTTTTCTTTTCTTTTTTTTTGTTTTTTGTTTTTTGTTTGTTTTGTTTTTCAAGACAGGGTTTCTCCCTGGCTGTCCTGGAACTCACTCTATAGACCAGGCTGGCCTCAAACTCAGAAATTCACCTGCCTCTGCCTCCCAAGTACTAAGATTAAAAGTGTGTACCACTGCCACACAACTTAGTCTTTTTTTTTTTTTAAGAAAAGAAAGAAAGAAAAAAAGAAAAGGATATGGTTAACACAAACTGTAGTTGATAGGTTCCCCACCCCCTTAGGATACAAAGTTGGGTTGGTAAAAAAGTGGAGAGTAGACCTGAGATGGAATTAGAGAAGGGTGTAAATATATTGTATGAATATGTAAGGGCAGACATAAGAGGCCTGGCTCATGGTTCGGAGGGGCACAGGACTGGGTTTGAGACCATTCCTGTGTTATTTTAGACATGACTCTGCTTTATTGTCTGTTCTGAAAACCTGGTAAAGTTGAATTTAAAGGTAATGTGGCTAGCTTGTTTGGCAGAGGTAAATCTGGGTGGGAGAGCATTTAGGCCAGTGCAGTAGAAGCTGCTGTCATGGATAGACATAATCTGTAGCATCATATGAAACCTTGTTCACTGCACCAATAGTGTGCTTTCCTTAGGGTTAGATCCCAGAGGGCTCAGCTACATCGCAGGTGGCAGCAGAACTTGGCAATGCTGTCCATGTCATCCATGTTGTTCTGGTTTTGATGGTATGAAAGACGTGAAAGGATGTAGGGCGTCCTGGAGAGCAGGCACACTGGGGCAAGGGGTGCTGCAGAGGCCCTGGGAGGCCAGGGCACAAGGGTGTGCCAGGGAAGCCTCAGTTATGATGGAGATACTAGGATGCTCGCCAAAAAGAAATACAGGTGTGGAGCTGGCCTAAGCCTGCAAGAGAAGTTATGTGTGCTGCATGTGGCAGAGCTAGATGGGTGGAGCTACCAAAGCCCTTCAGAACCAGAAGACTGCATCATGAGCTGGTCCACGTGCCACACAGGCAGCTGTTAAAACCTGGTGTTCTGACTGCTGACTTGTGGAGGTGTTGTGGTATGACCATTCATTTTCTATAGTGTATTCTTCCTGCTTAGAAAAAGGCTGTGAATATGTAAATATGTGGAAAGTGTGTAACTTGTTTTTCATTTTATAAAGGTTCTCAGTTGAGATATTTTGGACTTTCAAAGACTTTGGTGAGTTTTCAAGTTGGTCTATATTTCATGAGGTAAACTGGAGACTTGGGATAAAAGACTGTGACTTTAAAGTAATATTTTCACATGTCAAGTTCACAAAAGATCAAGTTGTGACCATTCCTTTTAAATGTAGATTTGATACAAAGTAGAATCACCTGTGAAGATAGTCTCAAGTGAGAGATTGCAGTCGTAACCAGGAACTCCTCTCTGCTTTGACTGCAGATGTGACATGGCAGCTTCAAGCTTCTGCTGTCTTGGCATTCCTGCTTTGATGGAGTACAACCTGGGCTTGAGATAAAATGAGCCCTTCCAATTCACATTTGCTTTCTGTCAGTATACGCTACCACAGCAACAGAAATGAAAGTAGGACATGAGCGATCTCAAAAAACAACTAAGACACATTTCATTTGAGTTTCAAGAAACAAGGAGCTGCTACAATAAAGCAGAATGACATCAGATATGTTGTGGAGAGCCAACTGGTGACACCTAGGCTTGCCTCAAATCTCAAAACTATCTGGTTTTGGCATGTGTTGGTTTTAAGAGCCTTTTAGATACATAGATGACAGTTTTGCGCTGGACAGAACAAAGAGTACACAAAGAAAATGTAGACACATGAATGATGAAGAAAGTACCAGGTAGAGCCCGAGCAATAAAGATGCAGAGGCAGCCAACTATGGGACTGAGCATGGTGTCCGCAGTGGAGGAGTTAGGGGAAGGACTAAAGGAGCTGAAGGGATTTGCAACCCCATAGGAAGAACAACAATACCAACCAACAGACCGCCCTCCTCCCCCCACCCTCCAGAGTTCTCAGGGACTAAACCACCAACACATGGAGGGGCCCGTGGCTCCAGCTGCATATGTAGCAGAGGATGACCTTATCTGGCACCCTTGGTCCTGTGAAGGCTCAATGCCCCAGCGAAGGGGAATGATAGAACAGGGAGGCAGGAGGCAGGAGGCAGGAGTCAGTGGGTGGGGGAGCACCCTCACAGAAGCACGGGTGGAGGGAAGGGATGACATAGGAGGGTTGTGAAGGGGAAACCAGGAAAGGGGATAACATTGGAAATGTAAATAAATAAAATAAAATTAAAAAAAAAAGAGAGTACCAGGTAATAAAACAGCAGCCATCTATGGCAAGTATGATGATACTAAAGTCCTTAATGTGGGACAAGTCTAATAGTCACGTGCACATAAATACATCTCTGTATCCTCCCATTAAATGGGACTTACCATCATAAAGTGCCCAATTGAATAACACAATCACATGGTGTAATCTCATAATCCAGGATGAGTCATTTGTACAGCCCATAACCTAGATTCTAAAACTGTTAAGATGGGGAGGGGAGACAGATAAAGTGACAACTGAATTATACATGACACTGAAGTATAGTATATACAATGTTCATGAAAAGCTTCCAAATTACTGCTCATTCTCTTCACTGTGAGACAACAGGCAACATGTGATGGTTCTGTATGAGTGGCAAAGGCTTGGTTTACAGAAGAAATTAGATGAGAAGGAATATAAGTTCCTGGGCCTCTCTGAGAGTTTGGCCCAAATCCCAGCTCTCTCCCCAGCTGCCCTTAAATGTATGAATGCTTTTAAGCACTCATCGCTCCACAGAAGTCATTCCTAGTGGCCTACTCACTACTTTTCCAGACCCAAACCTGTTTCACAAACAGACAAGAGTATAGATGTTGAGGGAGGGGGGGCCTGCCCTTTCTAGTCTTGCTGCCTGGAAGTGTCCCATTAACACTGGGATCAGGAACCAGCAAAGGAGGGCAGGGAAGGAGGCGGGTGAGGAAAGACTCTAGGCAAAATCCCACTGTCAAATGACTGAATTAAGTAACTTGTAGGACCTCCTGTATGTGGACTTTTTTGTGTGAGATAAAAAAAAAAATGTAGCCTTACTATTTAAGCCACTGGCCTTGAGTGGCTGAACAGTTCTCTCTGAAATAACATGATACTATAAATCACATATGCATTCATACACAAACATTCACCTCCTGATTTTATAAATGGAACCAAGTCTTGTAGGAGTGCTAACATACCTCCTTGAACCCTGAAACCCAGCTTGAGGTGAATGCAGGTTCTGCACTCCATCTGGAATCCCTCCTCCCGGCACTCCCAGGTCAAAACCAAATCCTCCATGAAGCCTCCTCTTTAATGCCACCTGCTTCTCCAACTTGAAACACCTCCCAGGGCCACACGTCTGGTCCACCAATTCCTGTGTCCACGAGCACACGGCTGCACAGGCCAGGGCATGCACTTTACTTCACCTGAAACCTGGGCTTTCCTTTCCCATTTTTTTTTTGTATTGTCTCCTCAACTGACTATAAAAGAAATCACAGAAAGGAGATAAAAGAAATTTAAAGCTGAGACACCACAGAAAAAATAATTTAAGGTAAAGCCCAAACTGCTTTTTCTATTATGAGGGTTAGGATGTTTTAAAGATTCATTTATTTTTATTTTATGTATGAAATGTCTTGCCTGCATGCATGTATGTGCACCACATGTCTGCCAGGTGCCCATAGGGATCAGAAAACTGCATCAGGCCGGGCAGTGGTGGCGTACACCTATAATCCCAGCACTCTGGGAGGCAGAGGCAGGCGGATTTCTGAGTTCAAGGCCAGCCTGGTCTACAGAGTGAGTTCCGAGACAGCCAGGGCTACACAGAGAAACCCTGACTCTCTGGAGCTGGAGTGTGGGTGCTGGAAACCAAGCACAGGTCCCGGGAAAGCAACAAGTGCTTTTAACTGTTGAGCTATCTCTCTAGTCCCTATGCTGCTGAGTTTTAATTGTCAGCTTGGCACAGTCTGGTTTCACCTGTGGAGAGAGTCACAATGAAATACTGTCCAGATGCGGTTGGCTTATGGGCATGTCTGCGGAAGGCTACCTTGATTCTGTTAATAGACACACACCATTCACTGGGTTTGAGTCTTGGATTGTGTAAAAAAATGAGCAGAATACTGGTAACCAGGTATGCATTATTCTCTCTCTCTCTCTCTCTCTCTTTTTCTCTCTCTCTCTGTGTGTGTGTGTGTGTGTGTATGTGTATGTGACCAGCTACTTCAAATTCCTGTTGCCTTGACTTCTGTGCTTTGATGGATTAGCCAACCTGGAATTGTGAACTAAAGTAAGCTCTTTCTACCCAAAGTTGTTTCTGCCAGGGTATCTTATCCTGGCAACAGAAACAAAACCAGGACAACTGCATTTTGGACATTATAGATAAGGAAAAGACACACTGGAAATGGCAACTAGGTGCCAAACCACCTCCTACTCACTACCAGATCCACTATCAACCCTGTGATAGTTAAGGAAGGTGGGCAGATTCTTAACACATCAGAGGTCAGCCACAGGCAGCACAGCAACTCTAGCCCGCAGTCCAGTCAGTACCTGCTGGTGAGACAAAGGTGGCCGTGCACCACAGGGCCAGGGATTCAAGCTGAAACCTCGAGTCCTTCTTTATAAAGACAAACTAGGACTCCTGCTAGTAACAGAGCTGTCCCGATTGCAATGAATTTCATTTGAATGTTCTGGCATAAGGATATTTTATCGTGGCGCTGGCGAGATGGCTCACTTGTTTAGAACATGTGCTGCTCTTGCAGAATACCTGAGTTCAGTTCCCAGCACCCATGTTGGGAAACTCACAACTCTGTAACTCTAGCTCTAGGGGAACCAGATGCTTCTGGCCTCCTTGAGAACCCCCCATTCACATACACATAGACATACACACAGGCAAGTCAAAAGAAAGTAATATTTTATAAAAGAATTCTTGATCAAACTGGATATTCTGGCCCTCATCTGTAATCCAGGCACTCAGAAGGCTGAGGCAAGAGAACTGTGAGTTTAAGGCCAGCCTAAACCTACATGATAAATGCACATGGCTACATTCCAAAAAGCAAAACAAAATCGATCCAAGTTGTGAAATCAAAAATGACATCTTGGGTTGCGTTTTAAATGTTAATATTCCTGAGGTTGCAAGAATTCACAATGGAGGGTCATCAGCAGAAACTCTCCAGACCATCAGTAGGAAGCCTAGTATAGCACAATGGCTGACCTCTGACCCCTGTCCCCCACCCCATGTGCAGAGCTCTAGGTCTTCCCTTTCAAACACTGTCTGTCCCTCGGTTTTGTCACAGTTCTGTTGCCTGGGTAGTTTTGCCCATGCCGGGCAAGTGTGCCACTCTGAACTCTGCCCCCGAGCCCTACAGCTGTCCTCTGATGAAGCGGCCCCATGTTTGCAAGGCTGCTGACCCAGTGTAGCAATAAGGTCATACTTGTGGAACATGGTCCAGATAACAAAAATGTTGTCTCTTTCATTAGAAAACAGCAAAGTAGCACAAACTTCTGTAGGAATACACATACTACATACATAGTAGGAAGCTATAAATGTTCAGATACTTAAATAAACACCAAATCATACAAAGAGCAACCAACATGGTTCTATTGAAAACTGTCTTCAACTGTGGCACCCAAGGACAGCAATACAATATTTTCTTTACAAAGTGACAATTATAAAAATCTATAAATGCACAAATTCATTTGTAGGCTATTCTCACGTAGCCGTGTCATCAGGTTATACTTCCTTTCATTCTTTCCTGAGGTATCTCTGTGAGTTGATTTTATCGTACTACTGGACAGATACACTGCCTTTGATCATCCTTTCCTAAAATGATTCTTAAAACCTGCAAAATTTTTATTGCATAGGACACTATTCATGACAGAGAGACTGGGAACTGCAAATATGTTGCACTGGAACAAGTCTTTCAAATATTTCATTTTAAGAATTTGTTACATACATTTTTTACAGTTTGTCTCTTCTAAAAAATTGACCTTAGAGGTAAGAGCAAATTAAATACAACGAAGCATCTTAGGAATGTTAGTTTTAGAAAGTTAGTTGAATGATACAAAGGAAAAAGCCATAATTCTTGCCGGCTATATATTGTATTGCATTCAAAAGCAACTGTACATGCTGTAATCAGTTCATAGTTAAATATTTCTACTAATCTGTTTTGGGAGAGCAAATGTCTTTCAAAGTTTCAAGCTCCTCTATAAGCTTCTTGTTCTGAACTTCCAGCACTGCGACTCGACTCTCCAGACACTTCACATACTCTTTCTTTCGACGTCGACATTCTTTAGCAGCTTCCCTGAAAAAAGTAGAAGCAGAGGGCAAACAAAACGTATGTGGCATGCTATTGACAGTAGAGCAAGCTTGGTAACGTGAGGGGAGCGGCATTCCAACCCGTGGAACATATTCCCGGTTCACACCCTAGAGCAAGCAGACTGGATTCTTAAGCAATGGTTAGGTTAGAGACCCATCTACAAGTCCACATGGCCATATGAGGATGCTGCATCGCCTGCCCCGATTAGAGTTCACAGTCAACAAGGTCCAAGTCAAACACAGTTACTCTGCTTTATGGCAATAAAGGTCTTTGAGGGCCTTGAGTTCCTCAATGAGGGTCTTGTTTTGATTTTCAAGCACAGCCACACGATTTTCAAGACATTTGACATATTCTTTCTTCTTCCTGCGACACTCCCGGGCAGCTTCCCTGGAACCAACACAAGGCAAATGACAACAGGAACAACCTCTCAGCACAATCCAGAATGGCTCCGTGACATCTGCCCGCCCCCTTCTACCCAGTCAACAGCCAACCGTTTCCATCTGAGGAAAGGAACAAAGCTCACAACAAACAAAACAAAGCAGATGCCTTGTAGAGAACAACAGACCAAGCGAAGAGCACTGGAGCTTTTCCCAAACAGTGTTCTCTTGGGCCATCCATGCCACAACAAGAATAACCCTTTGTGTACAATAAACAACAACAAAAGGACAACATGCCCAGCAGAATCCCTACTAAGACATTCACAGATCCTTTCAGTCCTCTCAGTTAATTTTTGGTTGTCAAAAAATACACATGCTCATTACAACGAGAAAATGTCACTTGATGAAAATGAATATAAGAATCCTATAAAGTCTCAAATGCCAATATTGAACAGTTGTGTGCTTTGAGACTAAATCTCAACAAAACAATCATAGTTGTCAACCTGAATAGAAAACACAACATAGATAAATTATAACAATAAATAAAACACATGGATGTTTATGCACCAAGGGAAAATGGGCACTGCTTGTGAAAATTAAAGAATGGCATAACATGACACAAAACTTAACAATGCAGAGCTGGCAGGTGTTAGAATACCACAATTACAAATGTGAAAAAGGAAGCTGGCATGGTGGTACCAGCTGTAGCCCTGGCACTTGGGAGGTAGAGAGCGCAGACCCACAGGTACAAAACCAGGGGCTGGAGAGATCAGTGAGTACAAACACTGGGTGCTTTCGCAGAGGACCTGGAAGATTCAATCCCAAGCACCCACATGCTGGCTCACGACTATCTGTAACTCCAGTTCCAGGGTGGCCACCAGGCATACAAGTATTGCACAGACATACACTCAGGCCAAATACACATACACATATACAATTTTTAAAAAAGGTCAGGGCCAGCCTCTGTTACATTACAAGCACGAGGCTAGTCAGGGGTATACAGGAGCCTATCATAAACAGACAGACAGACACACAAATTTATGATAATGGCTGCTACTAGCTAACTGAGAAGATTATGCACTTCTCTAATCCCAGGCATTTAATTCACATTGAACACATTCCACAGCACTCTAAGCAACCCAGGGGAAAAGACAGACCAACAAGCACCCAAGTAATTGACACTAACAAAGAAAAGTTAGTCACTGTGTGCGTGATTACAGAAACAATAACTAATATTGTCCCCATTTTCTCTCTCCTTTTTTTCAGAGAGGGACAGGATGGAGGCTACTTCACTTAACTGCTCTAAGGAGAGGCCCTCTGATAAAGCTTTATTTGGGAATACTTAGTTCTCAGAAATTGCCAACTGAATTCACAAAGTTAATGAATGTTGCATGGGTAGACACCAGTCACTGGTGCAATGTCAGTCAGCAGTGCCTCCCCCAACTGTGACACATGCGACAGACATGGCCAACTGCTGTATTTTTAGAAGAATTGGCTCTCGTGGACTGAGGATCTCTCTTTCTTCAAGCAAAGCAAGTCAGCAGAAAACGAATGTTGAAATCGTAATGGGCTGCAGGAAAAGGAACAAGCCCTAGTTCCTAGCCAAGAGTGCTGCACTCACCCTGTGAACTCACCAAGGGCTGGACAACTGAGCAGTGAAAAACTAACACTTTTCAAAGTAAATGGAGTTTGGTCAAGGAGGGGTTACAGCAATCCAAATGGTGCACATGGGGGGAGTGTCGGCATATCTAAGCACACAGCTGCCAGTTGGGGAGTTGAAATGTATGTATAAGTATCTGTGTTTTTGTCATTATATATGTAAACTGTAAACATAAAAGGAAGGCAGTCTTTCCACACAAACTTTAAATGAAAGTTTAAATACGGTGTTGTGAGGTGGCCAGCTTTTAACCTCTTGCTTGCTGTAAATATTCACACTTTCTGTAAGTATCAGACATTGTGTGTGAGATGTGACTGGAGTTAAAATGTCCCAAGCACAAAGCTTTAATGATCACACAAGTGGCTGGTACATTCCTAAGTATTCTCAGCTGTGGGGAACACCTGTTTCTTCTATTAATAGGTAGCTCAGTTTGCAGGCTTGGGTTTGACCAAATCCATCCTCAGCACAGAGAGGAAACCACATGGCAAACTGCAGGAAAAGGGGGAAGAACCAGGTGTGCTGACACCTGCACCAGCAGCACTCGGGGTGAAGGCGGGCAAGAGAAGCACACGTTTGAGGCCAGCCTGGACCACACAGTCTCAAAGCCAATGTCAAGCTAAACAGGAAATCATGAGCTGGCTACAAAGGAATCAAGGCTACTGCTGAGCAGTGTGGTAGGGATATAATTAATTATCTGTTATCAATGTCCGCTGGCACCTGGCCTTGCTCTTCTAACTGTAAAACCTGCATCCTCTCCATGAAGTCCAGACTTTACATCGAGGTCCTTTTGAGGTGACCTTGCTATAAGGATAGAGGAAGGCTCTAAAGAAAGAGCTGCTAGGCAGCAGAGCCGACTTCTGGTCCCCTGGCTCTATGATCTTGGCCAACTTGCCACTTAACCATTCCAAGTCCTCCTGTTCCTCATCTCCAGAATGAGGCTAGAAGTACTCTGTGCTCAGATTTGGATGAGACTTAAGGAAACTGGAGGAACAAGTGCTTGAAATCTGCTAAGCTAATGCTGAGTCACACAGGAGTCAGTGTGGCTGCTTTTCTCTAGCTATCTCTAATCCGACACTGGCAAGCTAAGTAATGCTCCTCAGAGTTCCTTACAGGGGCGACCTATTTCTAGCCAATGAAATGTAGGTAAAAGCGGTCAGAAACATCTAGAAAAAAAATCTTTGGGAGAAACAGACTGAGTTAGCTACACTCTTTGACCACAGCCATCCTCCTCTCTTCCTGTCATCAGCAGCAGACATCCTGTGGTCACGACAACGAAATGTACATGCTGAAGATGTGGCAGGTCCCTGGAGATACCAGGAAGCTTTGTTCTGGCTGTACACACCTCTGTACCTGCCATAAAGATCAAAAACCCGACTACATGTTTAAGCATCTATTTCCCATATATGCCAATAATTATTAATTACATAATTTAAAAATAAGTCTGCCAATGCCAGTCTGACCTATATGCTGGGAACCAAACTTGGTTCTCTTGGAAGAGCAGCCACCTCTCCAGCCACTCCTTCTGGATCTTTAAAGGAACAACACTGCTGATGAAAAAATATGATCTGGGACAAAACACTGATAAATGTTTCTATTTTTATCATTCTACTTCTAGTGTATGTATACTACCATCTACTGATCTAGGCAAGCAATAAGTTTGGCAAATGTAGCCAACTTAAGGAGTTACACAGCATATGAAATTGAATCTTTTTTAAAAAAGATTTATTTTTGTTTCTTATAAAAGTTTGTATTGTCGTTGTTTGTTTGTTTTTATCACCCTGGGTAGCCTAGAACTCTATATGTAGACCAGGCTGGCCTCAAAGTCACTATATCCACCTGCCTCTTCTTCCCAAGAGCTGGAATAAAAGGTGTATATCTGCACACTCAGCCGTATTTTTATGTGTATAGGTGTTTTGCAAGAATTTATGTATGTACAACATGTGCATGCCTGGTGCCTATGGAGGCAAGAACAGGACACCAATCACCCAAGAAATGGAGTTACAGGAAGTTATGAACCACCATGTAGGAGCTGGGAATCAAACCCAGGTCTTCTGAAAGAACAGAAAGTGCTCTTAACTGCTAAGCCATCTGTCCAGTCCTTATTTTTATTTTTAATTTTTTAAGTGTGTGTGTGTGTGTGTGCGCGCGCGCGCGCGCACACGCAAACACATGTCTGTATAGGTGACTTTGAATGGTAGAAGAGGGAGCTTGGAGTTACAAGGTACCGTGAGCCGCCAGATATAGTTGCTGGGAACAGAGCTCAGGTCCTCTGCAGAACCTCAGATGCTCCTAACTGCTTGCTTCTCTCTCTTAGCTCCCAAACTGTCATTTAAAGAACTACAAATGCAGTGACACAAATGTAACCACCTAAGACAAGTCCCAGTTTCTAGGACAGTGATGATCCAGAGCTGAGTTTCAGGGATTCCACTGCCACAATCGTAGTTTAACTAGCTTGGAAACATCTAATAAGACTGTGTCAAAGACCACAGTCTGCTTCTGTTCTACAGACAAGCAAAGCAGCTGGCCCCACCTAATGTGCTTTGCTTTCTTGCAATTAGGATATAACTTAACACTAAAGAATAGGTGACAAAATATGCTGGGAAACAGTTAAGGCAACTCTGTTCATTCTGAAAATCAAACTGAGTTGTACCATTCTCTATAATAACTAAAGAAATAATATGCAAGTCATATAAAAAATGTTATCACTTAGTGTGTTTTTAACATGGCAGGCCGGTGCCTAAGCAGGGAGAGGAGTGGAGCGCTCAAGAGACGGACTCAGAACACAGGTGGGAGAAATGAGAGAGGACTGCAAGCGCTCCACTACAGCATGAGCCAGTGGCTAGACGGCAGGGTGTGAGTAGGCTTCGTTATTTGTTTAATTATACATAACTATAATGTCAAAAGAATATGTACTTCATTGTGCTGGAATAAAAACAATACAAAATAGCTAGAATGATAAAATACAAAACAATGCTTTAACACTTAAGCTTATTTTGCTAATAAAGAAGCTAAAAAATCGGGGTCAGAGATGGATCTCAATGTTTGCCTAGCGTGCCATAGGTCCTAAATTCTATCTATAATACCAATTTAAGGGGTAAAATGTACCAGAATATTTGGTATATTTGGTAAATATATAAAACAAACTTATCATCAAGAATATAATAAGTTGAAGCCGGGTGGTGGTGGCGCACACCTTTAATCCCAGCACTTGGGAGGCAGAGGCAGGCAAATTTCTGAGTTCGAGGCCAGCCTGGTCTACAGAGTGAGTTTCAGGACAGCCAGAGTTATACAGAGAAACCCTGTCTCAAAAAAAACATCCAAACAAACAAAAAGAATATAATAAGTTGAGAGAGATGGAGAGATGGCTCAGCTGTTAAGAGCACCAACTGCTCTTCCAGAGGTCCTGAGTTCAATTCCCCCCAACCACATGATGGCTCACAACCATCTGAAATGGGATCCGATGTCCTCTTCTGGTGTGTCTGAAGAGAGCAATGGTGTACTCATATACACAAAATAAATAAATCTTTAAAATAAAATCTTCATTAGTAAACTATTTTTTTAAAAAAGAAAATAATTATACTGTTTTTAAAAATTACATATCTCTTGATATTCCTCACCACATGAAGAAACATATCTGCTGCTTATGAAGCGTCAATGACCAGGAACTCACCAGAAGACAAACTATCATCAAGGGCAGAGCATAAGCACACACAGGAAGCCACAGGACTTACCATGGGAAAGAGCCCTGCAGCAGCAGTGCTTCCCACAGTGGCCCCAGGCTACCCAGTACTTTACCTGTTTTTCATCAGCCTCAGCTCCCGCTTGCGAGTTGCTTCTTCTGCTAGTTGCTGGGGACTGTGCAGACTTCCTGGTGAGGCAGCCATCACCACACCTTGTGGCAAAGCGGTAGTAGGAGCTCGGATCTGGTAAGTTGGCATGTCACCTGTGGCAGCTGCAAGGAAATAAGGTATTACAAGCTTATATCACCAATTCACTCACTAATATTTTACATAGAATTAACCTAGACATAGTATACTTTGTACATGTCAGTAGAGTTTGTTTTGTGAAGGTAAAAAGTATTGTTCGTGCTAGTATAGGGATCTTAAATAGGAAGAATTTTACTTGACAAATTAGAACAAAGCTACAAATATTCTAGACTGTTCCCCACATTTTAGAAAATGTCTTAGCTCATTTTATACCTCTTTTTATCACAGGCTAAAGCAATGGGTTTTAGACTACAGTACATTTAGCCTGTACAGCAGTGTGCTGGTAACTACAAGGAGCTGTTCTTTGGGCACAAGAGCAAGGATCCCTGCTCTGCAATCTGATGACTTCCACAGTGAAAACACTTGCACTGTAGCAAGTTCCACCAAGTTCAAATACATCAATATGACTTCAAGCTGAGAAGACACATGCTCACAAATGGAAACGACCTGAAGATTATTAGAAATTTTAAGTTTTTGAGGACTATTACTGCTTTCAATGGAATCTAGTTAAGTGTGTGAACATATACATACACTGATAATTGTTAATAACAGCTATTTTCACAACCATCTCACAAAAGTTCTGAAACTTAACAACTGGCTCTAGCAAGCCAGTAAAGGCAGCACGAATACTCTTAAGTAGGCATGGCCATCCTCTGGAAGCCTCAGCTGGGAGTTCCACTTGCCTACACCTAAAACAAATATAGAAAGCCCTCCAATGCTAAAGTAAGAGAAGAAAAGGGGAAATGCTAAGGCAAGGGAAGGAATCTAACTGGCAGTATATTCGTTAATGGTAACAGGAAGAAAGGGAAGAAAAACAGTAGAGTTCTTAAATCAACTTCTTGAGTAAAGTCCTCAACTTATTTTTGTGACAGTTGCAAACAATATACATAAGGACATCTCATTAGAAGTGCAAATTGTAAATATTTAAGGAGAAAACGACATATAGAAACTGACATGGTAGAATCTCCACATTCTGTTGGTCAGCCTGTAGTAAGAGAGGAGTGGGGACAGGGCTATGATCTTCCCACTTTTCTTTACCCACACCCAGGGAGGGCTGGAAGTCAACAATGCTGAAGCAATGTCCCCCTGGAGGCTGTCTAGACTTTCTAACGTCCACACATTAGCCAGTGACCAAGTTTGCACATCTCTGGCCTCAAATCTTCCTGGCAGCCTGCATACACACCTGCTTCCAACCCTTCTCTGAAACTGTTCACAAACATGTGTAAAAACAATACTAAAAATGTGTAGAGAGTGGGGGGGGTTCTTTTATTACTGCCATATCCTAAATATAGAAATTGCTTTTCTAAGAGGGAGAGGCAGGCAGGGAAGGGAGGAAGCAATGGTTTCACTGTTCTCACCCGTTGTACACATTCACTATTTTCTATAATATGAGTGAGAACAGAATGTTTGAAAGCTGGTTTCAGGGCATTCTTTTCAGTTTTTAAGGGAAGAGGAGAAGAGACACATCACAGATAAAATGCATACCAGAAACGGCATATTAAAAACAAAACAAAACAAAGCAAAGCAAAGCAAAGCAACAACAAAAGACCTTTTGTCTGTCTGCAGAAGCTACAGAAGCCTTTGGAGAACCAGACTGGGCCACATGAGGGACAAGGGCAATGCCAAATAGGGCATTCTTCAAACCTGTTGGGCAAAAGCTTAGTCGCTTTGTATCTGCAGGGGATGATATATAGGATATATTAGTTCTGATATATCAGAGAAGTGTGCCTCAGATGTATATTGATTCTATTTGTCATAACACAACTCCAGAATGCCAACTCACTACTTCAAGCAAGTAGGAATTAGTGTAGCTTGGGAGTTTAAAATAAATTTCAGTCATAACCCAAAGACTCAAAGATACACTTCTAATAGTGAATGGATAAATTCTATACATGCAAACATAATCTTAGTAAAGTATACTAAAATGATGTGGAAAAATCTTGTGAAGGAATCTAAATGTTAGATTTCTTTGAAACAAGTTAATAAGAACATGCTTATGTTAGCATCAGTCTCTAACATTGTAAATTCAGTGGTAATTTCCAAGAACCATCCTACATTCTCTGGTGATAGAATTTTATTCCTGTACTATTTATAAGCCCAATTCCTAGCCTATCTAAGTACTAAAGGTATCAAAACTATTTTATAAGGCTTTTTTAGATAAGATCTTGCCATGTAACTCAGATTAGCATTAAGCTTTCAATTTTATTGCCTCAGCCTTTTAAGGGCCCGGGGTTACAAGAAGGTGCAATGACATCTGACTTTAGAACTTTAAATTTATCTGAGAATCCTTAAGTCATGTATAAGGGCTTAAAAATCATGACTGACAATAAATAAGAAAAATTTATTTGTACTGCTATAGTTCACCCCAAGTTTATTCTCAGGCAGGCAAGAATGTTCAGACAAGAACAGTATCTTTTCACGTTATGCTCTGAAACCTTACACAGGACTTTGTATGAAGGGTGCTTAATGGACTGATGTGCCTTCTACAAAGTCACTTTTAAACGCCCGAGGGTATGGCACAGGCATGCTGCCATCTGAGTGTTCAATAAGCATTCTTCCGTGGACATGCTATTATAAAGTCCCATGAGATGCCACATGGTCATTCAAGCTGGCATTTCTTGACCAAAGGCATTGTTCTTCCTTAATACATTTTAGATACATCAACATGGCAACCTAGAGGCAGGGATTCCAATAGTGTGTTTCTAACCTTCTAATTCCTGGCATGAAAAGCAATTCCTGGAGCTGTCAATTCTGATCATGAACTTCATACCTCTCTTTTTTCAAGCTCTAACACGGTACAGCAGAAAAGGCATTGGATTTGGGGTCTGGGTTCTAGTCCAGCTCTGCCACTTACCAGCCATGTGACTTGGGGCAAGGTCAGCCTCCTCATCTGTAAAATGGGGATACATCATCTCATTTCATACTCACAAGAAACCCTGTAATATATGTCAAAGTGTCTAGCACAGTGCCTGGCACACAGAAGACATTTAACACATTAGTTCCCTCCCTTCCAATCCCCTCCCTTGATGTCTGAAATTCCAAATTACACTTACACTATATGTAGCTAAAAGGTTTATAACATCCACCAATAATGTTTCCCATTGGAATTTCCCCTTCTAACAAGTCTGATAAATCAAAGTGTATGACTCCTTGTCCTTAGGGAAAACAAGTCAGATACAGAAACAAAGAAATAAGTAACAAATATCCCAACTGCCTATTTTGATAGCTTTCAAAAAAACTATTTGTCAACACGCCAAAAGGCTTGTTATTTTATTTGATTATTTATTTATCAGGGTGCATACTGAGTAAATACAAGGAGCTGTGTCAGTTTGCTTTGGTGTTTTGGGACAGGACCTTGAATTCACAACCCTCCTCCTTCAGCTTCCAGAGTACTGGGACCTCAGACATAAGCCACCATACCTACACAAGTCCCCACCTTTATGCCATTTCACTGATCCTAAGAACAGTAAACAGTAGGGGTAACTCAGCAGTCATCCTTGTAAACGAGGAGAGTTGCTTTCCCAAAGCTCCAAAAACCCACTGGCATCTTCCTTATCCCACAGCACACCAATGCTTCTAGCTCCCGCGCCAGGCCTCTCAGTGCCTTGGGTGCCATGCTGTCACAAAGCTTCCCTTTCCATTGCCCCTTCTTCTCCACGGAAATGAAATCATATAAAGGTGACTAGCAAGCAGTGAGAATTTTCAACTGTGTTTAAAATCCTATACGAAATTAAGTCATTAAATGTTTTCCATTCAAGGCCAGAAAAACAGCTCAAGGTACTTGTCATGCAAACCTGACAACCTGAGTTTGATCCCTTGGAACCAAGGAGGGAAGAGAACCAACTCCTCAAATCTGTCCTCTGGCATCCACATGCATGCCATGGCATGAGCTGCAAGTGCACGCACACACACACACACATAGGCACTCACACACACACACAGACCTGCACACATACAAACTAATAATAAATAAATTTTAAATAAATATTTTCAGTTTTATTTATTTATTGAGGTATAGTTAACAAATTAAAATTATATATATATGTATAATCAAGGTGTACAAATATTTGATGCATAAATGTACAATATGAAATAATTAGCATAATCAACCCAAGATACACATAAAGGGGCTTCTTATTTTTCAATGAAAGTCTTAAAAGTTAGGAAATCTATGAAAAATACAGGAAATTATGAATACTGAAAATTTAAGGTTCTACAGAAAGACAAATGCCCTTTTGCCTTATCAGAATAGTAGTCTAGGGAAAATCTCCATTTTAATTACTTAAAAGTGCTGCTAGCACTTTTTTTTATTCACTTACTTAGACATTATAAAAGCTTTGTCTTTATCAGTGTCATGAGAGCAGCATAGCATAGTTTGAGCAGAATCCGAAGTTTCTGGCAACCTGAGCTGCTTCAGTGCTGGCTAGCCTTGTAACTCGGAAGAGTCCCTGCCTCCTCTGATGCGTACTGTCACACCACGATCTGTGCAGTAGTGTGTGATCAGTGAGCAGGAGTGTAAATCACCTCCCCTTTCCAGCACTTCATATGGCGTCCTCTAGCTGGGCCTCCAACCTCTATTTCCTTCCTTCTGTGTCTCCTTTACAGTCTGAGTACTTTGCTAGCTCTTTCATTAACTTGTATTTATGCTTGCTTACTTGTAATATATTTTATATACATTTACATAAATGCAAAAGTGTTGACATAGTTACTTTATCAGACAGTATGTTCAGACAGAAAAATAAGATAGGAAAAAGTAAAATAACTATACCAAACACTGCATTAAGATACATTCGCCAAGTTGAGAGACAGCATGATAACCGTACTATGAGCTTTGAGGCCTTATTGAACTCACAGAAGGTTATTCTTCTGTCTACTTCCAATATAAGTATAATTTGCTTTAATATCAACTTAAAAAGTTAAACCCTAATCAAAATGATCCCTTTATGTTACATTTTCCTAAGAGAAATCACAAAAGTGGTATATATCTCTGTTCTCCTGAGTCAAATACCAGGATACTATTTTCCAAATCTGAATGGTTGAAAAGTTTGTTTTAACAGTTG
The DNA here is from genome assembly GCF_947179515.1 of Apodemus sylvaticus. Classification (NCBI taxonomy): domain Eukaryota; kingdom Metazoa; phylum Chordata; class Mammalia; order Rodentia; family Muridae; genus Apodemus; species Apodemus sylvaticus. Next base: position 58,743,990 of record NC_067485.1, on the reverse strand, counting down.
TGAAAGCCGGGCAGCGGTGGCACACACCTTTAATCCCAGCACTTGGGAGGCAGAGGCAGGCGAATTTCTGAGTTCAAGGCCAGCCTGGTCTACAGAATGAGTTCCAGGACAGCCAGGGCTATACAGAGAAACCCTGTCTCGAAAAACAAACAAACAAACAAACAAAAACCAACAAAAAACCCAAATCTGAAACACCTCTTGAATATAAGCTATTACAATCCAGGTCTTAAAACAGTAAACTCAGCTCCAAACATAATCAATTATAAGACCCCCCCCCCAAAAAAAGAAGAAAAATGACAATACAAGTTTATATTACACCAAGCAGAATTAACAATGTCATTCATCATTCTTTTATTTGAGTCCATGATCCTATTAGAGATGCCATAAAGGTCTTCTCTAGGAGGGGCTGGAGAGATGCCTCAGCAGTTAAGAGCAGCGACTGTTCTTCCAAAGGTCCTGAGTTCAAATCCCAGCAACCACATGGTGGCTCACAACCATCCATAATGAGATCTGATGCCCTCTTCTGGTGTGTCTGACACACAGCTGCAGTGTACTTACATATAATAATAAATAAAAATCTCTGGGCCAAAGTGAATGGAGTCGGAGCAAGCAGAGGTCCTGAATTTAATTCCCAGCAACTACATGATGGCTCAAACATCAGTACAGCTACATTGTATTCATTTACATAAAATAAACAAATCTTTTTTTTAAAAAGATCTTTTCTAAGGCAGTCATCAACATAAAAAGCCTGATTTGAGTTTGGATCTCAAGCATTTATTACAGACCATGGGTCATAAAAATCAATTTCATGGGTCAGGCCAATATTAAAGCAAAAAAGAAAATTAGGTAGAAAATAATTGTGTTACTCCTGTGTTTGAAACTTGCTTTATATAAATTTAGAGTGAGACACACATGTCACTGTGTCATGATATAAAATGCTGGTGGTAATCAAAGGTCTAAGTCCTTGATCTAAAACTGTCCCAGAGCCGAGAACCAAAGACTGCTGCTAAGACCTCTCTGCTACACTGACAAAAATGTTCTTCAATCGGGTGCAATTTTGCTCATTAGTAAAAAGGATATAAATTTCATTTATTGTTTTCAATATGACAATTTTTCAAATGTCACCGAGAAAAGTGACAGATTCAGAAAAAGTTATTTCCAAACTACAGTTGGGTCTTGTGAGAAAGGTTCTATATTGTTCAACATTTATAAGTTTTAGATTTGAATTTTAAATTTGAAACTATGGCTTAGTGTTGGTAAACAAACTATAAGAAGAAAGCGCTTCAAAGACGACATGGTCATTCTATCAACATAAGTGTATATGAATATATAATTCACAAGCAATGGCTAAAATTTTAATATGTGTACCTTAATTATTCACCTTTAAATATACTTGATACTTTAATTACTCTATTTTATTGAATTACTATATTCTCTCCTGTTCTGACAGTCAAATGATGAATAGAATTTAAAGTTTGCTTAGAAGAAACAAACCAACATTTTTTTCTAAAATAAATGCATGCACAAAAAAAGTTACTGATTTTAGGATTACACTACAACAGGGTCTTGTTTGGGGCCCCTCAGTTGCTCCCTAGCTGCTGCAATCTATAGCACATCTACAGACTTCACCAAAAGCAGCATCTGACAAAACAACAGCTTCTTAGAGACCATCTCAGAAACAATGCAATGTGAGCTAAATTGTGGGGAAGCCATGTAATCGTCGTCTTCATTCTCAATTCAACTGTAAATTCAAAACTGGGTTACAAATAAATCAACTGAATAAACAATGTTGCAAACCACACAAAGGTCACTGGTAGCTCAGTATTTCAAAATCACTTATCTATAACTAAGAAAAGCAAAACCTAATGAACTTAGCAAAACCTCATGAACAAAGCTTAAGTAGAAAAGGCTGAGGAAACAATGAAAGACAAGCGCGTCCCCGAGCAGGCACTAGAGGGCGCTCTGCCTATGGATCTAGCAAGCAGCAAAACCTCTGCCTAAATATAGCCCACTTGTCACTAGGCAGGTGCTGGGAGAGCCTCTCCGGAGGTATGACTTTACCACTAAGCTTGCCAGACAGACAGCCCCTGAGCAGTGCTCATGCAAGCATTGCAGGTGCCTTAATGCGTCCCTAACTTCAGATACTTAACTTACCACAAAAGAAATTCTAAAGTCAGACTTGCTATTCGGTCTGAAGACGTTCCCGCAGCCAGAAGCGGTGGTGAACTAGTTAACAAACTTGCAATCTGTCCGCCAAGCTTGACAAAGCAGAAAGGAACTGACTAAATCACAACATGACTCGGAGCTGACGTCAATGTGCAGCTCACTTGGAGTTTAACTTTTCCACTTCCCCGCTGAAACACGATTCCAGGAAATGTAATGACGTCAGCCCTTTGAACTCAATTAGCTGAAGAGCGGACCATTTTTTAAAGGCAAGAGGAAAGAACTAGCAGGCTGAAAAACATCCATTCTTAGCACGCTGTTTCCCTTTTCCCGTGCGGAGCTAGCTACTACCTAGTAGCTCAAGTGTTTACAACATGGACATCGGATATTTTAACTGGTAGCTAGACTGAATTTCCAACAGGTTGCAGATAAATTATTAGCCTATTTTAGTGAGGCAGAACGAGTAGCGTAAGATACAGCGTAAGAAGGCAAAGAGAAAAGCAGGGCGAGCGGGCTGATCACAGAGCAGTAAAGCTCCGGAGCAAAGATACAATAGCACTATAAACAATCGCACTATGATGGCTTAACAAAAGCAGGCTGAATGTGCAGAAGTGCACGAAAAGAAACTTCTTATGCATAAGCAACTAAAAAAAAAAACCACACTTTCTAAAACACTCAGAAGTTCCTAGATATTTCTAAATCCTATATTAAAACAAAACAAAACAAAACAAATTAATGCAAATCCCCCTTTAAGTTCTTACCAGTTTCATCTCCAGTTACAGCCATGTTGGGCTTTTGCATACAGAGTGGTCTTGTTTGCCGTACCACAGTGCAAAATAAAGTGTTCCAAACTAGCAAGCATGTGTAAGATAAGTAGGAGCACTGACATCACAGTGACGTCACCAGCCTATCACTGCCATCAATGTGCTTTGTCACATAGCAGCTCCCTGAAAGCAGAGCCCTGTAAAAACTCTTCCTGTAATAAACCATCTGAATGTTCTTGTTTCTCACTTTAGACATAAAAATCTTTTCAGATGGGCTCTGGCAAAAATAAAATGAAAGTTACAGGACTTGTAGCTCATGGAGCTGTGGAGACATGGGGAGAGGTGAGCCCCATCTGTTTCTCAGAAGCCAAAGAAGGAAGCATTTGGAGATCCACATTTCAGGGACAGAACAAAAAATCCTGACAGTCAATACAAAACGTAAAAAAAAAAAAAAAAAAAAAAAAAAAAAAAATGCATTCATAGGCACTTCTAAATGTATCAAGCTAGAAATACCCAGGTACCTCCATTCGGTTACTTTTATTTACTGAACCATTTGCTATCACACCATAAAACCTTGCTGTTCCCAGAGTGACTTGGAATTTGTTCACTTTACCTGAAATGAGGAAATGCTGACAGTCTAGAAACTCCCTAGGCCAAAGCAGCAAGTGGTACAGTGTCTTCCTTAGCTGCCAGATTAACAGGAACTTGACCCATATAAACAGAAATTTGTAATTCAATGTAATACCTTAAAGTTTAATGATTTTAAAATTGTAACTAAAAATGCTATTCATATTTTTAATGCCAGCTTTATTTGGATAACTTGAGATTTCTGCACATGAAAAGCTGGACAATTATTGAAACTTTAACCATACCAAGGTCATTACAAGAAGTTGACATATGTTCTAAGGCACATCAGGTTTCTTCAGAGCGTGGAATATTTTTTCACCTTTACTGAAGAAAGGGGGGAAAACCCTGATGCTGCTTCATGAGATCTTCCCTCCCCCGTGCCCCAGTGGGTTGTAAAAATCCACTGTCTTGTATGATTAAACTCAACCTGACTTTATATTAATGATCTATTCATCTGTCATAAATGGTCAAGAATTTGTCTTGAGACAGGGTCTCACTGTGTATCCCTGGCTGGCCTGGCTGGAACTCAGATGCACCTGTCTCACTCCCGTGTGCTGGATTGAAGAGATGCAGCACCACACCTGACACAATGCTTTCTTTTAAATGCTGTGCTTCTATGTTGTTCAATTAAGCATGCTGCAGTAAGGGCAAGGATTTTAGGTTGTGGCGTGGGTGAGGTGACCAAAGGGCATCCATGTTTCTATGCAACTGAAGATTAAGTCGAGGACTTGCAGACAGTCTCAACAAGGCTCCACCAGGGGCTCTTCCCATCCAGGCACACCTACTCTGAGGCTCAGAATAATATTCATAATCCTTGTTTAAAATTCAGATTCCAGGTTTATTTTTATCTCAATATTTCTTTAAACTTACACATTGACAGTTAATAAATACTGTATTTATTAAGAGTGAAAATGGCCCATTGAGATGGCTCAGTAGATAAAGGCATGTGTCATCCAACCCTGACAACCTAAGTTTGATCACCAGGACCCACTTTTGTAAGGAGAGAACTAACTCCTGCAAGTTGTCCTCTAACATGTGTATGATATACCCATGCCCACATGTAAAAATCAAATGTCATTTTTAAGGTGGAGGTGATTATTGCTCTAAGGAAAGTTTAAATACAGCCCTACACTAAACTGTTGATCTCAAGTGCTGGGATTATAGACATGGGCCACTATAGCACTTCAATTTGGAAAATGTTTATATTTGGCACATGACAGATCTTGGTAGCTACTAAAGGCTATAATGCAAACAGAACTTAGCATTGAAGCAGGACAGAGTGACGGTACATGTGACCTATTACCTAAGAAGGTGCACTGGGAACTGTGGGGTTGCCTAGGTCAGATTTAGAAGGCCAGAGAAATCTTCCTAAAGGAAGTGTTATCTAAAATGAAACCTGAATAACAAACGTATAGAGAGGCTGAGGAAAGGGTGCCTGTCAGGATAAGGAGTAGATATAAAGGCTGTGGAAGGAAACGGGCCTGTCAGAGGAAAGGAAAGAAATGGGATTACATGTCAAGAGGAATGAGGAAGTCCTGAGAAAGAGCAAGGCCTACACAGGAGGAAGAGGTAGGCAGCACAATCAATGTCTAACTTTGCCTAGCACATGACTAGTGTTTGCTGACATTCTCAGTGTAGTCTGCCACTATGCTACTGAGCAAGTACGTGCAATAACTCATTTCTAGGTTGAAATCCTAACCCCGATGCAACAGGATTGGAAGTAGTTACATTTTGAGAGTAGAGCACATCTGTGTAATAATTTTGTTCTAATGGAAATATCCCTTCCCTTCCTCTAGCGGGAAGATGAGGCCCCTAAGACTCACAAGTAAACAAGTGTCCCGACACTCCAGAAAGTAGGATTTATGAGCCCCTGCCCATGGTAATTACTCCACAAGCAGCAATGAGTGCTGACCAGAAGGGACTCTCCCACCCAGAGCTGCCTCAGGATGGACAGGGAGCTCCAGACCATCAGCTATGCTGGGGTGATCTTTTCTGTGATGCAGCTACATTTGAATCCCCATGTTCCTAAAAGTGACCATCCGCATGTAGTCCTGGAAGCAACCAAATCAATGCACGGGTTCACAGCACCAGACCTGGAGACAATCATTCCCATGTCCCCACTGCCACCCCAGCTTGGGTTAAGAGACATTTGTTCATGTTTCCCAAGAAAAGTCATATAACAAGATTTCATTAATTGGGTTTAATGTCCTTAACACACATCCCCTAGAGAGCCCTTGTCTTTTCCACCAAAGTATGGAGACAGATAATGACTTATGAGAATCCACAGGTACTCCAGAGACCCTTAAATTCTTAGACTTCCCAGTATCCGGAACTATATATATATATATATAATTATAGACTGGATTGCTTTCATAATTCATATATATGTATGTATATGTATATATGTATGTATATATATATATATATACCATATATATATACATACATACATATATACATATACATACATATATATGAATTATGAAAGCAATCCAGTCTATAATTATATCTCAATCTGAACAGATTTAGAGACTGTAGGCAGAATATTGGGGCATCCACTCTAACCTGCAAACACAAGAGTATATATATTAAAGAAGTATTAGAGGCCCAGAATTATTTGAAGGTGATGATAAGAATTTAAGTGAACTCTGACATAGTGTTACCCCAAAATTGAGCCAGGAAGTATTGCAAAGTTGCTACAGCTCTCAGCTCCAGAAGAAGGCTGACTGTTGTGGTCATCCAGACCACAGGGACAGCTGCCTAGATAGGCTGGTGACAGGAGGAGGAGAGATGAAAACCTTTGACCTTAACCATGGGGAAGAGTCTATACTGGGACTTTGGACAAAAAGGGGTAGAAAGTGTCAAGGGTAACTATGAGTTTCCAGAGTGAAACAACAGAAAACAGAAAAAGCAAAAAGGAGGCTGGAAACTGTGCAGTCAGTAACATGCTATCCACACTAGCTTGAGGACCCAAGCTTGGCTCCCAGCAGTTGAAAGAAAGAAACCCACCCAGACACAGACATGGGTCTGCTATACACGTATATCCCACACACAAGTGAATATGGGTTTGAAACTTGGAAAAGAAAATGATTTTTAACCTGCAAGGCATAAAACTTAGATATACAGTATAACATAAAACATGAAAAAGTCTGAAAAAATTTTTAATATCAATTTTTCAGTATCAATTACTCCATGTAAAACAGGTGATATGAGAAGAAGAGCTCTTCTTTGTTTAGAAAAACAAGGTTTACACACAGGAAAAATTAAACGGTTTTCATTTTAATGTAAGATAAACATTAGTTTATAAACACTATTTTTCTACCCATAAAATACCACCACTTTTTGTCTTTGTTTTGTTGTTTGTTTTGGTAGAGGGAACAGGGTATCCCTATAGAACCCTTGCTGGTGGAAACTCTTACCCAGACTGGTTTAAAGCTCAGAGTAATCCTTAGCCTCCCAAGTACTAGAATTTCTGGCATGCACTAGCATACCCAACTTCAGTCTTTCTTCTTATTTTAAAACTAGATTACTTGTTCAGTCTGTTGTTTATGTGTCTCTGCTGTGTCGTGTGTGTGTGTGTGTGTGTGTGTGTGTGTGTGTGTGTGCATGCGCGCGCGCACACATGCCCAGTTCTCCTCTTACTCTGATGATTTCTTTGAGATAGAATCTCTTTATTAACCTGGGGTTCCTGTTTTCTCAGCTAGGTTGGAAGTCAGAAAGCCCCAGAAATCCTCCTGTCTCCACCCTCTAGAGCTGTGGTTACAGGCATATGCATTGCACCTGACTTGTTTGGTGAGTGCTGGGATCTAACCTCTAGTGCTCATGGCAATGCGGCAAGCACTCTGAAGCACGAAGCCATTTCTCCAGACCTTTTCAGACTCTGTATTCTCTTATTACACCCCACATTCATCCCCCAAGTACATAAGAGCAAAAGGATTCATCAGCCAGGCACGCCACTGCCCATGGCTGTGAGCTCAGCATTCAGAAAGCTGAGACACGACAATTTCTTCAAATTCTAGGTCAGCTGGGCCATATTTCCAAGAAATTCAGAATAAAAGAACAGAAGTTACTTTCCATAAAATGAGTGATACATTCTAGACAAATAGATCCAAAAGCTTAGAATTAAAACATGATTGTAAGTTGTATTAAATACATGTTTTATACTAATTATAAGCCCAGATGAATGAAATTAAAATAATGTATTACCAAGTTTGAAATGAACAAATAAGTAAAGGCTTATGGCTACATCTTGTTTTATTTCATTATAGACTCCTTTCATAAGAGCTATAAGAGTCTACTAGTCATGCTGGAGACATGGCTTGTGATTAAGAGCACTGACTGCTCTTCCTGAGGTCCTGAGTTCAATTCCCAGCAAGCACATGATGACTAACAACCATCTGTAATGGGATCTGAAGCCCTCTTCTGGTTTTGTTTTTTTTTTTTTGAGACAGGGTTTCTCTGTGTAGCCCTGGCTGTCCTTGAACTCACTCTGTAGACCAGGCTAGCCTTGAACTCAGAAATCCACGCGACCATGCCTCCCAAGTACTAGGATTAGGTATGTGCCACCACTGCCCGGCAGTATTTTTTTTTTTAAAAGAATCTATTAGTCTTCATACTAAAAAGAATCTAAAAAAATATAAAACTCAACACTTGTTTCAAATGAGTTGTGTGAAAGGTAGACTTGGAAAATAAGCTAGGAAAAAAGAACAAATTCAAGATATCACTGACTATATACTTAAATACCCCCATAAAAAATAATAGAAATATGCTGGAGGCCCATGAGATGGCTCAGTCAGTAAAGGATTTTTGCCGCACAAGCCTGATAAGCTGTATCTGATCTCCACAACCCACATAAAATGTAAGCCAAGATAAATGACTCCACAAAGTTGTCCTCTGACCTCACACCATGGCATGAACACTGTGCACTTTCACACATGAACACACACACACACACACACACACCACAGCATAATATAAACAAAAAGTTTTTAAATACACTTGGTAGAGCATGTGATATTAATGAAATATATTTACTTAATTTTAAAATTCATTCATGTTTCCATCTCCCCTTGTTTTATTATGCCTTTCGGAAATTACCCTTTCTTCAGAGTCAGTGAAAACCACACTTTAATTTCTCTAAAGTATAAACATTTCTTTGAACGTTTTTTTAAGTGATTCCCCACCCCTCCTAAAACTCTACCCCAGTATATTTCACAACACTACAGACAGACACTAAAATGTGTGACACAGGTATTCTAAATGCATTAGATTAATAAAATATACCTTGAACAACAACCTGGCTGCCTGGGACAAAGAACTGCTGTGTGCCATCGGCTGATTGTGCTGCATACTGTACAATTGTAGCACCTGGCGGAGGAGCTCCTGAATTTGTCATTGTTAATGCCTGGAGTCCCTGAACACCATCAGATCCTGGGTTAGAAATCTGGATTGTTCCACCTTGGGCTATAGCAACTTGATAGAAAAAGAGAAGAAATATTAGATAATTCTGAGTTATTTTAATCTCATATTGGGAGAATATAATATATTCTATTTACTACCATTGCTTCCACTGTTACTTTCTAAGTGGGACCAATAAGAAAACCATCAGCTTCTTTATCGTGAGGTGAACTTTGTAAAAGATTATCAACATAAATATATTTTATTTTTGTTCTGCTGTTCCATGTATTATGTATTCAGAATTGTCTTTAATTCCTAGAGTCCACAAAGTTTTCCTTCTAGGCATCCATTCCACCCATAATTTTATTATTATTTTATGTGTATGGATGTTTTGGCTCCATGTATGTATGTGTGCTACATGCATCCTTGTGTCTGTGAAGGCCAAAAGGGAGCACTGGATCACCTAGAACTGGAGACACCATGCAGATGCTGGAAATCTAGTCTGCGGCCCCTGGAAGAGCAGCCCTGTTGTTAACTGCAGAGCCATCTCTCTGGGCTCCTCCACTAAATTACGTAAGAGAAAAAGTGAAGAGGAAGACAAAGTCCAGCTTTGAAGCATTACCTATTCTTTCAAATATTTTTGGTTATAAGGGACATTCTTCTGAGAATAAGGAAATGTCAGTGAAATTTCCAGTGGGCGCTGCAATCACATTAGGCGTGTGCTTGAAGTCGCCTAACTACATTTCTAATTTATTATGGATGGCATAAAGGGTGTGGCATGCATGCTCAGATCATGCACTAGGCTCAGGGTTCAATTGAAAGCATTCACAGAAAGGAGGGAAGGAGGGAAGGGGCGAGGGAAAAAAGGAAGAAGGCAGGCAGGAAGGAGGAAGAACGAAAAGAGGGAGGGAGGGACGGAGGGAGGGAGGGAGGGAAGACAGGAGGGTGGGAAGAAGGGAGGGAGAGCAGAAAGCAGAAGAAATGTGCAACTCTAAATGAGTTAAATAAAGGTTTCAAATCCCAATTACAGAAATGGAATTTTCTTTTTTGTTTGAGACAAGGCTTCATGTATTCCAAATCTTTACAGTGAACTCACTTGCTAGCCAAGGATGACCCACTTTTGCCCACTTGGTGCTGAGATTACAGGCCTGCACTTTTATGCCAGGGCTTCATGCTTGGGGGCACATACTCTAACGAGGACTACATCCTAACCTTCAGAATTTAATTCCCAACAAGAAAATATCAGGCTTTTGTAGCAGTTTTTAAAATAGCAAGATAAATACCAAATTACTTAGGTTTTTTCTTTTCTTTTTCTTTTTCTTTCTTTCTTTTTTTTTTTTTTTGGCTTACTTTCTTCCTACTTAGTATTTTTGAAGTAATTTTTCTCTGAATTTCCAACTAAAGCTTTTTTATTTTCATATATAAGCATTGAAATATTAAGTCTGTCATCTTATTTTCTGTCATTTATTTAAAATACATATTTAAATATGATATTTAAAATATATAAAATACATATGAAAATATATTTTTCAAAATATAATTAAAATTGAAAATACACACACCCACACACGTCCACCCTACCCATCCCATAGCACAGTTGGCTCTAGCCATGCGGGGCATGGGAAAACATTTCTACTGATAAATCTCTTACATTAGGCCTTCACACTTTATACTGGCAGGGCATTATGAAATGACAGAGGACCTTCTCATTCAAAAGGGTAACTATTGTTGAAGAATAAAACTTAATGTTTCAGAGATTCTGGAAATGTGTTATCTGTAGGAATACATTTAAGCAGGAAACTTCTAAAAAGCCAAAATACCCAAGGATAGAATATTTTGCTTTTAATAAACATCAATCAAGAGGAAAATTAAGAAAATAAAATATCTCTAAATGAATTTAAATATTTTATTTTAGTCTTTAAAAACAAACAACAAACAAAACTTATCAGCCAAGCATAGTGGCATGTGCCTGTAATCCTAGCAGTCTGCAGGCGTGGCAGGACAGCTGTGAATTCTAGGCTAGTCTAGGCCACAGTGAGACCTTGTCCTAAAATAGTGAAACCATTACAGAAAGTTTCCAACATAGATAACAGTGAAAAGAAATGTATTTGTTGTTTCAAGTTTTTGATGTGGGGTCTCATGCAGTCCAGGTTGTCCTAGAACTAAAAGATGACCTTGAATTCTTGATTATTTTGCCTCTACCTCCAACATTATGGGATTATAAGCACACACTGTCATATTCATCTGGTAGTATAAACCCACACTACCATATTCAGCTGGGATCATAGGCACACACTGCCACACTCAGCTGGGATCACAGGCACACACTGCCACACTCAGCTGGGATCACAGGCACACACTGCCACACTCAGCTGGGATCACAGGTACACACTGCCACACTCAGCTGGGATCACAGGCACACACTCCCACACTCAGCTGGGATCACAGGTACACACTGCCACACTCACCTGGGATCATGGGCACACACTGCCACACTCAGCTGGGATCACAGGCACACACTCCCACACTCACCTGGGATCACAGGTACACACTGCCACACTCAGCTGGGATCACAGGCACACACTGCCACACTCACCTGGGATCATGGGCACATACTGCCACACTCAGCTGGGATCACAGGCACACACTCCCACACTCACCTGGGATCATGGGCACACACTGCCACACTCAGCTGGGATCACAGGCACACACTGCCACACTCACCTGGGATCATAGACACACACTGTCACACTCAGCTGGGATCACAGGCACACACTCCCACACTCACCTGGGATCATAGGCACACACTGCCACACTCAGCTGGGATCACGGGCACACACTCCCACATTCACCTGGGATCATAGACACACACTGTCACACTCAGCTGGGATCACAGGCACACACTCCCACACTCACCTGGGATCATAGGCACACACTGCCACACTCAGCTGGGATCACAGGCACACACTCCCACACTCACCTGGGATCATAGACACACACTGTCACACTCAGCTGGGATCACAGGCACACACTCCCACACTCACCTGGGATCATAGACACACACTGCCACACTCAGCTGGGATCACGGGCACACACTCCCACACTCACCTGGGATCATAGGCACACACTGCCACACTCAGCTGGGATCACAGGCACACACTCCCACACTCAGCTGGGATCACAGGCACACACTCCCACACTCAGCTGTGAAGAGATATTTCTGTCATTCCCCTTACCTATTCATCTCTTAAAGTCTTCTTTTTTTTTTTTTCTGGTTTTTCGAGACAGGGTTTCTCTGTGTACCCCTGGCTGTCCTGGAACTCACTCTGTAGACCAGGTTGGCCTTGAACTCAGAGATTCGCCTGCCTCTGTCTCCCAGAGTGCTGGGATTACAGGCGTGGGCCACCCGCCCGGCCCTATTCATCTCTTAAGCCACTAATGTTTAGTTGTACATCCCCAGACCCACAAGGCAAATTTTAGGTCTGATATAACTGATAAAGACAGAAAACATGGATTTTAAAAGTGGGAACCTAGCCAGGCACAGTGGTGCACCCCCTTTTAGACCAGCACTGTGGAAAAAGAGAGAGAGAGAGTTAAGCAGACGACTATGAATTCAGGGTCAGCCTGTCTACACAAGGAATTCCAACCAGAGCTCCATAGTGAGACCCTGTCTCCAAAAAAAAAAATAAATAAATAAAGGTTGAAAACTGGCAAAGTTCCCAAGCAAAGGAGCATAATATCTTCAACTTAAAGTCAGGCCTGAGCTCTCTTCACTTTATGCATGTTCTTTTCAATCCTAAACTTTTGCATAGAAGTAATTCAAATACATAAGCATGTAAATATTTAAGCAGATGTAATTCAAAACTATAACTAGAAGATTCAAAACTGAAATCTCACATTAATTTTGTTGTTGTGGAGGTTTTGTTTGTTGATTTGTTTTTGCTTGTTTGTTTGTTTGATACAGGGTTTCTTTGTGTAGCCCTGGCTGTCCTGGAATTCACTATGTCGGCCAGGCTGGCCTCGAACACAGAGACTCACCTGCATCTGTCTCCTGAATGTTGGGATTGAAGGCTTGCTGTGCCACTACGCCTCACTCCACTACATTTTTTTTTTTTTTTTTTTTTGGTCTTTTGAGACAGGGTCTCACTACAGCAGAGTCCTGGCTACCCCTAGAACCCTGGAACTCACTATGTAGACTAGTGTGGCCTCAAATTCACAGAGATACACCTGTCTCTGCATCCCAAATACTGGGATAAAGGATGTATGCCACCACACCCAACTACTACACTAATATTTAACAAGACAGCAGGAGTGGGCCAGTGACAGAGTAGAATGCACGAAGCACAAGGCCTTGGTTTGTTGCCCAGCACTGGAGCTGTGTGTGTGTGTGTGTGTGTGTGTGTGCACGCGCGCGTGCGTGTGTTGGGGAAGGGTAGAAGGGGAGGAAATGGGGAGAGAGACTAATACCTCTGTCTTGAAAGCCAGAGGTACAGAAAGGATTAAATCACAGTAGCCATTAGAACAGCAACACACACAGCAAAGAGCCACACTTAACATATCACAAACTACATAAATAACTTTGAGGTACTTGAGGGATGTAAGTAATGTCGCTGCTAAGAATATATAAACTCAATTTCTTTAGAATGTGTAAACCAAACCGGGCAGGTGGTGCACAACTTTAATCCCAGCATTTGGGAGGCAGAGGCAGGCAGATTTCTGAGTTCAAGGCCAGGCTGGTCTATAGAGTGAGTTCTAGGACAGCCAGGACTACACAGAGAAACCCTGTCTCGAAAAACAAAAAAACAGAAAACAAACAAAAACAAACAAACAAGAATGTGTAAACCAACTGCCTTTATGAGAAAAGTGTTTGTTCATATTAGCATCCTAAGGATTATGAATTCTTATGATAGATATGTACATGTATGAACATGTCAATAAATCACATTCCATAACTAATAAAATATTTTAATTCCTTAAGCAGTTCACAATGTCCATACATTGTGTCATTTTATGAAGGTATATTTTAGTTTGACCCACTTACAAGAATAAAAAAGTGAGTCATAGAGACTCATTCCAGTAAGGTTCTTAGGAAAATACAATAGGAGCAGAGAAAACTCATGGGACATCTATAAAGAATAATGTGAAGTCTTGCCATCAGCCTTTCACTGGTAAAGGAAGAGGTTGGGTATAGCAGAATGTGGGTTTAAAACACCTTTGCTAAGAGAACAAAGTTTATTGAATTAAAATTTTCAATCATTTGGGGCTAGAGAGATGGATGGCTCTGTGATTAAGCGCGCATGGATGCTCTCTCAGAGGACCCAGGTTTATTCACAGCATCCACATGACAGCACACAACTGTCTGTAACTCCAGTTCCAGAGGATCTCTTTTGGCCTCCTCAGGCACCAGGAGCACACATAATGAACAGACATACATTCACACAAAAATTACCCAAACACATAAAAATATTTTTAACTTCATTTAAAAAATTAAGACATTTTCTTTTCACTTTTGCATTTATGAATTCACTGTATATTTTCAATGTTTTATGCAGCAAGTAACATTCTTTGCTAATACTATCTCTATAATGCCATCACATGGTAGCTTATCTCAAGATATTCCCCTGAGATACAACAGATTTTCCTTCACCAAACCAATTGGCTGTCATGCTTGAGATTGACGCCAAGGCCTACACACCAGGTAAATGCTTTCACAGGGAGCCATACCCTAGCAACAAACCTAATGCAAGTTTCTGTATTTCCAGCAGAGTCTCAGCAGGTGTAGCTATTATTTAGTACTATAACAATAAATCCTTGCCAGTTTAATGCTTACATTTTTAAGTTCTATTTTTAAATCTGCCTATTTTCCTTTACTCAGTAAAAATATTTAACTTCTGTGATAAACAGTAGTTAGAAGATAAGGATGTGTGTAGCTCAGTCATAGAGCACTTGCCTAACATGTACAAGAGTCAAAGTAGAGCCCTGGAACTACCAAAAAATAAAAATAGGAAATCAAAATGATAAAATCCATTTCAACAAATATCTTTCAACTATTAAATACAGGACTTTGAGCAAGGGTGATGGCTCAGCTGTCAAACATGAGCACCGAGTTTACTCCCCACCACCCATGTCAGAGCCGGGCTTGGCGTTCTAGATCTGTAACCTCAGCAGTTAGTGGAGATGAGTGAATGCCAGGGCTCACTGGCCAAAGGTCTTGCCAAAATGGTGAGCTCCAGGTGAGACCTCATCTCAAAACACAAGGTGCAAAAGCCACTGAAGACATCTATGCCAGCCTCTAGCCTTTATATATGCATGTGTAAGCAAGTGTATCCACATACACTTATGTGCACACATATAAATACACAGGAAGAAAAAAATTAATGTAACTATATGTAGGAGATATTTTATCTCATCAAGTTTGATACTCTTGTCACAATTAAGATTATGAGGGTGCAAAACAATGCATAGAAAAATATACAGAACTTCTGATCCAACTATTCTAAAACCCAAAGAATGCTAGCAGCTTTTTATATTCTTAAATACTTACATATAACATAAAAGCATCAAAACCTGCTAATTTTTTAATAGCAAAAAGTAAGATTAATTAAAATGGATCTTATATGTATAAAGGTATAATATAAATGTAAATATTCCCTAATGAAGTATAGAAATTATTCTTGTGGGCAAACAAATACACGTTAAACTTGTAAACACAGTTGCGTCCTTTACCCCTGGAACTTCTGACTCACTTCCCAACCTTGCAGCCTACTTACAGTGAGCTAGAATGCCAAGTGTAGACTCGGGCTGAGGGCGCCAGAACCATGGCACAGAAGCCAAGGCACAGAAGCTCACTGAGAGGAGAGGCCTAACGAGCACAGAGAGGACCATCTCAACTAATGGAGACTCAGCTGTCACCTCTCAATGTCTGCACATCTGTTTCTCCACACTATGACCTACGCTTTTCTTTTGTCTTCACATATAACCCGCAGTTTGGCCTCTGAAATTATTACCACTTCAAAAACTAAAGCCTGAGGTGCTGCTTGACCTGATCACTGAGAGAGCAGACACAGACACCACCAGAGCCCTTCACCATATCCCCTCCAGCTTCAACATTCCTTTAGCTTTCATTTCACTATGTCACGTTTTGTGGTAATGATCTAGGAAATTAACCTACAGCATCAACTTCCTTGTTCTCTGTTAGTACATCACTGCTCCCATGAAAACTCCTATGTATCATCATGCTATGCCAGAAAAATGCCACATTTGCATCCTTTTAGCTCATCTCCAAAACCTTAAGTGTTAACATTCTTTCAGCAGTATTTTCCAACTTTTACCCTGTCAAAGCACAAACAGAAAACAATAGCATGAACAGCCCACTGGGTAAATAGGCAACAACGTTGCTCAAGACTAAGGATCAGTCTGGAGGCTCTAGCCTCCCAGGCCTGTCCAGCCTGTCTAGAGATGGAGGCCAGGGGAGCTCCCTGCCCTCCAAGAACCTAGAACTGTACTACAGAAGCACAAAATCTGCCAAACCCTGGTTTACAGTCCTAAAACATACACCACATAGTCCCAATGGACCGAAGAAACCAAGACAGACACAAAAGGTTGAGGGAATTTTCTTCATGCTCATTTTGAACATGTGCATTCAGCATCTGGCAGCGTGTTGACAAGTTATACCCATCTCTGACAGGTCATGATGACAGCCACCAAAAAACTGCAAGCAGGATTTAATTTGCTATTGCAAATATCTATCACCACAGGAAAAATTCTAAGAAACAAACAATGACAACAAATCCTAATAACTACATAAGATCTTCCATACAGAAAAGGAGATAGCATGTTTTAATAGCCAAGTCTTCAAGATTTGCAGGTATCACTACGTTATAAAAGAAAAAATGAAAATATAGTGTTTGAATTTTATTTGGGCACAGTAAATAACATTACACACATCCCCAAGGACCCAAGCAATTGTTTCCCCCTGGCTTTCTTCCTTTCCTTTTACTTTGCTTTCTAGGTCTCATTCTTGTTTATCAATATGCTTGACTTGGGAAAATCATTAGTGCTTTAGTAAGAACAAAAAGCACAGAAGTAAAAATACATTAAAATGCACAAGACTAAATGCCAACGTATCTGTTTATTAGAGTTTCCAGTGTGTAAAGTTCAAGGAAAATGATCTATCCAATTGCTTGCTACAGTTTGAAAGTTAAATGATTTTTGTTCTTTTAGAAAAACTGCAGCACCAGTTAACAAAGCAATGAAAACAAAAGTACATTGAAAACACAACCTAGAAAACATAGTTAACTCAGATGATTAAGTGTAATAAATTGTTGGCAACAAAAGCCAGAAACAGTGAAATACAGACATTTATATCATAAAGACAACAAAAACAAGAACTTTTAAAATTATTACTTAAGATGAATATAAACATGTAAATAGGAACCCTGCCTTTAATTTTTAACCACTTATCATTCATATTCAGCAATAAAGACTTTTCAGCTATCAGTACAAATATCTTACTGCTTTAACATGTACTGTTTATTCTGTGACACACAGCTGTTAACGATGCACAGTTGTTAATAAAACATTCAGATGCCCAAGCCCACGCTGCTTCACTGTACTAGGGAAGACTTAAAGCTAGCACTGTGTCTATGGTAGCGTAGCATACATACTGTATTGCCCCGTGCTAGTCTGATATATGCTAGTTGGTACTGCCATGGTAGCAATATTAGGTGGTGTCCCTTCTTCCTCTGACTTTTCTTCTTCAATCTTGGGAATACCAGGCACATCAGAGGAAAGTTCATTCAGTATTTTTCTAAAATATAACAATATAAGCAATTAGGATATAGAAAGAGACAACAGGAAAGCTATAAAGAATAATTGCTTTGCACTACAATTATTGTGTCTTTTTGGGTGGAAATATTCCAGATGGAAAGTTAGTTAACTCACCTATATGAGGGTCTTCGTGAAAGAATTTCTCTACGTTTATGCGAATCGATTACTTCTGAGTCTGCAGAATCATCTGTCTCTGCAATTGTTGCTACCTATAATACAAGACTTTCTGAAATGCATCATAAAACATATGATCTTTATCTTCACTCAAAAATGGTGATTAAGAGTCTGTGGATAGAACTCAGTGCTTGTGTGGAGAGGGAAACAAGAAATGGAATTGATAATAAATTCTACATAAATTATATAGAAAAGTACTTGGAATACCAAGTAAGGCTTCACAGGAAAGGGAAAAGCATAAAACTCTTAAGACCCAAAACCCCAAACCTGAATGTGTCCTTGTAAGTACAGATATCAGTAAGACCATAACAGATGCAGAAAAACCACCCAATTTAGTGCTCTCTCTACATCATCATTGGCCTAAGCTAGTGTAAAAGTTAGGACATTACGTAGGCCCAAAGAAGAATAAATACTTATGTAAAGTGGTCAGTAAAATCAGGCTTGTTAAGAGAAGGATTTATATTATAAGGCGTATATTAGAGTTTAAAGATTCTGAAGTCAAAACAAGTTTATATTTAAGATGGCTCATTGAATAAAAGCACTTGCCTGACAACCTGAGTTCAGTCCCAAGACCCACATATCAGACAGAGAATTAATTCCTACTAGTTGTCCTCTAACCTACAAGTAGACACTATGGAATGCACCCAAAGACACATCCACATAAAAAGAGACTGGTGGGAGGGAAGGAGGGAGGGAGGGAGGGAGGGAGGGAGGGAAGGGTGGGTAGGTAGGTGGATGGATGGATGGATGGATGGATGGATGGATGGATGGATAGATAGATAGATAGATAGATATAAAAAAATAAAAGTATGAGAGTTTTCGAATCAGGCAACAATACAATGATATGACAATTAAAGAAAATGAGAAAACTAAAATGACAAACCTCTAAACATGTCTTCTGTCATTTAGACATTTATGTCTAAGGCTGATGGGAGGTAGGTTTACAAAACTTCACGTTACATGAGACTTTGACGTGGGGAAAAAACAAAGAATCAAGAATGAAAACAACATGTAGCTCCTGTTATGCCACATGGTGAATCCAGTTAAGAATAGCACGGGGCTGAGGAGGCAACTGGGTTGACAGAGTGCTTTCTTCACGCACACCGCCATATATTTGATCCCCAACATCACATAAAAACTGGCATAGTGGTAAATTCCTCTAATCCCAGCATTTGAAGACAGAAACAGAAGCATACAAAATTCAAGGACAGGCTTAAATATATTGTAAGCTTGAAGTCAGCTTGACTTCAAAAATCTTCTCTAGAAAAATGCCAAGGAGGAGAAGGAGAAAAAAGAAGAATATCAGTATATTTTCCTCTTGAAATTTACAAATGTTTGTATAGAATTAGCATATTTAAAGTGTTTCTAGCATGAAAAACTGATATAATACATATTTTAATTGGCCAATTTAGTCATGCCACAATGTATACAAACTTTACAACAAAATGTTGTCAGAATAAATTGATAAAAATTGTTTACCAATTAAAATACATACTAAAAATTCATTTTTGATTATAATAGAAGGAATTATATAGTCTTCAATACATGTAGACAGGTATGTGTGTGTATACACATACACGCACCTACACATACATATATGCATCTATAAATATAACACTTCTGGTCGTGGATACTCTACACAAACACTCACACACTGAACAGAATCTACTAGGAAAAAAAGTGTTACTGCCTTACACGGTCATACACCAAGTATCTTACACTGGCAATATATTTCACACAGCTGCCCAAAACCACAGCAATTCCCTCATGTGCAGCATGGCCCATTATTTTATCCAGCTTAGAAAAGCTGAGACATGAGTAGTGGTGACTCATGTCTTTAATCCCAGAACTTGGAAGACAGAAGCAAGTGGATGTCTGTGAGCTTGAGGCCAGCCTGGTCTACAGAGCAAATTCTAGTTCGGTATGGGATGCCATAATAATGAAAACACTATTGCATATAATTAATATATGCTAATAAAAACATTTTAAAAATTTAATTTCATGCAGAAGATTTGCCATTTAAACCACAGGAGTTCTAAGATAAAGCATTTATCTCTACAAAGACAATCAAATCATTCACTTAACAACAGCAATAATAAAGTATTCTTATTATAAGACAATGTTACCTTCCAATACCAGCCAGGTAAGGTTTTTACTGCCAATAAAATCCATAATCCAAGGAAGATCAAAGAGAAACTTTCTTACTTTATAATTAGAATCAGAAATTACAAATTCTTGGAATCAAAGGTCATCAAACAAAACTAAAGACAATGATAGGAATTATTTCTACACCCTTGGACAAAGACAAGATACCTATGCTGGAAAAAGAAGCAAGCTCAGAAAGTATGGAAATTTATCATGTCAGTGCTGTGCTGCGGCCCTCACAGCATTCTGTGAGAAACTACACTCAAGCATGCAGGCGAAGGCAAGATTAAGTATATGCACACCCATTTTCCTCATAGATTGGAGCCTTGCTTGTCACCACTTAAATTCAAATAATTTCTACACTTAAAGAATAATAACAAATTGACTTAAAAAAGAAACAGATATCATTTTAGTAAATATGAAAAGTATGCTATAAAGTACATGCATAATAAATAATATCTATTAATGAAAAAAACTACCTCAAGAGTTTAGAATGTGACCATCTTGATAATAACAATGATGAGAAGTCATAAAATATGTATCTGTACCACAACCACATCTACAAAAGCCCAGGTCCAACCTGAGGAATATATGACATGGAAATAAAGTGCCCAAGTGACAAGGATCCGTACTTTTGGGCTGGGGTACGTGAGTTATTAGAGCATGTACTTAGTATGCACAAAGATCTGCAGTTTAAGTCCCAGCATCAAATATCCTGAATTTCTAAGGGTTGCATTCACTAATCTAAAATCAATGTCTGACCAAGTGCAATGACATACTCAAGAAGCTGAAGCAGGACGTTTGATGCCAACTTGGGTTACACAGTGAATCCAAAGCCAGCCAGGACTATACTCTTCATAATACTATGTTTATTACAATGTCTTCCAAGAACACTCAAAATACCACTAGAGAGCTTTACTAAATATAATCTGAAAAAAAAAGAAGCTAAAATGTAGAACTGCTTATTTACAGTATTTTGTACAACTACTCATTGTACAAAATTAAGAGCAATAACAAAAATCCAACCCATAAGTCAGTCTAAATACACAGCCCAACACAATGTACCATACATAAAAAGAAATTCTACAAGTATCCAAGAAGACACCTTTAATATAAAACTATAAACAGCCAAATGGAGAGGCACATGCCTGGAGTCCCATGAGCAGAGAGACTGAGGAGGAGGATAAGGTGTCCAAAGCCATCGCTGGCTACATAGTGAACCCTTATCTCTAAAAGAGTAAACGAAAATAAAGAAAATGATGATAAATGAATTAAACAACAGAAAAATTTAAAGTTCAAGAAAGTCAAAGACAAATCGTCAAGGAAGGACGCTAACCTGAACAGTTTGTATTTGTGGTGACTGAATAACCGATGGATGTGGTGTCTGAATTACTCCCTGGACCTGTACAGTTTGGCCTGAAGGTAACTGTACTAGAGTCACAGCTGGGGAGCCTCTTCCAGTGCCTGATCCAGCTACAGAAACCTGAAAAAATGACCATCATTGAGGATTAAAGCTGGACTTGTTTTGCTTTTGTTTATTTTTAAGAGTACCGCTTGCTATCATAACCAGCCTACTGCTCTTTTCTTTTTCTGAATCTAAGAAATGAAGGACAGTGAGGTACTTACCATTAGGAGGCAGTCACTGTGCTGGAACTGTCATTCTCTGATGTGACAGATACTAAAGAACCCATGTGCCTCACTTTTGCTGCCCATGCTTTGGCGGCTAAGAATGTTCCGAGCACAAAGTTCTAAAGCAGTTAAACTACCTCGATGCAACCTCCGGGCTACTAACAGGGTCACCCTTTCTAGGCCGAAACACTAACTACTCCTCTTTAACTGATTAAGAGAAACTGAAGAAAATTCAAATGTGGTGGATTACTTTTTGATAAATGAAAAGTTTTGCATATAGCAAGTCTTTCACTATTTTAGATGTAAGCTGATATACCATCTCAATATTAGTTTAAGAAAAAGTCATTTTTATATTCTATAGCCACATGTGCATACTGTTTCTACTCTCTCTCTCTCTCTCTCTCTCTCTCTCTCTCTCTCTCTCACACACACACACACACACACACACACACACACACACACACACAAATACACCACAGAAAAAAGAAATTGCAGGACCTTTCAAGCCTTTCATGTCTGTTCCAAAAAAGCCACCAGCCTCAGGGCTGGTGTGTCAGCCCTCTTCCCAACATGAGTTGAGAGGTGCAGAGCCCCACTAGTCTTGAACTGAGAGATGAATGGCATAGGCATCTCTCTAGATCACCCTACTCAGTGCATTCGCAAACACCCTTTGGATTGGACTCAAAGTCTCTAGTAATCAGTCTGTCCTTCTGACCACTATAATTTTAGAAACTTTTCTTAATTTTACTCAGTTCACTATGCATTTTGATTTATTCAAACTACTCAGAGACCTTGAAAATGAAATACAGTGGGAGTTTCTATCTTGAGTTAATTTTCATGCCAGCCTCTATCTTTTAAGAAACACCAGTTAGTCCCAGGCTACTTTATCATGTTTTACTTCTAAAACTATTTGAATATAGCTGTGCACAGTGAGCAGAGTGGCAGATGTTTAAAATCTCAGCACTCAGAGCTGAAGCAGGAGGAGCATGAATTTGTGGCCAAGATTAAAAAAAAAAAAAAAAAAAAAAAAAAAAAAAAACAGGGGAGGGGGAAAATAGATTTACAACAAATAGTTAAGATTTACTTACAATGTCATTTTCTAGAAAGTAAATACTTTAATACATAAAAAAAGAAACCTGTTTGTAGCATCCACTGTACTTCATGGACTGAGATATAAAGTAGAATTAGTAAAACTGATGCCTAAAAGACAACACATCAAACAAGAGCTAACTGCTCTACTTTACTAGGCATGAATGTCACAGGCGTGCAGAAGAAAGATCAGTATAGCCCTGAACAAAAAGTGAAGGTTTTCTGTGGGAGCCAGAGCTGAAGCCAGACCTTGATCTAAGCCTAGATTAGGAAATGACAAATGAAGCCTGGGGCAACCAATGCAGATAACTAAAGTACCAAGCAATTTCGCCTACCTATCCCAGTGTTATCATCTACTTGGATTGTAGAAGAAAAGTACATCTTATCTATATTAAAAGTACCTCATATGTGAGTGTGTGTGTGTGTGTGTGTGTGTGTGTGTGTGTGTGTGTGAGAAACAGCTGAACAGCTAAAGGTACAAAAAAAAAAAAGAATTTGTTCCACAAATCTCAGCACAGAAGCCAATACTGTACAAATGATGGAAGGACATCCAGCACTGTGTTAACTGGCAGAAGGTTCCCTCCTCCTCTCAAGTAACCTCAAACTCTTTCTCTCACCTCTTTATACTTAAAATTGCTAACTACTTCAGAGGTTTTTGTTGTTGTTTTCAAATTTTTTATTACATGTAGATTAAGTTTGTGTATGTATATATGCCACTTTGTGTATTCATACTACTGTGTTGTGTAAGGTTGAAAGGGTGAAATGACAACTTATTGGAGTTGGTCTCTCCTACCATGTAGTTTCACAGGATCAAACTCAGGTCAAGTTTCAGCAGTAAGTGTTTTCAGCATCTGAGCCATCTCACCAGCCCTAAAGAGGTTTCAGTATCTGAATCGACTGATTTCTACCTAGTAGAATGATGGTAAATATTTAATAACCAGACCCTAGGAAGTGGAACCCTGACCTACTGCTTCTGTTCACTTCTGTGACATAAACAATGGATCATGACTTGTTTCAGGCTGCAAATAGAGATGATGGGCACAAAATTAGAGATGTGCATATCTGGTTTTTGCAAACACATATAAGACAGCTCCAGAAGATTTTTATCTACTAATCAATACCACACTAGAAATTAAAATGGAATAATCACCTCAGCAATGGTAAATCTATTGCAATGCTATAATTTTATGAAAAAGTTACATTTTTCAAAGCAAAACTATTTAGTGAAAATTCTGACACTTTGCGGTTTTTTTGTATATGTGTTTTCAGTTGGTTGTGAGTTTTTGTTGTTGTTTTGAGACAATGTCTCATTATGTATCCCTGGCTGGCCTGGAACTTACTACACATACCAGGTTGGCCTGCTTCTGCTGAGATTAAAGGCACACACCACTATTACCATAGCAGATTAACGGCTTCTTTTAATGACTATGATTTTTGTTGTTGCTTGGTTTTGGTTTCCTTCTTTCTTCTTTTGTTTTTTTTTTTTTTGTTTTGTTTTGTTTTGTTCAAGACAGGGTTTCCCTGTGTATCCTTGGCTAGCCTGGAACTTACATACACCAAGTTTGCCTTGAAGTCACAGAGCTCTGCCTGCCTCAAAGGTTCTTACTTATCACAGGCTAGCTTGCAACTCACTATATATCCCAGGGTGGTCTCAAACTCATAATGACCTCTGTCTCAGCTTACCAAGTACTAAATCCACCCCACTATCCTTGGCTTTAATGACTTGTTTCAATTAAACAGATCTAGATTCTAATATATACTTCTACAATGAATTTGCAGTATGTTTCATGAGATAATGTGAAGAAAATCTGAATCTCATGGATGGATTTTATAGAGCAAAGGGATTTTACTACAGCTTTTACAGACAAACAAGAATGTTCTTTAACACAGCTCTAAAACTCACAAGTGGATGTTCCCAAATCTGTACCAATGACATTAAAATCCACTGATCTGTAGCCTTTGGATGTATCTTTAACCAGCTCAATACTATGCAGCATCCTGAAATACTTCTAGGGAAGCACTGGCTCAATGGGTGAAGTGAATGTGGACCACCTCTCCTCACAAACACATCCCATTCCAAACCAGAGCATTGGATTAAGGTAGTATGTACTCAGGGTCACATTGTTATGCAGCTTTTCCTTATTCATCCAGAATATTCTCCCATAAAATCGGCTGTTGTGTTTAATTTCAAAGGAATGGTAATGAAGAATATAAAGGTTAATCAAAGTCCTTGATGCCACTAATATGGCTCAAGTTAAGAACAAAAAGTTCATCTTCCACCTATTGTTTTGATCACACCAGTACAAATGTTACTAGAGTAAAAGGTAAATAAAATTGTATTACATAAAATACATTTTATTACTATATACGTTTATCTTAGCAAATCTTTTGAAAGCATCTTCAGATCTTGCCCCAGGCTCTGAGGTGCACAGAACACGGTGGCAGCTGCTCCATGATAACACTGCTTCAGTCTCTTCAGCTCCAAGAGAGGGCCGAGACAGGCTGGGACTTCAGCTCCAATACAGCTCCACAGCCACAGTCCGTACCCAGTAACACTGACTGTTTCAGGTCAGAGACTAGCAAAATATAGATCACACTTTTTAACTTATATAGAAAAGCAAAACAAACCTTCCTTAACGCAAAGAGAGCCGGGCAGTGGTGGTGCACACCTTTAATTCCCAGCACTTGGGAGGCAGAGGCAGTCTCGAAAAACCAAAAACCAAAATCAAAAAAAGCCAACCAAACAAACAAAAAAACTCAAAGAGAAGTACTGGCTAGCATGTTCCCATAAGAGGATGCCGCACCCTCTGCAGGTATCCTTACCCCAAATTTGCTTTTCCTTTCTTTCCTTTCCTTTCCTTTTCCCTTCCCTCTCTTCCCTTCCCTTTCCCCTTCTTCCCTTCCTCTTTATCTCCCCCTCCCCTCTTTCAAAACAGGGGTCTCAAACTCTACACTTTACCAATTGGCATCCTTTAGTAACTAGGACTACAGAGCACAACACTCCACCAAGCTGGTGGTAGGAAAAACTTAAGACTATGAAAATTGCTCAAACAAAAGGACTGTTTGCTGTAGAATCAGAAGTCTCTTGACAAACCCTGACAGAGACTCAGTGCATCTCAATGATTTGCTTTTTTAAAAACAAAAAAGTAAAACATTTCAAGATAACAAACTTGAAACTACAGCAGAGCTGAGCAGTGGTGGCGCACGCCTGTAATCCGCGCACTTGGGAGGCAGAGGCAGGCGCATTTCTGAGTTCAAGGCCAGCCTGGTGTACAGAGTGAGTTCCAGGACAGCCAGGGCTATACAGAGAAACACTGTCTCGAAAAAACCAAATCCAAAAAACCAAAAATAAATAAATAAATAAATAAATAAATAAAATAAAATAATAAAAAAAGAAAGAAAGAAAGAAACTACAGTAGAGAAACTCAAGAATCCTAGAAATATTCTCAAAAGTTGTGCTGTGCTATGAAGGATCCACAATCTGTGTACTCACTTCTTGTGAATAAACACTGAGGCTTCAAAAGATGAGATCATTTGAAGAACTAAAGCAAGGATAAATCATGGGGCTGGAGAGATGGCTCAGTAGTTAAGAACACCTACTGTTCTTCCAGAGGGCTTGGGTTCAATTCCCAACACCCACATGGAAGCTCACAACTGTCTATAACTCCAGTTCCAGGGGACCTAACACCCTCACACACACACATTGAAGAAAAACATCAGTGCACAAAAAATAAATCATAAGAAAACTTTATTAAGGGGGCTGGAGAGATGGCTCAGCAGGTAAGAGCACTGACTGCTCTTCCGAAGGTCCTGAGTTCAGTTCCCAGCAACCACATGGTGGCTCACAACCATCTGTAATGGGATCTGATGCCCTCTTCTGGGGTGTCTAAAGACAGCTACAGTGTACTGACATATAATAAATAAATAAATATTAAAAAAAAAAGAAAACTTTATTAAAAAAGAACAAATCATAACATGAATATTTGAATAAAGACACACACACACACACAGGGACACGCATACACGCACACGCACGCGCGCACACACACACACACACACACACACACACACACACACACACACACGATCCTGGTTCCGGTTACTATTGCTGTGATGGAACACCATGACCAAAGCAGCTTGCAGAGGAAATAGTTATCAATCTTTGTTTCAGCTTACACTACCAAGTAAGAATCCCTCACTTAGGGAAGTAAGGACAGGAATCTAGAGACAAGAGCTAATGCAGAGGCAATGGAGGGGTGCTACTTACTAGTTTGGTCTTCATGGCTTGCTCAGCCTGCTTTCTTATAGAACCCAGGACCACCAGGGGTGGTATCACTCATAATGGGTTAGGTCCTAGCACATCAATCAGTAATTAAGAAAATGTTGCACAGGGTTGCCTATGGGCTGATCTTATGGAGGCATTAATCTTAATAGAGGTTCCCTCCACTCAGATGATTTCAGCTTAAAACTAGAATATATATAGATAAGGTATATAGATATGCTATGTGTACATATCATATGTGTGTATGTATATACATATACAAATAATTATACAACATGCTTTCAGCTGCTTTATCTTTCAAGTATAATTCTCGAACTCCATATTAAACAACAGTTCTATTTTAGTGTCAAGAATACCTGATGTAGACCAGCAAGATAACTCAAGATTGATCACTATCAAGATTGATGACTTGTGTCTGATCCTGGAACTCCACCATGGAAGATCATAACAAATTCTCACAGTTGTTCTTTGATTTTCCACATACACCATGGTACACCCATATATGTGCAAAATAAATAACACAAAAACATATCTTTTAAAGAATACTTGGGCCAGGTATGGTGGTACATGCCTTTTCATGTCAACCCTCAGGAGTAAGACAGACCTCTGTGAATCTGAGGCCAGCTTGGTCTACATACGGAGTTCCAGGCCATCCAGAAGTACATAGTAAGACCCTATCCCTGGAAAACCAACCAAACAAAAACTAATGCAGAAACAAGTTGTAAGTTCCCACCAACACAGGCTGTGACCTCAAAGTCCTAGTGGTGAGCTAAGTGAATTCTGCAATGATCCTTCCGCTAAGTCCAAACTCTGGGAATGCAAAAGCCTAAGAGACTATCATTACATTCCTAAAACACAAATAATGTATCATTTATGCTAGACTTTAGGTGGATCCTTTTAATCAAGAAAGCACTTAGATCTGCAAAACTGCCATTCTATATGCTCACTAGCTTTGAGAAAACTGGTGATAAGCATTAAGCCTATAATTGTACAGAGTTAGTGATCTTTTTTTTTAAATTGTTTTTATTTTTTATTTTCTATATTCTTTGTTTACATTCCAAATGAATAAATTGTTTTTATTATTTATTTATTTTATATATACGAGTACACTGTAGCTGTCTTCAAACACACCAGAATAGGGCATCAGATTCCATTACGGATGGTTGTGAGCCACCATGTGGTTGCTGGAAATTGAACTCAGGACCTTTGAAAGAGCAGTCAGTGCCCTTAACCGCTGAGCCATCTCTCCAGCCCGAGTTTGTGATCTTAAACATCATCATCATTACTCTTTTTTTTTTTTTTTTCAGTATTTTTTTTTATTCGATATAATTTATTTACATTTCAAATGATTTCCCCTCTTCTAGCCCCCCCACTCCCCGAAAGTCCCGTACGCCCCCTTCTCTTCCCCTGTCCTCCCACCCACCCCTTCCCACTTCCCCGTTCTGGTTTTGCTGAATACTGTTTCACTGAGTCTTTCCAGAACCAGGGGCCACTCCTCCTTTCTTCTTGTACCTCATTTGATGTGTGGATTATGTTTTGGGTATTCCAGTTTTCTAGGTTAATATCCACTTATTAGTGAGTGCATACCATGATTCACCTTTTGAGTCTGGGTTACCTCACTTAGTATGATATTCTCTAGCTCCATCCATTTGCCTAAGAATTTCATGAATTCATTGTTTCTAATGGCTGAATAGTACTCCATTGTGTAGATATACCACATTTTTTGCATCCACTCTTCTGTTGAGGGATACCTGGGTTCTTTCCAGCATCTGGCAATTACAAATAGGGCTGCTATGAACATAGTAGAACATGTATCCTTATTACATGGTGGGGAGTCTTCTGGGTATATGCCCAGGAGTGGTATAGCAGGATCTTCTGGAAGTGAGGTGCCCAGTTTTCGGAGGAACCGCCAGACTGATTTCCAGAGTGGTTGTACCAATTTGCAACCCCACCAGCAGTGGAGGAGTGTTCCTCTTTCTCCACACCCTCTCCAACACCTGCTGTCTCCTGAATTTTTAATCTTAGCCATTCTGACTGGTGTAAGATGAAATCTTAGGGTTGTTTTGATTTGCATTTCCCTAATGACTAATGAAGTTGAGCATTTTTTAAGATGCTTCTCCGCCATCCGAAGTTCTTCAGGGGAGAATTCTTTGTTTAACTCTGTACCCCATTTTTTAATAGGGTTGTTTGGTTTTCTGGAGTCTAACTTCTTGAGTTCTTTATATATATTGGATATTAGCCCTCTGTCTGATGTAGGATTGGTGAAGATCTTTTCCCAATTTGTTGGTTGCCGATTTGTCCTCTTGATGGTGTCCTTTGCCTTACAGAAACTTTGTAATTTTATGAGGTCCCATTTGTCAATTCTTGCTCTTAGAGCATACGCTATTGGTGTTCTGTTCAGGAACTTTCTCCCTGTACCGATGTCTTCAAGGGTCTTCCCCAGTTTTTTTTCTATTAGCTTCAGAGTGTCTGGCTTTATGTGGAGGTCCTTGATCCATTTGGATTTGAGCTTAGTACAAGGAGACAAGGATGGATCAATTCGCATTCTTCTGCATGCTGACCTCCAGTTGAACCAGCACCATTTGTTGAAAAGGCTATCTTTTTTCCATTGGATGTTTTCAGCCTCTTTGTCGAGGATCAAGTGGCCATAGGTGTGTGGGTTCATTTCTGGATCTTCAATCCTGTTCCATTGATCCTCCTGCCTGTCACGGTACCAATACCATGCAGTTTTTAGCACTACTGCTCTGTAGTATTGCTTGAGGTCAGGGATACTGATTCCCCCAGATTTCCTTTTGTTGCTGAGAATAGTTTTAGCTATCCTGGGTTTTTTGTTGTTCCAGATGAATTTGATAATTGCTCTTTCTAACTCTGTGAAGAATTGAGTTGGGATTTTGATGGGTATTGCATTGAATCTGTATAGTACTTTAGGCAAAATGGCCATTTTAACTATATTGATTCTACCGATCCATGAGCATGGGAGGTTTTCCCATTTTTTGAGGTCTTCTTCCATTTCCTTCTTCAGAGTCTTGAAGTTCTTGTCATACAGATCTTTCACATGTTTGGTAAGAGTCACCCCAAGATACTTTATACTGTTTGTGGCTATTGTGAAGGGGGTCATTTCCCTAATTTCTTTCTCAGCCTGCTTATCCTTTGAGTATAGGAAGGCCACTGATTTGCTTGAGTTGACTTTATAACCTGCCACTTTGCTGAAGTTGTTTATCAGCTGTAGGAGCTCTCTAGTGGAGTTCTTTGGGTCACTTAGGTAGACGATCATGTCGTCTGCAAATAATGATAGTTTGACTTCTTCCTTTCCAATTTGTATCCCTTTGATCTCCTTATGTTGTCGAATTGCCCGAGCTAGTACCTCAAGTACAATATTGAAAAGATAAGGAGAAAGGGGGCAGCCTTGTCTGGTCCCTGATTTCAGTGGGATTGCTTCAAGTTTCTCTCCATTTAGTTTGATGCTGGCTACCGGTTTGCTGTATATTGCTTTTACTATGTTTAGGTATGGGCCTTGAATTCCTGTTCTCTCCAAGACTTTAAGCATGAAGGGATGCTGAATTTTGTCAAATGCTTTTTCAGCATCCAATGAAATGACCATGTGGTTTTGTTCTTTGAGTTTGTTTATGTAGTGGATTGTATTGATGGATTTCCGTATATTGAACCAACCCTGCATTCCCGGGATAAAGCCTACTTGATCATGGTGGATGATCGTTTTGATGTGTTCTTTGATTCGGTTGGCAAGAATTTTATTGAGTATTTTTGCATCGATGTTCATAAGGGAAATTGGTCTGAAGTTCTCTTTCTTTGTTGGATCTTTGTGTGGCTTTGGTATCAGCGTAATTGTGGCTTCGTAGAAGGAATTGGGTAGTGTTCCTTCTGTTTCTATTTTGTGGAATAGTTTGAAGAGTATTGGTGTTAACTCTTCTTTGAAGGTCTGGTAGAATTCTGCACTGAAGCCATCTGGTCCTGTGCTTTTTTTGGTTGGAAGACTTTCTATGACTCCTTCTATTTCTTTAGGCATTATGGGACTGTTTAGATGGTCTAGTTGGTCCTGATTTAATTTTGGTATTTGGTATCTGTCAAGGAAATTGTCCATTTCCTCCAGATTCTCCAGTTGTGTTGAGTATAGGCTCTTGTAGTAGGATCTGATGATTTTTTGGATTTCCTCAGTTTCCGTTGTTATATCTCCCTTTTCATTTCTAAGTTTGTTAATTTGGATACTTTCTCTGTGCCCTTTGGTCATTCTGGCTAAGGGTTTATCTATCTTGTTGATTTTCTCAAAGAACCAGCTCCTGGTATTGTTGATTTTTTGTATGGTTCTCTTTGTTTCTACTTGATTGATTTCGGCCCTGAGTTTGATGATTTCCTGCCTTCTACTCCTCCTGGGCGAAATAGCTTCTTTTTGTTCCAGGGCTTTCAGGTGTGTCATTAAGCTGGTAATGTATGCTCTCTCCATTTTCTTTTTGGAGGCACTCAGGGCTATGAGTTTTCCTCTTAGCACTGCTTTCATTGTGTCCCATAGATTTGGATATGTTGTGTTTTCATTTTCATTGTGTTCTAAAAAGTCTTTAATTTCTTTCTTTATTTCTTCCTTGACCAAGGTATCATTGAGTAGAGTATTGTTCAGTTTCCACGTGTATGTGGGCTTTCTGTTGTTTCTGTTGCTATTGAAGACCACTTTTACTCCATAGTGATCAGATAGGAGGCATGGGATTAGTTCGATCTTCTTATATTTGTTGAGGTCTGTCTTGTGACCAATTATATGGTCGATTTTGGAGAAGGTACCATGAGGTGCTGAGAAAAAGGTATATTCTTTTGTTTTAGGATAGAATGTTCTATATATATCTGTTAAATCTAATTGGTCCAAAGCTTCAATTAGTTTCATTGTGTCCCTGTTTAGTTTCTGTTTTCCTGATCGGTCCATTGAGGAAAGTGCAGTGTTGAAGTCACCCACAATTATTGTGTTAGGTGCAATGTGTGCTTTTAGTT
This sequence comes from Apodemus sylvaticus, assembly GCF_947179515.1. Lineage (NCBI taxonomy): Eukaryota > Metazoa > Chordata > Mammalia > Rodentia > Muridae > Apodemus > Apodemus sylvaticus. The sequence continues at coordinate 58,711,899 of NC_067485.1, read as the reverse complement.
TTAATAAAGTTTCTTTTACGAAAGAGGGTGCCCTTGCATTTGGGGCATAGATGTTCAGGATTGACAGTTCTTCTTTTTGTATTTTTCCTTTGACCAGCAAGAAGTGTCCCTCAGGGTCTCTTTTGATGACTTTGGGTTGAAAGTCAATTTTATCTGATATTAAAATGGCTACTCCAGCTTGTTTCCTGAGACCATTTGCTTGTAAAATTGTCTTCCAGCCTTTTACTCTAAGGTAGTGTTTGTCTTTGACCCTGAGGTGTGTTTCCTGTAAGCAGCAAAATGTAGGGTCCTGTTTACGTATCCATTCAGTTAGTCTGTGTCTTTTTATTGGGGCATTAAGTCCATTGATGTTAAGAGATATTAAGGAATAGTGATTGTTACTTCCTATCATTTTTGACGTTATTTTTTAAATTTGAATGCTTAACTTCTTTTGGGTTTGATGAAAGGTTACTATCTTGCTTTTTCCAGGGTGAAGTTTCCCTCCTTGTATTGGTGTTGTCCTCCTATTATCCTTTTTAGGGCCGGGTTTGTGGATAGATATTGGGTAAACTTGGTTTTGTCATGAAATATCTTAGTTTCTCCATCTATGTTGATTGAGAGTTTTGCTGGATATAGTAGTTTTGGTTGGCATTTGTGTTCTCTTAGAGTCTGCATGAGATCTGCCCAGGACCTTCTAGCCTTCATAGTCTCAGGTGAAAAGTCTGCTGTGATTCTGATAGGTCTTCCTTTATATGTTACTTGGCCTTTTTCTCTTACTGCCTTTAGTATTCTTTCTTTGTTTAGAACATTTGGTGTTTTGATTATTATGTGACGGGAAGTATTTCTGTTCTGGTCCAGTCTGTTTGGAGTTCTGTAGGCTTCTTGTATATTCATGGGCATCTCTCTCTTTAGGTTAGGGAAGTTTTCTTCCATAATTTTATTGAAGATATTTGCTGGCCCTTTAAGTTGTAAATCTTCACTCTCATCTATGCCTATAATCCTTAGGTTTGGTCTTCTCATTGTGTCCTGGATTTCCTGGATATTTTGGGTTACAAGCTTTTTGCATTTTGCATTTTCTTTAACTGTTGAGTCCATGGTTTCTATGGAATCTTCAGCATCTGAGATTCTTTCTTCTATCTCTTGTATTCTGTTGTTGATATTTGTATCTCTGTCCCCTGATTTCTTCCCAAGGCTTTCTATCTCCAAAGTTGTCTCCCTTTGAGTTTTCTTAGTTGTTTCTACTTCTGATTTTAGATCCTGGATGGTTTTGCTTAGCTCCTTCACTTGCATGTTTGTGTTTTCCTGTAATTCTTTAAGAGATTTTTGTGTTTCCTCTTTCATGAGCTCAGCCTGTTGACCAAAGTTCTCCTGTATTTCTTTAAGAGATTTTTGTGTTTCGTCTTTCATGACCTCAGCCTGTTGAGCAAAGTTCTCCTGTATTTCTTTAAGTGTTTTTTGCATTTCCTCCTTGTTGGCTTTTGTATTTCCTGGATTTCTTTCAATGATTTTTGTGTTTCCCTTGCAAGGGCTTCTAACTTTTGATCCATTTTCTCCTGAATTTCTTTATGTATGACCTTCATGTGTTCCTGTACCAGCATCATGACCAGTGATTTTAAATCCAAATCTTGTTTTACTGGTGTGATGGGGTATCCAGGACATGTTGGTAGAGGAGAATTGGGTTCAGATGTTGCCATATTGCCTTGATTTCTGTTAGTGACGTTCCTGCGTTTGCCTTTTGCCATCTAGATCTCACTGGTGTTAGTTTATCTTGTCAGTGCTGGACTCACCAGTGCAAGCTGCCCCTTCCCAGTTGGCCTCTGGTGCACAGCTTACCTCCTGCACTGCTTGTAGACAGTGTGCTGCTGCCCAGGCTGTTCAGATCCCAAAGCAGGCACCCGAAGGCTCCCGCTGGGGCCCGCTGGATTCACTGGAGCACACTGACTTCTCCCAGCTGGCCGCCCGGAAGCCCAGCTAGCCACTTGCAGGACTTGGAGATGTAATGCTGCCGCCCAGACTGATCTGGATCCGGAAGCCGAGAGAGTAGAGCTAAGGGCTTCTGCCTGAGGCCTTGCCCCAGATTGTGTCTGTGGAGCAGATGGAGCCTGTGTGCACTCCCAGGGAGTGCGGAAGGTGTATGCTACTGTGACCTCCCCTGTGTTCCGCTCACTCCGCTGGGCAGCCGATCTGCCAACCGGGCTGTCGCACACAAGGTTAGCCTGGCCGCCCAGTCCCTGAGTCCAGGCAAAAGCCTGGGAGGCCAAGGTCCGAGCAAAGTTCCCCTAGAGCTATGACTGTTAATTGGGTTTGCCAGGTGACTAGGATGGCGGGCGTGCGCGCCCGCGCTCCCTGAAAGCGCCGGGAGAGTCTGCTTTGCTAACAATCACCTGGGCGGGTTGACTCACAGATTGCCCACCAAGCCGCCCAGTTCTTGGGGTCAGTCCTGTGCCTTTTGGGGCCTGGACCCCCGCTTTGTTAGCCTTTGGCTATGCCTGTTACAGGTCTGCCCGCCTGAGCTCTCTGTCGTCCTGCAGGCAAAATGGCGGCGGCGCGCTAGCAGGCCTGGGCAAAAAACCTCCTGGCTGGGTTGGCACCCCGATGGCCCCCCGACCCGCCCAGGGCCTGGGTGCAGGCCAACGCCCGTCGGGCTCAGACCACCGCGGTGTTGGCCTCGGATTATGTTTGTGTACCTCAGTCTGTCCGATTCCTGGAGTACGGAACCAAGATGGATACTCCTCTCCTGACTGGTGGGAGGCCGAGTTCTGAAGTGGCCTCCGTGCAGGAAAGGCGCCGCACAACTGCAGCTGCTTGCTGCCCGGCTGGTCAGCGAAGGTCAGTGGTCGTGGGCGCAGGGCCCAACTGGTCCCTGTGACGCCTTGGTTCCACTGCTGATGGCCCTTCAGCTGGAGCAGCCACTGCTGCCGCTGCCGCTGCCGCCGCTGCCGCCGCCGCCGCCCTCCATCATCATTACTCTTAAAAGCTCACATGGCAGCACTGTCCAGGAACAACTTTCACCCGGAGCCTGGCCCCTGTGGCCTCCTGCATCCCACTTCCCAAGCTTAGGTCCATCTACACCACCCAGAACCACACTCCAGGCACTGGTCATTGCCTCCTGCTACAGATGCATCCTACAGTGCCCGGCAGTCATGCACAGCCTCCTGCAGCAAATAGCAGATCCAGCTTCGGCTTAGGCCCACCTATGCTGCTCCTACTCTCACTGTACCTGCCAGACAGAAGAAAGCAGGCCTCTCAGGCTTTCCTGAAATACTTCCACTGGAGGAGGACAAGAGAGGGGGAGAGGGAAAAGAAGGGAGGGAGGGAGGGAGGGAGAGAGGGGGGGGAAGGAAGGAAGGAAGGAAGGAAGGAAGGAAGGAAGGAAGGAAGGAAGGAAGGAAGGAAGTCACAACCAACATACTACTACTCTAGATGAACAAGTCCTAGTGCATAAACAAAACCAGAAAGCAAGATGACACGGATCCCCCACAACCAAATTCCCTAATAATGGGACCTAATGGAAGTGACTTGAAGAACTTCCAAAGAATTCAGAAGAATTATAATAATGTTCAAACAACTCATAGAAGACATGAGTATACTCCAAAAGCAAACAACCATGACATGAATGAAGAAAAGAAGGCAATCCTAGATGTGAAAACAGAATTTAACAGAGACAGAACTGCTGAAGAAAAGCAACTGAAATAATGCTGGAAATGCAAAACTCAATTAAGTCAAACATATACCTCAGTGAAAAGCCTTACCAATGGAATAGACCATAGGAAAATAGAGACTCTGGGCTTGGAGGACAAGGCAGAGATCAATTGAGAAATTCTGAAATAAATATGAAGAGAAAGTAGGACACCAAGAAAATATCTAGCCTGTAGATTGTGGGAATAAAAGGACACCATCACACTGAAGGCATAGAATATATATCTATATATATTGGATTTGGTTTTTTCAAGACAGGGTTTCTCTGTATAGCCCTGGCTGTCCTGGAACTTACTCTGTAGACCAGGCTGGCCTCGAACTCAGAAATCCGCCTGTCTCTGCCTCCCAGCGTGCTGGGATTACAGGCATGCGCCACCACCACCTGCCTATATATGTTCAATAAAATCACAGAGGGGCTGGACATCACAGCAAACAGTCTTGAATACCAACATCCAGGAGATAGAGGCAGGGGATGTTTGTGAGCACGAAGCAAGCCTGTTCTACACTGTGAGTACTAGGCCAGTTAGTATTATTACATATTGAGAGCTGGCCTCCAGAACAAAACAAAAATCAGAGAACAAAGTTTCTCAAATCCAGAAAAATAAATACCCATCCAAGTACAAGAGGCCCACAGAACTCCAAATAGACAGGGCCAAAAAAGAACCACCTCACAAAATATTATAATTAAAACACTCAAAACACAAAATAAAGGGATCAACATCTGTAAGACAGAAAGGCCATGACACACAGGCAGGCACATAAACAGATTTCCTGATTATTCAACAAAAACTTCGGGCTTTGCAATGTATTCCAAGTTATGAAAGACAAAAATTGTCCAACCAAACATTATACTCAACCAAACTATTAAAATTGAAGGATAAATAAAATTGTTCCATGATAAAAACAGATTAAATGAATTTATGACCACTAAGCCAGCTCTATAGAAATAATTAGAAGAATACTCCAGTCTAAAGAAAAGGATAAACACATCCAGGAGGTCACAGGTAATAAATAATTCCAATAGTTACTCAAAAGGTGTCTAAGAAAACAACATAAAAACAATATGTAAGTAATTAATACACATCTCTCAATGATAACTCTTAATATTAGTGGTCTCAACACCCCCAATAAATATACACAGACTATTAGATTAGATTAGACAACAGGACCCATCTTTCTTCTGCTTCTAAGAAACGAACTCCATCATCAATAATAGACACCATTTTGAAATAAAAGAATGAAAAAAATGTATTCTAAGGAAATATAACTAATAAATAAATAGGCATAGCAATTTTAATGTATAACTAAAGAAACTTCAAACTCAAACTAACCAGAAGAGATAAGGACACTTCATATTCACTATGAGAACAATCCACCAAGAGAATACTCCCAATTCTAAATGTAAGCATACCATAACAGATGTACTCAATTTCAGACAAGAAATATTGCTAGGTCTAAAACACAGATTAACTCCATTACAGTGATATAACAGTAGGTGACTTTAAAACCTCACTCTTAGCAGTAACAGGTTATCCTGACAAATTTCAGCCAAAAAAAAAAAAAAAAAATCAAAACAAACCCACTGGAGTTAAAAGATATCTTAAGTCAAACAGACACAACAGATATCTTCAGAATGTTCCATCCAAACTCTAAAGAATGTACATTCTTCTTAGAAGCCCATGAAACTTCCTAAAAAACTGATCACATATTAGGACACAAAACAAGTGTCAACAACATATGCATATGCACCATGTGTATGCTTGTTACTTATGGAGGTCAGAAGAGGACGTAGTTATGAGCCACTATGTGAGTGCTGGAAGCCAAAATGTATACTAGGTAAAGTGTAATATCATCCTGTATTCTACCTGACTACAATGGAACAAAGCTGGTTTTCAACAGCAAGAAAAACTACAGAAATCATGCAAACCTGTGAAGACTAAACAACACACTACTGAATCATAATTGGCTGCATATTTGAACAATATAGAGAGGAGTCCATATACATATGTAATTACTTAATAGCAAAGGCTCTAAAGATGTTTTAGGAACACTGGGGAAGCCAGGCGGTGGTGGCACATGCCTATAATCCCAGCACTCTGGGAGGCAGAGGCAGGCGGATTTCTGAGTTCAAGGCCAGCCTGGTCTACAGAGTGAGTTCCAGGACAGCCAGGGCTACACAGACAAATCCTGTTTCAAAAAAATCTAATCCAAAAAAAAAAAAAAAAACCAAAAAACAAACAAACAAGGAACACTGGGGAATGAGTAAATTAGTCCAGGCAGCACACCCCATAATCACAGCATTAAGGAGCAAGATACAGAACAGTACAGGTTTAAAATTAGCCAGCTCTATAGAAATAATTATAAGAATGTATAAGATGACCATGTCTCAAAGGTAAATCAAACTTTTAAAAAGTTACATCAAAAGACAAAAAAATAAAATTACTTATAGGAAGGCAATAAGGTACACTTGAACTAAAATAAGCAGAAACAGAGAAATATCTCTTATATACATCAAAATTTATTCTAAAACTACTGTTACTTTTTTTGTTTGTTCCTTTTGTGTTTATGAGACCCGACCTTGCTATGTAGTTGAGGAAGGCCTCAAATTTGCAATTCTTCTATTTCAGCCTCCTACATACTAAGAATATAAACATGTGTCATCGTGTATGACCTAAAACAAACATTTTCGACTAGGTTATTTTATATATGAATGTTTTGCCTGCACTTAGGAATGTGCATCACATGTGTGCTAGTCACCTACAGCTCGGAAGGAACTGGAGGGGTTTTTGTCATCATGTGGATGCTGGAAACAATCTCTGTAAGAACAATTGCTATGTAGATAAAATTTAACTTTGTAATGTCTAAGTAGAAATTATCAGATTTGCAAGTATTCTATAACCTGAGAAGTCTTCCAAAGTGCAATGAGGAAAAAAATAGTAAAGAGAAAACAAAGTCAAGTATTTGCAGCTAGGGGAGAGTAATAAGCACTTTTAACTGCTGAGCCATCTCTCTGGCTGGCCTACAACAATGTTTTAAACATAGATGTATGTGTGAACAAGTACACACATGGCGATCAGAGAACAGCTTGCAGGAGTCGCTTCTCTCCTTCCACCATGTGGATCAGAAAATTGAACTCAGCTGTCAGTGCCTTTACCCCTGACCCATCTTCTCTCCAAGGCCCCTAAAACAATTTTACAAAAAAAAAAAATCACAGGAATATGCCACATTTTTTAATTAATTGACTCTTCTGTTAACTAGCAGTACTCTCTGGGGACTTGCTCAGGGTTTCATGGGCTAGCGCTCGCCCAGTGACGGCAAGGAGTTAGAAAGTGATGCAGCAGAGAAACATGGAAAGAGACGATCTAGTGTCAAAGGGGAGGAGACACTGGCATAGAAAGCCTAAATGAGGAGAAAGCAGAAGTCCTGGGGAGAGCCTAGAGTACGTATCCCATTCCAAAAACCAAACAGGCATCCTTCTCAAAACAAGTTAAAACACAGAGTTGGTGTATATCCTACTTTATAGCGTAAGACTTTTTCTGAGGCTTTAAAAACATATATAATGAACTCACAGCAGATTAAAAAAATTACCTTTTTATCCAGATCCCCTGAAGAATAATCTTCTTCTATAGGATGCCTGAAGCATAGGTTATGCTGATGCCACCACATCCACTGAAAACCCACTAAAGACAGTAGTTAATCTGAAGAAACAGGGTAAGGTGATGCGATTGATAGCCTCACTTGGATTTGGAACTTTAAAAAAAAGTTCTACTAATGACACTTATACTGGGGAAACCTCACAGTGTTGTAGCACAGCATGCGATCAGCACCTGGTAGACCAGCTCCAGTGCGTAGCTAGGTTCCGTCATGGTGGAGTTTGTGATGTCACAATACAGCTAAGAACATCACAGACATGGGCCTGCAATCTGGACAGCTAATAAAGGATTAAAGAAATGTGAATTCACAATATAGCAGACTACTGACTGTCCACTCTGCTGTCTGACAAATCAAATCTGTGCTATCCAGACTAAGATCAAGGACTAGAATCAAAATTCCTTTTCATGATCTAAGAAAATTGTTGAAAACTACCCATTTCTATGTATCTTGTAGAAAAATAGTGTTAAATAATATCTCAAATATTTTAAAACTGAAAAGAGAAAAATAGAACACTATAAACTGAACACTTGAGGTCAGTCAGTAGTAGCACATTCCTTTAATCCCAGTAGCCTTTGGGAGGCAGAGGCAGGTGGATTTCTTTGAGTTTGAGGCCAGCCTAGTCTACAGTGTGAATTCCAGGACATCCAGGGCTACAAAGAACTCTGTCTTAAAAAACAAATAAATTGAACACTTGAAGATGCAAAATATCTTATTTCGAGTTTTTTTGGGGGGTGGGGGGGGTGTCCAAGTCAGGGTTTCTCTGTGTAGCCCTGTGCTGGGATTAAAGGCATGCACCACCTGCCCGGCAGGCATACTTTGAGATTTTTAAGAACTGTTTAATTATGCTTACTGGCATAATATAGAATCAGTTTGTCTTTCTGTTTTTAAGTTTTTGGTGGTACTGGGGATTGAACATTTTAGACAAAAACCTCTTCCAGGTGCTAGGGAGCCCAGGTTCTCCCACTTGCTAACTAAGTGCTCTACTAGTGAGCTATGCATCCAATTAATGTAATTTTAAACAGGGTATCAGGGATTAAAGGCATGCATCAGCACACCTAGTAAAGTTTTTGTTATTGTTTTGTACTGGGTTTTGTTTTGTATTCCTTTGTGGAGAGTGAAGTGGGGCACCACTCTAGCCAGGCCTGGATTAGAACTAGCATGTGGATGGGTTTTGAGCCCATGGCAATCTTCCTACCTCTGTCTCCCAAGCAGATCACAGGCCTGGGTCACTTCACCCAAGCTACAGCAACTATTTACAAGAACATCTAGGAAGCAGTCAAATTGCAATTTTTAATATTCGAATTCATTTCATTATTTGATATTATTTTAAAGTACCAAACACACACACACACCAACTTCAAAACAGAGCATCCTGGGGCAGAAGAAATGGCTCACAAGTCAATAGCACTTGCTCCTCTTCTGGAAGACCCAGTTTTGTTTCCCAGAAAACACACTTTGGCTAACAGCCATCTGTAACTCCAGTTCACTGGATCTAACACCCTCTTCTGGTCTCCATAGGCACTGCATTAATGTGGTGTACAGACACAGAAGCTGCTCCAGAATGAGAAGCTGCATGTAAAAGGCACCTCTAGTGCCCATGTAAAAGGCCAGGGGTGGCCCTGAAGTACCTGTAAACAATGTAGTCCTCCCCTCCCCTAGATGCCACACAAGCACACACAGGCAAGCATATGTCTCCCACACATACATAAACTAATAAAAAAAAGTAAATTTAAAAAATGCTATGGCTGGCAAAATGGTTCAGTGTGTACAGGTACTTGCCGTGTGAGTTCAATCCCTAAGACCCACAAAGCAGAACTGGCTCCTCTGACCTATTTGTGTGCCCCAACGCACATACAAGATGAATAAAAATATATAATTTTAAAAAATGGTTAAGGGACTAAAGAGACAAATGGTCAGTTAAGAGCACTTGTTCTTGCAGAGGAGCCAGATTCAACTCCCAGCACTTACATGGTGGTTCACAACTCTAACTCCAGTCCTAAAGGATCCAATGCTGCCTTCTGACCTCTACAGTACTATGCAGGAAAAGCATTTACACACTTACACACACACACATACACATACACACACACACCTAAAGAAAATAATAAATGGTTACAAATACCTGAGCATGGTGGGTCATACCTTGATCCTAGCACCTAGGAGCCTAAGGCAGGAGGATTGTCATTAGTTACAGAGTATGTAAATATAACTAAAATTATTTAGATATGTGGCATTTTGCTTTTTAGCATTGTGATTTTTGAGAAGAGTTTCTTCTTAGAAGAAATTTCTAAGAAATATGTCCTTGAAATTATTAACAACTATTTTTCAGGGTTGGATTGGGTCTTAGTCTTTTATATCAGAGCATACACTTAAGATAATAGTTTAGATTAAATAAAGTAACGAAATAACTCTGTGTGTGTGTGCACATGTGTGCATATGTCAGAAGGCAACTTGTGGGAGTCAGCTCTCTTCTAACCTGTGAGGCTTGGGGGTGGAACTCATGTTGTTAGGCTCAGCCATAAGTATCTCTACCTGCTAAACGATCTTGCTTAGTTCTTGTTTCTTGAGGAGAGACTCTCATGTGCTCCAGCCTGGCTTTGAAGCCACTATGGAACAGAGCCTGGTCTTGGGAGCCCTATCCAGCCCTCCCACCTCCAACTCCCAAGTGCTAGGAATTACAGGCATAGAGCACTACACATAGCTAAAACCCTTGAGCAGAGGTGGAAATGGTGCTGCATGTAACCGGAAAGTTATAAAGCAGAGAAACATAAAACTCCAGCCTTTGTCTGGTGGGTTCCTTCCCTCCATCTCCTGTACAGAGCCTTAAATTACAGTCAATAGTTATCATATTTTTGAAATTATCTTCAAGGTACCTGATTGGCAGAAGCTCTGGAAAAGTCAAGCATGCCACAGCTACTAACACAAATGACATCACACATAACTAGTCACAATGTTTAATCCAACAGTTTAATGATGATTCGGTCACACAAATAAGAAAATAAGTACTCTTCATGTAAAGCCAAACTTAAGTCTAAAGTACCACAGAGTTTACCATTCTCAAGTTTAAATAAAGCAAGTTACCAATATGCTAAAGTTGCTTGTGCTATCAAGAATCACTGAGAATAGTCACTTTGTACACATATCACAGTATTTAAATGTTTCAGCTTGACTTTTTAATCCACATACATAATACTGTATAGTGGCAGCAAATATTCAGACTCAAACAACTTTAGATACTACAAGAATCTGAGCCACGGACTGGAGAGATGGCTCAGCGGTTAAGAGCACTGACTGCTCTTCCAAAGGCCCTGAGTTCAAATCCCAACAACCACATGGTGGTTCACAATCATCTGCAATGAGATAATGATGAGATAATGAGATCTGATGCCCTCTTCTGGTGTGTCTAAAAACAGCTACAGTATGCTTACATATAATAGTAGTAGTAGTAATAATAATAATAATAATTTTGGGTCAGAGCAAGTTGGGCCAGAGCAAGCAGAGCCGGAGTGAGCAGAGGTCCTGAGTTCAATTCCCAGCAATGCCATGATGGCTCACAACCATCTGTACAGCTACAGTGTACTCATATACATTAAAAAAAAAAAAAGGATTTGATCCACCATGTGGTTGCTGGGAATTGAACTCAGGACCTCTGGAAGAACAGCTCTTAACTACTGACCCATCTCGCCAGCCTACTCATACAATTTTAGCTAAGGATAGTATAATTCTTCCAGTTGTCATGGTCCATGGAAAACATAGCATTAACTAAGCCATAACTAAAATAATCAGAAATTATCTCTTACTACTTTTTCATTTCCTCACATTAGTAGGATATTAAAGATGAAAACTATGGCTCACCTTTTGAGACGAGGTCCTGCCACACAGCCAAGGCTAGTCTGTAACACCATTCAGTTTCCCTCTCCTCTCTACTTATCAATTCTCTAAACTTACTAAAACTCATTTTTTGGAGCCACTGAGATTATTTTATGTAAGATTCTGGGGTAGGTAGTTAGAGGCTGTTCTGAAATTTAGTGTTTGCTGCCTTTGCAGAGGACTAGTTTGATTCCAAATGTCTCTAACTCCAGTCCAAGGGAGCCGACAATTCTTCTGACCTCCACTGTACTTGTAGACACATGTGCATGTTCATACACCTAGATACACACACACACACACACACACAGACAGACAGACAGACAGACACACACACACACAGTATTTTTTTTTAATTCTGAAATGTTGTAGTAGTCCTTGCATCCCCCAGCACCTGGTTCCACTAGAATCCCAATAGGTTCACTGACTTCCAACCCCATATCCACAGTGCTGCTAGTATTCTAAACACAGTGGGCATCTGAAAATATTTGAGTCATATTTAGAGTACATAATACTTTAAAGTCTCAACTCTCTACAACCTTCTGCTTACTTTGCCATTTCTACTTCCCAGACTAGACAATGGTTTCCCACTTATAAGATGTTGCTCATCTGTAATTTCCCATATGCTGACTTTGTGCTCTCATATACATTCTTCCCTCTACCCAGAATACACTTCCCTTCCTCCCCACACCCACATAAAAAACTCCTACTAACCCTTGCATCTATTTCAAATGAAGAAAATCACATGAAGAAAATCACATAAAGAGTGTCTAAGTCAGCTAGCAATTACATTTTTTTGTATTATATATACAGCATTTAATAGCACTTCGTGTGTCCTGGAATTATTGAGATGCCTATATTACTCAATGAGGTTATATCTGATTACTCGTGGTGAACTGAAGGAAAATGTTCCCATTGGTTCATTTGTCTGAACACTTAGCACTCACTGGTGGCACTATTCGGGGAAGCTTAGGTAGTTTTGTTTGAGAAAGTACATCACTGGAGCCAGGCTCTGGGAGTTTAAAGAACCATGCCTAGTTCACTCTCTCTGCTTTATGCTTTGTTCGAGATATGAACTCTCAAGATCTTGCTCCAGCCACCACACTGCTGATGCTACCATTCCTCCACTCTGCCATCATGGATCATCTAGAACCATAAACCCAAAAGAAACTTTCTTCCTTAGCTTGACTTGGTATGTCATAGGCAGGGGATTTGGCCTAATGCTGCTTGTATTATGTTAATTTTGGTCCCCAAAACAGCTTACCCAAGTGCCAGCCCATAAGACACTGAGGGACCCTGCCCCTAGCTGGTTCTGATTAGTAAATAAAGATGTCAGCAACAAATGATTGGGTAGAGCAGACAGAGGCGGGGCTTTTAGGATTCCCAGTCTTGAGACAGAAGGAGAGGAGAGCCGCCACACTTGAGAATGGTGGAAGACAGGGAGGCAGAGCCAGCATGGGAAGGAGCCAGAAGAGTGCAGCCCAGCTGGGCAGCTCTCTGGGTCCAGGGCAGCCACGGCAGATTATAGATTTTAGTAAGTAATAACTCGGGACTATCAGCGGGAGGCGGATGTTAGGAGGTGGCCCAGCTGTTGTACTGTTTAAGGCATATCAAAAGATAAAGGCCACCTGTGTCTTTCCTTCAAGGAAGTTAAGCATGGAGGCAGGTAGTGAACCTGCAGCAGGATTTATGTATATGAAAGAATATTGCTACAGAAAGGTAACTAATGTACCACTCCAAAAGCTTTTATTTAAAGCCAGATGCTAGCTATAAATCTGTGTATCTAGAACTCTGCCAAGATTCAGAAGGTATTCTTTTAAACACTTACATTAAGAATTTGTTGCCAGGAGGGCCAGCCTGGTCTACAGAGTGAGTTCCAGGACAGCTAGGACTTTACAGAGAAACCCTGTCTTGAAAAAAAAAAAAGAATTTGTGTGTGTGTGTGTGTGTGTGTGTGTGTGTGAGAGAGAGAGAGAGAGAGAGAGAGAGAGAGAGATCATTCTCTGAATGAAACTATTTCAAAGTTTAAGACCTAATTCAAGCCAGATGTGGTAGATCATTCTTGGAATCCTAAGACTTGGGAGACTGAGGCAGAAACATTACCTTGAGTTTGAGGTCAGGCTGCACTAACTATATTGTGAGTTGTAGGTCATCTTGAGATACAAATGGCATCCTCTCTTTTTAGTAGAAGTAACAGCACCCCTTCTAGACAGCATACATAAAAGCCCTTGTGCTGGGATGAATAAGAATGGCCCTGATAAACTCATGCTTGAATGTTTGGTCCCAGTTAGTGGACTGTTTAGAAAAATGTCAGAACATGGTCCATAAGGGAAGCTGTGGGAGGAGATTTCTGAGACCTTGCAAGAAAACTCCAAATAAACAAAACAAGAATCTTGTAATCTCTATTCCTCCATAATATGGATTGTTCTTGGGATGTGCTTTCATGCCGGCCTCCCACTTCAGATTATTCACTGCAACTGGCTATTACTGTTTTGTTGTTGTTTGTTTGTTTTTCGAGACAGGGTTTCTCTGTGTAGCCCTGGCTGTCCTGGAACTCACTGAAGGTCACCAGGCTGACCTCGAACTCAGAAATCTACCTGCCTCTGCCTTTCAAGTACTGGAATTAAAGGAGTGTGCCACCACTGCCTGGCCTATTTTTTCTTTATATGCCTCTGGAAAAACATGTTTTTGTCATGTGGAGCTGGTCCTGTGATTGTATACTTTACTCAAGTGACTCTTCCTAAGCCTGAGAGTTTAGATTATCTGATGCTCTAGTAAAGTGGCTATTGCACGAGACTTTAGTTCACCTCTTTGGCCCTGTTCTCCCAGGTTCTTGTTGTCAGCTAGAGCAGTATCAGGAACCTGAAGTCAGCTATGAGATAAAGGAGTGGGGACCCTCACAGAAGGAGTGAGTGAGCAGAACAGAACAGAAACCAGGGAAGGCTTTGCCTTATGTCAAGCTTTTGCATCAGTCCTTAAAGAAAGGAAGAGACAGGTATCAAAATCACAACTATTAGATTGCTTGTACATTGTTTATGATATAATTCCTGGTTGCCAAAAGGAACTTTAGATGAAGAAGTATGGTACAGAGTCTGAAACAATACTGAAGGGGTAACAAGGGGAAAAGATCCCTGTTTAATTTGGGGTCATTAGGTATTAATCCAGACTGTTATTAAAATACTTGAGAAAGATAAGGAGGGTTTTAACCATGGGAAAGAGAGGAAATATTTTTTTTGAATGAATACAAAAACCTTAAAATTGGCAAAAGAGATTTTCCCCTGGCTATTATTTCTTGATATGTTTCTGAAGACGTGTTTGTCATGCACAGCTGGTCCTTACGGTTGTATACTTTACTCAGGTGTGTTAGTAACTTTACTTTCCCCTGTCAGGCTCCAGAGTAAAACCAAATCTACCAGCAACTACACCATTTCCCTCAGCTCCCTTACTAGAGCTTCCTTTAGATATGTGTCCTCCACTGCTTGGAAATGACACTGTCGGGTGGGGAATTTAATAATCAGTCTAATCTTGAATCCTCTCTCCTTTCTGACAAGGACTCAGGAAAGCCTATGCAAAAGCTACCTTTAAAACCAAGGCAAGTTAGAGCACAACAGGAAAATGGAATTTGTTTACCAATTCTCCAGGCTCAGGAACTGCACTTGGTATTTTTAGTGCAATTTCAGCAAAATCAAAATATTTACCTAATTTTGCACTAACCAACATATATAAAACTCTAGGCCGAGCAGTGGTGGTGCATGCCTTTAATCCCAGCTCTTGGGAAGTGGAGGCAGAGACAGGCGGATTTCTGAGTTCGAGGCCAGCCTGGTCTACAGAGTGAGTTCCAGGACAGCCAGGGCTACACAGAAAAACCTTGTCTGGAAAAACCAAAAACTAAAAGAAAAAGTCCAGAAGGAGAGGCTTCACTGGTCAGTCCTTGCATATTATCTTGAGAAGCAAGAAAAGAACTGCAGGGGCTGGAGAGATGGCTCAGCGGTTAAGAGTACTGAATGCTCTTCCAAAGATCCTGAGTTCAATTCCCAGCAACCACATGGTGACTCACAACCATCTATAGTAGGATCTAATGTCCTCTTCTGGTGTGTCTGAAGAAAGCTACAGTGTACTCATATAAATGAAATAAAAAAATCTTAAAAAAAAAAAAAAGAACTACAGCTATTTGAATCCAAACTAAAGGAAGCATTTGTGATTCTTGTGGATCCTTCACTGTCTTTAAACTTTATTTATTTTTCCCACTAAACTGTCCCTTACATACATTATAGCACAGGAAGATAAACCTTTGGAATAGATCTATTTATACCATAAGGGCCATAAAAGGCTAACTGCTCAGTTAGTAAATGAGGGGAGAACCGGATGTCAACAATTATATGGGTTTGGACCTTGCTGTATTATATTACCCTTAACTAGCAATCATTTTTTAAGAATATTACACAACTCTACAGATTTTCAAATTTCATTTGCAAATTATTGTAGAAGGATATAAAATCATTATCCAGCTTGCAAACCCTGGATTTTCTCATCTGAACTGAATTGATAATCACAAGCTTTGTCCTACCTTCTCCCACTCCACAAGCAGATAATAATTTTATTGACAGCTCATCTACTGATATAAGAGGGATTCTTGGCCCAGATATTCATTAATCTATTAATACTTACTTTTCCTCAGTCCAATATGTGGAACTGACTGTTTTGACTCATTTTTGCCATTAGTTAAGTATCATTTCAGATTCTATTTAGTATTGTATTCTATTGCATTGCATTACATTGCATTATTTCTAGCAAAAGACTCATACTCTCATATACCCTAACCACGCTGGTTTTACTGCAGAAAGAAATAAGCAAGCTGATACATTAACTTGCAGCATTTCTTCTCCAGAAGAAAACTGGGAAGGGGTGGGTATGCATCTGTCATTGCACATGGGCCCACTGAAACACTATGGATTCCTCTTCCCATCCACCAGCCACAGACCTTCACACACACACACACACACACACACACACACACACACACAAACGCACACACCAAAAAAACAGCAGTGGGCAAGGAAACAGCAGCAATCACTATACAGATAGCAAACCTACAGCTGAAGAGCAAAAGAAGGTATCAACCATTCTCAAATGTCAAGCCTGCCCACCTGGAGCCAAATTAAGGCCCAATGCATCCAAAGGAGAAGTCACTTTACTAATGACTCTGGGACCTTGGGACCATAATAGACTCATTTATGTCTATTGAGTCTATGAGGTTATGAGTCTATGAGAGGGGGGCTGTGTTTAATTTTCCTTGATATTTAAAAATCACTTCTTAATTGCATAGGACAGCATAACATTTGTATTCCTATTAGAAGGCATACACAGGTTTATGTTTTACCAGACACCAGAACTACTAATCTTATGGGTCTCTTTTCAAGCTATTCTCTATATTTTTCTATCAATATAATAATGTTACTAATAGTATTGGACATAGTTTGGGTCTTAGTTTTGGGTAGCACAGTACTATACACAATGCTTTCACTGTCCTAATGTTATAGATTATTTGCTTATAGGCTACTCATGAATCAAATGGTAATTAGATTTATCTTACAACATCTCAAATCAAAACCATTCTGTGTCTCCTGATATTAAAAAATTTAAAAGGGGGAGATATCAGAACACAGTCCATGAAATGAAGCTGTGGGAGACTTCTGAGACCTCATGAGAAAACTCCAAGTATATAAGACAGGTCTTATAATGTCTATTACTCTATAACATGGGTTTTTCCTGGAATGTGCTTTCTTTCCAGCTAAAGCAGACAAGAGTGAATTCACTTCAGATTACTCATTCTGCTATTATTTGTTTATATGCTACATGAAGACTAAACTAAATAAAGTTGGCTATTGAAGAGGACTTGAGTCAACCTTAGTTTTAGGCCATGCCCATGCCCATGCCCATGCCCAGATCCATGCTGCACACAAGAGCAGTAAACAGGAAGGATTAGGAGGGATAGCCTTGTTGGAGATGTGTCACTGGTGGTGAACTTTGAGGTTTCAAAAGCCTACACTGGCAAGTCTCACTTTCTGTCTGATGCCTAAAGATCAGGATATAAAACACTCAGCTACAGCTTCAGTACCATCCTGCCCCCATGATTATCACGGACTAATAACCCCTCCACAACTGTATGGAAACTCCAAATTAAATACTTTCTAAGTTTCCTTAGTCAGGGTGTCTCTTCACAGCAACTGAACAGTAACTAAGATAACCCCAGTGCTAGGAATAGATTAGCTCTCTTGGAGTTACTGACAAGTGAGACGCAATAGAACCTACAGGTAACTACTGCCAATGTTCTTTTAGAAAAATAATACAGAAGACTCTATTGCTAAAAATGCCACATAGTTGAATCATAGAACATGGGGATACCAATTTAGTAATGACCTGAAAGCTTTATCCCTACCAACTAGCTTCCATATGCTGCAAAGTGCTACTTGTGCTACTAGAGGAGAAAAATAATCATCAGTCTTACCCAGCTATGAATCATGCATGTTACAATAGTGACTGACCTGGCAAGACATATTCACTGGTACAATAGTGGCATGAAGATCATGGGAACAAACAACCACTTTCTGGTTAAATTTAAGGCCTGCTGGATAAGATGAAGCCATACCTAGCACCTTTGTCATGCCAAAAGCTCATGGCTAGACAAGTCACAGTACCTAGGGAAGGGCCTACTACCATTCTGCTGTTAAACTGACATAGCATTAAACTGTCTCCTAACAACTTATCATTATACCCATAAATTAATGTAGCTCTCGACCCCGATCAGAGAAATTTCTATTTGTAATTGTCACCTATTACAGATACCCACAAAGGGCCAAGGTACAGAGGCTAAGAGACTGTAGAAATGGCTGGATCTAGAGGTGTTCACTTTAATCTCAGCACCCAGGAGACAGGGACAAGTAGATCTCTGTGGATTCAAGACCAGGCTGGTCTACATGGTGGGCTCCAGGCCAGCCAGTACTACACAATGAGGTCCAGTTTCAAAAAAGAAAAAAAATTATAAAAAGAGAATACAGCATTGGGAAGATAGTTGGAAAAGGGGGTTGGAACTGGAGGGGTTGGGAGGATAAATATAATCAAAATATGGTGTACAAAATTCTCAAAGAACTAATAAAAAATTCAAAACCTAACTGATAGGAAAGTAAAGATCAAGATAAATACATAATGGGCAAACAGAAAATTTCCACTAACTTTAATAACTCTGATATTAGAACTATATATATGGGCTCGAGAGATGGCTAAGCGATTAAGAGCACCATCTACTCTTCCAGAGGTCCTGAGTTCAAATCCCAGCAACCACATGGTGGCTCACAACCATCCGTAATGAGATCCAATGCCCTCTTCTGGGGTATCTGAAGACAGCTACAATGTACTTATATATAATAATAAATAAATAAATACTTTTAAAAAAAGAACTATATATATTTGGAATTAGCAAACTAGTCAAGTAATAACTTAGAGTTTACATGTCAGGGGTCAAGCATATGTTACAATGCAAAAATGTCTTCTCATCAAATCAAATCAATAAATATGGGCTATATTTAAGATAACTGAAAAGAAAACTTCACACAATTCTCATTTCCATTTTAACTTTCATTGTTCCCGCCTATAGCCTACCTGAGCTAGAGTAGGAACAGAAATTTGGCCAGTCTGCATATGAACAGAGCTATGTTCTGCCACAGAATGTGTTACACTTCGATCCTGCTGTGATTCAACAGTTTCCATGGTCATCTGCCTAAAAGACAAAAAGAAAAACCCATTAAGGCAATAACTGAATGATCTAGAAATACTGACTTACTGCTTCTACCTACCTTTCTGATAGTCACTTCTGGCAGCCACCTATACCTTTTTTTTCCATTTTTTAATAAAGTGCATTTTATTTTATTTACTTTTAAATTTCTTTATGTATTATATATATATACACATACATACATACATACATACATACATACATACATATGGGTAACTTGTCTGCCTGTACATCTGCATGTCAGAAGACAGCATCAGACAGTTCTGAGCCGCCATCTGGGTGCTGAAATAAGTTTAGTAGAGGCTTAATACTGACATTAATTCTCTACTCAATAAATTCAAAGGATGCTAAGGAAGTACTGTAATGTATTTTATGGGAATTAGCTGTTTAGTGCCTGCTGCCAAGCCTACTGCCTTGAGTTCAATCCCCAGGATGGTATAGACTAAGCAATCCAACAGAATCAAGTGGTCCTCTGACCTATAGATACACACACACACACACACACACACACACACACACACACCACATTATATAATATCTCTTTTCTCATCACCTTCCATCACAGTATCTGACATTTGTGTAGATGGTAGTGAAGTAGAGGTGCTTTTTGGGAGATAGGATCTCACTGTGTAGACCAGGCTGGCTTTGAGCTTGTGAGTCCTGGCCTCCCAAGTGCTGAGATCACAGTCCTCCCACAAACCCAAGGACAAGTAACTTGTAAAACTATGTGGAGCATGCGACATACGAAATGCTGAGGATGGAGTCATATAAGCAGCATATTGAAGACTATGTAGGCAAAATAAAAAAGGAAAGACATTTTTAAAAAAGCTATCAGGGGCACCCAGGAAACCAATTTTAAAAGTTAGGATCAAAGAAGAGAAAAGGAAGCACAGTTCGCAAATATTAGCTAAAAAATAAGACAGCTATAAAACTGTAATTAAATGTTCAATTTGGACTGGAGAGATGACTCAGAGGTTAAGAGCACTGGCTGCTCTTCCAGAGGTCCTGAGTTCAATTCCCAGCAACCATATGGTGGCTCACAACCATCTGTAATGGGATCCGATGCCCTCTTCTGGTGTGTCTGAAGACAGCTAACGTACATATACAAAACAGATAAATAAGTCTTAAAAAAAAAAATTCAAAAAAGAAAATTCAAAAAAAGTGTTCAATTAACTAGTAAACTTGGAGTTTGAGGTCTTTCCAACTTACAAAATCAAATTAGGTTGATAAATGAGTAAATTACTCTTGAGAAAGAAAAAACAACTCATTAATACCCCCTCCCCATTTAATATTAGGTCTTGGGTAGCTCAGTCTGGTCTCAAACTCTGTATGTAACCCAAGATGACCTTGAACTCTTCGTTCTCCTGCCTATACATCTGGAGGCCTGTACCATCATACCCAGTTTATGTGCTGCTAAGGCTAGAACTTGAGGCTTCATGCATGTAGGCAAGCACTCTTATCAGTTGAACTGTCTTTGGCCTGGGCCAAAATGTGTTTATTTTCAAGTAGCTTTACCAAAAAGGCATAGAAAATTTATGTTCTCTTTAGAGACAAATCTGACTGATGATAAACAGTATTTTCTGAGGGTAGCCAAAAGAAAACTTAAATATTTCTGATTTGTAAAACACTGGAGATTTTCTTCTCCTTTTCAAAGTATAATAGTAAGGGAGATGTCTCAGGCACTGCAGTGGTTATTCCTAGTTGTCAACTGGACTACATCTGGAATGAACTACAATCCAGATCCTGATCTTGAGGCTGGGAGATACAAGTTTCTGACCTGGTTCTTGGCATGGATATCTTGAGGCATAGTGGTTATGAATCCCAGGAGACTAAAGCAAAGAGATCTCAGAGTTCAAGGTCATCAGGGACAAAGCAAGTCCCAAACCCAGGTGTGGTGGTACACAACTTTAATCTGGGCCACCACCTTCTGCTGGAGACCATAAAGACATTGGAAGAAGAAAGGAAGATTCTCTCTTCTTCGTCTGCTTGCCTTGTGGAACTGAGCAACTGCTAGATCCTTGGACTTCCAGCTGCTGCTGACCATTGTTGGGGAGTTGGATTAGACTATAAGTCATCAACAAATTCCCTTACTATATAAAGACTACCCATAAGTTCTGTGACTCTAGAGAACCCTGACTAATACAGACCCTGAGGATTCCTCTAATTCTGTAATTCCCCACAAGCCATCCACATACAGATAGGCATGTCTACTTCTGACTCAGGATGCCACCAATACTCAGCAAAGCCAAATGTGAACACTCATTTCAGCTTCATCCCCTACTCTACTATGCAAAGCACAAAGTAGGTCCTGAAGGCCTTACCTAGATGGCTAAGTGATGTGAGTACATGTTATCACAGCACATATGCATTCACACATGCAGACCTGTGTGTGTGTCCACAGGTACCATCAGTCTGCTTATCTCTGGAACTCTCAGCTCTAGGTGAGACCTTCCAAAGAATAGGAAAACATATCCACCTACCTTACATTTGTCCTCATATACTTTTTCCTGCCACATTTGCTCATTATTATTACATGTGTAATCAATGCTTTGTTCCTTCCCTGTTTTCTTCTTTATTTATCCTGCAGTAAAATCATAATTTTGAATTAGGTCATAACATTTTATTAAAAAAATTAAATCTCTCAGAGCTAAGCCAGGAAAATGATTCATTCTTTCTTTTTCTTTTCGAGACAGGGTCTTCCTATATAGCTCTGGCTGGCCTATATGTACTCCTGGCTGGCCTAGGGCAAAACAAGTCCCAGACCCAGGTGTGGTGGTACACAACTTTAATCTGGGCCACACCTTCTGCTGGAGAACTACATAAAGACATTAGAAGAAGAAAGGAAGATAATCTCTTCTTCATCTGCTTGCCTTGTAGCTTCGGTCAAACTCACAGAGATCCACATGCTTCTGCCTCACACTGGTAAATAATCTAGCTTCTTTAGAACTAAAAACCAGAATTAAAGGCTGAGAGGACTCTGTATTATTCTTCAAACATCAGTTTATGCCAGATATGGTGGCTCATACCTTTAATCCTAACACTCGAGAAGCACAGCTGGGCAGAACTCTGTGAGTTCCAGGCCACCCTGGTCTATATATTCCAGATCACCTAGGGTTACACAAGAAAACAACATACACACATTTGTGTGTGTGTGTGTGTGTGTGTGTGGAGCTGGAGAAATGGCACAATATTTAAGAGCTCTTGTACTCTTCCAAAGACCTACATTCGGTCCCTGCTCATTGAGTGGCTTACAACTGCCTGCAGCTCCAGCTCCAGGGAATCAATGCTCTCCCTGGTCTCCACCATCCACTGCACACATATGTTGTTCTCACAGTGAACAATTTTCAAAAAAAAAACAATTTTTTTTGAAAGATTTATTTATTTATTGTAAGTACAATGTCGCTGTCTTCAGACACACCAGAAGAGGGCATCTGATCTCATCACAGATGGTTGTGAGCCACCATGTGGTTGCTGGGAATTGAACTCAGGACCTCCCAAAGAGCAGTCAATGTTCTTAACCACTGAGCCATCTCTCCAGCCCCTAATTTCTTTTCTTTTCTTTTTTTTTTTTTTTTTTTTTTTTTTTTTTTGAGACAAGGTTTCATTCTACAACTCTGGCTGGCTGGAACCCACAGTGTTAACCAGACTGGCCTGGCACTCATGGAGATCTGCCTGCCTCTGCAGATTGCAGATCTCCCAAGAACTGTAATTAAAGGTGTACATTCAGCATGATAAATCTTTTTTAAAAGGTCTTAACCATTTTGTTTCTAAACATTTAACAATGTGAAATGAGGCCGGGCAGTGGTGGCGCACGCCTTCAATCCCAACACTTGGGAGGCAAAGGCAGGCAGATTTCTGAGTTCTAGGCCAGCCTGGTCTACAGAGTGAGCTCCAGGACAGCCAGGGCTATACAGAGAAACCCTGTCTCAAAAAACAAAACAAACAAAAAAACAAAAAACAAAAATAATAATAAAAAAATGTGAAATGAGGTTAAACTAGTTAAGAAAAAAAAATGTAGAAGATTCTATCTCAGAGCTGGAAAGAAGGGTTAGAATCCAGGGATTAGCCAAGGACACACTGCACTGCTCCCAGAACTCCCTCCTAACCAGGCCTCTCTTTAAAACTGCAGACAACAAACAAGTTTACTACATATCAGCACACCTGTAATCCCTAAACTCATGATGTTGATTTAGGGGAATCAGGAGTCATCTTTGCTCACCCCTGGCTACCCACAGAGTTCAAGGCCAGCTTCAGCTATATGATACCCTGCATTAAAAGAAGGGAAGGAGGTGGGGTGCCTTTAATTCCAGTGCTTGGAAGGCAGAGGCAGGGAGATTGGTCACTGGAGGCCTGTCTGGTCTACAAAGTGAGTTCCAAGACAACCAGGGCTACACAGAGAAACCCTATGTCAAAAAAAAAAAAAAAAAAAAAAAAAAGAGGAGGGAAGGAGTTGGCTCATCAGTTAAGCTCTCCTCAAGGATCCAGGCTGGGTTTTCTGCATCTACACAGTAGCTAACAATGGTAATTTCAGTTCCAGAGAAGCCAATGCCCTCTTCTGTACTGCATGCATATGGTGCACAGATAGAAACGCATACACTGTGAAATGAGGTAAAACTGGTGAAGAAAAAGGCCAAAATGTACAAGATTTCATCTCAGAACTAGACAGAAGGCCAGGATTTGGGGATATATGTCAGGAATGCAGGCAAAACAAATATACACATAAAATAAAAATAAATCTTAGGAAAAAAAAGTGAAGACATGACAAGACAGCTGACCTGATAAGGTACTGGCTATATAAAAGCCTGGTGGTCTGATTCCAACTCCCAGAACCCATATAAGAGAGAAGGATGGTGGTAGTGTCTTCCTGGTGCATTTGTTAAGTGTTCAAATGGGCCTGACTCTGCCACATACATTATGGAGGAGCTGGCAATGGCTTAGAGACAAAGAAGTCTTTCTTGAGTGTTTCCTAATAACAGATTGGCTCCCATATGTAACAACTCTCATAAGTTTAAGTCCTACAGCCAATTCAGTGGAGGCTGTTTGGCCTGCGGAGAATCTATGCTGAGGGGTGTTTCTCCACCCCAGTGATGGGTTTGAAAAAAAAAAAAGAGAGAGAGAGAAGGAGAGAGAACTAAGTCTACAAAGTTGTTCTCTGATCAATAAACGCATCTCTGAATCCCAGAACATCCACACACACACTACTGATGATGATAATAATTCTAAAAGATAAGGTGCCATTCCTTGAGATTAACCCTGTTAGATTTCATTCATTTCATGAGGAAAAATCTTATCCTCTTTAAAAGTCCTATAACCAAGAGAAAGGGTCGGGACCATCAGTTCATTAAATACTAACCAGAATCTGCTATATGTCATGCTCTTATGCAAAGTCCTGAAGACACTCTATAGTATAAACACTCTACTCTCCAAAAGCCTGCTGTCTAAAGACAGAACAAATGCATAAACAAAGAATAATGATCATATCTGAGCAATAACAATCACAGGATAATAAAACAAAAAACTGATTTCTATATTTCGCTATAAATATTTTAGTTCACTGAATATAGTTCTTAAATTTCATCTTTTTATTATTTTGTGTTTATGCATGAGGAGGTGAACCAGTAGATATCAAAGTATATCTCTGTGAACTCAACTTCTCCTCTCACTATGAGACTTAGGAATAATATAGTCTATTGTTATGTGCTGAAATAAAGTTTCATTGTGTAGACACTGCTGACCTAGAGTTTGCTATATAGACCACCTGGACTTGAATTTACAGAGATCCGCTTCCTCCAAAATGCTGAGATTAAAGATGTGTGCCACCATCTTATATATTCTTAAGAGTTAATGTTTTTAAAGTAAAGGAGATAAAGAACATAAAAAGTCAGCACTTGGGCTGGAAAGATGGCTCAGCGGTTAAGAGCACTGACTGCTCTTCCAAAGGTCCTGAGTTCAAATCCCAGCAACCACATGGTGGCTATACATTAAATAAAGAAGTCTTTAAAAAAAAAAATCTCAGCATTTGGGAGGTAGAGGCTGACAGACGTCTGTGAGTGCAAGGCTACTCTGGTCTAACTGTAAGTTCCAGGCCAACCAAGACTACACTGCGAAACTGCTTCTCAAAACAACAACAAAGAAATCATGACAAAGTAAAAGAAAAAAACTGATGAAAAGTCGTCGGTGAATTTCAGGAACAGCTACCAACTTCCTCTTCCTCGTGGCGGCCATCACTGAAGGCACCCATTTCCAGCCATCACAAGCATGTCAAGAGTAACCTCCATAACAAACTACACTGGACACTGGCTCGCTCTGTCTGTCTCTGTCTCTGTCTCTGTCTCTGTCTCTGTCTCTCTCTCTCTCTCTCTCCTTTCTCTCTCTCTGACTGCCAACTTGCCAAGTCTATAGGACACTTTTTAGGCTCTATTTTCTTTAAAGTCTCCTCAGCATTTCCTACTTCAAATTCCAACCTCTTGAAGTATTTGTAACACCACCTTCTCCTCCTCCTCCTCCTCTTCTTTTTTGTTTTTTTGTTTTGTTTTTGGTTTTTTCGAGACAGGGTTTCTCTGTGTAGCCCTGGCTGTCCTGGAACTCACTCTGTAGACCAGGCTGGCCTCGAACTCAGAAATCTGCCTGCCTTATACTACCTTCTTCTTCCAAATTAGTCAGCCCTTTGTTCTCTCTTGATTTTTGTTTTTGAAACAGGCTCTTGGGGCTGAACAGATGGCTTGGTGGCTAAGAGCACTGGCTGCCCTTCCGGGACTTTATTCTCAAAACCCACAAGGTGGTTGACAACCATGCATAACTCCAGTCCCAGAGAATCCAATGCCCTCAGAAGCCTCTGAAAGGAGGAGGCATACATATGATATGCAAACTTACACATAACATGCCTATACACAAAATATAATAAACACTTGAAACAGGATCTCACTCTGTAGCCCAGCCTACTTTCAAACTCATAGTGATCCTCCTGCCTCAACCTTCTAATTGCTGCTGGGATTATAGGAATAACCCTATTTAAACCACATCTGCTGATCTACTCATAAAGTTGGCATTCTAGCTGGGTGTGGTGGTATATGCCATCAATTCTAGCACTGAGAAGACAGAGGCAGGCTGCTCTCTATGAATTCGATGCTAGCCTGATCTAAATAGCAAGTTTTTAGGCAAGCCTTGGCTACATAGTAAGACTGTCTCAAAAAACAAACAAACAAAAAAATGTTAACAGTCCCCAGGCGTCCAGGAACAACAATGGCCCAAACTTTCCCTAGGCCATTTCATCTTTAGTTGACAATTCTCAAGTTTCATTCACTTCAGGCTATACTTCTCCTGAACACCATCCTCCCAAGAATCTGCGAGATGTTTCCTAGTGGTTGGCTCACAGATCGTAAACAAAAATGCTCAAAATTACACCAAACCTGCCTTCTCATCCAGCAATGGTCCCTTGCTGTATTCCTATTTCAGTGAATGACTTGGTCACCCTAGCAATCATCTCCCTTCCTACCTAATACCTTTGTCCCCAATTCCTGAGGTAGAAATATGGCTGACTAGTACAATATGGTGATAGAGGTAGGAAAAGGGCATTGTCATTTGATGGAGTAGGAACTCAAGTTCCAGCACTTTCAAGCTGTGTGATCTGAGCCACTTTTCTAATATCTCTCTCCTGCCACATCACTGAATCTAAAATGCCCAACTCTTCTTCGAATGTGGGATTAGAATCACTATTCAATCCCAATAATTCTATCTCCTAGTCTGTATTCTCTTCTACTTAGTTCACCCTGTCAGTGCTTTCAGTTACCACCCTAACCATTTTCTGGCAGGAGAAACAACATCTTTTCCCACTTCACTTCACTGAAACCTCTTAACTTACAATCTGCCTCACCTGGTCACAGCACTAAGGAAATGCTTGAAATCAAAGGAAATCCTTACTTGAAATCATCCATCATTCCCCTCACTTTAAGGATGACTATCCAAAGTCCTAAACATAGTGACTGCAGTGATTTGTATGGAGGCTTAAAGCTTGCTACAGGGCACTGAGACAGTAAGGAATGCCATTCCATCATTTCCAGTCTCCAGATTTGGGGGCTGGAGTGACAGCTCAACAGTTACGAGTGCATGCTGTTCTTCCAAAGGGCCGAAGTTCAAAACCCAGCAGCCATCTGTATCTCCAGCTACAGTAGATCTGATGGCACTGGTATCCTCTGTCACCTGCACTCACATGCACAAATCCACATGAAGGTACACACATA
This sequence comes from Apodemus sylvaticus, assembly GCF_947179515.1. Classification (NCBI taxonomy): domain Eukaryota; kingdom Metazoa; phylum Chordata; class Mammalia; order Rodentia; family Muridae; genus Apodemus; species Apodemus sylvaticus. Next base: position 58,684,668 of record NC_067485.1, on the reverse strand, counting down.
CACATAATAATAACTTCCTAAGTTCTACTTTGGGATTGTATACTATAGGTAAAGCTAAATATAAAATACCAGAAAGAGCATTATAAAAATCAAGGGTACTATATAAAACATGTATAAAACAGTCAGAAGTTTTAGATCTTTATTCCCTTTAAATACCAAAAATAGAATCTTTAAGTCATACACTGCTAAGATTATGTTTTGTAAGAAAGTACCGAAAACAAAAAGAATTAAAAACTACAATTAGCATAACGAAAAAACTGTGAATATGAGACAGTGCAAAGTGGTAAGAAGCCCTGGCATTCTCTATCACTCTTTACCATGTACACACACACACACACCAAAGGCCACAGGTATACGCAGGCAAAACACCCATTACACATAAAATAATTTTGTAAAATTTTCTTTAAATAATACTTAGGTGAAGAAATATAACCAAATTTAATCCCTTTGGCAATTTTAATAATACAGCATCAACCCAGCACCTGAGAGGTAGAAGCAGGACTGACAGCTCAAAGTGATTCTCAGCTACATAGGAAGTTTGAGTCTAACCTGGGCAATATGAGACTTTGCCTCAAAATAATCAAATAAATAAAATATTGTAGGCTAGGAAGATAGCTTAGTGGTTAAGAATGCTTGCTCTAAGAAGTGGTGGCACATGCTTTTAATCCCAGCACTTGGGAGGCAGAGGCAGGAGAATTTCTGAGTTCGAGGCCAGCCTAGTCTACTGAGTGAGTTCCAGGACAGCCAAGGGCTACTTGGAAAAACCCTGTCTCAAAAAAGAGAAAGCTTGCTCTGTAAGAATGAAAACCTAAGGACTGGAGTTTAAATCCCGAGCACCCACCTAAAGAGTGAGGCATGACTGTGCATGCCTTTCACCCCAAGATTTTCAAGTAAACACAGGTATCCAGGAGCTCTCGGGGCACCCAGTCTGCCTCAAATGGCAGCTTCCAGCTCAATGAGAGAGAGATTCTGTCCAATTCGGCAAAAAGCAATAGATAACACTCAGTGTCTTGCTCTGGCTTCAGCATGCAGACACACAAAAGAGCATTCTGCACACACATGTGAACAACACACACACACACATCATAAAAATAAGGTATCCAGAGTATCCGTAAGCAGTAGCATGTGTCTTTATATATGATAAAGTTGTCCTACTTCCAGAGCTGAGGACTTTCATTCTATCAAACTAAGCTGAGACTATAGTTTGGGGTGTTTACCTAGATTTGCAAGGCCCAGGGTTTGATCTTGTTACACTGAAGAAAAAGAATTCTCTACAAACATTTGTGGTGGTTTGAAGAGAATGGCCTCCATAAGGTATAATATTTGAATGTTTGGTCTATAGTTGGTTTAAACTATTTGGCAAGAACAGTGGATCTTGACCCTTTAGCACAGTGCCTCATGGTGATTTCCCCAACCATAAAATTGATTTTTGTTGCTACTTCATTAACTGTAATGTTGCTGTTATGAATCATCCTGTAAATATCTGATATGCAGGATATCTGATATTTAACCCCTGTGAAAGGGTTGTTTGACTCCCAAAGGGGTCATGACCCACAGGTTGGAAAACATGGCTTTGCTGTAGACCAGGTATGCAGACTGGCTTTGAGATTTCACCCCCCCCCCCCCCCATCATTCTGTTAGCTCTCTGCCTAACGCCTGTGGATCACATCTAGGTTCTGAGTTACTACCATGTCTACCTGTCTGCTGCCTGCTGCCCACCATGGACTCTAACCCTCTGGAGCCATGAGCCCAATTAAATGCTTTCTTTTATAAACGGCCTTGATCAGGGCTGGTGAGAGAGGTAAGGGCACTAACTGCTCTTTCAGAGTTTCTAAATTCAATTCCCAGCAGCCACAACCATCTCTGGCAGGAGCTGATACCCTTTTCTGACATGTAAACATGCAGCTATACTCAAACAAAAACATACACTCCTTGGTCATAGTGTTTTGTCATGGCAATAGCAAAGTATGACATTTCCAAGCAAAATAAAATAAAACTGCACTATCAGAGAAGTAAATTGAGACAATTTTCTGTTCTGAAAACCAGCCTTACTGTTGGTGAAACCCAGTCTCAACAGAAACAAAAACAAATGCCCACTAATATTCCCTGAGATTCCTTCTTCATTCTCTTCCATCACCAGAAAACAAAAACAGTCCCAACTATATAGTTGTCATGGCAGAAAACATATTTTAAAGACTTCATGTATTTCTTTTCTGTTTGTGGGCAGGGAATTAAGATACAAGTAATTGAACCTACCAGGGGACTCTCCAATGCTGGACAGTGCTCCACCTCTGAACTAAAGTTTATTAATACAACCACTTGTAAATGGTTGTATATAACTGAACTATTAAAGTGTTCATTTATGTGTACTGTGTTACAGATGAGACATTTTTTCCTAACATCTCTATGTTTAAGTTCCTGCACTGATATAATGAAACCATATCCAATGTGTTTATCTCTTCTCAAAGTTGACTTTGGTATACAACTATAATCCCAGCATTTGGAGGCTGAGGAAGGATTATCACAAATTCAAGGATATACTGGAACACAACATGAGATCCTGTCTCAAAACAAACAGCAAAACAACAAAAAATTGCTTTTATTTACAAAGTTCATCAGTTTAATAAAGTAAAAATAAAATTTTTCAGATATTTCAGATTTGTTTTCCCATCAACAAATGTTCTAACACTGTTCTAAAAGCCTCTCAATGGCAAGAGTTCAAATTTTTGTTTCATTTTTTTAAAGTCTACCTAAATGAAATTGGAGAGCTGGCTCAGATATTAAGATCACTTCTTGATCTTTCAGAGGACCTGAGTTAAGTTCCCAGCTCCCACACCAGGTAGCACACAGCCACTGTAGCAGTCATTGCTTCTCTCTCTCTCTCTCTCATTCACACACACACACACACATTTCAAAATCAAATCTTTTGTAAGTATTTTAAAACTCTATCTAAAATGGGACAGGACATTTACAAGCATCCCAGTAGACTACCAGCAACCTGGCTCAATTTTCTAACCCAGTATCTACTTAATAACAGGAGAAATTAAATTCTCATTCAATAAAGATCTGGCCAGAATTCCTATGTATTTTATTTTTTGATAACATGCCATTATTATAGGCAAGACTGTATAGTCATGCAGTTACTTCTGTAGGAAACCCCTATAGTGCTGGAGTGTGTTAAATTTTTTCAGTAGGGAGAAACATCATTAACCTTTGGGCACAATGTAAAAACAAAAAGACTAAAGTCCCTGTGGTTTTTTTATACATTTAAAAGTTTATTTGTATCTTACTGATACATAACACATCACTGTAACTACAATTTCACACTTCCAAAATGATTCCACATGAAGCACAGTTCTGTCATTTGGGAAAACACTAGTCACACTAATCTGTTGACAGCTTCCCCCAAATAGTTGTGTCATTATCCGTATGTAATATGGAAATTACAGTTCACTCACTAAGGATTAAAACCTCTTTTTAAGGGTTTGGTAAACAAACACACGCAAATGGTGCATGCTTAAAATCCCAGCACCCGGCACACACGGCAGGAGGATCAGAAGTTCAACCTCAGCCATTACATAACCAGGGCTACGTGAAGACCCTCTCTCAAAAAGTTTCAATTAAATAATCACATTTATCGGCCCAAACACATTGTCCCTTTGAGACGTGTGAGGTTCCGAGATCTAAACACGTATCTTAGGAGGGGGGATGGGGGTAAAAAGCTAGTGATCCCAAACTGGGAGAATGACGCGGCGACCAGGGTGAAAACACGAGCATAAATTACTGTAACTAATGCGATGCTGGATGAAGGTGGTCCGCTTGGCCTCCGTCCCGCTTCGCACTGCGCGGAAAAGCAGCAAGCACGGAAGTCAGCCAAGCCACTCCGGCACCAGGGCTCCAGCGGGGAGCTGACTAGCGGACCGCAGCTCTCCCGGTAGGGTGCTGGGACCGGGACCTGCCACTTAAAGCTGGCGGCTAGTTACGCCTGTAACAGGCGACAAAAGACTCTGTTGGGCACGTCTCCCCTACTCCGGGTCTGGAAATCCAGCAGTCGACCCTCCGGACCCCCAACTGCGACTGGCCCGGCCGCTCGCCACCGCACCCCCCGGCCTTATAGTGTATGGGGGACAAAATGACTCGATCGTGCAGTCCCTGCGCCACCCTTTTTGAAGAAATGGGTGAAATAAGAAAACGTTATTTTCCATCCACTCCGCCTACGTAACGCCGGGGCAAAGGCGCTACTGCAGCCCCAGGGCTGCGGTGAGCAGGACCGACGCCCTTTTCCTGTCAGACAGAGAAGCCCGAGCGGCCGCCCGGCTCTCAGACGGCAGGCTTTCTCGCCCGGTACCAAAACGAAGCACGGAAGAGGGCGAGCGCAGACGTCCCGCTGCGTGCCGGGGAAGCTCTCGGTGGCGAGCCGCGAGCGGGCGGGCGGGCGAGCGGGCGAGCGGGCGGCGGTGCGGTGCGGGCAGGCCGGGCGGAAGGCCGCGTCCCGAGCAGCCGCCGCCCGCCGCGGGCTGTGATGCGAGGCAGGCGCGCCACTTACCCGCCGCGAAGGGTTTACGTAGCGGACCTCGTCACTGATTACGGACGGGAGGAGGTGGGGACGCAGAGCCCGACGGCCGCCGCCCAGGCAACCCGGCGGCTGCGGCCCCACGTCGCACCCACGTCAGCTCTGATGCGGTTGTCGCGGCCTCTCCGCCGACGCGAACAGAAAGCAGCGCAAGCAGCGAACCGAACTGCGGCCTCGAGCCCCGCTCACCCCTCCCCCCACGCCGACCGCCTCCCTAAGGGGACGCGGCCCGAGGAGGAAAAAAGTTGCAGGCTCGAACTCTGCCCCCTGCTGGCAGTCAGCGGGATTGCAGAGGTGACAATCCAACAATTAAATAGAACGGAGGGTCGGGGCGGAGCCTTGGGGGCGGGGCGAGCTTGGGGGCGGGGCGTATTGGAGGAGGAGGGCACCTTGTTGAGGGATGAGTAGGAGGTGCCCAGGGGTGGGACAGGAAACCGGAAGCTACATCCTCCATGCGTGCGTTCCAAGTGTCATCAGTCTTCTGCTGCAAGGATGCCGTGCAATCCCTCATCATTTTGGGGTTTTTGTTTTGTTTTGTTTTCTGTTTTTTGTTTTTTTGCTAAATACCTTCTAGGATGACTCCTGACCCTGACCTTAGTCCCAGTGTGTGTGGGTTCGGTGCCCGCGAGAGGTGCGTGCTAGGCGCTAAATCCTGCTGAGTTCCCCGCCTTCAAGAGTGGTTCTGGAAACCACTGCAAGGCCTGGAATGTACTTCGACGCGGTCCCTCTTTCTAGCCTACCATCTCGGGAGAACTTGTGTACCCCAACTTACCCTAGGCAGAGGTGTGGCAGAGGAGAGTAAAACGGTTTGGTAAAGGCCAGAACTTTTTCTTTTTATCCTATTAATGGAGAGTTTCCGTTTCAATCCTGAGATTTTGCATAAGGTCTGTAAAGCAGCCATCTATCGTAATTAGCACCTTTCTAATCCCTTCTTTTACTCTAAACCCTCAAGAGAGTCTGGTCCTCTGAAAGACGGGCTTTCTTCCCTAAAACTAAGTCACTTATGCAGTCCGAAACAAAAAAAAAAAAAAAAAAAAATTGAACCAACACTCTCAAGACTGGCCATCTGGAAATCTCTAGTGAGAAGTTGCTGTAAAGGAAATGCCTAGAACAAGGTAGTACAATTTCAGAAGGGATGTAGTCTGTGTGACCGAGTACGTGTGAGCGGGGTGTGTGTCTCAGATTTACTGCCTAAAACTAAATGCGTGCTAAGGACTGGGGTGGGAGGAGGCACCATAACAGAATCCTGGTGTTTGCCAAATTTTGGCCAGCCCAAACTACAATGGTTACAATTGCAAAAAAGGCAGATTAACAGCTGGGGCAGGTGGTACATGCCTTTAATCCCAGCACTCAGGAGGCAGAAACAGGTGAATCTCTGTGAGTTCTAGGCCAGCCCTGGCCTACCAAGTGAGTCCAGGACAGCCAGGACTACACAGAGAAACTGTCTCAAGGTCAGAATAAAACCTGATCACTTACTGAACATTTTGATTCATCCCTTTAATCCCAAGACAGACCTTGAACCCCTAATCTTTCTGCTTCAACATCCAAAGTGCTAGGAGGGCTTTTATACTCCTAGCACAATCACACCTCTTTTAAGATCTGCAGATCAGTTTTTAAAACTGTGAGATGAGATAGCCGGGCAGTGGTGGCACACGCCTGTAATCCCAGCACTCTGGGAGGCAGAGGCAGGCGGATTTCTGAGTTCGAAGCCAGCCAGGGCTATACAGAGAAACCCTATCTTGAAAACCCAAATCCAAAAACAAAACTGTGAAATAATCCCTCTGTAGTACTGTAGCTAACTACATGCTGACCCACAGAAATGCCTTACATTTTCCAAATCATGTAGGTAGCCTTTATTCTCTCCAAATCCACGATACTTGCTTATGTCTCTTTACTGAAATTTTATCATCCTTTAAGACAGCTAAATATCACTTCTTTTTACCTGTGTTGTTGTTGGGGGAATGGGAGCTTCCTGGGGATTAAATCTGTGACTGTAGCCTCAGGCGTGCTTCAAAAACTCACTAGTACTGAGCTAAGACCCCAGCACCACCACCCCTTTTCCTTTCCTCTTTCATCTTCAGGCAGGATCTCACTAATTCACACTTACAATAATTTGGGAGCTCGGGTCGACCTTGTATTTTCAAATGCTTTTGTTTTAGGCTCCTAACTAGCTGGGACAATGGGCCACTAGGCTCAAGCCCCGCTTCTCCTCTGTTGAAAAGAGGCTACTACTGTCTTACAGCCTGAGAAGAACCAAGACCACCCATCACCATCAGCACCCCAGTCTGACTATCACCATGCATCCTCTCTTCCATTCTATTCATTCTCTGTCCTCTGCTTCTAAGTGCTGTGGCATGGCCCTGCTGACCTGGTTTCATTTAGACCCTTGTGAACTTGGAATGAATCAGACCATCCAAGATGTGAGATCTGTGTGTAGTTGAGATTCTAGAGCCTACAGGAAGTGGGGCACCGCAACAGAGCAAGACCAGATTTAGAGGTCTGTGCTTGGACGAGTTGAATGTTGAGGGAGGTATTTCCCGCCCCCATAAAGTTTAGATGACATCCAAAGAAGGATGCGTGCAGGCCTTTTTTGCTGTTTGGAAAAAGTAAGAGTGAAAAATGGATGCTTCTGTAAAAAACTGAAGAAGTCCAGGGAATAAAATAGTCTAAGAAAAATATTCAAAAAGCAAGTTTCCTAAGAGCTTGAGCAGACTACATACAAAACCACCAAGACCTGCATAAAAATTAAAATAGCTGGGCCATGGTGGCGCACACCTGTAATCCCAGCATCCTGGGAGGCAGAGACAGGCAGATTTCTGAGTTGGAGGCCAGCCTGGTCTACAGAGTAAGTTCCAGGACAGCCAGGGCTATACAGAGAAACCCTGTCTTGAAAAAAAAAAAAAAAAACAAATCCAAAAAAAATAAAAATAAAACTGACATTCACCGAAGGCTGAATACTAGCTGGTAATTGCACTCAGCATCAAGCTGACAATACTGGGTACTAAACAGCATGGTAGATTATAGAGTCAAGCAGCAGCACTGTGGAAATGTCAACCCCCAGAAATAAGAGTTAGAAGGAACTTTGGAATTTTTTTTAACTTTGTTCAACATCTTAACAATGCTTTCTAGTTTGTTTGCTTGCTTGCTTTTATAACAAGGTCTTACTATCCAGCCCAGGCTGGCCTCAAACATTTGACCTTCCTGTATCAACCATCTGACTGGATGATTATAGGTGTATACACCATTCCTAGAAAATTTAAAACTCTTTTCTTTTTTTGTTGGTGGTGGTATTTTTGTTTGTTTGGTTGGTTGGTTTTTGTTTATTTTTGAGAGACAGGGTTTCTCTGTGTAGGCCTGGCTGTCCTGGAGCTCACTCTGTAGACCAGGCTGTCCTGGAGCTCACTCTGTAGACCAGGCTGTCCTGGAGCTCAGAAACCCATCGCTAACCCTATTTTAAGATAAAATTAGTGGACTGATAAAAAGAGGCCCACTAAAGATGAAATTGAGCTCTACTTTCTCCAAGAAGGAGGACATGGATGAAAATATTCTTTATATTTCCCTATTAGAAATGAAGATCATATAACTGGGTGTGGTGGCACAACCTTTAACCCTAGAAACTTGGGAAGCAGAGGCAGACAAATCTCTTAGTGCCAAGCCAGCCTGTGTGAGTTCTAGGACATCCAGAACTATAGAGAGAGACCTGTTTCAAAAGCCACAAAGAACATCAGGTAATGAACATTAATGTTATTTTTGTACAGACACTGTGTTGACAATAAAGGTGAGAGCCAGAGGACTTCCACCACTGTTAGGGAAAAGAAATTGGGGCCAGCAAGATGGCTAGGTGGCCTGCCTCCTAGCCTAGAAGGAGAAACCAGCTCCTAAAATGAAATGTGTGGACACTCTTATGAAAGAAGCCAATAAGAAGTAGGAAGAAGGAGGGGGAAGTTAGGGAGGATAGGAGCTAGTAAAGGGATCTTTTAAAACTAGGTTTTAGGGCTGGTGATGTGGTTCAGTGGTAAAGGCATGTGCTGCCAAACGTGCTGGTAATGTGAATTTGATCCCTAGGAATCCTATGGAAGAAGGAAAGAACCTACTCCCATACATTGTCCTCTGACCTCCCACACATGCACCTTGGCGCTCTCTCTTTCTCTCTCTCTCTCTCTCTCTCTCTCTCTCTCTCTCTCTCTCTCTCTCTCTCTCTCTCTCTCTCTCACATACACACACACGCTCATCTAGATCTCACATCTCACATAGGAGAGAGAACATGGAGTCTTTTCTCTTTATTCCTCTCCATCACTCTCTCTTGTCTCTTGTTTCCTCTCTTCTCTGCATTAAACTTGCCACGGCCCTCACATGGCCCAGCCTTGACTCTCCTGTCTGTGATGCCCGTTCTTGGTTGTCAGTTTGACTACATCAGGAACTAACTAAAACTCAAATGACTGAGCACACCTGGGAGATATAGTTTTCTTCTTTTTTAAAAAATAAATATTTATTTTATTTTATTCTTCTCTCGTATATTACATCCTGACCAAAGTTTTCCCTCTCTCCTCTCCTCCCAGGCCCTCCCCCAAGTCTCCCTCTCCCCCAAATTCACTCCTGTTTCCCTTCAGATTCACGAAACCTTACAGAATAGAAAGTGGGCAATAGCCTTGAACACACTGGCATAGGAGACAACTTCCTGAGTACAGTACCCATAGCTCAGGCACTAAGATCGAGAATTAATAAGTGGGACTTCAAGAAACTGAAACGATCGTGTAAGGCAAAGGACACTGCCAAGAAAACCAAATGGCAGCCTACAAAATGGAAAAAGATTTTCTTTTTACCAACTTCACGTCCAGAGTTCCCTTCTAATGGGAACATTCTTTCCTAGAGTCTAAAGAAGCTCTTAAGATGAGAAGCTTACAAAATTATGTGACTCAAAAGCTCAGAAAGTTACAAGGCTCTCAAGTTCCTTTCCCAAGGTCATATAAGCAGTAAACAATTGTTAGAAGACAGGGCCCTCCAAGGAACCAGCCTGCAAGTTGGACAAAGAATTCTAGGGATACAAATTTTAGTGAATTCTCACTCATACTGGTGTGGCCTTTTCAGTGATACAGCTTCCTTTAAGTAACCCCAATAAACACCATTTGTTTTCTTAGTCATGCCTTGTCTAAGATGAATAAAGTTTTGTTCAGGAAAAGTTAAAAAAAAAAAAACAGGAATAAAAACATGTATTTGTTATTTTATTTTGAGTCTGGCTAGTTTTATTTAACAAATTGATCTCCAGTTCCATTCATTTTTCTGCATTAATTCCTAATTAATACAATTAAGGTATTGAAACACCATGACAAAAAGCAGTTTGGGGAAGAAAGTGTTTATTTGGCTTTGTGGGTTTCTGAGGCTACTCCTGCTCACCCATGAGCACCAGTCCTGGAGTGGGACCACACACAAAGGCCTGGACCCTCCCCCATCAATCACTAATTTTAAAAATGCCCTACAGGCTCAACTGTATGAAAGCATTTTCCTAATTGAGGTTCCCTATCAGATGACTTTAGCTTATGCCAAGTTGACAAAAACAAAACAAAACAAGAAAACCTAGAGACACACTATAAATGATACCATTTTTTCTTCACAGATGTACAATACCCCATCATGTATATATTCAACATATTTTCTTATCCATTCAGCTGCTAATGAACATCTGGGCTGGTTCCATATGTAGGCTTTTCTGGGTTGTGCTGCAGTAAATGTGGATGCAGTAAAGATTCTCAGAAATATCAGACCACACTGAGTTCAGATTGACAGGCATGGACCCCCTTCCTTCTTTCTGATGCACAGGGACACCTCAGAGAACAAATGACAATGAAGAGGGGAAATGGGGGGGGGGATGCTTGAGCCAGATTACCATCCTAGAAGCACCTAAAATAAAAATGTACCTTTTTGGGCTGGAGAGATGGCTCCGCGGCTATGAGCACTGACTGCTCTTCTGGAGGTCCTGAGTTCAAATCCCAGCACCCAGATGGTGGCTCACAGCCATCTATAATGGGATCTGACACCCTTTACTTTTTCTGAACAATCTAAACTGTGTTAGGGAAGCACAGCCCAGCACCTTCTGCAGATATTCTGGTCAAGGCAGAGGATGGTTCCAAGGGGTATGAATACGCATGGGAGGACGTTTACAAAACACTGGGGAAGTTTAGATAATGAATAAAACAAGATATAGAACTGCTCTTATTTTAATGATTTATTTATGTGCATTGGTGTTTTGCCTGCACATATGTCTGTGTGTCAGATTCCTCAAAACTGTAATTAAAGACCATTGTGAGCAGCCATGTGGGTGCTGGAGGACTGAGCCTTGGTCCTCCAGAAGAGCAGCCAGTGCTCTTAACCACCAGACCATCTCTCTAGCCCCTAAAGAACCACTCTCAGCAAAGGAAATCAAACTCATAGACTAGACTTGCTATGAATATAAAATAAGCTTAATTAACAAGCTTCAGAAAAAGAAAGTAGAGTATTGGAGAATTCAAACAGAAACTGCAATCGAGAAGTGACGTGGAATATGGAGGATATTACCACATCTAATGAAATAACTCCAGGAGAGCAATAGGACAGATAGCTGAGGCTATTGATAGAGCAGTCTGAGCAGTTTACCCATCCATCAGACCAGGAGTGGTGTGAAAGTCACATAAGTCACAAAACAACACAGCAGGATGGTGCATATGTGACCTGAAGCAGATTGTAAGCGCAGGTAAGACAACCCCTGAGGGAGGCTGAGTCAGAACTCTGGGCCTGGGGATGAAATAAAAAGTCGCTCAGAGGAGCTCGGGGCATCCTTGGCAATCAGAGGTCCTCAGGAATCAGACAACACAGTTGTTGCAAAGCTAATGTGATAGTCCAAGCTGAGTCAGGAACCAGAAATTCCATAGGCAAGCCCCCTGAGGATCAGAATTCCATGGAGCCAGGCATGACGGCTTATATCTGGAATCCCAGGACTCAAGAGACGTAGGCAGGATACAGGTTTGAGATCATCCCGAATATACAATGAGATCTAGGCCATCCTGTAGTACAGAGCAAGACCTTGGATTCATTCAAAGAGAATCCTGAGCCAGATACAAGCCTTTAATACCAATTCGTTGAAAGCAGACAGGCAGATCTCTAAATTCCAGGCCCAGGGCTGCATAGTGAGATCCTGTCAACTTAAATCAGAGTGGTGGTGGGATGCGGGGAGGAGCTGATACTAAAATCTGATTCCCTAATTGGTTCTTGATTGTGTCAATAAAGAAGGCGGAAGCCAATTGCTGGGTAAAAGGAAAAGGTGGGATTTCCGGGTCCCAGAAGGAGGAGAAGAGACAGAGGGAAAGAGGAGGGGTTTTAGGTCAGGTTTTGGAATAGGAGGCGTGTAAAACCATGTAAGATCTTGGGCATCTGGAAACCGGCCTCCGCCACCTGTGGTTATCTGAAATAAGTTAGCTGATAAGAGCCCAGCAATTGTGCTATCTGGCTAGTTTTAAAATATTAAAACTGTCTAGTGCTTTCCATCCCCGGAGCTCAGGTGGGCAAGTGGAGAAAGAGGTGGGGCAGTTGTTGGCAGTTTGGCAAAGCTAGCCGGGAGGAAGGGGCAAATTGGAAATGAGGCCGACGGCAGCATATCTTAGAGCTAAACCGTGAACGGTCGGTCGGAGCGCAGGCCAGGGAAAGAGGTAGCTGGCGGGAGCGTGATCTCAGAACGGAGCCCAGAGTGCAGCCCCTGCAGAGGAGCAAGCGGGTTTTTGCAGTATTGGGGACCATTGAGATGGCTCCTGCCACCAAGCCTGAGTTTTACAAATTAATCAACTCCTTAAAGAAGGTAATAGGTTCTATGGGATGTCTCAGTGGGTAAGGCCACTTGCTGTACAGAGTCTGATCCTGGAACCCATGTAAGAAGAATGAGGAAACAAACACTTATACAAAGTTGTCCTCGGATTCTCTTGTCTTTCACGCTAATGACAGCCCCTATCCTCTCTCACACACATACTCATCGGGACTGTAAAGATTGCTCAGAAGTTAAAAAGGAGCACTTGCTGCTTTTGAGGAGGATCTGAGTTTGGTTTCTAGAATCCCCTTCAAGCAGGTCTAACTTAGTTTGGGACACCTGGCACCCTGACTTTCCTGGGTATCTGCATATTCATTCACATGCCAACATAAAATAAATATTTTTTTAAAAATACATAATAATAGTGATGATAATACAATTGATTTTTTTTTGAGACAATAGCTGTCTTGGAACTCACGCTATAGACCAGGCTGGCCTTGAATTTACAGAGATCCGCCTGCCTCTGCCTCCCGCGTGCTGTGATTAAGCCTTGTGCCAGAACTATTTAAACAAATTTTTGTTTTTGTAGTCAGGGTTGCTCTGTGTAACCCCGACTGTCCTGAAACTCACTCTGTGGGCCTCAAACTTAGAGATCCGCCTACCTCTGGCTTCTGGGATTAAATGATGTACCACCACCACCCAGCTTCATTTAAAAAAAAATTAGTACAATAAAAAGAGAATCTCCGGGGCTAGAGAGATGGCTCAGCTGTTAAGAGCAGCGACTGTTCTTCCAAAGGTCCTGAGTTCAAATCCCAGCAACCACATGGTGGCTCACAACCATCTATAATGAGATCTGATGCCCTCTTCTGGTGTGTCTGACACACAGCTACAGTGTACTTACATCTAATAATAAATAAAAATCTCTGGGCCAAAGTGAATGGAGTCGGAGCAAGCAGAGGTCCGGAATTTAATTCCCAGCAACTACATGATGGCTCAAACATCAGTACAGCTACATTGTATTCATTTACATAAAATAAACAAATCTTTTTTAAAAAAGATCTTTTCTAAGGCAGTCATCAACATAAGAAGCCTGATTTGAGTTTGGATCTCAAGCATTTATTACAGACCATGGGTCATAAAAATCAATTTCATGGGTCAGGCCAATATTAAAGCAAAAAAGAAAATTAGGTAGAAAATAATTGTGTTACTCCTGTGTTTGAAACTTGCTTTATATAAATTTAAAGTGAGACACACATGTCACTGTGTCATGATATAAAATGCTGGTGGTAATCAAAGGTCTAAGTCCTTGATCTAAAACTGTCCCAGAGCCGAGAAGCCAAAGACTGCTGCTAAGACCTCTCTGCTACACTGACAAAAATGTTCTTCAATCGGGTGCAATTTTGCTCATTAGTAAAAAGGATATAAATTTCATTTATTGTTTTCAATATGACAATTTTTCAAATGTCACTGAGAAAAGTGACAGATTCAGAAAAAGTTATTTCCAAACTACAGTTGGGTCTTGTGAGAAAGGTTCTATATTGTTCAACATTTATAAGTTTTAGATTTGAATTTTAAATTTGAAACTGTGGCTTAGTGTTGGTAAACAAACTACAAGAAGAAAGTGCTTCAAAGACGACATGGTCATTCTATCAACATAAGTGTATATGAATATATAATTCACAAGCAATGGCTAAAATTTTAATATGCGTACCTTAATTATTCACCTTTATACTTGATACTTTAATTACAACCATCTGTAATGAGAGATCTGATGCCCGCTTCTGGGTTGTCTGAAGACAGCTACAGCATACTTACATATAATAATAAAATAAATAAATCTTAAAAAAAAAAAAAGGAGAGAGAATTCCCCAGGGAATGCACAGGAAATTACCCTGGAGAACACTAGCGGTGCTTTAGCCCCATCCATTATGGGCTCATGTCCTAAGAGGCCATCTGTGCCCATGGCTTTATCTCTCTCTTTGGTAAGTTTTACATTTTTCCTGCCAAGCAACTATAGTAGTTCATCAAAGTAGTGGCTTCAGGTAGGTGTGCCAGGACAGGTGATCCCGAAGATCCAAGTTCAGCAACTAGATCTTCCCTGAGGAAGTGGTCAGTGTGGACATTTGGCTGGAGTAAGAAGGTGCCTGCCTGTCTTGAGGTCAGAGACCATGACTCACAAAAGAGCTGTCCACTCGATGGCAGCCCCATTCTATCCAGAGACTGATAGTCCATCGGCCACCGTCCTGGCCAGGTGCCTGCAGTCTGGGGGGCAGAGGACACAGTGCACCAGGTAAGCAACACCTTCTTGAGCTTCAGACTATGCCCCAAGTAACCATGGAGGACTGGTCCCTGAGCCTAAGTGCCAGTCTCTACACCTTGACATCACTTGAGACCGCCAGTTCCTGATGAGGCTAGTGGGCTTCACGAGGAAGAGAGTGTCTGAGATCCCTGCAGAAGCCCAATGGTTACTACCCCATCCTCCAACTATCCTGTGCACTCGACACAGACGGGATCTGAGGAATGCTGGGATTGAGGCCTACTAATGAGTAGACCACCCGTGAGACAGTGTGATCCATCCTTAGAAACCCTGGTTCTGATCAAGTCCTCCCCAGACAGCCAACAATTTGGCCTGTCAGTTGTCTGCTGAGATTTGGTGACCGGGGCTGCTTGGTTGAAGCTGGGGCTTGCACTCTCTTCTTTCTGGGTTTCTTCTTTCCTTGTGTGTTAGCTCTTGCCCACCGTACCCACACTCTCTCGGGATCTGGAAGCCAATGGAAGAACTGCACTGGGGACTCTGGGGTCACAGAAGGCGGCTCTCAGCTTGCCTTCCTCATAGAGCCCCTCCTCCTACAAGATGATCTTTGTTGTCCTCTTTCACTGTGCCTCAAAACCCTTCATTCTAGTAATCCGTGATTGAGGCAGGTTGGCAATTAAAATTATCCAGGCTGGGTGGTGGTTGCACACGCCTTTTAATCCCAGCACTTGGGAGGCAGAGGTAGGTGGATTTCTGAGTTCGAGGCCAGCCTGGTCTACAGAGTGAGTTCCAGGACAGCTAGGGCTATACAGAGAAACCCTGTCTCGAAAAACCAAAATAAAATAAAATAATCCATCACACCTATTCACTGGAGTTTAAAAGTTGTCTGTAAACCATAGCAAGGCATAGTCTACAGCCAAAAAAAAAAAAAAAATCCTCAACAGTTTTCATCTTCTGTCTTAGGGTTTTATTGCTGAGAAGAGACACTGTGACCAAGGCAACTCTTATAAGGTCAATATTTAATTGGGGCTGGCTTTCAGGTTCAGAGGTTCAGTCCATTATCATCATGGTGGGAGCATAGCAGTGTGCAGGCAGGCATGGTGCTGTAGGAGCTGAGAGTCCTAAATCTTGATCTGAAGGCACTCAAGAGAAAACTATTTTCAAGCAGCTAGAGGAGTGCCTCAAAGCCCAACGCCACAATGACACACTTCTTCCAATAAGACCACACCTCCTTCTTCCTAATAGTGCCAGTCTCTGAGCTAAGCATATTCAAACTACCACATCATCCTTTCCAGTTTTGTTCTGCAATGCCCGTTTCCTTTTTCTCAGTACTCTGTGGTAATACTAATTTCTTTCCTCTCCACAGCCCTCACCAAACTTATTTTTTCTCCAGGTGTTTGTCACCTGCTGGGTCTGTGTCTGAATTTGCTGTTCTAAAGATCATCCCATGCCTAGCTTCTTGCCACTTGATTTCCATGTCATGTCCCCAGAGAAGCATTTCCAGTGACCCTCTCTGCTGTCGCAGAGTCACTTTCATCTGTTACTATGGTTACTTTTCATTATAATATTTATCACTGGATTAGATGGTATTTTTCAGTTACCTGATGATTATCATCTGTCTCTTCTTATTGCAATGTAAATTCATTGAATACAGAGTGCTTCTGTGCCTAGTATCCACATAGCATGCCACATTGGAGCTAGAACATTGCATAAAGTAATACTACAACATATTGTAGATGTGTAGTAATGATGTAACAAATTAGTGAAGAAAATAATAGAGGCCAGACATGGTGCCCACAACCGTAACTGTAGCTACTCCAGGGGCTGAAACAGGAATATCAAAAGCTCAAGTCCTACCTGAGCACATTAGCAATCTGAGAATGTAGTTCAATGGTAGAGCATTTGCTAGCCATTCAAACCCCATGTACTGAAAAAAAAAAAAAGCAAGCTCAATGAATGAATAGTAAGATTCTACCTAATTAGGAGTATTTATGGGACACCTAGTAGGAAAGTCTAGGAAGACCACATGGATCTGAGGTTTCCTGCCACCATTTGCTGAAGAAGGGAGGCCTCCTGCCAGCAGCAAGGTGAATGATTTGGAAGCAGATCCTCCTCCGAACAAGAGGCCAGGCTCTTGTTCCTCCATTAAGCCACTCCCACTGTCTTGACCCTTAGAGATAATATCTATTGATTGTTTTTCTAATCTCTCATTCTTTCTTTTAATTTTTCCACATTTGTCTGTATTTGTGTGAGGAGAGAGGAGGGTGCACGCCACAGTGTATGGGGTCAGCGAACAACCTGCTTCTATCCTCTCGATAAATGGACCCTGAAGCTCATGTCATCGGGCTTGGCAACAGGTTCCTCTATCAATCGAGTCGTCTTGCCAGCCCCTGAGTGATACTTTTAGGCCACTGTGTCTAGGGATTGTGTGTTGAATAGCTGTAGAGAGCTAAAACATTTATGAGTCTGGAAATGAAGATTTATCCCTGATAATTTCCTTTTCTCTCTATTCCCATATAAAAACCATCTAAGTATTTCCCAAGTTCTCCATTTCTTCCTGTCTCTTTCACTACAACTTGGTCCAAACTGCTGCCAGTGGTCACTCACATAGGTGTGTGACCTCTTAACTGGTCACCCCATGGCCTTAATCTGTGACTCAAGTGTTCTCTTCTAAGGATACACATTTCACAAAGTCCTCACTTCCCTGAAACTTTTGCTCAACCTGCATTAGAGACACGGCTCAGTTGATAGATTGCTGTAGTGGGAAATATTTTCCATTACAGATTGCTTGCCCATCATGCAAAAAGCCCTGGTTTTAGTCTCCAGCGCTGAATAAACCAGATCTGGGATTGTGACATTGTGACTATATATCAAGTTTAAGGCCAGCTTGTGCTACATGTGATCCTGGCTCAAAGGGGGGGGGGGAAGTAAATTATAATGAATGTGGATAAGTATTAATTTAGGTATCATCTTAGAGGCTACAGGGACACAGAAAAGATGCAATAAGAGGTCTTCAAGGTGGTTCATCAGATAAAGCCCTTGCTGTGAAAGTTTCACAATGTGAGCTGGATGCCCAGAACCTCCTTAAGGGTGTATTGTGCAATACTATTCCTGGGAAGAAGTGAACAGATGTTTACTCACCCCAGATAAGGAACCAATAACAGAACAAAGTCAGGATACCACCAAAGTCCAGCTTGGTGAGACGACTCATTTAAATTGAGGGTATTTACGAGATTATGGGTGAGGGATTACTTACAGGAGCAGAAATGACTCAAATACCACTATATTAACAAAGCCCACTCCAACCTTGGTGATAGCTCATGAAATCTGAAACCACTGAGTTCACTACACAACTTGCAGGCAGCTCAACAGACTATAAAGTGTCTCTTCAGGCAGTCAGAGTCTCCTCTAGGCAAAGACTGAGCTGCACCTTTTCTAAGCAACTTGAGTTGTCTGAGTCTTTTAGGCAGTGCAGCTGTTCTCTGCCTCTTCCTGGCATCGTGGCTGTCGGAGTCTCTCGCCATGCCTTCTGCTTAGGTATATACTTGAGGACTGAACTGGCTATTGTTTTCATTTCATTACGGAGATGTGACTGTGTGTCAGGGACTTGGGATAGCTAATCTTTAGATGTCAACTTCACTGCATCTGAAACTAAAACAAGTTGCTGGGCATTTCTATGAAGGTTTTCTCTCCCTCCCCCCTGTCTTTCTCTTTGGATTTTTTGAGACAGGGTTTCTTTGTGTAGCCCTGGCTGTCCTGGAATTTACTCTGTAGACCAGATTGGTCTTGAACTCTTGAACACTAAGCCATCTCTCCCGGTCTTGAAATCTGTCTGTCTCCGCCTCCCGAGTGCTGGGATTCAAGGCTTATCCCACCACCACCTGGTTTATGTATATATACATACATACACATATACATACATACATACATACACATATACATACATATACACATATACATACATACTTACACATAAACATATACATACATACATACACATATACATACACACATATACATACATACATATACACATATACATACATATATATACACATAAACATACATACATACACATACATATATATACATATATACATACACATACACATATACATACATACACATACATACACATATACATACATACACATACACATACACATACACACATATACATACATACATACATACATACACATACACATATACATACATATATACATACACATACACACATACATACACATACACATATACATACACATATACATACATATATACATACACATACACACATACATACACATACACATATACATACATACATACATATACATATACATACATACATACACATACACATATACATACACATACACATACACATATACATACATACATACATACACATATACATACATACATACATACACATATGCATACACACATACACATATACATACATACATACCTACACATACACATATGCATACATACATACACATATACATACATACATATACATGCATGCACATATACATACATACACATATACATACATACACATACACATATACATACATACATACACATACACATACACATATACATATACATATACATACATACACATACACATATAGATACATACATACACATACACATATACATACATACGTACACACATACATACATACATACACATATACATACACATATACATACATACATACATACATGCATGCATACATACACATACACATGCACATACACATACACGTATACATACATACACATACACACACACACACACACACACACACACACACACACACACACATATATATACTGTAGCTGTCTTCAGACCAGAAGAGGGCATTGGATCCTATTAGAGATGACTGTGAGCCACCATGTGGTTGCTGGGAACTGAACTCAGGACCTCTGGAAGAGCAGTCAGTGCTCTTAAGCGCTGAGCCATCTCTCCAGCCCTGTGAGGGCTTGTCTTGATGAGGATATTTACAGTTAGAAGATCCACCCTAAGTCTGGGTGACACCTCACAGCTCAGATAAAAGGACATTGGAGGTGGGAGGAAGACACTTTGCTTTTGCCTGCTTGTCCTCACTGGCAAGCCCTATCTCTTCTGTTGTTGTAGCATTCCTTAATCCTTATTTAGAACCAACCTCTTTGTGGTTCCAACATAGACCAAAGGCCAGTAGCTCTCCCAGAATTCTCCAGGCCTTCAGTGCCACACTGGGACTGCTGAGACACCCAGCTTTTTGGACTACAAACAACTATTGTACTCTCAGCCTCTCTAGTGTGCGAAAGTAATTATTGGACTACCTGGACAACATCCTGTAAAACACTGTAACAAGATTTATAGCTACATACTCTTTCTCTCTCTCTCTCTCTCTCTCTCTCTCTCTCTCTCTCTCTCTCTCTCTCTCTCACACACACACACACACACACACACACAGATGCTTGATTCTGGCCCTTTAGGGGAAACCCTGACTAACACAGGGAGGGGGATGTCTAATGGATCTGGTCAGTTCCAGGAACTTTCTGAAACCTTTGAGTTGTTTACTTCTTGAGAGTAACTCACTTCCCAGTAAAATGGAATGTTTCACCTCCCTTTAGAATATCCTGTGTCATTTTGTTTTTGTTTTTGTTTTTGTTTTTGGGACAGGGTTTCTCTGTATAGCCCTGGCAGTCCTGGAACTCACTCTGTAGACGAGGCTGGCCTTGAACTCAGAAATCTGCCTGCCTCTGCCTCCCAAGTGCTGGGATTAAGGGCGTGTGCCACCAATGCCTGGCTTATCCAGTGTCATTTTTAAATTTAAGTTTAAATTTTTTGAGAATTTCATATACAGGTATTTATATCATTCCCACCCTTCCTTCTACACCCTCCAACTCTTCCTTGTATCTTCTTTGCCCTCCTCAATTATTGACTTATTCTGGTTTAATTATAATTGTTCCATAAGCACATTACATATTGTGATGGCTATTCCTGGTTGTCGACTTGACTATATCTGGAATGAACTACAATCCAGAATTAGAGGGCTCACCTGTCATCCATATCTTGAAGCTGGAAGACACAAGTTCTGACCTGGGTCTTGGCATAGAGATCTTGAAGCATAGTGGCTCTGAAAAGCTTAAAGGAAGTACATACCTTTAATCCCAGGAGACTAAAGCAAGGAGATCTCTGAATTCAAGGTCAGCCCAGGACAAAATGAGTCCCAGATTCAGACATGGCACATACCTTTAATCTGGGCCATGCCTTCTGCTGGAGACCTACACAAGGACATTGGAAGAAGGAAGATTCACTCTTCTTCGCCACTTTCATTTACTTGCCAGCACATCTGTTGGAATCTACGTCTACAGAAGACCAGCTGAAACAACTAGCCTTGTGGGAGTGAGCAACTACTAGAATCTTGGACTTCCCACTCACAGCTGACCATTATTGGGGATGTTGGTCCACAGACTGTAAATCATCACAATAAATTCCCTCCATATAGAAAGACATTGCATATGTTCTGTGACTCTAGAGAACCCTGACATATATACATATATTAGCAACACTAAACTCAGTAAGTTAATATATATATATTAGTATATGTTAATATATTATTATATATTATATAATTATAATTATATATACTAATATATATTAACTTACTGGGTTTAGTGTTGCTAACATGTTTATGTATTTAGGGCTGTATACCTAAGGTTGTATAACCTGTCAGTAGCCTCATGCCTAGAAGACCCATTCTCCTTCCCTTTGAAGCTGTTGAATGACTGTAGCTCTTCATCTGGAGCTGCAACCTTGTGAGATTTCCTCCATCCAGAGGGGCATGTCAACCTGTTTTGTCGTTATGCTGGTCTTGTTTAGGCAGCCCTATTGTCAAGCTTTTATGGGTACAGCTTCCCTGTCATGTATAGAAGACATCAGGTCCCAGCAGATGCCCTGATCATCAAACTCATGTATTGTTTCAGCTTTTCCTTTGCAATGTTTCCTGAGCCTTAGCTGTGGGGATTTCACTGTAGATGTGTTAGTTAGGGTGGGTTACTGCACCAGCTGCTGTTCTCTGTTTTGATCAGTTGTAGATCTCTGTAATGATCTCCATTTGCTGCAAAAGAAGTTTTCTTTGGTGAGGGTCAAGAGTTAGACTTATCTGTGGACATAGGTATATGTATACAGTTAGAAATTATACTGGTTTGAGAAAGTGGCACTAGTAAAAGTTCCTCTAGGGAGTGTATCACTGTGAACAAATTAATGAGAAACTCAGTCACTGATGATGATGTATTGGCATTCCACTAAGAAGACGAGTTAAGAAGCCCTTACACAGACTGGAGAGATGGCTTAGCAGTTAAGACTGCTGTTCTGGAGGACCTGAGTTCAAATCCTAGCAAAAACATGGTGGCTCACAACCATCTGTAATAAGATCTGATGCCCTCTTCTGGGGTGTCTGAAGACAGCTACGGTGTACTTACATATAATAAATAAAATCAAAAAAAGAAAAAAGAAAGAAAGAAAAAAGAAGCACTAACCCTTGGTGTAATTTAACCAAGAGCAAGCCTAGATCGGACATCTCTATTTCTATCTCCCTTATGTCTTATGTCTTCCTGATGTTCCCTGTCTGTCTGTTGGTCTGTCTGTTGTCTGAGTCTAAATTTGTGAAACAATAGCTGCGTCGTCTCCAATATTTATGGCAAATGCTCCTTTTTGTTTCTTTGTTTTTGTTATTTTGTTTTGTTTTTTTGAGAGAGTTTTCTCTGTGTAGCCCTGGCTGTCCTGGAACTGTAGACCAGGCTGGCTTCGAACTCAGAAATCTGCCTGCCTCTGCCTCCCGAGTGCTGGGATTAACACTGCTTGGCACAGATTTTATAAGGTTTCTTTCAACCTAAATTTTCTGTTCCCAGCACTTATTATTATAACATGCATATACACATACTTTACTCTGGATCCAGGGGCATGAAAAAAGTACATAATTTAAGATCACAGCTATGCATTACCTTAGGTTGTAAAACTTAATTATATGGGACATCCAAGGTAAATAAAATTGGTTTTCATCACTCCCTTAAAGGCAGGTTAAACAACAGCCTGAGTACACAGTAGGATAGCAGGAGTCTTAAGTCTTAAGGGGCCTCACCATGTATTAGCTTTGGCCGTAAGGTCCAGCAAAAGTCCCAGTCTCTTGGGGTAAAAAGGTAGCTTCCCTCCAAGGTTTGTCTTGGAGGAAATGTCCACACAACAAAATGGAAGGAGAGAACCAACTGTACAACGTTACCCTCACTACTATTAAGACACACACACACACACACACACACACACACACTAAAAACAATAATAATTACAATAATTATTTAAAAATTAAAGAAGCAATGACTTCAGTTTTAGTAATAGTAAAAGTATAAAAGAAGCAAAGCCCTCTAGTTTGTTTTGTTTTAACACAGGATCTCACTTTGTAACCCATGCTAGACTCAACCCATGTAATCCTTCTGTCTCAGTCTTCTCAATGATGGAATTGCAGGTATGAACCGTCATGACAGATTTTTTTGTTTTTTTTTTTGAGACAGGGTCTTCCTACATCACC
The DNA here is from genome assembly GCF_947179515.1 of Apodemus sylvaticus. Classification (NCBI taxonomy): domain Eukaryota; kingdom Metazoa; phylum Chordata; class Mammalia; order Rodentia; family Muridae; genus Apodemus; species Apodemus sylvaticus. The sequence goes on along the minus strand of NC_067485.1, from coordinate 58,661,476 downwards.
TTGTCAAGCCAGAAAATAACTCTGTCAATTAGTGTTGTGTTTTATAAAAATATAAAGAGAGAAGGAATATGTTTGGTGGAGGTGCAGTCAGGTGTGGGGGAAGGGGAAAGGGGTGCCTCCTTGGGCCCATGCTGAGACATCCATACCCCTGAGGGACCAGCCACAGGACGGTATAGTATAGAGTTTGTTTAGGGAATGGGGAGGGGAGTTGGGAGGGTAGTAGAAATGGAGAAAGGGGAGAGGCAGGGGAGGGAAAGGGGGAGGGGAAGGGGAGGGGAAAGGGTGAGAGAGAGAGGTAGAGAGAGGGGAGTGGGACAAGAGGACAGTGCTCACTGCTAAGGGCGAGAAGGCAAGGGGCGGGGCAAGCAGCCCCTTTTGTACTGAGTCAGGCACACCTGGTTGTTGCCTGTGGCGGAGCCCAGACAAAATGCTAATAATTAGGCTAGCCTGGAATTCACAGAGATACTCCTTTCTGCTTCCTGGGTGCTGGGATTAAAGCTGTGTGCCACTAAGCCTGGCCTAGTTTCATCTGTTTTTCTTTGGGTGCACATGAGTACCCTCAGGAGCCAAAGAGGTTGAAGGGGGTGTTGGATCTCCTGGAGCTGGAGAAACAGGCAACCGTGAGAGTCCTGCTCAGACCAAGGAAGCTGAGCTACAAAGATTCTCAGAGGAGATAAGCGGCAAAGACTCTGAGACCAGACCAGCCTCCTGGGAGAAGCAGAAACCTGCAGAGATTCCTGTAAGAGATTTAGACCAGAGTCACTTGGAAAGGATACTCTCCAACCTTCTGACCTGCCTGCAGGCTGTGCAGTGTGCTCCAGGTTCCCAGCTTTTGTGACCCATCACCTATTCTGGGGTGGACTTTCGTGATATGCCTGTCTCTGAGTCATTTTGGCTTCTGTAAGTAACCCCTCACCCATACGTAACCAAAAAACCTCATTGGTTCACCAACTTGGACTCTGGTAGTATTCTTACTTTGGTCTGTTGGGAGTTCTCTATCTGGGTTTAGTAGACATTTGTGTTGTGTGTTCTCAGGAAAAGTTTTGGCACACAACAGGGTGCATGAATGTTCTAGAAAATGGAAGGCTTGGAGAAGTGTCTTTTGGATTGTTGGCTTTGGGTCTTCAGTCCTATAAAGTCTATTTTATTTACACAACAAAAGCCACCTGGCACGGTTTGGAAGGTACATATCCTTGAAAGTGTTGTGCATGGATTTTGTTACTTTTTAAAAGTTTTTTTTAATAGAACAAATATTCTTCACTGTATGCCCTTCATTGTGACTCCGTAGCATGATTAGGAGAGAATGTTTGTGCACTAAATGCACTATGTAAAATTTAACCATGAGTGAATTTTTTAACCAATGAAATTTAAAGGTTTCTTTTTTGGGGGGCTGGGGTGGGGATTGAGACAGGGTTTCTCTGTGTAGCCCTGGCGGTCCTGGAACTCACTCTGTAGACCAGGCTGGCTTCAAATTCAGAGATCTGCCTGCCTCTGCCTTCCAAGTGCTGGGATTAAGGCGTGCACCATCACTACCCGGCTATTTTAAAGGTTTCTATTTGTCTATTTCGAGACAGGGTCTCAAGTAAGCCAGCCAGGCTAGTAGTCTCCAGCTCCCTAAGCAGCTGAATATGACCTTGAATTTCTAAAGTTCCTGTTGACGCCTCCCACGTGCTACCGTTACACACTGGTGCCATCACTCCGGTTTGGAGGACTGAGCTTAGGGCTTTGTGCATGCAAGGTCATCACTCTTCAGAGTTATGACAGGCAGAGTTCTCCTGCTCTTCTAGAAAGACAGATTCAGATATAAACCTCTTTAACTATTAAAATTTATCTTGCCGGGTGGTGGTGGTGGTGGCTCCGCATGCCTGTAATCCCAGCACTCTGGGAAGCAGAGGCAGGCTGATTTCTGAGTTTGAGGCCAGCCTGGTCCTTTTTTGGAAAAGTTTTTTTTTTTTTTTCTGTCAAAGATGGCTAGTCTACCAAGGGCCAATAAATAGTTCATAAATCTCCCCAAACTTGCAGAACTCCCACGTGATAAAATTTGTATTTACATAAAGGCCCTTCTACAGTCCCTGAACTTGATGACCCTGAGCAGTTGGACCTCTTACCCTTTTCTTTCATTTCCTATTCTCCAATTATAAATGAGCCAATTAATTAGATTATGAGATAATTAATGGAATGCACACAGCTACCACCCATGTCAGAATAGAAGCTAAGTGGACTCCCTGCCTTTGTGTACTTCCTGCTTGGTTTGGGTTGCATCAAGCCCCTGTCACAAAGAGAAATACCCTTGCCAGGGTTTTATCATGTTGTTTGCGTGTTTCTTTGTACAAAAGCAAGAATAATCTTTTCCAACACCTGGCATGAGAGAGACCTTAGGTTCCATCTCCAGTAAAAACAGGTAGAATGGAGTGAAACCTTACTCTTAGAACTGGATGTACACTGACTGGGTCTCAGAGTAATGCACAGAGATAATGGAAGAAAGGAACTACTAAGGGACAGCAGAATAGAGTGGGGATTGTACAGGTGGCTGTGGGCCTTGGCACAAATGCAGTACACTTACACGCATGTATATAAACCACTTGTGCACATAAAATAAAAATAAATCTTTAAAGAGTACAATACAGAGCCAGGTAGTGGTGGCGCACATCCTTAATCCCAGCACTTGGGAGGCAGAGGCAGGTGAATTTCTGAGTTTGAGGTCAGCCTGGTCTATAGAGTGAGTTCCAGGACAGCCAGGGGGTACACAGAGAAACCCTGTCTCGAAAAACCAAAAACCAAACCAAACCAAACAAAAAAACAAACAAACAAAAAAAAACCAGAGCCAGCATGGTGGTGCACACCTTTAATCTCAGTGCTCAGTAGGTAAAAGCAGAGGCAGAGGTAGGTGAATCCCTGTGAATTAATGACCAGATAGTCTAAAGAGTGAGTTCCAGGACAGCCAGAGCTGTTACACAAAAACCCCAACCCCAACACCCCCCAAAAGGATACAAAACAGAAAAAAAAAAGAAGAAATCAAAAACTGAAAAGAGATGTGGTAATGTAGTTCTTGAATCCCAGCACTTAGGGGGCAGAGGCAAACAAAGTTCCACCCCTCATGCCAGCACCCTCCAAATGCTGGGGTGACAGTCATAAATTCTAAGTGCCGACGTGTTTTGAACTTACACCTGCGAATTTCATGAATTCTTAGATTTTGTTAGTTTGTTTTTACAAATAATTGTTTAGCTTTGGTTGGATTTAAGCTCATGAAAATCTGCCTGCCTTTGTTTCTGGGGTCTCCGCCTCTTTCTCATAATATCTCAAGACTAACTGAGAACTTATTATGTAGCTAAGGATGAGCCTTGAATGCCTGATTTCATGCCTTGAGGTTCTCACTCTACTGCCTTTGATAGTTTGGAACTCACAGAAGTCTGTGTCTGCCTCAGTTTCCCTAGTGCAGGGAATAAAGGCCTGTTCCATCATGCCTGCTTTTGTTTGTTTGGGGATTGCCCCCATACTCTGGAATTTGAAATATTTGCCCGGTACCCTCAGATCAAGGAGTTTAAGTCATACGAATGAATTCAAAGGTAGAATTGTTTTTGGATTTATTTCATGTTGTACTGTTGTTTTACCCACATGTATGTCTGTGTCCTGCTGGCATGCCTGGTACCTATGGAGGTCAGAAGATGTCATCAGATCCCTAGAGACTGGAGTTGTCAGATGCCACGTGGGTGCTGGAAACTATCACATGCCCCTCCTCAAGAACAGCAAACACATTTAATACTGAGCCACCTCTCCAGCCTGGGTAATTTAATCTGATTATGGACTTTGTTTCTAGGTGAGGGCCTTTAGAGCTATTATGATTGGACAACATCTTTCGCATTGAGACCCCTGGATGCATTCCTGTGGCTTTATAAGGAGAGGGAAAGTGACCCTGCACACTTCCAGTCCCCATTCTCTCAACTCCTCCCTGGTGGTTCCTTGATTTTGGAACTGATATGGTAATTTCTTAAATGTAAATGCTGTTGAGTGGTGGTAGCTGTGCAGCCCTTTAATCCCTGCACTCTGGAGGCAGAGGCAGGCAGATCTCTGAGTTCCAAGGCCAGCCTGGTCTGCAGAGTGAGTTCCGGGACAGCCAGGGCTACATACGCAGAGAAACCCTGCCTTAAAAAAACAAAACATTTTTTTTTCTTTTAAGATTACTTTACAGTTTTTAGAATGGTGTTGTTGGTGGTAGTGATGATGATCTACAACAGTACATGTATGGAGGTCAGAAAACAACTGTGTGAATCCATTCTTGTGTATCCTGTGGGGTCCAGTGATCAATTGCAAGTCACCAGGCCTAGAGCGATTGCCACTGGGATCCTTTATGAGGTTGGCCATCTGTTAAATAATGGTCCATTATATTGTTTGTTTGCAGTGCTGAGGATCAAAGAAGAACCTCCCATGTGCTAAGCTTTAAGTACTGCATTTATGTAATTTATTTGGGAGAAAATATTTGTAAATTCCAAAATTATAGTAACATTAGGTTATTTCATTTTTCTTTTGTTATCTTTTTTTGTTTGTTTGTTTTGGATTTGTTTTTTTTTTTTCTGAGACAGGGTTTCTCTGTATAGCCCTGACTGTCCTGGAACTAACTCTGTAGATCAGGCTGGCCTCGAACTCAGAAATCCGCCTGCCTCTGCCTCCCAGAGTGCTGGGATTACAGGCATGCGCCACCACCGCCCGACTTCTTTTGGATTTTTGAGACAGATCCATGTGCCTCTGTCCCGAAAGTGCAGGGATTAAAGGTGTATACCACCATCACCACCCGGATCTTACTTTTTGACATATTTTGTATAGCTCTGTCTAGGTTGGGACCCATTGTGCACTTGTCATGCTGCTGCTGAGTTTTCCCAAGTATTTGGAAAATAGGCATATGCCGTCAGACCTGCCAATAACTTTTTCTTTATAAAAAGCTGAGTGTGTCCGTGATGGATGGTTTGTATATGCTTGGCCCAGGGAGTGGCACTACCAGCATGTGTGGCCTTTTTGGAGTAGGTGTGTCACTGTGGGAGTGGGCTTTAATACCCTAGTCCCAGCTGCCTGGAAGCTAACATTCTGCTAGCAGCCTTCAGGTCCAGATGTAGAACTCTCAGCTCCTCCTGCACCATGCCTGCCTGAACACTGCCATGTTCCTGTCTTGATGATAATGGACTGAACCTCTGAACCTGAAAGCCAGCTTCAATTTAAATGTTGTTCTTATAAGAGCTGCCTTGGCTGGGGATGGGAAATGGTTTTCAGAGGGGAAATAAGGAAAGGGAATAACATTTGAAATGTAAATAAAGCAAATATCTGATAAAAAAGGAAATAAAAAAAAAAGAAAAAAAAGAGTTGCCTTGGTCATGGTGTCTGTTCATAGCAGTTAAACTCTAACGAAAACTCCCAGAGGGAGGGAGGGAGGGAGGGAGGGAGGGGGGGTTATACTTCTGCCAGGTTGCCAGCAGAGTTGCTGCTTTGTACCATCAGTTCAAATATAAAACCAGTTTAAAAGACAAAACATTTTGTAACATTATTAAATTTTTTTCTTAAAAAACCATTCTGGCTATGTAACTCAGGCTGGCCTGAAATACTGGGATTTTACTGGTACAACATCACATCTTGCTATAAAAAAAATTTTTTAACCTAGGGACCACTGAAAATGGCTTTAGAAATTCCCAGGGGTCGAGGCAATGCACTTAAAATCCCTGGTAGTGAGGGAAACCAGCAGAGTGTTAGTTACCGCGGTTATAATCCCATGACAAGAGGTAGGTGGGAGAGGATCATGGACTAAAGGCAGTTTCATCTGTACAGGGGGTTTGAGGCCAACCCGGGCCACCTAAGACCTTATCTCAAGGAAAAAAAAAACCTACAAAATCAAGTGCCAAGAGATTGGTAGATTTCATCATGTCTGGGAATAGGATTTGATTTTGAGACAGGCTGTCACCATAGAGGAGGAGGGACTGGACTTCCTATGCTAATGTCTGGGCCTCTTAAATACTGTGATTACAAGGTGAAATCAACTTAACTTCGGCCCTGGGCACCCGAAGACAGGGTTTTAAGTCAACTTTAAAGGATTGGCAGCGATTGGAAGAAGACTGGAGGTAAAATGGACCTGCTCTCTATTGGAAAGGTAATTAAATAACAAAGGTGTGTGTTTGCTTGCTTTTCTCTTGTGTTTATGAAGCAGTGATATGTAACTATCACCTGCTTTTCTCAGCACCATCTTTTCAAAGCGGGAGTTTAAAATATCCAGAGATATTTAGGTCGTTGAATTTGTCTGAATGTAAAAATAAGAGGCAGGTATGATGGCTTACTGGGGAGGCTGAGGCAGGAGAATTGCTAGTGCAATGCCAGCCTGGCCTGTAAAAGCCAGGCCTTCAAGAGTCCCCAGCTAGACACAGTCTCAAAACCACAAAACCACATATAAATAAAACAGGGAGACTCCCCCTCCAGTGTGATTAGAATAACAGTGGTTTCCAAATTCGGGTACTGCACCCCTTTGAGCTCAGGGAACTGCGATTGCCTCATTGACAAGTAGGCTGGACGATGAATTACTTTGTCAATTGATTACATGGGCTTCGCGATTCTCGAAGGATGGCTCCCTGCGCTTGCCGTAACCTGGACTGGACCATTGCATCCTGCGGGTGTGTGAGTGCAAGAGGCTGAGCAAGAGAGGAGTGGAGGGCGTGTGTCGGGCAAAGCCCGGAGCCCCGGAGGACGACTGCCTCCCGGAGCCAGCCACCTGCCCGTCCTCCTCCCCCGACCTCGTCGCGCCTTGCCGCAGCGGCCTTGTCTGCAAGGCTCCCTCGGGAGCAGGTGAGTGGCGGCGCCTTGCTCCGGGCACCCCCGTGGCCCTGGGGCGGTGGCGGTGGCCGGCCGGGGAGGCGGCCTCGGCGCACAGTAATGGCAGCGCTGTGAGCCGGGGAACGCGAGCTGACAGCCGCCGCCGCCGCCCACCCTCCGAGCCGGGGGCTTCGTCCTTCACGCCTGCGGGTTGCCTCCCTCCCCGGGCCCCTGCCCTCGCCCTGCTTCTGCAGAAGGTAACCTCATTGAAAGCTGGGGAGCCCGCCCGCGGGTGCAGGGAAACTTCCCTTCCCGGCGAATGGGTGGCGGGGATGGGGCGACCTGGCGGAGGGGAGCGGGCTGAGAGCTGGAGGCCCGGCAAGATGGTGTCCTGTGAGTGACCTCGGCTTCCCAGACTGCTGACCCTTAAGCCCGGCAACCCCTGGACCAGATCCTGGGCCTCCCGGATCCACTGCCGGCCGCCCCTCCCTCGGCCTCATTTTCCTCCTAAGGAGGGAAGGTGAGAGTGTGCTCTCCTGCTTACATTTACGTGTGCGCACACAGAGACCAAAGTCTCTGTAGAAGGGGGTAGCATCTATCTCAGATACCCTAGCCACGGGTATTTTCACTTTTGTTTCCGCAGACAGTGAAGATTGATAGCTTTGGGGAGGAGTATTCTATGTGCATGTTACACCTCTTGCTTCAACACTTATGGGCTGGTGAAATACGAGCCTCAGATTCTCTCCAGTACTTGTTTATAGACTAGAGCCTAAACCCTTCCCTACCATTATGTGCGTGCAAGTAGAACATCTTTTGAGTTTGCATTGTTACTATAAGTTATCCCTGTCCTCCTTGGTTACTATTATTGGAGGATGGCTGTAGCCTCTAAGTTTCAATTTGAAGATAAGACATAAAACTACTGAGTTGCGGATGTAGTTCAGTGCTGCACTTGGACTAGCATGCAAGAAGCCCTGAGTTCAACTTCATCGCCTTCTGAAAAAAAAAAATGTGTGTGTTGCTTATTGACTTTTTAATAGAAAATATTTTTCTTGCCCTAGAACTTACCTCAAACCCACATTCATAACACAATATGGGAGATCACTCTATTTCTTTTATCTCCTGTGTCATTCTAAGACACAAAAGTGATCTAACTAGCTTAACTTTGAATCATTTACCCATATACAATATTTGGAATTCCCGTTCCTTTCCTTTCCTTTTTTTTTTTTTTTTGCTTTTCAAGTCAGGGTTTCTCTGTAGACCAGGCTGGCCTTGAAATCAGAAATCTGGCCGGGCAATGGTGGCGCATGCCTTTAATCCCAGCACCTAGGAGGCAGAGGCAGGTAGATTTCTGAGTTCGTCTCAAAAAGCAAAAAAAAAAAAAAAAAAAAAAAAAAAAAAAAGAAGAAGAAAAAAGAAAGGAAAAAAAAAAAGAAATCTTCCTGCCTCTGCCTCCCAAGTACTGGGATTAAAGGCTTGAACCACCGCTGCCCTGCTGGAATTCCCTTTCCAAGGAGTTGCAAATGAATTAACCATTGTGTACTGTTTTAAGAGTTATTACCCTCGTGACTTGTGGGAAGGTTTAGTGTTTGTTTTTTGGGTGGTTACTTGCTTGTTTTGTTTTTTGAGACAGGGTCTTTAATATGCAGCCCTGTCTGTTTGAGGTTCTCTGTGTACACCAGGGTGGCCTCAAACTCTCAAGACATCCATCTGCCTCTGATTCTCTAGTACTGGGATTAAAAGCATGTGGAATCACACCCAATTCTTTAACTGTTTTGCTGTATAATCCTAATTGGTCAAGTACTCACTGTGTAGCCCACCTCACCTCACATTCTTGGGAGTCCTAACTCAGAAGGTGCTGGGGTTACAGATGGCTCCATCAGGCCCTGCTTTCTTTAATTTTCTTTATTTTATTAGTATATTAGTCTTTTAGTTTTTCATCATGCACAATTGAGCATCGAATGTGAAATCTGTTTTCTTTTTCTTCCTTCCTTCCTCTTTTTTAAAAAAAAGATTTTATTTATTTATTATATATTGTATATATACAATTGTCTGAAGACATTGTAGATGTCTTCAGACACACCAGAAGAGGGCATCAGATCTCATTATAGATGGTTGTGAACCACCATGTGGCTGCTGGGAATTGAACTCAGGACCTCTGGGAGAGCAGTCAGTGTTCTGAACCACTGAGCCGTCTCTCCAGCTTCCTCCTTCTTTCCTTTTTTTTTTTTTTTTTTTTTTTTTTTTTCCCCTTTGGTTTTGGTTTTGGTTTTCAGGACACTGCTTCTCTGTGTAAAAACCCTGGCTGTCCTGGAACTCATTCTGTAGACTAGACTGGCTTGGAACTCTTGATATGCCTGCCTCTGCCTCCTGAATAGTGAGAAAGGTGTGTGCTGGTATTAAAGGCATGTATCAGCAAGGTCTGCCTACATCTCTGCTTTCTTAGAGCTTCAATTCTGGCTGAGATGGTGAGATGTAGATAAGAAACCAGTAGAATTGAGCTCTGTAGGAAATGAGGAATTCTAACCATTGGGAAAAGTTGTTTTGGTCGCTGTGGTTTAAAAGGGTCTCTCTCTGGTGACCTTTGACATACTTAAAGAGGCCAGAAAGAACCGGTCTGGAAGTTCTAAAGAAACTCTCTGGAAATGCAAATGAAAAGCTTTAGGAGGGAGTCCTGCCCTTTGGTAGCAGCTCTGCAAGGGAGAGACCTTTGGGCCTGAGTTTGGTTTTTAAAACATTTCAAGTTTTAGAATTTGAAAGCAGATAGTAGTGGTTTGATTTACATTCTTTTGATATCAAAAGACAGAGCCCCAGGGGTCAGAGTTGTGACCCTAGAACCTCAAAGATCCAGTAACTAGGTTTCCCAGCCTGTTGAAGGTACTTGTTGTACATGATAGAGTTTGGAAGAGTGAAATTGTTGGAGGTGGGCATCTCTTGAGTTTTAGGGCTCATCGGGAGGGTGATGGTATCGTATACAGGGTTGAGGTAATTTTATGTAGGATTGAGTTGGATTAGGTGTCTGGAGTTGATTTAGTTCAAGTGTTAGATTTAATGCCAAGGTGGAAGAGTCATTCAGTTTGCTTCTCAGTTTGAAGTGATTTTCAAGCACCAGCTCTGGTCCCGACAACTGGGAGAGTGAAAAATTAGACAAATCTGTGTCTTCATGAAAAGTTCAGAAAGAAACATGAATAGAGGAGTTTTATCAGTCTTGTTAACTAGTGGCCCATTTCCAAAGATACATTTTTTAACTAGGTGTGTAGAAATGGAAGCACACCTTACTTGGACACATTGACAGTATTTTAAAAGTTACAAACAAGCTGGACAGTTGGTCCCACACACCTTTAATCCCAGCACTTGGGAGGCAGAGGCAGACAGATCTCTGAGTTCGAGGCCAGCCTGGTCTACAGAGTGAGTTTCAGGACAGCCAGGACTACACAGAGAAACCCTGTCTTGAAAAAACCAAAACCAACCAACCAACCAACCAACCAACCAAATAAATAAACAAAGTTACGTACAAGCCGGACGGTGGTGGCGCATGCCTGTTGTAGAAAGTTCTTCACAGGATCAAGCCCTGGCTGGAACTTATCTTACCAGACTTAACTGGTTGGATAAAATTGAAGGAAATGCTAGGTCTGCTAGCTCTGGCCTGTGATTCATTCTAGCTACATCAGAGTCTTAAGTAGAAGGACAAACCCAGGACCTGCCCAGGATACAGGTTAAGTTCCAGGTCAGTTGCAATTTAGCATACCTTGTTTTAAAATTAAAAACAGTGGGGCTGGGCAGTGGTGGCCGCATGCCTTTAATCCCAGCACTTGGGAGGCAGAGGCAGGCAGATCTCTGAGTTCAAGGCCAGCCTGGTTTACAGAATGAGGTCAATGACAGCCAGAGCTACACAGAGAAACCCTGTCTCAAGGAAACAAAACCTAACAAAACAAAAATTGTAAGTAAATAGATAGTAAGAAGGGGCAGGGATATATCTTACTACTAAAGTGGCATGTGGTCTGGGGTTCTATTCCCTATTCCCAAGTACTGCACAAAAACAAAGAAGAGTGGGGATTTGGAGTGTTGGGAGTTGGGAATTAGTTCAGTGGCACATTTAACCTAGGCCTGCTTATTAGGCAATTACAAGAGATTGGTGCTTGAGATGAATAGCTGGCTGTCATTTGTTTGTCTTTTGACTTTTTCTTTCTTTCCTTCCTTCCTTCCTTCCTTCCTTCCTTCCTTCCTTCCTTCCTTCCTTCCTTCCTTCCTTCCTTCCTTCCTTCTTTTTTCAGGCAAGGTTTCACTGTCTAGCCCTGGCTGGCATGGGACTCTCAGGGAGCTAGCTACCTTTTTAGGTTTTTTTGCCCCCCCTCCCCCCCAGACAGGGTTTCTCTGCGTAGCCCTGGCTGTCCTGGAACTCACTTTGTAGACTAGTCTGGCCTCGAACTCAGAAATCCGCCTGCCTCTGCCTCCCAAGGGCTGGGATTACAGGTGTGCACCACCACTGCCCAGCGAGCGAGGCCTCTTTAGTCTACCTAGTTCTGGGATTAAAGGCTGTGTGCCACCATCCCAGGCCTGAATTCATTCTCATTAAATAATCTGTTCAGAGTAATCTAAATCTTAGTAATGTATCATGTTAAAATGAAGAAATGGGCATAATTCATGTTTTAAAACATCCAATCTGGAGATGTGGTCGGTAGCCTGTTTGCCTAGTGTGCATGGAGACCCGAGTTGGATTACTAACACTGCTAAGCAGGCCTGTCTATAATCCTAGCATGGGGGAGGTGGAGACCAGATAGAAATTCAAGGATCTGAGATACTTAAGACCTGATCTCAAAAAAGAAAACAAAAAGCATGAGATACCTTTGATGTCACTCCTTTATATTTAACTTGTAATTGGAACAGACTTATTAGGATATTCTAACCCTGATGTCTTAGGACAGTTACCACTGCTGAGATTTTTTTTTTTTTAATTTTTATTATTTATTTATTTATTTATTTATTTATTTTATTTATTTTGAGACAGGGTATCTCTGCATAGCCCTGGCTACAGGCTGGCTTCAGACTTAGATCTGCTTGCTTCTTCTCATCAAGTCCGTGCCTGCCTAAGATTCTTAAGTTTTCTTTGGTGTTTTGAAACTTGGCTTCTTCTATCATACCTTGATCTGGAACTTACTGTGGGATGGGCAGTAGCCCTGATCTCCCCCTCCTTCCACTTCTGAAGTAGGGTTACTGAGCACTCTGCTACACATTGTCTCTGTGGTTGTGTTTTGCTCTCTTGGAATGTTGTTCACTACTTTGAATTCTCTCAGCTGAGGGAGACAAGTATTCTAAGTTGTTTTAAACTTTTGTTTATTTTTTAATTTGAGACCTGGTCTTGCTGCACAGCCCAGGCTAGCCTAGAATTCATTGTATATCCTTGCCTAGCCTCACACGCATGCTCCTCCTGTTCTCAGCCTCTGGAGTGACTGGGCTACCGCTGTGTGCAAACAGATGCTTGCAGAGTTGTAATAATTTGAACTTTCAGTTAGTTGATTTTTTTTTTTTTTTTTTTTTTGGAGACCGCTCATCCTTTTCATTCTCTCCCCTTCCCTGGTCGTGTGTCGTTAAGGCTGGCCTCAACCTCAGCCACTCGTGCCGCCACACATGATTTTATGACCTTTGGCCAGGTATGCACTCTCACCAACTAAGCTGCATCCCACACTCAAGATGGTTCTTCACTAAAAACTAGTCCACATTGGACTTCTTGTTACTGCTATTATCTTTTTCTCTTTTTGTTTTATACAGGAGATTAAAGAGTCAGTTTCTAGCTCAGAGAAACAATCTTTGAGAAAATAGTACTTCTTGAAGTATTAGACACACCAGTGACATTAAATGTGTCGTGTTTTATGCTTAAAACTCTAAAATGTGCAGGTGTTAATGTCCAATTTGAAGGTTCCAGTTAATCAAAGGATTTTCTTTTATAGACTTAAACATTTAGTGTTAACCATTGTTAGTCATTATAGCCTTATTAAAATGACAGAATTTTTCATAAAAACAGGTTGACAGGCCGGGCGGTGGTGGCGCACGCCTTTAATCCCAGCACTTGGGAGGCAGAGGCAGGCCGATCTCTGAGTTCCAGGACAGCCAGGGCTACACAGAGAAACCCTGTCTCGGAAAAAAACAAAACAAACAAACAAACAAACAAAACCTAGGTTGCCAGCTTATTATTTTTTATTTTTCTAGTCTGTTATAAGTTTAAGTTTAGTTACATATCCAGCATCCTTTGGCAGTCTAGAATACACTAAATATTTAATAAGTATCTATTAAGTCAGTGAAGTCTTTGTTCTAATGTAAGCTTTTTTCTTTTCTTTCTTTCTTTTTTTCTTTTTAAATCTGGGTGTGTGGTGGAGGGGAGTGCCTGATAAGGCCTGAATCTCTGAATGGACTGGCAGTTTAGCAACTTACACACCATTATTTGCATTTATATAACTTGCATTTCAAGGAAGGAAATGCTCAACGTGTCATATCTGTAAATTTTGTTTGAAAGAAAGTATTATAGACTACTTATATTTAAAAAAAAATTGGAACAATTTTTTTTTTTCAAGACAGGGTTTCTCTGTGTAGCCCTGGTTGTCCTGGAACTCACTCTGTAGACCAGGCTGTCCTCAAACTCAGAAATCCGCCTGCCTTTGCCTCCCAAGTGCTAGGATTAAAGGTGTGCGCCACCAACTCCCGGCTATACTACGGAGTTAAGACAGGAGAATCACAGAGAATCACGTCAAGTTGAAATGACTGTTCCCAGGCTACATAGCTAGACTCTTTCTCTCCTCCTCTCCCTCCTCCCCCTCCACTTCCCCCTCACAAACATACATACATACACACACACACACACACACACACACACATATACACGAGGGGGGGGGAGGAAGAGAGAGAGAGAAGGGGGGGAGTTAGGACTGGGATATTACCCAGTGGTACAGTATTTTCTACCTGTATGAATTTCTGGATTTGGTTTCCCAGCGCTGTCAAGACCAGATGATAACATTGGTACAATACTAGTAAATAAACAGATGTTTCGAATTTCCAGTTTTGTGCTTATATCCTTATTCTTATTTCAAGATTCCATCCAAGATCAGCATTATGTTTGGTTGAGTCTTCTCAGTGAGAGTTTTTCCTTTTTGACCTTCAAGCTTGTGTGTGATAAATGCAGTCAGTCATTTTGTAGAATCTCTTCCAATTTTGAGTTTGAGTGTCTTCTATTTCCATAGAGGAAAAGAGGTCTTGTTTTCAGTGTCTGCTGAGCTAGAAGGAGTCCCAGGCACTGTTGGCCTCTCGACTCCAGGGGCTGGGACCGGGACCGGGACGGGTCTGAGGCCCTGCTCCTTCTTGTTTGCCTCACTTGCTTTGTTTTTGTGTGTATGAATGTTTGCCTGTCTGCATGAGTTTGCACCACATGCTTGCCTGTCGGATCCCCTGGAACTAGGTTACACATGGTCATGAGCCACCGTCTGGATTCGGGAATTGAACATGTGTCCTCAATTGCTGAACCATATTTCCAGACCCAGTAAAATTTTAAATAGAAAATATAGGCATAAAGTAAGAAGAAGTTAGAAAGCATACTGATTTCAGCAGTAGTACAGTTTTGTCTTTTTAAAAGATGAATGAGAGGTTAGGAAAATAAGATTTCAGAGAAGACCAGAGGCTACCTCAGCTCTGTACAGTACATTTGATATGGATTTTTAAATGTTGCCTTTTGTATTTTATACTTTTAGATGGAGAGAATGTAGGATCAGCTAGGTAGGCTTACACTGGGGGTGGTGGGGTTACGGTGGGCTCCACAGCCTATGGAGAGTAGTGCTTGTAAATACATCTTTATAAACATTAGCTCATTTCTGAGACCCATGCTTTTTCTCTTTTTAACAACTACATTTGCTTATGTGTATTCATGTGCAGTCATGTCAGACGGCCTTGTGGAGGCTGTGAGAAGGACACCTTGAGTCACTTCTTTCCATCATGTGGCAATCCAGGGGTTGAGCTCACACTGTTGGGCTTGGAGACAAGTCTCTGCCCTTTGACCCAAGTCACCAGTTCAAAACCTACTTTCCTTATGTCTCATGTCTAATAGACCCTTTCTTGGCCAGGCTAAGATTCTTTCTATTGAGAGAAAAAGAAAGAGAGAGGAAGGGAGAGGGGGAGGGAGAAGGCGAGGGGGAGAGAGGTCCTCTGTCTCTTTCTTTCTCATGGAGTTTTACTCAAGAGCCCCCTCGGCCTGCACCACCATCTCTAGTTCTGTAAGTGGCACATGGAGAGGGCTGCATGAAACACAGGAACACAGTGGAAGCCAGATTCAAACTTTGTCTGCTAATATGTGTGAATGGTAGGCTCTTTATCTTCTTTTTTGTAGACAATCTTGGATTGGATTCAGTAGGGCCACCTATGCCAGGAAAGTGTGTTACTGCTGACAATTACATGCTCAGCCAAGTCTGTCTGTTTTTATTTTTATTTTTTAGTATTTATTTCTTCTTTAGCGTAACACATGTAAGATTTTTAAAGAAGTGAGAAAGAATTTCCTAGTGTAGAGAGTATGGGGCTCAGAGGAATTATTTCTGGTGTTTGAAGACAAGGACTCACAGAGACTAGGCCATCCTCAAACACACCATGGCTAAGGATGGACTTCTGTACCCGCTTTCCAAGTGCCAAGATTGCAGGCAGACTCACCAAGTCAGAATTTTATCCTTTAAAACAGAGAGAATAATAGTATCCAAGTAAGGCTTATATGTATGTATATAGTAACAGTTTCTGAAGTAGAGGTGGTTGATAAGGTTGTTACTGTCACAGTAAATGGTTCTATAATGGAAACTATTAAAGTTGCTGAGTGTCCCTCTGGTTGAAAATCGGTATCTCTGTATCTGTGTGCATCTGTTACTGAGGATGGCTGCAAGGCCCTTGGGTTTGGAAGGGAAGTATTCTACCACAGAGTTACACCCTTAGTCAGATTGCTTTGTATAGCTTGATGTGCAGGACTGCTTACTATTTTTACTGGAAAATTGTCGGTCATTGATGATTCTGGTTTGTTGTTGTTTCGGGTTTTGGTTTTCAAGACAGGGTCTCACTGTATAATGTATAGCCCTGACTGTCCTGAACCTCATTATGTAGACCAGGCTGACTTTCAACTCACAGATCACCTGCCTCTATCTTTCTTAAAGGCATGTGCACTATATGCCTGGTTAGTTTGTTTTTGTTTTTTTGTTTTTGGTTTTTTGGATTTGGGTTTTTTTTTTTTTTTTTTGGTTTTTTTTTTTTCGAGACAGGGTTTCTCTGTGTAGTCCTGGCTGTCCTTGGAACTCACTCTGTAGACCAGGCTGGCCTCGAACTCAAAAATCCGCCTGCCTCTGCCTCCCAAGTGCTGGGATTACAGGCTTGTGCCACCACACCCGGCTTGGATTTGGTTTTTTTGAGACAGGGTTTCTCTGTATAGCCCTGGCTGTCCTGGAGCTCACTCTGTAGACCAGGCTGGCCTCAAACTCAGAAATCCGCCTGCCTCTGCCTCCTAGAGTGCTGGGATTACAGGCTTGTGCCACCGCCGCCCGGCTGCCTGGTTAGTTTTAATTTTTAAAAATGTACTTACTGTTTGTTTAATGTGTGTCTTAGTTGGGGGTCTCTATTCCTGCACAAAAAATCACGACCAAGAAGCAAGTTGGAGAGGAAAGGGTTTATTCAGCATACACTTTCACATTGCTGTTCATCACCAAAGGAAGTCAGGACTGGAACTCAAGCAGGTCAGGAAGCAGGGGCCATGGAGGGATGCAGAGGCCATGGAGGGATGTTTCTTACTGACTTGCTCAGCTTGCTTTCTTATCACCAGTCCAGGGATGGTACCACCCACAGTGGGCCCTCCCACCCTTGATCACTAACTGAG
Organism: Apodemus sylvaticus; assembly: GCF_947179515.1. NCBI lineage: Eukaryota > Metazoa > Chordata > Mammalia > Rodentia > Muridae > Apodemus > Apodemus sylvaticus. The sequence goes on along the minus strand of NC_067485.1, from coordinate 58,644,813 downwards.
AAAATGCCTTACAGCCGGATCTCGTGGAGGCATTTCCTCAAAGGAGGCTCCTTTCTCTGTGATAACTCCAGCTTGTGTCAAGTTGACACACAAAACCGATCAGTACACTGTGTATGGGTGTTTTGCCTCCAGGTATGTGTGTGTGTGGTGACCACAGAGACCAGAAGGTGTTGGAGTCCCTCAAACTGAATTTATAGGTGTTCGTCAGCCACAAGTGGGTTCTGGGAATTGATCTCATACCCACTAAACAACAGGCAATAACTGCTGAGCTTGTCTCTCTCCAGCCTGTGTTTATTATCTATATGTGTAGACGTGTGTTAAGGCTATGTGCATGTGAGTGTAGGTGCCGTGGAGGCATCAGATCCCCCAGATCCGCAATCATAGGTGGTTATGAGCTGCCTGACCTGGGCATTGGGGACTGAACTGCAGCCTCAGAGGGGCAGATAATGTTGAAATGATTCTCCAGCACCCTCTCCTGGTTTTTATGTAGGAGAGAGCCTGGTTTTGTAGCCCAAGTTAGAGTCAAAACATCTTCCTCTGTTGTTGTGACTTCAGGTATACTGGGAGCTCTAGTAGAAAGTTTTGTGTTTTAAGATTTGTTATTTAGGTTTTATGTATGAGTATGTATGCATGTGTGCTGTGTGTATTCCTTCTGCCTACAGAGGACAGGGCGGTGGAGTCCAGGAAACTGGATCTGATTCAACCATTGAGTAGACCATGGAAGGACAAAGCAGACAAATTTCAGATTTATGTGCTATAGGATGTGTCAATGTATTCTTTACCCACCTAATCACTGTAGTAACGCTCAAAGGTGACTGCTGAGACTTTCATAATCTACTTAATTTATGAAAACTTTATTAAATTATACTTTACTAATCCAGTGGCTTCTTCTAGTATCTTTGTAAGGCTGGACTCAACAACTGAGGCATTTCATTCCCTTTTCAAGAACAGTATCCATTCTAAACTACTAAACTTTCTTCTGTAAAGTGAATTAAAAATTAAAGCTAGCTCATATAAAAAGACATACAGTGCAAACATTTTATTTACAAGCTGTCAGCCTAGATTAGGCAGGTTTGGAGCTATTGTAACTTACCCAGCCATAGATCTCCTATGACCTGCTGTTTCTCCTGGCTACTTGCTCTTGGTCTAGCTCCTCTCAGAGTGGCTGCTTCTTCTGTCTACTGTCCTTCTCTTCCTCTTCCTCTTTCTACCTGTAACTCCCAGCCAGGTAACTGAAAACCCACCTACCTCTATTGTCTATTGTCCAGTCACAGGTTTTAGCCTTTTTTTTTTAAGTTTTATTATTTATTATATATAATAACTATCTGTAAGTATCTTCAGACACCAGAAGAGGGCATCAGATCTCTTTACAGATGGCTGTGAGCCACCATGTGGTTGCTGGGATTTGAACTCAGCACCTTTGGAAGAGCACTAGGTGCTCTTACCCATTGAGCCATCTCTCCAACCCAGGTTTTAGCCTTTTATAGACCAGTTACTTAGCAAGGTTCATACAGCCAAAGCTGGAATACATGTGTCTTGGAGAGACCAGATCTTGGAGTATGGAATTTAGCATTTGAATACAAGCAATACCAGATTAACCCCAGGATGTCTGAAATTCTATGGTTAAGAATTTTGGACTCATCAGTTTTTGGTGCCATCATCATCATCATCATCATCATCATCATCATCATCACCACATCATCATGTTCATCGGCTTAGTTAGGGTTTTACTGCTGTGAACAGACACCATGGGCAAGGCAACTTTTATAAGGACAACATTTAATTGGGGCCGGCTTACCGGTTCAGAGGTTCAGTCCATTATTGAGGTGGGAACATGGCAGCATCCAGGCAGGCATGGTGCAGGAGAAGCTGAGAGTTCTACATCTTCTTCTGAAGGCTGTGAGTGGAAGATTGACTTTCAGGCAGCTAGTATGAGGGCCTTAAAGCCCAAACCTGCAGTGCTACATCTACTCCAACAAGGCCACACCTCCTAACGGTGCCACTCTCCGGGCCAAGCATATGCAAACCATCACAATCTTCATAGGCCAAATATATTCTCACAGCCTAGATTGGGAAGGGGGAGGTAGACTCTAAAAATGGGAGTGAAGCTGTATAAAGAACTGGAAGAAAGGACCACCTGGCCCAGCTTTGACTCCTGATGCCACCTGATATTTCTCCATCTTCCTGTAACTCTTACTCAGAAAGTGGAAAGAACTACTTGGTTTATTGGTAGGATTTTTTTTTTTTTTTTAAAGATTTAGCTTGTGCCAATTTTCTGCGATATTGGTAGTTTTTTGCTTTAAAAAGCAAGTAACTTATAAATGCAGCCTCTTTGCCAGTCCTACAGCATCTTCTAGCACCACTTGATCCTATATGCTAAAGCCATATTTATTCTAGTGATATTACACAACCTGAGAGTCTGGGGTGGTTCAAGCTTTCTGTTGAGCAAACCTAACGTTCCCTAAAGTCTTAAGTTCATGGGAACTTTGTATTCTACTCTAAAATATCTTCACTGCATATCTTTTTATCCTTAAAATTTTTATTATGTGTTTGCCTGGATATATATGTGTATACCACTAGCATGCCTGCTGCCTGTGGATATCAGAAGAGGGTATCACATCTTATTGAAATGGAGTTACATGTGGTGGCAGGCAGTCATGTGGGCACTACACGCCACAGTCCTCTACTGGAAGAGCCAGTGCTCTTAACTGGTGAGCCATCTCTCTAGCCTCTCCTGCTTGTTTATATAAATATTTTTCTAAAACATTCATTCTAGGAGCTTTTTTCTGATATTTTATATTCCTTTGTGTATAAATCATTCCCCAGATGAAGAATACAAATAAAGAATTCCTTGTCAAAATATTTTTTTTAAAGATTTATTTTATTTATTATATGTAAATACACTGTAGCTGTCTTCAAACACTCCAGAACAGGACGTCAGATCTCATTACGGATGGTTGTAAGACACCATGTGGTTGCTGGGATTTGAACTAAAGGACCTTCGGGAGAGCGGTCAGTGCTGTTAACCACTGAGCCATCTCACCAGCCCCCTGTCAAAATCTTTTTATTCAATGACTTTGCATACTTTCTATGATGAGAGTTAGTGGTTTACTTAATTATTTCTGCAACATATTAATGAAGCTTACCAATCTTTCAATCCACACACTGTTTCACCAACAGTTTGTTTGAATGACTATAAGAAGGTGATAGCTAAAATTTAACATGTTCCTGTGCTCATTTTGTTTCTACTCCCTTATGTATCATGTGATTCAAATATGTGGTGCTTTATTTTTACTTGTGTGCATTTGTTTGTTAGTATGTGCACATGCATAGGTGTTCATGGAGGCCAGAGGCATGGCATCCCCTTGGAACTGGAGTTGCCGGCAGTGTATGCCATCTGATGTGGGTGCCGAGAATCCAACGCTGGCCCTCTAGAAGAGCAGGGCATACTCTTAACCTTAGATCCACCTCCCCAGTCCCAAAAGAGTGGTATTTTAAAAGCACAGCCATCCCTGTGGGACTTAATCTAACTTTGTTACTTTTAATTAACAGGTTTCAACACTAAACTTGCACAATGTCTTTAAAACCAAGAGTCGTGGATTTCGATGAGACGTGGAACAAGCTCCTAACTACAATCAAAGCTGTTGTTATGTTGGAATATGTGGAGCGAGCAACATGGAATGACCGCTTCTCGTATCCTTTGGAAGCCATAAGAAACGCTAAACCAAAGCTTGTTAAAGAAAGAAAACAAGTTTAGAACCTTAGGCATAACTGTTTTAGGATGTATTTCTGTCAATTTTGTAGCAATCAGTTTTTCACAACCTTCCATTCAACGAGTTCCCAGCACTGAGTTTGCCTCTGGCACTGATATGGTGATCAGAGGTATAGTGACATAGTGTCTTAGGGTTTTACTGCTGTGAACAGATACCCTGACCAAGGCAGCTTTTATAAGACATTTAATTGAGGCTGGCTTACAGGTTCAAAAGTTCAGTCCAGTGTCATCAAGGTGGGAACATGGCAGCACCCAGGCAAGCACGGTGCAGGAGGAGCTGAGAGTTCTCCCTCTTCATCTGAAGGCTGCTAGAATACTGGCTTCCAGGGAGCTAGGATGAAGGTCGTAAAGCTATCTATCATCAAGGCAGTCTGACCTTTTCAAGGGGTCTTACAAGTGTTGTTGTAGATGTGGGTTACCATGCCAGGCTTTAGCAACAACAATCTAGTGCCAGTGCTTCTAGTAAGATTTCTAGATATTGTGGAGAAAGATGGAGTGGGGTAAAGGCACGGAGAAGAGGTGTCATGTGGCCCTGGGTCGATGTGTCAAGAAAGGCCTGAAGAGGAGTGGAGCCTCTCTGGGTTGTTTTTTTGGTTACTCTAACAAAGCTCGTGAGACGGTGAACCTAGGACATCTATTCTACAGTTACTTGTTCCCATTTCCATGGCTGGTGGTAAGGTGCTCACAGGCTTGAGGAAGCCTGTGTCAGGAATCTGTTCATTTCATGGTGGCCAGGAAGCACCTGACTTCTTCCATTAGAGCCCTCTTCCTAACTGACCATCTTAAACTCAAGCCTTTAATACACACTTCCCAAACTCTAGATGACAGTTTGTTCATAAAGGGTAAATAGCAAATTTGACTAAGGTGAAAACATTTGCTAATTAGGTTGTGTCCATTTGTAAGTTGTGAGTTTTACATACGAATGCAGCTGTGGCCTGCATTGCACGCATGTACAGGACCCCACTAGTGCTGCCTAGAGTCTTCCTGACTTGTTCTGTGGGACTTCTGTCCTTCAGAGACTGACTTTATAAGACAGAACTGTTATTGCTAAGCTGAATAGTAGTACAATAGAGGATTTCCTACAGACTAATAGGAAACCACTTAATTCATTATACCTTCAGTTGTCAGTGAGAATCATTTGTTTGGTGTCCTGTGTCCCAGACACTGATCATAAGATGATGCTGTTTCCTCCAGAAGTGTCATGCCCAACTTTCTGGGGAACCGCCAGACTGATTTCCAGAGTGGTTGTACCATCTTACAATCCCACCAGCAGTGGAGGAGTGTTCCTCTTTCTCCTCTCCCTATCCTCCCCAACACCTGCCATCCTGGGCATATACCCAGAGGATTCCCCGGCATGCAATAAGGACACATGCTTCACTATGTTCATAGCAGCCCTATTTATAATAGCCAGAACCTGTAAAGAACCCAGATGTCCCTCAATGGAGGAATGGATACAGAAAATGTGGTATATTTACACAATGGATTACTATTCAGCAATTAAAAATGAATTCATGAAATTTTTAGGCAAATGGTTGGAACTGGAAAATATCATCCTAAGTGAGGTAACCTAATCACAAAAGAATACATGTGGAATGCAATCACTGATAAGTGGATATTAATTAGCCCAGAAGCTCTGAATACTCAAGATACAATTAGCATATCAAATGATTCTCATGAAGAAGGAAGGAGAGGGCCCTGGTCCTGGAAAGGCTTGATGCAGCATTGTAGGGGAGTACCAGGACAGAGAAATGGGAAGGGGGAGTGATTGGGGAATGGGTGGAGAAAAGAGGGCTTATGGGACATATGGGGAGGGGGGAACTGGGAAAGGGGAAAGTACTCGGAATGTAAACAAAGAATATAGAAAAAAAGATGATGCTGTTTCTAAAAGGCTTTTACAGTGTCAAGTTATCAGCAGGGTATCATTGCTGTAGTGATGTGCTTGCATGTGGTCTGTGTACATGTGCTGCCTGATACTGGTGGAAGCCAGAAGAGAGTATCATATCACTTGGAGCAGATGTGAGCTACTGTGCGCTCTGGGAATTGAAGTCTGGTCCTCTGGAAGAACATTCAGCACTCTTAATTTTGGAGCTATCTCTCTCATCCTAATTACTGCCTGTGTGAACTTGCTGGGGTTGCGGTGATTATTAGGGCACAAACTTGAACACAGCATTTTAATATCCGCTGGTTTTTTGTAGCTTAGTATATCTAGAGTATGATATAGGTTCTGATGAATTAATCTCTTAGCTTTTTGTGAAGCAATTTGATTTGTTTGGGGGCAGGAATCTTAAAAAAAAAAAGATTTTGTTCTGTATTTTATGGGCTATCTCAGTGGCTTGTAAGTGACTTTGTAGACGGCTTACCTGGAAAATTACCTCCTTAAGTCACTATTACTTCATTTGATCAGATATTCATGTGTTCTTATGTATGTATATAATCATGTATGTGTACAGGTGTGGGCATCCTGTGGAGACCAGGACTCAATTAATTCTCATTTGTCATTCTTCAAGTTATCTATCTTGATTTAAATTTTTTGGGGGGTGTCTGGGCATTGTGGTTTATACATTTAAATAATCCTAATACTCTAAGAAGCAAATGCAGGTGGATCTGAGTTCCTGGCCTGTTTGGTTGCATATCAAGTTCTAGGTTAGCCAGGACCTGACTTAAATAAATAAAAACAAATAAAGACCCTGATTTAAATAAATTAATGCTGAAAATCACAAGCTATATTCAGAGGTTCAACATACTTTGAAGCACCGTCTGTATCAGTGCCTTATACCTGTCCCCTTTACCAAACCATTGTTAGCTTTTCCATAGTGGAAGTTTAAATTCTTAACTGATGGGTATTTATATCTCTGCTTTCTGTAATGTTAGTTAATATTTTCTAGTTTTAAGTTGATGATAGTAAGCTGGGCAGTGGTGGCGCACGCCTGTAATCCCAGCACTCTGGGAGGCAGAGGCAGTTAGATTTCTGAGTTCAAGGCCAGCCTGGTCTACAGAGTGAGTTCCAGGACAGCCAGGACTATACAGAGAAACCCTGTCTTGAAAAAAACAAATCCTAAAAACCAAAAAAAAAGGTTGATGATAGTAAGTAGTTCTAATATACTGTATTCTTTAAGATTTATTATTGTGTATATATGTGTATACACACACACACACACACATATGTAGATTTGTACACAATTATGGGTACTTTCTGAGGCCAGACCATTGGATCCCTGAAATTTAAATCAGTTATGAGCTGCTCAAAGTAATTGTTAGAAATTGCACTTTGAATCTCTGCAAGAGCAGTACATTTTGTTAACGGCCGAGTCCTCTCCTGTCCCCTATACTGTATTCTTTTAGGTAGATAATTTAGTTTTCTAAAGGTTTATTATACTGCAGGTAGCACAGTCTATAGGTGATTTTACACAGAGGTGTTTGTGGCACATAACATACATTTTGCCCATAGAGACCAGAAAAGGGTGTCTGGATCTGGAGTTAGAGACGGCCATGGGCTGTCATATGGGTGCCAGGATCTGAACTCAAGACCTCCCAGTAGCAAATGTCTCTGCAGCTCTGCTCTTTTTATTTATTTAAAGTATACATGCATGATTCCATCATAAATAGCCCTATATTTTCAGTTTGTTTTTGCATCTTTGGTCTTGATGGGGCACTAGGAAAGGAGAGGCAGAAGTTCCAGGATTCTAGAGTACCACAACAGCAAACTTGGTGTTTTCTTTTTTTAATACCAAAAATAAATATCATATTTTGACTATGACAACCTTAATAATCTATCTAGAGATATCTATGCTTTATGTGTGGCCTATCCTGAACCACTTGGAGAAAGACTTTATGCGGAAACAAAGATTTTTTTGGAAAATCACGTTCGGCATTTGTATAAGGTAAAGGATAAATAATATTGCTGTGATATGCTTATGCTTACAGCTGCGGTTATTTGACTAGCTCACTGACTTACAGTGGAAAACATCCACCAAATTTGTTTTGTTGTTGTTCTTTTAATTTTAAATTTTATCATACAAAGTGCTTATTTTAAAAATACACATGAAATGAAACAGACCTAAATTTCTAAACAATGTATTCCTAATTGTATTTAAGATCTATGAATTACACATTATTTAGTTCACAGGGTAAATCAGTTTGGTTCTTTAGGGGTTATACCTGCTGTCTAATGGAGCCATCATCAGAGATCTCACTCATTTGAATGAGCTGCAGTCCCCTGCATGGTTCTTAAAGATCATTGGACCGGGAGGAATCTTGCACTCTACCTTGGTGTTGGTAGCAACCATCAGATCCTAATGGTCAGACAACACAGCCTCTGCCTTAACTAGGGAGAGATACCCTATTGACCCAGAAGGCTGAACAATGTGGAATGGGAATCTACTGCTTTCAGTGCATGTTTATTGTCCGTTGCATACACTCTTTAGTGTTGAGTATGTGCATGTATCAACTTATGGCAGAGATTTTGATAGCAAGTACTTTAAAATTGTTTCAGTGTTTTTTTTAATATATTACTTTGGGTGAAGTATGACTATTATAAGCTATTGAGCTTTGTTTTACATATTAATAGCCATATAAGACATTAATGTTGCCATTTATTAAGTTAGGCTGTAGTTGCTTTTGGTTTTTGAGACAAAATATCATGTTATCCAAGATGGATCAAACTGCTGAGTAGCCTGCCTGGCTGGCCTGGAGTTCCCAGTCAGCCCTGCCTCCCTAGCTCTGAGGGCCAGAGTGCTCTTGAGGCTTTGCAGGGTTTTTGTTTGTTTGTTACTTTGTTTGTTTTGAGAGAGAGAGTCTCACTTTGTAGCCCTGGGTAGCCTAGAAATCACAGATCTGGACTAAAGGGGCATGAGGGCATGCCACCACACCCAGAGTGAATTCTTTGAGAAATAGAATTGAAGTTGCTTACGGTTCAAGCCTAAAGATGCCGTATTAGGGAGGCTGAGGTGCAAAGGCTGCTGAGTGAAAGGTGATCTTAGGCCACGACAGGTGCACTGGCTCAGCCTCGCCTACAAAGTCACATCACCTTAAGAGCAGAAGACAGGCTGGTGGCCTGCTTACCTAGGGTAGACACCAGGATGACCCCAGCCCAGGGGGAGAACAGTGTAAGTGACAAGCCAGCCTGAGTAACAAGAGGTCGTGTCTCAAAGACAGCTTTAAAAATAATCCTATGAGCCGGGCGGTGGTGGCGCTCGCCTGTAATCCCAGCACTCTGGGAGGCAGAGGCAGGCGGATTTCTGAGTTCGAGGCCAGCCTGGCCTACAGAGTGAGTTCCAGGATAGCCAGGGCTATACAGAGAAACCTATTCTCAAATGGGTGGGTGGGGGGGGGGGGGAAACCAAATCCAAAAAACAAAAATCCAAAATTCTATGAAACAGTCCGTGAATATGCTAGAGTTGTTTTCATATTAATTTTGTGGGGCTACAAATTGAACTTAGAGCCTTGCTCCCGCCAGGTGAGCATGCTGCCCCCGAGCTACAATCTCAATCCCTGTTCGCTCGCAAGCAACAATCATTTGTCCTTTGGAGAAATCTTTGGGTAGTCACTCTCTATTGTAAGGCTCACCTTTTTTCCAGTTTCATTTGTACTAAATATAATTAAATTATGATGTATAAATGTGGGTGATAATGCTTGCTTTGTGCTATTTTTAGGAGTTTGATTCCATACATTTTATAATTTCATTGTATGAAAATGATTAGTACTTTCAAAGCAAAACTGTCTTTTCTGTTTAGAGAGTTCTGGAGTCTGAAGAACAAGTGCTTGTTATGTATCATAGGTACTGGGAGGAGTACAGCAAGGGCGCCGACTACATGGACTGCTTATATCGGTGAGTGCCTGAGTCCTGGCCACTTAGTGCCTTCTGAATTCACAGTTCATTGTAAGATTCACTTTTATGGTTGGACAGCGGTGGCCTGTGTGTGCCTTTAATCCTAGCTCCCAGGAGGCAGAGGCAGAGGCAGGCAGTTCTCAACAAGTTTGAGGCCAGCCCGGTCTGCAGAGTGAATTTCAGGGCAGTCAGGGGGAGACAGAGAAACCTTGTCTCAATAAGCCAAAACTAACCAAACAAGATTTACTTGTATGTATGAATGTCTTACCCGCATGTGTGTATCCGTACCTCTATGTGCCTGGTGTTCTCAGGCCAGGAGATGGCATCAGATCCCTTTGGGCTGGAGTTGCAGATGGCTGTAGATGTTAGACCTTCTTTCTACCCCTGTGATTTGTTCTTAATTAATGTATGTTATTCTAATGAATTTAGTTATGAAGGAGTGATTTATATTATTTCCCATTGAAATATGGTTTACTAATAGGTACTTTGATAGTCCACATCAGAGCAAGGTGTGTATCTATGCGGCAGGCAGGAGTGTAGGCAGTTACCCTTAGAAAAGAAAAAAAGGAAACGTTGTGACTGTTTCTTCAAATTACCTAGAACACGTGAAACTCCAACAGTTGAGTGTAAAAACTCAGGTTGGATGACACTTAGTGGAGTAAATCTAAGCCACATTTCCAGAAGATAAGCGGGAATTTCAAGGTCTATGACTGCTTAGAGCACTTGGTAGTTTTCTCTCAGGCCCCCTGGACACGTTGATTCAGGTGTAGCCATGCGCCCTGCTATCTCCTTTCATTACCCATACTGCTCCGTACCCATACCGCCTCCTTTTTCTGGAGAACTAATTCTGACAGGTTCTTATTTCCCTTCCTAAATTTTCCTCTTTCCTACATGATCTCTGGCTCAGGTCCTTTACTTCTGTGATTCTCTTGAGATGATCCTATTTGATTCAGATTTGTACAAGTAAGAGGAATTGACTGTTGCATAATGATAGAACTTAAATTTTAGGAAATGTCACTGATTGTTTCAGCAGCAAAGCTTCTCTGTACATTAGCCAATGTGCTATACCATCACTAAATCTTAGGTATCCCTGTGTAAGTAGTTAATCATTTAAAATACCCGTCCATGACTATTGCTGAGCAGAGCAGACATTTATTGACAGAGTAAATAAATACCAAACACTCACATGAAGTATTTTTCTCTTATTCTAGGCCGAGAGAGTCTGTCTACTCTTGCAATTTTTATGGCTTAAGATGGATATGGCAGTGATAATTTTGCCATATGCTTTGTGGCTTGTCCCATAAGTGGGCCTGGGCTTCAGTTTCTCCCTGTGGAGAAGCTGGTGACTGGGTAGCTCTGCAGGCACAGTCTGCTATTCCACCCTGCTCTGTGGTAGTGCTCACCATAGCATCACAGCAGCTCTCAGTTCTCCTGGCATGGTGCTACTCCTCTGCCTTGCTGGTTCAACACAAGTATAGGTTACTTAGTCTAAGTTGCCTTTGCAGAAACTGGACTTCACAGTAGCACAGTGGCCTTTATAAGAGCAAAACCACAATTTAAAAACAGCTTACTATGAAGTACATGTTTATTGTGGCTTTAGCTTTTTTTTTATTTTGGTTTTTTCGAGACAGGGTTTCTCTGTATAACCATGGCTGTCCTGGAACCCACTCTGTAGACCAGGCTGGCCTCGAACTCAGAAATCCGCCTGCCTCCGCTTCCCAGAGTGCTGGGATTACAGGCGTGCGCCACCACCGCCCAGTGTGGCTTTAACTTTTTTGAAATAAAAGTATTTCAGCATTGTGAGATTTGTCTTAAGATAGCCCCCAGCTAGATTGCAGGTTGGAGTCTGAAGAGTAGGTTTGTGTGCTCTTAATCAGTTAGGCTCAGGGCTCATTCATTTTCTTGTATCAGAGGCTTTCTGCATGCATATCTATTTTTTTGAGGCAAAGTCTCTTGATCCTAAACTGACGTTGAACTCAGCTCTCAATGTCAAGCTCTCTAGCTAGGATTACAGGTGTATGCAACCACCTAGTTAATGCTGTCTTATTAGGGTACTTGATTACTGTCTAAAATCACTATAGCACAACCATAGAGCTGATGCCGGTGGGAGTCAGTTAACTGTCCTGAAGTATTGGCATCACATAACGATGGTCATTTGTTTAATTGTATTGGTAGGGTAAGTAGTAATGAGATCCTTTCACAGAGGGCAATGGCGACACTATTTGAACAAAACACCTCTGTAGTCTTTTTCTTGAGTGGTAGACTGATCCTGTCTTCTAGGCCTTTCCTTGTTTTTTGTTTTGTTTTGTTTTTTACTTTGCTTCATTTGTTTTGGTTTTGTTCTTGTAGACAGGGTTTCTTTGTGTAGCTTTGACTCTCCTGGAACTAGCTCTGTTGACCAGGCCTGATGTGCGTCCCAAGTCACACTCTAAGAAAACGTATAATGAAATGAATTGTAGAGAGAGAAATACCAGCTTCCTCAAGTAGCTTTTGTTTGTTGTAAGATAGGACTCTCTCCCTGTGCTCTTCGAGCTGCTCTGGAACTCTCTGGGCACAAGCTCTCCTGTTGCTTAGCCTCACCAGGTGCATAATTATTTTTTAACATTATGTAAAGTTATTTAGTCCATTTTAGAATTATCTGTTTTGGGACAGGGTCTTGCTATCTTAGCCTGGTCTATAACTTGCAGTCCCCCTTCCTCAGCCTCCCAAGTGTGTCTATATATGTGTGTGTGTGTTTACCGTCTGACTCAGGTTGCTTATCCAAATTTGTATTCTAATGTAAATGTTTGCAGGCCCTGCTGTTTTATACTGTTACCATTCTTTTAAAATTCAGTAATATTTTAAATAGGAATTTCCTTTTAGAACTTGATATTTGCCTGCTGCTCGGTTTTGATTGGTGCCAAAAGAGGTCCTTCACCACCCTAATACTCCAGAGAGGAACTGAGCATATAAAAAGATTTATCAATGAAAGGAAAGGACTGTGCGTATGGTAGCCAGTGCTGTGTAGTTGGTAAAATATTTTGCTTCTCATGGGAAGGTAGAGTTTAGAAGGAGATTAAGGCAGCCCAAAAGGTATGAGATCTAATGAGAGCGGCCAGACATTGTAATCTTGGCTACAGGGCATTGCGGGCTGGAGGTCAGCCTCGAGTCTTAGTCCTTCCTTAGCTGAAAGCCATTGTGAGAAATGCTGCTTGAAGCCAGGAGCATTGTGGTGAGAATCAAGGGGACGTGTGTCTTCTTTCCCTGTGCTGGGGCTCGTTTTATTGCTGTCTGAACAGTATTAATTAATGTGGTATGCTGTGCAGAAAGTCCAGGGCTAATAATTGACCATTCTCATTCATTTCTAACTTGTATGTTTTCTTTTGGTGTTATCACTAAATTAGTTTGTGAATGTCTGACTCTTAAGGTTTGGTGTTCCAGAGCTGTCAGTTATTTGCTTTCCTGGCTGATTTTTGACTTTATACCTATGGTTCTTACATTTGACTTTCAGGTATCTCAATACCCAGTATATTAAAAAGAATAAATTGACGGAAGCTGATTTACAATATGGCTATGGTGGAGTAGATATGAATGAACCACTTATGGAAATAGGAGAGGTAAGAACTTCTTTATGTGACTGCACACAGATTTGTCGAGGACAGACAGCTTTGTGACTTCAGTCTCCCCTTCCAGCTATTATAAAAGATGGGTTGACCCATCTCTATCTGGTATTTAAATATTGAACAATCAGTAAGGATTTTACAAAAGTTAATTTTCAGTGATTGTTAGATGCAGGGGAGACGGCTCTGGGTAAAAGTACTTGCCTCCTGACTATCAAGCTGGGGTTGATCGCTGGAACACACCTCATAATAGAAGGAGAGAATCAACTCCAGAACACAAACACACTAATAGTAATAAAAAATAGCAACAACAATAACATACAAGTATAGATATACAATAATAATAATAATGTTTTTAATCATAATTTTTTTTTTTTTTTTGGCTTTTTGAGACAGGGTTTCTCTGAGTAGCCCCTGGCTGTCCTGGAACTCACTCTGTAGACCAGACTGGCCTCAAACTCAGAAATCTGCCTGCCTCTGCCTCCCAAGTGCTAGGATTAAAGGCGTGTGCCATCATTGCCCAGCTAATCTTATAATTCTGATGTGATGACTGCTACTTTAAATGAGAAGTTATTTTTTCCTTCTGTTTTTGTTGTTGTTTTGAGCCAAATTTGAAACAAGCTTTAGTAAATACAGCCAGTACTATAGATGCCACAAGGTTCATATCTTGGACTCTTAGAGTATGGATTTCCTTCAGCTTTTGCTTATATTTTAAAATATCAATAATATTCCTATTGATGGGTATTTGTTTCTATTATAAAAAATCCTTGGATGACTGTTAAGGGGAAAACTACCTAATTCATCCTTGAGGATTTCTGCTTTTCCTGGCAGCTAGCATTGGATATGTGGAGGAAGTTAATGGTGGAACCTCTTCAGAACATCCTCATCCGGATGCTGCTTCGAGAAATTAAAAAGTGAGTTTGGGTTTTATGTCCTCAGTGAGTACCATTAGTGTGTGTAGTGTTCCTGTCAGTTTGGACCAAGTGTGAGGCTACCTGACTTTTTTTTGATCAGGTTTTCAGTCTTAAGGTTTTTCTGGTTATTTCTTACGCAAATTCAAAATGGGATTGCCTTCTTGCTTTCCAATTCAGGTAGTTCCCTATTGGCATACAACAGCACTCCTGATTTCTATATGTTCATTCTGTATTCTACAGAGGAACTCATTTACTTTAATGGTGGTTTTGGGTTTGTTGTTGTTGTTGTTGGTGGTGGTGGTGGTATAAAATTTGGGATATAGTTCTACTCCCAAGGCTGTTTATAAATCAGTACTTTTTACTTTTTTTTCCAATTCAAATTCTATTTATTTATTTCTCCTATGTGATTGCTGAGGCTGGAACTTAAAAGTTATGTTAAGCTGTGCTATGGGAAAAAAATTAGAGAAAATCTGCATCCTTAGATGAGTTCTCTCACCCTTAGGGAGAAGGCTACCCTCTTCCCACTGAGTACAGTGTGATGCGGGTGCGCTCACATGCCTGGTGTTTGGAGCTGAGGAACACCCTCACTGATAGTCAGCGCATCATTCCCTTCAAACAATGTTTCCTGAGATGATTTCTCATGTCTATTAGCTATAATGATGATAATGAGAAACTTTTTTTTTTTTTGGTTCTTTTGGATTTGGTTTTTCCAAGACAGGGTTTCTCTGAAGAGCCCTGGCTGTCCTGGAGCTCACTCTGTAGACCAGGCTGGCCTCAAACTCAGAAATCTGCCGGCCTCTGCCTCCCAGAGTGCTGGGATTACAGGCGTGCGCCACCACCTCCTGGCTAATGAGAAACTGTTGAACTCACAGAGATCCGTCTGCCTGTGTCCCAAGTGCTGGGATTAAAGGCCTGTGTCACCACCGCCTGGCTCAAGCTTGCATTTTTGACCTTGTGCTTTAAATTAGATTAGTAAGTTAGCAGCTGTGTATTGGTGTGCTTGAGTATATGTCTGAATATTCAAACATATCTTACGGTATACTTTGTTTCAGTGATCGTGGTGGTGAAGACCCAAACCAGAAAGTAATCCATGGGGTTATTAACTCCTTTGTTCATGTTGAACAGTATAAGAAAAAATTTCCCTTAAAGGTAAACAGCCTATTTCAAAACATGATAAGACCTAGACTTTCTGAAATTGTTCCAGTTTTTACTAATACAATTTTAATTGATTTTCAGTTTTATCAGGGAATATTTGTGTCTCCCTTTCTGACTGAAACGGGAGAATATTACAAGCAAGAAGCTTCAAATTTATTACAAGAATCAAATTGTTCACAGTATATGGAAAAGGTAAAAAACACCTCATGTGGATTCACCTGTTACACATCTTACAGTATTTTATTTAATAGTGTACATATTAATATTGTTTTAGTGTAAAAGTTTGTTATATTGTTTTTCCTAAGAAAAAAATGGCATTTTAGTTACATTATTAAAATTAATATAATATATGCCGTGTGGATTGCTCTGTGACTAAGAGCACGCCCACCTCTTGTAGAGGACTTGAGTTTGGTTCCCAGTATAACTACTTGTAATGGTCGGTCAGAGGACCTGGATATTCTTTTCTGGACTCTGTGGGTGCCTGTACTCTTGTGCACATGCCCACACATATATACATGTATACACATTTTAAAAATCGGCTTTAAAAAGTTAATATAAAAAGGCTGTTGTACTGCTGTTCGGGTGTGGTGATCAGAAGACAGCTTGTGGGTTGGAGTCAGTGCTTCCATCGTGTGAGTTCTGAGAGTCAAACTCAGGTCCTCAGGCTTGACTATCAGCGCCCTGACTCAGTCATGAAGCCTGGGCTCAGTCCCCAGCACTGCACAAGCTGGCACAGGGATGGATGCCTGCAATCCCAGGGGCTGACAGAGGGAGGGTGGTGGGGAATTCAAGGTCCTCAGCCATTTAAGGAAGTTCAGGTGAGCCCAGGATACATACCACCCATAACTAAATAAAATAAAATTAACAGGGTGGAAAGAAAATGTGAAGGACAAAGAAATTAATCTGAGTCAGGGTTAACTGCTGAGTGTTGAGCACTGTGTGGAACCATCAGTTGGAATTTTAAACCCTACTACTGTTTTCAAGAGTGATAAAGAGTCGTTATAAGATGTTGTAAGATTTCATTTCTTGATGTTTTGAGAGTGACTTTTTATTTTGTTTTTTTGTTTTTTTTCAAGACAGGGTTTCTCTGTGTAGCCCTGGCTGTCCTGGAACTCACTCTCTAGACCAGGCTGGCCTGCCTCTGCCTCCCAAGTGCTGGGATTAGAGGCGTGCGCCACCACTGCCCAGCTTGAGAGTGAGTCTTGCACTACAGCCTAGACTGGCCTTTGAGCCACTGCAGTACTGTGGCCTTCACCTCTGAGGCCTGGGGTTACAGGGACACATCACTGTTTGGTTTAACCAACTTCGGTTTGCAGGGTTAAGGTTCAGGCATTTTGTTATTGGACGATTTCTGTTAGTTTGTTTAACTAAGAAGATAAAATATTATAAGAGGATCAGCAAAACAACATAGCGAGCACCTTTTAAAATCAGAGACCTTTATTTTCCTGGCTGGGTGGTGGTGATGCATGTGTTTAATCCCAGCGTTTGGGAAGCAAAGGCAGGTGCATCTCTCTATGAAAATCTAGGGACCTTTATTTTTTCTAACTACCCATAACTCTTGGCATTTCAGTAAAATAGAGATGTGGATTCCTTCCTCTAGTCGTGAGCCTCATTGCCTCTTGTAATGCGTTCCCTTCTTATTTTTAGACCGACCAACCAGCAATCTTTAAAAGGTTGCACATAATTTCTGTAACTTCTGATCAGAGTGGTTTCCTAGTGCATACTTGTACTTATGTCTGTCTTACTAGCATGCTCTTTAAGGCTACAATATTGTCATTGTGTTTTGTTAAAAAATTCATCAGGTTCTTGGCCTCCTATCTTCATTAACTTTTCATTAACCTGTATTTTATTTGGATTTGGTTCCTTTTCATGCAGGGTAATCTTTAATAAAAGGTCTTTGTTGACATATTTGGATCAGTATAAAAGTCTTTTATGTGACAGTTAAGGATTGTTTGTATAGTTTATACTCCTGTTTTGCGTTGGGTTCCCAGTACAGCAGATAATTTGGACTGATGAGTGAAGGTTGTTGTTAGAATGCAGTAGGTGACAGTAGGTTAAGTCCATCTGAAATGATTAATACATTTTGAGTTGAAATTGGTTGTGTTAAAGCTTTTCCGTAACCTTACCTGCATTCTCCTAAAGGCATTAAGACTTGGCTGATGTTGAACATTGCATCGTAGATTGTGATTATAAGGATGTATTTTTGTAGGTTCTAGGTAGATTAAAAGATGAAGAAATTAGATGTCGAAAATATTTGCATCCAAGTTCATATACTAAAGTGATTCACGAGTGTCAGCAGCGGATGGTAGCAGACCACTTACAGTTCTTACACTCAGAGTGCCACAGCATCATTCGGCAAGAGAGGAAGAATGGTAAGTGCGCCCGGGGAGCCCGGGGAGCCGCAAGTGGGAATCAAGGGACAAGTCCAGGTTTTCTGCTCTTTCTTCCTTACCTTAGAGTTAAAACACACTTTAATACTGCCTGGTATATTACATACATACTTATTCCCTTAAAGTTATTGGTTAATCTTTTGGAAAAGCATTTTCAAGGTATAGTCTAAAGTATAAAAAGATGAGTTAGGAAACTGTGTTTGTGCTTTTATATATCCAAGGGCTACTTTCCTTATATATGGTAGGAAATCAAATCAGGAAGGATAAAACAGGTGCTCAAGTCTAACTCACTTTAAAGCAAGAGTTCCCCAACACATCGGCAATACATGGTGAGAACACTTGTTTTATTGCTGTTGTTTGGTGATGTTTGTGTGTGACTTACTATGTAGTCACAAGAAATATAGGACATATCAGGAAATATGTAGGATACCAGGAACTTCCAGTATCCTGGGATGAGTGTATAAATTGATAACGCCATATTGCAGTGCTAACACTGAGTACCGAAGCTATATGTATATATATGTATGTATATTTCAAGGCCCAGCAAGTCTCCCAGGTATTGGGCTTCTTCTCCTATGCATCTATGCATGTGCATACAAAAATATGCAAGAGTTTTCATAGCAATAATGTTCCCTGGATGACAAAACAGTCACATGTCCAGTGATGCTTGTACTACAGGTTATTACAGAGGAGTAGCCATGAGTACATGAAAGCTAAACCCAGCAGAGACAAGCCTTATGTTAAAAAAATCAGTCAAGTGTTGAAGCAGAGGAGTTCAGCCTGTGGCTGCTTTCCCTTACAGAGGAGCAGTAGTATTGGGAGATGGATGAAGGGCGTTTCTAGGTATAGGTAATGTCTGTTATTTTAAGTGTGGGTGTGCATATTTGGGGTGTTGTGTGTTTATCTGTAATAATTCACGAAACCATATGTGTACAGTTTTCTGCATGTATATTACATGTCGATAAGATGTTTATGATACGGTACCCAGTTCAGTGCCACGGGAGCTTTTTCAAGAAATATCTATTTTTTATTTTATTTGCTTTGGTGCTTTGCCTGCATGTATGTATGTCTGTGTGATGGTACCAGCCACCATATAGGTGCTGGGAATTAAAGTGTGGCTTCTGAAAGAGCAGTCAGTGCTCTTAACTGCTGAGCCATCTCTTCCCACCGTGCTGCTAGGTTCTCAACTTAGAAGGATCTGCGCACAAGATTGACACAATCATAGCACCTTTAATAGAGGTTTCTATTAAGATATTAAAGTTTCTATTCCTGCACAAACATCATGACCAAGAAGCAAGTTGGGGAGGAAAGGGTTTATTCAGCTTACACTTCTGCATTGCTGTTCATCACCAAAGGAAGTCAGGACTGGAACTCAAGCAGGTCAGGAAGCAGGAACTGATGCAGAGGCCATGAAGGGATGTTTCTTATTGGCTTGCTTCTCCTGCCTTGCTCAGCTTGCTTTCTTATAGAACCCAAGACTACCAGCCCAGGGATGGCACCACCCACAATGGGCCCTCCTCGCTTGGTCACTAATTGAGAAAATGCCCCACAGCTGGATCTCATGGAGGCACTTCCCCAACTGAAGCTCCTTTCTCTGTGATAACTCCAGCCTGTGTCAGTTAACACACAAACCCAGCCAGTACAGATATTCTTGCCCATATTATTAATTACAATAATATAATTTCCCATTTATTTCCAAGTAACTGTAATAAAGTTGTGAAATATATGTGGATTTGCCTTATGTAACAGTATAAAATACTTCTACATTAAGATATGCTGTAGTTACCAGTAGCACACACATGTATAGTAGCACTTGAATGAAAAAGAAGGGAAAGAATATGAGTATTTTCTTGATTTTTTTTTTTCCTCCACAACCACTACATAGCAAGCAGCAGCAACATCTGCCTTCTTTTGGGGAGGGCGGCACAGCATCTGGGAAGTGAGTTTATGTGTGTGAGTTCAAGTGGCAGATAACTTTTATCCACACACTCCTTTTAACTTGTACATTTAAAAGCATGTATTACATAATAAGGTTCTTTGGGAGATAAATAAACTCTTTTTCCTCTCAGACATGGCAAATATGTACGTCTTACTCCGTGCTGTGTCCAGTGGTTTACCTCATATGATAGAGGAGCTGCAGAAACACATCCACGATGAGGGCCTTAGAGCGACCAGTAACCTTACTCAGGAACATGTGAGTTGCAAGCTTCCTCTTACCTTGTAGTGGAATGTGTAGAGGGTTTGTGTTCTTTAACCTTGATGGGCTATGAAAGAGTTTTGTCATAGAAAACTAAGGCAACTGTGTTAATATTTTAAATCTTGAATTTCCTGAGCTCTCCTTGGGATTAAAGCCATTGGCAGCTGCTTCCTCACAATACTGATTGCCACGGAGCACGTTAACCTTCTGACAGGAAACTCTCTTCAGTGTGTATACAGTCGTGTTGCTTTGTATGTGGCAGACTTTAAAACCTCCCCTGCCTCTGTGATTGCCATTCAAAATGCCACATTCAGATACCCTCATGGTGCCTACCCTTCATCTATCTGAAATGCCCTTGGTAACTAGTGACCATGCATTGTTACTACGCATGTTCATAGTTTATTGCTAGGTTTGCAGATTCAAAGTATGGAGTGACATTCTGCCCAGCTAACTCCAGAATCTCATTCTCAGGCACAAGCTTTCTAGTCCTCTTTTCAGAATTCATTCTAGTGTTGATGAGCCTGGGATGTAGGGACTCACACTGTGACCCTCGAGGCATGATGAATGAAGTCTTAAACTTTTAAGACCAGTGTAACCAGAGAATGTGGAGTTGGGGGTATGGAGGAGTATTCGTGTAATTTGAGTGTATAAGTACTCTTTATCCAAATTTTGTTCTTGAAAAAAATCTTAAAATGTGGATTTAAATTTTTGTATGTTGTTTTTAGATGCCAACACTATTTGTGGAGTCAGTTTTGGAAGTCCATGGTAAATTCGTTCAACTTATCAACACTGTTTTGAATGGTGATCAGCATTTTATGAGTGCTTTAGATAAGGTAACTTTTAAACAAATAATCAATGCACATGATCTGCCCATGTGATTTTGTTTAACCTGTGATGTACAGTTTTCAGCTGGGCATCTTCCATTAGGCATTCAAGTTTGAGATCCTTGAGACACTGAAATGTACATTAAATAATCCCAGGACTTGGGAGGCAGACACAGGCAGATTTCTGAGTTCAAGGACAGCCAGGGCTACACAGAGAAACTCCAAAAAAGGAAGAAAGAAAATGTTAAGAATCTAAGTTTTAAAATGAACCTGTAGAGTGTCTTCTGTCAGTGTTACTGAGTTATTAGTGGCCTGGTATGCATAACTCTAATGTTCTTTAGTACTGGTCCTTTGCTACAGCCCTGGCAGTGTCAGGGCTGTATTTCTCTATAACCTATACCACATTTAGGTTGTATTCATTCTTGGTTTGAAAGACACCAGGAATTTGAGTTGATATTTCACATAAGAAATTTACTTCTGGTTTGTGAGATAGTCATCTTTCTGCCAGTGTGACAGAATACTGGGTTAAGCGGAAGGAAGTTTTTTAACTCAGGGTTTCACAAGTTTCTGCCTAATTGTCTGTGCAGCTTTGGGCTTCTCATAGTACATGAAGATGTTCACCTGATGGTGACCCATGTAAAACCAGTGCTGTGGTAGTGTAATCCTAGTGCTGGAGAGGGACTGGGGCCATGGGGCTTGCTGTCCAGCTAGCTTATACCCTCAGTCCTGTGACAGACTCGGAAGCTCTTGAAGAAGGGTAGCTAAGGTAGATGTTATTTATGTGAACACCCACACATTATGTACTGGGGAGAGGGAGGGAGGGAGGGAGGGAGGGAGGGAGGGAGGGAGGGAGGGAGGGAGAGAGAGAGAGAGAGAGAGAGAGAGAGGGAGGAAGCTGAACTGTGGGCGTGGACAGCTGGTCCTCAGCCGCCTGTGTGCTCTCGTGTTACTTCTGGTAACTAATCACTGCGCTGTTTTCTTATTTAGGCCCTTACATCTGTTGTAAATTACAGAGAACCCAAGTCTGTTTGCAAAGCACCTGAACTGGTAAGTTTAGTTGCTTGAAGGTAATCTCATGCAAAGTTGGTAAAGGGAAGTTACTAGAATGGCAAATTAATTTGTTTTGTGTACTTACTTTCAGAATATGAAAATTGTCCGCTCTGTCTGTCTGTCTGTCTGTTTATTCAAATTTATGTTCAGAATTAGACCATGTGCCCTTTTTAACCAAAGGAGAAAATATTTCATAAAGATGATAATCCTGTTACAAAGGCATGTGTACTGTGCATTGTGGTCACTAACCGCTGATTAGGGTTTTTTCCCTTAGTTCTAGTATCTTGTGTTTTTAAACCTTAGCTGATGACACATGTTTTGCATTCATAATTTTGAAGTGTAACTTAATGTAGCAGCTTTGCGCGTCCGTCGCGTCACCTTTGCTCTGCTTGTGTCCCTTGCTGGTGCCTGTCTGCTGGCTTGCTTTCACATCTACGCCCTTACATCTGTTCTAAGTGACATGCCTGTGAATCGTCCCTCCTAAGGGTCCTTTGTAAGGTGCATTACAACTTTCTCTTTGAGCTTGCTAAGTACTGTGACAACTTGCTCAAGAAGTCAGCGAAAGGGATGACTGAGAATGAAGTGGAGGACAAGCTCACCAGCTTCATCACAGTCTTCAAGTACATCGACGACAAGGATGTCTTCCAGAAGGTGAGCCGGGCAGCAGGGGCGCCCTCACCAGTGCCACTCTGCTTTGAATTCCGAGTCACAACGGAACGAAAGTAACCATTCTCATTTTCCTGCAGTTTTATGCAAGAATGCTAGCAAAACGTCTAATTCACGGGTTGTCTATGTCTATGGATTCTGAAGAAGCTATGATCAATAAATTAAAGGTAACATAAATCTTTAGTGTGACAGATAATATCATAGAAATCATTGTACTAACAGCCAAGTGTGCTCATTATATGTAATGACTGCATGCTTCACAGCAGTCCTCGATGTGTATACATACAGCAGGCTGTGTAAGTGGTCAGGCATGAGTGTATTTGTGTACAGTAGTGGGTGTCAGTATGAGGTTCAAAGGGCCCCAGGTTTCCAGTGATGTATAGCATGGCCTTCAAGTTCAGTATTAATAAAAAAACAAAAACAAAAATGTAAAAAACAAACCCTCTGGTCTCCTAATGGGTACCTGGCTGGTCATTCTCAGTTTAAGTTATATGCTTTGCAACTTGTTTTCCAGCAAGCCTGTGGTTATGAGTTTACCAGCAAGCTACATCGAATGTACACAGACATGAGTGTCAGCGCTGATCTCAACAATAAGTTCAACAATTTCATCAGAAACCAAGACACCGTGATTGATCTGGGGATTAGTTTCCAAATATATGTCCTTCAGGTATGACAGTACTTTTTTTCTTTTAGATTTATGAATCATTTTGACAGTGTGATATAAAAGGTTAGCAAATGATGCCTGATAACGTTTGGTCAGCCATCTGAGTTGTGGGCCACACATTACAGACTTGGGATAAAATGGGCCCCGCTGTGAGGGCCATAGCACTGTCAGAATGCCAATAAAGAGAAAAGGTTGTCTCAGTAGCTCACCACTGAAATGCTCCTTGCGAGGAAGATGGCTGCTGAACTTTTTATCTCACTGTTCCTTTCTAGGCTGGTGCATGGCCTCTCACACAGGCTCCTTCGTCCACATTTGCGATCCCCCAAGAGTTAGAAAAAAGTGTACAGATGGTAAGTGTGTCGGGAAGACAGCAGTAAACAAAGACATCCTAGTGACTCTGTGTGTGTGTGTGTGTGTGAGAGAGAGAGAGAGAGAGAGAGAGAGAGAGAGAGAGAGAGAGAGAGAAAGGTGTATTTCAGTTTGGGGTTTATTTGTAATACATAATAGCCCTACCAGCTCTTTGTAAGCACCTGTAATTCATAAGGTGTGGTATTTTATGAAAGTTTAGCTATAGGGTGATGGATGGCTCAGCCTGACAAGCTGGAGTCAGTCTTCACAGCCCACGCCCACGTGACTGATGGAGAACCAGCTCCCGTGAGTCAGCCTCTCATGCTCACGTGCCAGGGCTACACAGAGAAACCCTGTCTCAAATAAAAAGAAAAAAAAAGGATTATGATCTTTTATACACCCAGTCCAGCCAAGGAATTTTTTTAAGTTCCTAATCTTTGATAAAAGACTTTTATTTTCTTATTTTTTTATTTTTTTTTGGATTTGTTTTCTTGAGACAGGATTTCTCTGTATAGCCCTGGCTGTCCTAGAACTCACTCTGTAGACCAGGCTGGCCTCAAACTCACAAATCCACCTGCCTCTGCCTCCCAGAGTGCTGGGATTACAGGTATACGCCACCACTGTCCGGCGATAAAAGACTTTTTTAAAGAACTCTTTTTAAGTTTTATTTATTATATAGAGAGCATTCTGCCTGCCTGTATGCCTACAGGCCAGAAGAGGGCGGCAGATTTCATTATAGATGGTTATGAGCCACCCACCATGTGGTTGCTGGGACTTGAACTCAGGACCCAGAAGTCAGAGGAGGTTGTGGGATCCCCTGGAGCTGGAATAGTGAGCACTTTACAAGCCACTTGATGTGGGTTCTGTGAGCCGACATGTCCTGTGCAGTCAGTGTACGCACTGTTACCTACTGACTCTTTAGGCTCTCGTTCATACAGTTATAAAGTTAAATGTACTAATATCAGCAAAAGGCAGTGGATAGGGAGACACCTTGAACCCTAAAGCTTTGTTCGTGTGATTGTTTATATGACTGTTATCATAGACTCCACTTTGTATTAACCACACAGATACACGGGCCAGCCTGTCATTTATGGGAAGCTGTGTGCTGGTAAATGTAGGTGTGGTTTTCGTGTTGAAGCGTATATGATGGCATATTTGGTCTTTAAACAGGCTATATTAATATAAGGTTAATATATTAATAAGATTAATATTGCTATTGATGTTATTTCTGATTTTATACAAAGAAGTAAAATTAGCAGATGTTGGTTTGGGAAATGTAGATAAGCTGTAAATAAAGAGTTGGGATAGGACTGAGGCTCAGGGGCTGAGGTGGGGTGAGGTGACTGCAGCTCAGATATGAGGACTGTGAGCACCCAGTGCTGTGCACAGAGAAGATGCAAGGACCCTGGGGATTCCTGTCCAGCCAGTGCAGCCCAGAGGGCAAGCTCCGGATTTCTGATGCTCTCTCTCAAAATAATGCGGAGAAACGCTTGAGGATGACATGGCCATGTTAACTTTATCCTTTACATACATACACATAAAACCTCGATAAATAACATGCTAACGTGTCATAGCAACTTAAACTGTAGAAGAGAAATAGTTCAGAGCCATGTCTGCTTGGCATGGGCAGCCAGTTGCCTGAATTAGTCCTTTTTAGTGCTGTTTCCGACAGGGACTCAGACTCCTGGGTTGAAGTGAGTCTGTGTCAGCTTTGCATGTCTCTGGGACCGTGAGTGTGCACCACAGTGCTTGTGTAGAGTGCTCTAAGTCCAAGAACCAGAGCAGCGAGTTGCTGCAGACTCAGCAGAGGACCGCAGTGGTGCAGGCACACTCATGTAGCTGGGGGCTAGCGGGGATCCGCAGCAGGTGTGCTGGACAAGGTTATCATTAGGTGGGTTAAGATGCTTTGACCACTACAGTATCATAATAAAGAAGTTTCAGGACCCTAAAATAGCTTGCTGTCTCTCTCTTTCAACAGTTTGAATTGTTTTATAGCCAGCATTTCAGTGGAAGGAAACTGACGTGGTTACATTATCTCTGTACAGGTAAAGAACGATTGCTTACTACTCAATGATATTTATGTGATTGTGTTCCTTTAGAATGTTAATTCCTGTGTTCTAATTTTAGTTTTTAATCCACTTCCCTCCATCTCCCTTTCTGGTATCATTAAGGAACTATATAATGTTGATAATAATGTTCACTTTAAGACATTCTTTGAGTTTTATAATGACAGTATGTTTCTGCAGCCAATCATTTTATAGATAGTAGACAGTTTGTTTAGAAAAGCAGACTGATGGGTAAGATATTTTGAATACCTGTTCTCCAAAGTTTCCTTAGCCTTGTCTACCAACTTCTATTTACAATAAGAATGTAAATTCTTCTGGGTTCCTGGAGACTGTCAGCCAAAGCACAGGGACCTCTTCTTAGGCTTCAGGAAGGTCTGTGGATGAGCACAGCACACAGCTGGCTGTGATTCCACTGCCTCCACACCCTCCTCAGGCCTCCGCAGGGACCAGGCACATATGTCCTGCAAAACACCCACACACATAAAATTATAAACCACAAAAAAGAAATGATATAAGGAAGTCGATCCTGGTGCTGTGACCTTTATTAGGAACCCTGCTTTTACCTAAAAATGTTGATCTCAGTACCAATGTCATTTGCTTTTGTATGACTGGCTTGCATCTTAGACTATGGTTTACGAGTAGTATTGCATTGATTGCGCAAGTTTATTGAATAAATTGGTTGTTCTGATTTTTTTTCCAACATGTGAAATATGTTTGAACTTTACTTTCATCTTTAATTTCAAGACTGTGTGTGTGTGTGTGTGTGTGTGTGTGTGTGTGTGTGTGTGTAGGAATTGTTTTTCTTCTTCCACAGTGTGGTTACTGGGGTTGGACTTCAGCCATCAGACTTGGAGGACACACATAGTTAGTTTACAGCTGTGTCTGTCTGTCTCTCTCTCTCTCTCTCTCTCTCTCTCTCTCTCTCTCTCCTCTCTCTTTCTCTGTCCTTTGTTTCTTCCATTCAGTTCTGGTTTTGCCGCCTCTCCCTCCCACCAGTTGT
This sequence comes from Apodemus sylvaticus, assembly GCF_947179515.1. NCBI lineage: Eukaryota > Metazoa > Chordata > Mammalia > Rodentia > Muridae > Apodemus > Apodemus sylvaticus. The sequence goes on along the minus strand of NC_067485.1, from coordinate 58,618,341 downwards.
GCGTTAGCTTTCCTGTTGCTATTTATTTATCTAAATTCACTGCTTAAACTCTGACAGTGTTGTAATAGGTGACCTGTTACTATATGCTGCATACTTACTACTTCAACATTGACAGCCCATGTCCTCTATGTAAGAATTTTCAAATGCCTTTGCATTAACCTTAAGATGTCTCTGGTTTATTTATTTATTTTTTTTTAAGGAAAGCAATCCAGAATGTCAAATGGAAACACTTTGGTTGATCACTGTACTGTCAAATTTTGTTTTAATTGTAGGTGAAGTTAAAATGAACTATTTGGGAAAACCATATGTAGCTATGGTTACAACCTACCAAATGGCAGTTCTTCTTGCCTTTAACAACAGTGAAACTGTCAGCTACAAAGAACTTCAAGACAGCACCCAGATGAATGAAAAGGAGCTGACCAAAACAATCAAGTCATTACTTGATGTGAAAATGATTAACCATGATTCAGAAAAGGTAACCTCCCCACGGGATTTCAGCACTTAGCAGATAAAGGCTCTTGTATGGGATATTGGCAGTTTTAAGGTTGTGTGATATTCATGTTAACTCTGTAAGTTAGCTTATCAACTTTACCAGGAGAAAAGGCCATTGGCTTTTCCAAAAATAAACAAAATACTATTGGGGGTTAACTGGATACATCAGAGCCTTGGAAGCAACAGTTCTGCAGAGTCAGCTCACTTGTTAGTATTATGGTCACTTCAGCAATTTCAGACAGAAGGTAGTGTAAGTAATGGCTGCGAGTTAAAATAGCTGCTTCCTAAATAGAAACTGAATAACATTCTGGTAAATGTGAAATCAGAAAAAAAAATTTGTTTTAAATATAGGAAGATATCGATGCAGAATCTTCATTTTCATTAAATATGAACTTCAGCAGTAAGAGAACAAAATTTAAGATTACTACGTCAATGCAGAAGGATACACCACAAGTAAGTACTGGTTTGAATATCATCTCTTCTAGAATTATTTTGGCAGTGCATTTTATAAGTATTTTATACCAAGAATGAGCAGATCTCTGCACTCTAAAATTACTAACTTGTTATACTTTTCTGGTCGTTCTTCCATTTGTTGGCCTTTTTGTTTGCCAGTATGTTAGTGTTTGAAAAATAAACAGCTTAGACAAAGGCAGATCCAGCTCAATTATCTACTCATTAATTAACACATATGGATCATAGGTAGTTTTGTTTTTATTGTGATATTTTCATGTGTGTATACAATATGTTTCTCTACTCCTTCTCTTACTCTACTGCTGCCACTTCTCTGTCCAGTCAGCCCTTCTACCCTGTTTTTCTTTTAATGACTCCATGAGTTGAATTCCAATTACTTAAAGGAACTTGGGTAACTTAACAGTGTCTACACTTCTGCCTTAGTTACGGTTTTACTGCTGTGAACAGACACCACGACCAAGGCAACTCTTATAAGGACAACATTTAATTGGGGCTGGCTTACAGGTTCAGGGGTTCAGTCCATTATCTAGGTGGGAGCATGACAGTGCTCCAGGAAACTAGGATGAGAGTCTTAAAGCCCACACACACAGTGACATACCTACTCCAACAGTGCCCTACCTTTGAATAGTGCCACTCCCTGCGCCGAGCATATATAACCGATCACCAGTACTGAGTAGAATGCTTCTTTCTTAGCATACATTAGTTGTATATGAGGTGGAGCTGGAGAGTGGGTAAGGAAGGGACAGTATGTGAACATGAATGAGTGAATAAATATTAAGTATTGAATGAAAACTTCAAAGGGGTTATGTGAATGCTCTGCCAGATAACTGCCAGATAACCCCATATTTTATTTTGAAACATACTTAAGGCTTGTGAGTGTAACTCAAAGATAGAGTGCCTATCTTAAAGAAGGGAAGGCAAGAGTGGTAGAAAGTTTAACTTTTCTTTGCCTTCTCTTTAAAAAACGCCCATGACGTGATATAATTTCATGTTGAAACTGATTTCATAAAAGAAAATCTTAGAAAATACTTATCAAACGTGTGCATGGATACACAGCTTGCCCTGGGCAGTTCAGTCTGTTGAACCAGCAGGAGTGGGGTTGATAGTCTTGTATATAGTCATGTGACTGGCGTTTGACTGAATTCCTCAGTGTTCATTGCTTTGGTGTGGAGTGGGGTTTATTCAAAGATCTTCCTTTTGTGCTCAGTGTAGGATGGAAAGCAGACATCAGGCTCTCTGGAAGACCTAGTCCGTGAGGGAGACATGCATCTTAATTGCCATGTGTCTTGAACTTTAATGTGACCAAGGTCTCCTTTTCTGTAGAATGGACGATCTGAGAGATTTGTGTTTAAAAGCTGCTGTACTGTCCCTAATCCTCTGGCATAGTCTGCCTCTGTGCATGCCTCAAGTCCTTGTTTTTCAGTAATGATCACACTTTTCTGGCCTTTCTTCCCTGCCTTCTTTGAATGAGACAGAGGACCCTCCCCCTCAGTCCCCAGCCGCAGCCTATCCATTTTGTGCCCTGAGAGCTAATCACTGCACCGTGCTACAACCCCATCTGAAGGTGTCTGGCACAGAGCTTTACTGAGAAGACAACAGTCTGAAATACTGCTCTGTGCAACTTAATTCCTTTTTTATTGTATATTTATATTGCATTATGGTTTAGAATAGTGTAACCTTCAAGGTGACCTGTGTTTGTACTCACAAATCTGTAATCCAGGAGAGTTGCCACAGGATGGTTGTGGTGTTGGCACAGCGCCAGTATATGTTTATTGTTGCTGCTGCTGTTGTTGGCTGCTGCTTTTTCTTTTTTGTGTTGAGCAGTGTGTACATTTGATAGTCAGTTTGGGGTGTGGTTTCTTGAAGCTATTGTCCCTCCATTCCTCTCCCTCCTTCCCTCCCTGTTTATTTTGAGGTAGCATTTTTGTCACTGGTTTACAGCAGGCTAAGTGGTCTAGGCTGGCTGACCTGCACTAGGCTGGCACTAACAAACGACACCGTTCCAGGCCTTCTTACACAGGTCTGGGCATAGAACCCTACCATGCTTACTTACACAGACAGAAGGCACCTCGTCAACCAAGCTAGCTCCCTACCCACCCCCCACCCGCCCAGTATATGATTTGCTTTTTTTAAAAGACTTTTTTGTTTTGTCTTGCCTGCAATCTTGTTTGTATACCTTATTCATACATGAGGCAAGAGTCCAGAAGGGAGGGGCTTGTCCCCAGTGTGAGGCTGGAAACCACACCTGGGTCTTCTATGAATGCAGCAAGTAATCTCATCTGCTGAGCCATCAATGACGCTGTCCTGTTTGTGGGGGACCCACCCCCAATTTTTCATAAAAACAGGAACTGGAACAGACTAGAAGCGCTGTAGATGAGGACCGGAAAATGTATCTTCAAGCTGCTATCGTCCGCATCATGAAAGCACGCAAAGTGCTTCGGCACAACGCCCTCATTCAAGAGGTAAAAGGGAAAAACTCCGGGCTCTGTAGCTGGACCTTGTTAACGTTGAGGCAGGACTAATGTTGGCCAAATAGCATAAAGAAATGTTTGTTTTAAATAGTTCTCAAATTTTCAAAATTTCAGTTTAGAGCTGACTTAGCTATGTTTGAACTAAAGATCCTAAACATACCAAGTTGTTAAATGGCCTTTCCATCTGGAGAAGAGAGCCACTTCAACGTGTTCCTTCATGCTGTTTATGCACAAATATTTGTGTGGGACGAACATGCTAGGGTTGCTTGGTGGTGCAGTGCTCTCAACATGCACTGAAGGAAAGGTTTGCAGCTTGAAGAAAAAGCATTGGAGTAAAAGTAGCATTAGCACTAAATAGCATGGAGCATGTTGACCCTGTGGGGCCATATCTTATTCTGCACTTCATTTCCTCTCTAATGCAACCATTAGATGTTCCTTTTACTGTGCACATAATCATCACTGTTGTCATCATGTAGGGACTGATAGGTGTGGCACGGTGATGTGTTACCTGCTCCATCAGCCATTGTTACAAAACCCTGTTTTCAGGTCAACATTCACACACCCTTTTCCTTTAGATAGGTCTGTTGAAGCTGAAATGGGAGACTCTTTACAGCTGGTTGGAAATGGATGCTTTTGCTAGTTAACTTGAATAGTTTGACTCCCTGTTTGCCTCACAGGTAATCAGCCAGTCAAGAGCCAGGTTCAATCCCAGTATCAGCATGATTAAGAAGTGCATAGAAGTTCTCATAGACAAGCAGTACATTGAGCGCAGCCAAGCATCTGCAGATGAATACAGTTACGTCGCGTGACGCCTTCTCCTGGTGCGGGTGTGAGGTCATTGCCATCCCCATTTGGTGAGCTCCTGTGGGAGAAAGCAGGCCTGTGCCTCCATACTTTGGTCGTCTGGCAGCCCCTGTTTTTCTGCTGTTTACAACATCACCAGTGCCACGTCATGAGCGTCAGAGAAAATGCCTAGAGATATTTCAAGCTCATGTCAATATGACGTTTCTTAAAACTTTATTAAAAGAATGAGTGAAGTATTGCTGAAATGTGGAATTCGGTTGGGTACCATGCTTTCTCCCCTTCACGTTTGCAGTTGATGTGTTTTTTTTTTAAATGTATCTTAAAGGACATAAAATAAAAACTTAAATATTGTAATATGACAGATAACCTAATAATTGTATCTACATTAAAATGACAAACATGATGTTGCTGCTTGTCAAATAAAAAAAATAAATAAACACAATGCCTTTTTCTATGTTGATGGAATATCAGGTTGGACAGAAAATAAGACATTTGTAAATGCCCACGAGTCACCCAAGCAGTAAGCTGCATTTCGCCATTTCATCGCGGTGGTGAATTCACTTGGGCTCCCATCTAACCTTCAGTGAATACTGCCAGGGTTCTGTTTTTGACTGCGTAAGACTGTGAAGCTGAGCTAATGGCATAAGCAGTTTTTGCAGTTTGAGGAAGATGCAGTTCTCTCTGGTTTGGTGATAGTGCTGTGCCACAGAAATGGTTACTGTGCAGTGACGTCTAGGCTGGCAGAAAAGAATGCTCACCCTTGGCCCGTTCTTCCTGATGCCTCGACGCTAACATGATGGCTGTGGCTCATCTCCCAGAGTTTAGGAGACTGTGCGTATGATGAATTCCTTCCAGCTCCCCCTGCCCATCACTGGCACTCTTCCCCAGTGCAGAGGACTCCCCCATCACAAGTTGATAGCAGTGCCCCTCAGCTCTAGGGCATTCCTGAGGCACCTTGTATAGGGACATGAGATTTCCTGGGTTTGTTCCTTGTAGATAACAGGAACATTCAAATACTCTGGTTACCATAGTCCCCATCTGCCATCTCTAGATCACATTGCTATTTTAAACCAGAGTTTTTATATCTAATAGATAAGGCCTTAAACCTACAATAACATTCTGCACAAATAAACAGTACTTAATTTGCATTCTCGTGGTTCATATTTAAATTTAATGATTGGTTGATTTGATTGCCCCTTTTGTATCTCAACCTTTCAAAAATCTGCTAGACTTCTAATGACTTCTGCTATCTTTATTATTTTGCCTTCCTACCTCGTGTGGATAATGGCAAAGCATTGTACGTTGTACATTCATGGTCAAAGCACAAGCCCCTTGTTTTGATAATTTGTTATAAGCTTTTCAAATTTATAAATATTAAATTAAGCTATAACCAGTTATCAAGAAATATTATGTTGCAAAGTAGAAAAAAATATTTGTGACAAATTCAAGTTTTCTTAACATTTTCTTCTTATTTACTGATGAGCAGAAAGAGGAAAGGCGTGCAGGTAAGTGGAGGCTCTGCTGAGAGAGTGAGAATGTATTCATTGGATTCTGTCCAGCCACTTCCTCCCCTGAGGAGCCCCTGGCAAGACCTCTAGCTTGGCTTTGCTGGGTCAGAGAGGCCATCTATCAGGCTCACTGCCACACCAGTGCTTAGGGGTAGCAGAGTGTGTCAACTACAGGAAGGTAGGGTGGGGAAGGGACTTTTTTATGCCTTATTGGGAAAAAAAAAATAGCAAATTCTCAAACATTTTTAAAAAGTCAGTTCTGACTATAAAATAACTCTTGGAGCCAAGCCTGAAGCTCAGAGTTTGGTTCCAAATATCCATGTTAAGGGAGACACACACACGGTTTTTGACTCTTTGACTCTTAATGTTTTGGTCTACATTTTTTATGGTCTTTGCTCTTCTAGAGCTCTTAGTCTGATAGTAGTTTTAAATCTCTCAGTGTAAGTACGTACTAATGAAGAACTCCAGGTATCATGGACCTTATGACAGTTTCCACCATCACTGAAGTTGTGATCAGTTGAGTCCTTATAGAATGTTCAGTATGAGCTGTGGCTGACTGTGTGCCCAGAATTTCAATGAATTGCCTATATCAGAGTGGGTGCTGTGGAAGTAAGTGGGCCTGGGCACTAGTGGTAATGAGAGTGGTTGTCTCCAGAGGGACAAAGCGGGTGACTTTTCCCATGAGATCGTATATTGGGTTGGGTGACATGTCAGAATGCATCTGGGTCTGGAGCTGTAGCTGTAGCTGTATTACTGAGCTCTCCAGCTAAACAAAGAGAATTGTTGTTTAAAATCATTTTATGTGAGTTTAGTCTGTACCATGTGTGCACTTGTGCCACAGGTCAGAGAGGGCATCAGATCCCCTGGGACTGGAGTTAGAGGCAGCTGAGCCACTGTGGGTGCTAGGAATCTTACCTAGGTCCTCTACGAGAGCAGCACGTGCGCTTAACTGCTGAGCCATCTCTCTATCCCCAAGAGAATTCTTTTTGACCTCTCTGGTTCTCAAAAGGTTGAACTAGACATGTGACACTGTTTTGGCAGTGGGGGGTGGGGGGATAATGAACAAATGCCTACTTAGCCCAGAGAGGGAACCAGTAATAGACCAAGGGAAGGATACCCCAAAGTACACCTTGGTGAGCTAGTGAGTTTTATGGAGTTACAGAAGCAGAAAAGACAGCTCTGTCACTATAGCCCATCCCAGGATAGGAAAGCTGGGGACACCGAGTGCACAGCTTGCAGAATGCATAGCTTGCTAGTCTCTGAATCTTCCAGGTGGTTGTGATCTGAGCCCAGTCCAGGTGGTCCAGCTTGTCTCGATTCATGGATAATTTGCAGTTTTTGAGGCACCTCTGTGTGTGTGGAAAGGTGCGGCTCTAATGTGAATCTTATTGATTTCAGGGACTTAACTAAAGCTGTTGAGTTGTTTACTTGAACTTATCATGGAATGTTTTACCTTAAGAGCAGTGATTCTCAACCTTTGTACTGATGTGACGACTCTGTAATGCAGTTCCTCATTTAATAACCTCCAACCCTAAAATTATTTTGTTGCTGTTTCATAACTGTAATTTTGCCACTGTTAGGAATCACAGTGCAAATATTTGATAAGCGGCCCCCAAAGGGGTTGTGACCCATGTGTCGAGAACTATTGCTTTAGAGCATTCTGCATCTAAAATGAGGTTTTATAGGATGAAATGTTTCACCTCCGTAGTTTCATCCTGCATTCAGCTTCCCTGCTACAGGAGAAGGGCAGCTAGCTGATCAAAATGCTAAACTCATCCAGAGCACCCTCAGACTCTAAGGAGGAGTGCTGAGCCAGGCATCTTAATATGCCTTGGTCCACTCAAAGTGACATGTAAAAATAACCATTACATCTAAGTTTAATATACGTTGATTATAATTTGTTCTTAGCTCTTGTGATAGGTTAGAGTGTGTCAGCCCCAAATTAACGTCTATTCAAAACCTTCAGCTGTAATGTCATTTGAAAATGCAGGTTAAATAAATAAATATGAGGTCATGCTAGATTAAGGCAGACCCTGATGTAAGGACCATTACCCTCATAAGAAAGGGGGGATTTGGGCACATACAAAGGATAGTCTAAAGATACATTCTGGAGTGATGAAGGCATAAACTGAGTAATTCCAGGGGTTTTCAACAGCTACAGAATCTATAAAGAAGTGATACAGGGACTTCTAGAACCTTCTGTTGAACTGACCAACTCACAACTGATTCAGACTTCCAGAACAGTGAGACAATTTATGTGGCCTTGATTGGCTTGGAACTCACTGTGTAGACCAGGCTGATAGGCAACTCAGACCCAACACCTCATGTCTGTGTTTTGAGCCTAATATGTATACCACACTGTGAGCATAACTTCTGTCTTTTTCTTCCCTCCCTCCCAACCTCCCTGAATTATTATTTTATGCATATGAGTGTTTGGTCCACGTGTGTTTGTGTACCACCTCCATGCTTAGTGTTCACAAAGGCCAGAGAAGAGTGTCAGATCTCCTGAGATTAGGGTTTCATATGGATGTGAGCTGTCATGTGAGTGCTGGGAATAGAACCTGGGTCCTCTGCAAGAGCCACACATTCTCTTAATCACTGAGCCAACTCTCCAGGCCATAGTTTCTCTTGCTTTTAAGTTTCTGAATTTGTTCGTCCTAAAGGCTGAGCTGAACAACGTATCAGAGACAGCAGAAGGCCTCAATGTGAAAGCCTGAGACATGCGGCTGAAGATGACTGAGAATTGCCATAGAACTTGTCCTACCTCACTCATGTCTAAACAAGGAGGGGAGCTAATGAATACACACAGGGAGGACATAAGTCTTTAGCCTGTGCAGTTGCCAGGCTGCTCCTAAATCTTCTTTTGGATCCTCAAAGAGCTGAATTATCTTAAAGATTAGTCTCCAGGCTGGAGAGATAGCTCAGTCAGTAAAGTGCTTGCTTGCTACACAACATATAGAGCAAGATAGGAAGACACCTGGCCTCTGCATGCATAGACTTGCAGTCATGTGCACACCTGTATACACACATATACACATACCATACTCCCTAGCACGGTACGTTTGGCCAGCCATTCCTACACTGAAAGGCTTAGCAGCCTAGCCAGCAGTCATTGGATTCTGCAAAACTCCTGAATCTTGAATCACCATGTCCTTAGGTTGCCTCTCTGTCAGCCCTTTTGTTCTCTCCTGGCTTTCTAGTGACTCCAATCGTGCGCACCGTTTTCTTTCCTACATACCTACCGCATATACTCCTTGAAGTGATCTCTGTCCAGAGTGCTTGTGTTCCTTACTTCTGTTCACCGTGGCTGGGGTTGAGGAGGAGGAGACAGCACCAGCCTGGCTCTAGTCCACTTCCTAGTTTGCTGTTGAGCTATCCAGCTCTTCAGTGTCTGGAAGCCGGTGTACAACCCAGGATGTTAGGAGAATGGTGGCATATAGGGCCATGCCTTCTCCTCAGGCCTCCTGCTCTCCACACTTCATTACCATCAACTGTGATTTTGTTTTGTTTTGTTTTTATGGAAGCTTCTGGTCTCCCTGATGCCTAGAAACCCCGTCCAGTGACTTCCTGACTAGCCCTGAATTTCCTCTGACCTCTGACACAGGAACTGGGTCGGCTGGAGTTAGATTCCAGGTACACTGGTCCTGTACCATACCACATGTCCCGCAGACCTCTTTGTTGCCTGGCTCCACTAGTGTTTCATGCTGGAGGACCACCAGGTCATTTTGGTGCTCCAGAGATGTAAAGAACATGTGATTGCTGTTGGCTTGCATAGTGATCCTTTGAGGCCTTTTTCTGAAAGCCGTGTTCCTCTCTGACAGTGGCCTCTCAACCACTGTTTGCACCAAACTCCTGGGAAGCACCTGCTGTTACAGGCAAACCCATTATCCACAAGCTTCCTCAAGAAGCTCATGATTGCCTCTAAGACTAGGACCCACAAATCAAAGACAGAAGCTGTGCAAAGATAGCTTTGGGCTGCAATATGGTTCGTAGCTTATGATTTATGGCCTAGCATTGGTTCCAATTCTAGAAAAGTTTGTCTCAGAATTCTCCTTCCTCGTCCCCATGACTTCCCTTCCTCCTCCTCTCTCTCTCCTGGGTCAGTATGTGACCTAGGTTGACTAACTGCTCACTATGTAGCACAAGCTGGCCTCAGACATTTCAATTCTATCTCAGCTTTGAAACTGTTGATGCTACAGTCATCCTGAGAAAGAATTTTATAGCCTGTGTAGCTAAAATACACAAATCATTTTTGCTTCCCATGTAAGACTTCTCTCACTAAACCCACTTAAAGAAGTTTCTAGAATTCACAGAGGAATTTTAATATGTAAAAGTCCATGGATGCTACCCTGTTTTTCCTAGAAGGATGAGGACTGAGGGAGGGCATCTACTTTCCTTATCCTAGGCTTCTGTTGTCCAGGCAACTGGAAACCCGTTCTCTAGAATGCAGACCTCTGTGTCTCAGAAGCCAGGTCAGAAAAATCTAGGACCAGTTCCTTCTAACTCTCATCTTTATAAGAATGTCTAAAATTTCTCTTTTCAGCCTGGCATAATGACTCATATCTGTAATCCCAACACTTGAGAGGCTAAGACATATTGTCATGAGTTTGAGGCTAGCCTAGGCAACAGTGTGAGACCCTGCTTAAAAAACAAACAAACAAACAAAAAAAAAAGATCAGGACTGCAGAGATGTCTCAGAATAATATATATTGTTCTTGTAGAGGACACATACTGTCTTATAACTCCCTGTAACAACTCTAGAAAATCCAATGCCCTCTCTGGATTCTGAGAGTATCCATACCCTCACCTGCATAGACCTACACACACACACACACACACACACACACACACACACACACATGAACATACACATAGTTAAAAGTAAATCTTTTTAAATAATCAATTGACCATTGGAGAGATGGTTCAGCAGTTAAGAGCACTGGCTGTTTCACCAATGGACCCTGGTTCAATTCCCAGCACCACATGGCACTCATATTTGTAATTTCAGTTCTAAGGGATCTGATGCCCTCACACAGACATATGTGAAGGCAGAACATCAGTGTACATAAATATATACATATATACATGCATATATAAACACATAAATAATATCAGTCAATTAATGAAGTAAATTCATGTTTTCTTTCTGGAGTCATTTTAGGGTATAGATCAGTGGTAGAGCAAGGGCTTGGCTTTCAGTCCCTGGTCAAAAAACAACAACAAAATTTAGAAATAGTGTCCCTTACATCTGAAGCATTATAGTTCTTGGTTATTGTGAAAACTGGTTTCCTGCAAGCACTCCTAAATAGGAAGGGCTACCATTTTTTCAAGGCAAGGTGTATTTGCCACTGTGAATTAGATCCAAGCCTGGAGCTGTAGTTTAGAATTGTGTGTGAAATGCCCAGTCTGATGAAGAGTATTAGAGACTCTGGCAGTGCCCAGGAGTGGAAGGGTCAGCAAAGGCTAGACTCAAGGAGCAACTGGATTTGGAAGCCAAACTTCTCCCACCCAAGTCCCCAATCCTATCATCTCACCCAACACGTGCCAGCTTAGAGATCTGTCTCCCTCTTGTGGCAGCAAGTAGAGCAATTCACCTATTTGAGCAAGTGATTTTCTCCTAGAGCTATGAACTCTTAGAATGATAGTGTTGTCATCACATCATCATAGTAACCAGTGCAAAAATCAGGCTGCAAGAGTGGATGCTACAGAGCCTGGCTTGTTCAAGAGGGCTGGAATTCTGCATCCAGCCCACCAGTATGACAGAGATAACTGCAATGTGTTGAATGATTCATCTCTACTTAGTACCTGGCAAAAGCTGGTCCTAAGAAAATGACTTAACATTTCTCAATGAACAGAAGCTACAATGATGTGGGGAGGCTAATGTCAGTTTCCTAGCTCTGTGCCTAGCATTAAGTCATGTTTGCCTTTGGTGGGTTCCTATGCCACAGGAAACAGTAAAAACAATAAAAAAAATATACTGCCTGGTGTGGTGGTACGCATGTGAACCTGGCACCTCGGGGGTCGACACAGGATTGATTTCAGGGCCAATAAGATTCGCTCTTGAGTCCATTTCTTTTTCCTTTCTCTTTCTCTCATCTCTCCTCTCTCTTTCCCAGGTCTTACTCTGTGGTCTAGCCCGATCTCCTTCTCACCATCTATTCTAATGGGAAAAGGGCTTCCCTCTCTTAGTTCTGACATTAGATGTGTCCCCTGGCATATCTGCCTTCAAAGGTATTTTCATGAATATATCACCAGAATACCCAGGAAGAAACAAACCCTCAAGGATTGATTAAAAAAAAAAGTTCCAGGGTTTCCTAGAGACCAAAAAAAGAGCTAAATCAGAGAAGGACCTTGATGGGTAGAACATGAAGAGATGCTATGGGGATACTTTCAGGGGAGATGAAGACCAGATTTTGTTGTTGTTGTTGTTGTTTTTCGAGACAGGGCTTCTCTGTGTAGCCCTGGCTGTCCTGGAACTCACTCTGTAGACCAGGCTTGCCTCAAACTCAGAAATCCGCCTGCCTCTGCCTCCCAAGTGCTGGGATTAAAGGTGCGCACCACCACCGCCCGACTGAAGACTAGCTTTTATTAGGAATTCAGAAGCTGAGCCCAAGAGAGGTGACAGAACAGGCTCAATCTGCAGAATGGGTAGAAGATCAGGTCTAGTGTAACCACTTCCTCAGTAGGCGGGCCCACAGCAGCAAAGGCAGGAGGTGAGAAAGGTGGCCTTTGTTGGCTGACGCATGGGGAGACTTACAGCAGACAGTGGGTGTGTTGGCCTGACCGCAGTTGCACCTGTGTCTGGTTCACAGGTTGGTTCTGGCTCCAGAGTGGCTGGATTTGTTATCAGTGGCAAATATACCTCATGCTGGCAACCTTCTGGTGTATGGCTCTCCAGACCTAAGGATGGAGAAAAATGCTCGAAGGATAGTGGCATCTTGAGACAGGAAGTGACAGTGAAGTTGTCAAAGGAGGTAAGACTGCCAGGAGAGAGTCTTCTATCCTTTTCTAAAGACAGTGGAGACCTGTATCTGCCCGAGAATCTAAGACCCTGTTGTAAAAATAACATCTGTTCACACCAGGGTCTGTGACAGCAGTGTATGGAGTCTTCCCCCAGAACACCCTGTCCTGAAGCCTCCTCACCTTCCCCAGTCTTCCTCATTCTTTCTTTCTGAATCACTGGCTTCTTTGCCCTTCAGCTGGGTCAGGAGCATATAGACAAGGACTGAGCAGGGCATGCTCAGAAGCAAGTAGACCATCAGCTGATTCAGAACGGATAAGTCTGAGGACTGGAAAAAACCCTCAGCCATATCTACAAGAAGGTATTGATGGCTTGGGCACAGTAGAATCAGCAGAATCAGAGGCCTGACCTCTCTTTGATCAGCTCTCTATGGGCCCACATGGAGATGTCCTATGGAGAACATGATCAGGCCATGTGTACATGGGCATGGTGGGCAGGGGTGTGAGGTCCAAGTGAGCAGGGGGCTCTATATACCTTATGCCCAGGCTCTGATGCAGGACAGCTGGGAAACTTGCCTGGTATGGGCTGGGTGAGCAGGGGTTCTCAACCTGTGGGTCATAACCCCTTTGGGGTCAACCCACCCTTTCACAGGGGTCACCATTGGAAAACACAGATATTATGATTCAGAAGAGTAGAAAAATTACAGTTATGAAGTAACAACAAAAGTAATTTTATGGTTTGTGGTCCCCACAACATACTGTATGTATTAAAGGGTCTCAGCATTAGGAAGGTTGAAAACTACTGGTCTAGAGTCTCACAGGAGCTGGCCATAAACCCTCCAGTTTCCCTGCGCTTTTTGCTTGCATGGACCTCATCTCCTGCAACCCTCCCCTTACAAGCAATGCCTCAAGCCTGGAGTGGAAATCAGGTATATGAGACCCAAGCTTTGGCCAAAGATCTTCAACTCTGGGGACTAAAGCTCTCCCTCCAGATATAAGACTCTATTCACTTCTTTATTCTGTCACTGTGTTTACTTAAATGGTGAAAGAATCCATACCTGGAGGAGATCATGGGGGGTCAACTGCAAGATACTGGAACTCTCTCCAACACTAGACTGAATGAGAGCCCAGGAGGTTTGTTTGTTCTCTGAATTAAAAACTAAGTGACTGGGGATGTCCTTGCATGCAGCAAGTGCTTCATTTGTGTTTTCAGTGAGTGGATTCTAAGCAGATCTTTCTCAGATATCTCATTCTAAAGGCAATTCAGGCCAATCCTTTAGAGAACCTTGATCTGGATACTTCAACATTAGGACACACCAAAAGAGAACCAAGCATCTTTGTACAGATGGGAATATTGTTTAGCCTGTGGCATCAGATAGTAGGGCTCCAGGTAGAGAGCTTGTTCATGACTCCTGGGAGAGTCACACATGTCAGGACCTCAGCTCTCTAAGGCTAGGTCTGCAGTAAATATTGCTTGAGCTCATGCCTCTTGGTCCTAGCAACTGTCTAAAAGAACGAACAGGCTCAGATTCAGGCAGAGTCCCCTGAAAACCGGCCAGGAGAGGCTGAGACCTCTGGACTTGGGCACTCAACTCCAGAATATATAGCTCCAGACAGTAGGAAGGTGCACATGGTGGGCTTGAGCCTGAACCTTGTGGAGTCTGGAGACAGCAAGAGAATACCCTCTTCAACAAGGTCTCCAGAGAAGTGAGCCTGCTGGAACTGGTTCTGAACTGGCTGCCTGGCCATCAGTGTTCCCACATTATGTTAGGTCTATGGTCAGGTAAGTGACCATTCCTGGGGTCTCTTTCCATGAGCATCATACTTAAACAAGACTTTCCAAAGGACTGCTGAGATGCTAACTGCTCTCTTTCCACTCTCTTGTGTAGAACTGTTACCCCAGCCTATCTCATCCCAACCTTCCAAGGCAGGACTATGTGCTGTTTCCTTGCTTCAAGGAAATTACATTTAAAAAGTGTCTACTGCTTAATTCCATTTGTAGCCTCAGCCTGAATCCCTTATTACTCTAACCTGTATTTATTTTGCTCCTGTGTTGTGTGTGTGAGGAGATGACTGTGGGGTGGCGGCTGTGTGTAAGCATGCATGACTGTGGTGTCTGTGCATGTATGGCTGTGGTGTCTATGTGTGCATGTATGGCTGTGGTGTCTATGTGTGCATGTATGGCTGTGGTGTCTATGTATACATGCATGGCTATGGTGTCTGTGTGCATGTATGGCTGTGGTGTCTGTGTATACATGCATGGCTGTGGTGTCTGTGTGTATACATGCATGGCTGTGGTGTCTGTGTGTATACATGCATGGCTATGGTGTCTGTGTGTATACATGCATGGCTATGGTGTCTGTGTGTATACATGCATGGCTATGGTGTCTGTGTGTATACATGTATGGCTGTGGTGTCTTTGTGTGTATACATGCATGACTATGGCGTCTGTGTGTGCATGTGCATAGCTATGCTTTGATCTCAGAGCCATCTGTCCCAGTGCTCTTTGGTAGGGATTATCTTGACTGGATCAAGTTCCCTTGCCTCTTGTTCATCTTAGGTTCAATCAAGAAAGGTTGCTGTGGTAGTTTGAATAGGAACGACCCCTTAGACATACATGTTTGAATGCTTGGTCCATAGTGAGTGACACTTTTAGGTGTGGTCTTGATGGAGTAGGTGTGGCCTTGTTGAAAGTGTGTCACCATGAGAGTGGGCTTTGAGTTCTCATATATGCTCAAGCTATGCCCACTATGACACACAGTCTCCTTTTACTGCATATTAATCAAGATGTAGAACACTGAGCTCCTCTTTTAGTACCATGTCTGCCTGCACAGTCATGTTTCCCACCATGACAATAATGAACTAAACCTACGGAATGGTAATCCAGCCCCAAATTAAAGGTTTTCCTTTGTAAGAGATGCTTTGGTCATGGTGTCTCTTTGCAGCAGTAAAACCTCAACTAAGACAGTTGCAGCTCTCAGTAAATGGCTATCTCACCCCCTCATCAGCTTAGCAAGTGGGAGCTGGCCCCCAGTGTTGTATTTCATAGCTGCCTGCAGCTACTACGAACTGGGTTTCTGGAACAGAAGCTGAGGGATAGATGGGGAAGGGGTGAAAAGAAAGAAGGCCAGGATGATATTTTACCGACTGAGGCTCCAACTTTAATGGTGGTTAGACCTTTTAACAGTTTGGGCAAGCCCTTCCCCCACACTCTGGGCTGAGTTCTGGCGGAAGTCGTCTAGCTTCTCCTGGCGGTCCTTGTCTCAACTGCTCTGGCAGCTGGGTGGGTCACTCGCTTAATTCAGGAATTTGTAGACCTGGAGGAACAATGAGCTTAACCTTCACTCTGAGCTTCTCCACCCTAGGATAAAAATTTCTGCTGTAGCCTACTTCCCTATTATGCCCTAATGTCAGATTCCTGCCCGAAGCCAGGGATTGTCCTTGGCCAATGTCAAGTTCCTACCATGTGGTATGACTCCCCAATATGGCTCTGTACACCCCAGGACTGCTTTAAGAGTTGGCTCACACCAGAAACAGTGAGTCAGTTTCTATCCAGAGTCCTGCAGCATGCTTTCAGAATTGGAGTCTGATGGTTTGGATATCCAGCCCTAGCTGACATTCCTATCTGCTCTCAAAGTCCACTGTGAACAGTTGATGACAGCAAATGGGCTGCAACAGGGAGGCTAAGCCAGAGTTCAGCCTGTAGTTTCTGCCATTTGTTTAGGCATCGTATGTGCATGCATGCTCTGCTCACAGGTACACCCACACCAGAAGAGGGCTGA
The DNA here is from genome assembly GCF_947179515.1 of Apodemus sylvaticus. Lineage (NCBI taxonomy): Eukaryota > Metazoa > Chordata > Mammalia > Rodentia > Muridae > Apodemus > Apodemus sylvaticus. The sequence goes on along the minus strand of NC_067485.1, from coordinate 58,601,853 downwards.
GGACCCCACTGTAGATGGCTGTAAACACCATGTGGTTGCTGGGACCTCTACAAGAGCAGAGCAGAGCAGAGAAGAGCAGAGTGAGCAGAGCAGAGCAAAGAGCAGAGCAGAGTGAGCAGAGCAGAACAGAGTGAGCAGAGCAGAGCAGAGAGCAGAGCAGAGAGCAGAGCAGAGCGAGCAGAACAGTGCAGAGTGAGCAGAGCAGAGGAAGCAGAGCAGCTAGTTCTTGTAACTGCTGTGCCATCTCTCCAGCCCTTGCCAGCTTCCTCCTCTCCACCCAACAGGATTTCTCTGTGTGGCTCTGCTGTTCTGGAAACTAGCTTTGTAGACCAGGCTGGCCTCAAATTCAGAGACCTGCCAGCCTTTGCCTCCCAATTGCTGGAATTGAAGGTGTGAGGCCTCCAACGCCTGACTCTGCCGGCTTCCTTTAAAAGCAGGTTCCTGCTTTTTAAAATAAAAGCACACCTTCCCTAGCCCTTGTGTGAGTAAAGCCTGGATCTCATGGAGTGTGACTCACTCACTCTGAGGACAACTGAAACTCCTCTGTGGTCTCAGCATCAGTGAACACTTCAGTAGGAGCAGTCTCTAGAGCCCCCTCAGTAAGGAGACAATGCCAACTGGCTTCTCCTTTGTCAAATGAGCTGGTAAAAAGCAGGCAGAAGTAAATGCTGACATGTTGGAGATGAGGTTGGTAATGCTGGTGCCCACACAGCATGGAGAAGTACCCCACCATGGCTACCCTGCCAGCAGCATCTACAGCAAGCAGAGCTCCTGAGGTTTCCCGTAGTGGGAAACTGTTAAACTATAGTACCGCCAGGCCAGGACTCTGCTCCAAGTCCCGGCCGGTCCCACTCTCCTGCCCAGCACCCACTCCTTCCAAGTATCCCGCAAAGCGCGACTCTTAAACTTCAGTAGTTAACCAAACATATCTAAGTGTATGTAACTCCCAATTATGTAATGCCAAATTACAATGATAAAGTTTTATCCCAAGATTTCTTTCTTTTCCTTTCTTTCTTTTTTTTCCGAGACAGTGTTTCTCTGTGTTGCCCTGGCTGTCCTGGAACTCACTCTATAGACCAGGCTGGCCTCAAACTCAGAAATCTGCCTCCCTCTGCCTCCTAAGTGCTGGGTTTAAAGGCGTGCGCCACCACTGCCCGGCTATCCCAAGATTTCTAACCTCTCAGCACACCAGAAACACATCGACACCATCTGGATCTGTGGCTTCTCCTCTGTTCCCTCCTGCAGCTCCCAGGCTCCCTCTGTCTCCGCCCCTCCTCCTCTCTCCTCTCCAATCACTGGCCTCTCTCTGCTGCAATGTGAATGGGTAGGAAATATCTTGCATCATTTCACCCTTTTGGTTTAATTAAAAAAAAAAGCGGGCGGCGGCGGCGGCGGCGGTAGCAGTGGCTGCTCCAGCTGAAGGGCCATCAGCGGTGGAACCAAGGCGACACAGGGTCCAGTTAGGCCCTGCGCCCACGACCACTGACCTTCTCTGACCAGCCGGGCGGCAAGCAACTGCGGTTCTGCGGAGCCTTTCGCTGCACGGAAGCCACTTCAGAACTCGGCTGCCCGCCAGTCAGGAGAGACTCACCGCCATCTTGATCCCGGGCTCCAGAGATCAGTCAGACTGAGGTACACAAACATAATCCTAGGCCCAACACCGCAGGGGTCGGAGCCAGACGGGCGTTGGCCTGCACCCAGGCCCTGGGCTGTTCGAGTGGCCATCGGGGCGCCAACCCAGCCAGGAGTTTTTTTTTTTTTTTTTTTGCCCCGGCCGGTGCACGCGCCGCCATTTTGCCTACAGGAGCCAGAGTGCTCGGGAGGGCAGAGACTGCTAACAAGCGTAGCCTGAGGCTAACAAAACGGGGGTCTAGGCCCCAAAAGGCACAGGACTGACCCCAAGAACTGGGCGGCTTGGTGGGCCATCTGTGTGTCAACCAGCCCAGGAGGTTATTAGCACAACAGACTCTCCCTGTGCTTTCTCGGAGCGCGGACACGCACGCCCGCCATCCGGGTCACCTGGCGGACCCAAATAACAGACATAGCCCTAGGGGAACTTTGCTCGGACCTTGGCCTCCCAGGCGTTTGCCTGGACTCAGGGCCCAGGCGACAAGGCTAACCTAGTGTGCGCCAGCCCGGTTGGGGAAATCGGCTGCCCAGCGGAGTGAGCGGAGCACAGGGGAGGTCACAGCAACATTCACCTTCGGAGCTCCCTGGGGGTGCACACGGGTTCCACCTGGTCCACAGACACAATCTGGGGCAAGGCCTCAGGCAGAAGCCCCCAGCTCAACTCTCTCCGCTTCAGATCAGCCTGGGTGGCCGCCACATCTCCAGGTCCCTCAAGAGGCTAGTGGGGGCTTCCGGGCGGCCAGCTGGGAGAAGTCGGTGTGCTCCAATAAATCCTGCGGGCCCCAGCGGGAGCCTTCAGGTGCCTGCTTCGGGATCTGAACAGCCTGGACAACAGCACCCTGTCTATAGGCAGTGCAGAGTGTAAGCTGTGCACCAGAGGCCAACGGGGAAGGGGCAGCTTGCACTGGTGAGTCCAGCACTGACAAGACCAAGTAACACCAGTGAGAGCTAGATGGCAAAAGGCAAACGCAGAAACGTCACTAACAGAAATCAAGGCAATATGGCAACATCTGAACCAAATTCTCCTCTACCAGCAAGTCCTGGATACCCCATCACACCAGTAAAACAAGATTTGGATTTAAAATCACTGGTCATGATGCTGGTACAGGAACACATGAAGGGCATTGAGGAGAAAATGGATCAAAAGTTAGAAGCCCTTGCAAGGGAAACACAAAAATCATTGAAAGAAATCCAGGAGAATACAAAAGCCAACAAGGAGGAAATGCAAAAAACACTTAAAGAAATACAGGAGAACTTTGCTCAACAGGCTGAGGTCATGAAAGACGAAACACAAAAATCTCTTAAAGAAATACAGGAGAACTTTGGTCAACAGGCTGAGCTCATGAAAGAGGAAACACAAAAATCTCTTAAAGAATTACAGGAAAACACAAACATGCAAGGGAAGGAGCTAAGCAAAACCATCCAGGATCTAAAATCAGAAGTAGAAACAACTAAGAAAACTCAAAGGGAGACAACTTTGGAGATAGAAAGCCTTGGGAAGAAATCAGGGGACAGAGATGCAAATATCAACAACAGAATACAAGAGATAGAAGAAAGAATCTCAGATGCTGAAGATTCCATAGAAACCATGGACTCAACAGTTAAAGAAAATGCAAAGTGCAAAAAGCTTGTAACCCAAAATATCCAGGAAATCCAGGACACAATGAGAAGACCAAACCTAAGGATTATAGGCATAGATGAGAGTGAAGATTTACAACTTAAAGGGCCAGCAAATATCTTCAATAAAATTATGGAAGAAAACTTCCCTAACCTAAAGAGAGAGATGCCCATGAATATACAAGAAGCCTACAGAACTCCAAACAGACTGGACCAGAACAGAAATACTTCCCGTCACATAATAATCAAAACACCAAATGTTCTAAACAAAGAAAGAATACTAAAGGCAGTAAGAGAAAAAGGCCAAGTAACATATAAAGGAAGACCTATCAGAATCACAGCAGACTTTTCACCTGAGACTATGAAGGCTAGAAGGTCCTGGGCAGATCTCATGCAGACTCTAAGAGAACACAAATGCCAACCAAAACTACTATATCCAGCAAAACTCTCAATCACCATAGATGGAGAAACTAAGATATTTCACGACAAAACCAAGTTCACCCAATATCTATCCACAAACCCAGCCCTAAAAAGGATAATAGGAGGACAACACCAATACAAGGAGGGAAACTCCACCCTGAAAAAAGCAAGATAGTAACCTTTCATCAAACCCAAAAGAAGTTAAGCAATCAAATTTAAAAAATAACGTCAAAAATGATAGGAAGTAACAATCACTATTCCTTAATATCTCTTAACATCAATGGACTCAATGCCCCAATAAAAAGACACAGACTAACTGACTGGATACGTAAACAGGACCCTACATTTTGCTGCTTACAGGAAACACACCTCAGGGTCAAAGACAAACACTACCTTAGAGTAAAAGGCTGGAAGACAATTTTACAAGCAAATGGTCTCAGGAAACAAGCTGGAGTAGCCATTTTAATATCAGATAAAATTGACTTTCAACCCAAAGTCATCAAAAGAGACTCTGAGGGACACTTCTTGCTGGTCAAAGGAAAAATACAACAAGAAGAACTCTCAATCCTGAACATCTATGCTCCAAATGCAAGGGCACCCTCTTTCATAAAAGAAACTCTATTAAAACTCAAAGCACACATTACACCTAACACAATAATTGTGGGTGACTTCAACACTGCACTTTCCTCAATGGACCGATCAGGAAAACAGAAACTAAACAAGGACACAATGAAACTAATTGAAGCTTTGGACCAATTAGACTTAACTGATATATATAGAACATTCTATCCTAAAACAAAAGAATATACCTTTTTTTCAGCACCTCATGGTACCTTCTCCAAAATCGACCATATAATTGGTCACAAGACAGACCTCAACAAATATAAAAAGATAGAACTAATCCCATGCCTCCTATCTGATCACTATGGAATAAAAGTGGTCTTCAATAGCAACAGAAACAACAGAAAACCCACATACACGTGGAAATTGAACAATACTCTACTCAATGACACCTTGGTCAAGGAAGAAATAAAGAAAGAAATTAAAGACTTTTTAGAACACAATGAAAATGAAAACACAACATACCCAAATCTATGGGACACAATGAAAGCAGTGCTAAGAGGAAAACTCATAGCCCTGAGTGCCTCCAAAAAGAAAATGGAGAGAGCATACATTACCAACTTAATGACACACCTGAAAGCCCTAGAACAAAAAGAAGCTATTTCACCCAGGAGGAGTAGAAGGCAAGAAATCATCAAACTCAGGGCCGAAATCAATCAAGTAGAAACAAAGAGAACCATACAAAAAATCAACAAAACTAGGAGCTGGTTCTTTGAGAAAATCAACAAGATAGATAAACCCTTAGCCAGACTGAACAAAGGGCACAGAAAAAGTATCCAAATTAACAAACTTAGAAATGAAAAGGGAGACATAACAACGGAAACTGAGGAAATCCAAAAAATCATCAGATCCTACTACAAGAGCCTGTACTCAACACAACTGGAGAATCTGGAGGAAATGGACAATTTCCTTGACAGATACCAAATACCAAAATTAAATCAGGACCAACTAGACCATCTAAACAGTCCCATAAAGCCTAAAGAAATAGAAGGAGTCATAGAAAGTCTTCCAACCAAAAAAAGCACAGGACCAGATGGTTTCAGTGCAGAATTCTACCAGACCTTCAAAGAAGAGTTAACACCAATACTCTTCAAACTATTCCACAAAATAGAAACAGAAGGAACACTACCCAATTCCTTCTACGAAGCCACAATTACGCTGATACCAAAGCCACACAAAGATCCAACAAAGAAAGAGAACTTCAGACCAATTTCCCTTATGAACATCGATGCAAAAATACTCAACAAAATTCTTGCCAACCGAATCCAAGAACACATCAAAACGATCATCCACCATGATCAAGTAGGCTTTATCCCGGGAATACAGGGTTGGTTCAATATACGGAAATCCATCAATACAATCCACTACATAAACAAACTCAAAGAACAAAACCACATGGTCATTTCATTGGATGCTGAAAAAGCATTTGACAAAATTCAGCATCCTTTCATGCTTAAAGTCTTGGAGAGAACAGGAATTCAAGGCCCATACCTAAACATAGTAAAAGCAATATACAGCAAACCGGTAGCCAGCATCAAACTAAACGGAGAGAAACTTGAAGCAATCCCACTGAAATCAGGGACCAGACAAGGCTGCCCCCTTTCTCCTTATCTTTTCAATATTGTACTTGAGGTACTAGCTCGGGCAATTCGACAACATAAGGAGGTCAAAGGGATACAAATTGGAAAGGAGGAAGTCAAACTATCATTATTTGCAGACGACATGATCGTCTACCTAAGTGACCCAAAGAACTCCACTAGAGAGCTCCTACAGCTGATAAACAACTTCAGCAAAGTGGCAGGTTACAAAATCAACTCAAGCAAATCAGTGGCCTTCCTATACTCAAAGGATAAACAGGCTGAGAAAGAAATTAGGGAAATGACCCCCTTCACAATAGCCACAAACAGTATAAAGTATCTTGGGGTGACTCTTACCAAACATGCGAAAGATCTGTATGGCAAGAACTTCAAGACTCTGAAGAAGGAAATGGAAGAAGACCTCAAAAAATGGGAAAACCTCCCATGCTCATGGATCGGTAGAATCAATATAGTTAAAATGGCCATTTTGCCTAAAGCACTATACAGATTCAATGCAATACCCATCAAAATCCCAACTCAATTCTTCACAGAGTTAGAAAGAGCAATTATCAAATTCATCTGGAACAACAAAAAACCCAGGATAGCTAAAACTATTCTCAGCAACAAAAGAAAATCTGGGGGAATCAGTATCCCTGACCTCAAGCAATACTACAGAGCAATAGTGTTAAAAACTGCATGGTATTGGTACAGTGACAGGCAGGAGGATCAATGGAACAGGATTGAAGATCCAGAAATGAACCCACACACCTATGGCCACTTGATCCTCGACAAAGAGGCTGAAAACATCCAATGGAAAAAAGATAGCCTTTTCAACAAATGGTGCTGGTTCAACTGGAGGTCAGCATGCAGAAGAATGCGAATTGATCCATCCTTGTCTCCTTGTACTAAGCTCAAATCCAAATGGATCAAGGACCTCCACATAAAGCCAGACACTCTGAAGCTAATAGAAAAGAAACTGGGGAAGACCCTTGAGGACATCGGTACAGGGAGAAAGTTTCTGAACAGAACACCAATAGCGTATGCTCTAAGAGCAAGAATTGACAAATGGGACCTCATAAGGTTACAGAGTTTCTGTAAGGCAAAGGACACCATCAAGAGGACAGATCGGCAACCAACAAATTGGGAAAAGATCTTCACCAATCCTACATCAGATAGAGGGCTAATATCCAATATATATAAAGAACTCAAGAAGTTAGACTCCAGAAAACCGAACAACCCTATTAAAAAATGGGGTACAGAGTTAAACAAAGAATTCTCACCTGAAGAACTTCGGATGGCGGAGAAGCATCTTAAAAAATGCTCCACTTCATTAGTCATTAGGGAAATGCAAATCAAAACAACCCTAAGATTTCATCTTACACCAGTCAGAATGGCTAAGATTAAAAATTCAGGAGACAGCAGGTGTTGGAGAGGGTGCGGAGAAAAAGGAACACTCCTCCACTGCTGGTGGGGTTGCAAATTGGTACAACCACTCTGGAAAGCAGTCTGGCGGTTCCTCCGAAAACTGGGCACCTCACTTCCAGAAGATCCTGCTATACCACTCCTGGGCATATACCCAGAGGATTCCCCACCATGTAATAAGGATACATGCTCTACTATGTTCATAGCAGCCCTATTTATAATTGCCAGATGCTGGAAAGAACCCAGGTATCCCTCAACAGAAGAGTGGATACAAAAAATGTGGTATATCTACACAATGGAGTACTATTCAGCCATTAGAAACAATGAATTCATGAAATTCTTAGGCAAATGGATGGAGCTAGAGAACATCATACTAAGTGAGGTAACCCAGACTCAAAAGGTGAATCATGGTATGCATTCACTAATAAGTGGTTATTAACCTAGAAAACTGGAATACCCAAAACATAATCCACACATCAAATGAGATACAAGAAGAAAGCAGGAGTGGTCCCTGGTTCTGGAAAGACTCAGTGAAACAGTATTTGGCAAAACCAGAACGGGGAACTGGGAAGGGGTGGGAGGGAGGACAGGGGAAGAGAAGGGGGCTTACGGGCTTACGGGACTTTCGGGGAGTGGGGGGGGCTAGAAAAGGGGAAATCATTTGAAATGTAAATAAATTATATCAAATAAAAAAAAAATTAAAAAAAAAAAAAAAAAAAAAAAGCTTTCTCTCCAAATATAAGTTGAGCACAACTATTACCATTTTGTAAATTATAAACTATAAGATAGACCTAACATCTAGTCCACCAATTTTTACAATCAAACAGAACCTCTGTCATCTATTCCATCTTAAAAGACTATAATAACACCTGACTCATGTCTTGGCTATAAATTGTATGTCATCTGAAAACTCTCTATTTAAATCTATATCAGATTTTTCAAAGTCAACCAACTTGGGCTGACTATGAGACTAATAGTCTTCAACCCAGTCAGAAATCTAAGAGAGACCTATAATAACTGAAAATATACAGGAAGCCTGTTGCACCTATCTTGACCAGTGAGGGAAGATGCAACACACGAACTCTTCTTTAAGCAGTTTATTCAGGAACTTTGAACAATCTTCTCACCCCTGAGGCACTTCCCACACCCCCTTAAATATGCTATAGTGAGCCAATCTACATGAGCCACATGGCAGATGCTCATAGGTTGCAATAAGGCGGAAGCAGGCTAGGCGCTCAAGCTCTTCCAAATAAGGACTTGTTTATTCGTTGAGCAGCGAGCCTGGTGCATGGCCAGGTGCCATCTTTAGGGTGTGTCAAAGCAGCTCCCCACAGAAGCCTAACACAGCTTCCAACACTTAGTCAAATGATAGAGACTGCTGAAACCCTGGACAGTCCTTCTAAAACATTGGAGTATTGGTCTTCAGCCTCCTGGCCCAGGGTCATCTGACAGATTTAGAGAACAGGAATTACCAAGGACTTGCCCCCTCTGTGTTGGCAGAAATCAAGCTGTCCCAACCTGTAAAAGTGTCCTTTTTCTGGACAGAGTTTGTCTGTAGATGAAGAGAGGCAATCTTTTCCTCATGGCTGTTTCACCACAACAGAAGCAGCTCTATTGATGCTCAGTTTCTTCTTTGAATCAGAGAAAGGGAAGCTGTCAGGAGCAGACTAGTCTCACCAACAAGTGTATAAGTAATGTTAAACGTCACATGCTGTGGATTTCTGACGTTTTTGAAAACCATCTCTCTATGTAAAGGAATGTGGGCTGTTGTCTGTAAACTACTTTCAGGTGTTTCTGATTAAAATCTAGAAAACACCCTAACAATAAACTCAGAGTCTTTTATTTTTATATGCCCTTAAACTCACAGGCTTAAACATCGCAGATCTGTTATAACAGCAAAGAAGGACTGGGTCTAAGCCCTGTTTTTTTACACATTTAGTATCAATAGAAGAAATTTATACCAATGAAAACCTTGATTATGAATCAAATGAATTCTGTACCAAATAAGAACTTATAACTTTACCATAGTAATAATTAAAAGAATTTTTACCAAATGAAATTATGGCTATATAATCAATCCTGTTCCTCTCTGTTTCAAATCTGATCATTTCTACATTCCCTAGAAAGACAATTTAAAAATAATAACCCTCTCCAGCCCCGAATCCCAGGGAGCTGGGTCGATGACTCTTTGTAGCTTCTTCAAGATGAATGTGGGCATTGAGCTATTAATAAGGGGGTGGAGGAAGGGTAGGGAAGATGGGGGAGTTGGTTGGTCTTTGATGTCTGTGTCTTGAGTGGATCTAGCTGAAGTCCAGGACCTCAGGAATTCAAGCAGTCAGTTCCGCATGCGTGACGAGGAGACTCAACCTGGCTGTATTTTCTGTAATATATAAATCTCAAAAAAAAATTTAGTATCACAAAGATAGATTTTCCCTTTGATATTCTGGAATCCAGTCCTCTGTAGGTCTCCCTCTGTCATTTCTGATCCAAATATCTCTGGAAGATGTCTAGAGCTATACTGGCTAGTTTTGTGTATCAAGTTGACACAGGCTGGAGTTATCACAGAGAAAGGAGCCTCAGTTGGGGAAGTGTCTCCATGAGATCCAGCAGTGGGGCATTTTCTCAATTAGTGATCAAATGGGGAGGGTCCCTTGTGGGTGGTTCCACCTTTGGGCTGGTGCTCTTGGGTTCTATAAGAGAGCAGGCTGAGCAAGCCAGTGGAAGCAAGCCAGTAAGAAACATCCCTCCATGGTCTCTGCATCAGCTCCTGCTTCCTGACCTGCTTGAGTTCCAGTCCTGTCTTCCTTTAGTGATGAACTGCAGTGTGGAAGTGTAAGCTCACTAAACCCTTTCCTCCCCAACTTGCTTCTTGGTCGTGATGTTTGTGTAGGAACAGAAACCCTGACTAAGACAAGAACCTAGTCACCCTTTCTAAAAACACAAAGACAAAACATTTTTTCCCAAATTAGTATGTCCTTGAGCCAGTAACCAGATAAACGTTCATTTTGATCTCTCACCCAGAAAAATAATGTAACTACAAACCCAACATCACACCCATTGTGAAAATCAAAACAATCTAAAATGAAATAAGCTAAGATGAGCCTCTACTTAGGCATTTACTATTGCTAAGCAGGAAAAGACACCCAAAATTCCATGTGTGAGCCACGTTAAAGGGAATATGAGCTTCCTCTGGCTAGGTAAACAAGCTATATCTGTGGTTTGGCTCTCTACCCAGAGCAGTCATTCTTTTCCATCTTTATACCTCCTATCTACTGAGCTCTCTACCTGAGCCACAGGCTTTTAATAATTAATACCTGTGCTAAGCAGGCAGTTGTTGTCAATACATTCTTTACTCTAGAGTCAGTGACTACTTCCCTATTAGTCCAACTTAAAACAATCTAAAACCAGTGAAATCAACTATCTTTATTCTAACTTAACACAATTGATTCACCCTTCCATTTGTACCCGCTTATAAGTAGCAAGTAAAAGCAAGATTTAAACCCAGAATTCCCATGGTGCCCACATTAGAATTTGAGTATCCGGTTAAGACCTATTTTCCCCAGTAGGAGTCCTCATTATTCTCAGTCTTTCTTTCATTTCAACTCGGTGCGCTTGAGTCACATGACCCGATTTTGGCACTCTTAAGTTACTCAATAACAACAACAAAACAAAATAAATAAAACTCTAACTTTTAGACTAATAATCTCAGGTTTCTAGTGGAAATATGCACCACATTTGTTCTCCAAACATAGTGGGAAATTGTTAAACTATAGTACTGCCCTGCCAGGACTCTGCTCCAAGTCCTGGTGGGTCCCACTCTCCAGCCCAGCACCCACTACTTCCAAGTATCCGGTAAAGCACGACTCTTAAACTTGAGATTTTTTGTTTTGTTTTGTTTGTTTGTTTTTTTTATTCGATATTTTTTTATTTACATTTCAAATGATCTCCCCTTTTCTAGCCCCCTACTTCCCAAAAGTCCCTTAAGCACCCTTCTCTCCCCCTGTCCTCCCACCCACCCCTTCCCACTTCCCCGTTTTGGTTTTGCTGAATACTGCTTCACTGAGTCTTTCCAGAATAAGGGGCCACTCCTCCTTTCTTCTTGTATCTCATTTGATGTGTGGATTATGTTTTGGGTAATCCAGGTTTCTAGGTTAATATCCACTTATTAGTGAGTGCATACCATGAGTCACCTTTTGAGTCTGGGTTACCTCACTTAGTATGATGTTCTCTAGCTCCATCCATTTGCCTAAGAATTTCATGAATTCATTGTTTCTAATGGCTGAATAGTACTCCATTGTGTAGATATACCACATTTTTTGCATCCACCCTTCTGTTGAGGGATACCTGGATTCTTTCCAGCATCTGGCAATTATAAATAGGGCTGCTATGAACATGGTAGAGCATGTATCCTTATTACATGGTGGGTATATGCCCAGGAGTGTTATAGCAGGATCTTCTGGAAGTGAGGTGTCCAGTTTTCTGAGGAACCGCCAGACTGATTTCCAGAGTGGTTGTACCAATTTGCAACCCGACCAGCAGTGGAGGAGTGTTCCTCTTTCTCCACACCCTCTCCAAAACCTGCTGTCTCCTGAATTTTTAATCTTAGCCATTCTGACTGGTGTAAGGTGAAATCTCAGGGTTGTTTTGATTTGCATTTCCCTAATGACTAATGAAGTTGAGCATTTTTTAAGATGCTTCTCTGCCATCCGAAGTTCTTCAGGTGAGAATTCTTTGTTTAACTCTGTACCCCATTTTTTAATAGGGTTGTTTGGTTTTCTGGAGTCTAACTTCTTGAGTTCTTTATATATATTCGATATTAGTCCTCTATCTGATATAGGATTGGTGAAGATCTTTTCCCAATTTGTTGGTTGCTGATTTGTCCTCTTGATGGTGTCCTTTGCCTTACAGAAACTTTGTAATTTTATGAGGTCCCATTTGTCAATTCTTGCTCTTAGAGCATACGCTGTTGGTGTTCTGTTCAGAAACTTTCTCCCTGTACCGATGTCCTCAAGGGTCTTCCCCAGTTTCTTTTCTATTAGCTTCAGAGTGTCTGGCTTTATGTGGAGGTCCTTGATCCATTTGGATTTGAGCTTAGTACAAGGAGACAAGGATGGATCAATTCGCATTCTTCTGCATGCTGACCTCCAGTTGAACCAGCACCATTTGTTGAAAAGGCTATCTTTTTTCCATTGGATGTTTTCAGCCCCTTTGTCGAGGATCAAGTGGCCATAGGTGTATGGGTTCATTTCTGGATCTTCAATCCTGTTCCATTGATCCTCCTGCCTGTCCCTGTACCAATACCATGCAGTTTTTAACACTACTGCTCTGTAGTATTGCTTGAGGTCAGGGATACTGATTCCCCCAGACTTTCTTTTGTTGCTGAGAATAGTTTTAGCTATCCTGGATTTTTTGTTGTTTCAGATGAATTTGAGAATTGCTCTTTCTAACTCTGTGAAGAATTGAGTTGGGATTTTGATGGGTATTGCATTGAATCTGTAGATTGCTTTTGGCAAAATGGCCATTTTAACTATATTGATTCTACTGATCCATGAGCATGGGAGGTTTTCCCGTTTTTTGAGGTCTTCTTCCATTTCCTTCTTCAGAGTCTTGAAGTTCTTGTCATACAGATCTTTCACATGTTTGGTAAGAGTAACCCCAAGATACTTTATACTGTTTGTGGCTATTGTGAAGGGGGTCATTTCCCTAATTTCTTTCTCAGCCTGCTTATCCTTTGAGTATAGGAAGGCCACTGATTTGCTTGAGTTGATTTTATAACCTGCCACTTTGCTGAAGTTGTTTATCAGCTGTAGGAGCTCTCTAGTGGAGTTTTTTGGGTCACTTAGACTATCATGTCGTCTGCAAATAATGATAGTTTGACTTCTTCCTTTCCAATTTTTATCCTTTTGACCTCCTTATGTTGTCAAATTGCCCGAGCTAGTACCTCAAGTACAATATTGAAAAGATAAGGAGAAAGGGGGCAGCCTTGTCTGGTCCCTGATTTCAGTGGGATTGCTTCAAGTTTCTCTCCATTTAGTTTGATGCTGGCTACCAGTTTGCTGTATATTGCTTTTACTATGTTTAGGTATGGGCCTTGAATTCCTGTTCTCTCCAAGACTTTAAGCATGAAAGGATGCTGAATTTTGTCAAATGCTTTTTCAGCATTCAATGAAATGACCATGTGGTGTTTTTCTTTGAGTTTGTTTATGTAGTGGATTTCATTGATGGATTTCCGTATATTGAACCAACCCTGCAATCCCGGGATAAAGCCTACTTGATCATGGTGGATGATCGTTTTGATGTGTTCTTGAATTCAGTTGGCAAGAATTTTATTGAGTATTTTTGCATCGATGTTCATAAGGGAAATTGGTCTGAAGATCTCTTTCTTTGTTGGATCTTTGTGTGGTTTTGGTATCAGCGTAATTGTGGCTTCGTAGAAGGAATTGGGTAGTGTTCCTTCTGTTTCTATTTTGTGGAATAGTTTGAAGAGTATTGGTGTTAACTCTTCTTTGAAGGTCTGATAGAATTCTGCACTGAAACCATCTGGTCCTGTGCTTTTTTTGGTTGGAAGACTTTCTATGACTCCTTCTATTTCTTTAGGCATTATGGGACTGTTTAGATGGTCTAGTTGGTCCTGATTTAATTTTGGGATTTGGTATCTGTCAAGGAAATTGTCCATTTCCTCCAGATTCTCCAGTTGTGTTGAGTATGGGCTCTTGTAGTAGAATCTGATGATTTTTTGGATTTCCTCAGGAAAAATACAACAAGAAGAACTCTCAATCCTGAACATCTATGCTCCAAATGCAAGGGCACCCTCTTTCATAAAAGAAACTTTATTAAAGCTCAAAGCACACATTGCACCTAACACAATAATTGTGAGTGACTTCAACACTGCACTTTCCTCAATGGGAATTGTTATATCTCCCTTTTCATTTCTAAGTTTGTTAATTTGGATACTTTCTCTGTGCCCTTTGGTCAGTCTGGCTAAGGGTTTATCTATCTTGTTGATTTTCTCAAAGAACCAGCTCCTGGTTTTGTTGATTCTTTGTATGGTTCTCTTTGTTTCTACTTGATTGATTTTGGCCCTGAGTTTGATGATTTCCTGCCTTCTACTCCTCCTGGGTGAAATAGCGTCTTTTTGTTCCAGGGCTTTCAGGTGTGTCATTAAGCTGGTAATGTATGCTCTCTCCATTTTCTTTTTGGAGGCACTCAGGGCTATGAGTTTTGCTCTTAGCACTGCTTTCATTGTGTCCCATAGATTTGGGTATGTTGTGTCTTCATTTTCATTGTGTTCTTAAAAGTAATTTCTTTTTTTATTTCTTCCTTGACCAAGGTATCATTGAGTAGAATATTGTTCAGTTTCCACGTGTATGTGGGTTTTCTGTTGTTTTTGTTGCTATTGAAGATCACTTTTACTCCATAGTGATCTGATAGGAGGCATGGGATTAGTTCGATCTTCTTATATTTGTTGAGGTCTGTCTTGTGACCAATCATATGGTTGATTTTGGAGAAGGTACCATGAGGTGCTGAGAAAAAGGTATATTCTTTTGCTTTAGGATAGAATGTTCTATATATATCTGTTAAATCTAATTGGTCCAAAGTTTCAATTAGTTTCATTGTGTCCCTGTTTAGTTTCTGTTTTCCTGATCGGTCCATTGAGGAAAGTGCAGTGTTGAAGTCACCCTCAATTATTGTGTTAGGTGCAATGTGTGCTTTGAGCTTTAATAAAGTTTCTTTTATGGAAGAGGGTGCCCTTGCATTTGGAGCATAGATATTCAGGATTGAGAGTTCTTCTTGTTGTATTTTTCCTTTGACCAGCAAGAAGTGTCCCTCAGAGTCTCTTTTGATGACTTTGGGTTGAAAGTCAATTTTATCTGATATTAAAATGGCTACTCCAGCTTGTTTCCTGAGACCATTTGCTTGTAAAATTGTCTTCCAACCTTTTACTCTAAGGCAGTGTTTGTCTTTGACCCTGAGGTGTGTTTCCTGTAAGCAGCAAAATGTAGGGTCCTGTTTACGTATCCAGCTAGTTAGTCTATGTCTTTTTATTGGGGCATTGAGTCCATTGATGTTAAGAGATATTAAGGAATAGTGATTGTTACTTCCTGTCATTTTTGACATTATTTTTTAAATTTGATTGGTTAACTTCTTTTGGGTTTGATGAAAGGTTACTATCTTGCTTTTTCCAGGGTGAAGTTTCCCTCCTTGTATTGGTGTTTTCCTCCTATTATCCTTTGTAGGGCTGGGTTTGTGGATAGATATTGGGTAAACTTGGTTTTGTCATGGAATATCTTAGTTTCTCCATCTACGGTGATTGAGAGTTTTGCTGGATATAGTAGTTTTGGCTGGCATTTGTGTTCTCTTAGAGTCTGCATGAGATCTGCCCAGGATCTTCTAGCCTTCATAGTCTCAGGTGAAAAGTCTGCTGTGATTCTGATAGGTCTTCCTTTATATGTTACTTGGCCTTTTTCTCTTACTGCCTTTAATATTCTTTCTTTGTTTAGTACATTTGGTGTTTTGATTATTATGTGACGGGAAGTATTTCTGTTCTGGTCCAGTCTGTTTGTAGTTCTGTAGGCTTCTTGTATATTCATGGGCATCTCTCTCTTTAGGTTAGGGAAGTTTTCTTCCATAATTTTATTGAAGATATTTGCTGGCCCTTTAAGTTGTAAATCTTCACTCTCATCTATGCCTATAATCCTTAGGTTTGGTCTTCTCATTGTGTCCTCTATTTCCTGGATATTTTA
Source organism: Apodemus sylvaticus (assembly GCF_947179515.1). NCBI lineage: Eukaryota > Metazoa > Chordata > Mammalia > Rodentia > Muridae > Apodemus > Apodemus sylvaticus. The sequence continues at coordinate 58,585,823 of NC_067485.1, read as the reverse complement.
GATTACAAGCTTTTTGCATTTTGCATTTTCTTTAACTGTTGAGTCCATGGTTTCTATGGTATCTTCAGCATCTGAGATTCTTTCTTCTATCTCTTGTATTCTGTTGTTGATATTTGCGTCTCTGTCCCCTGATTTCTTCCCAAGGCTTTCTATCTCCAAAGTTGTCTCCCTTTGAGTTTTCTTAGTTGTTTCTACTTCTGATTTTAGATCCTGGATCATTTTGCTTAGCTCCTTCACTTGCTTGTTTGTGCTTTCCTGTAATTCTTTAAGAGATTTTTGTCTTTCCTCTTTCATGACCTCAGCCTGTTGACCAAAGTTCTCCTGTATTTCTTTAAGTGTTTTTTGCGTTTCCTCATTATTGGCTTTTGTATTCTCCTGGATTTCTTTCAATGATTTTTGTGTTTCTCTTGCAAGGGCTTCTAACTTTTGATCCATTTTCTCCTGAATTTCTTTAAGTATGTATTTCATGTGTTCCTGTACCAGCATCATGACCAGTGATTTTAAATCCAAATCTTGTTTTACTGGTGTGATGGGGTATCCAGGACATGCTGGTAAAGGAGAATTGGGTTCAGATGTTGCCATATTGCCTTGATTTCTGTTAGTGACGTTCCTGCATTTGCCTTTTGCCATCTAGTTCTCACTGGTGTTAGTTGGTCTTGTCAATGCTGGACTCACCAGTGCAAGCTGCCCCTTCCCAGGTGGCCTCTGGTGCACAGCTTACCTCCTGCATTGCCTGGAGTCAGGGTGCTGTTGCCCAGGCTGTTCAGAACCCGAAGCAGACACCTGAAGGCTCCCGCTGGGGCCCACTAGATTCACCGGAGCACAACGACTTCTCTCTGCTGGCCCTCTGGAAGCCCCTCTTGCCTCTTGCAGGACCTGGAGATGTGGTGTTGCTGCCCAGGCTGATCTGGATCTGGAAGCGGAGAGATCTGAGTGCTCCCGCCAGAGACCTCAGGACTGGAACCTAAGCTCCGTGCCACAGGAGCAAGCTGTGCTGTGAGCTCCCAGACTGCCTCTGGGTGCACACCAGGTCTCCCGCACTTCCTGGAGACCGAGTGCTGTGGCTCAGGCTGTTCAGATCCTAAAGCAGGCACCTGAAGGCTCCTGCTGGGGTCGGCTGGATTCACTGGAGTACACCGACTTTTCCCCGCTGGCCGCCCAGAAGTTAAACTTGAGTTGTTAACCAAACATATCTAAGTATATGTAACTCCTGTTACTGCCCGAAGAAGTCTGCCTCAGGATAACCAGGATTCCTTGGTCCAGGAAGGCATGGGTTGGTTGAGATGACAGACAGAACAAACCACACACACACAGAGGCGGTTTGAATCTGAATGTATTTTTCTGTTACATGGCACGGATCTTTAAGCACAAGGGGCTGACATTTACATAGCAAAAGGAAAAGCAGGCCCAAGGAACAATTAGCATAACCATTAGGTACAAGGAAGCTTAAGATTAACCAGGTAAACTGTTTTTTCCCTTGTAACAAGTTTACGAGCATGAACACAGACAACAACAAATATTTTGATATAAACTTTTGAAGATAATTAAAGGACATTTTTGTTCAACTTCCTGAGTCTAAATAGAGTCTTCATGAGTAATAAGTATGAACTGTATCTTGAATCACACCTGGATATGCTAAGAAAGGTTGTTTTCCTCAAGATCTCCCTGTGTGAGGCCTGCAACACAAAAGGCAAATTCTTCATAAACTTCCCTTGCTATTCAGGTGGGCCTGAGATAGCCTGACTGTAAGCAAGATCAAGAGTTAAAGGTGGAACTGGATTAACTTGTGGGGGAAGGTAGTAGCTATGGGACTAGGTATCAACTCAAATGTAAATTCTTTCTACCTTGCTCAATACTCATCTGTATGGTAGGGACCTCATAAGATTTTTCAGATGTAAATATCCTTAGTCTGGCCTATTGTTTGGGAATCCACCTGCCCTGAAAGGAAATGACTGAAGAGAAGAAAAGAACCTGTGACTCGAGTTTCTGGAATGCCTTTTCTACGGTAATAACATAAGTGATTGGAGCAAAGCAGAGTTTTTTGCTATAAGATGGATTCTTACATATCTATATTTGCTTGGTTATACCATGTCCCAGCTATAAGGAAATAGGAGAGTTTAGGAAATTTCCAAGTGAGATTTATCAGCTTCTAAATATATGGGGAGGTCCGTTATTCCCAGGAGACATTTTTTTCTTTTGCCTTTGTCTGTAAAATATCATTTTTACAGACTTCACTGGGCCACCGCGGCAAACTCCCAATTACATAATGCCAAATTACAATGATAAAGTTTTATCCCAAGATTTCTAACCTGTCTGCATACCAAAACCACATCTGACACCATCTGCATCTGGATCTCCTCCTCTGCTCCTTCCTGCAGCTCCCAGGCTCCCTCTGTCTCTGCCCTTCCTTCTCTTAGCTCCTCCTCCTCTATCCCCTCCAATCACTGGCCTTACTGCTGCAATGTGAATGGATAGGAAATACCTTGCATCAGTTTCCTATGTTTAAAGTGGCCTTGTGATGTAATGTTTTCCAGCTCATTGTCCCCTTAGAACTATGAGGTTTTTAGAAGAATGCTTTGCTTCTGAGGGATGCTGTGATCCCCTGTATTCCCTCACACATGCTAGGCAAGCATTCTGCCACACAGCTGCATCAGGCTAGTATGTCCTTTAACTGTTGGAAACCTCCTGGATTTTTCTGCACATGGGTGCAGTCATGGCACCACCCTCTGTTGTTTGATGCCTCCCAACCTCTTCTCTCATCCCTTATCTCCTTCTATCCCCAGAGTCCCATCTTTTTGTTTTAATCTGTGTTCCCAGTGGTTCCTGCTGCAGAGTTATTCACTGTTGACCCTTTGACAACCCACCCACTCAGTCTGACATTCTTGGCCCCTGATTTGTGAGGCAGTGGTATCACGGGCTAGCATTGTCTGCTAATATGTTGGGACTTCAGACATACTTTGGAACAATGGAGAGAACACAGCATCCATATCTGTCCCTTCATCTATGTGCACCCTCCACAGTAGTTGTGTTTTCCTTCCTCTGCAGCGTTCTAGCAGCTGCTGCTACAGACTCCTCCAGTTCTCCATACCCAGAGATCTCCCATGTCCCCTCCTTTATCCTGAAAGTTTGCCAGCAGGATAAGCAGGGCAGGGTAAGACACTGGAAAGAGAACCAGAGAGGAAGGCCAGAGCATGCAGTAGCTCCACACCACTACTCCCATGTGGAGGAAGAGGACATAGCATGTTGGATTCCATAGCTGCCTGCAGCTATTACGAAGTAGGTTTCTGGAACAGAAGCTGAGGGATGGATAGGGAAGGGGCGAAAAGAAAAATGGCCAAGACAATATTCACTGATCAAAGCCCGAAAACTTTAATGGCGCCAGACCTTTTAACAGTTTGGGCAAACCCTTTCCCCCAGACTCTGGGCTGAGTTCCGGTGGAAGTTGTCTAGCTTCTCTTGGAGGTCCTCGTCTTGACTGCTCCAGCAGCTGGGTGGGTCACCTGCTTAATTCAGGAATTCCTAGACCTGGAGGAACAATGAACTTAACCTTTACTTTGAGCACTCCACCCTAGGTGGAGCAAGATCCTGGATATCTGGGAGAAGTTAACCTTGACCTTAGTCAACTACACTCTTAGCACTCCACCCAAGGATAAAAATTCCTGCTTTAACCTTCTTCCCTATTATGTCCTAACGGCAGATTCCTGCCCGAAGCCAGGGATTGTCCTTGATGAAAGTCAAACTCCGACCAAGTGCATGACTGCCCCAATAGGGCTCTGTACAATAGCAGATGAGACTACTTCAAAAAACAGTCACCTTCAGTGCAGTGTGATGAGTTTTTGAAGAAGAAGGTCTGAAGTCCGGATTTCATGGGCTAAGAGCTAGTTCTGAAACAGAGGAGTGACTGGGTAATGAATGTTTGTGTTCTATGTACATCCCATAAGATCCTTTTCCAGTGACTGAGTGTGAAGTGAGGCAGAGGCAGCTGTTGAGGGGTGCTGCTTCATTCTCCATCCTTGCAGGCACCATCCAGGCCCCCATGCTCCCAAGGACACAGATCTTCAGGTGTCCCAGACACACAGAGAGGCTGGAGGAACTGCCTTCTCTGAGTGAATCTGCACTTTGAGCCTCCTCCTCAGAGCAGGGGCTATGATCCCACCTCAGCTGCAGGACCTGCTGCCTGCAAATCTAGCGTCAAGTACACCAAAAGTACTTTTAAGGCAGTGTGAAGACAGCAGCATGAAGAACAACTGACAAATACCAGAAACACCATAAATCGCTGTCGCTAGCAAATGCAATTGGAATACAAAGTGATTTTTATTGCTGAAGATGAGGACTTTGTTCATTTTGACATAAGTGGACCTAGACACCATTCCATCTAAAAGAAAGGCCAGCATTAACCAGACCATTGGGTGCATCATGAACAATGAGAAACAGTAACCTACATTTATTGATCACTTCAACATAAAAATCTGTATTTCCTTTGAAAACCTCTTCCCATTAAGTGGAATGCCAGCCTCCACCTAGCAGGATAGAAATGTGGAGGGTGATGGAAGTCTTCTGTACCATTAGGGTTGTGATCACACACACACACACACACACACACACACACACACACGCTCTGAGCATACATACATGCACAGACAAATGCAAACATATGCACATATCCTGAAAACCTACAGAGTCACCTGCACACACATGTACATCCACACACTTTTGATCTATTAACTTTTCATTCCAATTTCTGGAAGAATGTTTTGGTGAAAGGGTTTACAGGTCAAATTTTATTTGGCTCAGGCTATAGTCTCTCAACATGACACCACACCACCAATTCCAAACTGTATGCTCTCTAGTTCTGGCTCTGATGACCACAACACTGATGGACCCAATAGTGTGGTGACACATCGTCACACAGGTGGTCAGGACTATTATCTGACAGTGTATGCTGTACACATGCAACATCCCAACAGTCACATGAACTCACAGGAATACCCAGGAACTCTTAGAGCACCAGATCTCTGTGGCAGGTGGATAGGGATCACAGACTTTGTTCGAACCAAACTCACACCCCAGCATAAAGCAGATTTTGAACAAAACTGGGCTTGGCCCTGGAAGGACCTCAGCGTGTTGCATTCCCAGAAAAACCTTTCCACATTCACTAAGCTTGCTCTAGCTCACGCCCCATCATAGCACATGTGCAGTAGCTGGAGGTAGCCTGCTGACTGGAGATGCAGTGACAAGAGCTATCATCTCAGGCTTTGGGGAGACTAAGCTCAGCCTCAGGAGACACTGGCAAAAGCCCTCTGCCTGCTTCTGGGTCTCCCCTCTCCTGAGCCTGAAGTCCATGTTCTCCTGACTTTTGTTTTCTTCTATTAAGTTTGCATCATGATATAAGAGAATTTTGTAAGCTCTGTGCTTGACTGGCAAGTGAGTGTCCTCGCTTCCTGAAAATTCTGCTTTGAGAGACCTGGTACCAGCAAGGGAGCCTGACAGTGAGCTCTCCAGGCCAGACTCCTCCTCCTTGCTTCCTGTGACCCCACTCCCCTCCTTTCTCAGACTTTATTCTATGAAACATGGAAGCTTAGAAACCCACATCTCCAGCTCTCTGGACTCCTGAGACCTGCATTCTCATCCCCTTCTATGCCCACCCCACTTTGATGTCACACTAGGTGACACATGCCACCTCTGCTCCTAGGATCCACACCTTCTAAGATGCAGGAACTTACTTCCCACGTGGTAACTGTGGAATCAGCTCTGAGCATCTAAGTAAGAAGGTTCACATGTGCAGCTTGCAGGCCCTGGACTGGTAAAAAGAATCCACAGAGGCCACACGGTGAACAATGACAGCACCATGAAGAACTAGCCATGGACAGAGGAGACCAACCTGGCATGGCTGCCTGTCAGTCTGAATGTCTGACTGACCCTGGAAGGACCATCTGCCAATCAGAAAAGGGCTGGTTCTAACTTCTAATTAAGCTCCAGGCTGTGCAGGCCTCAGGGTCTGTCAAGTTTGAGCCTTGGTGACTGGCTGGGAGCCTTGGTGGCAGGCTGTAAATAGGTGACACAGCATAGATTCTGTAAAATGGATGCTGCTTCTGTTCAATAAGTGACATAGAGAGAGGAGGCAGTCAGCAGGACTGCCAGGATTCCAGGATGAAGGCAGGAGCAGGAGGCCACAGTAAGACTGTCCTGCTGTAGTAGCTATTCCTGGTTGTCAACTTGACTATATCTGGAATGAACTACAATCTAGAATTGGAAGGCTCACCTATGATCCTAATCTGGAGGCTCAGAGATATATGTTTCTGACCTGGATCTTGGCATGGTGTTCTTGAAGCATAGTGGCTGTGAATTTCAGAAGATTAAGAGAAGGAGATCACCGAGTTCAAGATCATCTGGGATTAAAGGCATGGACTTTGATCCAAGCTGCTGCTGACCATTGTTGGGGAGTTGGACTATAGAGTGTAAGTCATAGACAAATTCTGTAACTATATAAAGACTATCCATACATCCTGTGACTCTAGAGAACCCAAACTAATACAGAAATCGGTACCAGGAGTGGTTCTAGAGGAGTAGAAGTATAAGGATGAATGTTTCAAAATTTTGGAGTTGGTTGGTTGGTCCACCAGCACCTTCAACTACTGAAACCTCTCCAGATTCTCTCCCTCCTGGTAGCTTGGAGAATATTGAAGACCCGTGGATGAAACTATATCTCACAAACTTAAAGAAGCTAATGCCTTTGAGTATCTTGGTGAATTAGGTGATTCGGTGGTATACAATACTTTATCCAAGTTGGGGAAAAAATTGGAAAATGATTTTGCTGGCTGGTTGCTCTTAGCATCTCGGGAAAAGACAATGAAGAAAAGGAAGGAGTTGTGTGATAAAATTGAAGAGCTCCAGACTCAAGTAAACAATCTAAAAGTTGCTAAGTGTGCCCTTGAAGAGAATCTACTCTCTAGCAGCCATAGAGCTCAAGTAGCAGAAAATCAAACGGAAGCCCTCATTATAAGGTTGGCTGAATTACAGTGAAAATTTAAGTCTCAACCTCAGAGGGTGTCAGCAGTTAAAGTAAGGGCATTAATTAGCAAAGAATGGGATCCCATAACTTGGGATGGGGATGTGTGGGAAGACCCTGTTGAAACTGAGAATTTTGAATTTTCAGATTTTCAAGAATTTGCTCTACCTGAAGAAGTAGTACCATCAGCCCCACCCCTTGAAATAATGCCTTCTCCATTTGAGGAAATTAATCCCTCAGAGCCTGATAAACCAGCAGTGACTTTTGCTGACAATACTGATATTTCTCAGGGCCCACCAATAGTTTCTTCTAGACCTATAACCAGACTCAAGCCAAAGCAGGCCCCTAAAGGGGAGGTAGAAAGTATAGTCCATGAGGAAATACACTATACTAATAAGGAGCTTAATGAGTTTGCTAATTCATTCAAGCAGAAGTCTGGGGAATATGCATGGGAATGGATTTTAAGGGTGTGGGATAATGGTGGAAGGAACATAAAACTAGAGCAGGCTGAATTTATTGGCATGGGCCTTCTGAGTGGAGATTCTAGGTTTAATATGGAAGCTCGCACAGTTCAAAAAGGTGTCAAAAGTTTGTTTGAGTGGTTGGTTGAAGTATTTATCAAAAGATGGCCTACTGAAAAGGAGTTGGAGATGCCTGATATACCTTGGCTTAGTGTTGATGAAGGGATTTTAAGGCTTAGGGAAATTGCAATATTAGAGTGGATACGTTGTGTAACACCTAATCCTCCACAGTGGGAAGGTCCAGAAGATATATCCTTTACCAGTCCTATAAGACGCAAACTGGTGAGAGGGGCACCAGCACATTTAAAGAGTTTTGTTCTTGCCCTTTTCCTTGTGCCAGACCTTAGGGTTGGAGATGCTGCTGCTCAATTAGATGAATTAAATTCACTGGGTTTAATTGGGCCCCGAGTTAACAAGGGCCAGGTGGCTGCATTGAATCGCCAGAGACAAGGTGATCATAGTTATTATAATGGACAGCGTAGACAAAACAATGCTTATAATGACATACCCTGTAATGGGCAGAGAGGTGGAACTTATAATGGTATGACTCGTTTGGACCTTTGGTGCTGGCTAATCAATCATGGTGTTTCCAGGGATGAAATACATAGGAAAGCTACTGCATATCTGTTTGATCTGTATAAGCAGAAAAATCCTCAAACAAAAGATAGAAAGGCTGCATTGGATCATGGCAAAAGGCAATCTCATCCAGTGAATCAATTTCCAGACTTGAGCCAGTTTACAGATCCAGAACCCCTTGAATGAAAGGGTGGCCAGGTTCCCCTGAGGAAGGATCTTGATAAGACACCTAAAAGTTTTGCTGTTAGTCTTTCTCCAATTCTTCCCCAGAGGGACATACGGCCTTTTACAAGGGTAACTGTACACTGGGGGAAAGGAAATAATCAGACTTTCCGGGGGGCTATTGGATACTGGTTCTGAATTGACACCGATCCAGGAGATCCCAAGAAACATTGTGGCCCTCCAGTTAGAGTAGGGGCTTATGGAGGACAGGTGATTAATGGAGTTTTGACTGATGTGCGACTCACAGTAGGTCCAGTGGGTCCCCGAATACATCTTGTGGTCATTTCCCCAGTTCCAGAATGTATAATTGGGATAGATATACTCAGAAATTGGCAGAATTCTCACACTGGTTCTCTGACCTGTGGAATGAGGGCTATTATGGTTGGAAAGGCAAAATGGAAGCCTTTAGAGTTGCCTCTGCCAAAGAAAATAGTGAATCAAACCAATATCGTATTCCTGGAGGAATTGCAGAAATTACTGCCACAATCAAGGATTTGAAAGATGCAGGGGTGGTGGTTCCTACCACATCTCCCTTTAACTCTCCCATCTGGCCAGTGCAGAAGACAGATGGATCATGGAGGATGACAGTTGACTATTGAAAATTAAATCAGGTAGTAACTCCAATTGCAGCTGCTGTACCAGATGTAGTTTCGTTACTTGAGCAAATTATTAACACATCTCCTGGAACCTGGTATGCAGCTATTGACCTGGCAAGTGCCTTCTTCTCAGTACCTGTCCATAAGGACCACCAGAAGCAATTTGCTTTCAGTTGGCAAGGCCAGCAGTATACCTTTACAGTTTTGCCTCAAGGATGTATTAACTCTCCTGCCCTGTGTCATAACTTAGTTAGAAGGGACCTTGATCGTTTGTCTCTTCCACAAAATATCACATTGTGCACTATATTGATGATATTATACTGATTGGACCAAGTGAGCAGGAAGTAGCAACCACTTTGGATTCATTGGTAACATATGCGTATCAGAGGATGGGAAATAAATCCAACCAAGATTCAAGGGCTATCTACTTCAGTGAAATTCTTAGGAGTACAGTGGTGTGGGGCATGCAGAGATATTCCTTCTAAGGTGAAAGATAAGTTATTGCACCTGGCCCCTCCCACGACCAAGAAAGAAGCACAACGTTTAGTGGGTCTAGTTGGATTCTGGAGACAGCACATTCCTCACTTAGGTGTGTTACTCAGGCCTATTTACCAAGGGACTCAGAAAGCTGCTAGATTTGTGTGGGGCCCAGAACAGGAGAAGGCTCTTCAACAGGTCCAGGCTGCTGTGCAGGCTGCACTACCACTTGGATCATATGATCCAGCAGACCCAATGGTACTTGAGGTGTCAGTGGCAGATAGAGATGCTGTTTGGAGCCTCTGGCAGGCCCCTGTAGGTGAATCACAGAAGAGACCTTTGGGATTTTGGAGCAAAGCTCTACCGTTATCTGCAGATAACTACTCTCCCTTTGAAAAACAGCTCTTGGCCTGCTATTGGGCCTTAGTGGAAACTGAACATTTGACAATAGGACACCAAGTTACTATGTGACCTGAACTGCCCATCATGAGCTGGGTGTTATCTGACCCTCCAAGTCATAAAGTAGGGCGTGCACAACAGCAGTCTATTATCAAATGGAAGTGGTATATACGTGATCGGGCCAGAGCAGGTCCTGAAGGCACAAGCAAGTTACATGAAGAAGTTGCTCAGATGCCTATGGTTTCTACTCCTGTTACAATGTCATCTACTGCCAAGCACGCACCTATAGCCTCATGGGGTGTTCCCTATGACCAGTTGACTGAAGAAGAGAAGACTAGAACCTTGTACTGGCTAGTTTTGTGTGTCAACTTGACACAGGCTGGAGTTATCACAGAGAAGGGAGTTTCAGTTGGGGAAGTGCCTCCATGAGATCCAGTTGTGGGGCATTTTCTCAATTAGTGATCAAGTGGGGAGGGCCCTTGTGGGTGGTACCACCTTTGGGCTGGTGCTCTTGGGTTCTATAAGAGAGCAGGCTAAGCAATCCAGGGGAAGCAAGCCAGTAAGGAACATCCCTTCATGGCCTTTGCATCAGCTCCTGCTTCCTGACCTGCTTGAGTTCCAGTCCTGACTTCCTTTAGTGATGAACTGCAATGTGGAAGTGTAAGCTCAATAAACCCTTTCCTCCCCAACTTGTTTCTTGGTCATGATGTTTGTGCAGGAATAGAAACCCTGACTAAGACAAATCTGGTTTACTGATGGGTCTGCATGTTATGCAGGCACCACCCAGAAGTGGACAGCTACAGCATTACAACCCCTTTCTGGGACAACCCTGAAAGATACAGGTGAAGGAAAATCTTCACAGTGGGCAGAACTTCGGGCAGTACATATGGTATTACAGTTTGTTTGGAAGAAGAAATAACCAGATGTATGATTGTTCACTGACTCATGGGCTGGATGAGTCAGGGATTGGCTGCATGGTCAGGGATGTGGAAAGATCACAATTGGAAAATTGGTGAGAAAGACATCTGGGGAAGAAGTATGTGGATAGATCTCTCCAAATGGGCAAAGGATGTGAAGATATTTGTGTCCCATGTAAATGCTCACCAAAAGGTGACTTCAGCTGAGGAGGAGTTCAATAATCAAGTGTATAAGATGACCTGTTCTGTGGACAGTCAGCCTCTTTCCCCAGCCATCCCAGTTATTGCCCAGTGGGCACATGAACAAAGTGGCCATGGTGGCCAAGACGGAGGTTATGCTTGGGCTCAGCAACACGGACTTCCACTCACCAAGGCTGACCTGGCTACAGCTGCTGCTGAATGCCAGATTTGCCAACAGCAGAAACCAACACTGAACCCCAGATATGGCACCATTCCTCGAGGTGACCAGCCAGCAACCTGGTGGCAGGTTGACTATATTGGACCACTTCCCCCATGGAAAGGACAGCGTTTTGTTCTTACTGGAGTAGATACTTATTCTGGTTGTGGATTTGCCTTTCCTGAACGTAATGCTTCTGCCAAAACCACCATCCGTGGACTCACAGAATGCCTTATCTATTGTCATGGTATTCCACACAGTATTGCTTCTGACCAAGGAACTCATTTCACAGCCAGAGAAGTGCGACAGTGGGCCCACGATCATGGAATCCACTGGTCTTATCATGTTTCCCATCATCCTGAAGCAGCTGGTCTGATAGAAAGATGGAATGGCCTTTTGAAGACACAGTTACAGTGCCAATTAGGTGGCAACAGCATGGAGGGCTGGGGCATAGTTCTTCAGAAGGCAGTATATGCTTTGAATCAGCATTCAATATATGGTACAGTTTCTCCCATAGCCAGGATCCATGGGTCCAGGAATCAAGGGGTGGAAAAGGAAATAGTTCCAATCACTATCACTCCTAGTGACCCTCTAGGAAAATTTTTGCTTCCTGTCTCCACAACTTTAGGTTCTGCTGGCCTAGAAGTTTTGGTTCCAGAGGGGGGAGTGCTCCTACCAGGAGCCACAACAAACATTCCATTGAACTGGAAGCTCAGATTTCCCCCTGGCCATTTTGGGCTTCTAATGCCCTTAAACTAACAGGCTAAGAAAGGAATAACAGTGTTAGGAAGGGTGATAGAACCAGATTACCATGGGGAAATTAGATTGCCTCTCCACAATGGAGGTAAGCAGGATTATGTCTGGAGTGCAGGAGATCCCCTAGGGCATCTCTTAGTACTACCATGTCCTGTGATTAAAGTCAATGGGAAACTACAACAGCCTAATCCAAGAAGGATGACAAAGGATGACCCATGAGGAATGAAGGTATGGGTCAATCCTCCAGGAAAAGAGCCAAGACCTGCTGAGGTGCTTGCTGAAGGTGAAGGAAATACAGAATGGGTAGCAGAGGCAGGTAGTTATAAATACCAGTAAAGACCATGTAACCAGTTGCAGAAACAAGGATTATAAGTAATATGAATGATTCTATCTTATTGTGTTAAGGATACATTTGTCTTTCTTCAAATTACTTTAAAATCAATTGGTATTGAAACACTAAAAGAATGTTCCCAAGGGACATTGCCCCTTTGTAAATTTACAAATGAGGAATAGTTATATCATGTTAGGCATATTCATGAGGAATAGTTATATCATGTTAGGCATATTCATGAGGAATAGTTATATCATGTTAGGCATATTCATGACCTTGTTATTGTTTCATGTGGACATGAGATACTATTTGTGTCAAGTTGACAAGGGGTGGATTGTAGTGGCTATTCCTGGTTGTCAACTTGACTATATCTGGAATGAACTACAATCTAGAATTGGAAGGCTCACCTATGATCCTAATTTGGAGGCTCAGAGATATAAGTTTCTGACCTGGATCTTGGCATGGAGATCTTGAAGCATAGTGGCTATGAATTTCAGAAGATTAAGACAAGGAGATTGACGAATTCAAGATCACCTGGGATTAAAGGCACGGAGACACATGCCTTTAATCTGGGCTACACCATCTGCTGGAGATATATAAGGACATTGGAAGAAGGAAGATTTACTCACTCTTCCTTGCCTGCTTGCCTCGTGGGGCTCAGCAACTGCTAGATCCTTGGACTTTGATCCAAGCTGCTGCGGACCATTGTTGGGGAGTTGGACTATAGACTGTAAGTCATAGACAAATTCCCTAACTATATAAAGACTATCCAGACGTTCTGTGACGCTAGAGATCCCAAACTAATACACCTGCTGTCCTGAACTCTCCATCTCAGACACCTCTATGGGAGAGAAACAAACTCTTCATCTCTGAAGCACATATCCATCTTCTGGTAGAATGATACATCTGTGCCCTGCGCACAGATACATCTGAATCCACTGCAGAATATGACCTCCACATCCTGCTCTAGTCCTGGTGTTCTGGAACTGATCTATAGTGTGTCAAGTTTCTCCATCCTTCAGCCTTAGTTCAGTGGGCTCTAGCATGTAGTTTTTTTTTTTTTGTGAGAAAATTCAATAGCTTTATTCAGTGGGATGGCAGGCTAATATTAGACCCTCAGCCTAAATAAGCGGCTATTTAAGGGGAGAAAAAGGCCCCTTATTCTAGAGAGGGACTCTCATCCCTTGGGTTGACATGGAAAGAATATGGCAAGAAATCTGCAGCCAACATACACAGCCTTAAATATTACTTGAAATTCAAATTTTAAAATGGGGGATTTAGCAAGCTTGATGGATGTCCCTGGTCTCTGAATGTGCAAATCCAGAAATGTGGGATTCAGACATATGTCATGGGCTTTAGACAGCTCCTAACCTCTCAGTTGGCTTTGGATCCTTAAAGACATATGTGCCTGCTCCTCTTCCAAAACACATACTCTGGCTTTAACAGGAAGAAGACAGACATATTTTGATATAGGTTAGGAAGATGGGGGGAAATTAGTTTAAAAAAACTTTTTAGGGCTTCTTGTTATTGGCTCATGATTCAGTGAGGATTATAGGTAGATCAAATTCTAAATGGCATTCGTAAGGACACTTTATCACTGCCATGTATTCGGGATAAGACATTCAAAGTTATCATTAACTTAAAATTTATTTAGTGGCTCTAATATATTCCTATGCCCTGCCTCCATTTCTGCTTTGTGATTCTTGGTCTGTTGTTTGGTCGGGGTCAGACTGGCCACTAAACTTCCATACAGCATCTACAGAAATCACAGTATCCAGAAACAGCTTCTGATAGATTTTCTTATTCTCCCCTTTTTTGAATACTATAATATAGCCAAAAGGTTTCTCCTTTTCCTTTCCTCCCTCTGAAGCCTTCCGTATACTTTTCCTTGTTTTCCTTCAAACTCATGGCCTCTTTTTTCACTAATTGTTATTGCATACACATATGTATATGTATATGTGTATAAACATGCACACATATAAATACAAGTACACATACACATATATTTTCTAAATATAACCTATTCAGTTTATATAATATTGTTTGTATGTATATTTTCAGGGCTAACCATTTGTCACTGGATAACTAATAGGTTGCCTATAGTTCTTTTTTTTAATTTTTTTTATTCAATATATTTTTTATTTACATTTCAAATGATTTCCCCTTTTCTGGTTCCCCACTCCCCGAAAGTCACATAAGCCCCCTTCCCTCCCCCTGTTCTCCCACCCACACCTTCCCACTTCCCTGTTCTGGTTTTGCCTTTTACTGCTACACTGAGTCTTTCCAGAACCAGGGGCCACTCCTCCATTCTTCTTGTACCTCATTTGATGTGTGGATTATGTTTTGGGTATTCCAGTTTTCCAGGCTAATATCCACTTATTAGTGAGTGCATACCATGATCTTTTGAGACTGGGTTACCTCACTTAGTATGATGTTCTCCAGCTCCATCCATTTAGCATGTAGTTTTAAGAAACAATCCATGCTAAACTGGCTATGGACTGACATCTGCAGTTTTGGTCTGTTCCTGGTCCACCTCATAAGCCTGAAGGCCAGATTGTGTGTTTCTCCTCGTCAAAGCCTCTCCCACAAATGCAGGCTCTTCATCTCCAGACCTCTGAGATCAGTTACTTGGCAGTTGGTTTCCTTTCCCCTGGATCTCGGTCCTTATCCAATCTTCCTGTTCCAAAGCCTGGCTGAATTCTGCCCCAGCTATGTTCTTTCCCTCTGGCCCACCTGAGGCCTTGGGAATGGAAACACCTGCAATCTTAGTTTAAAATCAACAGGTGACACAATCACTGGGTACAGAATCAATCGTCTTAAAATCACCAACTATTCTGTGTTGGAAATCTCTGCCACTGGGTCTAACAGTTCTTGGTCTCCAGCCTGCCTTCTCTTGCTCCCCTTCTTGCTGTAAAAAAGAACATTCCTTCCTCCTGAGCTTCCTCTTCCTCTCTAGGACCCGGAAGGCCCGCCTCCTCCTTTTTGACTAGTGATTGGCTGCTTCTTTTCTTCTTCTCTTTTTCTTTCTTTCTTTCTTTCTTTCTTTCTTTCTTTCTTTCTTTCTTTCTTTCTTTCTTTCTTTCTTTCTTTCTTTCTTTCTTTCTTTCTTTCTTTCTTTCTTTCTTTCTTTCTTTCTTTCTTCTTTCTTCTCTCTCTCTGTCTCTCTTTCTTCTTCCTCTTCTTCTTCTTCTCTTTTCTCTCTTTCTTCTTCTCCTTCTTCTCCTCCTTCTCCTCCTTCTCCTCCTTCTCCTCCTCTCCCCCCTCCTCCTCCTCTCCCTCCCCTTCTTCCTCCTTCTCCTCCTCCTGCTACTCTTCCTCCTCCTCCTCCTCCTGCTCCTCCTCCTCCTCCTCCTCCTTCTGCTTCTGCTTCTTGATTCATTTTATGTATATGGATACATTGTAGCTGTACAGATGCTTGTGAACCACCAGGTGGTTGCTGGGATTTGATCTCTGGACCTTCAGAAAAGCAATCACTGCTCTTAACTGTTGAGCCATCTCTCCAGCCCAATGATTGGCTTATTGTCATCTTCATTATCCAATCAATTAATTAGGAGAAAATCCTAGTACAATAGGCCTCTGCTATTTTAGTTGCACTAGATACTTAGTAAATCTGTGAAATGGATACAGACCACATAGGAATCCTCATGAGCTCTGTGCGTGTTTCACCCCAGTACAATTAATGTGTGCCTTAAGCACAGGAAGCCTGTGTATGCTGCCTGAGGGGCACTTCCACCTGCCACCCTCCTGGGTAAATGCCCAACTTCCACCAAGCTGCAAAGCCTGTGGCTGCTCCACCTGCCCAGAGCTCTGTCCTCCTTTGCTGTCTTCTACCCTACTCCTTGTTTTGTGTGCTTCATGTTCAGTGTCGCTGTAGAGGGAACGCCCACACTGATGTGCACAACACTATCACATTGGTCTGGACAGAATCACAGAAGGAAGCCAGGCAAGGAGCTGATTCTCTTCTGCTTCCTGACTCAGTGGGGTGTGAACTGCTCAACTGCTTCTCACCCTTCTCTCCCTCCCTGCTCTCCCCCACCACCACCCTCCTGAAACTAAACCAGAAATCCATCAAGGACACCTGGTCAGTTGGACCTCAAAGCACATCACCTTGGCCATTAGGACCCCAGCAAAAGGTGAGCAGCCTCAACTTGCTCTCTTCCAGCTCCACTTTCAGTCATTCACTCAGCCTCTGCCAAACAAGTTCCGTTTACTTCCTTCCTTCCAGAATAATGTCTCCCTGCAGCCTCCCTCAAAACTTGTGTAGTCTGCCTGGGTATACTGCTATGCCCTGCCCATGCATGCAAAATAAACATCATAACCACAATATAGGGAATGAAACAAATGCTAACAATTTATTAAAACCAATACTTAAAAAATGAAACATTGGAAAAAAACCCCACAGGAGTATAAAGGTTTTTTCTCAGGGGGAGGTGAGGGCTGACTGTAGGGCAGGACAGACTTCTATATTGACATCAGGGAATGATTCTGTTGGGACTGGTGCTGTCTGACCCAATAGACCCCCATTTGTGATAGTGCGTGACAGGGTCATTCTCTAAGGAGGTTGGCCAACTGCCCTGAGGGCGAGGTGTTTGAGAGGCCTGCTGACTTGGTGGGACACAGGTTCCACAGTTGCTAGCAGGTGTGCTGGCTGGAATGCTGATGTCACATCTGGCTCCAACATTAGAGCATCCCGGTGGACTTTGGGCTCTCTGTCTCTTGCTCCAGCTAGGTCTGGCTGTTGTTTAACTGACAGAAACCACACTTTACTCTCTGGATCTCCAGCTATGTGGCTCACCAAATCTAAGGATGAAGACAAATCTGCAGTTAATGCAGGCTTGTGAAGAAGGGGAAGTGGTAGTGGGATGCAAGAGACAAGATCCCCAAGATGAGACCCCCTCTCAGCTTCTCCAAAGACAGAGGAGACCATGTCTGCTGGGAACCTCGACCATGTCCTACAAAAGGTCATGTGCCCAGCCCAGGGTCCAGTGACAGCTCCTGCAAACAGGAGCTTCCCAAGCCACCCCTAGCACACCAAGTACTAAACCTCACACTCAGGGCCTCAAACACCTACCTGAGTCTCCTTTATCCTCGCTCTCTGAATCACTGGACTGCAACTCCGTAAGAAGCATATGGATACGGTGATTCAGATCTGAGTCGGGCATGTTCACAGTCAAGTAGGCCTCCAGCTTCTTGAGAATGGACAGGTCTGAGGTTTGACAAAACTCCTCTGGGTATATGTCTATCCATGAGTTCAGGAAGGAACAGAGGGTTCTGGGGAGGGGATGGACAACACAGTCAACAGACAGGCCTTTTCTTCTCAAAACCTTCCCATGGTTTCTAACTACAGAGAAGACTGCAAGGAAGGGATCCAGCCCTATGCAGCTGAGTACTGTGAACAGGGCTGTGGGGTCCTAGTGAGCAGAGAGCCTCACACAGGTCATTGCCAGCCTCTAGTGGAGAACAGCTGAGCAAGCCTCAGGGCATGGCTTGGTTTATGGATGAGTGCATCACAGCTGCACTTAGGCCCCAGACTCCCCCATCTCACCACTTGCAAGAACCATGCCCATGGATACTCATCCTGCAGGCACTGCTTGGACAACGGTGTGGTACTAGAATCCAGGAGATGCACAGGAGCAAAGCATTAGCTGTTCCTTACCCGAGGAGCCCAAATGACTCCACACTGGAGACTCAGGTCGTTCCTCTTGCTGCAAAGCACACTTACCTCTTTACCTGTTCATCCTCTTCACAATCCGGGCGGAAGTATGCATACCTAGAGAACAGAATGGATGTCACCTGTAAAATCTCAGGTCCCCACCTAAAAAACCTCTAGGGGGCAGGTGCCTACCTGGACAAGAATCAAAATACAGAACATAGAAGTTCTGTCTGTTCTCAGAATTATTAGTTTGCATGAATACAATAGGTGCTTCAAAGATTCTTGCGCAATGGAGAAAACAAATGTCTCTATTCAAACATTTCAGAGACCACAGGTTTTTCTGATTGACCAGAGTGGAGACCTACTGAGGGTCTGGACACATCTATATTGGGTACTACAATAGGAATTCTGGAACATTCTTTACAAATGGGAGAAATGATTCCACCAAGGCCTCAGAATATTGGGGACAAAGACACAGATCTTCTTTAAGGTGGAGGGGACAGTCACATCTCTTAGGGTCTCAGCTTGGCCAGCACATTCCCTTGCGCCAAGCCTGAGAGAAGCATTTTTTGAATAGATTCTGCTGTGTCTTGACAATACTCTAGACACGAAGTAGACAGAGTGTTTCCCAGAACAAACGAGAGGACCTGAAACCTCGGGGCTTGGTGGTGGGCACTCACTGCCTCAACAGCAGGTCCAGCACATGCCGTGTGGTAGTGAAACTTCTGTATGTGTACAGGAAGAAAGTGCCAAAGAAGGGGTTTATTCCCTGCAGGCATGGCACCAGGTGGTTCACCAGCCTTTCCACCATCTCTGCACTGATGTGGGCCTCTCTACAGGGCTTCTTCATGTCCTTTGCGGCACACTCATGCACACCCTGAGGAGACATCAGGGTGGATGGTTCAAGCAAACATAGATCTGCAACCTTTCAATGATTATAATCATTACAAGTTTTCCTCAATCATTACAGTGTCAAAGACATAGAGCAACACTGGGGGAAACTGAGAGTTCAGAGAGCTTACCTTGTCTGCATGGTCCTGGGCCTAGCTGCCCTGTGTCAAGTCTGTTTCCTTCTGGCTAAAAGGCCAAAAGCATTGGAGGCAGGAGAGTACTAAGTATCTCCAGGCCCCTCCATGGCCTTCACTCTTGTCTTTCTTGAGGTCTGAGCCTCGAGTAGTCTGAAAACAGCAAGAGAACATCCTCCTCTCTCTAGGTTCTCAGATAAGTGAGCCTGCTCGACTGCCTCTAAGCAGGCAGTGTCTGGTCACCAGGGCTCTGCACTGTTGGGTCATTGTCTGAGAAAGTGATGTTACTCCTGGGAGTCTCTTTACCGTCTCCCTTCACACAGGGCTTTCCCTAAATGCTCTAGGCCCCCTGGTACTTCCCATGTACACAAGTAGACACAGACACATATGTGTGTCCCATTCCACTGCTCCAAGCGATGTCTGGGTACAGGCAGCTTTGCAGTCTGAGTCCCTACACTTGAATGGTATCTCTGTCTCTGCACCTAAGTCAGCCCTGCTCACTCAGGCCCACCGAACCCGAGTCATGTTGCCTGTGCCAGGCTCCAACCCCCTGTCCACGTTATTGTATGGTAATTGTCCTTCTCAGGATCAGTTCCCACCTCATGAGCATTTTAGAGCTCAAGCCCAGACACACGTGCAGTCCTCTGTAACCTGCTGTCTCAGCCATATGCATCAGCTCCAAGATGGAAGCTGGCCCCCCAACACTTTCACAACTGGTTTGTCCTCCATTGTTTCTGCTTCAAGTTCCTGCTTGAGTTCTTGCCCTGACTTTCTCCAGTGATGTACTGTTGTTACCTGTAGCCCACAAGAAACCTTTCCCTTCCACAAGGTGCTTTGGTCATGGTGCTTGTCACAGCCACAGAAGGAAAGTCCACTACTACACTTTCTATGTCACCACACATGTCATCTGGCAGCCAACCTCTTCTCTAGTTCTTCATCTCCTTCCCTTCCAGCATTTCATTTCTTCCTTTTTACTCACTGATTCCTTTTTCTGTGCATCAGTGGTCTCTGCTCCAAAGTCCTCTGCTTTCAATCCATGGACAGACCTCAATCACAGTGAGTAGCAAGCCAGTGATTGATGAGTTAATACCATGGGCATGTCTGCACTTCACCAGGATCATTAGAGGGGCAGTTTTAGAGTTTATGAACATCATGTTCCCCTTGTCAACCTTAACTGGAGTTCTCCCTTTACTCCTCCTTACAATGTTTTCATGGTTTCTGTCACACAGACTCCTTCAGTCCTGTGGCCTGGGTATCCTTGAGGTCTACACCTTTGTTCTGAAAGTTTGCCAGGAGAAAAAGCAGTACAGGCTAAGGCATTGGAGATAGAGCCAGAGAGGAGTCCTGGAGGCTGCAGTACCTCCCCTCCCACAGCCCTGCTTTCCCAATGGTGGACTGCCTCACTACTGCCTTCATGCCAATCAGACACAACAGAAGACAATACAAGTAGAAAGGCACCTTTACTGCACTGTAACTATTTTATGAAGCGAGTCTGATGGGTAGCCATCACTGGTTAAGAGCTGCTTTCAAAAGAAATGAGTGACCAGGTAATAAATGTTTGTAGTCTCTGTACATCCCATAATAACCTTTTCCAGGGACTGAGTCTGAGGCAGATGTTCAGGGGTACAGCTTCACTCTCCATCCTAGCAGGCACTGTGCAGGACTCCATACTCACCTGGATACAGCCCTTCAGGTGTCTCAGACAGACAGAGAGGCTGGCAGAACTGCCTGCTCTGAGTGAACACGCATTCTGAGCCTCCTCTAAATCCAGGGCTGTGCTCCCACCTCAGCTGGGATACTGCTACCTCTAAACCATGAGTGAGTCAGTCCTGTCAGGTGTAGAAGGCCTTGTTTCCTTGTTGTTGCCTCCCTCTGGCTTTTACAAACTCCAGACCTCCTATTTCACAGAGTTCCCTGGCCCCTCAGGGGAGGGATTTGATGACACCCTATTTAGCATTGAGAATTCCAAGATCTCTCAATCGCTGTACATTGTTCATCAGTTTTCAAAGTTGTAATGCAAAAATTCAATATAATTATATAAAACTAGAGTTTAATTCTCTATTTTAAACAGAAAATTTCTTTACGCATAAGTCTGCTCTTAATAAAACTTGCAAACAGTCCAACAAACAACAAAAAAGAAGACACAAAAATAAAAACCGAACAACACAAACAGAGTAAGTTTAAACTGTGAGAATTTTTAATTCCAGTACTCAGGAAACAGGGATAGGAAAATGTTTGTGAATTTTATGCCAACCTGGTTGAAAGAGTTCCAAGACAGCCAGTCTTACATAGTGACAACAACAACAACCAAAACATCAGTGGTGGAGGCAGCAGCAGCAGCAGAAGCAGCAGCAACCACAACAGTCCCTCAAACAACAAAAATTCTGTCTGGGCTTGGTGGCTACACCTCTAATACCAGCACTTGTGATGTGGATGAAGTTGGAAGAAACAGAAGTTTTAAAGCTAGAATCAGCTGTTATACAGAAAGGGTTTCAGGCCAGCCCAAGTTACAGGAGAATCTGTTGCAAAAATTTAAATGGAAATCCATGAGGATTTTTATGTCTTCTCAAGATAATTAATATTTTCTGTCAGTTTGGCAACCTTTTAATTACATTAAAAACCAGGTCTTAAAAATTCAAATTCATGTAAGCAATTGTTTTAAAGGGTCTTACACAATCACTGCATAACTCTAATTAAAATTATTTTTTAAGTTTCTGGTCTATATCTCTGCCAGAGCAGATTGGTTTCACTATCCGTCTCCCATAACCCTGTCTGCCAGAAGGCCATCTAAAACAAGGGACACAGGTGAAATCCTCACCCCAATACCTGAGCAAGCTGGGACCCTCTCAGAGCCCAGTGGACATAAGGACTCATGCATTCTGTGTGAGCCCCATCTCCCTTCCAGGCTGCACCTCCACTGGGGCAGATTAGCTTGGCTCCCCCTCTTCCATACACCAAAGCCTGCCTGTCTCTCAGGAGGTCTGTCATAACCAGGGACACAGGAGGACAGCACTAGCCAAGGACACAGGAGGCCTGCTTTAACCAGGGACACAGGATACCACTCCTAACCAGAGACAGCACTGCCTGCCTTCCAGGAGGCAGGCTGCAGTCAGAGACACCCAGGCCAGTTAACTCCAGATATAACCAGATGGTAAGAGGCAAGTACAAGGATTTAAGCAACAGAAGCCAATGTAATTTGGCAGGATCAGAACACAGTTCTTCCACCACAGCAAGCTCTGGATAATCTGACACATCTGAAAAGCAAGATTCTGACCTAAAATCCCATCTCCTGAAGATGATGGAGGCTTTTAAGGAGAATATAAATAGCTCACTTAAAAATACAGGAAAGCTGGCCTGTGGTGGATCATGCCTTTAATTCCTGCACTTGGGAGGCAGAGGCAGGCTGATTTCTGAGTTCAAAGACAGCCTTGTCTACAAAGTGAGTTCCAGGACAGCCAGGGCTACACAGAAAAACCTGTCTCAAAACAAACAAACAAACAAACAAACAAACACAACACAGGAAAACAATGGCAA
Organism: Apodemus sylvaticus; assembly: GCF_947179515.1. Classification (NCBI taxonomy): domain Eukaryota; kingdom Metazoa; phylum Chordata; class Mammalia; order Rodentia; family Muridae; genus Apodemus; species Apodemus sylvaticus. Next base: position 58,563,410 of record NC_067485.1, on the reverse strand, counting down.
ATATATAGAAGCCCTTAAAGAGGAAACAAATAAATTCCTTAAAGAAATTTAGGAAAACACAATCAAATGGGTAAAATAATTGAACAAAGCAGTCCAAGTCCTAAAAATGGAAATAGAAACAATAATGAAATTATAAAGGAAGACAACCCTGGAGATTGAAAACCTAGGAAACAGATTAGGAGCTACCCATGCAAGCATCCCCAATAGAATATTAGAGAAAGAAGAGAGAATCTCAGGCATAGAATATACTTTGGAAGATAATCACACAACAGTCAAAGAAAGTACAAAGATGAAAAAGATCCTAACCTAAAACATCCAGGAAATCCAGGACACAATGTAAAGAACAAACGTAAGAATAATAGGTATAGAAGAGAGAGAAGATGCCAAACTCAAAAGGACAGAAAACATCTTCAGCAAAATCATAGAAGAAAACACAACTCAGCTCAACTCCCAGGCACTTTCACATGCCCAGGATCCCAGGATCCCAGGATCCCAGAAGCTTGGTTGCGCCAGGATCTCAGGGTTCCAGAAGCAGCTTGACTCCCAGGAGTCAGACTCTCCCAGGATCTCAGGATCACAGAAGTACACAGACTTCTCACCAGAGATTATGAAAGCTTGAAGATCCTGGGCATATGTCCTATAGACCCTAAGAGAACACAAATGCCAGCCCTGGCTACTATACCCACCAAACCTCTCAATTACCATAGATGGAGAAAACAAGATATTTCATGACAAACCAAATGATATTCCATGAAAACCCAAATTTACAAAATGTTGTTCCACAAATTTAGCCCTACAAAGGATAATAGAAGGAAACATCAACACAAGAAGGAAAACCACACCCTAGAAAAAGCAGGAGAGTAATCCAGCAACAAACCCACACAAACATATTTCCACCTCTAACAACAAAAATAACAGGAAATAACGATCACTTTTCCTTAATATCCCTTAATACAACAATTAATATCAACAATATATTCTAATCGATTAAAATTAAAAAATATGAGGAATTAGAAATTTATTGGCTGTCACATAGTGAGTAGTCTCTTTAATTTGGTAATTGGTAAAATATGTACAATATTATACAATCCATCCATGTATACTTCAGCTTGTTTGTATGTGACAGTGTCTTACTGTGTGCCACATAATGGTCTTGAAATCCTGCTTCTCCTATCACAGCCTCTCTATAAGTTGAATTGTTTATTTGATGTTTTTACACTATACTACGGTTTTGGGAACAACTTGCATATTTCAAAATTATTTATACAGCCAAAAGAAACGTAGACAATTAATTTGGGAGGTGGCTTGTAAGAGAACAAAAAGGAGTGAGACTGAAGGTTTTGTTTGATATTTTTATTATTGTTTCTATGTTGAACAAGACGACCTTATAAGTTACAATAAACCAGGATCTTACCCTCACCTAATGTCTGTGCCACCCTCCAAGCACAATCATTGTTCATTGAAGTAGCTGATGAGTGAATTCCATGGATAGACCATCTTAATACACAAACCATTTCTTAAATGAATGAAACCTGTTCCCTGTGGGCTTAGAATGATGACAATCACTCAAATCAAATAGCTTTGACCATAGCAGGAAATCTGTATCCAGTCAGTTGTGCCTACAATTGCTTCCTTAGCCCAGCCAAACTGTCCATTCCTAGCTTAGCTACTATGGACTTAAAATCTTTGGTGATGTGAGGTACACTGAAGTACATACAGTCTTATTACAGTGAATTCCAATGTATAAAAATTGATATTTTGGGTTTGTACCTCAGTAAGATTCAAGATTCTAAGCTCTACTAAAAGTAAAACAAACAAAAATACTTTATCTTTTTATGATCATTTAATAACATGTACATCATTTCTATGATTGGTATAAAAATATATATTGTCCTAAATAAAATAAAAAATAAAAATAAACAGTACATATTAAAAAAAGTTGGGCAAGAAAAGAAAATCCTTCCATCACATAATAATGAAAACACTAAATGCACAGAATTAAGAATATTAACAGCAGGAGGGAGAAAAGACCAAGTAACATATGAAGGCATGTGTACACAGCAAGTGCAGTGGACGGGCGTCTGCCATTTCTGCAGGAGGATTATTGATTCCCTCCACCTCGACATCATCACTCCATCATCACTCCCAGACTGAACAATCTTTTAAGAAAGTGACCATTGTTCAAACACAGTTAACAGAATGAAGGTACTGAGAATATAGACTCCCTGTCCTCAGATTGTGCACTGCACACAAGCAATGCTTTGTAAAGGGAGCTCCTTAACCGACTGCAGTTCTTCATACCCTGGGGAGTGGGGGGGGGGGGGGCTGGAACTCTTTATCATATGAAGAGCCTGAGACTAAAGCAGAAACTCAGGAGAACCTGCCTGCTTTCCCTCAAAATCCGCATTTCTAAGCACTAGGACACAGAAGCATGCCTGTACTGTCTGGATTCCTGGGTCTTCTTCAGCAATCATATGGTCTCTGGGAAGCCAGGGACTTTTCCCACCTGGAATTGGCAGGTATGTAAACTCAGAGGACTCATATGGTGTGTTTGTGTCCTCAGTCTGTATGAGGACACTACTAGGCCTTATGCAGCCTGGTGAATAGACTCCATGTTGGATTATTCAATATAAAAATAAATTTATGCTGATTTATTAATATCAATACTTAAAATAATAAAGCAAACACCAAAAATAATCCGGAAAGCTAAAAACAGAATTTTTCATGAGAAAGTAAAGCCACCAATGATAGGAGGACATCTGATGGCCACAGAGCTGGACCTGTCTGAAGAGTGGACATTAGATGGGCCCCTGGAGGAGAGGGACTGGCAGGACCATGTCCTGGAAAGCACCCCCACTGCAGCAAACTTGAGAGCTTTGCAGAGTGCACTGTCAGCGGGGGTCGTGAGACACAGTCCCAGCTGCTGTTGGATGTGCTGGCTGGACTGCTGATACCACATCTGACAGCAGAGGTGTCACAGAACATTCTGGTGTTTTGTTCTCTCTCTCTCTCTCTCTCTCTGTATCTCTGTCTCTGTCTCTGTCTGTCTCTGTCTCTGTCTGTCTCTCTCTCTGTCTCTGATGCACAAGCTGGCTCTGACTGCAGAGTGGCTGATTTCACTTCCAGTTACAGCTTCCTATCTGCAGATGTGGCTCCCCAGGTCTAAGGATGGAGACAGATGCACAGCCAGTGCAGGCTTGTGGAGAAGGGGAAGTAGCGGTGGGGGTGCAAGAGACAAGAACCCCAGGATGAGACCTGTGCTCAACTTTTCCAAAGAGGAGAGTCCATGTCTGCTGGGAATCTGACTCTGTCCTACAAAAGATCATGTGCCCAGGCCAGGGTTGACTAACAGCTCAGGCAAAGAGGAGCCTCTCAAGCTTCCCCAGGACACCAGCTAGGGGACCCTCCTGACACAAAGGGTCTCAAGCACCTAACTGAGTCTTTTCCTTGCTCTCTATATAACTGGCTTCTTCGCCCTTCACCTGGGTCAGGAACATATGGACATGGACTGCCCGATCTGGGGAGGACATGTTTAAAAGCAAATAGACCACCAGCTGGTTCAGAATGACAAAATCTGAGGACTGGCAAAAATCCTCAGTCATATCTACAAGAAGGTACTGAGTCTCAGGCACAATAGGAACAGCAGAGTCAGAGGCCTGGTCTCTCTTTGCTCAGCTCTCCAAGGGCCCACATGGAGATCTCCTATGGAGAACACGATCAGGCCATGTGTACATGGGCCTGGTGGGCCAAGGTGTGAGGTCCAATTGAGCAGGGGGCTCAAGATAACTTATATCCAGGCTCTGATGGAGGACTGTGGGAAAGCTGCCTGGTATGAACTGGGCTGAGGATGGATCCTCACAGTGGCCAGTCCTGAGTCTCTCCACCCTCTTCCATTCCTTATTTGTCAAAACCTCATGGAAAAGATTAACTCAGGATCTTTGAAAAGATCATGGAACACTTGCCCTTCCCAGGAGGGAGAAGTTGAATACATCCCTCAGACCAGGGGGAGGTCCCTGCTGCTAGGAAAGGCCCAGAGTCCATTGGCCACCTACCTCATTCCCTAACAAACACTGTTCTGTCAATCACATTGTACCTAATGGTGGCTGCCATGAGAACTGTATAAAAGGCCCCCTGAGCAGGCTGGGGGTTTGGTGGGGGGTCCTTTGCCAGCAGGAAAAGCAGGGCAGGGAAAGACACTGGAAAGAGAACCAGAGAGGAAGCCCAGAGCATGCAGTAGCTCCACACCACTGCCCCCATGTGGAGAAATAGGAAATAGCAGATGAGGATGCTAGGAAAACAGTCACCTTCAGTGCAGTGTGATGAGTTTATGAAGAAGAAGGTCTGAAGTCCAGATTTCATGGGCTAAGAGCTAGTTCTGAAACAGAGGAGTGACTGGGTAATGGATGTTTGTGCTATATGTACATCCCATAAGATCCTTTTCCAGTGACTGAGTGTGAAGTGAGGCAGAGGCAGCTGTTGAGGGTGCTGCTTCATTCTCCATCCTTGCAGGCACCATCCAGGCCCCCATGCTCCCAAGGACACAGATCTTCAGGAGTCTCAGACACACAGAGAGGCTGGAGGAACTGCCTTCTCTGAGTGATTCTGCACTTTGAGCCTGCTCCTCAGAGCAGGGGCTATGATCCCACCTCAGCTGCGGGACCTGCTGCCTGCAAATCTAGCTTCAAGTACACCAAAAGTACTTTTAAGGCAGTGTGAAGACAGCAGCAGCATGAAGAACAACTGACAAATACAAGAAATACCATAAATCGCTTTCACTAGCAAATGCAGTTGGAATACCAAGTGATTTTTGTTGCTGGAGATGAGGACTTTGTTCATTTTGATGTAAGTGGATGGAGACACCATTCCCTCTCTAAAAGAAAGGCCAGCATCAACAAGAGCAGTTGGTGCATCATGAACAATGAAAAACAGTAATCTACATTTATTGATGATGTCTACATAAAAATCTATCTTCCCTTTGAAAACCTTCTCCTGCAGGGCATGGTGGCACACGCCTGTAATCCCAACACTTGGGAGGCAGAGCCATGCAGATTTCTGCGTTCAAGGCCAGCCTGGTCTATAGAGTGAGTTCCAGGGCTGCCAGGACTACATGGAGTAACCCTATCATGAAAAACCAAAAATAAATAAATAAATGAATAAATAAATAAATAAAAGAAAACCTCTTCCCATTAAGTGGAACGTCAGTCTCCACCAAGGAGAATAGAAATGTGGAGGGTGATGGAAGTCTTCTGTACCATTAGTGTTGTGATGACACACACAGACACACACATACACACACACACACACACACACACACACACAGGTACTCTTGAGTATGCGTGCATAAAAAGACAAATGCAAACATATGCACATACCCTGAAAACCTAGAGTCACCTGCACACAGGTATTTCTACCCACTTTTGATCTATTAACTTTTTTTAAAAAGATTTATTTTTTTATTATTATATGTGAGTACATTGTCGCTGTCTTCAGACACAAACCATCCCATTACAGATGGCTGTGAGCCATCATGTGGTTGCTTGGATTTGAACTCAGGACCTCTGGAAGAGCAGTCAGTGCTCTTAACCGCTGAGTCATCTCTACAGCACGATCTATTAACTTTTACAGGTGAAATTTTGGCACAGGCTACAGTCTCTCCACACGGCATCACACCACTACCAGTTCCAACCTATATGTTCTCTAGTTCTGGCTGATGACTGCATCACTGATGGACCCAATAGTGTGCTAACACATTGTCACACAGGTGGTCAGGACCATTATCTGACAGTGCGTGCTGTACACATGCAACATCCCAAGAGATGCAGGAACTCACAGACATACCCAGTAACTCTTATAGCACCAAATCCCCGGGGCAGGTGAACAGGGATTACAGACTTTGTTCAAAGCAAACACAAACCGCAGCATAAAGCAGATTTTGAACAGCGCTGGTCTTGGCGTAGGCAGGACCTCAGGATGCTGCATTCACAGAAAAACCTTTCCACATTCCCTAAGCTTGCTCTAGCTCATGCCCCATCATAGCACATGTGCAGTAGCTGGAGGTAGCCTGCTGACTGGAGATGCAGTGACAAGAGCTGTTATCTCAGGCTTTGGGGAGACTAAGCTCAGCCTCAGGAGACACTGGCAAAAGCCCTCTGCCTGCTTCTGGGCCTCCCCTCTCCAGAGTCTGAAGTCCATGTTCTCCTGACTTTTGTTTTCTTCTATTAAGTTTGCATCATGATATAAGAGAATTTCATAAGCCCTGAATTTTCCTGTCAATTCAGTGTCCTCACTTCCTGAAAATGCTGCTTTGAGAGACCTGGTACCAGCAAGGGAGCCCAAGAGCGAGCACTCCAGGCTGGACTCCTCCTCCTTGCTTCCTGTGACCCCACTCACCTCCTTTTTCAGTCATTATTCTATGAAACATGGAAGCTTAGAAACCCACATCTCCAACTCTCTGGACACCTGAGACCTGAATTCTCATCCCCTTCTATGCCCACCCCACTCTGATGTCACTCTAGGTGACACATGCCACCTCTGCTCCTAGGATCCACACCTTCTAAGATGCAGGTACTTACCTCCCATGTGGCAACTGTGGAATCAGCTCTGAGCATCTACGTAAGAAGCTTCCCATGCACAGCTTGCAGACCCTGGACTGGTAAAAAGAATCCACAGGGGCCACACAGTGGACAATGACAGCACCATGAAGAAGTAGCCATGGACAGAGGAGGCCAACCTGGCATGGCTGCCTGTCTCTCTGAATGTCTGACTGACCCTGGAAGAACCATCTGCCAATCAGAAAAGGGCTGGTTCCTAACTTCTTTTTTTTTTTTTATTTGATATAATTTATTTACATTTCAAATGATTTCCCCTTTTCTAGCCCCCCCCCACTCCCCGAAAGTCCCGTAAGCCCCCTTCTCTTCCCCTGTCCTCCCTCCCACCCCTTCCCAGTTCCCCGTTCTGGTTTTGCCAAATACTGTTTCACTGAGTCTTTCCAGAACCAGGGACCACTCCTGCTTTCTTCTTGTATCTCATTTGATGTGTGGATTATGTTTTGGGTATTCCAGTTTTCTAGGTTAATAACCACTTATTAGTGAGTGCATACCATGATTCACCTTTTGAGTCTGGGTTACCTCACTTAGTATGATGTTCTCTAGCTCCATCCATTTGCCTAAGAATTTCATGAATTCATTGTTTCTAATGGCTGAATAGTACTCCATTGTGTAGATATACCACATTTTTTGTATCCACTCTTCTGTTGAGGGATACCTGGGTTCTTTCCAGCATCTGGCAATTATAAATAGGGCTGCTATGAACATAGTAGAGCATGTATCCTTATTACATGGTGGAGAATCCTCTGGGTATATGCCCAGGAGTGGTATAGCAGGATCTTCTGGAAGTGAGGTGCCCAGTTTTCGGAGGAACCGCCAGACTGCTTTCCAGAGTGGTTGTACCAATTTGCAACCCCACCAGCAGTGGAGGAGTGTTCCTCTTTCTCCGCACCCTCTCCAACACCTGCTGTCTCCTGAATTTTTAATCTTAGCCATTCTGACTGGTGTAAGATGAAATCTTAGGGTTGTTTTGATTTGCATTTCCCTAATGACTAATGAAGTGGAGCATTTTTTAAGATGCTTCTCCGCCATCCGAAGTTCTTCAGGTGAGAATTCTTTGTTTAACTCTGTACCCCATTTTTTAATAGGGTTGTTCGGTTTTCTGGAGTCTAACTTCTTGAGTTCTTTATATATATTGGATATTAGCCCTCTATCTGATGTAGGATTGGTGAAGATCTTTTCCCAATTTGTTGGTTGCCGATCTGTCCTCTTGACGGTGTCCTTTGCCTTACAGAAACTCTGTAACCTTATGAGGTCCCATTTGTCAATTCTTGCTCTTAGAGCATACGCTATTGGTGTTCTGTTCAGAAACTTTCTCCCTGTACCGATGTCCTCAAGGGTCTTCCCCAGTTTCTTTTCTATTAGCTTCAGAGTGTCTGGCTTTATGTGGAGGTCCTTGATCCATTTGGATTTGAGCTTAGTACAAGGAGACAAGGATGGATCAATTCGCATTCTTCTGCATGCTGACCTCCAGTTGAACCAGCACCATTTGTTGAAAAGGCTATCTTTTTTCCATTGGATGTTTTCAGCCTCTTTGTCGAGGATCAAGTGGCCATAGGTGTGTGGGTTCATTTCTGGATCTTCAATCCTGTTCCATTGATCCTCCTGCCTGTCACTGTACCAATACCATGCAGTTTTTAACACTATTGCTCTGTAGTATTGCTTGAGGTCAGGGATACTGATTCCCCCAGATTTTCTTTTGTTGCTGAGAATAGTTTTAGCTATCCTGGGTTTTTTGTTGTTCCAGATGAATTTGATAATTGCTCTTTCTAACTCTGTGAAGAATTGAGTTGGGATTTTGATGGGTATTGCATTGAATCTGTATAGTGCTTTAGGCAAAATGGCCATTTTAACTATATTGATTCTACCGATCCATGAGCATGGGAGGTTTTCCCATTTTTTGAGGTCTTCTTCCATTTCCTTCTTCAGAGTCTTGAAGTTCTTGCCATACAGATCTTTCGCATGTTTGGTAAGAGTCACCCCAAGATACTTTATACTGTTTGTGGCTATTGTGAAGGGGGTCATTTCCCTAATTTCTTTCTCAGCCTGCTTATCCTTTGAGTATAGGAAGGCCACTGATTTGCTTGAGTTGATTTTGTAACCTGCCACTTTGCTGAAGTTGTTTATCAGCTGTAGGAGCTCTCTAGTGGAGTTCTTTGGGTCACTTAGGTAGACGATCATGTCGTCTGCAAATAATGATAGTTTGACTTCCTCCTTTCCAATTTGTATCCCTTTGACCTCCTTATGTTGTCGAATTGCCCGAGCTAGTACCTCAAGTACAATATTGAAAAGATAAGGAGAAAGGGGGCAGCCTTGTCTGGTCCCTGATTTCAGTGGGATTGCTTCAAGTTTCTCTCCGTTTAGTTTGATGCTGGCTACCGGTTTGCTGTATATTGCTTTTACTATGTTTAGGTATGGGCCTTGAATTCCTGTTCTCTCCAAGACTTTAAGCATGAAAGGATGCTGAATTTTGTCAAATGCTTTTTCAGCATCCAATGAAATGACCATATGATTTTGTTCTTTGAGTTTGTTTATGTAGTGGATTGTATTGATGGATTTCCGTATATTGAACCAACCCTGCATTCCCGGGATAAAGCCTACTTGATCATGGTGGATGATCGTTTTGATGTGTTCTTGGATTCGGTTGGCAAGAATTTTGTTGAGTATTTTTGCATCGATGTTCATAAGGGAAATTGGTCTGAAGTTCTCTTTCTTTGTTGGATCTTTGTGTGGCTTTGGTATCAGCGTAATTGTGGCTTCGTAGAAGGAATTGGGTAGTGTTCCTTCTGTTTCTATTTTGTGGAATAGTTTGAAGAGTATTGGTGTTAACTCTTCTTTGAAGGTCTGGTAGAATTCTGCACTGAAACCATCTGGTCCTGTGCTTTTTTTGGTTGGAAGACTTTCTATGACTCCTTCTATTTCTTTAGGCTTTATGGGACTGTTTAGATGGTCTAGTTGGTCCTGATTTAATTTTGGTATTTGGTATCTGTCAAGGAAATTGTCCATTTCCTCCAGATTCTCCAGTTGTGTTGAGTACAGGCTCTTGTAGTAGGATCTGATGATTTTTTGGATTTCCTCAGTTTCCGTTGTTATGTCTCCCTTTTCATTTCTAAGTTTGTTAATTTGGATACTTTCTCTGTGCCCTTTGGTCAGTCTGGCTAAGGGTTTATCTATCTTGTTGATTTTCTCAAAGAACCAGCTCCTAGTTTTGTTGATTTTTTGTATGGTTCTCTTTGTTTCTACTTGATTGATTTCGGCCCTGAGTTTGATGATTTCCTGCCTTCTACTCCTCCTGGGTGAAATAGCTTCTTTTTGTTCTAGGGCTTTCAGGTGTGTCATTAAGTTGGTAATGTATGCTCTCTCCATTTTCTTTTTGTAGGCACTCAGGGCTATGAGTTTTCCTCTTAGCACTGCTTTCATTGTGTCCCATAGATTTGGGTATGTTGTGTTTTCATTTTCATTGTGTTCTAAAAAGTCTTTAATTTCTTTCTTTATTTCTTCCTTGACCAAGGTGTCATTGAGTAGAGTATTGTTCAATCTCCACGTGTTTGTGGGTTTTCTGTTGTTTCTGTTGCTATTGAAGACCACTTTTATTCCATAGTGATCAGATAGGAGGCATGGGATTAGTTCTATCTTTTTATATTTGTTGAGGTCTGTCTTGTGACCAATTATATGGTCGATTTTGGAGAAGGTACCATGAGGTGCTGAAAAAAAGGTATATTCTTTTGTTTTAGGATAGAATGTTCTATATATATCAGTTAAATCTAATTGGTCCAAAGCTTCAATTAGTTTCATTGTGTCCTTGTTTAGTTTCTGTTTTCCTGATCGGTCCATTGAGGAAAGTGCAGTGTTGAAGTCACCAACAATTATTGTGTTAGGTGCAATGTGTGCTTTGAGTTTTAATAAAGTTTCTTTTATGAAAGAGGGTGCCCTTGCATTTGGAGCATAGATGTTCAGGATTGAGAGTTCTTCTTGTTGTATTTTTCCTTTGACCAGCAAGAAGTGTCCCTCAGAGTCTCTTTTGATGACTTTGGGTTGAAAGTCAATTTTATCTGATATTAAAATGGCTACTCCAGCTTGTTTCCTGAGACCATTTGCTTGTAAAATTGTCTTCCAGCCTTTTACTCTAAGGTAGTGTTTGTCTTTGACCCTTAGGTGTGTTTCCTGTAAGCAGCAAAATGTAGGGTCCTGTTTACGTATCCAGTCAGTTAGTCTGTGTCTTTTTATTGGGGCATTGAGTCCATTGATGTTAAGAGATATTAAGGAATAGTGATTGTTACTTCCTATCATTTTTGACGTTATTTTTTAAATTTGATTGCTTAACTTATTTGGGTTTGATGAAAGGTTACTATCTTGCTTTTTTCAGGGTGGAGTTTCCCTCCTTGTATTGGTGTTGTCCTCCTATTATCCTTTTTAGGGCTGGGTTTGTGGATAGATATTGGGTGAACTTGGTTTTGTCGTGAAATATCTTAGTTTCTCCATCTATGGTGATTGAGAGTTTTGCTGGATATAGTAGTTTTGGTTGGCATTTGTGTTCTCTTAGAGTCTGCATGAGATCTGCCCAGGACCTTCTAGCCTTCATAGTCTCAGGTGAAAAGTCTGCTGTGATTCTGATAGGTCTTCCTTTATATGTTACTTGGCCTTTTTCTCTTACTGCCTTTAGTATTCTTTCTTTGTTTAGAACATTTGGTGTTTTGATTATTATGTGACGGGAAGTATTTCTGTTCTGGTCCAGTCTGTTTGGAGTTCTGTAGGCTTCTTGTATATTCATGGGCATCTCTCTCTTTAGGTTAGGGAAGTTTTCTTCCATAATTTTATTGAAGATATTTGCTGGCCCTTTAAGTTGTAAATCTTCACTCTCATCTATGCCTATAATCCTTAGGTTTGGTCTTCTCATTGTGTCCTGGATTTCCTGGATATTTTGGGTTACAAGCTTTTTGCACTTTGCATTTTCTTTAACTGTTGAGTCCATGGTTTCTATGGAATCTTCAGCATCTGAGATTCTTTCTTCTATCTCTTGTATTCTGTTGTTGATATTTGCATCTCTGTCCCCTGATTTCTTCCCAAGGCTTTCTATCTCCAAAGTTGTCTCCCTTTGAGTTTTCTTAGTTGTTTCTACTTCTGATTTTAGATCCTGGATGGTTTTGCTTAGCTCCTTCCCTTGCATGTTTGTGTTTTCCTGTAATTCTTTAAGAGATTTTTGTGTTTCCTCTTTCATGAGCTCAGCCTGTTGACCAAAGTTCTCCTGTATTTCTTTAAGAGATTTTTGTGTTTCGTCTTTCATGACCTCAGCCTGTTGAGCAAAGTTCTCCTGTATTTCTTTAAGTGTTTTTTGCATTTCCTCCTTGTTGGCTTTTGTATTCTCCTGGATTTCTTTCAATGATTTTTGTGTTTCCCTTGCAAGGGCTTCTAACTTTTGATCCATTTTCTCCTCAATGACCTTCATGTGTTCCTGTACCAGCATCATGACCAGTGATTTTAAATCCAAATCTTGTTTTACTGGTGTGATGGGGTATCCAGGACTTGCTGGTAGAGGAGAATTTGGTTCAGATGTTGCCATATTGCCTTGATTTCTGTTAGTGACGTTTCTGCGTTTGCCTTTTGCCATCTAGCTCTCACTGGTGTTACTTGGTCTTGTCAGTGCTGGACTCACCAGTGCAAGCTGCCCCTTCCCCGTTGGCCTCTGGTGCACAGCTTACACTCTGCACTGCCTATAGACAGGGTGCTGTTTTCCAGGCTGTTCAGATTCCAAAGCAGGCACCTGAAGGCTCCCGCTGGGGCCCGCAGGATTTATCGGAGCACACCGACTTTTCCCAGCTGGCCGCCCGGAAGCCCCCACTAGCCTCTTGAGGGACCTGGAGATGTGGCGGCCACCCAGGCTGATCTGAAGCGGAGAGATTTGAGCTGGGGGCTTCTGCCTGAGGCCTTGCCCCAGATTGTGTCTGTGGACCAGGTGGAACCCGTGTGCACCCCCAGGGAGCTCCGAAGGTGAATGTTGCTGTGACCTCCCCTGTGCTCCGCTCACTCCGCTGGGCAGCCGATTTCCCCAACCGGGCTGGCGCACACTAGGTTAGCCTTGTCGCCTGGGCCCTGAGTCCAGGCAAACGCCTGGGAGGCCAAGGTCCGAGCAAAGTTCCCCTAGGGCTATGTCTGTTATTTGGGTCCGCCAGGTGACCCAGATGGCGGGCGTGCGCGTCCGCGCTCCGCGAAAGCACCGGGAGAGTCTGTTGTGCTAATAACCTCCTGGGCTGGTTGACACACAGATGGCCCACCAAGCCGCCCAGTTCTTGGGGTCAGTCCTGTGCCTTTTGGGGCCTAGACCCCCGTTTTGTTAGCCTCAGGCTACGCTTGTTAGCAGTCTCTGCCCTCCCGAGCACTCTGGCTCCTGTAGGCAAAATGGCGGCGCGTGCACCGGCCGGGGCAAAAAAAAAAACTCCTGGCTGGGTTGGCGCCCCGATGGCCACTCGAACAGCCCAGGGCCTGGGTGCAGGCCAACGCCCGTCTGGCTCAGACCCCTGCGGTGTTGGGCCTAGGATTATGTTTGTGTACCTCAGTCTGACCGATCTCTGGAGCCCGGGATCAAGATGGCGGTGAGTCTCTCCTGACTGGCGGGCAGCCGAGTTCTGAAGTGGCTTCCGTGCAGCGAAAGGCTCCGCAGAACCGCAGTTGCTTGCCGCCCGGCTGGTCAGCGAAGGTCAGTGGTCGTGGGCGCAGGGCCTAACTGGACCCTGTGTCGCCTTGGTTCCACTGCTGATGGCCCTTCAGCTGGAGCAGCCACTGCTACCGCCGCCGCCGCTGCCGCCGCCCAAGATGTAACCGGTTCCTAACTTCTAATTAAGCTCCAGGCTGAGCAGGCCTCAGCATCTGTCAGGTTTGAGCCTTGGTGACTGGGTGGGAGCCTTGGTGGCAGGCTGTAAATAGGTGACACAGCATAGATTCTGTAAAATGGATGCTGCTTCTGCTCAATATATGACAGAGAAAGGAGGCAGTCAGCAGGACTGCCAGGATTCCAGGATGAAGGCAGGAGCAGGAGGCCACAGTAAGACTGTCCTGCTGTCCTGAACTCTTCACCTCAGACACCTCTATGGGAGAGAAACAAACTCTTCATCTCTGAAGCACATGTCCATCTTCTGGTAGCAGGATACATCTGTGCCCTGTTTGGAATCCACTGCAGAATGTGGCCTCCACATCCTGTTATAGTCCTGGTGGTCTGGACCTGATCTATACTGTGTCAAGTTTCTCTACCCTTCAGCCTTAGTTTAGTGGGCTGTAGCATGAAGTTTTAAGAAACAATTCATACTAAACCGTCTATGGACTGACATCTGCAGTCTTGGTCTGTTCCTGGCCCACATCATAAGCCTGAGGCCCAGACTGTGTGTTTCTCCTCGTCAACGCCTCTCCCACAAATGCAGGCTCTTCCTATCCAGAGCTCTAAGATAGCTCACTTGGCAGTTAGTTTCCTTCTCCTGGAGTTCCGTCTTATCCAATCTTCCTGTTCCAAAGCCTGGCTGAATTCTGCCCCAGCTATGTTCTTTCCCTCTGGCCCACCTGAGGCCTTGGGAATGGAAACACCTGCAATCTTAGTTTCAAATCAACAGGTGACACAACCGCTGGGTACAGAATCAATTGTCTTAAAATCATCAACTATTCTGTGCTGGGAATCTCTGCCTCTGGGTCTAACAGCTCCTGGTCTCCATCCTGCCTTCTCTTGCTCCCCTCCTTCCTGTAAAAAAGAACATTCCTTCCTCCTGAGCTTTCTCCCCATCTCTCGGACCCAGAAGGCTCACCGCCTCATTTTTGCCTACTGATTGGCTTCTTTTTTATTTTTTAAGATTTATTTTATGTATCTGAGCATACTGTAGCTGTACAGATGGCTGTGAGACAGCATGTGGTTGCTGGGATTTGAACTCGGGACCTTCAGAAGAATAGTCAGTGATCTCAACTAGCTGCTGCGACATCTCTCCAGCCCAGTGACTGGCTTCTTGTCATCGTTATTATCCAATCATTTAATTAGGATAAAATTCTGCGACATTAGGCTACTGCTCTTCCACTTGCAATAGCTACTTGAGTAAATCTGTGAAATGGACACAGACCACATAGGAATCCTCATGAGCTCTGTGTGTGTTTCACCCCAGTACAATTAATGTGTGCCTTAAGCACAGGAAGCATGTGTATGCTGCATGAGAGGCACTTCCTCCTGCCAACCTTCTGGGTAAACACCCAACATACACCAAGCTGCAAACACTGTGGCTGCTCCATCCACCCAAGGCTCTGTCCTCCTTTGCCGTCTTTTACCCTACAAGTTGTTCTGTATGCTTCATGTTCAAGGTTGCTGTAGAGGGAACGCCCACACTGATGTGCACAACACTATCCCATTGGTCTGGACAGAATCACAGAAGGAAGCCAGGCAAGGAGCTGATTCTCTTCTGCTTCCTGACTCAGTCGGGTGTGAACTGCTCAACTGCTTCTCACCCTTCTCTCCCTCCCTCCTCTCCCCCCACCACCACCCTCCTGAAACTAAACCAGAAACCCATCATGGACACCTGGTCAGTTGGACCTCAAAGCACATCACCTTGGCCATTAGGACCCCAGCAAAAGGTGAGCAGCCTCAACTTGCTCTCTTCCAGCTCCACTTTCAGTCATTCACTCAGCCTCTGCCAAACAAGTGCCTTGTACCTTCTTCCTTCCTGGATAATGTCTTTGTACAGCCTCCTTCAAAACCTGTGTAGTCTGCCTAGGTATACTTCTATGCCCTGCCCATACATGCTGAGTAAATATCAGAACCACAATATAGGGAATTAAACAAATGCTAACAATTTATTAAAACCAATACTTTAACAAATGAAACATTGAAAAACAACTACAGGAGTATAAAGGTTTTTTCTCATGGGGAGGTGAGGGCTGACGGCAGGGCAGGGCAGACTTCTATATTGACATCAGGGAATGATACTGCTGGGACATCAGACTGGTGCTGTCTGACCCAAAATAACCCCATTTGTGATAGTGCTTGACAGGGTCATTGTCTAAGGAGGTTGACCAACTGTCCTTAGGGCGAGGTGTTTGAAAGGCCACTGTGTCTGCTGACTTGGTGAGACACAGGTTCCACATTTGCTAGTAGGTGTGCTGGCTGGACTGCTGATGTCACATCTGGCTCCAACATTAGAGCATCCTGGTGGACTTTGGGCTCTCTGTCTCTTGCTCCAGCTGGTTCTGGCTGTTGTTTCACTGACAGAAACCACACTTCACTCTCTGAATCTCCAGCTATGTGGCTCACCAAATCTAAGGATGAAGACAAATCTGCAGTCAATGCAGGCTTGTGAAGAAGGAGAAGTGGTAGTGGAATGCAAGAGACAAGATCCCCAAGATGAGACCTCCTCTCAGCCTTTCCAAAGACAGAGGAGACCATGTCTGCTGGGAACCTCGACCATGTCCTACAAAAAGTCATGTGCCCAGACCAGGGTCCAGTCACAGCTCCTGCAACAGGAGCTTCCCAAGGCACCCCCAGCACACCAAGTACTAAACCTCACACTCAGGGCCTCAAACACCTACCTGAGTCTCCATCATCCTCACTCTCTGAATCACTGGACTGCAACTCCACAAGAAGCATATGGACACGGTGATTCAGATCTGAGTCGGGCATGTTCACAGTCAAGTAGGCCTCCAGCTTCTTGAGAATGGACAGGTCTGAGGTTTGACAAAACTCCTCTGGGTATATGTCTATCCATGAGTTCAGGAAGGAACAGAGGGTTCTGGGGAGGGGATGGACAACACAGTCAACAGACAGGCCTTTTCTTCTCAAACCTTCCCATGGTTTCTAACTACAGAGAAGACTGCAAGGAAGGGATCCAGCCCTATGCAGCTGAGTACTATGAGCAGGGCTGTGGGGTCCTAGTGAGCAGAGAGCCTCACACATGACATTGCCAGCCTCTAGTGGAGAACAGCTGAGGAAGCCTCAGGGCATAGCCTGGTTTATGGATGAGTGCATCACAGCTGCACTTAGGCCCCAGACTCCCCCATCTCACCACTTGCAAGAACCATGCCCATGGATACTCATCCTGCAGGCACTGCCTGGACAACGGTGTGGTACTAGAATCCAGGAGATGCACAGGAGCAAAGCATTAGCTGTTCCATACCCGAGGAGCCTAAATGACTCCACACTGGAGACTCAGGTCGTTCCTCTTGCTGCAAAGCACACTTACCTCTTTACCTGTTCATCCTCTTCACAATCCGGGCGGAAGTATGCATACCTAGAGAACAGAATGGATGTCACCTGTAAAATCTCAGGTCCCCACCTAAATGACATCTAGGGGGCAGGTGCCTACCTGGACAAGAATCAAAATACAGAACCTAGAAGTTCTGTCTGCTCTCAGAATTATTAGTTTGTATGCATAAAATAGGTGCTTCAAAGATTCTTGCGCAATGGAGAAAACAAATGTCTCTATTCAAACATTTCAGAGACCACAGGTTTCTCTGATTGTCCAGAGTGGAGACCTATTGAGGGCCTGGACACACCTGTATTGGGTACTACAATAGGAATTCTGGAACATTCTTTACAAGTGGGAGAACTGCTTCCACGAATCCTCCGCATTTTAGGGACAAGGATAGAGATCATCGTCAAGGTGGAGGGGCAGTCACATCTTTTAGGGTCTCAGCTTGGCCAGTACATTTCTTTGGGCCAAACCTGAGAGAACCATTTTTTTTAAATTGATACTGCTGTGTCCTGACAATACTCTAGAGAAGAAGTAGACAGAGTGCTTCCCAGAACAAATGAGAGGACCTGATTCCTCTGGGCTAGGTGGTGGGCACTCACCGGCTCAACAGCAGGTCCAGCACATGTCGCGTGGTAGTGAATCTTCTGTATGTGTACAGGAAGAAAGTGCTAAAGAAGGGGTCTCTTCCCTGCAGAGATGGCACCAGTTGTGTCACTAGCCTTTCCACCGTGTCTGCAGTGAAGCAGGACTCTAAACCTGGCTTCTTCGTGTCCTTTGGGGCACACTCATGCACACCCTGAGGAGACATCAGGGTGGATGGTTCAAGCAAACATAGATCTGCAACCTTCTCATTGGTTATTATCATTACAAGTTTTCCTCAATCATTACAGTGTCAAAGACACAGAGCAACACCGGGGAAAACTGAAAGTTCCGAGAGCTTACCTTGTCTGCATGGTCCTGGGCCTGGCTGTCCTGGGTCAAGTCTGTTTCCTTCTGGCCAAAAGGCCAAAAGCATTGGAGGCAGGAGAGTACTAAGTATCTCCAGGCCCCTCCATGGCCTTCACTCTTGTCTTTCTTGAGGTCTGAGCCTCGAGTAGTCTGAAAACAGCAAGAGAACATCCTCCTCTCTCTAGGTTCTCAGATAAGTGAGCCTGCTTGGCTGCGTCTAAGCAGTTGGCTGTCTGGTTACCAGGGCTCTGCACTGTTGGGTCATTGTCTGAGGAAGTGATGTCACTCCTGGGAGTCTCTTTACTGTCTCCCTTACACAGGGCTTTCCCTAAATGCTCTAGGCCCCCTGGTACTTCCCATGTACACAAGTGGACACAGACACATATGTGTGTCCCATTCCACTGCTCCAAGCGATGTCTGTGTACAGGCAGCTTTGCAGTCTGAGTCCCTATACTTGAATGGACTCTCTGTCTCTGCACCTAACTCAGCCCTGCTCACCCAGGCCCACCGAACCGGAGTCATGTTGCCTGTGCCAGGCTCCAACCCCACTGCCCATGTTCTTGCAAGGCAATTGTCCTTCTCAGGACCAGTTCCCACCTCATGAGCATTTTAGAGCTCAAACCCAGACACACGTGCAGTCCTCTGTAACCTCAGCCACATGAGTCAGCTCACAAGATGGAAGCTGGCCCCCTACACTGTTTCAGAACTGATTCATCCTCCATTGTTTCCTTTGGGGGGGAGGGGAAAGAGTTGATCAAAATTTATTTGTTTATTTATTTATTTATTTATTTATTTATTTAGGTTTCTCAAGAAAGGGATTTTCTGTGTAGCCCTGGCTGTCCTAGAGCTCACTCTGTAGACGAGGATGTCCTCAAATTCAGAAATCTACCTGTCTCTGCCTCCCAAGTGCTGGGATTAAAGGCATGTACCACCACTGCCCAGCCAAAATTTATTTATGAGAAAATTTTAAATGAAAATACGTATTGAACTATAAGTTACCTGTGTTTGCCCTTATCTGGCTGGTTGTCATTTTCCAATGTGCTTTAGAGGAAAAAGGATTTTATTCTGGTTAAAACAGTATTACTTAGAAAATCCTACCCATCCATCCATTTACCCATCAGGTAGTTCATCTATTGAGACTGCCTAGACTCAGTAGGGCTAATCACCCAACGCATGGAGGTCCAGTCATTAGTACGTTAGAGGACCCTAAGGAGCTGACATGCACTGGTTCAGTTTTTGCTTGTGCTCAGCTGGTTCTCCTATACAACCCATGCCCACTTGCCTGGGGATGGTGCTGCCATCAGTGGGCTGTGCCCTCCCTCATCAATCACCAGTCAAGACAGTTTCTCAGAAACCTGGCCACAAGCCAGTCTGATAGAGACAGTTCTTCAATTGAAGATTTTCCCTGCTCAGAAGACACTAGTTAGTTGACTGGACAAAAAAAAAAAAAAAAAAAAAAAAAAAAAAAAAAACCAAAACAACAACAACAACAACAAAAAAAAACTAACCAGGACAGATATAAAATAAAATCCACAATGGAAAATAAATATGTCTTCTTCTTTGCTCCTTCCAAGAACAGAACTAACAGATGTCAGCACATTTCTTGAGGTGGTATAGTGGATGATGGCTTAATGCTTTCAGTCTGCCAACCTTTAACGTCCAGTTAGTGCTGATGACTGAGCCCTTCTTCCAGGGTACTGCCTGCTCTGAGGGAGCCCGCATTCTGAGTCTCCTCTAAAAGCCAGGACTGTGCTCCAACCTCAGCTGGGAGCCTGCTACCTCCAAACCATGAGTGTGTCAGTCCTGTCAGGTGTAGAAGGCCTTGTTTTCTTGTTGTTGCCTCCTTCTGGCTTTTACAAACTCCCCACCTCCTTTTTCACAGTGTCCCCTGGCCCTTCAGGGGAGGGATTTGATGAGGACACCCTATTTAGGATTGAGTATTGCAAGGTCTCTCAATCTCTGTACATTGTTCATCAGTTTTCAAAGTTATAATGCAAAGATTCAATATTATGATATAAAACTAGAGTATAATTCTCTATTGTAAACTGACAATTTCCTTAGGCATTAGTCTGCTCTAAATAAAATATGCAAACATACGACCAAAATAACAACAAAAAAGGTAAAATTAAAGAAAAAACCAGTAATAACACCAACAATCTATGTTTAAGAATTAAGAATTTTTAATTCTAGTACTCAGGAAACAAAGAGAGGAAAATCTTTGTAAATTTGATGCCAGCCTGGTTGAAAGAATTCCTAGACAGCCAGTGTTACATAGTGAGTGTCTATCTAACAACAACAACAGCAACAACATCAACAACAACAACAACAACAACAACAACAACAATGGCCTCTGTGGTGAAAGCAGAAGCAGCACAAGCACCAGCAACAATTTCTCAAACAAAATGGACTCTGTCTGGGTTTAGTGGCTACACCTCAAACACCAGCACTGGTGATGTGGATGAATTTGCAAGAAACACTTTCAAAGCTAAAATCAGCTGTTATACAGAAAGGGTTTCAGGCCAGCCCAAGTTACAGGAGAATCTGTTGCAAAAAATTAAACAGAAATTCATGAAGATGTTCATGTCGTCTCAAGATAATTAATATTTTCTGTCAGTTTGGCAATCTTTTAACCACATTAAAAACAAGGTCTTAAAATTAAAATTCACATTAGGAATTATTTTAAAGGGTCTTACATAATCATTGCATAACTCAAAATCATTTTTTAAGTTTCTGGTCTATACCTCGGCCAGAGCAGATTGACATCCCCATCCCTCTCCCATAACCCTGTGTGCCAGAAGGCCATCGGTAACCAGGGACACGGGTGAGAGCCCCACCCAATACCTGAACGAGCTGGGACCCTCTCAGAGCCCAGTGGACACAAGGACCCATGCCCTCCGTGTGATCCCCATCTCCCTTCCAGGCTGCACCTCCACTGGGGCAAAGTAGCTTGCCTTCCCCTCTTCCACACATCAAAGCCTGCCTGTCTCTCAGGAAGTCTGTCATAACCAGGGACACAGGAGGGCAGCATTAACCAGGGACACAGGAGGCCTGATTTAACCAGGGACACAGGACACCCCTCCAACCAGAGATAGCACTGCCTGCCTCCAAGGAAGAAGGCTCCAGTCAGAGACACCCAGACCAGTTAACTCCAGACATAACCAGATGATGAGAGGCTATCAAAGGATATAAGCAACAGAAGGCACTGGAATTTGGCACCATCAGAACACAGCCAAACAGGTAGAAGCCCTTAAAGAGGACACAAATAAATCCCTTAAAGAAATTTAGGAAAACACAAATGGGTAAAATAATTGAACAAAGCAGTCCAAGTCCTAAAAATGGAAATAGAAACAATATGGAAATCACAAATGGAGGCAACCCTGGAGATGGAAAACAAAGGAAAGAGATCAGGAGCTGCACATGCAAGCTTCCCCAACAGAATACCAGAGACAGAGGAGAGAATCTCAGGCATAGAATATACCTTGGAAGAGATTCACACAACAATCAAAGAAAGTACAAAGAGGAAAAAGCTCCTCACCTAAAGCATCCAGGAAATCCAGGACACAATGTAAAGAATAAACGTAAGAATAATAGGGTATAGAAGACAGAGAAGATGCCAAAGTCAAAAGGCCAGAAAACATCTTCAGCAAAAATCATAGAAGAAAACTTCTCAAATCCAAAGAAAGTGACAGCCATAAACATACAAGAAGCCTACAGAATACCAAATAGGGATCACAGGTTCAGAGGTGAGGAGGACACAACAGCTGTCCCAACACCGGGAGTTATTGGGCTCAGCAGGACCCAGGCACACAAGAATTCCTCCAGACTAGTGGAAGGTTTCTTTCCAGTCTGTCTGGGTAAGTTCCCTGAGCAGACCTTGGACACAACTCAGCAGTCAGTCCAACAACACCCAGAAGAAGTTCAACTCACAGGCACTTTTGCATGCCCAGGATCCCAGGATCCAAGGATCCAAGGATCCAAGGAGCTTGGTCTCCCCAGGATCTCAGGGTTCCAGAAGCAGCTTGACTCCCAGGAGCTCAGACTCTCCCAGGATCTCAGCATCACAAGAGTACACAAGACTTCTCACCAGAGATGATGAAAGCTTGAAGATCCTGGGCATATGTCTTACAGACCCTAAGAGAACACTAATGACAGCTCTGGCTACTATACCCACCAAACCTCTCAATTACCATGGATGGAGAAAACAAGATATTTCATGACAAACCAAATGATATTCCATGAAAACCAAAATTTACACAGTATAGGTCCACAAATTAAGCCCTACAAAGGATAATATATGGGAACTCCAACACAAGGAGGAAAACCAAACCCTAGAAAAAGCAAGATAGTAATCCAGTAACAAACCCACACAAACATATTTCCACCTCTAACAACAAAAATAACAGGAAATATCAATCACTTTTCATTAATATTCCTTAATACAAAATTAATATCACCAATATATTCTAATTGATTGAAATTCAAAAATATGAGGAATTAGAAATTTATTGGCTGTCCCCCAGTGAGTGGTTTCTCTAATTTGGTAATCAGTGAAATATGTGCAATATTATACAATCCATCCTTGTACACTTTCTGCTTGTTTGTATGTGATAGTGTCTTACTGTGTGCCACATAATGGTCTTGAAATCCTTCTCCTATCACAGCCTTTTTATAAGTTGGATTGCTTATTTGATGTTTTTACACTATACTACGGTTTTGGGAACAGCTTGCATATTTCAAAGTTATTTATACAGCCAAAAGAAACATAGACAATTAATTTGGGCAGTGGCTTGAACAAAATAGAGTGATACTGAAGGTTTTGTTTGATACTTTTATTATTGTTGTTATTATGTTATTCTTATTATTATGCTGAAGAAGATGGCCTTTTAAGTTACAGTAAACCAGGATCTTATCCTCACCTAATGTCTGTGCCACCCTCCAAGCACAATCATTGTTCATTGAAGCAGTTGATGAGTGACTTCCATGGATAGACCATCTTAATACACAAACCATTTCCTAAATGAAATGAAATGTGTTCCCTGTGGGCTGAGAATGATGACAATCACTCAAATCAAATACCTTTGACCATAGCAGGAAATCTGTATCCAAACAATTGTGACTACAATTCCTTCCTTAGCCCAGCCAAACGGTCAAGTC
Organism: Apodemus sylvaticus; assembly: GCF_947179515.1. Classification (NCBI taxonomy): domain Eukaryota; kingdom Metazoa; phylum Chordata; class Mammalia; order Rodentia; family Muridae; genus Apodemus; species Apodemus sylvaticus. The sequence goes on along the minus strand of NC_067485.1, from coordinate 58,540,492 downwards.
CTAGCTTAGCTACTATAGACTTAAAATCTTTGGTGATATGAGGTACATTGAAGTACATACAGTCTTATTACAGTGAACTCCAATGTTTACAAATTGATATTTTGGGTTTGTACTTCAGTAAGATCCAAGATTCTAAGCTCTACTAAAAATAAAATAAGCAAACAAAAATAATTTATCTTTTTATGATCATTTAATAACATGTACATCATTTCTATGATTGATATAAAAATATATATTGTGCTAAATATAATAAAAATAAAAATAAATATTATATATTTAAAAAAGCTTGGATGAGAAAAGAAAATCTTTCCATCACATAATAATGAAAACACTAAATGCACAGAATTAAGAATATTAAAAGCAGGAGGGAGAAAAGACCAAGTAACATATAAAGGCATTTGTACACAGCAAGTGTAGTGCACGGGTGTCTGCCATTTCTTCAGGAGGATTATTGATTCTCTCCACCTCGACATCATCACTCCATCATCACTCCCAGACTGAACAATCTTTTAAGAAAGTGACCATTGTTCAAGCACAGTTAACAGAATGAAGCTACTGAGAATATAGATTCCCTGTCCTCAGACTGTGCAGTGCACACAAGCAATGCTGTGTGGAGGGAGCTCCTTAACCGACTGCAGTTCTCCATACCCTGGCTGGGGGCAGAGTTCCAGCCACCCAGTTTATCAGATAAAGAGCCTGAGTCTAAAGCAGAAACTCAGGAGAACCTGTCTGCTTTACCTCAAAATCCGTATTTCTAAGCACTAGGACACAGAAGCATGCCTGTTCTGTCTGGATTCCTGGGTCTTCTTCAGCAATCATATGGTCTCTGGGAATGCAGGGACTTTTCCCACCTGGAATTGGCAGGTATGTAAACTCAGAGGACTCATATGGTGTGTTTGGGTCCTCAGTCTGTATGAGGAAACTGCTAGGACATGTACAGCCTGGTGAATAGACTCATGATGGATTATTCAATACAAAAATAAATTAATGCTGATTTATTAAAATCAATACTTAAAATAATAAAGCAAACATCAAAAGTAATCAAGAAAGCTAGAAACAGAATTTTTCATGAGAAAGTGAAGCCACCAGTGACAGGAGGACAACTGATGGCCACAGAGCTGGACCTGTCTGAAGAGTGGACTTTAGATGGGCCCCTAGAGGAGACCAGCCTGGTCTACAGAGTGAGTTCCAGGATAGCCAGAACTACACAGAGAAATACTGTTTTGAAAAACCCCAAAAGGATAATTTCAGCAGCGGCGGCAGCAGCGGCTGCAACGGCAGCTGCTCCAGCAGAAGGGCCATCAGCAGTAGAACCAAGAAGCCACATCAGAACTCCGCCTCCCGCCAGTCAGTTACAAGAGACTCTCCGCCATCTTGGATCTCGGGCCAGAGAGATCAGACAGACTGAGGTACACAAATATAACCCAAGGCCAACACCGCGGGGGTCTAAGCCCGATGGGTGTTGGCCTGCACCCAGGCCCTGGGCTGTCCGGGGGGCCATCAGTGTGCGAACCAGGCCAGGAGGTTGATTGCCCGGCTGGCGCACACTCCGCCATTTTGACTACAGATGCCAGAGAGTCCTAGCAGGCAAAGTCAGCTAAGAGTCATAGCCCGAGGCTAACATAGCAGGGGGGTCTAAGACGGACAGGCCTTGGACTGACCCCAGGCCCTGGGCTGCTCCGTGGGCCATCTGTGTGCCAACCCGGCCAGGAGGTTGTTAGACCAGCAGACTCTCCTGGCACTTTCAGGGAGCGCACGCATGCCACCATCCTGGCCACCTGACAGAATCAATTAACACTCATAGCCCAAGGGGAACTTTGCTTGGGTCTTAGCCTGCCAGGCTTTTGCCTAGACTCAGCAGCTAGGCTAGCCTTGTGTGCACCAACCTGGTTGGGAGATAGGCTGCCCAGCAGAGTGACCAGCACTCAAAAAAGGTCCTGCAGCAGCATAGACCATCAGCACTCACTGAAGGAGCAAACGGGTACCCCCTGGTTCACACAGACAACCTGGGGCAAAACATGCTTAGGGCTGCAAGGACACCCAAGAGGAGGGCAGTGCATTAGCAATCTGTAACAGGGGAAACCCAGCCATCCAGTGTTGCAGAAATAGCCATGTAGCCTTACAGGAGGCACAAATACCAGCTAGAGACAAGACCAACTAACGCCAGAAATAACAAGATGGCAAAGGGCAAATGCAGGAATGCTACTAACAGAAACCTAGGCAATATAGCAGCATCTGAACCAAGCTCCCCCAAATCAGCAAGCCCTGATTATGCAAAAACACCTGAAAAACAAGATTTGGATTTAAAATCACTGTTCATGATGCTGCTAGAAGAACACAAAGAGGACATAAATGAATCTCTTAAAGAAATACAGGGGAACATGAATAAGCTAGAAACCCGATTAATGGAAACATAAAAATCACTTAAAGAAATTCAGGAGAATAAGGCTCAAGAGATAGAAGCCAATAAAGAAGAAACACACACACACACACACAAAATAAAAACTTAAAGAAATGCAGGAGAAAGTGAGTCAAACAGCAGAAGTCATGAAAGAGGAAACACAAAAGTCTCTTAAAGAATTACAGGAAAACACAAATAAGCAAGTGAAGGAGCTAAGCAAAACCATCCAGGATCTAAAATCAGAAGTAGAAACAACTAAGAAATCACAAAGGGAGACAACTTTGGAGATAGAAAACCTTGAGAAGAAATCAGGGGCCATAGATGCAAATATCAACAACAGAATACAAGAGATGGAAGAAAGAATCTCAGATGCCGAAGATATCATAGAAATCATTGACTCAACAGTCAAAGAAAATGCAAAATGCAAAAAGCTTGTATCCCAGAACATCCAGGAAATCCAGGACACAATGAGAAGACCAAACCTAAGGATTATAGGTATAGATGAGAGTGAAGATTTAGAGCTGAAAGGGCCAGCAAATATCTTCAACAAAATTATGGAAGAAAACTTTCCCAACTTAAAGAGAGAGATGCCCATGAATATACAAGAAGCCTACAGAACTCCAAACAGACTGAACCTGAGCAGAAATACCTCTCGTCACATAATAATCAAAACCCCAAATGTATTAAACAAAGAAAGAATATTAAAAGCAGTAAGAGAGAAAGGCCAAGTAACATATGAAGGAAGACCTATCAGAATCACACCAGACTTCTCACCAGAGACCATGAAAGCTAGAAGATCCTGGGTAGATCTCATGCAGACTCTAAGAGAACACAAATGTCAGCCAAGACTACTATACCCAGCAAAACTCTCAATCACAATAGATGGAGAAACCAAGACATTCCATGACAAAACCAAATTTACACAATATCTTTCCACAAACCCAGCTCTACAAAGAATAATGGAAGGAAAACTCCAATCCAAGGAGGGAAACGACACCCTGGAAAAAGTAAGATAGTTACCTTCCTTCATCAAACCCAAAAGAAGATAACCACTCAAATATAAAAATAACATCGAAAATGACAGGAAGTAAGAATCACTACTCCTTAATATCTCTTAACGTCAATGGACTCAACTCCCCAATAAAAGGACATAGACTAACAGACTGGATAAGGAAACAAGACCCTACATTTTGCTGCATACAGGAAACACACCTCATTGTCAAAGACAAAAACTACCTTAGAGTAAAAGGCTGGAAGACAATTTTACAAGCCAATGGTCTCAGGAAACGAGCCGGAGTAGCCATTCTAATATCAGATAAAATTGATTTTCAACCTAAAGTCATCAAAAGAGATACAGAAGGACACTTCTTGCTGGTCAAAGAAAAAATCCACCAAGAAGAACTTTCAATTCTGAACATCTATGCGCCAAATGCAAGGGCCCCCTCATTCATAAAAGAAACTTTAAAGCTCAAAGCACACATTTCACCCAACACAATTATTGTGGGTGACTTCAACACTCCACTCTCCTCAATGGACTGATCAGGAAAACAGAAACTAAACAGGGACACAATAAAACAAATTGAAGCTTTGGACCAATTGGACTTGACTGATATTTATAGAGCATTTCACCCTAAAAGAAAAGAATATACCTTTTTCTCAGCACCTCATGGTACCTTCTCCAAAATCGACCATATAATTGGTCACAAGACAGTCCTCAACAAATATAAAAGGATCGAACTAATTCCATGCCTCCTATCTGATCACTATGGAGTAAGAGTGGTCTTAATGGCAACAAAAACGACAGAAGGCCCACATACACAGGGAGGCTGAACAATAATCTACTCAATGACACCTTGGCCAAAGAAGAAATAAAGAAAGAAATCAGAGACTTTTTAGAATTTAATGAAAATGAAGGCACAACATACCCAAATCTTTGGGACACAATGAAAGCAGTGCTAAGAGGAAAACTCATAGCCCTGAGTGCCTCCAAAAAGAAAATGGTGAGTGCATACATTAGCAGCATAAGGACACACCTGAAAGCCCTGGAAGAAAAAGAAGCCAATTCACCCAGGAGGAGTAGAAGACAGGAAATCATCAAACTCAGGGCTGAAATCAGTCAAGTGGAAACAAAGAGAACCATACAAAGAATCAACGAATCCAGAAGCTGTTTTTTTTTTTTTTTTTTTTTTTTTTTTGAGAAAATCAACAAGATAGATAGACCCTTAGCCACACTGACCAAAGGGCACAGAGAAAGTATCCAAATTAACAAAATTAGAAATGAAAAGGGAGATATAACAACATAAACTGAGGAAATTAAAAAAAATCATCAGATCCTACTACAAAAGCCTATACTCAACACAACTGGAGAATCTGGAGGAAATGGACAATTTCCTAGACAGATACCAAATACCAAAATTAAATCAGGACCAAATAGATCATCTAAACAGTCCCATAACCCCTAAAGAAATAGAAGGGGTCATAGAAAGCCTTCCAACCAAAAAAAGCACAGGACCAGATGGCTTCAGTTCAGAAGTCTATTAGACCTTCTAAGAAGACCTAACACCAATACTCTTCAAACTATTCCACAAAATAGAAACAGAAGGAACACTACCCAATTCCTTATATGAAGCCACAATATGCTGATACCAAAACCACACAAAGATCCAACAACCAATTTCCCTTATGAACATCGATGCAAAAATACTCAATAAAATTCTTGCCAACCGAATCCAAGAACACATAAAAACGATCATCCACCATAATCAAGTAGGCTTTATCCCAGGGATGCAAGGTTGGTTCAATATAAGGAAATCCATCAATGTAATCCACTACATAAACAAACTCAATGAAAAAAAAACACATAGTCATTTCATTGGATGCTGAAAAAGCATTTGACCAAATTCAGCATCCTTTCATGCTTAAAGTCTTGGAAAGAACAGGAATTCAAGGCCCATACCTAAACATAGTAAAGGCAATATACAGCAAACCGGTAGCCAGCATCAAAGTAAATGGAGAGAAACTTGAAGCAATCCCACTAAAACCAGGGACTAGACAGGGCTGCCCCCTTTCTCCTTATCTTTTCAATATTGTACTTGAGGTACTAGCTCGGGCAATTTGACAACATAAGGAGGTCAAAGGGATACAAATGGGAAGGAAGAAGTCAAACTATCATTATTTGCAGATGATATGATAGTCTACCTAAGTGACCCAAAACTCCACTAGAGAACTCCTACAACTGATAAACAACTTCAGCAAAGTGGCCGATTATAAAATCACCTCAAGCAAATCAGTGGCCTTCCTATACTCAAAGGATAAGCAGGCTGAGAAAGAAATTAGGGAAATGACACTCTTCACAATAGCCACAAATAGTATAACGTACCTTGGGGTGACTCTTACCAAACATGTGAAAGATCTTTATGACAAGAACTTCAAGAATCTGAAGAAGGAAATAGAGGAAGACCTCAAAAAATGGAAAAACCTCCCATGCTCATGGACAGGCAGGATTAATATAGTTAAAATGGCCATTTTCCCAAAAGCAATATACAGATTCAACGCAATACCCATCAAAATCCCAACTCAGTTCTTCATAGAGTTAGAAAGAGCAATTCTCAAATTCATCTGGAATAACAAAAAACCCAGGATAGCTAAAACTATTCTCAACAACAAAAGAAATTCTGGGGGAATCAGTATCCCTGACATCAAGCAATATTACCGAGCAATAAACTGTATGGTTTGGTACAGTGACAGGCAGGCAGATCGATGGAACAGGATTGAAGATCCAGAAATGAACCCACACACCTATGGCCACTTGATCCTGGACAAAGGGGCTGAAAACATCCAATGGAAAAAAGATAGCCTTTTCAACAAATGGTGCCGGTTCAACTGGAGGTCAGCATGCAGAAGAATTCGAATTGATCCATCCTTGTCTCCTCGTACTAAGCTCAACTCCAAATGGATCAAGGACCTTCATATAAAGCCAGACACTCTGAAGCTAATAGAAAAGAAACTGGGGAAGACCCTTGAGGACATCGGTACAGGGGGAAAGTTCCTGAACAGAACACCAATAGCTTATGCTCTAAGATAAAGAATTGACAAATGGGATCTCATAAAATTACAAAGTTTCTGTAAAGCAAAGGACACCATCAAAAGGACAAATCGGCAACTAACAAATTGGGAAAAGATCTTCACCAACCCTACATCAGATAGAGGGCTAATATCCAATATATGCAAAGAACTCAAGAAGTTAGACCCCAGAAAACCAAATAACCCTATTAAAAACGGGGTACAGAGTTAAACAAAGAATTCTCACCTGAAGAACTTCGGATGGCGGAGAAACATCTTAAAAAATGCTCAACTTCACTAGTCATGAGGGAAATGCAAATCAAAACAACCCTGAAATTTCACCTTACACCAGACAGAATTGCTAAGTTTAAAAACTCAGGAGACAGCAGATGTTGGCGAGGATGTGGAGAAAGAGGAACACTCCTTCACTGCTGGTGGGGTTGCAAATTAGTACAACCACTCTGGAAATTAGTCTGGCAGTCCCTCAGAAAACTGGGCATGTCACTTCTGAAAGATCCTGCTATACCACTCCTGGGCATATACCCAGAGGATTCCCCAGCATGTAATAAGGATACATGTTCCACTATGTTCATAGCAGCCCTATTTATAATAGCCAGAAGCTGGAAAGAACACAGGTATCCCTCAACAGAAGAATGGATGCAAAAAAATGTGGTATATCTACACAATGGAGTACTATTCAGCCATTAGAAACAATAAATTCATGAAATTCTTAGGCAAATGGATGGAGCTGGAGAACATCATACTAAAGTGAGGTAACTCAGTCTCAAAAGATCAATCATGGTATGCCCTTACTAATAAGAGGATGTTAGCTTGGAAAACTGGAATATACAAAACATAATCCACACTTCAAATGAGGTACAACAAGAAAGGAAGAGTGGCCCCTAGTTCTGGAAAGACCCTGTGTAGCAGTATAAGACAAAACCAGAATAGGGAAGTGGGAAGGGATGGGTGGGAGAACAGAGGGAGGGAAGAGGGCTTATGTGACTTTCGGGGAGTGGGGAACCAGAAAAGGGGAAATCATTTGAAATGTAAATTAAAAAAATCGAATAAAATTAAAAAAAAAGAAAAACCAAAAGAAAAAATAGAAAGAAAGAAAGAAAAAGAAAACCTCCTTCTATTAAGTAGAATGTCACTTCTACCTAGCAGAATAGAAATGTGGAGGGTGATGGAAGTTTTCTGTACCATTAGTGTTGTGAGGATAAGCACACACACACACACACACACACACACACACACACACCACATGCTCTTGAGTATGCATGTATAAAACACAAATGCAAACATAAGCACATACCCTGAAAACCTAGTGTCACCTGCACACACACATACATCCACACACTTTTGATCTAGCAACTTTTCATTCCAGTTTCCTGAAGAATGTTTTGGTGAAAGGGTTTACAGGTGAAATTTTATTTGGCACAGGCTACAGTTTATCCACATGGCACCACACCACCAGATCCAACCTGTATGGTCTCTACTTCTGGCACTGATGTCCACAACACTGATGGACCAAATAGTGTGCAGGCATGTAATCACACAGGTGATCAGGACCATTATCTGACAGTGTGTGCTGTACACATGCAACATCCCAAGAGTCACATGAACTCACAGGAACACCCAGGAACTCTTAGAGCACCAGATCCCCATGGCAGGGGAACAGGGATCGCAGACTTTGTTCAATGCAAACGCACAGCCCAGCATAAAGCAGATTTTGAACAGCACTGGGCTTGGCCTGGGAAGAACCTCAGGATGCTGCATTCCCAGAAAAACCTTTGCAAATTCTCTGAGCTTGCTCTAGCACATGCCCCATCACATGTCCATATTCTGGTAGCATGATACATCTGTGCCCTGTTTGGAATCCACTGCAGAATGTGGCCTCCACATCCTGCTCTAGTCCTGGTGGTCTGGACCTGATCTATACTGTGTCAAGTTCTCCACCCTTCAGCCTTAGTTCAGTGGGCTGTACCATGTAGTTTTGAGAAACAACCCATGCTAAACTGCCTATGGACTGACATCTGCAGACTTGGTCTGTTCCTGGCACACGTCATAAGCCTGAGACCCAGAATGTGTGTTTCTCCTCGTCAACGTGTCTCCCACAAATGCAGGCTCTTCCTCTCCAGAGCTCTGAGATCGGTCACTTGGCAGTTGGTTTCCTTTCCCCTGGAGCTCAGTCCTTATCCAATCTTCCTGTTCCAAAGCCTGGCTGAATTCTGCCCCAGTTATGTTCTTTCCCTCTGGCCCACCTGAGTGCTTGGGAATGGAAACACCTGCAATCTTACTTTAAAATCAACAGATGACACAACCGCTGGGTACAGAATCAATCGTCTTAAAATCATCAACTATTCTTTGCTGGGAATCTCTGCCACTGGGTCTAACAGCTCCTGGTCTCCACCCTGCATTCTCTTGCTCCCCTTCTTGCTGTAAAAAAGAACATTCCTTCCTCCTGAGCTTCCTCTTCCTCTCTTGGACCCGGAAGGCCCACCTACTCCTTTTTGCCTAGCGATTGGCTTCTTTTTTATTTTTTAAGATTTATTTTATGTATATGAGCATACTGTAGCTGTACAGATGGTTGTGAGAAACCATGTGCTTGCTGGGATTTGAACTCAGGACCTTCAGAAAGAGTAGTAAGTGATCTCAACTAAATGCTGAGGCATCTCTCCAGCCCAGTGATTGGCTTCTTGTCATCGTTATTATCCAATCATTTAATTAGGATAAAATTCTGCGATATTAGGTTACTGCTCTTCCACTTGCAATAGATACTTGAGTAAATCTGTGAAATGGACACAGACCACATAGGAATCCTCATGAGCTCTGTACATGTTTCACCCCAGTACAATTAATGTGTGCCTTAAGCACAGGAAGCCTGTGAATGCTGCCTGAGAGGCACTTCCTCCTGCCAGCCTTCTGGGTAAACACCCAGCATACACCAAGCTGCAAACACTGTGGCTGCTCCATCCACCCAATGTTCTGTCCTCCTTTGCTGTCTTCTACCCTACAAGTTGTTCTGTATGCTTCATGTTCAAGGTTGCTGTAGAGGGAACGCCCACACTGATGTGCACAACACTATCCCATTGGTCTGGACAGAATCACAGAAGGAAGTTAGGCAAGGAGCTGATTCTCTTCTGCTTCCTGACTCAGTCGGGTGTGAACTGCTCAACTGCTTCTCACCCTTCTCTCCCTCCCTCCTCTTCCCCCCCCCCCCCACCCTCCTGAAACTAAACCAGAAACCCATCAAGGACACCTGGTCAGTTGGACCTCAAAGCACATCACCTTGGCCATTAGGACCCCAGCAAAAGGTGAGCAGCCTCAACTTGCTCTCTTCCAGCTCCACTTTCAGTCATTCACTCAGCCTCTGCCAAACAAGTTCCTTGTACCTCCTTCCTTCCAGGATAATGTCTCTGGGCAGCCTCCCTCAAAACCCGTGTAGTCTGCCTGGTTATACTGCTATGCCCTGCCCATACATGCTGAGTAAATATCAGAACCACAATTTAGGGCATGAAACAAATGCTAGCAATTTATTAAAACGACTACTTTAAAAGATGAAAATAGAAAAAACATAGAAGTATAAAGGAATTTTCTCAGGGGGAGTTGAGGGCTGACTCTAGGCCAGGGAAAACTGCTATATTGTAATCAGGGAATGATTCTGTTGGGACTTCAGACTGGTGTTGTCTCACCAGATAGACTCCCATTGGTGATAATGGGTGACAGGATCCTTCTGTAAGAAGGTTGATCCACTGCACCCAGGGGGAGATGTGTGAAAAGACACTGTGTCTGCTGACATGGTGGGACACAGGTTACACATTTGCTAGTAGGTGTGCTGTCTGGACTGCTGATGTCACATCTGGCTTCAACATTTGAGCATTCTGGTGAATTTGGGCTCTCTGTCTCTGGGACAGCAGCTGGTTCTGGCTTATTTTGAAGTCATCAATATATGTAGGTTACTGTTTCTCATTGTTAATGATGCACCAACTGCTCTTGTTGATGCTGGCCTTTCTTTCAGAGAAGGAATGATGTCTCGGTCCACTTACATCAAAATGAACAAAGTCCTCATCTCCAGCAACAAAAATCACTGGGTATTTCAACTACATTTGCTAGTGAAAGCGATTTATGGTATTTCTGGTATTTGCCAGTTGTTCTTCATGCTGCTGTCTTCACACTGCCTTAAAAGTACTTTTGGTGTACTTGACACTAGATTTGCAGGCAGCAGGTCCCCCAGCTGAGGTGGGATCATAGCCCCTGCTCTGAGGAGCAGGCTCAAAGTGCAGATTCACTCAGAGAAGGCAGTTCCTCCAGCCTCTCTGTGTGTCTGAGACTCCTGAAGATCTGTGTCCTTGGGAGCATGGGGCCTGGGTGGTGCCTGCAAGGATGGAGAATGAAGCAGCACCCTCAACAGCTGCCTCTGCCTCACTTCACACTCAGTCACTGGAAAAGGATCTTATGGGATGTACATATAGCACAAACATCATTACCCAGTCACTCCTCTGTTTCAGAACTAGCTCTTAGCCCATGAAACCCGGACTTCAGACCTTCTTCTTCATAAACTCAACACACTGCACTGAAGGTGCCTGATTTTTGCAGTAGTCTCATCTGCTTTGTCCTATTCCTCCACATGGGGGCAGAGGTATAGAGCTACTGCATGTTCTGGGCTTCCTCTCTGGTCCTCTTTCCAGTGTCTTTCCCTGCCCTGCTTTTCTTGCTGTTCTAGGACCCCCCCCCCACACACACACACAGCCTGCACAGGGGGCCTTTTATACAGTTCTCAGGGCAGCCACCATTTATTACAGTGTCATTAGCAAAAGAGGGTTACCTTTAAACTAATTGTTAGGGAATGAGGTTGTTAGGTGATCATAGGACTGGGTGTGAGGGTGGGGTATCATGGGGGGTGGGACCTTTCCTAGCCTCAGGGACCTCCCCATCCCCTGAGGAATGTATTTAGGCTCTCTTTCCTGGGAAGGGCAAGTGTTCCATGACCTTTCCAAAGATTCTGAGAATCTTTTCAATGAGGTTTTGACAAACAAAGGATGGAAAAGGGTAGAGAGACTCAGGTCTGGCCACTGTGAGGATCCATCCTCACCCCAGCCCATACCAAGCAGGTTTCCCACTGTCCTCCATCAGAAGCTGGGCATAAGTTATCATGAGACCCCTGCTAAATTGAACTTCATACCATGGCCTGCCATGCCCATGTAAATGTGGCCTTATCATCTTCTGCATAGGAGTTCTCTGTGCAGGCCCATGGACAGCTGAGCAAAGGGAGACCAGGCCTCTGACTCTGCTGTTTCTACTGGGCCCAAGCCAACAATACCTTCTTGTAGATATGGCAGAGGATTTTTGCCAGTCCTCAGATTTTGCCATTCTAAACCAGCTGATGGTTTATTTGTTTTTGAACATGCCCTCCACTGATCGGGCAGTCCATGTTCATATGTCCCTGGCCCTGCTGAGGGGTGAGGAAGCCAGGTATTCAGAGAGCAAGAAAAAGACTCAAGTTAGATGCTTGAGACCCTGTGTGTCAGGAGGGTCCCCTAGCTGGTGTCCTGGGGAAGCTTGAGAAGCTCCTCTTTGGCTGAGCTCTTAGTCAACCCTGGCCTGGGCACATGATCTTTTGTAGGACAGAGTCGAGATTCCCAGCAGACATGGATTCTCCTCTTTTGAAGGCAGGAAATCATCAAACTCAGGGCCGAAATCATCCAAACAGAAACAAAAAGAACTATACAAAGAATCAACAAAACAAGGAGCTGGTTCTTTGAAAAAATTAACAAGATAGATAAACCCTTAGCCAGCCTAACCAGAGGGTACAGAGACCGCATCCAAATAAAAAAAGTGAGAAATGAAAAGGGAGACATAACAACAGAATCTGTGGGAATTCAAAACATCATCAGACCCTAATACAAGAGTTTATACTCAACAATGTTTGAAAATCTGGATGAAATGGACAACTTTTTAGATACATACCAGGTGCCAAGGTTTAAACAGGATCTGATAAACCATCTAAATAGTCTCATAAGTCCTGAGGAAATAGAAGCAGTCATTAACAGTTTCCTATAAAAAATAAAAAAGTTGCCAGGTGGTGGTGGCACACACCTGTAATCCCAGCACTCTGGGAGGCAGAGGCAGGCGGATTTCTGAGTTCGAGGCCAGTCTGGTCTACAGAGTGAGTTCCAGGACAGCCAGGGCTACATAGAGAAACCCTGTCTCAACAAAACCGAATCCAAAACACCAAAAAACGAAAAAAAAATTACCCAACCCCCCCCCAAAAAAACAAGAAACAAACAAACAAAAAAACCCCAAACCCCCTCCCCCCAAAAAAGCCCATGACCAGATGGGTTTAGCCTGAAATTCTATCAAATCTTCAAAGAAGAGTTAATACTGATACTCTTCAAACTATTCCACAAAATAGAAACTCAAGGAACACTACCCAACTCATTCTATGAAGCCACAATCACACTGAGACCTAAGCCAAACATAGACCAAACAAGGAAGGAGAACTTCAGACCAATCTCCCTCATGAACATTGATGCAAAAATACTGAACAAAATTAGGGCCAACCAAATCCAAGAATGCATCAAAACTATAATTCACCACGATCAGGTAGGCTTCATCCCAGGGATGCACGGATGGTTCGATATACAGATATCTGTCAATGTAATCCACCACATAAACAAACTAAAGGAAAAAAAAATCCACATGGTCATTTCATTAGATGCTGAAAAGGCTTTGACAATATCCAGCATCCCTTCATGATAAAAGTCTTGGAGAGATCAGGAATCCAAGGCCCATACCTAAACATAGTGAAAGCAATATACGGCAAATTTGTAGCCAACATCAATTTAATTGGAGAGAAACTTTAAACAATCCCACTGGGATCAGACAAGGCTGCCCACTTTCTCCCTATCTATTCAATATAGTACTTGAAGTCCTAGCCAGACCAATCAGGCAACAAATGAAGTTCAAAGGTATACAAATTAGAAAGGAAGAAGTCAAAATATCATTATTTGCAGATGATATCATAGTATACATAGGCGACAAGACTTAACCAGAGAACTCCTAAAGCTGATTCACAATTTCAGTAAAGTGGATGGATATAAGATTAACATAAGCAAATCAATAGCCTTTCTCTACTCAAAGGATAAACAAGATGAGAAAGAAATTAGGGAAATGACACCCTTCACAATAGTCCCAAATAATATTTCATACCTAGGTGTGACCCTAACGAAGCTATTGAAAGATATGTATGACAAGAACTTTAAGCCTCTGAAGAAAGAAATCAAAGAAGGTCTCAGAAGATGGAAAGATCTCCCATGTTCATGCATTGGCAGGATCAATTAGTAAAAATGGCCATCTTGCCAAAAGCAATCTACATTGCAATTCTTATCAAAATCCCAAATCAATTCATCTAGAAAGAGCAATTCTCAAATTTATCTGGAATAAGAAAAACCCCAGGGTATCAAAACCTATTCTCCACAACAAAAGATCTTCTGTGGGAATCACCATCCCTGACCTCAAGCTCTACTACAGACCAATAATGATAAAAACTGGTTGGTATTGGTATTCACACATGCAGGAAGATCAATGGAATATAATTGAAGACCCAGAAAAAACCCACACATGTACAGTCACTTGATATTTCACAAAACATCCAGTGGAAAAAAGACAGCATTTTTAACAAATGGTGCTAGATCAACTGGAGGTCTGCATGCCGAAAAATGCAAATTCACGCATTCTTATCTCCTTGTATAAAGGTCAAGTCCAAGTGGATCAAGGATCTACACAGAAAACCAGACACACTGAAGCTTATAGATGTGAAAGTGGGGATGAATCTTGAACACATTGACACAGGGGAAAAGTTCCTGAACAGAATATAAACTCTAAGAACAAGAATTGATAAACGGGACCTCATATAACTGCAAAGTTTCTGTAAGGCTCAGGACATGAACAATAGGACAAAACCACAACCAACAATTTGGGAAAAAATCTTTACTAACCCTACACCCAATAGAGGGCTAATATCCAATGTATACAAAGAACTCAAGAAGTTTGTCTCCAGGGAGTCAAATAACTCTATTAAAAAATGGGGTACAGAGCTCAACAGGGAATTCTCAACTGAGGAAACTGAAATGGCTCTAAAGCACCTAAAGAAATGTTCAGCATCCTTAGTTATCATGAAAATACAAATCAAAACAATACTGAGATTCCACCTCACAACGGTCAAAATTGCCTAAATGAAAAACTCATGGGACAGCAGATGCTGGAAAGGATGTGGGGGAAAACGACCACTTCTCCATCGTTGGTGGGATTGCAAGCTGGTAAAACCACTCTGGAAATCTGTTTCGTGATTCCTCAGAAAAGTAGACAGAGTACTACCTGAGGACCACCTGAGGAGTGGATATACCACTCCTGGGCATATACCCAGAAGATGTTCCCACATCTAATAAGGACACATGTTCATAGCTGACTTATTTATAATAGCCAGAAGCTGGAAAGATCCCAGAAGTCCTTCTACAGAGGAATGGATACAGAAACTGTTGTATATATACACAATGGAGTACTGCCAGGAAACAAAATGACCTTACTTTATGTTTATTTAGAGTCCATTTTAAAGATAAGCTTAGGTTTTGACTTCACTTCAGCTACAGACCTTGGAGAGATCGGGTGGTCAATGGTCACTGTGCCCTGCCAGAAGAAGAAAACATCTTACAGCTGCCAGAGATTCACCTTTGCAGATTGTCTGGGCTACTTTGAAAATCCCAGTTGCCTTACTTCTTCCCCTGCCTGTATAAGTTCCCTGAGAAAATACAGTTTTGGGGGTCTTGAATAAAGTTGGTCTTGGCCTCTTTGTTCAGGTCTTCTGTCTCTCTATTTCTCTGCCCTTCTATCCTGGGGTCCCCTGTGGCAAACTCCTGCAGCCTGGGGCAGAGTACTATTCAGCTATTAAAAACAATAAATTCGTGAAATTCTTAGGCAAATGGATTGAAGTAGAAAGTGTCATTCTGAGCAAGGTAACCCAATCACAAAGGCACGCACATGGTATGCACCCACTAATAAGCTGATGTTAGCCCAAAAGCTCAAAATAAAGATGTTACAATTCACCCAGCACAGGAAGCTCAAGAAGGAGGACTTAAGTGAGGGTGCTTTGATTCTCCTGAGAAAGGGAGTAAAATACTCACAGGAGCAAGAAGGGACACAATATGTGGAACATAGACTGAAGGAAAGGCCACCCAGAGACTGCTTACCTGGGGATTCACCTTATAAACAGTCACCAAACCCCGACACTACTATGGTGGACAAGAAGTGTATATATACAAAATGGAGCATGCCATGGTTGTCTCTGGAGGGGCCCTGCCAGAGCCTTACAAATACAGAGGCAGATTGTAGCAGCCAAGCACTGGACTGGGCATTGGGTCCCCAATGAAGGAGCTGGAGGGAGGTCTGGAGAAGCTGAAGGGGTTTACAGCTCTATGGGAAGAACAACAATGTTGGCCACCTAGACACCCCAGGACTCCCAGGGATTAAACCATCAACCAAGGGGTAGACATGGTTCCAGCCAAAAATGGCAGAGGCATGCCTTGTTGGGCATGATTGGGAGGAGTGGACCTTGGTAAGGTAAAGGCTCAATAGATGCCCCAACACAGGGAATCGAGAGGCAGGTGGTTGGAATGGGTCTGGAGGAGGGGCATATATGTGGAAGCAGGGGGAGGGAGGAGTTTGGGGTCTTTGCGGAGGAGGGAAATGGGGAAAGATTTTTACCATTGACAATGTAAATGAAGACAATACTCAATAATTAATTAATTAATTAATTAATTAAATAGAAAGAAAGACAATGACCTCCAGTGCACTGTAATAATTTTATGAAGAACATCTGCCGGGTAGCTAGAACTGGTTGAGAGCTGATTTCCAGAAATGAATGGCCATTTTCAGGGATTGAGTGTGAGGCAGCTATTCAGGAGTACAGTGCCACACTCCATCTTAGCAGACACCATGCAGGCCCCCATGCTCTCTGGGATACAGCCCTTCAGGTGTCTCAGACAGACAGAGAATCTGGCAGAACTGCCTGCTCTGAGTGAACCTGCATTCTGAGCCTTCTCTAAATCCAGAACTGTGTTCTCACCTCAGCTGGGAGCCTGCTACCTCCAAACCATGAGTGAATCAGTCCTGTCGGGTGTAGAAGGCCTTGTTTCCTTGTTGTTGCTCCCCTCTGGTTTTTACAAACTCCCCACCTCCTTTTCCACAGAGTTCCCTGGACGTTCAGGGGAGGGATTTGATGAGGACACCCTATTTAGGATTGAGTTTTACAAGGTCTCTTAATCTCTGTACATTGTTCATCAGTTTTCAAAGTTGTAATGCAAACATTCAATATAATGATATAAAACTAGAGTTTAATTCTCTATTGTAAACAGAAAATTTCTTTAGGCATTAGTCTGCTCTAAATAAAACGAGCAAAGAGACCAACAAAATAACAACAAAGAAGATAAAATTAAAGAAAAACTCAGTAATAACACCAACAATCTATGTTTAAACATTAAGAACAACACCCAGAAGTTCAACTCCCCGGCACTTTCACAGGCCCAGGATCCCAGGATCCCAGGATCCCAGGAGCTTGGTTGCGCCAGGATCTCAGGGTTCCAGAAGCAGCTTGACTCCCAGGAGCTCAGACTCTCCCAGGATCTCAGGATCACAGAAGTACACAGACTTCTCACCAGAGACGATGAAAGCTTAAAGATCCTGGGCATATGTCTTACAGACCTAAGAGAACGCAAATGCCAGCCCTACCTACTATACCCACCAAACCTCTCAATTACCATGGATGGAGAAAACAAGATATTCCATGACAAACCAAATGATATTCCATGAAAACCCAAATTTACAAAATGTTGTTCCACAAATTTAGCCCTACAAAGGATAACAGAAGGGAACACCAACAGAAGGAGGAAAACTACACCCTAGAAAAAGCAGGAGAGTAATCCTGTAATAAACCCACACAAACATATTTCCACCTCTAACAACAAAAATAACTGCAAATAACAATCACTTTTCCTTAATATCCCTTAATGCAACAATTAATATCACCAATATATTCTAATCGATTGAAATTCAAAAATATGATTAATTAGGAATTTATTGGCTGTCACACAGTGTGTAGTCTCTTTAATTTGGTAATCGGTAAAATATGTACAATATTATACAATCCATCCATGTACACATGACAGTGTCTTACTGTGTGCCACATAATGGTCTTGAAATCCTGCTTCTCCTATAGCAGCCTCTCATAAGTTGGATTGATTATTTGATGCTTTTACACTATACTATGGTTTTGAGAACAGCTTACATATTTTAAAATTATTCATACAGCCAGAAGAAACATAGAAAATTAATTTGGAAGGTGTCATGTAAGAGAACAAAAAACAGTGAAACTGAAGGTTTTGTTCGATATATTTATTATTATTTCTATGTTGAAGAAGATGGCCTTATAAGTTACAATGAACCAGGATCTTACCCTCACCTAATGTCTGTGCCACCCTCCAAGCACAATCATTGTTCGTTGAAGCAGCTGATGAGTGACTTCCATGGATAGACCATCTTAATACACAAACCATTTCTTAAATGAATGAAACCTGTTCCCTGTGGGCTGAGAATGATGACAATCACTCAAATCAAATACCTTTGACCATAGCAGGAAATCTGTATCCAATCAGTTGTGCCTACAATTCCTTCCTTAGCCCAGCCAAACGGTCAATTCCTAGCTTAGCTACTATGGACTTAAAATCTTTGGTGATGTGAGGTACACTGAAGTACATACAGTCTTATTACAGTGAACTCCAATGGAATCCCAGCACTTGGGAGGCAGAAGCAGGTGGATTTCTCAGTTCGAGGCCAGCCCTGTCTACAGAGTGAGTTCCAGGACATCCAGGACTACACAGAGAATCCTTGTCTCAAAAAACCAAAAAACGAAGAAAGAAAAAAGAGAAAGAAAGAAAAGAACACCTCTTCCCATTAAGTAGAATGTCACCTCCACCTAGCAGAATAGAAATGTGGAGGGTGATGGAAGTCTTCTGTACCATTAGTGCTGTGAGTACAAACACACACACACACACACACACACACACACACACACACACACACACACACACAGGTGCTCTTGAGTACACATACATAAAAGACAAATACAAATATAAGCACATACCCAGAAAATCTAGAGTCACCTGCACACATACATACATCCACACACTTTTGATCTATTAACTTTTCATTCCAGTTTCCTGAAGAACGTTTTGGGAAAAGGGTTTACAGGTGAAATTTTATTTGGCACAGGCTACAGTTTCTCCACATGGCACCACACCACCTGATCCAACCTGTATGGTCTCTACTTCTGGATCTAATATCCAGAAAAATGATGGATCAAATATTTTGCAGGCATGTCATCACACAGGTGGTCAGGGCCATTATCTGACAGTGTGTGCTGTACACATGCAACATCCCAACAGTCACAGGAACTCTCAGGAACACCCAGGAACTCTTAGAGCACCAGATCCCCATGGCAGGGAACCAGGGATCACAGACTTTGCTCAATGCAAACGCACTCCCCAGCATAAAACAGATTTGAACAGCACTGGGCTTGGCCTGGGAAGGAGTTCAGCATGCTGCATTCCCAGAAAAACCTTTCCACATTCACTAAGCTTGCTCTAGCCCATGCCCCATCATAGCACATGTGCAGTAGCTGTAGGTAGCCTGCTGACTGGAGATACAGTGACAAGATGTGTTATCTCAGGCTTTGAGGAGACACTGCTAAGCCTCAGCTTCAGGAGACACTGGCAAATGCCCTCTGCCTGCTTCTGTGCCTCCCTACTCCTGAGCCCGAAGTCCATGTTCTCCTGACTTTTGTTTTCTTCTATTAAGTTTGCATCATGATATAAGAGAATTTCATAAGCCCTGCATTTCCCTGGCAATTCAGCATCCTCACTTCCTGAAAATGCTGCTTTGAGAGACCTGGTACCAGCAAGGGAGCCTCAGAGCGAGTGTTCCAGGTCACACTCCTCCTCCTTGCTTCCTGTGACCCCACTCCCCTCCATTCTCAATCATTATTCTATGAAGCATGGAAGCTTAAAAACCCACATCTCTGGCTCTCTGGACACCTGAGACCTGAATTCTCATCCCCTTTCATGCCCATCCCACTCTGATGTCACTCTAGGTGACTGAGGCCACCTCTGCTCCTAGGATCCACACCTTCTAAGATGCAGGAACTTACCTCCCACGTGGTAAATGTGGAATCAGCTCTGAGCATCTAAGTAAGAAGCTTCCTATGTGCAGATTGCAGGCCCTGGACTGGTAAAAAGAATCCACAGAGCCCACACGGTGGACAATGACAGCACCATGAAGAAGTAGCCATGGACAGAGAAGGCCAACCTGGTATGGCTGCCTGTCACTCTGAATGTCTGACTGACCCTGGAAGGACCATCTGCCAATCAGAAAAGGGCTGGTTCCTAACTTCTAATTAAGCTCCAGGCTGAGCAGGCCTCAGCATCTGTCAGGTTTGAGCCTTGGTGACTGGGTGGGAGCCTTGGTGGCAGGCTGTAAATAGGTGACACAGCATAGATTCTGTAAAATGGATGCTGCTTCTGCTCAATATGTGACAGAGAGAAAAGAGGCAGTCAGAAGGACTGCCAGGATTCCAGGATGAAGGCAGGAGCAGGAGGCCACCGTAAGACTGTCCTGCTGTCCTGAACTCTCCACCTCAGACACCTCTATGGGACAGAAACAAACTTCATCTCTGAAGCACATGTCCATCTTCTGGTAGCAGGATACATCTGTGCTCTGTTTGGAACCCACTGTAGAATGTGGCCTCCACATCCTGCTCTAGTCCTGGTGGTCTGGACCTGATCTATACTGTGTCAAGTTCTCCACCCTTCAGCCTTAGTTCAGTTGGCTCTAGCATGTAGTTTTTAGAAACAATCCATGCTAAACCGGCTATGGACTGACATCTGCAGTCTTGGTCTGTTCCTGGCCCACATCATAAGCATGAGGCCCAGACTGTGTGTTTCTCCTCGTCAATGCCTCTCCCACAAATTCAGGCTCTTCCTCTGCCCTTCAAGAGCTTTGAGATAGCTCATTTGGCAGTTGGTTTCCTTTCTCCTGGAGTTCCGTCCTTATCCAATCTTCCTGTTCCAAAGCCTGGCTGAATTCTGCCCCAGCTATGTTCTTTCCCTCTGGCCCACCTGAGGCCTTGGGAATGGAAACACCTGCAATCTTGCTTTAAAATCAACAGATGACACAACCACTGGGTACAGAATCAATCGTCTTAAAATAATCAACTATTCTGTGTTGGGAATCTCTGCCACTGGGTCTAACAGCTCCTGGTCTCCATCCTGCCTTCTTTTGCTCCCCTCCTTCCTGTAAAAAAGAACATTCCTTCCTCCTGAGCTTCTTCCCCCTCTCTCGGACCCGGAAGGCCCACCGCCTCTTTTTTGCCTATTGATTGGCTTCTTTTTTATTTTTTAAGATTTATTTTATGTGTCTGAGCATACTGTAGCTGTACAGATGGCTGTGAAACAGGATGTGGTTGCTGGGATTTGAACTCAGGACCTTCAGAAAGAGTAGTCAGTGATCTCAACTAACTGCTGAGGCATCTCTCCAGCCCAGTGATTGGCTTCTTGTCATCGTTATTATCCAATCATTTAATTAGGATTCAATTCTGCGACATTAGGCTACTGCTCTTCCACTTGAAATAGATACTTGAGTAAATCTGTGAAATGGACACAGACCACATAGGAATCCTCATGAGCTCTGTGCGTGTTTCACCCCAGTACAATTAATGTGTGCCTAAAACACAGGAAGCCTGTGTTTGCTGCCTGAGAGGCACTTCCTCCTGCCACCCTCCTGGGTAAACACCTAACATACACCAAGCTGCAAACACTGTGGCTGCTCCATCTTCCAAACGCTCTGTCCTCCTTTGCTGTCTTTTACCCTACAAGTTGTTCTGTGTGCTTCATGTTCAGTGTCGCTGTAGAGGGAACGCCCACACTGATGTGCACAACACTATCCCATTGGTCTGGACAGAATCACAGAAGGAAGCCAGGCAAGGAGCTGATTCTCTTCTGTTTCCTGACTCAGTCGGGTGTGAACTGCTCAACTGCTTCTCACCCTTCTCTCCCTCCCTGCTCTCCCCCCCCCACCACCCTCCTGAAACTAAACCAGAAACCCATCATGGACACCTGGTCAGTTGGACCTCAAAGCACATCACCTTGGCCATTAGGACCCCAGCAAAAGGTGAGCAGCCTCAACTTGCTCTCTTCCAGCTCCACTTTCAGTCATTCCCTCAGCCTCTGCCAAACAAGTTCTGGTGATATCACAAGCTATGGTGATAATGGGTGACAGGATCCTTCTGTAAGAAGGTTGATCCACTGCACACCACTGTACCTCCTTCCTTCCAGGATAATGTCTTCGTGCAGCCTCCCTCAAAACCTGTGTAGTCTCCCTGGTTATACTGCTATGCCCTGCCCATACATGCTGAGTAAATATCAGAACCACAATATAGGGCATGAAACATATGCTAACAATTTATTAAAACCACTACTTTAAAAATTGAAAATAGAAAAAAACATAGAAGTATAAAGGAATTTTCTCAGGGGGAGTTGAGGGCTGACTCTAGGCCAGGGAAAACTGCTATATTGTAATCAGGGAATGATTCTGTTGGGACGTCAGACTGGTGTTGTCTCACCAGATAGACTCCCATTGGTGATAATGGGTGACAGGATCCTTCTGTAAGAAGGCTGATCCACTGCACCCAAGGGGAGTTGTGTGAAAAGACACTGTGTCTGCTGACATGGTGGGACACAGGTTCCACAGTTGCTAGTAGGTGTGCTGTCTGGACTGCTAATGTCACATCTGGCTTCAACATTTGAGCAGTCTGGTGAATTTGGGCTCTCTGTCTCTGGGACAGCAGCTGGTTCTGGCTGTAGTTCTACAGTGGGAAACTGCACTTCACACTCTAAATCTCCATCGGTTTTGCTTTCCAGATCTAAGGATGAAAACAAATCAGCAGTCAATGCAGGCTTGTGAAGAAGGAGAAGTAGTGGTGAGAGGCAAGAGACACATTCGCAAAGATGAGACCTCCTGTCAGCCTTTCCACACACAGAGGAGACTATGTCTGCTGGGAATCTGGACTGTGGCCTGAAAAAGATCATGTGCTCAGGCCATGCAAACAGGAGCTTCTCAAGCCAGCCCCAGCACACCAAGTACTAAACCTCACACTCAGGGTCTCAATTGCCTACCTGAGATTTCTTCATCCTGTCTCTCTGACTCACAGGACTCTTGCTGCAACTCCATGAGAAGCATATGGACGAGGAGATTCAGATCTGAGTAGGGCATATTCACCATCAAGTAAGTCTGCAGCATTTCGAGAATGGAGAGGTCCGAGGACTGACAAAACTCCTCTGGCATTATGTCTATCCACGTGTCCAGGAAATAACAGAGGGTGCTGGGGAGGGGATGGACAACACCCTCAAGAGACAGGCCATTTCTTCTCCAACCCCCGCCCCATGGCTTCTGCCTACAGGGAAGACTGCAAGGAAGCGATCCCTCCCTATGCAGCTGACTACTGTGAGCAGGACTGTGGGGTCCTAGTGAGCAGGGAGCCTCACATCTGCAGCCTCTAGTGGAGAAAAGCTGAGCAAGCCTCCTGGCATGGTCTGCTATATGGACAGAGAGCATCTCAGGGGCACGTAGGACCCAGACCCCACCATTCTCAGCATTTGCATGAACCCTGCCCCTGGATACTCATCCTGTAGGCACTGCCTGGACAACAGCGTGGTACTAGAATCCAGGAAAAACATTAGCAGTTCTTTACACAAGGAGCCCAGATGACCCCACCCTGGAGACCCAAGTCGTTCCTCTTGCTGCAAAGCCCACTTACATCATTACTTGTTCATCTTCTTCACAATCCGGGCGGAAGTATGCATATCTAGACAAGATCAGAACAATGTCACCTGTCAAATACCAGGTCCCCACCTAAAAGACACCTAGGGTACAGGTGCCTACCTGCACAAGAATCAAAATACAGAACCTAGAAATTCTGTCTGCTCTCAGAATTATTAGTTTGCATGCATACACTACATTCTTCAAAGATGCTTGTGTAAAGGTGAACATCAATGTCTCTATTCAAACATTTCAGTGATCACAGAATTCTCTGATTGGCATCTATAGGTCTCCACTCTGGACACATCCATATTGGTTACTACAATAGGAATTCTGGAACAATTTTTACAATTGGGAGAACTGCTTCTATCAAGGCCTCAGCAAAATTGGGCCAAGATACAGATCTTCTTCAAGGTGGAGTGGACAATCACATCAGTTAGAGTCTGAACTTGCCCAGCGCATTCCCTTGGGCCAAGCCTGAGAGAAGCATTTTTTGAATAGATTCTGCTGTGTCCTGACAATACTGTAGCCGCGAAGTAGACAGAGTACTTCCCAGAACAAATGAGAGGACCTGAGACCTCTGGGCTGGGTGGTGGGCACTCACCGCCTAAACAGCAGGTCCAGCACATGCCGTGTGGTAGTGAACCTCCGGTATGAGTACAGGAAGGTACAGGCAAATTCGATGTCTCCACCTTGCAGGGATGGCACCACGTGGTTCACCAGCCTTTCCACCTTGTCTGCACTGATGTGGGACTCTCTACAGGGTGTCTTCATGTCCTTTGGCACACACTTAGGCACACCCTGTGGAGACATTAGGGTGAATGGTTCAAGCAAACATAGATCTTCAACATTGTCATCAGTTATTTTCATAACAAGTTTTCCTCAATCATTAAGTGTCAAAGACACAGAGCAACACTGGGGGAAAATGAGAGTTTAGAGAGGTTACCTTGTCTTCGTGGTCCTGGGTCTGGCTGTCCTGTGTCAAGTCTGTTTCCTTCTGGCTAAAAGGCCAGAAGCATTGGAGGCAGGAGAGTACTAAGTATCTCCAGGCCCCTCCATGACCTTCACTCTTGTCTTTCTTGAGGTCTGAGCCTCGAGTAGTCCGAAGACAGCAAGAGAACATCTTCCTTTCTCTAGTGTCTCAGATAATTGAGCCTTCTCAACAGCCTCTAAGCAGTTGGCTGTCTGGTTACCAGGGTTCTACATTGTCTGAGGAAGTGATGTCACTTCCTGGGAGTCTAGTTACTGTCTCTCTTTACACAGGGCTTTCCCTAAATGCTCTAGGCCCCCTGGTACTTCCCATGTACACAAGTGGACTCAGATACATAGGTGTGTCCCATTCCACTGCTCCAAGGGATGTCTGTGTAGAGGCAGCTTTGCAGTCTGAGTCCCTACACTTGAATGGTATCTCTGAGTCTGCACCTAAACTCAGTCCTGCTCACCCAGGTCCACCTAAACTCTAGCCATGTCGCCTGTCGCAGTCTCCAATCAGTGTTCTTGTGTGGCAGTTGTGTGTGTCATGACCAGTTCCCACCTCATGATCATTTTAGAGCTCAAGGCCAGACACACGTGCAGTCCTCTGTAACCTGCTGTCTCAGCCACATGCATCAGCTCACAAGATGGAAGCTGGCCTCCAACACTGTTTCAGAACTGATTCATGCTCCATTGTATCTGCTTCAAGTTCCTTCTTGAATCTTTGTCCTGACTTTCTCCAGGGATGAACTGTGACCTGTATTCCATAAGAAACCTTTGCTTTCCCCAAGGTGCTTTGGTCATGGTGCTTGTCACGGCCCCAGAAGGAAAGTCCAATATCACCCTTTCTATGTCACCACCCATGTCATCTGTCTGCAGTACCTCCCCTCCCACAGCCCTGCTTTCCCAATGGTGGACTGCCTCACCACTGCCTTCATGTGGAGGAATCAGACACAACAGAAGACAATACAAGTAGAAAATCTACTTTACTGCACTGTAACAATTTTATGAAGAGAGTCTGACGGGTAGCTATCACTGGTTAAGAGCTGATTTCAAAAGAAATGAGTGACCAGGTAATAAATATTTGTAATCTCTGTACATCCCATAATAACCTTTTCCAGGGACTGAGTCTGAGGCAGATGTTCAGGGGTACAGCTTCACTCTCCATCCTAGCAGGCACTGTGCAGGCCTCCATGCTCACCTGGATACAACCCTTCAGGTGTCTCAGGCAGACAGAGAGGCTGGCAGAACTGCCTGCTCTGAGTGAACCTGCATTCTGAGCCTCCTCTAAATCCAGGGCTGTGCTCTCACCTCAGCTGGGATACTGCTACCTCTAAACCATGAGTGAGTCAGTCCTGTCAGGTGTAGAAGGCCTTGTTGCCTTGTTGCTACCTCACTCTGGCTTTTACAACCTCCACACCTCCTTTTCCACAGAGTTCCCTGGCCCCTCATAGAGTGATTTGATGAGGACACCCTATTTAGGATTGAGTTTTCCTAGGTCTCTCAATCTCTGTACATTGTTCATCAGTTTTCAAAGTTGTAATGCAAACATTCAATATCGTGCTATAAAACCAGAGTTTAATTCTCTATATTAAACAGAACATTTCTTTAAGCAATAGTCTGCTCAATGAAATGTTCAAACAGACCAACTAAATAACAATGATAATAAAATTAAAGAAAAACCCAGTAACACCTACAATCTATGTTTAAAAATTAAGAATTTTTATTTCCAGTACTCAGAAAACAGGGATAGGAATATCTTTGTGAATTTGATGCCAGTCTGGTTGAAAGAGTTCCAAGACAGCCAGGGTTACATAGTGACAACAACAACAACATCAATGGTGGAGGCAGAAGCAGAAGCAGCAGCAGCAACCACAACAGTCCCTCAAACAACAAAGATTCTGTCTGGGTTTGATGGCTACACCTCTAATACCAACACTTGTGATGTAAATGAAGTTGGAAGAAACAGAAGTTTCAAAGCTAGAATCAGCCCTTATACAGAAAGAGTTTCAGGCCAGCCCAAGTTACATGAGAATCAGTTGCAAAAAAGTTACACTGTAATCCATGAGAATTTTTATGCCTTCTCAAGATAATATTTTCTGTCAGTTTGGCAACCTTTTACTACATTAAAAGCTAGGTCTTAAAGTTCAAATTCATGTAAGGAATTGTTTGAAGGGTCCTACATAATCAGTGCATGACTCTAATTAAAATTATTTTCTATGTTTCTGGTCTATACCTCTACCAGGGCAGATTGGTTTCACAATCCCTCTCTCATAACCCTGTCTGCCAGAAGGCCATCTAAAACAAGGGACACAGGTGAAACCCCCACACCAATACCCAAGCGAGCTGGGACCCTCTTAGAGCCCAGTGGGCATAAGGACCTATGCCCTCCGTGTGAGCCCCTTGCAGTCTATACCTCCACTGGGGCAGATTAGCTTGCCTCCCCCTCTTCCACACACCAAAGCCTGCTTGATTCTCAGGAAGTCTGTCATAACCAGGGACACAGGAGGAATGCTCTAGCCAAGGGCACAGGAGTACTGCTTTAACCAGGGACACAGGACTCCTAACCAGAGACAGCACTGCCTTCCTCCCAGGAGGCAAGCTCCAGTCAGAGACACCCAGGCCAGTTAACTCCAGATATAACCAGATGGTTAGAGGCAAGCAGGAACATATAAGCAACAGAAGTCAGTGTGATTTGGCAGGATCAGAACACACTTCTTCCACCACAGCAAGCTCTGGATACTCTGACACATCTGAAAAGCAAGATTCTGACCTAAAATCCCATCTCTTGAAGATGATGGAGGCTTTTAAGGAAAATATAAATAGCTCACTTAAAAATACAGGAAAACACAGGCAAACAGGTAATAGCACTTAAAGAAGAAACAAATATATCCCTTAAATAAATACAGGAAATTCGTGTGTGGTGGTACACGCCTGTATTCCAAGCACTAGGGAGGCAGAGGCAGGTGGATTTCTGAGTTCAAGGTCACCCTAGTCTACAAAGTGAGTACCAGGACAGCCAGGGCTACACAGAGAAACACTGTCTCCAAAAACAAAATCAAAAACAAAAACAAAAACAAAACAGGAAAACACAGGCAAACAGGTAGAAGTCCTTAAAGAGAAAACAAACAAATCCCTTAAATATAGAAAAACACAAATACACAGGTTAGAGAATTGAACAAAGCACTCCAAGTCCTGAAAATGGAAATAGAAACAATAAGGTAATGAAACAGGAAGACAACCATGGAGATGGAAAACCTAGGAAAGAGATCAGGAGCTCCCCATGCAAGTATCACCAGCAGAATACAAGAGACAGAAGAGCGAATCTCAGGCATAGAAAATACCTTGGAAGACATTGACACAACAGTCAAAGAAAGTACAAAGAAGAAAAAGCTCCTAACCTAAAACATCCAGGAAATCCAGGACACAATGAAAAGAATAAACCTAAGAATAATAAATATAGAAGAGAGTGAAGATGCCAAAACCAAAAGGACAGAAAACATCTTCAGCAAAATCATAGAAGAAAACTTCTCGAACCCAAAGAAAGAGATGGCCATAAACATACAAGAAGCCTACAGAATACCAAATAGAGACCACAGGTTCAGAGGTGAGGAGGACACAACAGCTGTCCCAACACCGGAAGTTATTGTGCTCAGCAGGACCCAGGCTCACAGGAATTCCATCAGAACAGTGGCACGGGTTCTTTCTAGTGTGTCTGTCCAGTGCACGGAGCAGACCTTGGGCAAAACTCATCAGCAAGCCCAACAACACCTAGAAGAAGTTCAACTCACAGGAACTTTCACATGTCCAGGATCCCAGGATCCCAGAAGCTTGGTTGCGCCAGGATCTCAGGGTTCCAGAAGCAGTTTGACTCCCAGGAGCTCAGACTCTCCCAGGATCTCAGGATCACAGAAGTACACAGACTTCTCACCAGCGACTATGAAAGCTTGAAGATCCTGGGCATATGTCTTACAGACCTAAGAGAACACAAATGCCAGCCCTGGCTACTATCCCCACCAAACCTCTCAATTACCATTGATGGAGAAACAAGATATTCCATGACAAACCACATGATATGCCATGACAACCCAAATTACACAATTTTTTCCCTCAAATTTAGCCTACAAAGGATCATAGATGGACAAATAGATGTCAAAGACAGCAAGAGAAGCTCTCCTAGTGCTATTTCTACGATCTCAGACATCTGAACATGCTGTGCTGCCTCTAAGCAGTTGGCTGTCTGTTTTCAAGGCTTCTGTATTGTTGGGTTATTGTTGGAGGAATTGAGGTCACTTCCTGGGGGTCTCTCAAAGCAGAATTTTCAGGAAGTGAGGACACTGACTTGCCAGACAAATGCAAGGCTTACGAAATTCTCTTATATCATGATCCATACATAACAGAAGAAAACAAAAGTCAGGAGAACATGGACTTCAGGCTCAGGAGAGGGAAGGCCCAGAAGCAGGTAGAGGGCTTTTGCCAGTGTCTCCTGAGGATGAGCTTAGTCTCCCCACTGACTGAGGTAACAGCTCTTGTCACTGCATCTCCAGTCAGCAGGCTACCTCCAGCTACTACACAGGTGCTATGATGGGGCATGACCTAGAACAAGCTTAGGGAATTTGGAAGGGTTTTTCTGGCAATGCAGCACACTAAGATCCTTCCAGGGCCAAGCCCAGTTCTGTTCAAAATCTGCTTTATGCTGGGGTGTGAGTTTGGTTTGAACAAAGTCTGTGATCCCTGTTTACCTACCCCAGGGATCTGGTGCTCTAAGAGTCCCTGGGTGTTCCTGTGAGTTCCTGTGACTGTTGGGATGTTGCATGTGTACAGCACACACTGTCAGATAATGGTCCTGACCACCAGTGTGATGATGTGTCAGCACAGTATTTGGTCCATCAGTGTTGTGATCATCAGAGCCAGAACTAGAGAGCATACAGAGTGGAACTGGTGGTGTGGCACATGTAGACTCTAGCCTGACCCAAAGTAAATTTCACCTGTACACACTTTCATCAAAACATTCTTCAGGAAACTGGAATGAAAAGCTAATAGATCAAAAGTGTGTAGATATACGTGTGTGTGCAGATGACTTTGTAGGTTTTCAGGGTATGTGCATAGGTTTGCATTTGTCTGTTTATGCATGTATACTCAATAGCACCTGTGTGTGTGTGTGTATGTGTGTGTTAGTGTGTGTGTGTTTCATCACAACACTAATGGTACAGAAGTCTTCCATCACCCTGCACATTTTTATCCTGCTAGGTAGACACAAACGTTCCACTTAATAGGAAGAGGATTTCTTTTCTTTTCTTTTCTTTTCTTTTCTTTTCTTTTCTTTTCTTTTCTTTCCTTTCCTTTTCTTTTCTTTTCTTTTCTTTCTTTCTTTCTTTCTTTCTTTCTTTCTTTCTTCCATTCTTCTTCCTTCCTTCCTTCATTTCTTTCTTTCTTCCTTCCTTCCTTCCTTCCATCCTTCTTCCTTCCTTCCTTCCTTCCTTCCTTCCTTCCTTCCTTCCTTCCTTCCTTCCTTTCTTTCTTCCTTCCTTCCTTCCATCCTCCTTCCTTCCTTCCTTCCTTCCTTCCTTCCTTCCTTCCTTCCTTCCTTTCTTTTTTTTTTCTTTTTCGAGACAGAGGTTCTCTGTATAGTCCTGTCTATCCTGGAACTCACTCTTTAGACCAGCCTGGCCTCGAACTCAGAAATTTGCCTGCCTCTGCCTCCTAAGTCCTGGGATTAACGGCATGCATAACCACTGCCCGGCTCAGGAAGAGGCTTTCAAAGGGAATAAAGATTTTTATTTTGAAGTCATCAATAAATGTAGGTTATTGATGAACATCACGAACAATGAGAAACAATGTTTCTCATTGTTCATGATGCACCAACTGCTCTTGTTGATGCTGGCCTTTATTTTAGAGAGGGAATGGTGTCTCCATCCACTTACATCAAAATGAACAAAGTTCTCATCTCCAGCAACAAAAATCACTTGGTATTTCAACTGCATTTGCTAGTGACAGCGATTTTTGGTTTTTCTTGTATTTGTCAGTTGTTCTTCATGCTTCTGTCTTCACACTGCCTTAAAAGTACTTTTGGTGTACTTGACGCTAGATTTGCAGGCAGCAGGTCCCCCAGCTGAGGTGGGATCATAGCCCCTGCTCTGAGGAGGAGGCTCAAAGTGCAGATTCACTCAGAGAAGGCAGTTCCTCCAGCCTCTCTGTGTGTCTGGGACACCTGAAGATCTGTGTCCTTGGGAGCATGGGGGCCTGGGTGGTGCCTGCAAGGATGGAGAATGAAGCAGCACCCCTCAACAGCTGCCTCTGGCTCACTTCACACTCAGTCACTGGAAAAGGATCTTATGGGATGTACATATAGCACAAACATTCATTACCCAGTCACTCCTCTGTTTCAGAACTAGCTCTTAGCCCATGAAATCCGGGCTTCAGAACTTCTTCTTAGTAAACTCATCACACTGCACTGAAGGTGACTGCATTTTTGTAGTAGTCTCATCTGCTATGTCCTATTCCTCCACATGGGGGCAGTGGTGTGGAGCTTCTGGATGTTCTGAGCTTCCTCTGTGGTTCACTTTCTAGTGTCTTTCCCTGTCCTGCTCTTCTTGCTGTTCTAGGACACCCCACCCCCACTCCCCACCCAACACAGGGGGCCTTTTATACAGTTCTCAGGGCAGCCACCATTTAGTACAATGTCATTAGCAGAAGAGGGTTACCTTTAAACTAATTGTTAGGGAATGAGGTAGGTGATCAAAGGACTGGGGAGGGGCAAGGGGGGGTAGCATGGGGGTTGGGGCCTTTCCTAGCCACAGGGACCTCCCCATCCCCTGTGGAATGTATTTAGGTTCTCTTTCCTGGGAAGGGCAAATGTTCCATGACCTTTCCAAAGATCATGATTTAATCTTTTCAATGAGGTTTTGACAAATAAGGGATGGAAGAGGAAGACTCAGGTCTGGCCACCGTGAGGTTCCATCCTCATCCCAGCCCATACCAAGCAGGTTTTTCACTGTCTTCCATCAGAGGCTAGGCATAAGTTATCCTGAGACCCCTGCTAAATTGGACCTCACACCATGGCCCACCATGCCCATGTAAATGTGGCCTGATCATCTTCTGCATAGGAGTTCTCTGTGCAGGCCCATGGACAGCTGAGAAAGGGAGACCAGGCCTCTGATTCTACTGCCTCTTCTGGGCCCAAGCCAACAATATCTTCTTGTAGATATGGCAGAGGATTTTTTGCCAGTCCTCAGATTTTGCCATTTTGAACCAGCTGATGGTTTATTTGTTTTTGAACATGCCCTCCACTGATCGGGCAGTCCATGTCCATATGTCCCTGGCCCTGCTGAGGGGTGAGGAAGCCAGGTATTCAGAGAGCATGAAAAAGACTCAAGTTAGTTGCTTGAGACCCTGTGTGTAAGGAGGGTCCCCTAGCTGGTGTCCTGCCGAAGCTTGAGAGGCTCCTCTTTGGCTGAGCTGTTAGTCAACCCTGGCCTAGACACATGATCTTTTGTAGGACAGAATCGAGATTCCCAGCAGACATGGACTTTCCTATTTTTAAGGCAGGAAATAAACTCAGGGCCGAAATCATCCAAACAGAAACAAAAAGAACTATACAAAGAATCACCAAAACAAGGAGCTGGTTCTTTGAAAAAATTAACAAGATAGATAAACCCTTAGCCAACCTAACCAGAGGGCACAGACACAGCATCCAAATAAAAAAAGTCAGAAATGAAAAGGGAGACATAACAATAGAAACTGTGGGAATTCAAAACATCATCAGATCCTAATACAAGTGTTTACACTCAACAAAGTTTGAAAATCTGGATGAAATGGACAACTTTTTAGATACATACCAGGTGCCAAGGTTTAAACAGGATCTGATAAACCATTTAAATAGTCTCATAAGTCCCGAGGAAATAGAAACAGTCATTAACAGTCTCCTATAAAAGATAAAAAAGCCACGGGGCCGTGGTGGCACTCGCCTGTAATTCCAGCACTCTGGGAGGCAGAGGCAGGCAGATTTCTGAGGTCGAGGCCAGCCTGGTCTACAGAGCGAGGTCCAGGACAGCCATGGCTACACAGAGAAACCCTGTCTCAACAAAACCAAATCCAGAAAAACCAAAAAAATAAAAATAAAAAAAACAAAGCCCATGACCAGATGGGTTCAGCCTGAAATTCTATCAAATCTTCAAAGAAGAGTTAATACTGATACTCTTCTAACTATTCCACAGAATAGAAACTCAAGGAACACTACCCAACTCAATCTATGAAGCCACAATCACACTGAGACCTAAACCAAACATAGAACAAACAAGGAAGGAGAACTTCAGACCAATCTCCCTCAGGAAAATTGATGCAAAACTCCTGAACAAAATTCTGGCCAACCAAATCCAAGAATGCATCAAAATTATAATTCACTCGATCAGGTAGGCTTCATCCCAGGGATGCATGGATGGTTCTATATACATATATCTGTCAATGTAATCCACCACATAAACAAACTAAAGTGGAAAAAAACCCACATGGTCATTTCATTAGATGCTGAAATGGCTTTTGACAATATCCAGCATCCCTTCATGATAAAAGTCTTGGAGAGATCGGGAATCCAAGGCCCAAACCTAAATATAGTGAAAGCAATATACTGCAAACTGGTAGTCAGCATCAATTTAATTGGAGAGAAACCAATTTACCAATCCCACTAATATCTGGGATCAGACAAGGCTGCCCACTTTCTCCCTATCTGTTCAATATAGTACTTGAATTCCTAGCTAGACCAATCAGACAACAAATGAAGTTCAAAGGTATACCAATTGGAAAGGAAGAAGTCAAAATATCACTATTTGCAGATGATATCATAGTATAAGTAGGCGACAACAAGACTTCACCAGAGAACAAGACTTCACCAGAGAAGCTGATAAACAATTTCATCAAAGTGGCTGGATATAAAATGAACACAAGCAAATTAATAGTCTTTCTCTACTCAAAGGATAAACAAGATGAGAAAGAAATTAGGGAAATGACACCCTTCACAATAGTCCCACATAATATTTCTTACCTAGGTGTGACCCTAACGAAGCTATTGAAAGATATGAATGACAAGAACCTCAAGCCGCTGAAGAAAGACCTCAAGAAGGTCTCAGAAGATGGAAAGATCTCCCATGTTTTATGGATTGGCAGAATCAATATAGTAAAAATGGCCATCTTGCCAAAAGCAATCTACAGATTCATTGCAATTCTTATCAAAATCCCAAATCGATTCATCTAGAAAGAGCAATTCTCAAATTTATCTGGAATAACAAAAAACCCAGGGTAGCAAAACTTATTCTCCACAACAAAAGATCTTCTGTGGGAATCACCATCCCTGACCTTAAGCTCTACTACAGACCAATAATTACAAAAACTGTTTGGTATTGTTATGCAGACATGCAGGAAGATCAATGGAATAGAATTGAAGACCCAGAAAAACCCCACACATGTACAGTCACTTGATATTTGACAAAGGACCTAAAACATCCAGTGGAAAAGAGACAGCATTTTTTTATAATTTTTTATTTACATTTCAAATTATTTCCCCTTTTGTGGGTCCCCACTCCCTGCAAGTCCCATTAGCCCTCTTCCGTCCCCCTGTTCTTCCATCCACCCCTTCCCACTTCCCTGTTCTGGAATTCCCCTATACTCTTGCACTGAGTCTTTCCAGAACCAAGGGCCACTCCTCCATTCTTTTTGGACATCATTTAATGTGTGGATTATGTCTTGGGTATTCAAAGTTTCTAGGCTAATATCCACTTATCAGTGAGTGCATACCATGATTAATCTTTTGAGACTGGGTTACCTCACTTAGTATGATGTTCTCCAGCTCCATCCATTTGTCTAAGAATTTCATGAATTCATTGTTTCTAATGGCTGAATAGTACTCCATTGTGTAAATATACCACATTTCTTGTATCCATTCCTCCGTTGAAGGACACCTAGGTTCTTTCCAGTTTCTGGCTACTACAAATAGGGCTGCTATGAACATAGTGGAGCATGTGTCCTTATTGCATGCTGAAGAATCCTCTGGATATATGCCCAGGAGTGGTATAATAGGGTCCTCAGGAAGTGACATGCCCAGTTTTCTGAGGAACCGCCAGACTGATTTCCAAAGTGGATGCAGAATCTTGCAATCCTACCAGCAGTGGAGGAGTGTTCCTCTTTCTCCACATCCTCGCCATCACCCGCTGTCTCCTGAGTTTTTGACCTTAGCCATTCTGACTGGTGTGAGGCAAAATCTCAGGGTTGTTTTGATTTGCATTTCCCTAATCATTAATGATGTTGAACACTTCTTAAGGTGTTTCTCAGCTCTCTGAAGTTCTTCATGTGAAAATTCTTTGTTTTGTTCCGTACCCCACTTTTTAATGGGGTTGTTTCTCTGGGTTCTACTTTCTTGAGTTCTTTGTATATATTAGATATTAACCCTCTGTCAGATTTAGGGTTGGTGAAGATCCTTTCCCAATATATTGGTTGACGTTTTGTCCTTTTGACAGTGTCCTTTGCCTTACAGAAACTTTGTATTTTATGAGGTCCCATTTGTCAATTCTTGATCTTAGAGCATAAGCGATTGGTGTTCTATTCAGGAACTTTTCCCCTGCTCCGATGTCCTTTAGGGTCTCCCCCAGTTTCTTTTAGATTAGTTTCAGGGTGTCAGGTTTTATGTGGAGGTCCTTGATCCATTTGGAGTTGAGCTTAGTACAAGGAGATAAGAATGGATCGATGCACATTCTTCTGCATACTGACCTCCAATTGAACCAGCACCATTTGTTGAAAAGACTATCTTTTTTCCACTGGATGCTTTCAGCTCCTTTGTTGAAGACCAAGGGACCTTAGTTGTGTTGGTTCATTTCTGGGTCTTCAATCCTATTCCATTGATCCGCTTGCCTGATATTGTACCAATACCATGCAGTTTTTATCCCTATTGCTCTGTAGTAGAGTTTAAATTCTGGGATACTGAATCCCCCTGAATTTCTTTTACTGTTGAGAATAGTTTTAGCTATCCTGGGTTTTTTGTTATTCCAGATGAATTTGAGAATTGCTCTTTCTAACTCTATGAAGAACTGGGTTGGGTTTTTTATGGGGATAGCATTGAATCTGTAGAGCCTTTGGCAGGATGGCCATTTTAACTATAGTAATCCTGCCAATCCACAAGCATGGAAAAAATTTTTCCATTTTCTGAGATCTTCGATTTCCTTCTTCAGAGATCTGAAGTTCTTGTCATATAAGTATTTCACTTGTTTGGTTAGAGTCACACCAAGATACTTTATGCTGTTTGTAGCTATTTTGAAGGGGGTCATTTCCCTAATTTCTTTCTCAGTCTGCTTCTCCTTTGAATATATAAAGGCTACTTATTTGCTTGCGTTGATTTTGTAGCCAGCCACTTTGCTAAAGTTGTTTATCAGCTGTAGGAGTTCTCTAGTAGAGTTTTTAGGGTCACTTAAGTATACGATCATATCATCTGCAAATAGTGATAGTTTGACTTCTTCCTTTCCAGTGTGTATCCCTTTGACTTATGTTGTCTAATTGCTCTAACTAGGACTTCAAGAACTATATTGAAAAGATATGGAGAGAGGGAGCAGCCTTGTCTAGTCCCTGATTTTAGTGGGATTGCTTCAAGTTTCTCTCCATTTAGTTTGATGTTGGCTACCGGTTTGCTGTATATTGCTTTTACTATGTTTAGATATGGGCCTTGAATTCCTGTCCTTTCCAAGACTTTTAGCGTGAAATGATGCTGATTTTTGTCAAATGCTTTTTCAGCATCTAATGAAATGATTATGTGGTTTTTTTCTTTGAGTTTGTTTATGTAGTGGATAGCATTTATGGATTTCCTTATATTGAACCATCCCTGCATCCCTGGGATGAAGCCTACTTGATCATGGTGGATGATCATTTTTATGTGTTCTTGGATTCAGTGGGCAAGAATTTTATTTAGTATTTTTGCATCGATATTCATAAGGGAAATTGGCCTGAAATTCTCTTTCTTAGTTGGATCTTTGTGTGGTTTTGGTATCAGCGTAATAGTGGCTTCGAAGAAGGAGCTGGGTAGTATTCCTTCTGTTTCTATTTGGTGGAAAAATTTGAAGAGTACTGGTGTTAAGTCTTCTTTGAAGGTCTGCACTGAAACCATCTGGTCCTGTGCTTTTTTTGGTCAGAAGCCTATCTATCACCCCTTCTATTTCTTTAGGGGTTATAAGTCTGTTTAGATGGTCTATTTGATCCTGGTTTAATTTTGGTAATTCGTATCTCTCTAAGAAAATGTCCATTTCCTCCAGATTCTCCAGTTGTGTTGAGTACAGGTTTTTGTAGTAGGATCTGATGATTTTTTGAATTTCCTTGGTTTCTGTTGTAATATCTCCGTTTTCATTTCTAATTTTGTTAATTTGGATACTTTCTCTGTGCCCTTTGGTTAGTCTGGCTAAGGGTTTATC
Source organism: Apodemus sylvaticus (assembly GCF_947179515.1). Classification (NCBI taxonomy): domain Eukaryota; kingdom Metazoa; phylum Chordata; class Mammalia; order Rodentia; family Muridae; genus Apodemus; species Apodemus sylvaticus. The sequence goes on along the minus strand of NC_067485.1, from coordinate 58,503,691 downwards.
TATCTTGTTGATTTTTTCAAAGAACCAGCTTTTGGTCTTGTTGATTCTTTGTATGGTTCTCTTGGTTTCTATTTGATTGATTTGAGCCCAGAGTTTGATGATTTCCTGTCTTCTTCTCCTCCTGGGTGAATTGGCTTCTTCTTGTTCCAGGGCTTTCAGTTGTTCCATTAATCTTCTAGTGGATGCTCTCTCGAATTTCTTTTTGGAGGCACTCAAAGCTATGAGTTTTCCTCTTAGCACTGCTTCCATTGTGTCCCATAGACTTGTGTATGTTTTACCTTCATTTTCATTAAATTCTAAGAAATCTTTGATTTCTTTCTTTATTTCTTCCTTGACCAAGGTATCATTGAGTAGAGTATTATTTAGTTTCCATGTGTATGTGGGCTTTCTGTTGTTTTTACTGTTACTAAAGACCACTTTTACTCCATAGTGATCTGATAGGAGGCATGGGATTATTTCAATCTTCTTATATTTGTTGAGGTCTGTCTTGTGACCAACTATATGATCTATTTTGGAGAAGGTACCATGAGGTGCTGAGAAAAAGTTATATTCTTTTGCTTTGGGATGAAAAGTTCTATATATATCTGTTAACTCCAATTGGTTCAAAGCTTCAATTAGTTTCATTGTCTCCGTTTAGTTTCTGTTTTCCTGATTGGTCCATTGGTGAGAGTGGAGTGTTGAAGTCACCCACAATTATTGTGTTAGGTGCAATGTGTACTTTGAGCTTTAGTAAAGTTTCTTTTATGAATGAGGACACCCTTGTATTTGGGGCATAGATGTTCAGGATTGAGAGTTCTTCTTGTTGGATTTTTCCTTTGACCAGCAAGTAGTGACCTTCCATGTCTCTTTTGATGACATTAGGTTGAAAGTCAATTTTATCTGAAATTAGAATGACGACTCCGGCTTGTTTCCTGGGACCATTTGCTTGTAGAATTGTCTTCCAGCCTTTTACTCTAAGGTAGTTTTTGTCTTTGACACTGAGGTGTGTTTCCTCTATGCAGAAAAATGTAGGGTCCTATTTACGTAACCAGTCTGTTAGTCTATATCTTTTTATTGGGGAATTGAGTCCATTGATGTTAAGAGATATCAAGGAGTAGTGGTTATTGCTTCCTATTATTTTTGATTTCAATTTTATACGTGTGTGGTTATCTTCTTTGGGTTTGATGAAAGAAGCTTAATATCCTGCTCTTTCCAGCGTATAGTTTCCCTCGTTGTAATGGTGTTTTCCCCCTATTATCCTTTGTAGGGCTGGGCTTGTAGAAAGATATTGTGTAAATTTGGTTTTGTCACGGAATATCTTGGTTTCTCCATCTATACTAATTGAGAGTTTCACTGGGTATAGTAGTCTCGGCTGGCATTTGTGTTCTCTTAGAGTCTGCATGAGCTCCGGACAGGATCTTCTAGCTTTCATGGTCTCTGGTGAGAAATCTGGTGTAATTCTGATAAGTCATTCTTTATATGTTACTTGCCGTTTTTCTCTTACTGCCCTAAGTATTCTTTCTTTGTTTAGTACATTTGGGGTTTTGATTATTATGTGACAGGAGGTATTTCTATTCTGTTCCAGTCTGTTTGGAATTCTGTAGGATTCTTGTATATTCATGGGCATCTCTCTCTCTCTTTTTTTTTCTTTTTTTATTCGATATAATTTATTTACATTTCAAATGATTTCCCCTTTTCTAGCCCCCCCACTCCCCGAAAGTCCCGTAAGCCCCCTTCTCTTCCCCTGTCCTCCCATCCACCCCTTCCCACTTCCCCGTTCTGGTTTTGCCGAATACTGTTTCACTGAGTCTTTCCAGAACCAGGGGCCACTCCTCCTTTCTTCTTGTACCTCATTTGATGTGTGGATTATGTTTTGGGTATTCCAGTTTTCTAGGTTAATATCCACTTATTAGTGAGTGCATACCATGATTCACCTTTTGAGTCTGGGTTACCTCACTTAGTATGATATTCTCTAGCTCCATCCATTTGCCTAAGAATTTCATGAATTCATTGTTTCTAATGGCTGAATAGTACTCCATTGTGTAGATATACCACATTTTTTGCATCCACTCTTCTGTTGAGGGATACCTGGGTCTTTCCAGCATCTGGCAATTATAAATAGGGCTGCTATGAACATAGTAGAACATGTACCCTTATTACATGGTGGGGAGTCTTCTGGGTATATGCCCAGGAGTGGTATAGCAGGATCTTCTGGAAGTGAGGTGCCCAGTTTTCGGAGGAACCGCCAGACTGATTTCCAGAGTGGTTGTACCAATTTGCAACCCCACCAGCAGTGGAGGAGTGTTCCTCTTTCTCCACACCCTCTCCAACACCTGCTGTCTCCTGGTGTAAGATGAAATCTTAGGGTTGTTTTGATTTGCATTTCCCTAATGACTAATGAAGTTGAGCATTTTTTAAGATGCTTCTCTGCCATCCGAAGTTCTTCAGGTGAGAATTCTTTGTTTAACTCTGTACCCCATTTTTTAATAGGGTTGTTTGGTTTTCTGGAGTCTAACTTCTTGAGTTCTTTATATATATTGGATATTAGCCCTCTATCTGATGTAGGATTGGTGAAGATCTTTTCCCAATTTGTTGGTTGCCGATTTGTCCTCTTGATGGTGTCCTTTGCCTTACAGAAACTTTGTAATTTTATGAGGTCCCATTTGTCAATTCTTGCTCTTAGAGCATATGCTATTGGTGTTCTGTTCAGAAACTTTCTCCCTGTACCGATGTCCTCAAGGGTCTTCCCCAGTTTCTTTTCTATTAGCTTCAGAGTGTCTGGCTTTATGTGGAGGTCCTTGATCCATTTGGATTTGAGCTTAGTACAAGGAGACAAGGATGGATCAATTCGCATTCTTCTGCATGCTGACCTCCAGTTGAACCAGCACCATTTGTTGAAAAGGCTATCTTTTTTCCATTGGATGTTTTCAGCCTCTTTGTCGAGGATCAAGTGGCCATAGGTGTGTGGGTTCATTTCTGGATCTTCAATCCTGTTCCATTGATCCTCCTGTCTGTCACTGTACCAATACCATGCAGTTTTTAACACTATTGCTCTGTAGTAATGCTTGAGGTCAGGGATACTGATTCCCCCAGATTTTCTTTTGTTGCTGAGAATAGTTTTAGCTATCCTGGGTTTTTTGTTGTTCCAGATGAATTTGATAATTGCTCTTTCTAACTCTGTGAAGAATTGAGTTGGGATTTTGATGGGTATTGCATTGAATCTGTATAGTGCTTTAGGCAGAATGGCTATTTTAACTATATTGATTCTACCGATCCATGAGCATGGGAGGTTTTCCCATTTTTTGAGGTCTTCTTCCATTTCCTTCTTCAGAGTCTTGAAGTTCTTGTCATACAGATCTTTCACATGTTTGGTAAGAGTCACCCCAAGATACTTTATACTGTTTGAGGCTATTGTGAAGGGGGTCATTTCCCTAATTTCTTTCTCAGCCTGCTTATCCTTTGAGTATAGGAAGGCCACTGATTTGCTTGAGTTGATTTTATAACCTGCCACTTTGCTGAAGTTGTTTATCAGCTGTAGGAGCTCTCTAGTGGAGTTCTTTGGGTCACTTAGGTAGACGATCATGTCGTCTGCAAATAATGATAGTTTGACTTCTTCCTTTCCAATTTGTATCCCTTTGACCTCCTTATGTTGATGAATTGCCCGAGCTAGTACCTCAAGTACAATATTGAAAAGATAAGGAGAAAGGTGGCAGCCTTGTCTGGTCCCTGATTTCAGTGGGATTGCTTTAAGTTTCTCTCCATTTAGTTTGATGCTGGCTACCGGTTTGCTGTATATTGCTTTTACTATGTTTAGGTATGGGCCTTGAATTCCTGTTCTCTCCAAGACTTTAAGCATGAAAGGATGCTGAATTTTGTCAAATGCTTTTTCAGCATCCAATGAAATGACCATGTGGTTTTGTTCTTTGAGTTTGTTTATGTAGTGGATTGTATTGATGGATTTCCGTATATTGAACCAACCCTGCATTCCCGGGATAAAGCCTACTTGATCATGGTGGATGATCGTTTTGATGTGTTCTTGGATTCGGTTGGCAAGAATTTTATTGAGTATTTTTGCATCGATGTTCATAAGGGAAATTGGTCTGAAGTTCTCTTTCTTTGTTGGATCTTTTTTGTGGCTTTGGTATCAGCGTAATTGTGGCTTCGTAGAAGGAATTGGGTAGTGTTCCTTCTGTTTCTATTTTGTGGAATAGTTTGAAGAGTATTGGTGTTAACTCTTCTTTGAAGGTCTGGTAGAATTCTGCACTGAAGCCATCTGGTCCTGTGCTTTTTTTGGTTGGAAGACTTTCTATGACTCCTTCTATTTCTTTAGGCATTATGGGACTGTTTAGATGGTCTAGTTGGTCCTGATTTAATTTTGGTATTTGGTATCTGTCAAGAAAATTGTCCATTTCCTCCAGATTCTCCAGTTGTGTTGAGTACAGGCTCTTGTAATAGGATCTGATGATTTTTTGGATTTCCTCAGTTTCCGTTGTTATATCTCCCTTTTCATTTCTAAGTTTGTTAATTTGGATACTTTCTCTGTGCCCTTTGGTCAGTCTGGCTAAGGGTTTATCTATCTTGTTGATTTTCTCAAAGAACCAGCTCCTGGTTTTGTTGATTTTTTGTATGGTTCTCTTTGTTTCTACTTGATTGATTTCGGCCCTGAGTTTGATGATTTCCTGCCTTCTACTCCTCCTGGGCGAAATAGCTTCTTTTTGTTCTAGGGCTTTCAGGTGTGTCATTAAGCTGGTAATGTATGCTCTCTCCATTTTCTTTTTGGAGGCACTCAGGGCTATGAGTTTTCCTCTTAGCACTGCTTTCATTGTGTCCCATAGATTTGGGTATGTTGTGTTTTCATTTTCATTGTGTTCTAAAAAGTCTTTAATTTCTTTCTTTATTTCTTCCTTGACCAAGGTATCATTGAGTAGAGTATTGTTCAGTTTCCACGTGTATGTGGGTTTTCTGTTGTTTCTGTTGCTATTGAAGACCACTTTTACTCCATAGTGATCAGATAGGAGGCATGGGATTAGTTCTATCTTCTTATATTTGTTGAGGTCTGTCTTGTGACCAATTATATGGTCGATTTTGGAGAAGGTACCATGAGGTGCTGAGAAAAAGGTATATTCTTTTGTTTTAGGATAGAATGTTCTATATATATCTGTTAAATCTAATTGGTCCAAAGCTTCAATTAGTTTCATTGTGTCCCTGTTTAGTTTCTGTTTTCCTGATCGGTCCATTGAGGAAAGTGCAGTGTTGAAGTCACCCACATTTATTGTGTTAGGTGCAATGTGTGCTTTTAGTTTTAATAAAGTTTCTTTTACGAAAGAGGGTGCCCTTGCATTTGGGCCATAGATGTTCAGGATTGAGAGTTCTTCTTGTTGTATTTTTCCTTTGACCAGCAAGAAGTGTCCCTCAGGGTCTCTTTTGATGACTTTGGGTTGAAAGTCAATTTTATCTGATATTAAAATGGCTATTCCAGCTTGTTTCCTGAGACCATTTGCTTGTAAAATTGTCTTCCAGCCTTTTACTCTAAGGTAGTGTTTGTCTTTGACCCTGAGGTGTGTTTCCTGTAAGCAGCAAAATGTAGGGTCCTGTTTACGTATCCATTCAGTTAGTCTGTGTCTTTTTATTGGGGCATTAAGTCCATTGATGTTAAGAGATATTAAGGAATAGTGATTGTTACTTCCTATCATTTTTGACGTTATTTTTAAAATTTGAATGCTTAGCTTCTTTTGGGTTTGATGAAAGGTTACTATCTTGCTTTTTCCAGGGTGAAGTTTCCCTCCTTGTATTGGTGTTGTCCTCCTATTATCCTTTGTAGGGCCGGGTTTGTCGATAGATATTGGGTAAACTTGGTTTTGTCATGAAATATCTTAGTTTCTCCATCTATGGTGATTGAGAGTTTTGCTGGATATAGTAGTTTTGGTTGGCATTTGTGTTCTCTTAGAGTCTGCATGAGATCTGCCCAGGACCTTCTAGCCTTCATAGTCTCCAGTGAAAAGTCTGCTGTGATTCTGATAGGTCTTCCTTTATATGTTACTTGGCCTTTTTCTCTTACTGCCTTTAGTATTCTTTCTTTGTTTAGAACATTTGGTGTTTTGATTATTATGTGATGGGAAGTATTTCTGTTCTGGTCCAGTCTGTTTGGAGTTCTGTAGGCTTCTTGTATATTCATGGGCATCTCTCTCTTTAGGTTAGGGAAGTTTTCTTCCATAATTTTATTGAAGATATTTGCTGGCCCTTTAAGTTGTAAATCTTCACTCTCATCTATGCCTATAATCCTTAGGTTTGGTCTTCTCATTGTGTCCTGGATTTCCTGGATATTTTGGGTTACAAGCTTTTTGCATTTTGCATTTTCTTTAACTGTAGAGTCCATGGTTTCTATGGAATCTTCAGCATCTGAGATTCTTTCTTCTATCTCTTGTATTCTGTTGTTGATATTTGCATCTCTGTCCCCTGATTTCTTTCCAAGGCTTTCTATCTCCAAAGTTGTCTCCCTTTGAGTTTTCTTAGTTGTTTCTACTTCTGATTTTAGATCCTGGATGGTTTTGCTTAGCTCCTTCACTTGCATGTTTGTGTTTTCCTGTAATTCTTTAAGAGATTTTTGTGTTTCCTCTTTCATGAGCTCAGCCTGTTGACCAAAGTTCTCCTGTATTTCTTTAAGAGATTTTTGTGTTTCGTCTTTCATGACCTCAGCCTGTTGACCAAAGTTCTCCTGTATTTCTTTAAGTGTTTTTTGCATTTCCTCCTTGTTGGCTTTTGTATTCTCCTGGATTTCTTTCAATGATTTTTGTGTTTCCCTTGCAAGGGCTTCTAACTTTTGATCCATTTTCTCCTGAATTTCTTTAAGTATGTCCTTCATGTGTTCCTGTACCAGCATCATGACCAGTGATTTTAAATCCAAATATTGTTTTACTGGTGTGATGGGGTATCCAGGACATGTTGGTAGAGGAGAATTGGGTTCAGATGTTGCCATATTGCCTTGATTTCTGTTAGTGACGTTCCTGCGTTTGCCTTTTGCCATCTAGTTCTCACTGGTGTTAGTTTGTCTTGTCAGTGCTGGACTCACCAGTGCAAGCTGCCCCTTCCCAGTTGGCCTCTGGTGCACAGCTTACCTCCTGCACTGCTTGTAGACAGGGTGCTGCTGCCCAGGCTGTTCAGATCCCAAAGCAGGCACTCGAAGGCTCCCGCTGGGGCCCTCTGGATTCACTGGAGCACACTGACTTCTCCCAGCTGGCCGCCCGGAAACCCAGCTAGCCACTTGCAGGACTTGGAGATGTGGTGCTGCCGCCCAGGCTGATCTGGGCAGCAGAACTCCCAACCGGGTTGGTGCACACAAGGCTAGCCTAGCTGCTCAGGCCCTGAGTCTAGGCAAAAGCCTGGCAGGCCAATGTCGGTGCAAAGTTCCCCTCAGCTGTGGGTGTTAATTGGGTGTGTCAGGTGGCTAGGATGGTGGCGTGCGCGAGTTCCCTAAGAGTACTGGGAGAGTCTGCTGGGCTAACAACCTCCTGGCTGGGTCAGCACATAGATAGCCCAACGAGCAGCCCAGGGCCTGGGGGCAGTCCAGGGCCTGACCGTCTGAGACCCCTGCTATGTCCGCCTCGGGCTATGCCTGTTAGCTGGTTTGGTTTTGCCTGCTAGGTCTCTCTGGCTTCCCGTAGGCAAAATGGCGGTGGTGCGCAAACTGGCCCGGATAAACAAGCTCCTGGCCGGGTCGGCACACAGATGGCCCACCGAGCAGCCCAGGGCCTGGGGGCAGTCCAGGGCCTGACCGTCTGAGACCCCTGCTTTGTCTGCCTTGGGCTATGCCTGTTAGCTGGTTTGGTTTTGTCTGGTAGTCTCTCTGGCTTCCCGTAGGCAAAATGGCAGAGGTGCGCGCTGGCCCAGGCAAACAAGCTCCTGGCTGGGTCAGCACACAGATGGCCCACCGAGCAGCCCAGGACCTGGGGGCAGTCCAGGGCCTGACCGTCTGAGACCCCTGCTATGACCGCCTCGGGCTATGCCTGTTAGCAGGTTTGGTTTTGCCTGCTAGGTCTCCCTGGCTTCCCTTAGGCAAAATGGTGGTGGTGCGCGCCGGCCCGGGAGGAAAAAAAACCTCCTGGCCGGGTTTGCACCCTGGTGGACCCCCGATCAGCCCAGGGCCTGGGTGCAGGCCAACGCCCGTCGGGCTTAGACCCCCGCGATGTTGGTCTCGGGTTATATTTGCGTACCTCAGTCTGATTTCTCTGGCGACTGAGAACCAATATGGAGCCCTCGTAACTGACTGGCGGGAGGCAGAGTTCTGATGTGGCTTCTGTCGGCATCTCTCTCTTTAAGTTGGGAAAATTTTCTTCCATAATTTTGTTGAAGATATTTGCTGGCCCTTTAAGTTGTAAATCTTCACTCTCATCAATGCCTATAATCCTTAGATTTGGCTTTCTCCTTGTGTCCTGGATTTCCTGGATATTTTGGGTTACAAGCTTTTTGCATTTTGCATTTTCTTTAACTGTTGAGTCCATGGTTTCTATGGTATTTTCGGCACCTGAGATTCTTTCTTCTATCTCTTGTATTCTGTTGTTGATATTTGCGTCTATGGTCCCTGATTTCTTCCCAAGGTTTTCTATCTCCAAAGTTGTCTCCCTTTGTGCTTTCTTAGTTGTTTCTACTTTTGTGTTTAGATCCTGGAAGTTTTTGCTCAGTTCTTTCATTTGCTTGTTTGTGTTTTCCTGTAATTCTTTAAGAGATTTTTGTGTTTCCTCTTTCATGCCTTCTGCCTGTTGATCAACGTTCTCCTGTATTTCTTTAAGTGATTTTTGTGTTTCCTCCTTATTGGCTTTTGTATTCTCCTGAATTTCTTTCAATGATTTTTGTGTTTCGCTTGTAAGGGCTTCTAATTTTTGATCCATTTGCTCCTGAATTTCTTTAAGTATGTCCTTTATGTACCAGCATCATGACCAGTGATTTTAAATCCAAATCTTGTTTTTCTGGTGTGTTGGGGTATCCAGAACTTGGTTCAGATGCTGACATAATGCCTTGGTTTCTGTTAGTAACGTTCCTATGTTTGCCTTTAGCCATCTAGTTCTCCCAGGTATTAGATGGTCTTATTGTCACTGGCTGGCGCTTTAACCTACTATGGATCTTTAAGGTTATCTCTGCAACACTGGATGACTGGGTTTCCTATGGCACAGATTACTGATATGCTGCCTTCCTCTTTTGTGCCTTTGGAGCCCTTCTCAGTCTTGCGTCAAGCAATGTTATACTTAGGTTGTCAAGGTCAACCAGGTGTTCTCTGTCTGCTCTATTATGGAGTGAAGATGTTGTGGTGGGGGTCACTCCCTCTGTTGATTCTCACATAGGACACAGGTCCTGCGATGGACTGGCTTGCAGATGAACCACCTATGTGCTCAGTTCCTGAGTGCAGGCAGACCCCTGGCAGTTTGCACCACCAGAAATCTAAAGCTCAGGGTGATACAGTACCTAGTGATCCTTTTCTGTCCTGGCAGGCAGCAAGTATGGTCGTGGGGCTTCTCTCCTTGAGCAGCTCCCTGGGCAGAACATGGGCCCCGAGCCAGGTGGGCTGGCAGAAAAAACTCGCCTATGTGCTCAGTTCCTGAGTGCAGGCAGACTCCTGGCGGTTTGCACCACCAGAAATCTAAAGCTCAGGGTGATACAGTACCTAGTGATCCTTTTCTGTCATGGCAGGCAAGAAATATGGCCGCGGTGCTTCTCTCTTTCCACAGCTCCCTGGGCAGGACATGGGCCGAGACAGCATTTTTAACAAATGGTGCTGGATCAACAGGACGTCTGCAAGCCGGAAAAATGCAAATCCACCCATTCTTATCTTCTTGTACAAAGCTCAAGTCCAAGTGGATCAAGGATCTACACAGAAAACCAGACACACTGAAGCTTATAGATGTGAAAGTGGGGATGAATCTTGAACACATTGACACACGGTAAAAGTTCCTGAACAGAACATAAATGGCTTATGCTCTAAGAACAAGAAATGACAATTTCTTGTTATTTCTTCCCATAGGGTTTACAGCCCTATGGGAAGAATAACAATGTTGGACACCTAGACACCCCAGGCCTCCTAGGGATTAAGCCATCAACCAAGGGGTAGACATGGTTCAAGCCTAAAATGTGGCAGAGGAATGCCTTGTTGGGCATCAGTGGGAGGAGTGGACCTTGGTAAGGTAAAGGCTCAATAGATGCCCCAACACAGGTAATCAAGAGGCAGGTGGTTAGAACGGGTCTGGTGGAGGGGCATATATGTGGAAGCAGGGGGAGGGAGGAGGGGTTTGGGGTCTTCGCGGATTGGAGAAATGGGGAAAGATTTTACCATTAACAATGTAAATGAAGACAATACTCAATAAATAAATAAATAAATAAATAAATAAATAAATAAATAAATAAATAAAAAGAAAGACAATGACCTTCAGTGCACCGTAATAATTTCATGAAGAACATCTGCCGGGTAGCTAGAACTGGTTGAGAGCTGATTTCCAAAGAAATGAATGGCCATGTTTTAAAAGTTTGTCATCTCTGTATATCCCATAATAACCATTTCCAGGGATTGAGAGTGAGGCAGCTATTCAGGGGTACAGTGCCACACTCTATCTTAGCAGACACCATTCAGGCCTCCATGCTCTCCTGGATACAGCCCTTCAGGTGTCTCAGACAGACAGAGAGGCTGACAGAACTGCCTGCTCTGAGTGAACCCACATTCTGATCCTCCTCTAAAAGCCAGGACTGTGCTCCCACCTCAGCTGGAAGCCTGCTACCTCCAAACCATGAGTGAATCAGTCCTGTCAGGTGTAGAAGGCCTTGTTTCCTTGTTGTTGCCTCCCTCTGGTTTTTACAAACTCCTCACCTCCTTTTCCACAGAGTTCCCTGGCCCTTCAGGGGAGGGATTTGATGAGGACACCCTATTTAGGATTGAGCTTTACAAGGTCTCTCAATCTCTGTACATTGTTCATCAGGTTTCAAAGTTGTAATGCAAACATTCAATATAATGATATAAACTAGAGTTTAATTCTCTATTGTAAACAGAAAATTTCTTTAGGCATTAGTCTGCTCTAAATAAAATGAGCAAAGAGACCAACAAAATAACAACAAAGAAGATAAAATTAAAGAAAAACCCAGTAATAACACCAACAATCTATGTTTAAAAATTAAGAACAACACCCAGAAGTTCAAATCCCAGGCATTATCACGTGCCCAGGATCCCAGGATCCCAGGATCCCAGAAGCTTGGTTGCGACAGGATCTCAGGGTTCCAGAAGCAGCTTGACTCCCAGGAGCTCAGACTCTCCCAGGATCTCAGGATCACAGAAGTACACAGACTTCTCACCAGCGACTATGAAAGCTTGAAGATCCTGGGCATATGTCAAACAGACTTAAGAGAACACATATGCCAGCCCTGCCTACTATACCTACCAAACCTCTCAATTACCATGGATGGAGAAAACAAGATATTCCATGACAAACCAAATGATATTCCATGAAAACCCAAATTTACAAAATGTTGTTCCACAAATTTAGCCCTACAAAGGAAAATAGAAGGGAACACCAACAGAACACCCTGGAAAAAGCAGGAGAGTAATCCAGCAACAAACCCACAGAAACATATTTCCACCTCTAACAACAAAAATAACAGCAAATAACAATCACTTTTCCTTAATATCCCTTAATGCAACAATGAATATCACCAATATATTCTAATCGATTGAAATTCAAAAATATGAGGAATTAGAAATTTATTGGCTGTCACAGAGTGAGTGGTCTCTTTAATTTGGTAATCGGTAAAATATGTACAATATTATACAATCCATCCATGTACACTTTCTGCTTGTTTGTATGTGACAGTGTCTTACTGTGTGCCACATAATGGTCTTGAAATCCTGCTTCTCCTATCGCAGCCTCTCTGTAAGTTGGATTGTTTATTTGATGTTTATACACTATACTATGGTTTTGAGAACAGCTTACATATTTTAAAATTATTTATACAGCCAAAAGAAACATAGAAAATTAATTTGGGAGGTGGCTTAAGAGAAAAAAAAACAGTGAGACTGAAGGTTTTGTTTGATATATTTATTATTGTATCTATGTTGAAGAAGATGGCCTCATAAGTTACAATGAACCAGGATCTTACCCTCACCTAATGTCTGTGCCACCCTCAAAGCACAATCATTGTTCATTGAAGCAGTTAATGAGTGACTTCCATGGATAGACTATCTTAATACACAAATCATTTCATAAATGAATGAAACCTGTTCCCTGTGGGCTGAGAATGATGACAATCACTCAAATCAAATAGCTTTGACCATAGCAGGAAATCTGTATCCAATCAGTTGTGCCTACAATTCCTTCCTTAGCCCAGCCAAACGGTCAATTCCTAGCTTAGCTACTATGGACTTAAAATCTTTGGTGATGTGAGGTACACTGAAGTACATACAGTCTTATTACAGTGAACTCCAATGTTTATAAATTGATATTTTAGGTTTATACCTCAGTAAGATCCAAGATTCTAAGCTCTACTAAAAATAAAACAAACAAAAATACTTTATCTTTTTATGATCATTTAATAACATGTAATCAATTCTATGATATAAAAATATGTATTGTGCTAATATAATAAAAAATAAAAATAAATAGTATTTATTTAAAAAAGCTTAGATGAGAAAAGAAAATCCTTCCATCACATAATAATGAAAACACTAAATGCACAGAATTAAGAATATTAACAGCAGGAGGAAGAAAAGACCAAGTAACATATGAAGGCATGTGTACACAGCAAGTGCAGTACACGGCATCTGCCATTTCTGCAGGAGGATTATTGATTCCCTCCACCTCGACATCATCATTCCATCATCACTCCCAGACTGAACAATCTTTTAAGAAAGTGACCATTGTTCAAGCACAGTTAACAGAATGAAGCTACTGAGAATATAGACTCCCTGTCCTCAGATTGTGCAGTGCACACAAGCAATGCTGTGTGGAAGGAGCTCCTTAACCGACTGCAGTTCTCCATACCCTGGGTGGGGACAGAGTTCCAGTCACCCAGTTTATCAGATAAAGAGCCTGAGACTAAAGCAGAAACGCAGGAGAACCTGTCTGCTTTACCTCAAAATCCGTATTTCTAAGCACTAGGACACAGAAGCATGCCTGTACTGTGTGGATTCCTGGGTCTTCTTCAGCAATCATATGGTCTCTGGGAAGCCAGGGACTTTTCCCACCTGGAATTGGCAGGTATGAAAACTCAGAGGACTCATATGGTGTGTTTGGGTCCTCAGTCTGTATTAGGACACTACTAGGTTTTGTGCAGCCTGGTAAATAGATTCCATGATGGATTATTCAATATAAAAATAAATTAATGGTAATTTATTAAAATCAATACTTAAAATAATAAAGCAAACATGAAATATAATCCAGAAAGATAAAAACAGATTTTTTCAGGAGAAAGTGAAGCCACCAATGACAATAGGACATCTGATGGCCACAGAGCTGGACCTGTCTGAAGAGTGGACATTAGATGGGCCCCTGGAGGAGAGGGACTGGCAGGACCATGTCCTGGAAAGCAGCCCCACTGCAGCAAACTTGAGAGCTGTGCAGAGTGCACTGTCATCGGGGGTTGTGAGACACAGTCCCAGCTGCTGTTGGATGTGCTGGCTGGACTGCTGATACCACATCTGACAGCAGAGGGGTCACAGAACATTCTGGTGTTTTGTTCTCTCTCTCTCTCTCTCTCTCTCTCTCTCTCTCTCTCTCTCTCTCTCTGATGCACAAGCTGGTTCTGGCTGTAGAGTAGCTGATTTCACTTCCAGTTACAGCTTCATATCTGCAGATGTGTGGCTCCCCAGGTCTAAGGATGGAGACAGCCACACAGCCAGTGCAGGCTTGTGGAGAAGGGGAAATAGCGGTGGGGTTGAAAGAGACAAGAACCTCAGGATGAGACCTGTGCTCAACTTTTCCAAAGAGGAGAGTCCATACCTGCTGGGAATCTGACTCTGTCCTACAAAAGATCATGTGCCCAGGCCAGGGTTGACTAACAGCTCACGGAAAGAGGAGCCTCTCAAGCTTCACCAGGACACCAGCTAGGGGACCCTCCTGACACAAAGGGTCTCAAACACCTAGCTGAGTCTTTTCCTTGCTTTCTGAATACCTGGCTTGTTCAACCTTCAGCTGCATCAGGAACATATGGACATGGACTACCCGATCTGGGGAGTGCATACTCAAAAAAAAAAAAAAATAAGATTAGCAAAATCTGAGGACTGGCAAAAATCCTCAGCAATATCTACAAGAAGGTATTGATGTCTCAGGCACAATAGGAACAGCAGAGTCAGAGGCCTGGTCTCTCTTTGCTCAGCTCTCCATGGGCCCAAATGGAGATCTCCTATGGAGAACACGGTCAGGCCATGTGTACATGGGCCTGGTGGGCCAAGGTGTGAGGTCCAATTGAGTAGGAGGCTCAAGATAACTTATGGCCATGTTCTGATGGAGGACTGTGGGAAAGCTGCCTGGTATGAACTGGGGTGAGGATGGATCCTCACAGTGGCCAGACCTGAGTCCCTACACCCTCTTCCATTCCTCATGGAAAAGATTAACTCAGGATCTTTGGAAAGGTCATGGAACACTTGCCCTTCCCAGGAGGGAGAAGCCAAATACATCCCTCAGACCAGGGGGAGGTCCCTGCTGCTAGGAAAGGCCCAGAGTCCATTGGCCACCTACCTCATTCCCTAACAAACACTGTTCTGTCAATCACATTGTACCTAATGGTGGCTACCATGAGAACTGTATAAAAGGCCCCCTGAGCTGGCTGGGGGTTGGGTGGGGCATTCCTTTGCCAGCAGGAAAAGCAGGGCAGGGAAAGACACTGGAAAGAGAACCAGAGAGGAAGCCCAGAGTATGCAGTAGCTCCACACCATGTGGAGACATAGGAAATAGCAGATGAGGATACTAGGAAAACAGTCACCTTCAGTGCAGTGTGATGAGTTTTTGAAGAAGAAGGTCTGAAGTCTGGATTTCATGGGCTAAGAGCTAGTTCTGAAACAGAGGAGTGACTGGGTAATGAATGTTTGTGTTCTATGTCCATCCCATAAGATCCTTTTCCAGTGACTGAGTGTGAAGTGAGCCAGAGGCAGCTGTTGAGGGGTGCTGCTTCATTCTCCATCCTTGCAGGCACCATCCAGGCCCCCATGCTCCCAAGGACACAGATCTTCAGGTGTCCCAGACACACAGAGAGGCTGGAGGAACTGCCTTCTCTGAGTGAATCTGCACTTTGATCCTCCTCCTCAGAGCAGGGGCTATGATCCCACCTCAGCTGGGGGACCTGCTGCCTGCAAATCTAGCTTCAAGTACACCAAAAGTACTTTTAAGGCAGTGGGAACACAGCAGCAGCATCAAGAACAACTGACAAATACCAGAAACACCATAAATCGCTGTCACTATCAAATGCAATTGGAATACAAATTGATTTTTGTTGCTTGAGATGAGGACTCTGCTTATTTTGATTCTCTCTCTAAAATAAAGGCCAGCATCAGCAAGAGCAGTTGGTGCATTATGAACAATGAGAAACAGTACCTACATTTTTTGGTGACTTCAACATAAAAATCTATATTCCCTTTGAACACCTTTTCCCGCAGAGCGTGGTGGCACATGCCTGGAATCCTAGCACTTGGGAGGCAGAGGCAGGTGGATTTATGAGTTCGAGGCCAACCTGGTCTACAGAGTGAGTCCAGGACAGCCAGGACTACACAGAAAAACCGTTTTGAAAAGCCAAAAAAAAAAAAAAAAAAAAAAAAAAAAAAAGAAAGAAAGAAAGAAAGAAAGAAAGAAAGATAAAAGAAAAGCTCTTCCCATTAAGTGTAATGTCACCTCCACTTAGCAGAATAGAAATGTGGAGGGTGATGGAAGTCTTCTGTACCATTAGTGTTGTGAGGACAAGCACACACACACACACACACACACACAGAGGTGCTCTTCAGTATACATGCATAAAAGACAAATGCAAACATAAGCACATACCCTGAAAATCTAGAGTCACCTGCACACACACATACATCCACACACTTTTGATCTATTAACTTTTCATTCCAGTTTCCTGAGAGCATTTTGGTGAAAGGGTTTACAGGTGAAATTTTATTTGGCACAGGCTACAGTTTCTCCACATGGCACCACACCACCAGATCCAACCTGTATGGTCTCTACTTCTGGCTCTGATGTCCACAACACTGATGGACCAAATAGTGTGCAGGCATGTCATCACACAGGAGGTCAGGACCATTATCTGACAGTGCGTGCTGTACACATGCAACATCCCAACAGTCACATGAACTCACAGGAACACCCAGGAACTCTTAGAGCACCAGATCCCCGGGGCAGGTGAACAGGGATCACAGACTTTGTTCAATGCAAACGCACTCCCCAGCATGAAGCAGATTTGAACAGCACTGGGCTTGGCCCGGGAAGGACCTCAGGATGCTGCATTCCCAGAAAAACCTTTCTACATTCCATAAGCTTGCTCTAGCTCATGCCCCATCATCGCATATGTGCAGTAGCTGGAGGTAGCCTGCTGACTGGAGATGCGGTGACAAGAGCTGTCATCTCAGGCTTTGGGGAGACTAAGCACAGCCTCAGGAGACACTGGCAAAAGCCCTCTGCCTGCTTCTGGGCCTCCCCTCTCCAGAGTCTGAAGTCCATGTTCTGACTTTTGTTTTCTTCTATTAAGTTTGGATTATGATATAAGATAATTTCATGAGCCCTGCATTTTCCTGTCAAGTCAGTGTCCTCACTTCCTGAAAATGCTTGTTTGAGAGACCTGGTATCAGCAAGGGAGCCCAAGAGTGAGTGCTCCAGGATGGACTCCTCCTCCTTGCTTCCTGTGACCCCACTCCCCTCCTTTCTCAGACTTTATTCTATGAAGCATGGAAGCTTAGAAACCCACATCTCCGGTTCCCTGGACACCTGAGACCTGAATTCTCATCGCCTTCCACACCCACCACACTCTGATGTCACTCTAGGTGACACATGCCACCTCTGCCCCTTGGATCCATACATTCTAAGATGCAGAAACTTACCTCCCAAGTAATAACTGTGGAATCAGCTCTGAGCATCTAAGTAAGAAGCTTCCCATGTACAGCTTGCAGGCCCTGGACTGGTAAAATGAATCTACAGAGGCCACTCGGTGGACAATAAGAGCACGATAAAGAACTGGCCATGGACAGAGGAGGCCAACCTGGCATGGCTGCCTGTCACTTTGAATGTCAGACTGACCCTGGAAGGACCATCTGCCAATCAGAAAAGGGTTGGTTCCTAACTTCTAATTAAGCTCCAGGCTGAGCAGGCCTCAGGGTCTGTCAGGTTTGAGCCTTGGTGACTGGCTGGGAGCCTTGGTGGCAGGCTGTAAATAGGTGACACAGAATAGATTCTGTAAAATAGACGCTGCTTCTGCTCAGTATGTGAGACAGAGAAAGGAGGCAGTCAGCAGGACTGCCAGGATTCCAGGATGAGGGCAGGAGCAGGAGGCCACAGTAAGACTGTCCTGCTGTCCTGAACTCTCCACCTCAGACACCTCTATGAGAGAGAAACAAACTCTTCATCTCTGAAGCACATGTCCATCTTCTGGTAGCAGGATACAACTGTGCCCTGTTTGGAATCCACTGTAGAATGTGGCCTCCACATCCTGCTCTAGTCCTGGTGGTCTGGACATGATCTATACTGTGTCAAGTTTCTCTACCCTTCAGCCTTAGTTTAGAGGGCTCTAGCATAAAGTTTTAAGAAACAATTCATACTAAACTGGCTATGGACTGACATCTGCAGTCTTGGTCTGTTCCTGACCCAACTCATAAGCCTGAGGCCCAGACTGTGTGTTTCTCCTCGTCAATGCCTCTCCCACAAATGTAGGCTCTTCTGCTCCAGAGCTCTGAGATCAGTCACTTGGCAGTTTGGTTACCTTTCCCCCGGAGTTCCGTCCTTATCCAATCTTCCTGTTCCAAAGCCTGGCTGAATTCCACTCCAGCCATGTTCTCTCCCTCTGGCCCACCTGAGCCCTTGCAAATGAAAAACCCCTGAGTATCTTAGTTTAAAATCAACAGATGACACAACCGCTGGGTGAGACATCTATTGTCTTAAAATCATCAACTATGCTGTGTTGGAAATCTCTGCCTCTGGGTCTAACAGTTCCTGGTCTCCATCCTGCCTTCTCTTGCTCCCCTTCTTGCTGTAAAAAAGAACATTCCCTCCCCCTGAGCTTCCTCTTCCTCTCTAGGACCCGGAAGGTCCGCCCACCTCCTCCTTTTTGCCTAGCTATTGGGTAGTTTTCATTTTTTTTAAGATTTATTTTATGTATTTGAGTACACTGTAGTGCTACAGATGGTTGTGAGCCTTCATGTGTTTGCTGGGATTTGAACTCAGGATCTCTGCTCACTCTGGTTAACACTCCTCTCTCAAACCCAAGGATATATTTATTAGTATAATAAAGTACCATGTAGCTGTCTTTAAATATAACAGTGGGCATCAGATCTTATTAGGGATGGTTGTGAGACACCATGTGGTTGCTGGGATTTGAACTCGGGACCTTCAGAAAGAGTAGTGAGTGATCTCAACTAACTGCTGAGGCATCTCTCCAGACCAGTGATTGCCTTCTTGTCATCGTTATTATCCAATCATTTAATTAGGATACAATTCTGCGACGTTAGGTTACTGCTCTTCCACTTGCAATAGATACTTGAGTAAATCTGTGAAATGGACACAGACCACATAGGAATCCTCATGAGCTCTATGCGTGTTTCACCCCAGTACAATTAATGTGTGCCTAAAACACAGGAAGCCTGTGTTTGCTACCTGAGGGGCACTTCCTCCTGCCAGCCTTCTGGGTAAACACCCAACATACACCAAGCTGCAAACACTGTGGCTGCTCCATCTTCCCAACGCTCTGTCTTCCTTTGCTGTCTTCTACCTTCTTCATGTTCTGTGTGCTTCATGTTCAGTGTCGCTGTAGAGGGAACGCCCACACTGATGTGCACAACACTATCCCATTGGTCTGGACAGAATCACCTAAGGAAGCCAGGCAAGGAGCTGATTCTCTTCTGCTTCCTGACTCAGTCGGGTGTGAACTGCTCAACTGCTTCTCACCCTTCTCTCCCTCCCTCCTCTCCCACCACCACCCTCCTGAAACTAAACCAGAAACCCATCATGGACACCTGGTCAGTTGGACCTCAAAGCACATCACCTTGGCCATTAGGACCCCAGCCAAAGGTGAGCAGCCTCAACTTGCTCTCTTCCAGCTCCACTTTCAGTCATTCACTCAGCCTCTGCCAAACAAGTTCCTTGTACCTCCTTCCTTCCAGGATAATGTCTTCGTGCAGCCTCCCTCAAAACCCGTGTAGTCTGCCTGGGTATACTGCTATGCCCTGCCCATACATGCTGAGTAAACATCAGAACCACAATTTAGAGCATGAAACAAATGCTAACAATTTATTAAAACCACTACTTTAAAAAAATGAAAATAGAAAAAACATAGAAGTATAAAGGCATTTTCTCAGGGGGAGTTGAGGGCTGACTCTAGGCCAGGGAAAACTGCTATATTGTAATCAGGGAATGATTCTGTTGGGACTTCAGACTGGTGTTGTCTCACCAGATAGACTCCCATTGGTGATAATGGGTGACAGGATCCTTCTGTAAGAAGGTTGATCCACTGCACCCAAGGGGAGTTGTGTGAAAAGACACTGTGTCTGCTGACATGGTGGGACACAGGTTCCACAGTTGCTAGTAGGTGTGCTGTCTGGACTGCTGATGTCACATCTGGCTTCAACATTTGAGCAGTCTGGTGAATTTGGGCTCTCTGTCTCTGGGATATCAGCTGGTTCTGGCTGTAGTTTTACAGTGGGAAACTGCACTTCACACTCTAAATCTCCATCGTTTTTGCTTTCCAGATCTAAGGATGAAAACAAATCAGCAGTCAATGCAGGCTTGTGAAGAAGGAGAAGTGGTGGTGAGAGGCAAGAGACACATTCGCAAAGATGAGACCTCCTGTCAGCCTTTCCACACACAGAGGAGACTATGTCTGCTGGGAATCTGGACTGTGGCCTGCAAAAGATCATGTGCTCAGGCCATGCAAACAGGAGCTTCTCAAGCCAGCCCCAGCACACCAAGTACTAAACCTCACACTCAGGGTCTCAATCGCCTACCTGAGATTTCTTCATCCTGTCTCTCTGACTCACAGGACTCTTGCTGCAACTCCATGAGAAGCATATGGATGAGGAGATTCAGATCTGAGTAGGGCATATTCACCATCAAGTAAGTCTGCAGCATTTCGAGAATGGAGAGGTCCGAGGACTGACAAAACTCCTCTGGCATTATGTCTATCCACGTGTCCAGGAAATAACAGAGGGTGCTGGGGAGGGGATGGACAACACCCTCAAGAGACAGGCCATTTCTTCTCCAACCCCCCCATGGCTTCTGCCTACAGGGAAGACTGCAAGGAAGCGATCCCTCCCTATGTAGCTGAGTACTGTGAGCAGGACTGTGGGGTCCTAGTGAGCAGGGAGCCTCACATCTGCAGCCTCTAGTGGAGAAAAGCTGAGCAAGCCTCCTGGCATGGTCTGCTATATGGACAGAGAGCATCTCAGGGGCACGTAGGACCCAGACCCCACCATTCTCAGCATTTGCACGAACCATGCCCCTGGATACTCATCCTGTAGGCACTGCCTGGACAACAGTGTGGTACTAGAATCCAGGAAAAACATTAGCAGTTCATTACACGAGGATCCCAGATGACCCCATCCGGGAGACCCAAGTCGTTCCTCTTGCTGCAAAGCCCACTTACATCATTACTTGTTCATCTTCTTCACAATCCGGGCGGAAGTATGCATATCTAGACAAGATCAGAACAATGTCACCTGTCAAATACCAGGTCCCCACCTAAAAGACACCTAGGGTACAGGTGCCTACCTGCACAAGAATCAAAATACAGAACCTAGAAATTCTGTCTGCTCTCAGAATTATTAGTTTGCATGCATACACTACGTTCTTCAAAGATGCTTGTGTAAAGGTGAACATCAATGTCTCTATTCAAACATTTCAGTGATCAAAGAATTCTCTGATTGGCATCTATAGGTCTCCACTCTGGACACATCCATATTGGTTACTACAATAGGAATTCTGGAACAATTTTTACAATTGGGAGAACTGCTTCTATCAAGGCCTCAGCAAAATTGGGCCAAGATACAGATCTTCTTCAAGGTGGAGTGGACAATCACATCAGTTAGAGTCTGAACTTGCCCAGCGCATTCCCTTGGGCCAAGCCTGAGAGAAGCATTTTTTGAATAGATTCTGCTGTGTCCTGACAATACTGTAGCCGCGAAGTAGACAGAGTACTTCCCAGAACAAATGAGAGGACCTGAGACCTCTGGGCTGGGTGGTGGGCACTCACCGCCTAAACAGCAGGTCCAGCACATGCCGTGTGGTAGTGAACCTCCGGTATGAGTACAGGAAGGTACAGGCAAATTCGATGTCTCCACCTTGCAGGGATGGCACCACGTGGTTCACCAGCCTTTCCACCTTTTCTGCACTGATGTTGGACTCTCTACAGGGTGTCTTCATGTCCTTTGGCACACACTTAGGCACACCCTGTGGAGACATTAGGGTGAATGGTTCAAGCAAACATAGATCTTCAACATTGTCATCGGTTATTTTCATAACAAGTTTTCCTCAATCATTAAGTGTCAAAGACACAGAGCAACACTGGGGGAAAATGAGAGTTTAGAGAGGTTACCTTGTCTTCGTGGTCCTGGGTCTGGGTGTCCTGTGTCAAGTCTGTTTCCTTCTGGCTAAAAGGCCAGAAGCATTGGAGGCAGGAGAGTACTAAGTATCTCCAGGCCCCTCCATGACCTTCACTCTTGTCTTTCTTGAGATCTGAGCCTCGAGTAGTCCGAAGACAGCAAGAGAACATCTTCCTTTCTCTAGTGTCTCAGATAATTGAGCCTTCTCAACAGCCTCTAAGCAGTTGGCTGTCTGGTTACCAGGGTTCTACATTGTCTGAGGAAGTGATGTCACTTCCTGGGAGTCTAGTTACTGTCTCTCTTCACACAGGGCTTTCCCTAAATGCTCTTCGCCCCCTGGTACTTCCCATGTACACAAGTGGACTCAGATACATAGGTGTGTCCCATTCCACTGCTCCAAGGGATGTCTGTGTAGAGGCAGCTTTGCAGTCTGAGTCCCTACACTTGAATGATATCTCTGAGTCTGCACTTAAACTCAGTCCTGCTCACCCAGGTTCACCTAAACTCTAGCCATGTCGCCTGTCGCAGTCTCCAATCAGTGTTCTTGTGTGGCAGTTGTGTGTGTCATGACCAGTTCCCACCTCATGATCATTTTAGAGCTCAAGGCCAGACACACGTGCAGTCCTCTGTAACCTGCTGTCTCAGCCACATGCATCAGCTCACAAGATGGAAGCTGGCCTCCAACACTGTTTCAGAACTGATTCATGCTCTATTGTATCTGCTTCAAGTTCCTCTTGAATCTTTGTCCTGACTTTCTCCAGGGATGAACTGTGACCTGTATTCCATAAGAAACCTTTGCTTTCCCCAAGGTGCTTTGGTCATGGTGCTTGTCTCGGCCACAGAAGGAAAGTCCAATATCACCCTTTCTATGTCACCACCCATGTCATCTGTCTGCAGTACCTCCCCTCCCACAGCCCTGCTTTCCCAATGGTGGACTGCCTCACCACTGCCTTCATGTGGAGGAATCAGACACAACAGAAGACAATACAAGTAGAAAATCTACTTTACTGCACTGTAACAATTTTATGAAGAGAGTCTGACGGGTAGCTATCACTGGTTAAGAGCTGATTTCAAAAGAAATGAGTGACCCGGTAATAAATATTTGTAATCTCTGTACATCCCATAATAACCTTTTCCAGGGACTGAGTCTGAGGCAGATGTTCAGGGGTACAGCTTCACTCTCCATCCTAGCAGGCACTGTGCAGGCCTCCATGCTCACCTGGATACAGCCCTTCAGGTGTCTCAGGCAGACAGAGAGGCTCGCAGAACTGCCTGCTCTGAGTGAACCTGCATTCTAAGCCTCCTCTAAATCCAGGGCTGTGCTCTCACCTCAGCTGGGAGCCTGCTACCTCTAAACCATGAGTGAGTCAGTCCTGTCAGGTGTAGAAGGCCTTGTTGCCTTGTTGCTACCTCCCTCTGGCTTTTACAACCTCCACACCTCCTTTTCCACAGAGTTCCCTGGCCCCTCATAGAGTGATTTGATGAGGACACCCTATTTAGGATTGAGTTTTCCTAGGTCTCTCAATCTCTGTACATTGTTCATCAGTTTTCAAAGTTGTAATGTAAACATTCAATATCGTGCTATAAAACCAGAGTTTAATTCTCTATATTAAACAGAACATTTCTTTAAGCAATAGTCTGCTCAATGAAATGTTCAAACAGACCAACTAAATAACAATGATAATAAAATTAAAGAAAAACCCAGTAACACCTACAATCTATGTTTAAAAATTAAGAATTTTTATTTCCAGTACTCAGAAAACAGGGATAGGAATATCTTTGTGAATTTGATGCAGTCTGGTTGAAAGAGTTCCAAGACAGCCAGGGTTACATAGTGACAACAACAACAACATCAATGGTGGAGGCAGAAGCAGCAGCAGCAACCACAACAGTCCCTCAAACAACAAAGATTCTGTCTGGGTTTGATGGCTACACCTCTAATACCAACACTTGTGATGTAAATGAAGTTGGAAGAAACAGAAGTTTCAAAGCTAGAATCAGCCCTTATACAGAAAGAGTTTCAGGCCAGCTCAAGTTACATGAGAATCAGTTGCAAAAAAGTTACACTGTAATCCATGAGAATTTTTATGCCTTCTCAAGATAATATTTCCTGTCAGTTTGGCAACCTTTTACTACATTAAAAGCTAGGTCTTAAAGTTCAAATTCATGTAAGGAATTGTTTGAAGGGTCCTACATAATCAGTGCATGACTCTAATTAAAATTATTTTCTATGTTTCTGGTCTATACCTCTACCAGGGCAGATTGGTTTCACAATCCCTCTCTCATAACCCTGTCTGCCAGAAGGCCATCTAAAACAAGGGACACAGGTGAAACCCCCACACCAATACCCAAGCGAGCTGGGACCCTCTCAGAGCCCAGTGGGCATAAGGACCTATGCCCTCCGTGTGAGCCCCTTGCAGTCTATACCTCCACTGGGGCAGATTAGCTTGCCTCCCCCTCTTCCACACACCAAAGCCTGCTTGTTTCTCAGGAAGTCTGTCATAACCAGGGACACAGGAGGAATGCTCTAGCCAAGGGCACAGGAGTATTGCTTTAACCAGGGACACAGGACACCACTCCTAACCAGAGACAGCACTGCCTTCCTCCCAGGAGGCAAGCTCCAGTCAGAGAAACCCAGGCCAGTTAACTCCAGATATAACCAGATGGTTAGAGGCAAGCAGGAACATATAAGCAACAGAAGTCAGTGTGATTTGGCAGGATCAGAACACACTTCTTCCACCACAGCAAGCTCTGGATAATCTGACACATCTGAAAAGCAAAGTTCTGACCTAAAATCCCATCTCTTGAAAATGATGGAGGCTTTTAAGGAAAATATAAATAGCTCACTTAAAAATACAGGAAAACACAGGCAAGCAGGTAATAGCACTTAAAGAAGAAACAATTATATCCCTTAAATAAATACAGGAAATTCGTGTGTGGTGGTACACGCCTGTATTCCAAGCACTAGGGAGGCAGAGGCAGGTGGATTTCTGAGTTCAAGGTCACCCTAGTCTACAAAGTGAGTAACAGGACAGCCAGGGCTACACAGAGAAACACTGTCTCCAAAAACAAAAACAAAAACAAAAACAAAAACAAAACAGGAAAACACAGGCAAACAGGTAGAAGTCCTTAAAGAGAAAACAAACAAATCCCTTAAATATAGAAAAACACAAATACACAGGTTAGAGAATTGAACAAAGCACTCCAAGTCCTGAAAATGGAAATAGAAACAATAAGGTAATGAAACAGGAAGACAACCATGGAGATGGAAAACCTAGGAAAGAGATCAGGAGCTCCCCATCACCAGCAGAATACAAGAGACAGAAGAGCAAATCTCAGGCATAGAAAATACCTTGGAAGACATTGACACAACAGTCAAAGAAAGTACAAAGAGGAAAAAGCTCCTAACCTAAAACATCCAGGAAATCCAGGACACAATGTAAAGAACAAACCTAAGAATAATAAATATAGAAGAGAGTGAAGATGCCAAAACCAAAAGGACAGAAAACATCTTCAGCAAAATCATAGAAGAAAACTTCTCAAACCTAAAGAAAGAGATGGCCATAAACATACAAGAAGCCTACAGAATACCAAATAGAGACCACAGGTTCAGAGGTGAGGAGGACACAACAGCTGTCCCAACACCGGAAGTTATTGTGCTCAGCAGGACCCAGGCTCACAGGAATTCCATCAGAACAGTGGCACGGGTTCTTTCTAGTGTGTCTGTCCAGTGCACGGAGCAGACCTTGGGCAAAACTCATCAGCAAGCCCAACAACACCCAGAAGAAGTTCAACTCACAGGCACTTTCACATGTCCAGGATCCCAGGATCCCAGAAGCTTGGTTGCGCCAGGATCCCAGGGTTCCAGAAGCAGTTTGACTCCCAGGAGCTCAGACTCTCCCAGGATCTCAGGATCACAGAAGTACACAGACTTCTCACCAGCGACTATGAAAGCTTGAAGATCCTGGGCATATGTCTTACAGACCTAAGAGAACACAAATGCCAGCCCTGGCTACTATCCCCACCAAACCTCTCAATTACCATTGATGGAGAAACAAGATATTCCTTGACAAACCACATGATATGCCATGACAACCCAAATTACACAATTTTTTCCCTCAAATTTAGCCTACAAAGGATCATAGATGGGCAAATAGATGTCAAAGACAGCAAGAGACGCTTTCCTAGTGCTATTTCTACGATCTCAGACAACTGAACATGCTGTGCTTCCTCTAAGCAGTTGGCTGTCTGTTTACAAGGCTTCTGCATTGTTGGGGTATTGTTGGAGGAATTGAGGTCACTTCCTGGGGGTCTCTCAAAGCAGAATTTTCAGGAAGTGAGGACACTGACTTGCCAGACAAATGCAAGGCTTATGAAATTATCTTATATCATGATCCATACATAACAGAAGAAAACAAAAGTCAGGAGTACATGGACTTCAGGCTCAGGAGAGGGGAGGTCCAGAAGCAGGCAGAGGACTTTTGCCAGTGTCTCCTGAGGCGGAGCTTAGTCCCCAAAGCCTGAGATACCAGCTCTTGTCACTGCATCTCCAGTCAGCAGGCTACCTCCAGCTACTACACAGGTGCTATGATGGGGCATGACCTAGAACAAGCTTAGGGAATTTGGAAGGGTTTTTCTGGCAATGCAGCACACTAAGGTCCTTCCAGGGCCAAGCCCAGTTCTGTTCAAAATCTGCTTTATGCTGGGGTGTGAGTTTGGTTTGAACAAAGTCTGTGATCCCTGTTTACCTACCCCAGGGATCTGGTGCTCTAAGAGACCCTGGGTGTTCCTGTGAGTTCCTGTGACTGTTGGGATGTTGCATGTGTACAGCACACACTGTCAGATAATGGTCCTGACCACCAGTGTGATGATGTGTCAGCACAGTATTTGGTCCATCAGTGTTGTGATCATCAGAGCCAGAACTAGAGAGCATACAGAGTGGAACTGGTGGTGTGGCACATGTAGACTCTAGCCTGACCCAAAGTAAATTTCACCTGTACACCCTTTCATCAAAACATTCTTCAGGAAACTGGAATGAAAAGGTAATAGATCAAAAGTGTGTAGATATACGTGTGTGTGCAGATGACTTTGTAGGTTTTCAGGGTATGTGCATAGGTTTGCATTTGTCTGTTTATGCATGTATACTCAATAGCACCTGTGTGTGTGTGTGTATGTGTGTGTTAGTGTGTGTGTGTGTGTGTGTGTTTCATCACAACACTAATGGTACAGAAGTCTTCCATCACCCTCCACATTTTTATCCTGCTAGGTAGACACAAACGTTCCACTTAATAGGAAGAGGATTTCTTTTCTTTTCTTTTCTTTTTTTTCTTCTCTTTTCTTTTCTTTCTTTCTTTCTTTCTTTGTTTCTTTCTTTCTTTCTTTCTTTCTTTCTTTCTTTCTTTCTTTCTTTCTTTCTTTCTTTCTTTCTTTCTTTCTTTCTTTCTTCCATTCTTCTTTCTTCCTTCCTTCATTTCTTTCTTTCTTCCTTCCTTCCTTCCATCCTTCTTCCTTCCTTCCATCCTTCTTCCTTCCTTCCTTCCTTTCATTTAATGTGTGGATTATGTCTTGGGTATTCAAAGTTTCTAGGCTAATATCCACTTATCAGTGAGTGCATACTATGATTGATCTTTTGAGACTGGTTACCTCACTTAGTATGATGTTCTCCAGCTCCATCCATTTGTCTAAGAATTTCATGAATTCATTGTTTCTAATGGCTGAATAGTACTCCATTGTGTAAATATACCACATTTCTTGTATCCATTCCTCCGTTGAAGGACACCTAGGTTCTTTCCAGTTTCTGGCTACTACAAATAGGGCTGCTATGAACATAGTGGAGCATGTGTCCTTATTGCATGCTGAAGAATCCTCTGGATATATGCCCAGGAGTGGTATAACAGGGTCCTCAGGAAGTGACATGCCCAGTTTTCTGAGGAACTGCCAGACTGATTTCCAAAGTGGTTGCACCATCTTGCAATCCCACCAGCAGTGGAGGAGTGTTCCTCTTTCTCCACATCCTCGCCATCACCAGCTGTCTCCTGAGTTTTTGACCTTAGCCATTCTGACTGGTGTGAGGTAAAATCTCAGGGTTGTTTTGATTTGCATTTCCCTAATCATTAATTGTCTCCTCCCCCCACATCTAAGCTGGCTGGCAGCTCCCAACTCTTCTGATGGCTACCTCCAGCCTTTGTTCCTGTGAACAATAGGCTACCGACACCGCCCCCAAGGCGGTGTTTACCTGACTCGCCAGTCTGAAGGCAGGCGACCCGCTGAGACCTGGAGCCAGGAGAATTCACAGGACCGCCTTTGATGCGACCGACTTCTGGGAGGGGTGGTCGATCCCCCAAAATACTATATAACCCGCCTTAAAAATATTAAAACCAGTCATGACCGGAATTCCCGCCTTGACTCATGTCTCTTGTCGCCTCCTCTGTCCCTGTAACCTCAAAATTCTCTTAGCAGGTAACCCGGTTCACATGTAGCTGCTAGCAGACTACAATTAATGATGTTGAACACTTCTTAAGGTGTTTCTCAGCTCTCTGATGTTCTTCTAGTGAAAATTCTTTGTTTTGCTCCGTACCCCACTTTTTAATGGGGTTGTTTCTCTGGCTTCTACTTTCTTGAGTTCTTTGTATATATTAGATATTAGCCCTCTGTCAGATTTAGGGTTGGTGAAGATCCTTTCCCAATATCTTGGTTGACGTTTTGTTCTTTTGACAGTGTCCTTTGCCTTACAGAAACTTTGTATTTTATGAGGTCCCATTTGTCAATTCTTGATCTTAGAGCATAAGCGATTGGTGTTCTATTCAGGAACTTTTCCCCTGCTCCGATGTCCTTTAGGGTCTTCCCCAGTTTCTTTTCAATTAGTTTCAGGGTGTCAGGTTTTATGTGGAGGTCCTTGATCCATTTGGAGTTGAGCTTAGTACAAGGAGATAAGAATGGATCGATGCGCATTCTTCTGCATACTGACCTCCAATTGAACCAGCACCATTTGTTGAAAAGACTATCTTTTTTCCACTGGATGCTTTCAGCTCCTTTGTTGAAGACCAAGTGACCATAGTTGTGTTGGTTCATTTCTGGGTCTTCAATCCTATTCCATTGATCCGCTTGCCTGATATTGTACCAATACCATGCAGTTTTTATCCCTATTGCTCTGTAGTAGAGTTTAAATTCTGGGATACTGAATCCCCCTGAAGTTCTTTTACTGTTGAGAATAGTTTTAGCTATCCTGGGTTTTTTGTTATTCCAGATGAATTTGAGAATTGCTCTTTCTAACTCTATGAAGAACTGGGTTGGGTTTTTTATGGGGATAGCATTGAATCTGTAGAGGCTTTGGCAGGATAGCCATTTTAACTATAGTAATCCTGCCAATCCACAAGCATGGAAAATTTTTCCATTTTCTGAGATCTTCGATTTCCTTCTTCAGATCTGAAGTTCTTGTCATATAAGTATTTCACTTGTTTGGTTAGAGTCACACCAAGATACTTTATGCTGTTTGTAGCTATTTTGAAGGGGGTCATTTCCCTAATTTCTTTCTCAGTCTGCTTCTCCTTTGAATATATAAAGGCTACTTATTTGCTTACATTGATTTTGTAGCCAGCCACTTTGCTAAAGTTGTTTATCAGCTGTAGGAGTTCTCTAGTAGAGTTTTTAGGGTCACTTAAGTATACGATCATATCATCTGTAAATAGTGATAGTTTGACTTCTTCCTTTCCAATGTGTATCCCTTTGACTTATGTTGTCTAATTGCTCTAGCTAGGACTTCAAGAACTATATTGAAAAGATATGGAGAGAGGGGGCAGCCTTGTCTAGTCCCTGATTTTAGTGGGATTGCTTCAAGTTTCTCTCCATTTAGTTTGATGTTGGCTATCGGTTTGCTGTATATTGCTTTTACTATGTTTAGATATGGGCCTTGAATTCCTGTCCTTTCCAAGACTTTTAGCATGAAATGATGCTGATTTTTGTCAAATGCTTTTTCAGCATCTAATGAAATGATTATGTGGTTTTTTTCTTTGAGTTTGTTTATGTAGTGGATAGCATTTATGGATTTCCTTATATTGAACCATCCCTGCATCCCTGGGATGAAGCCTACTTGATCATGGTGGATGATCATTTTTATGTGTTCTTGGATTCAGTGGGCAAGAATTTTATTTAGTATTTTTGCATCGATATTCATAAGGAAATTGGCCTGAAATTCTCTTTCTTAGTTGGATCTTTGTGTGGTTTTGGTATCAGCGTAATAGTGGCTTCAAAGAAGGAGCTGGGTAGTATTCCTTCTGTTTCTATTTGGTGGAAAAGTTTGAAGAGTACTGGTGTTAAGTCTTCTTTCAAGGTCTGCACTGAAACCATCTGGTCCTGTGCTTTTTTTGGTTGGAAGCCGATCTATGACCCCTTCTATTTCTTTAGGGGTTATAGGTCTGTTTAGATGGTCTATTTGATCCTGGTTTAATTTTGGTAATTCGTATCTGTCTAAGACAATGTCCATTTCCTCCAGATTCTCCAGTTGTGTTGAGTACAGGTTTTTGTAGTAGGATCTGATGATTTTTTGAATTTCCTCGGTTTCTGTTGTAATATCTCCGTTTTCATTTCTTTTTTTTTTAATTTTTTTTTAATTTTTTTTATTATTCGATATAATTTATTTACATTTCAAATGATTTCCCCTTTTCTAGCCCCCCCACTCCCCGAAAGTCCCGAAAGCCCCCTTCTCTTCCCCTGTCCTCCCACCCACCCCTTCCCACTTCCCCGTTCTGGTTTTGCTGAATACTGTTTCACTGAGTCTTTCCAGAACCAGGGGCCACTCCTCCTTTCTTCTTGTACCTCATTTGATGTGTGGATTATGTTTTGGGTATTCCAGTTTTCTAGGTTAATATCCACTTATTAGTGAGTGCATACCATGATTCACCTTTTGAGTCTGGGTTACCTCACTTAGTATGATATTCTCTAGCTCCATCCATTTGCCCAAGAATTTCATGAATTCATTGTTTCTAATGGCTGAGTAGTACTCCATTGTGTAGATATACCACATTTTTTGCATCCACTCTTCTGTTGAGGGATACCTGGGTTCTTTCCAGCATCTGGCAATTACAAATAGGGCTGCTATGAACATAGTAGAACATGTATCCTTATTACATGGTGGGGAGTCTTCTGGGTATATGCCCAGGAGTGGTATAGCAGGATCTTCTGGAAGTAAGGTGCCCAGTTTTCGGAGGAACCGCCAGACTGATTTCCAGAGTGGTTGTACCAATTTGCAACCCCACCAGCAGTGGAGGAGTGTTCCTCTTTCTCCACACCCTCTCCAACACCTGCTGTCTCCTGAATTTTTAATCTTAGCCATTCTGACTGGTGTAAGATGAAATCTTAGGGTTGTTTTGATTTGCATTTCCCTAATGACTAATGAAGTTGAGCATTTTTTAAGATGCTTCTCCGCCATCCGAAGTTCTTCAGGTGAGAATTCTTTGTTTAACTCTGTACCCCATTTTTTAATAGGGTTATTTGGTTTTCTGGTGTCTAACTTCTTGAGTTCTTTATATATATTGGATATTAGCCCTCTATCTGATGTAGGATTGGTGAAGATCTTTTCCCAATTTGTTGGTTGCCGATTTGTCCTCTTGATGGTGTCCTTTGCCTTACAGAAACTTTGTAATTTTATGAGGTCCCATTTGTCAATTCTTGCTCTTAAAGCATATGCTATTGGTGTTCTGTTCAGAAACTTTCTCCCTGTACCGATGTCCTCAAGGGTCTTCCCCAGTTTCTTTTCTATTAGCTTCAGAGTGTCTGGCTTTATGTGGAGGTCCTTGATCCATTTGGATTTGAGCTTAGTACAAGGAGACAAGGATGGATCAATTCGCATTCTTCTGCATGCTGACCTCCAGTTGAACCAGCACCATTTGTTGAAAAGGCTATCTTTTTTCCATTGGATGTTTTCAGCCTCTTTGTCGAGGATCAAGTGGCCATAGGTGTGTGGGTTCATTTCTGGATCATCAATCCTGTTCCACTGATCCTCCTGCCTGTCACTGTACCAATACCATGCAGTTTTTAACACTATTGCTCTGTAGTATTGCTTGAGGTCAGGGATACTGATTCCCCCAGATTTCCTTTTGTTGCTGAGAATAGTTTTAGCTATCCTGGGTTTTTTGTTGTTCCAGATGAATTTGATAATTGCTCTTTCTAACTCTGTGAAGAATTGAGTTGGGATTTTGATGGGTATTGCATTGAATCTGTATAGTGCTTTTGGCAAAATGGCCATTTTAACTATATTGATTCTACCAATCCATGAGCATGGGAGGTTTTCCCATTTTTTGAGGTCTTCTTCCATTTCCTTCTTCAGAGTCTTGAAGTTCTTGTCATACAGATCTTTCACATGTTTGGTACGAGTCACCCCAAGATACTTTATACTGTTTGTGGCTATTGTGAAGGGGGTCATTTCCCTAATTTCTTTCTCAGCTTGCTTATCCTTCGAGTATAGGAAGGCCACTGATTTGCTTGAGTTGATTTTATAACCTGCCACTTTGCTGAAGTTGTTTATCAGCTGTAGGAGCTCTCTAGTGGAGTTCTTTGGGTCACTTAGGTAGACGATCATGTCGTCTGCAAATAATGATAGTTTGACTTCTTCCTTTCCAATTTGTATCCCTTTGACCTCCTTATGTTGTGGAATTGCCCGAGCTAGTACCTCAAGTACAATATTGAAAAGATAAGGAGAAAGGGGGCAGCCTTGTCTGGTCCCTGATTTCAGTGGGATTGCTTCAAGTTTCTCTCCATTTAGTTTGATGCTGGCTACCGGTTTGCTGTATATTGCTTTTACTATGTTTAGGTATGGGCCTTGAATTCCTGTTCTCTCCAAGACTTTAAGCATGAAGGGATGCTGAATTTTGTCAAATGCTTTTTCAGCATCCAATGAAATGACCATGTGGTTTTGTTCTTTGAGTTTGTTTATGTAGTGGATTGTATTGATGGATTTCCGTATATTGAACCAACCCTGCATTCCCGGGATAAAGCCTACTTGATCATGGTGGATGATCGTTTTGATGTGTTCTTGGATTCGGTTGGCAAGAATTTTATTGAGTATTTTTGCATCGATGTTCATAAGGGAAATTGGTCTGAAGTTCTCTTTCTTTGTTGGATCTTTGTGTGGTTTTGGTATCAGCGTAATTGTGGCTTCGTAGAAGGATTTGGGTAGTGTTCCTTCTGTTTCTATTTTGTGGAATAGTTTGAAGAGTATTGGTGTTAACTCTTCTTTGAAGGTCTGATAGAATTCTGCACTGAAGCCATCTGGTCCTGTGCTTTTTTTGGTTGGAAGACTTTCTATGACTCCTTCTATTTCTTTAGGCATTATGGGACTGTTTAGATGGTCTAGTTGGTCCTGATTTAATTTTGGTATTTGGTATCTGTCAAGGAAATTGTCCATTTCCTCCAGATTCTCCAGTTGTGTTGAGTATAGGCTCTTGTAGTAGGATCTGATGATTTTTTGGATTTCCTCAGTTTCCGTTGTTATATCTCCCTTTTCATTTCTAAGTTTGTTAATTTGGATACTTTCTCTGTGCCCTTTGGTCATTCTGGCTAAGGGTTTATCTATCTTGTTGATTTTCTCAAAGAACCAGCTCCTGGTATTGTTGATTTTTTGTATGGTTCTCTTTGTTTCTACTTGATTGATTTCGGCCCTGAGTTTGATGATTTCCTGCCTTCTACTCCTCCTGGGCGAAATAGCTTCTTTTTGTTCTAGGGCTTTCAGGTGTGTCATTAAGCTGGTAATGTATGCTCTCTCCATTTTCTTTTTGGAGGCACTCAGGGCTATGAGTTTTCCTCTTAGCACTGCTTTCATTGTGTCCCATAGATTTGGGTATGTTGTGTTTTCATTTTCATTGTGTTCTAAAAAGTCTTTAATTTCTTTCTTTATTTCTTCCTTGACCAAGGTATCATTGAGTAGAGTATTGTTCAGTTTCCACGTGTATGTGGGCTTTCTGTTGTTTCTGTTGCTATTGAAGACCACTTTTACTCCATAGTGATCAGATAGGAGGCATGGGATTAGTTCGATCTTCTTATATTTGTTGAGGTCTGTCTTGTGACCAATTATATGGTCGATTTTGGAGAAGGTACCATGAGGTGCTGAGAAAAAGGTATATTCTTTTGTTTTAGGATAGAATGTTCTATATATATCTGTTAAATCTAATTGGTCCAAAGCTTCAATTAGTTTCATTATGTCCCTGTTTAGTTTCTGTTTTCCTGATCGGTCCATTGAGGAAAGTGCAGTGTTGAAGTCACCCACAATTATTGTGTTAGGTGCAATGTGTGCTTTTAGTTTTAATAAAGTTTCTTTTACGAAAGAGGGTGCCCTTGCATTTGGGCCATAGATGTTCAGGATTGACAGTTCTTCTTTTTGTATTTTTCCTTTGACCAGCAAGAAGTGTCCCTCAGGGTCTCTTTTGATGACTTTGGGTTGAAAGTCAATTTTATCTGATATTAAAATGGCTACTCCAGCTTGTTTCCTGAGACCATTTGCTTGTAAAATTGTCTTCCAGCCTTTTACTCTAAGGTAGTGTTTGTCTTTGACCCTGAGGTGTGTTTCCTGTAAGCAGCAAAATGTAGGGTCCTGTTTACGTATCCATTCAGTTAGTCTGTGTCTTTTTATTGGGGCATTAAGTCCATTGATGTTAAGAGATATTAAGGAATAGTGATTGTTACTTCCTATCATTTTTGACGTTATTTTTTAAATTTGAATGCTTAGCTTCTTTTGGGTTTGATGAAAGGTTACTATCTTGCTTTTTCCAGGGTGAAGTTTCCCTCCTTGTATTGGTGTTGTCCTCCTATTATCCTTTTTAGGGCCGGGTTTGTGGATAGATATTGGGTAAACTTGGTTTTGTCATGAAATATCTTAGTTTTTCCTTCTATGGTGATTGAGAGTTTTGCTGGATATAGTAGTTTTGGTTGGCATTTGTGTTCTCTTAGAGTCTGCATGAGATCTGCCCAGGACCTTCTAGCCTTCATAGTCTCAGGTGAAAAGTCTGCTGTGATTCTGATAGGTCTTCCTTTATATGTTACTTGGCCTTTTTCTCTTACTGCCTTTAGTATTCTTTCTTTGTTTAGAACATTTGGTGTTTTGATTATTATGTGACGGGAAGTATTTCTGTTCTGGTCCAGTCTGTTTGGAGTTCTGTAGGCTTCTTGTATATTCATGGGCATCTCTCTCTTTAGGTTAGGGAAGTTTTCTTCCATAATTTTATTGAAGATGTTTGCTGGCCCTTTAAGTTGTAAATCTTCACTCTCATCTATGCCTATAATCCTTAGGTTTGGTCTTCTCATTGTGTCCTGGATTTCCTGGATATTTTGGGTTACAAGCTTTTTGCATTTTGCATTTTCTTTAGCTGTTGAGTCCATGGTTTCTATGGAATCTTCAGCATCTGAGATTCTTTCTTCTATCTCTTGTATTCTGTTGTTGATATTTGCATCTCTGTCCCCTGATTTCTTCCCAAGGCTTTCTATCTCCAAAGTTGTCTCCCTTTGAGTTTTCTTAGTTGTTTCTACTTCTGATTTTAGATACTGGATGGTTTTGTTTAGCTCCTTCACTTGCATGTTTGTGTTTTCCTGTAATTCTTTAAGAGATTTTTGTGTTTCATCTTTCATGACCTCAGCCTGTTGACCAAAGTTCTCCTGTATTTCTTTAAGAGATTTTTGTGTTTCATCTTTCATGACCTCAGCCTGTTGACCAAAGTTCTCCTGTATTTCTTTAAGTGTTTTTTGCATTTCCTCCTTGTTGGCTTTTGTATTCTCCTGGATTTCTTTCAATGATTTTTGTGTTTCCCTTGCAAGGGCTTCTAACTTTTGATCCACTTTCTCCTGAATTTCTTTATGTATGTCCTTCATATGTTCCTGTACCAGCATCATGACCAGTGATTTTAAATCCAAATCTTGTTTTACTGGTGTGATGGGGTATCCAGGACATGTTGGTAGAGGAGAATTGGGTTCAGATGTTGCCATATTGCCTTGATTTCTGTTAGTGACGTTCCTGCGTTTGCCTTTTGCCATCTAGTTCTCACTAGTGTTAGTTTATCTTGTCAGTGCTGGACTCACCAGTGCAAGCTGCCCCTTCCCAGTTGGCCTCTGGTGCACAGCTTACCTCCTGCACTGCTTGTAGACAGTGTGCTTCTGCCCAGGCTGTTCCGATCCCAAAGCAGGCACCCGAAGGCTCCCGCTGGGGCCCTCTGGATTCACTGGAGCACACTGACTTCTCCCAGCTGGCCGTCCGGAAACCCAGCTAGCCACTTGCAGGACTTGGAGATGTAATGCTGCCGCCCAGACTGATCTGGATCTGGAAGCGGAGAGAGTAGAGCTAAGGGCTTCTGCCTGAGGCCTTGCCCCAGATTGTGTCTGTGGACCAGATGGGGCCTGTGTGCACCCCCAGGGAGTGCCGACGGTGTATGCTACTGTGACCTCCCCTGTGTTCTGCTCACTCCGCTGGGCAGCCGATCCGCCAACCGGGCTATCGCACACAAGGTTAGCCTGGCCGCCCAGTCCCTGAGTCCAGGAAAAAGCCTGGGAGGCCAAGGTCCGAGCAAAGTTCTCCTAGGGCTATGACTGTTAATTGGGTCTGCCAGGTGACTAGGATGGCGGGCATGCGCGCCCGCGCTCCCTGAAAGCGCCGGGAGAGTCTGCTTTGCTAACAATCACCTGGGCGGGTTGACTCACAGATGGCCCACCAAGCCGCCCAGTTCTTGGGGTCAGTCCTGTGCCTTTTGGGGCCTGGACCCTCGCTTTGTTAGCCTTAGGCTATGCCTGTTACAGGTCTGCCCGTCTGAGCTCTCTATCGTCCTGCAGGCAAAATGGCGGCGGCGCGCTCGCAGGCCTGGGCAAAAAACCTCTTGGCTGGGTTGGCACCTCGATGGCCCCCCCGACCCGCCCAGGGCCTGGGTGCAGGCCAACGCCCGTCGGGCTCAGACCACCGCGGTGTTGGCCTCGGATTATGTTTGTGTACCTCAGTCTGTCCGATCCCCAAGATGGATGCACCTCTCCTGGCTGGTGGGAGGCCGAGTTCTGAAGTGGCCTCCGTGCAGGAAAGGCACCGCACAACTGCAGCTGCTTGCTGCCCGGCTGGTCAGCGAAGGTCAGTGGTCGTGGGCGCAGGGCCTAACTGGTCCCTGTGACGCCTTGGTTCCACTGCTGATGGCCCTTCAGCTGAAGCAGCCACTGCTGCTGCTGCCGCCACCGCCGAATCCACCTCCGTTTTCATTTCTAATTTTGTTAATTTGGATACTTTCTCTGTGCCCGTTGGTTAGTCTGGCTAAGGGTTTATCTATCTTGTTGATTTTTTCAAAGAACCAGCTTTTGGTCTTGTTGATTCTTTGTATGGTTCTCTTAGTTTCTACTTGATTGATTTCAGCCCTGAGTTTGATGATTTCCTGTCTTCTTCTCCTCCTGGGTGAATTGGCTTCTTCTTGTTCCAGGGCTTTCAGTTGTTCTATTAATCTTCTAGTGTATGCTCTCTCGAATTTCTTTTTGGAGGCACTCAAAGCTATGAGTTTTCCTCTTAGCACTGCTTTCATTGTGTCCCATAGATTTGTGTATGTTGTACCTTCATTTTCATTAAATTCTAAGAAATCTTTGATTTCTTTCTTTATTTCTTCCTTGACCAAGGTATCATTGAGTAGAGTATTGTTTAGTTTCCATGTGTATGCGGGCTTTCTGTTGTTTTTACTGTTACTAAAGACCACTTTTACTCCATAGTGATCTGATAGGAGGCATGGGATTATTTCAATCTTCTTATATTTGTTGAGGTCTGTCTTGTGACCAACTATATGATCTATTTTGGAGAAGGTACCATGAGGTGCTGAGAAAAAGGTATATTCTTTTGCTTTGGGATGAAAAGTTCTATATATATCTGTTAACTCCAATTGGTTCAAAGCTTCAATTAGTTTCATTGTCTCCGTTTAGTTTCTGTTTTCCTGATTGGTCCATTGGTGAGAGTGGAGTGTTGAAGTCACCCACAATTATTGTGTTAGGTGCAATGTGTACTTTGAGGTTTAGTAAAGTTTCTTTTATGAATGAGGGCGCCCTTGTATTTGGGGCATAGATGTTCAGGATTGAGAGTTCTTCTTGTTGGATTTTTCCTTTGACCAGCAAGTAGTGACCTTCCATGTCTCTTTTGATGACATTAGGTTGAAAGTCAATTTTATCTGAAATTAGAATGACAACTCCGGCTTGTTTCCTGGGACCATTTGCTTGTAGAATTGTCTTCCAGCCTTTTACTCTAAGGTAGTTTTTGTCTTTGACACTGAGGTGTGTTTTCTCTATGCAGCAAAATGTAGGGTCCTATTTACGTAACCAGTCTGTTAGTCTATATCTTTTTATTGGGGAATTGAGTCCATTGATGTTAAGAGATATCAAGGAGTAGTGGTTATTGCTTCCTATTATTTTTGATTTTAATTTTATACATGTGTGGTTATCTTCTTTGGGTTTGATGAAAGAAGCTTAATATCCTGCTCTTTCCAGCGTATAGTTTCCCTCGTTGTAATGGTGTTTTCCCCCTATTATCCTTTGTAGGGCTGGGTTTGTAGAAAGATATTGTGTAAATTTGGTTTTGTCATGGAATATCTTGGTTTCTCCATCTATACTAACTGAGAGTTTCGCTGGGTAAAGTAGTCTCGGCTGGCATTTGTGTTCTCTTAGAGTCTGCATGAGCTCTGCCCAGGATCTTCTAGCTTTCATGGTCTCTGGTGAGAAATCTGGTGTAATTCTGATAAGTCTTTCTTTATATGTTACTTGCCGTTTTTCTCTTACTGCCCTAAGTATTCTTTTTTGTTTAGTACATTTGGGGTTTTGATTATTATGTGACGGGAGGTATTTCTATTCTGGTCCAGTCTGTTTGGAGTTCTGTAGGCTCCTTGTATATTCATGGGCATCTCTCTCTTTAAGTTGGGAAAATTTTCTTCCATAATTTTGTTGAAGATATTTGCTGGCCCTTTAAGTTGTAAATCTTCACTCTCATCAATGCCTATAATCCTTAGATTTGGCTTTCTCATTGTGTCCTGGATTTCCTGGATATTTTGGGTTGCAAGCTTTTTTGCATTTTGCATTTTCTTTAACTGTTGAGTCCATGGTTTCTATGGTATCTTCGGCATCTGAGATTCTTTCTTCTATCTCTTGTATTCTGTTGTTGATATTTGCGTCTATGGTCCCTGATTTCTTCCCAAGGTTTTCTATCTCCAAAGTTGTCTTCCTTTGTGCTTTCTTAGTTGTTTCTACTTCTGTTTTTAGATCCTGGAAGTTTTTGCTCAGTTCTTTCATTTGCTTGTTTGTGTTTTCCTGTAATTCTTTAAGAGATTTTTGTGTTTCCTCTTTCATGCCTTCTGCCTGTTGATCAACGTTCTCCTGTATTTCTTTAAGTGATTTTTGCGTTTCCTCCTTACTGGCTTTTGTATTCTCCTGAATTTCTTTCAATGATTTTTGTGTTTTGCTTGTAAGGGCTTCTAATTTTTGATCCATTTGCTCCTGAATTTCTTTAAGTATGTCCTTTATGTACCAGCATCATGACCAGTGATTTTAAATCCAAGTCTTGTTTTTCTGGTGTGTTGGCATATCCAGGACTTGCTAATGTTGGAGAACTTGGTTCAGATGCTGCCATAATGCCTTGGTTTCTGTTAGTAACGTTCCTATGTTTGCCTTTAGCCATCTAGTTCTCCCAGGTATTAGATGGTCTTATTGTCACTGGCTGGTGCTTCAACCTACTGTGGATCTTTAAGGTTATCTCTGCAACACTGGATGACTGGGTTTCTTCTGGCACAGATTACTGATGTGCTGCCTTCCTCTTTTGTGCCTTTGGAGCCCTTCTCAGTCTTGCGTCAAGCAATGTTATACTTAGCTTGTCAAGGTCAACCAGGTGTTCTCTGTCTGCTCTATTATGGAGTGAAGATGTTGTGGTGGGGGTCACTCCCTCTGTTGATTCTCACATAGGACACAGGTCCTGCGATGGACTGGCTTGCAGACAAAACACCTATGTGCTCAGTTCCTGAGTGCAGGCAGACCCCTAGTGATCCTTTTCTGTCCTGGCAGGCAGCAAGTATGGTCGCGGGGCTTCTCTCCTTGCGCAGCTCCCTGGGCAGGACATGGGCCCCGAGCCAGGTGGGCTGGCAGAAAAAACCTGCCTATGTGCTCAGTTCTTGAGTGCAGGCAGACTCCTGGCGGTTTGCACCACCAGAAATCTAAAGCTCAGGGTGATACAGTACCTAGTGATCCTTTTCTGTCATGGCAGGCAAGAAATATGGCCGCGGGGCTTCTCTCTTTCCACAGTGCCCTGGGCAGGACATTGGCCGAGACAGCATTTTTAACAAATGGTGCTGGATCAACAGGATGTCTGCATGTCGAAATATGCAAATCCACCCATTCTTATCTTCTTGTACAAAGCTCAAGTCCAAGTGGATCAAGGATCTACTCATAAAACCAGACACACTGAAGCTTTTAGATGTGAAAGTGGGGATGGATCTTGAACACATTGACACAGGGGAAAAGTTCCTGAACAGAACATAAATGGCTTATGCTCTAAGAACAAGAAATGACAAACCGGACCTAATAAAACTGCAAAGCTTCTGTAAGGCGCAGGACATGAACAATAGGACAAAACGACAATGAACAATTTGGGAAAAGATCTTTACTAACCCTACACCCAATAGAGGGCTAATATCCAATGTATACAAAAAACTCAAGAAGTTTGTCTCTAGGGAGTCAGATAACTCTATTAAAAAATGGTGTACAGAGCTCAACAGGGAATTCTCAACTGAGGAAACTGAAATTGCTCTAAAGCATCTAAAGAAATGTTCATCATCCTTAGTTATCAGGGAAATACAAATCAAAACAACACTGAGATTCCACCTCACAACGGTCAGAATTGCCTAGATGAAAAACTCAGGGGACAGCAGATGCTAGAAAGGATGTGGGGAAAACTGACCACTTCTCCATCGCTGGTGGGATTGCAAGCTGGTAAAACCACTCTGGAAATCTGTTTGGTGATTCCTCAGAAAAGTAGACAGAGTACTACCTGAGGACCAGCTGAGGAGTGATATACCACTCCTGGGCATATACCCAGAAGATGTTCCTACATGTAATAAGGACACATGTTCATAGCTGACTTATTTATAATAGCCAGAAGCTGGAAAGATCCCAGATGTCCTTCAACAGAGGAATGGATACAGAAACTGTTGTATATATAATCTCAAAGGCATGCACATGGTATGCACTCACTAATAATCTGATGTTAGCCCAAAAGCTCAAAATAAAGATGTTACAATTCATCCAGCACAGGAAGCTCAAGAGGGAGTACTTAAGTGAGGGTGCTTTGGCTCCTCTGAGAAAGGAACTAAAATACTCACAGGAGCTATGAGGGAGAAAATACGTGGAGTAGAGACTGAAATAAAGACCACCCAAGACTGCCCTACCTGGGGATTCATCCTACAAACAGTCACCAAACCCAACACTACTATGGTGGACAAGAAGTGTATATATACCAAAAGGAGCATGCCATGGTTGTCTCTGGAGGGGCCCTGCGAGAGCCTTCCAAAAACAGAGGCAGATTCAAGCAGCCAACCACTGGACTCGGTGTGGGGTCCCCAACGGAGGAGCTGGAGGGTGGTCTGGAGGAGCTGAAGGGGTTTACAGCCCCATGGGAAGAACAATGATGTTGGCCACCTAGACACCCCAGGATTCCCAGGGATTAAACCATCAACCAAGGGGTACACATGGTTCCAGCCAAAAATGTGGCAGAGGAATGCCTTGTTGGGCATCAGTAGGAGGAGTGGACCTTGGTCAGGTAAAGGCTCAATCGATGCCCCAACAGAGGTAACTTGAGAGGGGGGAGGTGGGAATGGGTCTGGTGGAGGGGCATATATGTGGAGGCAGGGGGAGGGAGGAGGGGTTGGGTGTGGTTAGGGCGGGAAATCAGGAAAGGCTTTACCACTGGCAATGTAAATGAAGACGATACTCAATAAATAAATAAATAAATAAATAGAAAGAAGGTCAATTGTAATACAAAGTTTTTGTTGCTGGAGATGAGGACTTTGCTTATTTGGATGTAAGTGGACCCAGACACCATTCCCTATCTAAAAGAAAAGCCAGAATCAAGAAGACCAGTTGGTGCATCATGAACAATGAAAAACAGCAACCTACATTTATTGATGACATCAAAAAAAATTTATGTTCCCTTTGAAAACTTCATCCCGCAGGGCGTGGTGGCACATGCCTGTAATCCCAACACTTAGGAGGCAGAGGCATGGGATTTTCTGAGTTCGAGGTCAGCCTAGTATACAGCGTGAGTTCCAGGGCACTCAGGACTACTCAGAGAAAGCCTATCATGAAAAACCAAAAAAAAAAAAAAAAAAAAAAAAAGGAAAGAAAAAAGGAAAGAAAAAAAGAAAACCTCTTCCTATCAAGTGGAATGTCAGCCTCAACCAAGAATAGAAATGTGGAGGGTGATGGAAGCCTTCTGTACCATTAGTGTTGTGATGACACACACAGACACACACACACCATACACATACACACACACACACACATACACACACATACACACACACACACACACACAGGTACTCTTGAGTATACATGCATAAAAAGACAAATGCAAACATAGGCACATACCCTGAAAACCTAGAGTCACCTGCACACAGGTATAATATCCACACACTTTTGATCTGTTAACTTTTACAGGTGAAATTTTGGCACAGGCTACAGTTTCTCCACATGGCATCACACCACCACCAGTTTCAACCTATATGTTCTCTAGTTCTGGCTGATGACTGCATCGCTGATGGACCCAATAGTGTGCTAACACATTGTCACACAGGTGGTCAGGACCATTATCTGACAGTGTGTGCTGTACACATGCAACATCCCAACAATCACATGAACTCACAGGCACACCCAGTAACTCTTAGAGCACCAGATCTCTGTGGCAGGTGGACAGGGATCGCAGACTTTCTTCAATGCAAGCTCACACCCCAGCATAAAGCAGATTTTGAACAATGCTGGTCTTGGCCTAGGCAGGACCTCAGGATGCTTCAGTCCCAGAAAAACCTTTCCACATTCCCTAAGCTTGCTCTAGCTCATGCCCCATCATAGCACATGTGCAGTAGCTGGAGGTAGCCTCCTGACTGGAGATGCAGTGACAAGAGCTGTTATCTCAGGCTTTGGGGAGACTAAGCTCAGCCTCAGGAGACACTGGCAAAAGCCCTCTGCCTGCTTCTAGGCCTTCCCTCTCCTGAGTCTGAAGTCCATGTTCTCCTGACTTTTGTTTTCTTCTATTAAGTTTGGATTGTGATATAAGATAATTTCATGAGCTCTGCATTCTACTGTCAAGTCAGTGTCCTCAATTCCTGAATATGCTGCTTTGAGAAACCTGGTACCAGCAAGGGAGACTCAGAGTGAGCGTTCCAGGTCACACTCCTCCTCCTTGCTTCCTGTGACCCCACTCCCCTCCATTCTCAATCATTATTCTATGAAGCATGGAA
The DNA here is from genome assembly GCF_947179515.1 of Apodemus sylvaticus. Lineage (NCBI taxonomy): Eukaryota > Metazoa > Chordata > Mammalia > Rodentia > Muridae > Apodemus > Apodemus sylvaticus. Next base: position 58,460,473 of record NC_067485.1, on the reverse strand, counting down.
GCTTAAAAACCCACATCTCTGGCTCTCTGTACACCTGAGACCTGAATTCTCATCCCCTTCCATGCCCAACCCACTCTGATGTCATGCTAGGTGACACAGGCCACCTCTGCTCCTAGGATCCACAACTTCTAAAATGCAGGAACTTACCTCCCATGTGGCAACTGTGGAATCAGCTCTGAGCATGTATGTAAGAAGCTTCCCATGCACAGCTTGCAGGCCCTGGACTGGTAAAAAGAATCCACAGAGGCCACACGGTGGACAATGACAGCACCATGAAGAACTAGCCATGGACAGAGAGGGCCAACCTGGTATGGCTGCCTATCACTCTGAATGTCTGACTGACCCTGGAAGGACCATCTGCCAATCAGAAAAGGGCTGGTTGCTGGTTTCTAATTATGCTCCAGGCTGAACAAGCCTCAGTGTCTGTCAGGTTTGAGCCTTGGTGACTGTCTGGGAACCTTAATGGCAGGCTGTAATAGGTGACACAGAATAGATTCAGTAAAATGGATGCTGCTTCTGTTCAGTATGTGAGACAGAGAAAGGAGGCAGTCAGCAGGACTGCCAGGATTCCAGGATGAGGGCAGGAGCAGGAGGCCACAGTAAGACTGTCCTGCTGTCCTGAACTCTCCACCTCAGACACCTCTATGGGAGAGAAACAAACTTCATCTCTGAAGCACATGTCCATCTTCTGGTAGCAGGATACATCTGTGCCCTGTTTGGAATCCACTGTAGAATGTGGCCTCCACATCCTGCTCTAGTCCTGGTGGTCTGGACCTGATCTATACTGTGTCGAGTTTCTCTACCCTTCAGCCTTAGTTTAGTGGGCCCTAGCATAAAGTTTTAAGAAACAATTCATACTAAACTGGCTATGGACTGACATCTGCAGTCTTGGTCTGTTCCTGACCCAACTCATAAGCCTGAGGCCCAGACTGTGTGTTTCTCCTCATCAATGCCTCTCCCACAAATGTAGGCTCTCCTTCTCCAGAGCTCTGAGATTGGTCACTTGGCAGTTTGGTTACCTTTCCCCCGGAGTTCCGTCCTTATCCAATCTTCCTGTTCCAAAGCCTTGCTGAATTCCACTCCAGCCATGTTCTCTCCCTCTGGCCCACCTGAGCCCTTGCAAATGAAAAACCCCTGAGTATCTTAGTTTAAAATCAACAGATGACACAACCTCTGGGTGAGACATCTATTGTCTTAAAATCATCAACTATGCTGTGTTGGAAATCTCTGCCTCTGGGTCTAACAGTTCCTAGTCTCCATCCTGCCTTCTCTTGCTCCCCTTCTTGCTGTAAAAAAGAACATTCCCTCCTCCTGAGCTTCCTCTTCCTCTCTAGGACCCGGAAGGTCCGCCCACCTCCTCCTTTTTGCCTAGCTATTGGCTACTTTTCATTTTTTTAAGATTTATTTTATGTATTTGAGTACACTGTAGTGCTACAGATGGTTGTGAGCCTTCATGTGTTTGCTGGGATTTGAACTCAGGATCTCTGCTCACTCTGGTTAACACTCCTCTCTCAAACCCAAGGACATATTTATTAGTATAATAAAGTACCATGTAGCTGTCTTTAAATATAACAGTGGGCATCAGATCTTATTAGGGATGGTTGTGAGACACCATGTGGTTGCTGGGATTTGAACTCGGGACCTTCAGAAAGAGTAGTGAGTGATCTCAACTAACTGCTGAGGCATCTCTCCAGACCAGTGATTGCCTTCTTGTCATTGTTATTATCCAATCATTTAATTAGGATACAATTCTGCGACATTAGGTTACTGCTCTTCCACTTGCAATAGATACTTGAGTAAATCTGTGAAATGGACACAGACCACATAGGAATCCTCATGAGCTCTGTGCGTGTTTCACCCCAGTACAATTAATGTGTGCCTAAAACACAGGAAGCCTGTGTTTGCTGCCTGAGGGGCACTTCCTCCTGCCAGCCTTCTGGGTAAACACCCAACATACACCAAGCTGCAAACACTGTGGCTGCTCCATCTTCCCAACGCTCTGTCCTCCTTTGCTGTCTTCTACCCTACTCCTTGTTCTGTATGCTTCGTGTTCAGTGTCGCTGTAGAGGGAACGCCCACACTGATGTGCACAACACTATCCCATTGGTCTGGACAGAATCACAGAAGGAAGCCAGGCAAGGAGCTGATTCTCTTCTGCTTCCTGACTTAGTCTGGTGTGAACTGCTCAACTGCTTCTCACCCTTCTCTCCCTCCCTGCTCTCCCCCCACCACCACCCTCCTGAAACTAAACCAGAAACCCATCATGGACACCTGGTCAGTTGGACCTCAAAGCACATCTCCTTGGCCATTAGGACCCCAGCAAAAGGTGAGCAGCCTCAACTTGCTCTCTTCCAGCTCCACTTTCAGTCATTTACTCAGCCTCTGCCAAACAAGTTCCTTGTACCTCCTTCCTTTCCGGATAATGTCTCTGGGCAGCCTCCCTCAAAACCCGTGTAGTCTGCCTGGGTATACTGCTATGCCCTGCCCATACATGCTGAGTAAATATCAGAACCACAATATAGGGCATGAAACATATGCTAACAATTTATTAAAACCACTACTTTACAAATTGAAAATAGAAAAAAACATAGAAGTATAAAGGCATTTTCTCAGGGGGAGTTGAGGGCTGACTCTAGGCCAGGGAAAACTGCTATATTGTAATCAGGGAATGATTCTGTTGGGACTTCAGACTGGTGTTGTCTCACCAGATAGACTCCCATTGGTGATAATGGGTGACAGGATCCTTCTGTAAGGAGGTTGATCCACTGCACCCAGGGGGAGTTGTGTGAAAAGACACTGTGTCTGCTGACATGGTGGGACACAGGTTCCACAGTTGCTAGTAGGTGTGCTGTGTGGACTGCTGATGTCACATCTGGCTTCAACATTTGAGCATTCTGGTGAATTTGGGCTCTCTGTCTCTGGGACAGCAGCTGGTTCTGGCTGTAGTTTTACACTGGGAAACTGCACTTCACACTCTGAATCTCCATCGGTTTTGCTTTCCAGATCTAAGGATGAAAACAAATCAGCAGTCAATGCAGGCTTGTGAAGAAGGAGAAGTAGTGGTGAGAGGCAAGAGACACATTCGCAAAGATGAGACCTCCTGTCAGCCTTTCCACACACAGAGGAGACTATGTCTGCTGGGAATCTGGACTGTGGCCTGCAAAAGATCATGTGCTCAGGCCATGCAAACAGGAGCTTCTCAAGCCAGCCCCAGCACACCAAGTACTAAACCTCACACTCAGGGTCTCAATTACCTACCTGAGATTTCTTCATCCTGTCTCTCTGACTCACAGGACTCTTGCTGCAACTCCATGAGAAGCATATGGACGAGGAGATTCAGATCTGAGTAGGGCATATTCACCATCAAGTAAGTCTGCAGCATTTCGAGAATGGAGAGGTCCGAGGACTGACAAAACTCCTCTGGCATTATGTCTATCCACGTGTCCAGGAAATAACAGAGGGTGCTGGGGAGGGGATGGACAACACCCTCAAGAGACAGGCCATTTCTTCTCCAACCCCCCCATGGCTTCTGCCTACAGGGAAGACTGCAAGGAAGCGATCCCTCCCTATGCAGCTGGGTACTGTGAGCAGGACTGTGGGGTTCTAGTGAGCAGGGAGCCTCACATCTGCAGCCTCTAGTGGAGAAAAGCTGAGCAAGCCTCCTGGCATGGTCTGCTATATGGATAGAGAGCATCTCAGGGGCACGTAGGACCCAGACCCCACCATTCTCAGCATTTGCATGAACCATGCCCCTGGATACTCATCCTGTAGGCACTGCCTGGACAACAGCGTGGTACTAGAATCCAGGAAAACATTGGCAGTTCTTTACACAAGGAGCCCAGATGACCCCATCCTGGAGACCCAAGTCGTTCCTCTTGCTGCAAAGCCCACTTACATCATTACTTGTTCATCTTCTTCACAATCCGGGCGGAAGTATGCATATCTATACAAGACCAGAACAATGTCACCTGTCAAATACCAGGTCCCCACCTAAAAGACACCTAGGGTACAGGTGCCTACCTGCACAAGAATCAAAATACAGAACCTAGAAATTCTGTCTGCTCTCAGAATTATTAGTTTGCATGCATACACTACGTTCTTCAAAGATGCTTGTGTAAAGGTGAACATCAATGTCTCTATTCAAACATTTCAGTGATCACAGAATTCTCTGATTGGCATCTATAGGTCTCCACTCTGGACACATCCATATTGGTTACTACAATTGGAATTCTGGAACAATTTTTACAATTGGGAGAACTGCTTCTATCAAGGCCTCAGCAAAATTGGGCCAAGATACAGATCTTCTTCAAGGTGGAGTGGACAATCACATCAGTTAGAGTCTGAACTTGCCCAGCGCATCCCCTTGGGCCAAGCCTGAGAGAAGCATTTTTTGAATAGATTTTGCTGTGTCCTGACAATACTGTAGCCACGAAGTAGACAGAGTACTTCCCAGAACAAATGAGAGGACCTGAGACCTCTGGGCTGGGTGGTGGGCACTCACCGCCTAAACAGCAGGTCCAGCACATGCCGTGTGGTAGTGAACCTCCGGTATGAGTACAGGAAGGTACAGGCAAATTCGATGTCTCCACCTTGCAGGGATGGCACCACGTGGTTCACCAGCCTTTCCACCTTGTCTGCACTGATGTGGGACTCTCTACAGGGCTCCTTCATGTCCTTTGGGACACACATAGGCACACCCTGTGGAGACATTAGGGTGGATGGTTCAAGCAAACATAGATCTTCAACATTGTCATTGGTTATTTTCATAACAACTTTTCCTCAATCATTAAGTGTCAAAGACACAGAGCAACACTGGGGGAAAATGAGAGTTTAGAGAGGTTACCTTGTCTTCGTGGTCCTGGGTCTGGCTGTCCTGTGTCAAGTCTGTTTCCTTCTGGCTAAAAGGCCAGAAGCATTGGAGGCAGGAGAGTACTAAGTATCTCCAGGCCCCTCCATGGCCTTCACTCTTGTCTTTCTTGAGGTCTGAGCCTCGAGTAGTCCGAAGACAGCAAGAGAACATCTTCCTTTCTCTAGTGCCTCAGATAATTGAGCCTGCTCAACAGCCTCTAAGCAGTTGGCTGTCTGGTTACCAGGGTTCTACATTGTCTGAGGAAGTGATGTCACTTCCTGGGAGTCTAGTTACTGTCTCACTTCACACAGGGCTTTCCCTAAATGCTCTAGGCCCCCTGGTACTTCCCATGTATACAAGTGGACTCAGATACATAGGTGTGTCCCATTCCACTGCTCCAAGGGATGTCTGTGTAGAGGCAGCTTTGCAGTCTGAGTCCCTACACTTGAATGGTATCTCTGAGTCTGCACCTAAACTCAGTCCTGCTCACCCAGGTCCACCTAAACTCTAGCCATGTCGCCTGTCGCGGTCTCCAATCAGTGTTCTTGTGTGGCAGTTGTGTGTGTCATGACCAGTTCCTACCTCATGATCATTTTAGAGCTCAAGGCCAGACACACGGGCAGTCCTCTGTAACCTGCTGTCTCAGCCACATGCATCAGCTCACAAGATGGAAGCTGGCCTCCAACACTGTTTCAGAACTGATTCATGCTCCATTGTATCTGCTTCAAGTTCCTTCTTGAATTTTTGTCCTGACTTTCTCCAGGGATGAACTGTGACCTGTATTCCATAAGAATCCTTTGCTTTCCCCAAGGTGCTTTGGTCATGGTGCTTGTCACCACCACAGAAGGAAAGTCCAATATCACCCTTTCTATGTCATCACCCATGTCATCTGTCTGCAGTACCTCCCCTCCCACAGCCCTGCTTTCCCAATGGTGGACTGCCTCACCACTGCCTTCATGTGGAGGAATCAGACACAATAGAAGACAATACAAGTAGAAAATCAACTTTACTGCACTGTAACAATTTTATGAAGAGAGTCTGATGGGTAGCTATCACTGGTTAAGAACTGACTTCAAATGAAATGAGTGACCAGGTAATAAATATTTGTAATCTCTGTACATCCCATAATAATCTTTTCCAGGGACTGAGTCTGAGGCAGATGTTCATGGGTACAGCTTCACTCTCCATCCTAGCAGGCACTGTGCAGGCCTCCATGATCACCTGGATACAGCCCTTCAGGTGTCTCAGGCAGACAGAGAGGCTGGCAGAACTGCCTGCTCCGAATGAACCGGCATTCTAAGCCTCCTCTAAATCCAGGGCTGTGCTCTCACCTCAGCTGGGAGCCTGCTACCTCTAAACCATGAGTGAGTCAGTCCTGTCAGGTGTAGAAGGCCTTGTTGCCTTGTTGCTACCTTCCTCTGCCTTTTACAACCTCCACACCTCCTTTTCCACAGAGTTCCCTGGCCCCTCATAGAGTGATTTGATGAGGACACCCTATTTAGGATTGAGTTTTCCAAGGTCTCTCAGTCTCTGTATATTGTTCATCAGTTTTCAAAGTTGTAATGCAAACATTCAATATCATGCTATAAAACTAGAGTTTATTCTCTATATTAAACAGAACATTTCTTTCAGCAATAGTCTGCTCAATGAAATGTTCAAACAAACCAACTAAATAACAATGAAAATAAAATTAAAGAAAAACCCAGTAACACCTACAATCTATGTTTAAAACTTAAGAATTTTTATTTCCAGTACTCAGAAAACAGAGATAGGAATATCTTTGTGAATTTGATGCCAGTCTGGTTGAAAGAGTTCCAAGACAGCCAGGGTTACATAGTGACAACAACAACAACAACATCAGAAGATGGAAAGATCTCCCATGTTTATGGATTGGCAGAATCAATATAGTAAAAATGGCCATCTTGCCAAAAGCAATCTACAGATTCATTGCAATTCTTATCAAAATCCCAAATCAATTCATCTAGAAAGAGCAATTCTCAAATTTATCTGGAATAACAAAAAACCCAGGGTAGCAAAACCTATTCTTCACAACAAAAGATCTTCTGTGGGAATCACCATCCTTGACCTTAAGCTCTACTACAGACCAATAATTATAAAAACTGTTTGGTATTGGTATGCAGACATGCAGGAAGATCAATGGAATAGAGAAGACCCAGAAAAAACCCACACATGTATAGTCACTTGATATTTGACAAAGGAGCTAAAACATCCAGTGGAAAAGAGACAGCATTTTTTTTATAATTTTTTATTTACATTTCAAATTATTTCCCCCTTTCTTGGTCCCCACTCCCTGCAGGTCCCATAAGCCCTCTTCCGTCCCCCTGTTCTTCCATCCACCCCTTCCCACTTCCCTGTTCTGGAATTCCCCTATACTGTTGCACTGACTCTTTCCAGAACCAGGGTCCACTCCTCCATTCTTTTTGGACATCATTTAATTTGTGGATTATGTCCTGGGTATTCAAAGTTTCTAGGCTAATATCCACTTATCAGTGAGTGCATACCATGATTAATCTTTTGAGACTGGGTTACCTCACTTAGTATGATGTTCTCCAGCTCCATCCATTTGTCTAAGAATTTCATGAATTCATTGTTTCTAATGGCTGAATAGTACTCCATTGTGTAAATATACCACATTTTTTGTATCCATTCCTCCGTTGAAGGACACCTAGGTTCTTTCCAGCTTCTGGCTACTACAAATAGGGCTGCTATGAACATAGTGGAGCATGTGTCCTTATTGCACGCTGAAGAATCCTCTGGATATATGCCCAGGAGTGGTATAACAGGGTCCTCAGGAAGTGACATGCCCAGTTCTCTGAGGAACCGCCAGACTGATTTCCGAAGTGGTTGCACCATCTTGCAATCCCACCAGAAGTGGAGGAGTGTTCCTCTTTCTCCACAGCCTCGCCATCACCTGCTGTCTCCTGAGTTTTTGACCTTAGCTATTCTGACTGGTGTGAGGTAAAATCTCAGGGTTGTTTTGATTTGCATTTCCCTAATCATTAATGATGTTGAACACTTCCTAAGGTGTTTCTCAGCTCTCTGAAGTTCTTCATGTGAAAATTCTTTGTTTAGCTCCGTACCCCACTTTTTAATGGGGTTATTTGGATCTCTGGGTTCTACTTTCTTGAGTTCTTTGTATATATTAGATATTAGCCCTCTGTCGGATTTAGGGTTGGTGAAGATCCTTTCCCAATATGTTGGTTGAAGTTTTGTCCTTTTGACAGTGTCCTTTGCCTTACAGAAACTTTGTAGTTTTATGAGGTCCCATTTGTCAATTCTTGATCTTAGAGCATAAGCGATTGGTGTTCTATTCAGGAACTTTTCCCCTGTTCCCATCTCTTTTAGGGTCTTCCCCAGTTTCTTTTTGATTAGTTTCAGTGTGTCAGGTTTTATGTGGAGGTCCTTGATCCATTTGGAGTTGAGCTTAGTACAAGGAGATAAGAATGGATCGATGCGCATTCTTCTGCATGCTGACCTCCAATTGAACTAGCACCATTTGTTGAAAAGACTATCTTTTTTCCACTGGATGCTTTCAGCTCCTTTGTCGAAGACCAAGTGACCATAGGTGTGTTGGTTCATTTCTGGGTCTTCAATCCTGTTCCATTAATCCGCTTGCCTGATATTGTACCAATACCATGCAGTTTTTATCCCTATTGCACTGTAGTAGAGTTTAAATTCTGGGATACTGAATCCCCCTGAAGTTCTTTTACTGTTGAGAATAATTTTACCTATCCTGGGTTTTTTGTTATTCCAGATGAATTTGAGAATTGCTCTTTCTAGCTCTAGGAAGAAGTGGGTTGGGAATTTTATGGGGATAGCATTGAATCTGTAGATTGCCTTTGGCAAGATGGCCATTTTAACTATAGTAATCCTGCCAATCCACAAGCATGGAAGATTTTTCCATTTTCTGAGATCTTTGATTTCCTTCTTCAGGTATACGATCATATCATCTGCAAATAGTGATAGCTTGACTTCTTCCTTTCCAATTTGTATCCCTTTGAATTCCTTATGTTGTCTAATTGCTCTAGCTAGGACTTCAAGAACTATATTGAAAAGATATGGAGAGAGGGGGCAGCCTTGTCTAGTCCCTGATTTTAGTGGGATTGCTTTAAGTTTCTCTCCATTTAGTTTGATGTTGGCTACCAGTTTGCTGTATATTGCTTTTACTATGTTGAGATATGGGCCTTGAATTCCTGTCCTTTCCAAGACTTTTAGCATGAAACGATGCTGATTTTTGTCAAATGCTTTTTCAGCATCTAATGAAATGATCATGTGGTTTTTTTCTTTGAGTTTGTTTATGTAGTGGATAGCATTTATGGATTTCCTTATATTGAACCATCCCTGCATCCCGGGGATGAAGCCTACTTGATCAGGGTGGATGATCGTTTTTATGTGTTCTTGGATTCGGTGGGCAAGAATTTTATTTAGTATTTTTCATCGATATTCATAAGGGAAATTGGCCTGAAATTCTCTTTCTTAGTTGGATCTTTGTGTGGTTTTGGTATCAGCGTAATAGTGGCTTCGAAGAAGGAGCTGGGTAGTGTTCCTTCTGTTCCTATTTGGTGGAAAAGTTTGAAGAGTATTGGTGTTAAGTCTTCTTTGAAGGTCTGCACTGAAACCATCTGGACCTGTGCTTTTTTTGGTCGGAAGCCTATCTATGACCCCTTCTATTTCTTTAGGGGTTATAGGTCTGTTTAGATGGTCTATTTGATCCTGGTTTAATTTTGGTAATTGGTATCTGTCTAAGAAAATGTCCATTTCCTCCAGATTCTCCAGTTGTGTTGAGTACAGGTATTTGTAGTAGGATCTGATGATTTTTTGAATTTCCTCGGTTTCTGTTGTAATATCTCCGTTTTCATTTCTAATTTTGTTAATTTGGATACTTTCTCTGTGCCCTTTGGTTAGTCTGGCTAAGGGTTTATCTATCTTGTTGATTTTTTCAAAGAACCAGCTTTTGGTCTTGTTGATTCTTTGTATGGTTCTCTTGGTTTCTATTTGATTGATTTGAGACCAGAGTTTGATGATTTCCTGTCTTCTTCTCCTCCTGGGTGAATTGGCTTCTTCTTGTTCCAGGGCTTTCAGTTGTTCCATTAATCTTCTAGTGGATGCTCTCTCGAATTTCTTTTTAGAGGCACTCAAAGCTATGAGTTTTCCTCTTAGCACTGCTTTCATTGTGTCCCATAGATTTGTGTATGTTGTACCTTCATTTTCATTAAATTCTAAGAAATCTTTGATTTCTTTCTTTATTTCTTCCTTGACCAAGGTATCATTGAGTAGAGTATTGTTTAGTTTCCATGTGTATGCGGGCTTTCTGTTGTTTTTACTGTTACTAAAGACCACTTTTACTCCATAGTGATCTGATAGGAGGCATGGGATTATTTCAATCTTCTTATATTTGTTGAGGTCTGTCTTGTGACCAACTATATGATCTATTTTGGAGAAGGTACCATGAGGTGCTGAGAAAAAGTTATATTCTTTTGCTTTGGGATGAAAAGTTCTATATATATCTGTTAACTCCAATTGGTTCAAAGCTTCAATTAGTTTCATTGTCTCCCTGTTTAGTTTCTGTTTTCCTGATCGGTCCATGGGTGAGAGTGGAGTGTTGAAGTCACCCACAATTATTGTGTTTGGTGCAATGTGTACTTTGAGCTTTAGTAAAGTTTCTTTTATCAATGAGGGCACCCTTGTATTTGGGGCATAGGTGTTCAGGATTGAGAGTTCTTCTTGTTGGATTTTTCCTTTGACCAGCAAGTAGTGACCTTCCATGTCTCTTTTGATGACATTAGGTTGAAAGTCAATTTTATCTGAAATTAGAATGGCAACTCCGGCTTGTTTCCTGGGACCATTTGCTTGTAGAATTGTCTTCCAGCCTTTTACTCTAAGGTAGTTTTTGTCTTTGACACTGAGGTGTGTTTCCTGTATGCAGCAAAATGTAGGGTCCTGTTTACATAACCAGTCTGTTAGTCTATATCTTTTTATTGGGGAATTGTGTCCATTGATGTTAAGAGATATCAAGGAATACAGGTTATTGCTTCCTATCATTTTTGATTTTAATTTAATACGTGTGTAGTTATCTTCTTTGGGTTTGATGAAAGAAGCTTAATATCCTGCTCTTTCCAGGGTATAGTTTCCCTCGTTGTAATGGTGTTTTCCCCCTATTATCCTTTGTAGGGCTGGGTTTGTAGAAAGATATTGTGTAAATTTGGTTTTGTCATGGAATATCTTGGTTTCTCCATCTATAGTAATTAAGAGTTTCACTGGATATAGTAGTCTCGGCTGGCATTTGTGTTCTCTTAGAGTCTGCATGAGCTCCGCCCAGGATCTTCTAGCTTTCATGGTCTCTGGTGAGAAATCTGGTGTAATTCTGATAAGTCTTTCTTTATATGTTACTTGCCGTTTTTCTCTTACTGCCCTAAGTATTCTTTCTTCGTTTAATACATTTGGGGTTTTGAATATTATGTGACGAGAGGTATTTCTGTTCTGGTCCAGTCTGTATGGATTTCTGTAGGCTCCTTGTATATTCATGGGCATCTCTCTCTTTAAGTTGGGAAAGTTTTTTCCATAATTTTGTTGAAGATATTTGATGGCCCTTTAAGTTGTAAATCTTCACTCTCATCAATGCCTATAATCCTTAGATTTGGCTTTCTCGCTGTGTCCTGGATTTCCTGGATATTTTGGGTTACAAGCTTTTTGCATTTTGCATTTTCTTTAACTGTTGAGTCCATGGTTTCTATGGTATCTTTGGCATCTGAGATTCTTTCTTCTATCTCTTGTATTCTGTTGTTGATATTTGTGTCTATGGTCCCTGATTTCTTCCCAAGGTTTTCTATCTCCAAAGTTGTCTCCCTTTGTGCTTTCTTAGTTGTTTCCACTTCTGTTTTGAGATCCTGGAAGTTTTTGCTCAGTTCTGTCATTTGCTTGTTTGTGTTTTCTTCTAATTCTTTAAGAGATTTTTGTGTTTTCTCTTTCATGACTTCTGCCTGTTGATCAAGGTTCTCCTGTATTTCTTTAAGTGATTTTTGCGTTTCCTCCTTATTGGCTTTTGTATTCTCCTGAATTTCTTTCAATGATTTTTTTTTGTTTCCCTTGTAAGGGCTTCTAATTTTTGATCCATTTTCTCCTGAATTTCTTTAAGTATGTCCTTCATGTGTTCCTGTACCAGCATCAGGACCAGTGATTTTAAATCCAAATCTTGTTTTTCTGGTGTGTTGGCGTATCCAGGACTTGCTAATGTTGGAGAATTAGGTTCAGATGCTGCCATAATGCCTTGGTTTCTGTTAGTAAAGTCCCTACGTTTGCCTTTAGCCATCTGGTTCTCCCAGGAGTTAGATGGTCTTATTGTCACTGGCTGGAGCTTCAACCTACTGTGTATCTTTAAGGCTATCTCTGCAACACTGGATGACTGGGTTTCTTCTGGCACAGATTACTGATGTGCTGCCTTCCTCTTTTGTGCCTTTGGAGCCCTTCTCAGTCTTGCCTCAAGCAATGCTATACTTAGGTTGTCAAGTCAACCAGGTGTTCTCTGTCTGCTCTATTATGGAGGGAAGAAGTTGTGGTGGGGGTCACTCCCTCTGTTGAGTCTAACATAGGACACAGGTCCTGCAGATGAACTGCCTATATGCTCAGTTCCTGAGTGCAGGCAGACCCCTGGTGGTTTGCACCACCAGAAATCTAAAGCTCAGGCTGGTACGGTACCTGGTGATCCTTTTCTGTTCCAGCAGGCAGCACATATGGTCACGGGGCTTCTCCCCTTCCGCAGCTCTCTGGGCAGGACACAGGCCCCGAGCCAGGCAGCCTAGCAGACAAAACCCGCCTATGTGCTCAGTTCCTGAGTGCAGGCAGACCCCTGGCCGTTTGCACCACCAGAAATCTAAGGCTCATGGTGATACAGTACCTAGTGATCCTTTTCTGTCCTGGCAGGCAACAAATATGGCCGCGGGACTTCTCTCTTTCCACAGCTCCCTGGGCAGGACATGGGTCGAGACAGCATTTTTAACAAATGGTGCTGGATCAACAGGATGTCTGCAAGCCGGAAAAATGCAAATCCACCCATTCTTATCTTCTTGTACAAAACTCAAGTCCAAGTGGATCAAGGATCTACACAGAAAACCAGACACGCTGAAGCCTATAGATGTGAAAGTGGGGATGAATCTTGAACACATTGACACAGGGGAAAAGTTCCTGAACAGAACATAAATGGCTTATGCTCTAAGAACAAGAAATGACAAACCAGACCAAATAAAACTGCAAAGCTTCTGTAAGGCACAGGACACGAACAATAGGAAAAAACGACAACCAACAATTTGGGAAAAGATCTTTACTATCCCTATACCCAATAGAGCGCTAATATCCAATGTATACAAAAAACTCAAGAAGTTTATCTCCAGGGAGTCAGATAACTCTATTAAAAAATGGTGTACAGAGCTCAACAGGGAATTCTCAATTGAGGAAACTGAAATGGCTCTAAAGCACCTAAAGAAATGTTCATCATCCTTAGTTATCAGGGAAATACAAATCAAAACAACACTGAGATTCTACCTCATAACGGTCAGAATTGACTAGATGAAAAACTCAGGGGACAGCAGATGCTGGAAAGGATGTGGGGAAAACCGACCACTTCTCCATCGCTGGTGGGATTGCAAGCTGGTAAAACCACTCTGGAAATTGCTTTGGTGATTCCTCAGAAAAGTAGACAGAGTACTACCTGAGGACCACCTGAGGAGTGATATACCACTCCTGGGCATATACCCAGAAGATATTCCTACATCTAATAAGGACACGTGTTCATAGCTGACTTATTTATAATAGCCAGAAGCTGGAAAGAACTCAGATGTCATTCAACAGAGGAATGGATACAGAAACTGTTGTATATATACACAATGGAGTACTGCCAGGAAACAAAATGACCTTACTTTATGTTTATTTAGAGTCCATTTTAAAGATAAGCTTAGGTTTTGACTTTGCTTCAGCTACAGACCTTGGAGAGATCGGGTAGTCAATGGTCACTGTGCCCTGCCAGAAGAAGAAAACATCTTACAGCTGCCAGAGATTCACCTTGGCAGAATGTCTGAGCCACTTGGAAAATCCCACTTGCCTTACTCCTTCCCCTGCCTGTATAAGTTCCCTGAGAAAATACAGTTTTGGGGGTCTTGAATAAAGTTGGTCTTGGCCTCTTTGTTCAGGTCTCCTGTCTCTCTATTTCTCTGCCCTTCTCTCCTAGGGTCCCATGTGGAAAACTCCTGCAGCCCGGGGCAGAGTACTATTCAGGTATTAAAAACAATGAATTCATGAAATTTTTAGGCAAATGGATGGAACTAGAAAGTGTAATCTTGACCAAGATAACCCAATCACAAAGGCATGCACATGGTATGCACTCACTAATAAGCTGCTGTTAGCCCAAAAGCTCAAAATAAACATGTTACAATTCACCCAGCACAGGAAGCTCAAGGAGAACTTAAGCGAGGGTGCTTTGGTTCCTCTGAGAAATGGAGTAAAATACTCACAGGAGCAATAAGGGACACAATATGTGGAGCAGAGACTGAAGGAAAGGCCACCCAGAGACTGCCTACCTGGGGATTCACCCTATAAACAGTCACCAAACCCTGACACTACTATGGTGGACAAGAAGTGTATATATACAAAAAGGAGCCTGCTATGGTTGTCTCTGGAGGGGCCCTGCCAGAGCCTTACAAATACAGAGGCAGATTCCAGCAGCCAACCGCTGGACTGGGCGTTGGGTCCCCAATGGAGGAGCTGGAGGGAGGTCTGGAGAAGCTGGAGGGGTTTAAAGCCCTATGGGAAGAACAACAATGTTGGCCACCTAGACACCCCAGGCCTCCCAGGGATTAAACCAACAACCAAGGAGTAGACGTGGTTCCAGCCAAAAATGTTGCAGAGGAATGTCTTGTTGGGCATGATTGGGAGGAGTGGACCTTGGTCAGGTAAAGGCTCAATAGATGCCCCAACACAGGGAAATCAAGATGCAGGTGGTTAGAATGGGTCTGGTGGAGGGGCATATATGTGGAAGCAGGGGGAGGGAGGAGGCATTTGGGGACTTTGCATATTGGGGAAATGGGAAAGATTTTACCATTGACACTGTAAATGAAGACAATACTCAATAAATAAATAAATAAATAAATAAATAAATAAATAAATAAATAAATAGAAAGGAAATGACCTTCAGTGCACCGTAATAATTTTATGAAGAATATCTGCCGGGTAGACCCAAAACGTAATCCACACATCAAATGAGATACAAGAAGAAAGGAGGAGTGGCCCCTGGTTCTGGAAAGACTCAGTGAATCAGTATTCGGTAAAACCAGAACGGGGAAGTGGGAAGGGGTGGGAGGGAGGACAGGGGAAGAGAAGGGGGCTTACGGGACTTTCGGGGAGTGGGGGGGCTAGAAAAGGGGAAATCATTTGAAATGTAAATAAATTATATCGAATAAAAAAAATTAAAAAAAAAAAAAGAACATCTGCCGGGTAGCTAGAACTGGTTGAGAGCTGATTTCCAAAGAAATTAATGGCCATGTATTAAAAGTTTGTCGTCTCTGTACATCCCATAATAACCATTTTCAGGGACTGAGTGTGAGGCAGCTATTCAGGGGTACAGTGCCACACTCCATCTTAGGAGACACCATGCAGGCCCCCATGCTCTCCTGGATACAGCCCTTCAGGTGTCTCAGACAGACAGAGAGGCTGGCAGAACTGCCTGCTCTGAGTGAACTCATATTCTGAGTCTTCTCTAAATCCAGGGCTGTGCTCCCACCTCAGCTGGGAGCCTGCTACCTCCAAACCATGAGTGAATCAGTCCTGTCAGGTGTAGAAGGCCTTGTTTCCTTGTTGTTGCCTCCCTCTGGTTTTTACAAACTCCTCACCTCCTTTTCCACAGAGTTCCCCGGACGCTCAGGGGAGGGATTTGATGAGGACACCCTATTTAGGATTGATTTTTACAAGGTCTCTCAAGCTCTGTACATTGTTCATCAGGTTTCAAAGTTGTAATGCAAACATTCAATATAATGATCTAAAACTAGAGTTTAATTCTCTATTGTAAACAGAAAATTTCTTTAGGCATTAGTCTGCTCTAAATAAAATGAGCAAAGAGACCAACAAAATAACAACAAAGGAGATAAAATTAAAGAAAAACCCAGTAATAACACCAACAATCTATATTTAAACATTAAGAACAATACCCAGAAGTTCAACTCCCAGGCACTTTCACAGGCCCAGGATCCCAGGATCCCAGGATCCCAGGAGCTTGGTCGCCCCAGGATCTCAGGGTTCCAGAAGCAGCTTGACTCCCAGGAGCTCAGACTCTCCCAGGATCTCAGGATCACAGAAGTACACAGACTTCTCACCAGCGACTATGAAAGCTTGAAGATCCTGGGCATATGTCAAACAGATCTAAGAGAACACAAATGCCAGCCCTGGCTACTATCCCCACCAAACCTCTCAATTACCATTGATGGAGAAACAAGATATTCCATGACAAACCAAATGATATGCCTGACAACCCAAATTACACAATTTTTTCCCCTCAAATTTAGCCTACAAAGGATCATAGATGGACAAATAGATGTCAAAGACAGCAAGAGAAGCTCTCCTAGTGCTATTTCTACGATCTCAGACAACTGAACATGCTGTGCTGCCTCTAAGCAGTTGGCTGTCTGTTTACAAGGCTTCTGCATTGTTGGGTTATTGTTGGAGGAATTGAGGTCACTTCCTGGGGGTCTCTCAAAGCAGAATTTTCAGGAAGTGAGGACAGTGACTTGCCAGACAAATGCAAGGCTTATGCAATTCTCTTATATCATGATCCATACATAACAGAAGAAAACAAAAGTCAGGAGAACATGAACTTCAGGCTCAGGAGAGGGAAGGCCCAGAAGCAGGTAGAGGGCTTTTGTCAGTGTCTCCTGAGGCTGAGCTTAGTCTCCCCACTGCCTGAGGTAACAGCTCTTGTCACTGCATCTCCAGTCAGCAGGCTACCTCCAGCTACTGCACATGTGCTATGATGGGGCCTGAGCTAGAGCAAGCTTAGGGAATGTGGAAAGGTTTATCTGGGAATGCAGCACGCTGAGGTCCTTCCAGGGCCAAGCCCAGTTCTGTTCAAAATCTGCTTTATGCTGGGGTGTGAGTTTGGTTTGAACAAAGTCTGTGATCCCTGTTTACCTACCCTAGGCATCTGGTGCTTTTAGAGTCCCTGGGTGTTCTTGTGAGTTCCTGTGACTGTTGGGATGTTGCATGTGTACAGCACGCAGTGTCAGATAATGGTCCTGACCACCAGTGTGATGATGTGTCAGCACAGTATTTGGTCCATCAGTGTTGTGGTCATCAGAGTCAGAACTAGAGAGCATACAGAGTGGAATTAGTGGTGTGGCACATGTAGACTATAGCCTGAGCCAGAGTAAATTTCACCTGTACACCCTTTCACCAAAACATTCTTCAGGAAACTGGAATGAAAAGGTAATAGATCAAAAGTGTGTAGATATACGTGTGTGTCCAGGTGACTTTGTATGTTTTCATGGTATGTACATATGTTTGCATTTTTCTGTTTATGCATGTGTACTCAAGAGTACCTGTGTATGTGTGTGTGTGTGTGTGTGTGTGTGTCTCATCACAACACTCATGCTACAGAAAACTTCCATCACCCTCCACATTTTTATCCTGCTAGGTGGAGGCAAACGTTCCACTTAATAGGAAGAGGATTTCTTTTCTTTCTTTCTTTCTTTCTTTCTTTCTTTCTTTCTTTCTTTCTTTCTTTCTTTCTTTCTTTCTTTCTTTCTTTCTTTCTTTCTTTCTTCTCTCTCTCTCTCTCTCTCTCTCTCTCTCTCTCTCTCTCTTTCTTTCTTTCCTCTTTCTTTCTTTCTTTTTTTTATGATGTTTATCTTTTTTATTCGATATAATTTATTTACATTTTAAATGATTTCCCCTTTTCTAGCCCCCCCACTCCCCGATAGTCCCGTAAGCCCCCTTCTCTTCCCCTGTCCTCCCTCCCACCCCTTCCCACTTCCCCGTTCTGGTTTTGCCGAATACTGTTTCACTGAGTCTTTCCAGAACCAGGGGCCACTCCTCCTTTCTTCTTGTATCTCATTTGATGTGTGGATTATGTTTTGGGTATTCCAGTTTTCTAGGTTAATAACCACTTATTAGTGAGTGCATACCATGATTCACCTTTTGAGTCTGGGTTACCTCACTTAGTATGATATTCTCTAGCTCCATCCATTTGCCTAAGAATTTCATGAATTCATTGTTTCTAATGGCTGAATAGTACTCCATTGTGTAGATATACCACATTTTTTGCATCCACTCTTCTGTTGAGGGATATCTGGGTTCTTTCCAGCATCTGGCAATTATAAATAGGGCTGCTATGAACATAGTAGAGCATGTATCCTTATTACATGGTGGGGAATCCTCTGGATATATGCCCAGGAGTGGTATAGCAGGATCTTCTGGAAGTGAGGTACCCAGTTTTCGGAGGAACCGCCAGACTGATTTCCAGAGTGGTTGTACCAATTTGCAACCCCACCAGCAGTGGAGGAGTGTTCCTCTTTCTCCACACCCTCTCCAACACCTGCTGTCTCCTGAATTTTTAATCTTAGCCATTCTGACTGGTGTAAGATGAAATCTTAGGGTTGTTTTGATTTGCATTTCCCTAATGACTAATGAAGTTGAGCATTTTTTTAGATGCTTCTCTGCCATCCGAAGTTCTTCAGGTGAGAATTCTTTGTTTAACTCTGTACCCCATTTTTTTAATAGGGTTTTCTGGAGTCTAACTTCTTGAGTTCTTTATATATATTGGATATTAGCCCTCTATCTGATGTAGGGTTGGTGAAGATCTTTTCCCAATTTGTTGGTTGCCGATCTGTCCTCTTGATGGTGTCCTTTGCCTTACAGAAACTCTGTAACCTTATGAGGTCCCATTTGTCAATTCTTGATTTTAGAGCATACGCTATTGGTGTTCTGTTCAGAAACTTTCTCCCTGTACCGATGTCCTCAAGGGTCTTCCCCAGTTTCTTTTCTATTAGCTTCAGAGTGTCTGGCTTTATGTGGAGGTCCTTGATCCATTTGGATTTGAGCTTAGTACAAGGAGACAAGGATGGATCAATTCGCATTCTTCTGCATGCTGACCTCCAGTTGAACCAGCACCATTTGTTGAAAAGGCTATCTTTTTTCCATTGGATGTTTTCAGCCTCTTTGTCGAGGATCAAGTGGCCATAGGTGTGTGGGTTCATTTCTGGATCTTCAATCCTGTTCCAGTGATCATCCTGCCTGTCACTGTACCAATACCATGCAGTTTTTAACACTATTGCTCTGTAGTATTGCTTGAGGTCAGGGATACTGATTCCCCAGATTTTCTTTTGTTGCTGAGAATAGTTTTAGCTATCCTGGGTTTTTTGTTGTTCCAGATGAATTTGATAATTGCTCTTTCTAACTCTGTGAAGAATTGAGTTGGGATTTTGATGGGTATTGCATTGAATCTGTATAGTGCTTTAGGCAAAATGGCCATTTTAACTATATTGATTCTACCGATCCATGAGAATGGGAGGTTTTCCCATTTTTTGAGGTCTTCTTCCATTTCCTTCTTCAGAGTCTTGAAGTTCTTGTCATACAGATCTTTCACATGTTTGGTCAGAGTCACCCCAAGATACTTTATACTGTTTGTGACTATTGTGAAGGGGGTCATTTCCCTAATTTCTTTCTCAGCCTGCTTATCCTTTGAGTATAGGAAGGCCACTGATTTGCTGGAGTTGATTTTATAACCTGCCACTTTGCTGAAGTTGTTTATCAGCTGTAGGAGCTCTCTAGTGGAGTTCTTTGGGTCACTTAGGTAGACGATCATGTCGTCTGCAAATAATGATAGTTTGACTTCTTCCTTTCCAGTTTGTATCTCTTTCTTTCTTTCTTTCTTTCTTTCTTTCTTTCTTTCTTTCTTTCTTTCTTTCTTTCTTTCTTTCTTTCTTTCTTTCTTTCCTCTTTGTTTCTTTCTTTGTTTCTTTGTTTGTTTCTTTGTTTCTTTGTTTGTTTCTTTGTTTGTTTCTTTCTTTGTTTGTTTGTTTGTTTGTTTCTTTCTTTCTTTCTTTCCTCTTTCTTTTTTTTTTTTACAGGTTTATTTTTTTTTTATTTTTTTTGTCTTTTTTTTTATTTGATATAATTTATTTACATTTCAAATGATTTCCCCTTTTCTAGCCCCCCCCACTCCCCGAAAGTCCCGTAAGCCCCCTTCTCTTCCCCTGTCCTCCCTCCCACCCCTTCCCAGTTCCCCGTTCTGGTTTTGCCAAATACTGTTTCACTGAGTCTTTCCAGAACCAGGGACCACTCCTGCTTTCTTCTTGTATCTCTTTCTTTCTTTCCTCTTTCTTCCTTCCTTCCTTCCTTCCTTCCTTCCTTCCTTCCTTCCTTCCTTCGTTCCTTCCTTCCTTCCATCCTTTCTTTTTTTCTTTCTTTTTTTCTTTTTTGAGACAGAGGTTCTCTGTGTAGTCCTGAATATCCTGGAACTCATTCTTTAGACCAGCCTGGCCTCGAACTCAGAAATTTCCCTGCCTCTGCCTCCTAAGTGCTGGGATTAATGGCATGCATAATCACCGCCTGGTTCAGGAAGAGGCTTTCAAAGGAATATAGATTTTTATTTTGAAGTCATCAATAAATGTAGGTTACTGTTTCTTATTGTTCATGATGCACCAACTGCTCTTGTTGATGCTGGCCTTTCTTTTAGAGAGGGAATGGTGTCTCCATCCACTTACATCAAAATGAACAAAGTCCTCATTTCCAGCAACAAAAATCACTGGGTATTCCAACTGCATTTGCTAGTGAAAGCTATTTATGGTGTTTCTTGTATTTATCAGTTCTTCTTCATGCTCCTGTCTTCACACTGCCTTAAAAATGCTTTTGGTGTACTTGACACTAGATTTGCAGGTCCCCCAGCTGAGATGGGATCATAGCCCCTGCTCTGAGGAGAAGGCTCAAAGTGCAGATTCACTCAGAGAAGGCAGTTCCTCCAGCCTCTCTGTGTGTCTGGGACACCTGAAGATCTGTGTCTTTGGGAGCATGGGGGCCTGGATGGTGCCTGCAAGGATGGAGAATGAAGCAGCACCCTCAACAGCTGCCTCTGGCTCACTTCACACTCAGTCACTGGAAAAGGATCTTATGGGATGTACATATAGCACAAACATTCATTACCCAGTCACTCCTCTGTTTCAGAACTAGCTCTTAGCCCATGAAATCCGGACTTCAGAACTTCTTAGTAAACTCATCACACTGCACTGAAGGTGACTGCATTTTTGGAGTAGTCTCATCTGCTATGTCCTATTCCTCCACATGGGGGCAGTGGTGTGGAGTTACTGCATGTTCTGAGCTTCCTCTCTGATTCTCTTTCCAGTGTCTTTCCCTGCCCTGCTTTTCTTGCTGTTCTAGGACACCTCACCCCACCCCCAGCCTGCACAGGGAGCCTTTTATACGGTTCTCAGGGCAGCCACCATTTATTACAGTGTCATTAGCAGAAGAGGGTTACCTTTAAACTAATTGTTAGGGAATGAGGTAGGTGATCAAAGGTCTGGGGGAGAGGTGGGGGAGAGCATGGGGGTGGGGTCTTTTATGCCACAGGGACCTCCCCATCCCCTGAGGAATGTATTTAGGCTCTCTTTCCTGGGAAGGGCAAGTGTTCCATGGCCTTTCCAAAGATCCTGAGTTAATCTTTTCAATGACATTTTGACAAACAAGGGATGGAAGAGGGTGGAGAGACTCAGGTCTGGCCACTGTGAGGATCCATCCTCACCCCAGCCCATCCTGAACAGGTTTCCCACTGTCCTCCATCAGAGGCTGGGCATAAAGTATCCTGAGACCCCTGCTAAATTGGACTTCATACCATGGCCCACCATGCCCATGTAAATGTGGCCTGATCATCTTCTGCATAGGAGTTCTCTGTGCAGGCCCATGGAGAGCTGAGCAAAGGGAGACCAGGCCTCTGAATCTACTGCCTCTTCTGGGCCCAAGCCAACAATACCTTCTTGTAGATATGGCTGAGGATTTTTGCCAGTCCTCAGATTTTGCCATTCTGAACCAGCTGATGGTTTATTTGTTTTTGAACATGTCCTTCACTGATCGGGCAGTCCATGTCCATATGTTCCTGGCCCTGCTGAGGGGTGAGGAAGCCAGGTATTCAGAGAGCAAGAAAAAGACTCAAATTAGGTGCTTGAGACCCTGTGTGTCAGAAGGGCTACTCCTCAGTTCTTCTTATACCTCATTTGATGTGTGGATTATGTTTTGGGTATTCCAGTTTTCTAGGTTAATATCCACTTATTAGTGACGGCATACCATGATTGATCTTTTGATACTGGGTTACCTCACCTAGTATTATGTTCTCTAGCTCCATCTATTTGCCTAAGAATTTTATGAATTCATTGTTTCTAATAGCTGAATAGTACTCCATTGTGTATATATACCACATTTTTTTGCATCCATTCTTCTGTTGAGGGATACCTGGGTTCTTTTTAACTTCTGGCTATTATAAATAGGGCTGCTATGAACATAGTGGAGCATTTATCCTTATTACATGCTGGGGAATCCTCTGGGTATATGCCCAGGAGTGGTATAGCAGGATCTTCCAGAAGTGATGTGCCCAGTTTACTGAGGAACCGCCAGACTGATTTCCAGAGTGGTTGTACCAATTTGCAACCCCACCAGCAGTGGAGGAGTGTTCCTCTTTCTCCACATCCTTGCCAACACCTGCTGTCTCCTGAATTTTTAATCTTAGCCCTTCTGACTGGTGTAAGGTGAAATCTCAGAGTTGTTTTGATTTGCATTTCCCTAATGACTAATGAAGTTTAGCATTTTTTAAGATGTTTCTCTGCCATCCCAAGTTCTTCAGGTGAAAATACTACGTTTAACTCTTTATCACATTTTTTAATAGGGTTATTTGGTTTTCTGGGGTCTAACTTCTTGAGTTCTTTGTAGATATTGGAGATTAGCTCTATATCTGATGTAGGGTTGTTGATGATCTTTTCCCAATTTGTTGGTTGCCGATTTGTACTTTGCCATAGAGAAACTTTGTAATTTTATGAGGTCCCATTTGTCAATTCTTGATCTTAGAGCATACGCTATTGGTTATCTGTTCAGAAACTTTCCCCCTGTACCAATGTCCTCAAGGGTCTTCCCCAGTTTCTTTTCTATTAGCTTCAGAGTGTCTGGCTTTGTGTAGAGGTCCTTGATCCATTTGTAGTTGAACTTAGTACAAGGAGACAAGGATGGATCAATTCACATTCTTCTCCATGCTGACCTCCAGTTGAACCAGCACCATTTGTTGAAAAGGCTATCTCTTTTCCATTGGATTTTTTCAGGTCCTTTGTTGAGGATCAAGTGGCCATAGGTGTGTGGGTTCATTTCTGGATCTTTAATCCTGTTCCATTGATCTGCCTGCCTGTCACTGTACCAATATCATGCAGTTTTTAACACTATTGCTCTGTAGTGTTGCTTGAGGTCAGGGATACTGATTCCCCCAGAATTTCTTTTGTTGTTGAGAATACTTTTAGATATCCTGGGTTTTTTGTTATTCCAGATGACTTTCAGAATTGCTCTTTCTAACTCCATGAAGAATTGAGTTGGGGTTTTGATGGGTATTGTGTTGAATCTGTATATTGGTTTTGAGAAAATGGCCATTATAACTATATTAATCCTGCCTATCCATGAGCATGGGGGGTTTTTCCATTTTTTGAGGTTTTATTCCATTTACTTCTTCAGAGTCTTGAAGTTATTGTTATACAGATCTTTCACATGTTTGGTAAGAATCACCCCAATGTACTTTATACTGTTTGTGGCTATTGTGAAGGGGGTCATTTCCATAATTTCTTTCTCAGCCTACTTATCCTTTGAGTATAGGAAGGCTATTGATTTGCTTGAGTTGATTTTATAACCTGTCACTTTGCTGAAGTTGTTTATCAGCTGTAGGAGTTCTCTAGTGGAGTTTTTTGGGTCACTTAGGTAGACTACCATATCATCTGCAAATAATGATAGTTTGACTTCTTCCTTTCCAATTTGTATCCCTTTGACCTCCTTCTGTTGTCTAATTGCCCGAGCTAGTACCTCAAGTACAATATTGAAAAGATAAGGAGAAAGGGGGCAGCCCTGTTTTTAGTGGGATCGCTTCAAGTTTCTGTCCATTTAGTTTGATGCTGGCTACCGGTTTGCTTTATATACTTTTACCATGTTATGTATGGGCCTTGCATTCCTGTTCTTTCTAAGACTTTAAGCATGAAAGTATGCTGAATTTTATCAAATGCTATTTCAGAATCCAATGAAATGATCATATGTGTTTTTTTTTTTTTTAGTTTGTTTATGTAGTGGATTGCATTGATGGATTTCCGTATATTGAACCAAACCTGCATCCCTGGCATAAAGCCTACTTGATCCTGGTTGATGATTGGTTTTATGTGTTCTTGGATTGGGTTGACAAAAGTTTTTGAACAGAACATAAATGGCTTATGCTCTAAGAACAAGAAATGACAAACCAGACCTAATAAAACTGCAAAGCTTCTGTAAGGCAAATGACATGAACAATAGGACAAAATGACAACCAACAATTTGGGAAAAGATCTTTACTAACCCTACACCCAATAGAGGGCTAATATCCAATGTATACAAAGAACTCAAGAAGTTTGTCTTCAGGGAGTCAAATAACTCTATTAAAAATGGGGTACAGAGCTAAACAGGGAATTCTCAACTGAGGAAACTGAAATGGCTCTAAAGCACCTAAAGAAATGTTCAGCATCCTTAGTTATCAGGGAAATACAAATAAAAACAACACTGAGATTCTACCTCACAACGGTCAGAATTGCCAAGATGAAAAACTCAGGGGACAGCAGATGCTGGAGAGGATGTGGGGAAGAAGGACCACTTCATTGCTGGTGGGATTGCAAGTTGGTAAAACCACTCTGGAAATCTGTTTGGTGATTCCTCAGAAAAGTAGACAGAGTACTACCTGAGGACCAGTTGAGGAGTGATATACCACTCCTGGGCATATACCCAGAAGATTTTCCTACATGTTATAAGGACACATGTTCATAGCTGACTTATTTATAATAGACAGAAGCTGGAAAGATCCCAGATGTCCTTCAACAGAGGAATGGATATAGAATGGGATACACAATGGAGTACTGCCAGAAAACAAAATGACCTTACTTTATATTTATTTAGAGTCCATTTTAAAGATAATCTTAGGTTTTGACTTCGCTTTAGCTACAGACCTTGGAGAGATTGGGTGATCAATGGTCACTGTGCCCTGCCAGAAGAAGAAAACATCTTACAGCTGCCAGAGATTCACCTTGGCAGAATGTCTGGGCTACTTGGAAAATCCCACTTGCCTTACTCCTTCCACTGCCTGTATAAGTTCCCTGAGAAAATACAGTTTTGAGAGCCTTGAATAAAGTTGGTCTTGGCCTGTGGCAAACTCCTGCAGCCTGGGGCAGAGTACTATTCAGCTATTAAAAACAATGAATTCATGAAATTCTTAGGCAAATGGATGGAACTAGAAAGTGTCATCCTGAGCCTTGTAACCCAATCACAAAGGCACGCACATGGAATGCACTCACTAATAATATGATGTTAGCCCAAAAGCTCAAAATAAAGATGTTACAATTCAGCCAGCACAGGAAGCTCAAGAGGGAGTACTTAAGTGAGGGTGCTTTGGCTCCTCTGAGAAAGGAACTAAAATACTCACAGGAGCTATGAGGGAGAAAATACGTGGAGTAGAGACTGAAATAAAGACCACCCAGAGACTGCCCTACCTGGGGATTCATCCTACAAACAGTCACCAAACCCGACACTACTATGGTGGACAAGAAGTGTATATATACCAAAAAGGAGCATGCCATGGTTGTCTCTGGAGGGGCCCTGCGAGAGCCTTCCAAAAACAGAGGCAGATTCAAGCAGCCAACCACTGGATTCGGTGTGGGGTCCCCAACGGAGGAGCTGGAGGGTGGTCTGGAGGAGCTGAAGGGGTTTACAGCCCCATGGGAAGAACAATGATGTTGGCCACCTAGACACCCCAGGATTCCCAGGGATTAAACCATCAACCAAGGGGTACACATGGTTCCAGCCAAAAATGTGGCAGAGGAATGCCTTGTTGGGCATCAGTAGGAGGAGTGGATCTTGGTCAGGTAAAGGCTCAATAGATGCCCCACAGAGGTAACTTGAGAGGGGGGAGGTGGGAATGGGTCTGGTGGAGGGGCATATATGTGGAGGCAGGGGGAGGGAGGAGGGGTTGGGTGTGCTTAGGGCGGGAAATCAGGAAAGGCTTTACCACTGGCAATGTAAATGAAGACGATACTAAATAAATAAATAAATAAATAAATAAATAAATAGAAAGAAGGTCAATTGTAATACAAAGTTTTTGTTGCTGGAGATGAGGACTTTGCTTATTTGGATGTAAGTGGACCCAGACACCATTCCCTATCTAAAAGAAAAGCCAGAATCAAGAAGACCAGTTGGTGCATCATGAACAATGAAAAACAGTAAGCTACATTTATTGATGACATCAAAAAAATTTATGTTCCCTTTGAAAACTTCATCCCGCAGGGTGTGGTGGCACACGCCTGTAATCCCAACATTTAGGAGGCAGAGGCATGGGATTTTCTGAGTTCGAGGTCAGCCTAGTATACAGAGTGAGTTCCAGGGCAGTCAGGACTACACAGAGAAAGCCTATCATGAAAAACCAAAAAAAGAAAAAAAAAAGGAAAGAAAAAAAGAAAACCTCTTCCTATCAAGTGGAATGTCAGCCTCCACCAAGAATAGAAATGTGGAGGGTGATGGAAGCCTTCTGTACAATTAGTGTTGTGATGACACACACAGACACACACACACCACACACATACACACACACACACACACATACACATACACACACACACACACACACACACACACACACACACACACAGGTACTCTTGAATATACACGCATAAAAAGACAAATGCAAACATAGGCACATACCCTGAAAACCTAGAGTCACCTGCACACAGGTATAACATCCACACACTTTTGATCTGTTAACTTTTACAGGTGAAATTTTGGCACAGGCTACAGTCTCTCCACATGGCATCATACCACCACCAGTTCCAACCTATATGTTCTCTAGTTCTGGCTGATGACTGCATCGCTGATGGACCCAATAGTGTGCTAACACATTGTCACACAGGTGGTCAGGACCATTATCTGACAGTGCATGCTGTACACATGCAACATCCCAACAATCACATGAACTCACAGGCACACCCAGTAACTCGTAGAGCACCAGATCTCTGTGGCAGGTGGACAGGGATCGCAGACTTTCTTCAATGCAAGCACACCCCAGCATAAAGCAGATTTTGAACAGTGCTGGGCTTGGCCCTGGAAGAACCACAGGATGCTGCATTACCAGAAAAACCTTTCCACATTCCCTAAGCTTGCTCTAGCTCATGCCCCATCATAGCACATGTGCAGTAGCTGGAGGTAGCCTTCTGACTGGAGATGCAGTGACAAGAGCTGTTATCTCAGGCTTTGGGGAGACTAAGCTCAGCCTCAGGAGACACTGGCAAAAGCCCTCTGCCTGCTTCTGGACCTCCCCTCTCCAGAGTCTGAAGTCCATGTTCTCCTGACTTTTGTTTTCTTCTATTAAGTTTGGATTGTGATATAAGATAATTTCATGAGCCCTGCATTTTACTGTCAAGTCAGTGTCCTCAATTCCTGAAAATGCTGCTTTGAGAAACCTGGTACCAGCAAGGGAGACTCAGAGTGAGAGTTCCAGGTCACACTCCTCCTCCTTGCTTCCTGTGACCCCACTCCCCTCCTTTCTCAGACTTTATTCTATGAAGCATGGAAGCTTAGAAACCCACATCTCCGGCTCTCTGGACACCTGAGACCTGAATTCTCATCCCCTTCCATGCCCAACCCCCTCTGATGTCACGCTAGGTGACACAGGCCACCTCTGCTCCTAGGATCCACACCTTCTAAAATGCAGGAACTTACCTCCCATGTGGTAACTGTGGAATCAGCTCTGAGCATGTATGTAAGAAGCTTCCCATGCACAGCTTGCAGGCCCTGGACTGGTAAAAAGAATCCACAGAGCCCACACAGTGGACAATGACAGCACCATAAAGAACTAGCCATGGACAAGAGAGGGCCAAGTTGGTATGGCTGCCTATCACTCTGAATGTCTGACTGACCCTGGAAGGACCATCTGCCAATCAGAAAAGTGCTGGTTGCTGGTTTCTAATTAAGCTCCAGGCTGAACAGGCCTCAGTGTCTGTCAGGTTTGAGCCTTGGTGACTGTCTGGGAACCTTAATGGCAGGCTGTAATAGGTGACACAGAATAGATTCAGTAAAATGGATGCTACTTCTGCTCAGTATGTGAGACAGAGAAAGGAGGCAGTCAGCAGGACTGCCAGGATTCCAGGATGAAGGAAAGAGCAGGAGGCCACAGTAAGACTGTCCTGCTGTCCTGAACTCTCCACCTCAGACACCTCTATGGGAGAGAAACAAACTCTTCATCTCTGAACCACTGTCTATCTTCTGGTAGCAGGATACATCTGTGCAGTTTGGAATCCACTGTAGAATGTGGCATCCACATCCTGCTCTAGTTCTGGTGGTCTGGACCTGATCTATACTGTGTCAAGTTCTCCACCCTTCAGCCTTAGTTCAGTGGGCTGTACCATGTAGTTTTAAGAAACAATCCATGCTAAACCAGCTATGGACTGACATCTGCAGTCTTGGTCTGTTCCTGGCCCACCTCATAAGCCGGAGGTGCAGACCGTGTGTTTCTCCTCGTCAACACCTCTCCCACAAATGCAGGCTCTTCCTCTCCAGAGCTCTGAGATAGCTCACTTGGCGGTTGGTTTCCTTTCCCCTGGAGTTCCGTCTTTATCTAATCTTCCTGTTCCAAAGCCTGGCTGAATTCTGCCCCAGCTATGTTCTTTCCCTCTGGCCCACCTGAGTGCTTTAATGGAAACACCTGCAATCTTACTTTGAAATCAACAGATGATACATCTAATGGGTGAGGTATCTATTGTCTTAAAATCATCAACTATTCTGTGTTGGGAATCTCTGCCTCTGGGTCTAACAGCTCCTGTTAACCATCCTGCCTTCTCTTGTTCCCCTTCTTGCGGTAAAATAGAACATTCCTTCCTCCTGAGCTTCCACTTCCTCTCTAGGACTGGGAAGCCCGGCCTCATCCTTTTTGCCTAGCTATTGGCTTCTTTTCGTGTTTTTAGCATTCATTTTATGTATATGAGTACACTGTAGCTGTACTGATGACTGTGAGCCTTCATGTGTTTGCTGGGAATTGAATTTAGGACTTCTGCTCACTCTGTCCAACCCTGCTCGCTCATGCCCGAGGACATATTTATTAGTATAATAAAGTACACTGTAGTTGTCTTTAGACATACCAGAAGTGGGCATCAAATCTTATTAGGGATGGTTATGAGCCATCTTTGCTTGCTGGGATTTGAACTCAGGACCTTCAGAAGAACAGTCAGTGCTCTTAACTGATGAGCCATCTCTCCAGCCCAGTGATTGGCTTCTTGTCATCTTTATAAAGCTGTCCATAAATTAGGGGAAATTTTTGCTACTTTAGGCTACTGCTATTCCACTTGCAATAGATACTTAGTAAATCTGTGAAATGGAGAAAGACCCCATAGGAATCCTCATGAGCTCTGTGCGTGTTTCACCCCAGTACAATTAATGTGTGCCTTAAGCACAGGAAGCGTGTGTATGCTGGCTGAGAGGCACTTCCTCCTGCCACCCTCCTGGGTAAACGCCCAATGTCCACCAAGCTGCAAACACTGTGGCTGCTCCATCTGCACAACGCTCTGTCCTCCTTTGCTGTCTTCTACCCTTCTCCATATTCTGTGTGCTTCATGTTCAGTGTCACTGTAGAGGGAACGCCCACACTGATGAGCACAACACTATCCCATTGGTCTGGACAGAATCACAGAAGGAAGCCAGGTAAAGGCCCTGATTTTCTTCTGATTCCTGACTCAGTGGGGTGTGAACTGCTCAACTGCTTGTCAACCTTCTCTCCCTCCCTGCTCTCCCCCCACCACCCTCCTGAAACTAAACCAGAAATCTCTGTGTTGGACACCTGGTCAGTTTGACCTCAAAGCACATCACTGTGGCCATTAGGATCCCAGCAAAGGGTGAGCAGCCTCAACTTTCTCTTTTAGAACACAACATTCAGTCATTCACTCAGCCTCTGCTAAACTCAGCCTTAGCCTTTTACCTCCTTCCTTCCAGGATAATGTCTCCGTGCAGCCTCCCACGAAACCCGTGCAGTCTGCCTGGGTATACTGATATACTCTGTCCATGTATGCAAAATAAACATCACAATCACAATATAGGGATTGAAACAAATGCAAACAATTTATTAAAATCAATACTTTAAAAAAATGAGACATTGAAAAAAAACACAGGAGTATAAAGGCTATTTCTCAGGGGGAAGTGAAAGCTATTGCAGGGCAGGGAAGACTTCTACATTGACATCAGGGAATGATTATGTTGGGACATCAGACTGGTGCTGTCTGACCCGATAGACCACCATTGGTGATAGGGCGTGACAGGGTCATTCTCTAAGGAGGTTGACCGACTGCCCTGAGGGCGAGGTGTTTGAGAGGCTACTGTGTCTGCTGACTTGGTGAGACACAGGTTCCACAGTTGCTAGCAGGTATGCTGGCTGGACTGCTGATGTCACATCTGGCTCCAACATTAGAGCATTCCGGTGGACTTTGAGCTCTCTGTCTCTTGCTCCAGCTGGTTCTGTCTGTTGTTTCACTGACAGAAACCACACTTCACTCTCTGGATCTCCAGCTATGTGGCTCACCAAATCTAAGGATGAAGACAAATCTGCAGTCAATGCAAGCTTGTGAAGAAGGGAAAGTGGTGGTGGGATGCAACAGACAAGATCCCCAAGATGAGACCCCCTCTCAGCCTCTCCAAAGACAGAGGAGATCATGTCTGCTGGGAGCCTGGACTGTGTGCTACAAAAGGTCATGTGCTCAGCCCAGGGTCCAGTGACAGCTCCTTCAAACAGGAGCTTCCCAAGCCACCCCAGCACACCAAGTACTAAACCTCACACTCAGTGCCTCAAACACCTACCTGAGTCTCCTTCATCCTCGCTCTCTGACTCACTGGACTGCAACTCCACAAGAAGCATATGGACACGGTGATTCAGATCTGAGTCGGGCATGTTCACAGTCAAGTAGGCCTCCAGCTTCTTGAGAATGGACAGGTCTGAGGTTTGACAAAACTCCTCTGGGTTTATATCTATCCACAAGTTCAGGAAGGAACAGAGGGTTCTGGGGAAGAAATGGACAACACAATCAACAGACAGGCCTTTTCTTCTCAAACCTTCCCATGGTTTCTAACTACAGAGAAGACTGCAAGGAAGATATCCAGCCCTATGCATCTGGATGCTGTGAACAGGGCTGTGGGGTCCTAGTGAGCAGAGAGCCTCACACATGACATTGCCGGCCTCTAGTGGAGAACAGCTGAGCAAGCCTCAGGACATAGCCTGGTTTATGGATGAGTACATCACAGCTGCACTTAGGCCCCAGACTCCCACATCTCACCACTTGCAAGAACCATGCCCATGGATACTCATCCTGCAGGCACTGCCTGGACAACGGTGTGGTACTAGAATCCAGGAGATGCACAGGAGCAAAGCATTAGCTGTTCCTTACCTGAGAAGCCCAAATGACTCCACACTGGAGACCCAGGTCATTCCTCTTGTTGCAAAGCCCACTTACCTCTTTACCTGTTCATCCTCTTCACAATCCGGGCGGAAGTATGCATACCTAGAGAAGAACAGAATGGATGTCACCTGTAATATCTAAGTTCCCCACCTAAATGACATCTAGGGGGCAGGTGCCTACCTGGACAAGAATCAAAATAGAGAACCTAGAAGTTCTGTCTGCTCTCAGAATTATTAGTTTGTATGTATAAAATAGGTGCTTCAAAGATTCTTGTGCAATGGAGAAAACAAATGTCTCTATTCAAACATTTCAGAGACCACAGTTTTCTCTGATTGTCCAGAGTTGAGACCTATTGAGGGCCTGGACACACCTGTATTGGGTACTACAATAGGAATTCTGGAACATTCTTTACAAATGGGAGAAATGCTCCATGAATCCTCCGCATATTAAGGACAAGGATAGAGATCATCTTCAAGGTGGAGGGGCAGTGACATCTCTTAGGGTCTCAGCTTGGCCAGTACATTTCCTTGGGCCAAGCCTGAGAGAACCATTTTTAAATTGATGCTGCTGTGTCCTGACAATACTCTAGAGAAGTAGACAGAGTGTTTCTCAGAACAAATGAGAGGACCTGATTCCTCTGGGCTGGGTGGTGGGCACTCACCGGCTCAACAGCAGGTCCAGCACATGCCGTGTGGTAGTGAATCTTCTGTATGTGTACAGGAAGAAAGTGCCAAAGAAGGGGTCTCTTCCCTGCAGGGATGGCACCAGTTGGTTCACCAGCCATTCCACCATGTCTGCAGTGAAGCAGGACTCTATACAGGGCTTCTTCATGTCCTTTGGGGCACACTCATGCACACCCTGAGGAAACATCAGGGTGGATGGTTCAAGCAAACATAGATCTGCAACCTTCTCATTGGTTATTATAATTACAAGTTTTCCTCAATCATTACAGTGTCAAAGACACAGAACAACAACAGGGAAAGCTGAAAGTTCAGAGAGCTTACCTTGTCTGCATGGTCCTGGGCTTGGCTGTCCAGTGTCAAGTCTGTTTCCTTCTGGCTAAAAGGCCAGAAGCATTGGAGGCAGGAGAGTACTAAGTATCTCCAGGCCCCTCCATGGCCTTCACTTTTGTCTTTCATGAGGTCTGACCCTCGAGTAGTCTGAAAACAGCAAGAGAACATCCTCCTCTCTCTAGGTTCTCAGATAAGTGAGCCTGCTCAACAACCTCTAAGCAGTTGGCTATCTGGTCACCAGGGCTCTGCACTTTTGGGTCATTGTCATAGCCCGAGGCTACCATAGCGGGGGTGGGTTGGGGGTGGGGGGTGGGGGGGGTCTAAGCCGGACAGGCCTTGGACTGCCCCCAGGCTATGGGCTGCTGGGGGGGGCATCTGTGTGCCAACCCAGCCAGGAGGTTGTTAGCCTAGCAGACTCTCCCGGCACTCTCAGGGAGCATGCACATACTCTGCCATCCTGGCCACCTGACAGAACCAATTAACAGTCATAGCCTGAGGGGAACTTTGCTTAGGCCTTAGCCTGCCAGGCTTTTGCCTAGACTCAGGGCCTCAGCAGCTAGGCTAGCCTTGTGTGCACCAACCCGGTTGGGAAATAGGCTGCTGAGCAGAGTGACTAGCACTTGGAAAATGTCCTGCAGCATAGACCATTAGCACTCACTGAAGAAGCAAACGGGCACCGCCTGCTTCACACAGATAACCTGGGGCAAGGCACACTAGGGCTGCAAGGGCACCCAAGAGGAGGGCAGCACATTAGCAATCTGTAATAGGGGAAACCCAGCCATCCAGTGTTGCAGAAATAGCCCTATAGTCTCACAGGAGGCACAAATACCAGCCAGAGACAAGACCAACTAATGCCAGAAATAACAAGATGGCAAAGGGCAAATGCAGGAACGCTACTAATAGAAATCTAGGCAATATGGCAGCGTCTGAACCAAACTCTCCAACATCAGCAAGTCCTGATTACACAAACACACCAGAAAACAAGATATATCTTTAAAATCACTGGTCATGATGCTTCTAGAAGAACACAAAAAGGACATAAATAAATCTCTTAAAGAAATACAGGGGAACATGAATAAGCTAGAAACCTGTATAATGGAAACACAAAAATCACTTAAAGAAATTCAGGAGAATAAGGCTCAAGAGATAGAAGCCAATAAAGAAGAAAAACAAAAAAAAATACTTAAAGAAATGCAGGAGAAAGTGAGACAAACAGCAGAAGTAATGAAAGAGGAAACACAAAAATCTCTTAAAGAATTACAGGAAAACACAAACAAGCAAGTGAAGGAGCTAAGCAAAACCATCCAGGATCTAAAATCAGAAGTAGAAACAACTAAGAAATCACACGAAGGGAGACAACTTTGGAGATAGAAAACCTTGAGAAGAAATCAGGGGCCATAGATGCAAATATCAACAACAGAATACAAGATATGGAAGAAAGAATCTCAGATGCCGATGATACCATAGAAAATATTGAGTCTACAGTCAAAGAAAATGCAAAAAGCAAAAAGCTTGTATCCCAGAACATCCAGAAAATCCAGAACACAATGAGAAGATCAAACCTAAGGATTATAGGTATAGATGAGCGTGAAGATTTACAGCTGAAAGGGCCAGCAAATATCTTCAACAAAATTATGGAAGAAAACTTTCCCAGCTTAAAGAGAGAGATGCCTATGAATATATAAGAAGCCTACAGAACTCCAAACTGACTGGACCTGAGCAGAAATACCTCTCGCCACATAATATCAAAACCCCAAATGTACTAAGCAAAGAAAGAATATTAAAGGCAGCAAGAGAAAAAGTCCAAGTAACATATAAAGGAAGACCTATCAGAATCACACCAGACTTCTCACCAGAGACCATGAAAGCTAGAAGATCCTGGGCAGATCTCATGTAGACTCTAAGAGAACACAAATGTCAGCCAAGACTACTATACCCAGCAAAACTCTCAATCACAATAGATGGAGAAACCAAGATATTCCATGACAAAACCAAATTTACACAATATCTTTCTACAAACCCAGATCTACAAAGAATAATAGGAGGAAAACTCCAATACAAGGAGGGAAACGACACCCTGGAAAAAGCAAGATAGTTACCTTCTTTCATCAAACACAAAAGAAGATAACCACTCAAATATAAAAATAACATTGAAAATGACAGGAAGTAATAATCACTATTCCTTAATATCTCTGAACGTCAATGGACTCAACTCCCCAATAAAAAGACATAGACTAACAGACTGGATAAGGAAACAGGACCCTACATTTTGCTGCATTCAGGAAACACACCTCAATGTCAAAGGCAAAAACTACCTTAGAGTAAAAGGCTGGAAGAAAATTATACAAGCCAATGGTCTCAGGAAACGAGCCGGAGTAGCCATTCTAATATCAGATAAAATTGACTTTCAACCTAAAATCATCAAAAGAGATACAGAAGGACACTTCTTGCTGGTCAAAGGAAAAATCCACCAAGAATAACTTTCAATTCTGAACATCTATGCGCCAAATGCAAGGGCACCCTCATCTGTAAAAGAAACTTTACTAAAGCTCAAAGCACACATTTCACCTAACACAATAATTGTGGGTGACTTCAACACTCCACTCTCCTCAATGGACCGATCAGGAAAACAGAAACTAAACAGGGACACAATAAAACTGTGGGAAACCATTAGAGACCCTCACTTCGGCTGACAGGGCTAAGGCCCTGAGAAAAGCAAACAAGAGCCTCTCCCATGGGTATTGGTTTAGCCATTGTCTCGAGATAACTGCAGAATGATCCTGCCTGCGTCAACATTGCCGACTCCAGGTATCTTCATCAGATAACCTTCTCATCTCCTGCCGTAAATGCCAGGAATACCTCTGCCCCCTTTGTCCTTGCCTTGGGGTACGCCCCTCCTGAAAGCCTTAAAACCTGGGTACCCCAGAACAATAAACAAGGCTTTGACAAAACCCAGATTGACTCTGTCTTTCTTGGTGCTTGGCCTCCCTCCTTCTCTCCCCCCTTTTGACCCTCAGGTAGCACCCCTTCGGAACCCTGGAATAACTGACCCGCGGGACGGGTTACAGTGGCGCCCGAACCAGGGACCTGAAGTACGGTCAGCTACCGGACGACGAAGAAGAAATCCCGGGAAGAAGATTCAAGGACCCCTCAGACCGCATCGCTCATGCGTCGTTGGAGGGGCAGGTGAGTGGCCAAACATTGTCGTCCGATCGTCATGGGGAAACAACTATCGAAAGAAGCTTGCTTTATAGGAGAAATCAAGCAAACACTCAGGGAGAGAGGGATAAGAGTTAAGAAAAAGGATTTAATTAAGTTCTTTTGTTTTCTTGATAAAAAATGCCCTTGGTTAATTTTGAGTGGACCTGACATTCACCCGCTAACGTGGAATAGGGTTGGTAAGGAAATTAATGAGCTTTTGAAAACAGGTGAATCAGTGTCTGATGCTTTCCTTAGCTACTGGGGCCTTATACAGGACATAATAATAGATGCTGAAAATGGAGGAGAAAGTGCCCATTTGTTAGCTGTTGCTGGCGACTTTCTGCAAGCCTCAAGACCGCCATCATGTAAAAGCGAAGGCGGCTCTCCATGTCCCTCGGTGATTGTAGAGATGCCTGAGGACACAAAGGACCCTCCTCCAAAGATTACACACTCACTGGAGGAGCCCAAAATTCCTAGAAGTATATACCCTTCTCTTAAGGAGATTTCAAAAGGCCAAAATGAAACTAAAAACAAGCGCAGCCCACAACGTTCCTTAGACCTGAAATTAGACCCAACCTCCGAAGTTGAGTTAGAGGAGTTAGAGGAGGAAGCTGCCAGGTACTTGGAAGAGAGGTATGGTGACGGACTCCGAGACCCTCGAGTCTTTTTCACACAAAGGCCCGGATTCACTTGGCCCCCGCCTTACCTACCTCCGATGCCATCAGCTCCACTTATGTCTTTGCCGGCCTCGGTGGTTGAAGAGATAACCCAAACAAAGACTGCACTCCAGGCGCAAATTACTGGGCTCAAGCAGGTCTTACATTTACAGCAAGAATTAGGAGACCTTTCTCTAGAAATTCAGAACTTACAAGAAACCATGAGAAAAGGACAGAATCCCCCGAATAAGCGGCCGTCCGGCCCTTTAAAGAAACATCAGTCTAAACTGACCTTCCCAGTTATGACCAGGGCACGCGCCAGACAAACCAGAAATGAATCTGAGCCAGATACTACTCTAGGAAAAGACAGTGATGAGGACCAAGAAATAGAGGAGCAGGACTATGATGAGGTTGCTGAGGATTCTGAGGGAGAAGAATCTGACCAAGGGGACTATGGGACCTCGCGTCCCGTGTACAAAAAACTCAAATTCAAGAGTATTAAGGAACTGCATTCGGCTGTAAAAAACTACGGCATGAACGCACCCTTTACTCTGTCCATACTAGAAGGGCTCGCAGGGTC
The DNA here is from genome assembly GCF_947179515.1 of Apodemus sylvaticus. Classification (NCBI taxonomy): domain Eukaryota; kingdom Metazoa; phylum Chordata; class Mammalia; order Rodentia; family Muridae; genus Apodemus; species Apodemus sylvaticus. The sequence goes on along the minus strand of NC_067485.1, from coordinate 58,423,445 downwards.
CGGATATTTGACACCTGGAGAATGGATTAAGGTAGTGCAGTCTGTCCTGAGCAGAGGACAATACTTAACTTGGAAATCAGAATTCATTGACAAAGCAGAAAACCTTGCCGCCGGAAATAGAAAGAATCCCTTAAGTAAAACTGCCTCCTGGACAGCAGATAAACTATGTGGGAGGGGTGCATTCACCTCCGAGGAAAAACAGCGAGGGCTGTCGCCTGGCATCCTTGCACAGACGGCGCAAGCCGCCTTGTCTGCTTGGAGAGCGGTCCCCGCCTCAGGGACAGTTACTACCCCTCTAACTAAAATAATTCAGGGACCCCAGGAGCCTTATGCTCAATTTGTGGGGAGATTGCAAGAAGCGGCAGAGAGGATCTTAGGTCCGAATGAGAGTGAAGGGATCCTAGTTAAGCAGCTAGCCCTTGAGAACGCCAATCCGGCGTGCAGAGCCGCGCTGCGGGGCAAAACCAAGGACCTAGATATCTCAGGAATGATTAAACTTTGTGGTGATGTAGATCCCTTTTCACTTCAGATATCCAAATCCATCAACATGGCTATTGGAGCCGCCTTTCAGAAGATAGGAGACTCTAACCGACCCAAGAGCAAGACATGCTTTCGGTGCGGACAGCCTGGTCATTTTGCTAGGGAATGTGGCTCTCCCGGGCAGGCTCCAGATCCTGCCCTTGGCCAAGGGGCTATAAGACCTGCCCCACCGGGAGTCTGTCCCCGATGCAAGAGAGGCAGGCACTGGGCTAACGAATGCTGCTCTAAGATTGATGTTCATGGACAAACTCTTACTGCGGTCTCGGGAAACGGGCCAAGTGCCCCATATCGGGGCCCTTACTTTCAGGCCACAGCACGCCCCCAGACATTAGAGCAGACACCAATGATGGCACCCTATGTAGGGCTACAGCAGGGAGCGCTGGACTGGACCTCTGTTCATCCACCACCCGGGTTATAACCCCCGAGGAAGGGACTGTTATTATAGAATCTGGAAAGTTTGGGTCCCCACCTTCTGGAATGTTTTTTCTGATCATCGGATGAGCTTCAAGCTCTCTTCAAGGCCTCATCATACTCCCTTCTATAACAGATGCTGACTATTCAGGAGAGATAAAGTTTCTCGCCACCGCCACGAGGGGTCCATTAACACTCAGGGCTGGACAACGCATTGCTCAGGCCCTACCCCTCCCCTTGATGGGACACTTCCCCCACAAGAGTAAGGGGCGTGGCTCTTCCTCCCCTGGTTCTTCTGATATCTACTGGATACAGAAGCTCTCTGATGAGAGGCCCATGATGACGCTATGGCTAGATGGCAAACAGTTTCAGGGCCTATTGGATACTGGGGCCGATGCAACAATGCTTTCCTCCAGGCACTGGCCTTCAGCTTGGCCTCTTGAGGCCACGGCCACACACTTAAAGGGAATAGGACAGTCACAAAATACCTTTGGGGGAGAGATATCCTATCCCAAATGGGGATGATGATGTGCAGTCCTAATGAAGTTATTACTAATCAAATGTTAAAAATGGGGTTCCTCCCTGGGAAAGGATTGGGTAAATATGAACAAGGAATGACGGAACCCTTGGTTCCCACCCCTAATGCAGGTAGAAAAGGCTTGGGTGCGGACCTTTTTTCATAAGGACTGCTGATCTCCCTGCACTCCAGGCTGATAAAATATCCTGGAAATCAAATGACCCAGTCTGGATTGATCAGTGGTCCATGCCTAAAGAGAAGGTTCAGGCTGCCCTAAAGTTGGTGCAGGAACAATTATCATTGGGGCACCTTGAACACTCCACCTCCCCTTGGAACACTCCCATATTTGTCATAAAAAAGAAAAACGGTAACTGGAGGTTGCTACAAGACCTCCGAGAGGTTAATAAAACTATGTTTCCCATGGGGGCGTTACAGCCTGGGTTGCCCTGCCCAATAGCTATCCCCAAGGGCTTTCATAAAATAGTGATTGATATAAAGGACTGCTTTTTCTCCATTCCCCTTCATCCTGAGGATTGCGCTCGTTTTGCCTTTTCTATCCCAATTACTAACCATGCAGGTCCCAATCCCCGCTTTCAGTGGCGGGTATTGCCACAAGGGATGGCTAATAGTCCTACCCTATGCCAGTGTTATGTGGCACAGACAATAGATCCAATAAGGATATGCCATCCAGAGGCCTATATTATTCACTTTATGGATGATGTATTAATTTCATCAGCTAATCTATCAGTAACCCAACAGATAGCCCAAGAATTAGTTCTTGCCTTACAACAGAGAGGTTTTGTTATAGCTCCCGAAAAGATTCAAACACAATTTCCCTTCTTGTTTCTGGGATTTCAACTAGGACCCACTGCTGTCTGCTCCCAGAAGTTAACAATCAGAAAATCACAATTGCAGACCTTAAATGATTTTCAAAAACTTCTAGGTGATATTAATTGGCTCAGACCATATCTTAAGCTGACCACGGGCGATCTTAAACCTCTCTTTGACATTCTAAAGGGCAACGCTGATCCTCTTTCCCCTAGAATATTGACCCCAGAGGCTAAGAGCTCTTTACAGCTAGTGGAGAGGGCTATTAGCCAACAATTTATAGGATATTTTGACCCATCCAAAAATCTTTTTTTTGATTATTTTCACAACAGCATTTACACCAACTGGCCTTCTGTGGCAGGATGGGCAGCCGCTTATGTGGGTTCACCTACCAGCCACTCATCCTAAGATACTCCCTACTTACCCTTCACTAGTCTGCCAGGCCATATTTCTGGGGCTCAAAACAGCTATCCGCTATTTTGGCCGCGATCCAGAGATAATCATCTCACCCTATTCACAAGAGCAGCTTGCCTGGCTACAGCAGAGAGATGATGACTGGACCGTTTTATTATCCAGCTATCAAGGGAAGTTTGATACCCACCTACCGGGAGATAAACTATTACAATTTCTTCATAACACCCCTTTTGTTTTCCCGAAAGTTACACAATTGAAACCTATAAGAGATGCCCTAACTGTCTTTATAGACGGGTCCAAAAATGGAAGGGCTTCCTTTGTCATTGGAAATCAGGCCTCTCATATTAACACGCCCTATGCCTCTGCTCAATTAGTGGAATTGCGGGGCGCCCTTGAGGTATTTAAAACAATTAATACAAGTTTTAATCTTTATTCAGATAGTCATTATGTGGTCAGAGCCCTCCAAGTTCTTGAAGTTGTCCCCATTATACAGCCCTCGTCACCGGCCTTCTCGTTGTTTTTTGAGATACAACGACACATAAGGGCTAGAACTAACCCATTCTTTGCGGGACACATAAGGGCCCATACAAACCTACCTGGCCCTCTTGCTAAGGGAAACGATTTGACTGATAGAGCTACCCGCTTAGTAGCATTGGCCTCCCTTACCGATTCACTTCGAGAGGCTCAGATGGCTCATTCCCTTCATCACCTGAATGCTCAAACGTTAAGACTTAAATATAAAATAACCCGAGAACAGGCTCGACAAATTGTAAAGAATTGCAAAAACTGCCTAACATTGCTTCCTGAGCCGCATCTAGGAGTTAATCCCAGGGGCCTTGTCCCCGGAGAACTTTGGCAAATGGATGTTACTCATGTTCCCTCCTTTGGAAAACTTAAATTTGTGCCTGTGACCGTTGATACCTTTAGTGGATTTTTATGCGCCTCTGCCCAAACGGGAGAGGCCACAAAAGATGTTATTTCTCACATGTTATTCACCTTTTCTGTTATGGGCCAACCCAAAATACTTAAGACAGACAATGGACCTGGTTATACCAGCCAAAAATTTAAGCAATTTTGTTCACAAATACAAATAAAGCATATTACAGGCATACCCTATAATCCCCAGGGTCAAGTAATTGTTGAGCGAGCGAATCAAACGCTTAAAAACACCCTGTTAAAGCTCACTGCTCAAGAAACCCTTTATTCTTTCAAAGGCAATGCTAAGCTCCTACTATCCCATGCCCTGTTTGTTTTAAACTTCCTAACTCTAGATAAACAAGGGCGTTCTGCCGCTGATCGCCTATGGCATCCTACAACAAACATGGACTATGCACAAGCCCTCTGGAAGGACCCCCTATCCGGGAGATGGCAGGGGCCTGACCCTGTTATCATCTGGGGAAAAGGGTCCGCCTGCATTTACAATTCTAAAGAAGGAGGAGCCAGGTGGCTCCCTGAAAGATTGATAAAGCCTTATAACAAATTCCAGGGTGGCGCCTGAGAAAGACAATGTTTTCTCTTTCAGAACAATAATTAACTCCTGGACCGCAGGACCTCTTCTCCTATTAATGATGACCCTCGGAAGGGTGAGCCCCCAATTGAGCCCCTATAGAGTCTTTAATTACACATGGCTCATCATAAATCAGGCTGGGGACATTGCTAACTCCACCTCCAAGGTTACAGCCCAAATACCCTGGATTCCATTAGAGGTAGACCTTTGCAAATTGGCCCTCGGAGCCCACCCTGATTGGGGGGTGCCCAGCCATTATTTACCACAGGCTGCACCGCCAATACAGACGAAAGAACCCGGGGCCAAAATCCTGCATGCCTCAATGCAATTACCCGCTCATGGCTACAATATGCCTCTATTTACGTATGCCCTGGGGCTACTCATAGAGATCGTTCTCTGGGCGATAAATGTGGCTATGATGAGTCTTATTTTTGTGCAACCTGGGGCTGTGAGACCACAGGCGATACTTATTGGAAGCCCTCCTCCTCTTGGGACCTTATTACAGTAAAAAGGAAAAACCCTCCTCCGGGAGAGTTAGATTCTGGCCCTAAGCCTTTCAACAAGAATTGTCAAAACTGGTGCAATACCATTGTAATATCCTTCACAGCCCCTGGGAAAAATTATGATTGGCTACATTCCCGTGGGGCCGAATGGGGATTGCACCTTTATAAGAGTGGGGAAGATATTGGATTGACCTTCACAATAAAACTAACAAAGAATATCCCCAATATACATCGAGCTTCCATAGGACCTAACCCTCAATTACATGATCTGGCCCCTCTGCCACCTAAGGAAGCCTCAAGGCCTAAGAGTCTCTCAGCCACACGAGCCCCAGGAAAGGCCCCATCAATTACCTTGTTTCAGCCCACCATACCCCCGGGGCCCTATGCCCTCTTCCAAGCTGATTCTTTCCCTCCTCAATGCCTCTGCCTCTGCTCTGCTTTTTAAGGAACAAGAGCTTAACTCGACCAGATATACAGAATGCTGGATGTGTTTTTCAGCCGCCCCACCATTTTATGAGGGTATCGCCCTCTTTGGAAATTTTACCTATACCAATGACTCAAAGGAGCTCATTGGCACCCCTCTAGAGATTACTCTTCCGAAGTTTCGGGGGTTGGAAGCTGTATAATAGGAAAGAGCATGATTCCACCTCGGCAATTGTTAGAAATCTGTAACCACACAGTTACCATTGACGAACATTCTGATTACCTATTAGCCCCAAACTATACTCATCTGGCCTGTTCCACTGGCTTGACTACCTTTCTGGTTACCTCTCAGTTTATAAGTAAAAGAGACTATTGTGTGTTGATACAATTAGTACCCAAATTTAGCATTCATGAACCAGAAGATCTTTTGAATTTTTGGGAACGGGGGAGTGAGACACCCCGTAGAGCCAAGAGAGAACCTATATCGGCTATCACCCTTGCCGTCAATCTAGGGCTAGGGGCAGCTGGGACAGGCACAGGCGTTGCCTCCCTTGTCACCTCTCAACAGAATAGACAACAATACTATTTACTTAGTGCTGCCATTGATAAGGACCTGGCCGAACTCAGAGATGGTTTAGCTAATTTAAAAGATTCTGTTGCCTCCTTATCAGAAGTAGTATTACAGAACAGGAGAGGTCTCGATCTGCTTCTCCTAAAGGAGGGAGGTCTCTGTGCAGCCGTAAGGGAAGAATGCTGTGTTTATGTAGACAAGACAGGCCTGGTAGATGATAGCCTGAGGAGAGTAAAAGAGAGTTTAGAGAAACGCAATAGAGAACGAGAACAACAGGAGTTTTGGTATAAAAATTGGTTCTCCACATCCCCGTGGCTTTCCACCCTACTACCTTCTATCCTAGGACCCTTCGTGGGGTTATTGCTGTTAATCTCCTTTGGTCCCTGGGCTTTTCAATGATTAACCCGCTTTGTTAAATCACAAATAGACTCCTCCAAGCATTATATCTCGGTACAGTATCATCTTTTGGATGCAGCAGAAGCGATGGAACCCGGAAGACAAGACGGCTCAGCAGAAACAACTGCAATACCTGCCACGGAGAGGCTCGATTTCAATAAGCTCCTTTGATGAGGCTCTGCCTGGCTCCCACCTATTCATCCCTAGGCTTAGCTGAAGGGGGAGCTGACCCAAGGTAGCCGTTTTAAAGACGGGCAACTTCCTCCATCCCCTGACCAACCTAAGACATGGAGCCTTGAGGATGACAAGGTGATCCAACGACGGGTAAGGCTGAGGGATTAGAGAGGTCGATCCTAAGACAGAAACGGCTACACATTTTCGGTCTGGCCCCCTCGCCCAGTATTTACCCCAAACCTTTCCACTTCTAAAATAAGGAAAAAGGGGGAAATGTGGGAAACCATTAGAGGCCCTCACTTTGGCTGACAGGGCTAAGGCCCTGAGAAAAGCAAACAAGAGCCTCTCCCATGGGTATTGGTTTAGCCATTGTCTCGAGATAACTGCAGAATGATTCTGCCTGCGTCAACATCGCCGACTCCAGGTATCTTCATCAGATAACCTTCTCATCTCCTGCCGTAAATGCCAGGAATACCTCTGCCCCTCTTTGTCCTTGCCTTGGGGTACGCCCCTCCTGAAAGCCTTAAAACCTGGGTACCCCAGAACAATAAACGAGGCTTTGACAAAACCCAGATTGACTCTGTCTTTCTTGGTGCTTGGCCTCCCTCCTTCTCCCCCCCTTCTTGACCCGCAGGTAGCACCCCTTCGGAACCCTGGAATAACTGACCCGCTGGACGGGTTACATAAAACTAATTCAAGCTTTGGACCAATTGGTTTTGACTGATATTTATAGAACATTTCACCCTAAAACAAAAGAATATACCTTTTTCTCAGCACCTCATGGTACCTTCTCCAAAATCAACCATATAATTGGTCACAAGTCAGACTTCAACAAATATAAAAAGATCGAACTAATCCCATGCCTCTGATCGGATCACTATGGAGTAAGAGTGGTCTTCAATGGCAACAAAAACAACAGAAAGCCCACATACACATGGAGGCTGAACAATAATCTACTCAATGACACCTTGGCCAAAACAGAAATAAAGAAAGAAATCAGAGACTTTTTAGAATGTAATGAAAATGAAGGCACAACATAACCAAATTTTGGGACACAATGAAAGCAGTTCTAAGAGGAAAACTCATAGCCCTGAGTGCCTCCAAAAAGAAAATGGAGAGTGCATACACTAGCAGCTTAACGACACACCTGAAAGCCCTGGAACAAAAAGAAGCCAATTCACCCAGGAGGAGTAGAAGACAGGAAATCATCAAACTCATGGCTGAAATCAGTCAAGTGAAAACAAAGAGAACCATACAAAGAATCGACGAATCTAGGAGGTGGTTTTTTAAGAAAATCAACAAGATAGATAAACCCTTAGCCAGACTGACCAAAGGGCAGAGAGAACATATCCAAATTAACAAAATTAGAAATCAAAAGGGAGATATAACAACAGAAACTGAGGAAATTAAAAAAATCAGCAGATCCTACTACGAAAGCCTATACTCAGCACAACTGGAGAACCTGGAGGAACTGGACAATTTCCTAGACAGATACCAAATATCATAATTAAATCAGGACCAAATAGATCATCTAAACAGTCCCATAACCCCTAAAGAAATAGAAGGGGCCATAGAAACCCTTCCAAAGGAAAAAAAGCACAGGACCAGATGGCTTCCGTGCAGAATTCTATCATACCTTCAAAGAAGACCTAACAACAATACTCTTCAAACTGTTCCATAAAATAGAAACAGAAGGAACACTATCCAATTCCTTCTATGAAGCCACAAATATGCTGATACCAAAACCACACAAAGATCCAACAAAGAAAGAGAACTTCAGACCAATTTCCCTTATGAACATTGATGCAAAAATACTCAATAAAATTCTTGCCAACCAAATTCAAGAACACATAAAAATGACCATCTACCATGATCAAATAGGCTTTATTCCAGGGATGCAGGGTTGGTTCAATACACAGAAATCCATCAATGCAATCCACTACATAAACAAACTCAAAGAAAAAAACCACATGGTCATTTCATTGGATGCTGAAAAAGCATTTGACAAAATTCAACATCCTTTTATGCTTAAAGTCTTGGAAAGAACAGGAATTCAAGGCCCATACCTAAACATCGTTAAAGCAATATACAGCAAACCAGTAGCCAGCATCAAACTAAATGGAGAGAAACTTGAAGCAATCCCACTAAAATCAGGGACTAGACACGGCTGCCCCCTTTCTCCTTATCTTTTCAATATTGTACTTGAGGTACTAGCTCGGGCAATTAGACAACAGAAGGAGGTCAAAGGGATACAAATTGGAAAGGAAGAAGTCAAACTATCATTATTTGCAGATGATATGATAGTCTACCTATGTGACCCAAAAACCCCACTAGAGAGCTCCTACAGCTGATAAACAACTTCAGCAAAGTGACTGGTTATAAAATCAACTCAAGCAAATCAGTGGCCTTCCTATACTCAAAGGATAAGTGGGCTAAGAAATCAGGGAAATGACACTCTTCACAATAGCCACAAACAGTATACAGTACCTTGGGGTGACTCTTACCAAACATGTGAAAGATCTGTATGACAAGAACTTCAAGACTCTGAAGAAGGAAATGGAAGAAGACCTCAAAAAATGGAAAAACCTCCCATGCTCATGAATCGGCAGGATTAATATAGTTAAAATGGCCATTTTGCAAAAAGCAATATACAAATTGAATGCAATACCCATCAAAATCCCAACTCAATTCTTCATAGAGTTAGAAAGAACAATTCTCAAATTCATCTGGAGTAACAAAAAACCCTGGATAGCTAAAACTATTCTCAACAACAAAAGAAATTCTGGGGGAATCAGTATCCCTGACCTCAAGCAATACTACAGAGCAATAGTGTTAAAAACTGCATGGTATTGGTACAGTGACAGGCAGGCAGATCAATGGAACAGGATTGAAGATCCAGAAATGGATCCACACACCTATGGCCACTTGGTCCTTGACAAAGGGGCTGAAAACATCCAATGGAAAAAAGATAGCCTTTTCAACAAATGGTGCTGGTTCAACTGGAGGTCAGCATGCAGAAGAATGCGAATTGATCCATCCTTGTCTCCTTGTACTAAGTTCAACTCCAAATGGATCAAGGACCTCCACATAAAGCCAGACACTCTGATGCTAATAGAAAAGAAACTGGGGAAGACCCTTGAGGACATTGATATAGGGGCAAAGTTCCTGAACAGAACACCATTAGCATATGCTCTAAGATCAAGAATTGACAAATGGGACCTCATAAAATTATAAAGTTTCTGTAAAGCAAAGGACACCATCAAAAGGACAAATCGGCAACCAACAGATTGGGAAAAGATCTTCACCAACCCTACATTAGATAGAGGGCTAAGATCCAATAGATAGAAAGAACTCAAGAAGTTAGACCCCAGAAAACCAAATAACCCTATTAAAAAATGGGGTACAGAGTTAAACAAAGAATTCTCACCTGAAGAACTTCAGATGGTGGAGAAACATCTTAAAAAAATGCCCAACTTCATTAGTCATCAGGGAAATGCAAATTAAAACAACTCTGAGATTTCACCTTACACCAGTCAGAATGGCTAAGATTAAAAACTGAGGAGACAACAAATGTTGGCGAGGATGTGGAGAAAGAGGAACACTCCTCTACTGCTGGTGGGGTTGCAAATTGGAACAACCACTCTGGAAATCAGTTTGGCGGTTCCTCAGAAAACTGGGCACGTCACTTCCAAAAGATACTGCTATACCACTCCTGGGCATATACCCAGAGGATTCCCCAGCATGTAATAAGGATATATGCTTCACTGTGATCATAAAAGCCCTATTTATGATAGCCAGAAGCTGGAAAGAACCCAGGTATCCCTCAACAGAAGAATGGATGCAAAAAATGTGGTATATATATACAATGGAGTACTATTCAGCCATTAGAACAATGAATTCATGAAATTCTTAGGCAAATGGATGGAGCTGAAGAACATCATACTAAGTGAGGTAACCCAGACTCAAAAGATCAATCATGGTATGCACTCACTAATAAGTCGATATTAGCCTGGAAAACTGGAATACCCAAAACATAATCCACACATCAAATGAGGTACAAGAAGAATGGAGGAGTGGCACCTGGTTCTGGAAAGGCTCGGTGTAGCAGTATAAGGCAAAACCAGAACAGGGAAGTGGAAGGGGTGGGTGGGAGGATAGGGGGAGGGAAGGGGGTTTATGTGACTTTCGGGGAGTGGGGGACCAGAAAAGAGGAAATCATTTGAAATGTAATTAAAAAATATATCGAATGAAATAAAATAAATAAAATAAATAAAATAAAATAAAAGTAGAAAATCACCTTCACTGCACTGTAACTATTTTATGAAGACAGTGTGATGGGAAGCTATCACGGGTTAAGAGCTGATTTCAAAAGAATTGAGTGACCAGGTAGTAAACGTTTGTAGTGTATGTACACCCGTAATAACCTTTTCCAGGGACTGAGTCTGAAGCAGATGTTCAGGGGTACAGTGCCACACTCCATCTTATCTGACACCAGGCAGGCCCCCCCATGCTCACCTAGATAAAAGCCTTCAGGTGTCTCAGACAGACAGAGAGGCTGGCAGAACTGCCTGCTGTGAGTGAACCTGCATTCTAAGCCTCCTCTAAATCCAGGGCTGTGCTCTCACCTCAGCTGGGAGCCTGCTACCTCCAAACCATGAGTGAGTCAGTCCTGTCAGGTGTAGAAGGCCATGTTTCCTTGTTGTTGCCTCCCTCTGGCTTTTACAAACTCCCTACCTCCTTTTCCACAGAGTTCCCTGGCCCCTCAGGGGAGGGATTTGATGAGGACACCCTATTTAGGATTGAGTGTTCCAAGATCTCTCAATCTCTGTACATTGTTCATCAGTTTTCAAATTTGAAATGCAAACATTCAATATCATGCTATAAAACTAGAGTTTAATTCTCTATATTAAACAGAACATTTCTTTAAGCATTAGTCTGCTCAATGAAATGTTCAAACAGACCAACAAAATAACAATGAAAATAAAATTAAAGAAAAACCCAGTAATACCTACAATCTATGTTTTAAAATTAAGAATTTTTAATTCCAGCACTCAGAAAACAGGGATAGGAATATCTTTGTGAATTTGATGCAGTCTGGATGAAAGAGTTCCAAGACAGCCAGGGTTACATAGTGACAACAACAACAACAACATCAATGGTGGAGGCAGAAGCAGCAGCAACCACAACAGTCCCTCAAACAACAAAGATTCTGTCTGGGCTTGGTGGCTTCTTCTTTAATATCAGCACTTGTGATGTGAATGAAGATGGAAGAAACAGAAGTTTCAAAGCTAGAATCAGCCCTTATACGAAAAGTGTTTCAGGAAAGCCCAAGTTATAGGAGAATCAGTTGCAAAAAAATTACACTGAAATCCATGAGGATTTTTATGTCTTCTCAAGATAATATTTTCTGTCAGTTTGACAACCTTTTAACTACATTAAAAACTAGGTCTTAAAGTTCAAATTCATGTAAGGAATTGTTTGAAGGGTCTTACATAATCACTGCATAACTCTAGTTAAAATTATTTTCTAAGTTTCTGGTCTATATGTCTACCAGGGCAGATAGGTTTAACAATCGCTCTCTCATAACCCTGTCTGCCAGAAGGCCATCTAAAACAAGGGACACAGGTGAAACCCCCACACCAATACCCAAGCGAGCTGGGACCCTCTCAGAGCCCAGTGGGCATAAGGACCTATGCCCTCCGTGTGAGCCCCTTGCAGTCTATACCTCCACTGGGGCAGATTAGCTTGCCTCCCCCTCTTCCACACACCAAAGCCTGCTTGATTCTCAGGAAGTCTGTCATAACCAGGGACACAGGAGGAATGCTCTAGCCAAGGACACAGGAGTACTGCTTTAACCAGGGACACAGGACACCACTCCTAACCAGAGACAGCACTGCCTTCCTCCCAGGAGGCAAGCTCCAGTCAGAGAAACCCAGGCCAGTTAACTCCAGATATAACCAGGTGGTTAGAGGCAAGCAGAAAAATATAAGCAGCAGAAGTCAGTGTGATTTGGCAGGATCAGAACACACTTCTTCCACCACAGCAAGCTCTGGCTACTCTGACACATCTGAAAAGCAAGATTCTGACCTAAAATCCCATCTCTTGAAGATGATGGAGGCTTTTAAGGAAAATATAAATAGCTCACTTAAAGAAATACAGGAAAACACAGGCAAACAGGTAGAAGCCCTTAAAGAGGAAACAAATATATCCCTTAAATAAATACAGGAAATTCGGGTGTGGTGGTACACACCTGTAATCTCAGCACTATGGAGGCAGAGGCAGATGGATTTCTGAGTTCGAGGCCACCCGGGTCTACAGAGTGAGTTCCAGAACAGCCAGGGCTACATAGAGAAACCCTGTTTACAAAAACAACAACAACAACAACAACAACAACAACAAAACCAGGAAAACACAGGTAAACAGGTAGAAGCCCTTAAAGAGAAAACAAACAAATCCCTTAAAGAAATATAGAAAAACACAAATACACAGGTTAAAGAATTGAACAAAGCACTCCAAATTCTAAAAATGGAAATAGAAACAATAAGGAAATTAAACAGGAAGACAACCATGGAGATGGAAAACCTAGGAAAGATACAGGAGCTCCCCATGCAAGTATCTCCAGCAGAATACAAGAGACAGAAGAGTGAATCTCAGGCATAGAAAATACCTTGGAAGACATTGACAAAACAGTCAAAGAAAGTACAACGAAGAAAAAGCTCCTAACCTAAAACATCCAGGAAATCCAGGACACAATGAAAAGAATAAACCTAAGAATAATAACTATAGAAGAGAGTGAAGATGCCAAAACCAAAAGGACAGAAAACATCTTCAGCAAAATCATAGAAGAAAACTTCTCGAACCCAAAGAAAGAGATGGCCATAAACATACAAGAAGCCTACAGAATACCAAATAGGGATCACAGGTTCAGAGGTGAGGAGGACACAACAGCTGTCCCAACACCGGGAGTTATTGGGCTCAGCAGGACCCAGGCTCACAGGAATTCCATCAGAACAGTGGCACGGGTTCTTTCTAGTGTGTCTGTCCAGTGCCCTGAGCAGACCATGGGCACAACTCATCAGCACCCAACAACACCCAGAAGAAGTTCAACTCACAGGCACTTTCACATGTCCAGGATCCCAGGATCCCAGGATCCCAGGATCCCAGAAGCTTGGTCGCCCCAGGATCTCAGGGTTCCAGAAGCAGCTTGACTCCCAGGAGCTCAGACTCTCCCAGGATCTCAGGATCACAGAAGTACACAGACTTCTCACCAGAGATGATGAAAGCTTGAAGATCCTGGGCATGTGTCCTACAGACCCTAAGAGAACGCAAATGCCAGCCCTGGCTACTATCCCCACCAAAACTCTCAATTACCTTGTATGGAGAAAACAAGATATTCCATGACAAACCAAAAGATATTCCATGACAACCGAAATTTACACAATATTGTTCCACAAACATAGCCCTAGAAAGCATAATAGATGGGCAAAAATAGATGTCAAAGACAGCAAGAGAAGCTCTCCTAGTGCTATTTCTATGATCTCAGACAACTGAACATGCTGGGCTGGCTCTAAGCAGTTGGATGCCTGTTTACAAGGCTTCTGCATTGTTGGGTTATTGTTAGAGGAAGTGAGGTCACTTCCTGTGGGTCCCTTTACTGCCCCTCTTCACACAGGGCTTTCCCAAAAGACTCCTGGGGTGCTGACTGATATCTTCCCATTTGCCATAGGCACAACTAGTCCCATTTACACTAGAGTTTCCCAGCTCACTGTTCCTGGGGAGGTGTGGGTGCAGACAGTGCCTCAGCTTTGAGAAGAGCACCTCAAAAATGATCTGAACTCCAACCCGAATCTCAGCCTCACCTGAGCAAATGCACACAATTTTAGTCTATCGCTTTCCCGAGGTGTAACTCTGTCTGTGTTCCTTTGACTTGTGATCATGTGCATACAGTGCCAACCTTCAACCACGCAATGTCAGTGTTCCTGAGAAGGAACTGGCTTCCTCAGAACCAATTTCTATCCCCAGTTTCATCTTAAGATTCAAATCCTGAGCGTTGTAGTTTTTGGTAAATAGCCAGCGCAAATTCATCCAGGGCCTTACAAAATGGAAGCTGCCCCTCGCTCCCAGCACTGCTTCAGAGATAGGCTCAAAACAGAAATAGTTCAAGCGCTTTTTACTGAGAGAGTCCTTGCTGTCTGCTTTCCAAGTTGAAGTTTGGTGTTTTTATTTTCAAAGGATATGTAAACCTGACTGACTAGAACACAGGTGGAAATATCTGTACTGAAAACTGCATTGCCAGTGGATGTTAGAGCTGAGTGTACTGCCAGACTGGAGTCTAGCCTGTGGATTCTGCTTTCAAATAAAGAGCAGTGTCTCAGAGCAATCCCAGCAGCTGGGAGACCGAGGCCTGGGTCTCACAGAATGGGGTTTCCTCACTGGGGTGAGGAGAACCTCCACCGTGGTCTCAGTCTCAGACTGCAGAGCAAATCCCTGCAAAGCAGTCTCTAGACACCTGTCAGTAAGTTGTTTGTTGGCACCACTTCTTCTCTAATCCCTCATCTCCTCCATCCCCAGGGACCCGTCTTTTTCTATTGACTCTGTGTTCCCAGTGGTTCCTGCTGCAGAGTTATTCACTGTTGACCCTTTGACAGCCCACCCACTCAGTCTGACATTGTTGTCCAATAATGAGTGAGCCAGTGGTCTCGCAGGTTAGCATTGTCTGCTAATGTGTTGGGACTTCACAAGTACTTTGGAACAATGGAGAGAACACAGCATCCCAATCTGTCCCTTCATCTATGTGCACCCTCCACAGTTGCGTTGTCCTTCCTCTGCACATTCTAGGGGCTTCTGCTACAGACTCCTCCAGTTCTCCATTCCCAGAGACCTCTGATGTCCCCTCCTTTATCCTGAATGTTTGCCAGCAGGAAAAGCAGGGCAGGGTAAGACACTTTCAAGAGAACCAGAGAGGAAGGCCAGAGCATGTAGTAGCTCCACACCACTGCCCCCATGTGGAGAAATAGGAAATAGCAGATGAGGATGCTAGGAAAACAATTACCTTCAGTGCAGTGTGATGAGTTTATTAAGAAGAAGGTCTGAGGCCAGGCGGTGGAAAGCAATCTGGCGGTTCCTCAGAAAACTGGGCACCTCACTTCCAGAAGATCCTGCTATACCACTCCTGGGCATATACCCAGAGGATTCCCCACCATGTAATAAGGATACATGCTCTACTATGTTCATAGCAGCCCTATTTATAATTGCCAGATGCTGGAAAGAACCCAGGTATCCCTCAACAGAAGAGTGGATGCAAAAAATGTGGTATATCTACACAATGGAGTACTATTCAGCCATTAGAAACAATGAATTCATGAAATTCTTAGGCAAATGGATGGAGCTAGAGAACATCATACTAAGTGAGGTAACCCAGACTCAAAAGGTGAATCATGGTATGCACTCACTAATAAGTGGATATTAACCTAGAAAACTGGAATACCCAAAACATAATCCACACATCAAATGAGATACAAGAAGAAAGGAGGAGTGGCCCCTGGTTCTGGAAAGACTCAGTGAAGCAGTATTCGACAAAACCAGAACGGGGAAGTGGGAAGGGGTGGGTGGGAGGACAAGGGAAGAGAAGGGGGCTTACGGGACTTTCGGGGAGTGGGGGGCTAGAAAAGGGGAAATCATTTGAAATGTAAATAAATTATATCGAATAAAGAAAATTAAAAAAAAAAGAAGAAGGTCTGAAGTCTGGATTTCATGGGCTAAGAGCTAGTTCTGAAACAGAGGAGTGACTGGGTAATGAATGTTTGTGCTATATGTACATCCCATAAGATCCTTTTCCAGTGACCGAGTGTGAAGTGAGCCAGAGGCAGCTGTTGAGGGGTGCTGCTTCATTCTCCATCCTTGCAGGCACCACCCAGGCCCCATGCTCCCAAGGACACAGATCTTCAGGTGTCCCAGACACACAGAGAGGCTGGAGGAACTGCCTTCTCTGAGTGATTCTGCTCTTTGAACCTCTTCCTCAGAGCCAGGGCTATGATCCCACCCCAGCTGCAGGACCTGCTACCTGCAAATCTAGCTTCAAGTACACCAAAAGTACATTTAAGGCAGTGTGAAAACAACACCAGCATTAAGAACAACTGACAAATACCAGAAACACCATAAATCGCTGTCACTAGCAAATGCAATTGGAATAAATAAGTTTTTTTGTTGCTGGTAACGAGGACTTTGCTCATTTTGATGTAAGTGGACAGAGACACCATTCCCTCCCTAAAAGAAAGGCCAGCACCAACAAGACCAGTAGGTGCATCATAAACAATGAGTAACAGTAACCTACATTTATTGATGACTCCAAAAAAAATCTATATTCCCCCTGAAAACCTTGTCCAGCAGGGTGTAGTGGTACACGCCTGTAATCCCAGCATTTGGGAGGCAGGGACAGATGGATTTCTGAGTTTGAGGCCAGCCTGGTCTACAGAGTGTGTTCCAGGACAGTCAGGACTACACAGACAAACCCTGCCTTGAAAAACCAAGAAGAAGAAGAAGAAGAAGAAGAAGAAGAAGAAGAAGAAGAAGAAGAAGAAGAAGAAGAAGAAGAAGAAGAAGAAGAAGAAGAAGAAGAAAAGAAAAAAACCTCCTCCCATTAAGTGGAATGTCAACTCCACCCAGCAGAATAGGAATGTGGAGGGTGATGGAAGTCTTCTGTACCATTAGTGTTGTGAGGACAAGCACACACACACACACACGCACACGCACACGCACACGCACACGCACACGCACACGCACACGCACACAGACAGGCAGACACACACACACACACAGTTGCTCTTAAGTATATATGCATAAAAAGACAAATGCAAACATATACACATACCCTGAAAACCTACAGTCACTTGCAGACACACATATATCCACACACTTTTGATCTATTACCTTTTCATTCCAGTTTCCTGAAGAATGTTTTTGTGAAAGTGTTTACAGGTGAAATTTTATTTGGTACAGGCTACAGTTTCTCCACATGGGACCACACCACCAGATCCAACCTGTATGGTCTCTACTTCTGGCTCTCATATCCAGAACAATGATGGATCAAATATTGTGCAGGCATGTCATCACACAGGTGGTCAGGACCATTATCTGACAGTATGTGCTGTACACATGCAACATCCCAACAGTCACAGGAACTCACAGGAACACCCAGGAACTCTTAGAGCACCAGATCCCCGGGGCAGGTGAACAGGGATCACAGACTTTGTTCAAACCAAGCTCACACCCCAGCATAAAGCAGATTTGAACAGCACTGGGCTTGGCCTATCAGGCCCTCAGGATGCTGCATTCCCAGAAAAACCTTTCCACATCCCCTAAGCTTGCTCTAGCTCATGCCCCATCATAGCACATGTGCAGTAGCTGGAGGTAGCCTGCTGACTGGAGATGCAGTGACAAGAGCTGTCATCTCAGGCTTTGGGGAGACTAAGCTCAGCCTCAGGAGACACTGGCAAAAGCCCTCTGCCTGCTTCTGGGCCTTCCCTCTCCAGAGTCTGAAGTCCATGCTCTCCTGACTTTTGTTTTCTTCTTTTATGTATGGATCATGACATAAGAGAATTTTGTAAGCTCTGGATTTGCCTGGCAAGTCAGTGTCCTTACTTACTGAAAATGCTGCTTTGAGAGACCTGGTACCAGCAAGGGAGCCCAAAAGTGAGTGCTCCAGGATGGACTCCTCCTCCTTGCTTCCTGTGACCCCACTCCCCTCCTTTCTCAGACTTTATTCTATGAAGCATGGAAGCTTAGATACCGACATCTTCGGCTCTCTGGACTCCTGAGACCTGCGTTCTCATCCCCTTCCATGCCCATCCCACTCTGATGTCACTCTAGGTGACACATGCCACCTCTGCTGCTAGGACCAAACCTTCTAACATACAGCAACTTATCTCCCATGTGGCAACTGTGGAATCAGCTCTGAGTATCTAACTAAGAAGGTTCCCATGCACAGCTTTCAGGCCATGGACTGGTAAAAAGAATCCACAGAGGCCACACGGTGGACAATGACAGCACCATGAAGAACTAGCCATGGACAGAGGGGGCCAACCTGGTATGGCTGCCTGTCAGTCTGAATGTCTGACTGACCCTGGAAGGACCATCTGCCAGTCAGAAAAGGGCTGGTTCCTAACTTCTAATTAAGCTCCAGGCTGAGCAGGCCTCGGGGTCTGTCAGGTTTGAGCGTTGGTGACTGGATGGGAACCTTGGTGGCAGGCTGTAAATAGGTGACACAGAATAGATTCTGTAAAATGGATGCTGCTTCTGCTCAGTATGTGAGACAGAGAAGGACTGCCAGGATTCCAGGATGAAGGCAGGAGCAGGAGGCCACAGTAAGTCTTTCCTGCTGTCCTGAACTCTCCACCTCAGACACCTCTATGGGAGAGAAACAAACTCTTCATCTCTGAAGCACATGTCCCTCTTCTGGTAGCAGGATACATCTGTGCCCTGTTTGGAATCCACTGTAGAATGTGGCCTCCACATCCTGCTCTAGTCCTGGTGGTCTGACCCTGATCTATACTGTGTCAAGTTCTCCACCCTTCAGCCTTAGTTCAGTGGGCTGTACCATGTAGTTTTAAGAAACAATCCATGCTAAACCGGCTACGGACTGACATCAGCAGTCTTGGTCTGTTCCTGGCCCAACTCATAAGCCTGAGGCCCAGACTGTGTTTCTCCTGTCAACGCCTCTCCCACAAATGCAGGCTCTTCCTCTCCAGAGCTCTGAGATAGCTCATTTGGCAGTTTGGTTACCTTTTCCCCGGAGTTCCGTCCTTATCCAATCTTCCTCTTCCAAAGCCTGGCTGAATTCCACTCCAGCCATGTTCTTTCCCTCTGGCCCATCTGAGCCCTTGCAAATGGAAAACACCTGCAATCTTAGTGTAAAATCAACAGATGACACAACCGCTGGGTGAGGAATCCATTGTCTTAAAATGGTCAACTATTCTGTGTTGGGAATCTTTGCCACTAGGTCTAACAGCTCCTGGTCTCCATCCTGCCTTCTCTTGCTCCCCTTCTTGCTGTAAAAAAGAACATTCCCTCCTCCTGAGCTTCCTCTTCCTCTCTAGGACCCGGAAGGCCCACCTCCTCCTTTTTACCTAGCGACTGGCTTCTTTTTTTTTAAGATTTATTTTATATATATGAGTACACTGTAACTGTACAGATGGTTGTGAGCCTTCATGTTTTTACTGTGAATTGAATTTAGGATGTCTGCTCGCTTTGGTCAACCCTGTTCCATCAGCCCCAAGGATTCATTTATTATTATAATTAACTCTGTTGTAGCTGTCTTCAGGCATACCAGATGTTGGCATCAGATCTTATTACGGATGGTTGTGAGTCAACATATGGTTGCTGGGATTTGAACTCAGGACCTTTGGAATAGCAGTCAGTGCTCTTAACTGCTGAGCCATCTCTCCAGCCCAGTGATTGGCCTCTTGTCATCTTTACAATACAATCAATCAATAAGGGGAAATATTGCTACATTAGTCCACATTGCAAATATATATCTGTAAAATGGACACAGACCACATAGGAATCCCCATGAGCTCTGTGTGTGTTTCACCCCAGTACAATCACTGTGTGCCTTAAACACTGGAAGCCAGTGTATGCTGCCTGAGGGGCACTTCCTCCTGCCATCCTCCTGGGTAAACACCCAACATACACCAAGCTGCAAACACTGTGGCTGCTCCATCCGCCCAACGCTCTGTTCTCCTTTGCTGTCTTCTACCCTTCCCCATGTTCTGTATGCTTCATGTTCAGTGTCGCTGTAGAGGGAACGCCCACACTGATGAGCACAATACTATCCCATTGGTCTGGACAGAATCACAGAAGGAAGCCAGGCAAGGAGCTGATTCTCTTCTGCTTCCTGACTCAGTGCGGTGTCATCTGCTCAACTGCTTCTCACCCTTCTCTCCCTCCCTCCTCTCCCCCCACCACCACCCTCCTGAAACTAAACCAGAAACCCATCATGGACACCTGGTCAGTTGGACCTCAAAGCACATCACCTTGGCCATTAGGACCCCAGCAAAAGGTGAGCAGCCTCAACTTGCTCTCTTCCAGCTCCACTTTCAGTCATTCACTCAGCCTCTGCCAAACAAGTTCCCTTTAGCTCCTTCCTTCCAGGATAATGGCTTCGTGCAGCCTCCCTCAAAACCTGTGTAGTCTGCTTGGCTATACTGATACACGCTGTCCATGCATGCAAAATAAACCTCATAACCACAATATAGGGAATGAAACAAATGCTAACAGTTTATTTAAACCATTACTTTAAAAAGTGAAACATTGAAAAAAAAAACGGAGTACAAAGGCTACTTCTCAGGAGGAGTTGAGGGCTGACTGAAAGGCAGAGAAGAATTTTATATTGAAATCATGGAATGATACTGCAGGGACATCAGACTTCTGCTGTCTAACCAGATAGACATACCTGGGTGATAGGGTGTGACTGGGTCTTTCCCTAAGGAGGTTGACCCACTGTCCTTAGGGCGAGGTGTTTGAGAGGCTACTGTGTCTGCTGACTTGGGGAGACACAGGTTCCACAGTTCCTAGCAGGTGTGCTGGCTGGACTTCTGATGTCACATCTGGCTCCAACATTAGAGCATCCTGGTGGACTTTGGGTTCTCTGTCTCTTGCTCCAGCTGGTTCTGGTTG
Source organism: Apodemus sylvaticus (assembly GCF_947179515.1). Lineage (NCBI taxonomy): Eukaryota > Metazoa > Chordata > Mammalia > Rodentia > Muridae > Apodemus > Apodemus sylvaticus. Next base: position 58,402,488 of record NC_067485.1, on the reverse strand, counting down.
TTGTTTCACTGACAGAAACCACACTTCACTCTCTGGATCTCCAGTTATGTGGCTCACCAAATCTAAGGATGAGGACAAATCTGCAGTCAGTGCAAGCTTGTGAAGAAAGGGAAGTGGTGGTGGGATGAAAGAAACAAGATCCCCAAGATGAGACCCCCTCTCAGCCTTTCCAAAGACAGAGGAGACCATGTCTGCTGGGAATGATGACCTTGTCCTACAAAAGGTCATGTGTCCAGCCCAGGGTCCAGTGACAGCTCCTGTAAAAAGAAGCTTCTCAAGCCACCCCCAGCACACCAAGTACTAAACCTCACACTCAGGGCCTCAAACACCTACCTGAGTCTCCTTCATCCTCGCTCTCTGACTCACTGGACTGCAACTCCGTAAGAAGCATATGGACACGGTGATTCAGATCTGAGTCGGGCATGTTCACAGTCAAGTAGGCCTCCAGCTTCTTGAGAATGGACAGGTCTGAGGTTTGACAAAACTCCTCTGGGTATATGTCTATCCACATGTTCAGGAAAGAACAGAGGGTTCTGGGGAGGGGATGGACAACACAGTAAACAGACAGGCCTTTTCTTCTCAAACCTTCCCAAGGTTTCTATCTACAGAGAAGACTGCAAGGAAGGGATCCAGCCCTATGCAGCTGGATGCTGTGAACAGGGCTGTGGGGTCCTAGAGAACAGAGAGCCTCACACACGTCATTGCCAGCCTCTAGTTTAGAACAGCTGAGCAAGTCTCCTGGCATAGCCTGGTTTATGGATAAGTGCATCACAGCTTCACTTAGGCCCCAGATTCCCACATCTCACCACTTGCAAGAACCATGCCCATGGATACTCATCCTGCAGGTCCTGCTTGGACAGCGGTGTGGTACTAGAATCCAGGAGATGCACAGGAACAAAGCATTAGCTGTTCCTTATCCAAGGAGCCCAAATGACTCCACACTGGAGACCCAGGTCGTTCCTCTTGCTGCAAAGCACACTTACTTCTTTACCTGTTCATCTTCTTCACAATCCGGGCGGAAGTATGCATACCTAGAGAAGAACAGAATGGTTGTCACCTGTAAAATCACAGGTCTCCACCTAAAAGACATCTAGGGGGCAGGTGCCTACCTGGACAAGAATCAAAATACAGAACCTAGAAGTTCTGTCTGCTCTCAGAATTATTAGTTTGTGTGCATGAAATGGGTGCCTCAAACATGCTTGTGCAATGGAGAACAAAAAATGTCTCTATTCAAACATTTCAGAGATCACAGGTTTCTCTGATTGTCCAGAGTGGAGACCTATTGAGGGTCTGGACACATCTGTATTGGGTACTACCATAGGAATTCTGGAACATTCTTTACAAATGGGAGAAATGCTTCTACAAAGCCTCAGCATATTAGGGACAAAGATAGAGATGTTCTTCAAGGTGGAGGGGACAGTCACATCTCTTAGGATCTCAGTTTGGCCAGCACATTTCCTTGGGCCAAGCCTGAGAGAAGCATTTTTTTTTAATTGATGCTGCTGTGTCCTGACAATACTCTAGAGAAGTAGACAGAGTGTTTCTCAGAACAAACGAGAGGACCTCTGGGCTTGGTGGTGGGCACTCACCGGCTCAACAGCAGGTCCAGCACATTCCGTGTGGTAGTTAATCTTCTGTATGAGTACAGGAAGAAAGTGACAAAGAAGGGGTCTCTTCCCTGCAGCGATGGCACCACTTGGGTCACCAGCCTTTCCACTGTGTCTGCAGTGAAGCAGGACTCTAAACCTGGCTTCTTCATGTCCCCTGGGGCACACTCATGCACTCCCTGAGGAGACATCAGGGTGGATGGTTCAAGCAAACATAGATCTGCAACCTTCTCATTGGTTATTATCATTACAAGTTTTCCTCAGTCATTACAGTGTCAAAAACGCGGAGCAACACTAGGGGAAACTTGGAGTTCAGAGAGCTTACCTTCTCTGCATGGTCCTGGGCCTGACTGTCCTGTGTCAAGTCTGTTTCCTTCAGGCAAAAAGGCCAGAAGCATTGGAGGCAGGAGAGTACTAAGTATTTCCAGGCCCCTCCATGGCCTTCACTCTCATCTTTCTTAAGGTCTGAACCTCGAGTAGTCGGAAAACAACAAGAGAACATCCTCCTCTCTCTAGGTTCTCAGATAAGTGAGCCTGCTCTACAGCCTCTAAGCAGTTGGCTGTCTGGTCACCAGGGCTCTGCACTGTTGGGTCATTGTCTGAGGAAGTGATGTCACTCCTGGGAGTCTCTTTACTGTCTCCCTTACACAGGGCTTTCCCTAAATGCTCTAGGCCCCCTGGTACTTCCCATGTACACAAGTGGACACAGACACATATGTGTGTCCCATTCCACTGCTCCAAGGGATGTCTGGGTACAGGCAGCTTTGCAGTCTGAGTCCCTACACTTGAATGGTGTCTCTGTCTCTGCACCTAACTCAGCCCTGCTCACCCAGGCCCACCGAACCCGAGTCATGTTGCCTGTGCCAGGCTCCAACCCCCTGTCCACGTTCTTGCATGGTAATTGTCCTTCTCAGGATCAGTTCCTACCTCGTGATCATTTTAGAGCTCAAGCCCAGACACACGTGCAGTCCTCTGTAACCTCAGCCACATGAGTCAGCTCACAAGATGGAAGCTGGCCCCTACACTGTTTCAGAACTGATTCATGCTCCATTGTTTCTTTTTTTGGGGGTGGGGGAGAGTTGATCAAAATTTATTTTTTTATTTTGGTTTTTCAAGACAGAGTTTTTCCGTGTAGCCCTGGCTGTCCTAGAGATTACTCTGTAGACCAGGCTGGCCTCAAACTCAGAAATCCACCTGCCTCTGCCTCCCAAGTGCTGGGATTAAAGGCGTGCGCCACCACTGCCCAGTCAAAATTTTTTTATGAGAAAATTTTAAATGAAAATATGTATTGAACTATAAGTTACCTGTGTTTGTCCTTATCTGGCTGGCTGTCACTTTCCAATGTGCTTTAGAGGAAAAAGAAAATTCTTTAAATTCTTTTTCTTTAGAGGAAAAAGAATTGTATTCAATTAGCATATCAAATGACTCCCATGAAGAAGGAGAGTACTCTGATCCTGGAAAGGCTTGATCCAGCATTGTAGGGGAGTACCAGAACAGAGAAAAAGGAGGGAGATGATTGGAGAATGGGTGGAGAGAGGAGGGTTTATGGGACATATGGGGAGGGGGAAACCCAGAAAGGGGAAAGCATTTGGAATGTAAACAAAGAATTTAGAAAATAATACTAATAAAAAACAAAACGAAAGAAAAACCTATCCATCCATCCATTTACACCTCAGGTAGGCCATCTATTGAGACTGCCTAGACTCAGTAGGGCTAATCACCCACCGCATGGAGGTCCAGTCATTAGTACTTTAGAGGACCCTAAGGAGCTGACATGCACTGGTTCAGATTTGGCTTGTGCTCAGCTGGTTCTCCTATACAACCCATGCCCACTTTCCTGGGGATGGTGTTGCCCTCAGTGGGCTATGCCCTCCCACATCAATCACCAGTCAAGACAGTTTCTCAGAGACCTGGCCACAAGCCAGTCTGATAGAGACAGTTCTTCAATTGAAGATTAGCCCTGCTCAGAAGACTCTAGTTAGTAGTCGACTTGACAATAAAAACTAACCAGGACAGATATAAAATAAAATCCACAATGGAAAAGAAATATGTCTTCTTTGCTCCTTCCAAGAAAAGAACTGACATATGTCAGAAAATTTCTTGAGACGGTATAGTGGATGATGGTTTGATGCTTTCAGTCTGCCAACCTTTAACCTCCAGTTAGTGCTGATGACTGAGCCTTGCTTAGAAATACGGATTTTGAGGTAAAGCAGACAGGTTCTCCTGAGTTTCTGCTTTAGTCTCAGGCTCTTTATCTGATAAACTGGGTGACTGGAACTCTGCCCCCACCCAGGGTATGTTACTTCCTATCATTTTTGATGTTATTTTTTAAATTTGATTGCTTAACTTCTTTTGGGTTTGAGGAAAGGTTGCTCTCTTGCTTTTTCCAGGGTGAAGTTTCCCTCCTTGTATTGGTGTTGTCCTCCTATTATCCTTTTTAGGGCTGGGTTTGTGGATAGATATTGGGTAAACTTGGTTTTGTCGTGAAATATCTTAGTTTCTCTATCTATGGTGATTGAGAGTTTTGCTGGATATAGTAGTTTTGGTTGGCATTTGTGTTCTCTTAGAGTCTGCATGAGATCTGCCCAGGACCTTCTAGCCTTCATAGTCTCAGGTGAAAAGTCTGCTGTGATTCTGATAGGTCTTCCTTTATATGTTACTTGGCCTTTTTCTCTTACTGCCTTTAATATTCTTTCTTTGTTTAGAACATTTGGTGTTTTGATTATTATGTGACGGGAAGTATTTCTGTTCTGGTCCAGTCTGTTTGGAGTTCTGTAGGCTTCTTGTATATTCATGGGCATCTCTCTCTTTAGGTTGGGGAAGTTTTCTTCCATAATTTTATTGAAGATATTTGCTGGCCCTTTAAGTTGTAAATCTTCGCTCTCATCTATGCCTATAATCCTTAGGTTTGGTCTTCTCATTGTGTCCTGGATTTCCTGGATATTTTGGGTTACAAGCTTTTTGCATTTTGCATTTTCTTTAACTGTTGAGTCCATGGTTTCTATGGAATCTTCAACATCTGAGATTCTTTCTTCTATCTCTTGTATTCTGTTGTTGATATTTGCATCTCTGTCCCCTGATTTCTTCCCACGGCTTTCTATCTCCAAAGTTGTCTCCCTTTGAGTTTTCTTAGTTGTTTCTACTTCTGATTTTAGATCCTGGATGGTTTTGCTTAGCTCCTTCACTTGCTTGTTTGTGCTTTCCTGTAATTCTTTAAGAGATTTTTGTGTTTCCTCTTTCATGACCTCAGCCTGTTGACCAAAGTTCTCCTGTATTTCTTTAAGTGATTTTTGCGTTTCCTCCTTGTTGGCTTTTATATTCTCTTGGATTTCTTTCAATGATACTTGTGTTTCCCTAGCAAGGGCTTCTAACTTTTGATCCATTTTCTCCTGAATTTCTTTAAGTATGTCCTTCATGTGTTCCTGTACCAGCATCATGACCAGTGATTTTAAATCCAAATCTTATTTTACTGGTGTGATGGGGTATCCAGGACATGCTGGTAGAGGAGAATTGGGTTCAGATGTTGCCATATTGCCTTGATTTCTGTTAGTGACGTTCCTGCGTTTGCCTTTTGCCATCTAGTTCTCACTGGTGTTACTTGGTCTTGTCAGTGCTGGACTCACCAGTGCAAGCTGCCCCTTCCCTGTTGGCCTCTGGTGCACAGCTTACACCCTGCACTGCCTGTAGACAGGGTGCTGCTGTCCAGGCTGTCCAGATCCCGAAGCAGGCACCTGAAGGCTCCCACTGGGGCCCGCAGGATTCACTGGAGCACACCGACTTCTCCCAGCTGGCCGCCCGGAAGCCCCCTGCTAGCCTCTTGAGGGACCTGGAAATGTGGTGCGGCCGCCTAGGCTGATCTGAGGCGGAGAGAGTTGAGCTGAGGGCTTCCGCCTGAGGCCTTGCCCCAGATTGTGTCTGTGGACCAGATGGAGCCTGTGTGCACCCCCAGGGAGCGCCGATGGTGTATGCTGCTATGACCTCCCCTGTGTTCCGCTCACTCCGCTGGGCAGCCGATTCCCCAACCGGGCTGCCGCACACAAGGTTAGCCTGGTCGCCCAGGCCCTGAGTCCAGGCAAAAGCCTGGGAGGCCAAGGTCCGAGCAAAGTTCCCCTAGGGCTATGACTGTTAATTGGGTCCGCCAGGTGACTAGGATGGCCGGCGTGTGCGTCCGCGCTCACCGAAAGCACCGGGAGAGTCTGCTGTGCTAACAACCTCCTGGGCGGGTTGACACACAGATGGCCCACCAAGCCGCCCAGTTCTTGGGGTCAGTCCTGTGCCTTTTGGGGCCTAGACCCCGTTTTGTTAGCCTCAGGCTACGCTTGTTAGCCGTCTCTGCCCTCCCGAGCACTCAGGGTCCTGTAGGCAAAATGGCGGCGCGTGCGCAGGCCAGGGCAAAAAAACCTCCTGGCTGGGTTGGCACCCTGATGGCCACCCGAACAGCCCAAGGCCTGGGTGCAGGCCAACGCCCGTCGGGCTCAGACCCCTGCGGTGTTGGCCTAGGATTATGTTTGTGTACCTCAGTCTGTCTGATCTCTGGAGTCCGAAATCAAGATGGAGGTGAGTCTCTCCTGACTGGCGGGAGGCTGCGTTCTGAAGTGGTTTCCATGCAACGAAAGGCGCCGCACAACCGCAGCTGCTTGCCGCCCGGCTGGTCAGCGAAGGTCAGTGGTCGTGGGCGCAGGGCCTAACTGGACCCTGTGTCGCCTTGGTTCCACTGCTGATGGCCCTTCAGCTGGACCAGCCACTGCTACACTGCTGCCGCCGCAGCCGCCCACCCTCCACATTTCTATTCTGCTAGGTGGAGGTGACATTCCACTTAATGGGAAGAGGTTTTCTTTTCTTTCTTTGTTTCTTTGTTTCTTTGTTTCTTTGTTTCTTTGTTTCTTTGTTTCTTTCTTTGTTTCTTTGTTTCTTTGTTTCTTTGTTTCTTTCTTTCTTTCTTTCTTTCTTTCTTTTTTTTTTTTTTTTTGGCTTTTCAAAACAGGGTTTTTCTGTGTAGTCATGGCTGTCCTGGACTCACTCTGTAGACCAGGTTGGCCTCGAACTCATAAATCCACCTGCCTTTGTCTCCCAAGTTCTGGGATTCCAGGCATGTGCCACCACGCACAGCAGGACAAGGTGTTCAAAGGGAATAGAGATTTTTAAGTTGAAGTCACCAAAAAATGTAGGTTACTGTTTCTCATTGTTCATGATGCACCAACTGCTCTTGTTGATGCTGGCCTTTATTTTAGAGAAAGAATCAAAATGAGCAAAGTCCTCATCTCAAGCAATAAAAATCAATTTGTATTCCAATTGCATTTGCTAGTGACAGCGAATTATGGTGTTTCTGGTATTTGTCAATTGTTCTTAATCCTGCTGCTGTCCTCACACTGCCTTAAAAGTACTTTTATTGTACTTGAAGCTAGATTTGCAGGCAGCCGCTCCCCCAGCTGAGATGGGATCATAGCCCCTGCTCTGAGGAGAAGGCTCAAAGTGCAGATTCACTCAGAGAAGGCAGTTCCTCCAGCCTCTCTGTGTGTCTGGGACACCTGAAGATCTGTGTCCTTGGGAGCATGGGGGCCTGGGTGGTGCCTGCAAGGATGGAGAATGAAGCAGCACCCCTCAACAGCTGCCTCTGGCTCACTTCACACTCAGTCACTGGAAAAGGATCTTATGGGATGGACATATAGCACAAACATTCATTACCCAGTCACTCCTCTGTTTCAGAACTAGCTCTTAGCCCATGAAATCCGGACTTCAGACCTTCTTCTTCATAAACTCATCACACTGCACTGAAGGTGACTGTTTTCCTAATATCCGCATCTGCTATTTCCTATTTCCCCACATGGTGTGGAGCTACAGCATGCTCTGGGCTTCCTCTCTCTGGTTCTCTTTCCAGTGTCTTTCCCTTCCCTGCTTTTCCTGCTGGCAAAGGAATGCCCCACCCAACCCCCAGCCAGCTCAGGGGGCCTTTTATACAGTTCTCATGGTAGCCACCATTAGGTACAATGTGATTGGCAGAACAGTGCTACCTTTAAACTAATTGTTTGTTAGGGAATGAGGTAGGTGGCCAATGGACTCTGGGCCTTTCCTAGCAGCAGGGACCTCCCCCTGGTCTGAGGGATGTATTTAGCTTCTCTCCCTCCTGGGAAGGGCAAGTGTTCCATGACCTTTCCAAAGATCCTGAGTTAATCTTTTCCATGAGGTTTTGACAAATAAGGAATGGAAGAGGGTGTAGAGGCTCAGGTCTGGCCACTGTGAGGATCCATCCTCAGCCCAGTTCATACCAGGCAGCTTTCCCACAGTCCTCCATCAGAGCCTGGCCATAAGTTATCTTGAGCCTCCTGCTCAATTGGACCTCACACCTTGGCCCACCAGGCCCATGTACACATGGCCTGATCGTGTTCTCCATAGGAGATCTCCATGTGGGCCCTTGGAGAGCTGAGCAAAGAGAGACCAGACCACTGACTCTGCTGTTTCTGTTGTGCCTGAGACATCAATACCTTCTTGTAGATATGGCTTTGGATGTTTTTCCAGTTCTCAGATTTTGACATTCCTAACCAGCTCATGGCTTATTTGTTTTTGACCATATGTTCCCCAGATCAGGCAGTCAATGTCCATAGCTTTGTGGCCCAGCTAAAGGGCGAAGAAGCCAGTTATATAGAGAGCAAGGAACAGATTCAGTTAGGTGCTGAGACCTGTGTGTCAGGAGTGTCCCCTAGCTGGTGTCCTAGGGAAGCTTGAGAGGCTCCTCTTTGCCTGAGCTGTTAGTCAACCCTGGCCTGGGCACATGATCTTTTATAGGACAGAGTCAGATTCCCAGCAGGCATGGACTCTCCTCTTTGCAAAGGCTGAGCACAGGTCTCATCCTGAGGTTCTTGTCTCTTGCACCCCCACTGCTACTTCCCTTTTTCCACAAGCCTGCACTGGCTGTGCATCTGCAGATATGAAGCTGTAACTGGAAGTGAAATCAGCCACTCTACAGCCAGAACCAGCTTGTGCATTAGAGTAAGAGAGAGAGAGAGAGAGAGAGAGAGAGAGAGAGAGAGAGAGAGAGAGAGAGAGAGAGAACAAAACACCAGAATGTTCTGTAACACCTCTGCTGTTAGATGTGGTATCAGCAGTCCAGCCAGCACATGCAATAGCATCTGGGACTGTGTCTCACGACCCCCGCTGACAGTGCACTCTGCACAGGTCTCAAGTTTGCTGCAGTGGGGCTGCTTTCTAGGACATGGTCCTGCAACTCCTTCTCCTCCAGGGGCCCATCTAATGTCCACTCTTCAGACAGGTCCAGCTCTGTGACCATCAGATATCCTCCTGTCATTGGTGGCTTCACTTTCTCCTGAAAAATTCTGTTTCTAGCATTCCAGATTATTTTTGACATTTGCTTTATTATAAGTATTGATTTTAATAAATCAGCATTAATTTATTTTTATATTGCATAATCTATCATGGAATCTATTTACCAGGCTGTACATGTCCTAGCAGTATCCTCATACAGACTGAGGACCCAAACACACCATATGAGTCCTCTGAGTTTACATACCTGCCAATTCCAGGTGGGAAAATTCCCTGGCTTCCCTGAGACCTTATGATTACTGAAGAAGACCCAGGAATCCAGACAGTACAGGCATGCTTCTGCTTTAGTCTCAGATTCTTCATATGATAAACTGGGTGGCTGGAACTCTGCCCCCACCCAGGGTATGGAGAACTGCAGTCGGTTAAGGAGCTCCCTCCACGCAGCATTGCTTGTGTGCACTGCACAATCTGAGGACAGGGAGTCTATATTCTCAGTAGCTTCATTCTGTTAACTGTGCTTGAACAATGGTCACTTTCTTAAAAGATTGTTCAGTCTGGGAGGGATGATGGAGTGATGATGTCGAGGTGGAGGGAATCAATAATCCTCCTGCAGAAATGTCAGACGCCCGTCCACTGCACTTGCTGTGTACACATGCCTTTATATGTTACTTGGTCTTTTCTTCCTCCTGCTGTTAATAGTCTTAATTCTGTGCATTTAGTGTTTTCATTATTATGTGATGGAAGGATTTTATTTTCTCATCCAAGCTTTTTAAAATATATACTATTTATTTTTATTTTTATTATATTTAGCACAATATATATTTTATATCAATCATAGAAATGATGTACATGTTATTAAATGATCATAAAAAGATAAAGTATTTTTGTTTGTTTGTTTTATTTTTAGTAGAGCTTAGAATCTTGGCTCTTACTGAGGTACAAACCCAAAATATCAATTTTTAAACATTGGAATTCACTGTAATAAGACTGTATGTACTTCAGTGTACCTCACATCACCAAAGATTTTAAGTCCATAGTAGCTAAGCTAGGAATTGACCGTTTGGCTGGGCTAAGGAAGGAATTGTAGGCACTATTGTTTGGATACAGATTTCCTGCTATTGTCAAAGGTATTTGATTTGAGTAATTGTCATCATTCTCAGCCCACAGGGAACACGTTTCATTCATTTAAGAAATGGTTTGTGTATTAAGATGGTCTATCCATGGAAGTCACTCATCAACTGCTTCAATGAACAATGATTGTGCTTGGAGGGTGGCACAGACATTAGGTGAGGGTAAGATCCTGGTTCATTATAACTTAAAAGGTCATCTTCTTCAACATAGAAACAATAATAAATATATCAAAGAAAACCTTCAGTCTCACTCTTTTTTGTTCTCTTACAAGCCACCTCACAAATTAATTGTCTACGTTCCTTTTGGCTGTATAAATAATTTTGAGATATGTAAGCTGTTCTCCAAACTGTAGTATAGTGCTAAAACATCAAACAAGCAATCCAACTTATAGAGAGGCTGCGATAGGAAAAGGATTTAAAGACCATTATGTAGCACCCAGTAAGACACTGTCACATACAAACAAGCCGAAAGTGTACATGGAAATATACATTGTATAATATTGCACATATTTCACCCATTACCAAAGTAGAGAGACCACTCAGTGGGTGACAGCCAATAAATTTCTAAGTACTCATATTTTTGAATTTCAATTGATTGGAATATATTGGTGATATTAGTTTTTGTATTAAGGAATATTAAGGAAAAGTGATTGTTATTTCCTGTTATTTTTGTTGTTAGAGGTGGAAATATGTTTGTGTGGATCACTCTCTTGTTTTTTCTAGGGTGTGGTTTTCCTCCTTGTGTTGGAGTTCCCATCTATTATCCTTTGTAGGGCTAAATTTGTGGACCTATATTGTGTAAATTTGGGTTTTCATGGAATATCATTTGGTTTGTCATGGAATATCTTGTTTTCTCCATCCATGGTAATTGAGAAGTTTGGTGGGTATAGTAGCCAGAGCTGTCATTAGTGTTCTCTTAGGGTCTGTAAGACATATGCCCAGGATCTTCAAGCTTTCATGGTCTCTGGTGAGAAGTCTGTATACTTCTGTGATTCTGAGATCCTGGGAGAGTCTGAGCTCCTGGGAGTCAAACTGCTTCTGGAACCCTGAGATCCTGGAGCAACCAAGCTTCTGGGATCTTGCAATCCTTGGATCCTGGTCATGTAAAAGTGCCTTGGAGTTGAACTTCTTCTGGGTGTTGTTGGACTGACTGCTGAGTTGTGTCCAAGGTCTGCTCAGGGCACTGGCTCAGACAGACTGGAAAGAAACCTTGCCACTAGTCTTGTGGAATTCCTGTGTGCCTGGGTCCTGCTGAGCCCAATAACTCCCGGTATTGGGACAGCTGTTGTGTCCTCCTCACCTCTGAACCTGTGATCCCTATTTGGTATTCTGTAGGATTCTTGTATCTTTATGGACATCACTTTCTTTGGATTAGAGACGTTTTCTTCTATGATTTTCTAAAGATGTTTTCTGGCCTTTTGAGTTTGGCTTCTTCACTCTCTTCTATATTTATTATTAGGTTTTTTTCTTTACATTGTGTCCTGGATTTCCTGGATGTTTTAGGTTAGGATCTTTTTCCTCTTTTTCCTTTGACTGTTGTGTGAATCTCTTCCAAGGTATATTCTATGCCTGAGATTCTCTCCTCTGTCTCTGGTATTCTGTTGGGGAAGCTTGCATGTGTAGCTCCTGATCTCTTTCCTTTGTTTTCCATCTCCAGGGTTGCCTCCATTTGTGACTTCCTTATCGTTTCTATTTCCATTTTTAGGACATGGACTGCTTTGTTCAAATCTTTTAAACATTTGATTGTGTTTTTCTAAATTTCTTTAAAGGATTTATTTGCTTCCTCTTTAAGGGCTTCTACCTGTTTGGCTGTGTTCTGATGGTGCCAAATTACAGTGGCTTCTGTTGCTTATATCCTTTTGATAGCCTCTCATCATCTGGTTATGTCTGGAGTTAACTGGCCTTGGTGTCTCTGACTGGAGCCTTCTTCCTTGGAGGCAGGCAGTGCGGTCTCTGGTTGGAGTGCTGTCCTGTGTCCCTGGTTAAATCAGGCCTCCTGTGTCCCTGGCTAATGCTGCCCTCCTGTGTCCCTGGTTATGACAGACTTCCTGAGAGACAGGCAGGCTTTGGTGTGTGGAAGAGGGGGAGGCAAGCCAATTTGTGCCAGTGGAGGTGCAGCCTGGAAGGGAGATGGGGATTACACGGAGGGCATGGGTCCTTGTGTCCACTGGGCTCTGAGAGGGTCCCAGCTCGTTCAGGTATTGGGTGGGGCTCTCACCTGTGTCCCTGGTTACCGATGGCCTTCTGGCAGACAGGGTTATGGGAGAAGGATAGGGATGCCAATCTGCTCTGGCAGAGGTATAGACCAGAAACTTAAAAAAATAATTTTGAGTTATGCAGTGATTATGTAAGACCCTTTAAAACAATTACTAATGCGAATTTTAATTTTAAGACCTTGTTTTTAATGTAGTTAAAGATTGCCCAACTGACAGAAAATATTAATTATCTTGAGAAGACATGAACATCGTCGTGGATTTCTGTTTAATTTTTTGCAACAGATTCTCCTGTAACTTGGGCTGGCCTGAAACCCATTCTGTATAACAGCTGATTTTAGCTTTGAAAGTGTTTCTTGCAACTTCATCCACATCTCCAGTGCTGGTGTTTGAGGTGGAGCCACCAAACCCAGACAGAGTCCATTTTGTTTGAGAAATTGTTGCTGGTGCTTGTGCTGCTTCTGCTGTCACCACAGAGGCTGTTGTTGTTGTTGTTGTTGTTGTTGTTGTTGTTGTTAGATAGACACTCACTATTTAACCCTGGCTATCTTGGAACTCTTTCAACCAGGCTGGCATCAAATTTACAAAGATTTTCCTCTCCCTGTTTCCTGAGTCCTGGAATTAAAAATTCTTAATTTTTAAACATAGACTGTTGGTGTTATTACTGGTATTTTCTTTTTTTTAAATTTTTTTATTCGATATAATTTATTTACATTTCAAATGATTTCCCTTTTCTAGCCCCCCCACTCCCCGAAAGTCCCGTAAGCCCCCTTCTCTTCCCCTGTCCTCCCACCCACCCCTTCCCACTTCCCCGTTCTGGTTTTGCCGAATACTGTTTCACTGAGTCTTTCCAGAACCAGGGGCCAGTCCCCATTCTTCTTGTACCTCATTTGATGTGTGGATTATGTTTTGGGTATTCCAGTTTTCTAGGTTAATATCCACTTATTAGTGAGTGCATACCATGATTCACCTTTTGAGTCTGGGTTACCTCACTTAGTATGATATTCTCTAGCTCCATCCATTTGCCTAAGAATTTCATGAATTCGTTGTTTCTAATGGCTGAATAGTACTCCATTGTGTAGATATACCACATTTTTTGCATCCACTCTTCTGTTGAGGGATACCTGGGTTCTTTCCAGCATCTGGCAATTATAAATAGGGCTGCTATGAACATAGTAGAGCATGTATCCTTATTACATGGGGGGGGGAGTCTTCTGAGTATATGCCCAGGAGTGGTATAGCAGGATCTTCTGGAAGTGAGGTGCCCAGTTTTCGGAGGAACCGCCAGACTGATTTCCAGAGTGCTTGTACCAATTTGCAACCCCACCAGCAGTGAAGGAGTGTTCCTCTTTCTCCACACCCTCTCCAACACCTGCTGTCTCCTGAATTTTTAATCTTAGCCATTCTGACTGGTGTAAGATGAAATCTTAGGGTTGTTTTGATTTGCATTTCCCTAATGACTAATGAAGCTGAGCATTTTTTAAGATGTTTCTGCGCCATCCGAAGTTCTTCAGGTGAGAATTCTTTGTTTAACTCTGTACCCCATTTTTTAATAGGGTTGTTTGGTTTTCTGGAGTCTAACTTCTTGAGTTCTTTATATGTATTCGATATTAGCCCTCTATCTGATGTAGGATTGGTGAAGATCTTTTCCCAAATTGTTGGTTGCCTTGGATATTAGCCCTCTATCTGATGTAGGATTGGTAAAGATCTTTTCCCAATTTGTTGGTTGCCGATTTGTCCTCTTGATGGTGTCCTTTGCCTTACAGAAACTTTGTATTTTATGAGGTCCAATTTGTCAATTCTTGCTCCTAGAGCATACACTGTTGGTGTTCTGTTCAGAAACTTTCTCCCTGTACCGATGTCCTCAAGGGTCTTCCCCAGTTTCTTTTCTATTAGCTTCAGAGTGTCTGGCTTTATGTGGAGGTCCTTGATCCATTTGGATTTGAGCTTAGTACAAGGAGACAAGGATGGATCAGTTCGCATTCTTCTGCATGCTGAACTCCAGTTGAACCAGCACCATTTGTTGAAAAGGCTTTCTTTTTTCCATTGGATGTTTTCAGCCTCTTTGTCGAGGATCAAGTGGCCATAGGTGTGTGGGTTCATTTCTGGATCTTCAATCCTGTTCCATTGATCCTCCTGCCTGTCACTGTACCAATACCATGCAGTTTTTAACACTATTGCTCTGTAGTATTGCTTGTGGTCAGGGATACTGATTCCCCCAGATTTTCTTTTGTTGCTGAGAATAGTTTTAGCTATCCTGGGTTTTTTGTTGTTCCAGATGAATTTGAGAATTGCTCTTTCTAACTCTGTGAAGAATTGAGTTGGGATTTTGATGGGTATTGCATTGAATCTGTATAGTGCTTTAGGCAAAATGGCCATTTTAACTATATTGATTCTACCGATCCATGAGCATGGGAGGTTTTCCCATTTTTTGAGGTCTTCTTCCATTTCCTTCTTCAGAGTCTTGAAGTTCTTGTCATACAGATCTTTCACATGTTTGGTAAGAGTCACCCCAAGATACTTTATACTGTTTGTGGCTATTGTGAAGGGGGTCATTTCCCTAATTTCTTTCTCAGCCTGCTTATCCTTTGAGTATAGGAAGGCCACTGATTTGCTTGAGTTGATTTTATAACCTGCCACTTTGCTGAAGTTGTTTATCAGCTGTAGGAGCTCTCTAGTGGAGTTTTTTGGGTCACTTAGGTAGACTATCATGTCGTCTGCAAATAATGATAGTTTGACTTCTTCCTTTCCAATTTGTATCCCTTTGACCTCCTTATGTTGTTGAATTGCCCGATCTAGTACCCCAAGTACAATATTGAAAAGATAAGGAGAAAGGGGGCAGCCTTGTCTGGTCCCTGATTTCAGTGGGATTGCTTCAAGTTTCTCTCCATTTAGTTTGATGCTGGCTACCGGTTTGCTGTATATTGCTTTTACTATGTTTAGGTATGGGCCTTGAATTCCTGTTCTCTCCAAGACTTTAAGCATGAAAGGATGCTGAATTTTGTCAAATGCTTTTTCAGCATCCAATGAAATGACCATGTGGTTTTGTTCTTTGAGTTTGTTTATGTAGTGGATTGTATTGATGGATTTCCGTATATTGAACCAACCCTGCATTCCCGGGATAAAGCCTACTTGATCATGGTGGATGATCGTTTTGATGTGTTCTTGGATTCGGTTGGCAAGAATTTTATTGAGTATTTTTGCATCGATGTTCATAAGGGAAATTGGTCTGAAGTTCTCTTTCTTTGTTGGATCTTTTTGTGGCTTTGGTATCAGCGTAATTGTGGCTTCGTAGAAGGAATCGGGTAGTGTTCCTTCTGTTTCTATTTTGTGGAATAGTTTGAAGAGTATTGGTGTTAACTCTTCTTTGAAGGTCTGGTAGAATTCTGCACTGAAGCCATCTGGTCCTGTGCTTTTTTTTGGTTGGAAGACTTTCTATGACTCCTTCTATTTCTTTAGGCATTATGGGACTGTTTAGATGGTCTAGTTGGTCCTGATTTAATTTTGGTATTTGGTATCTGTCAAGGAAATTGTCCATTTCCTCCAGATTCTCCAGTTGTGTTGAGTACAGGCTCTTGTAGTAGGATCTGATGATTTTTTGGATTTCCTCAGTTTCCGTTGTTATATTTCCCTTTTCATTTCTAAGTTTGTTAATTTGGATACTTTCTCTGTGCCCTTTGGTCAGTCTGGCTAAGGGTTTATCTATCTTGTTGATTTTCTCAAAGAACCAGCTCCTGGTTTTGTTGATTTTTTGTATGGTTCTCTTTGTTTCTACTTGATTGATTTCGGCCCTGAGTTTGATGATTTCCTGCCTTCTACTCCTCCTGGGCGAAATAGCTTCTTTTTGTTCTAGGGCTTTCAGGTGTGTCATTAAACTGGTAATGTATGCTCTCTCCATTTTCTTTTTGGAGGCACTCAGGGCTATGAGGTTTCCTCTTAGCACTGCTTTCATTGTGTCCCATAGATTTGGGTATGTTGTGTTTTCATTTTCATTGTGTTCTAAAAAGTCTTTAATTTCTTTCTTTATTTCTTCCTTGACCAAGGTATCATTGAGTAGAGTATTGTTCAGTTTCCACGTGTATGTGGGTTTTCTGTTGTTTCTGTTGCTATTGAAGACCACTTTTACTCCATAGTGATCAGATAGGAGGCATGGGATTAGTTCTATCTTCTTATATTTGTTGAGGTCTGTCTTGTGACCAATTATGTGGTCGATTTTGGAGAAGGTACCATGAGGTGCTGAGAAAAAGGTATATTCTTTTGTTTTAGGATAGAATGTTCTATATATATCTGTTAAATCTAATTGGTCCAAAGCTTCAATTAGTTTCATTGTTTCCCTGTTTAGTTTCTGTTTTCCTGATCGGTCCATTGAGGAAAGTGCAGTGTTGAAGTCACCCACAATTATTGTGTTAGGTGCAATGTGTGCTTTGAGTTTTAATAAAGTTTCTTTTATGAAAGAGGGTGCCCTTGCATTTGGTGCATAGATGTTCAGGATTGACAGTTCTTCTTTTTGTATTTTTCCTTTGACCAGCAATAAGTGTCCCTCAGGGTCTCTTTTGATGACTTTGGGTTGAAAGTCAATTTTATCTGATATTAAAATGGCTACTCCAGCTTGTTTCCTGAGACCATTTGCTTGTAAAATTGTCTTCCAGCCTTTTACTCTAAGGTAGTGTTTGTCTTTGACCCTGAGGTGTGTTTCCTGTAAGCAGCAAAATGTAGGGTCCTGTTTACGTATCCATTCAGTTAGTCTGTGTCTTTTTATTGGGGCATTAAGTCCACTGATGTTAAGAGATATTAAGGAATAGTGATTGTTACTTCCTATCATTTTTGACGTTATTTTTTAAATTTGATTGCTTAACTTCTTTTGGGTTTGATGAAAGGTTACTATCTTGCTTTTTCCAGGGTGAAGTTTCCCTCCTTGTATTGGTGTTGTCCTCCTATTATCCTTTTTAGAGCTGGGTTTGTGGATAGATATTGGGTAAACTTGGTTTTGTCATGAAATATCTTAGTTTCTCCATCTATGGTGATTGAGAGTTTTGCTGGATATAGTAATTTTGGTTGGCATTTGTGTTCTCTTAGAGTCTGCATGAGATCTGCCCAGGACCTTCTAGCCTTCATAGTCTCTGGTGAAAAGTCTGCTGTGATTCTGATAGGTCTTCCTTTATATGTTACTTGGCCTTTTTCTCTTACTGCCTTTAGTATTCTTTCTTTGTTTAGAACATTTGGTGTTTTGATTATTATGTGACGGGAAGTATTTCTGTTCTGGTCCAGTCTGTTTGGAGTTCTGTAGGCTTCTTGTATATTCATGGGCATCTCTCTCTTTAGGTTAGGGAAGTTTTCTTCCATAATTTTATTGAAGATATTTGCTGGCCCTTTAAGTTGTAAATCTTCGCTCTCATCTATGCCTATAATCCTTAGGTTTGGTCTTCTCATTGTGTCCTGGATTTCCTGGATATTTTGGGTTACAAGCTTTTTGCATTTTGCATTTTCTTTAACTGTTGAGTCCATGGTTTCTATGGAATCTTCAGAATCTGAGATTCTTTCTTCTATCTCTTGTATTCTGTTGTTGATATTTGCATCTCTGTCCCCTGATTTCTTCCCAAGGCTTTCTATCTCCAAAATTGTCTCCCTTTGAGTTTTCTTAGTTGTTTCTACTTCTGATTTTAGATCCTGGATGGTTTTGCTTAGCTCCTTCACTTGCTTGTTTGTGCTTTCCTGTAATTCTTTAAGAGATTTTTGTGTTTCCTCTTTCATGACCTCAGTCTGTTGACCAAAGTTCTCCTGTATTTCTTTAAGAGATTTTTGTGTTTCCTCTTTCATGACCTCAGCCTGTTGACCAAAGTTCTCCTGTATTTCTTTAAGTGTTTTTTTGCATTTCCTCCTTGTTGGCTTTTGTATTCTCCTGGATTTCTTTCAATGATTTTTGTGTTTCCCTTGCAAGGGCTTCTAACTTTTGATCCATTTTCTCCTGAATTTCTTTAAGTATGTCCTTCATGTGTTCCTGTACCAGCATCATGACCAGTGATTTTAAATCCAAATCTTGTTTTACTGGTGTGATGGGGTATCCAGGACATGTTGGTAGAGGAGAATTGGGTTCAGATGTTGCCATATTGCCTTGATTTCTGTTAGTGACGTTCCTGCGTTTGCCTTTTGCCATCTAGTTCTCACTGGTGTTAGTTTGTCTTGTCAGTGCTGGACTCAGCAGTGCAAGGTGCCCCTTCCCAGTTGGCCTCTGGTGCACAGCTTACCTCCTGCACTGCTTGTAGACAGGGTGCTGCTGCCCAGGCTGTTCAGATCCCAAAGCAGGCACCCGAAGGCTCCTGCTGGGGCCCGCTGTATTCACTGGAGCACACTGACTTCTCCCAGCTGGCCGCCCGGAAGCCCAGCTAGCCTCTTGCAGGAATTGGAGATGTGGTGCGGCCGCCCAGGCTGATCTGGATCCAGAAGCAGAGTTGAGCTGAGGGCTTCTGCCTGAGGCCTTGCCCCAGATTGTGTCTGTGGACCAGATGGAGCCCGTGTGCACCCCCAGGGAGTGCAGACGGTGTATGCTGCTGTGACCTCTCCTGTGTTCCACTCACTCCACTGGGCAGCCGATCCCCCCACCGGGCTGGCGCACACAAGGTTAGCCTGGCCGCCCAGTCCCTGAGTCCAGGCAAAAGCCTGGGAGGCCAAGGTCTGAGCAAAGTTCCCCTAGGGCTATGACTGTTAATTGGGTCCGCCAGGTGACTAGGATGGTGGGCGTGCGTGCCCGTGCTCCCTGAAAGATCCGGGAGCATCTGCTGTGCTAACAACCTCCTGGGCGGGTTGACTCACAGATGGCCCACCAAGTCGCCCAGTTCTTGGGGTCAGTCCTGTGCCTTTTGGGGCCTAGACCCCCGCTTTGTTAGCCTCAGGCTATGCCTGTTACAGGTCTGCCCGCCAGAGCTCTCTGTCGTCCTGCAGGCAAAATGGCGGCGCGCGCGCAGGCCTGGGCAAAAAACTTCCTGGCTGGGTTGGCACCCTGATGGCCCCCCCGACCAGCCCAGGGCCTGGGTGCAGGCCAACGCCCGTCGGGCTCAGACCACCGCGGTGTTGGCCTCGGATTATGTTTGTGTACCTCAGTCTGTCAGATCCCTAGAGTCCGAACCCAAGATGGATGCACCTCTCCTGACTGGTGGGAGGCCGAGTTCTGAAGTGTCTTCCATGCAGGAAAGGCGCTGCACAACTGCAGCTGCTTGCCGCCCGGCTGGTCAGCGAAGGTCAGTGGTCGTGGGCGCAGGGCCTAACTGGACCCTGTGTCGCCTTGGTTCCACTGCTGATGGCCCTTCAGCTGGACCAGCCACTGCTGCACTACCTGGTATTTTCTTTAATTTTATCTTCTTTGTTGTTATTTTGGTCATGTGTTTGCACATTTTATTAACAGCAAACTAATGCCTATGGAAATTGTCAGTTTACAATAGAGAATTCAACTCTAGTTTTATATCATAATATTGAATCTTTGCATTATAACTTTGAAAACTGATGAACAATGTACAGAGATTTAGAGACCTTGGAACACTCAATCCTAAATAGGGTGTCCTCATCAAATTCCTCCCCTGAGGGGCCAGGCAACTCTGTGGAAAGGAGGTGGGGAGTTTGTAAAAGCCAGAGAGAGGCAACAACAAGGAAACAAGGCCTTCTACACCTGACAGGACTGACACACTCATGGTTTGGAGGCAGCAGGCTCCCAGCTGAGGTTGGAGCACAGCCCTGGCTTTTAGAGAAGGCTCAGAATGCGGGCTCCCTCAGAGCAGGCAGTACTCTGGAAGAAGGGCTCAGTCATCAGCACTAACTTGGCAGACTGAAAGCATAAAGCCATCATCCACTATACCACTTCAAGAAATGTGCTGACATCTGTTAGTTCTGTTCTTGGAAGGAGCAAAGAAGAAGACATATTTATTTTCCATTGTGGATTTTATTTTATATCTGTCCTGGTTAGTTTTTTGTGTCAAGTCAACAACTAACTAGTGTCTTCTGAGCAGGGAAAATCTTCAATTGAAGAACTGTCTCTATCAGACTGGCTTGTGGCCAGGTCTCTGAGAAACTGTCTTGACTGGTGATTGATGTGGGAGGGCACAGCCCACTGATGGCAGCCTCATCCCCAGGCAAGTGGGCATGGGTTGTGTAGGAGAACCAGCTGAGCACAAGCAAAAACTGAACCAGTGCGTTTCAGCTCCTTAGGGTCCTCTAAAGTACTAATGACTGGACCTCCATGCAGTGGGTGATTAGCCCTACTGAGTCTAGGCAGTCTCAATAGATGACCTATCTGATGGGTAAATGGATGGATGGATAGGATTTTCTAAGTAATACTGTTTTAACCAGAATAGAATCCTTTTTCCTCTAAAGCACATTGGAAAGTGACAACCAGCCAGATAAGGGCAAACACAGGTAACTTATAGTTCAATACATACTTTCATTTAAAATTTTCTCATAAATAAATTTTGGCTTGGCAGTGGTGGTGCATGCCTTTAATCCCAGCAATTGGGAGGCAGAGGCAGAGGCAGGTGGATTTCTGATTTGAGGACAGCGTCGTCTACAGAGTGACCTCTAGGACAGCCAGGGCTACACAGAAAATTCCTTTCTTGAAAAACCAAACAAACAAACAAACAAACAAATAAAATTTGATCAACTCTTCCCCCCCAAAGGAAACAATGGAGGATGAATCAGTTCTGAAACAGTGTAGGGGGCCAGCTTCCATCTTGTGAGCTGACTCATGTGGCTGAGACAGCAGGTTACAGACGACTGCACGTGTGTCTGGCCTTGAGCTCTAAAATGATCACAAGGTAGGAACCGGTCCTGAGAAGGACAATTGCCATGCAAGAACGTGGACAGGGGGTTGGGGCCTGGCACAGGCAACATGACTCGGGTTCGGTGGGCCTGGGTGAGCAGGGCTGAGTTAGGTGCAGAGACAGAGACACCATTCAAGTGTAGGGACTCAGACTGCAAAGCTGCCTGTACCCAGACATCCCTTGGAGCAGTGGAATGGGACACACATATGTGTCTGTGTCCACTTGTGTACATGGGAAGTACCAGGGGCCTAGAGCATTTAGGGAAAGCCCTGTGTGAAGGGAGATAGTAAAGAGACTCCCAGGAGTGACATCACTTCCTCAGACAATGACCCAACAGTGCAGAGCCCTGGTGACCAGACAGCCAACTGCTTAGACGCAGCCGAGCAGGCTCACTTATCTGAGAACCTAGAGAGAGGAGGATGTTCTCTTGCTGTTTTCAGACTACTCGAGGCTCAGACCTCAAGAAAGACAAGAGTGAAGGCCATGGAGGGGCCTGGAGATACTTAGTACTCTCCTGCCTCCAGTGCTTCTGGCCTTTTGGCCAGAAGGAAACAGACTCGACACAGGACAGCCAGGCCCAGGACCATGCAGACAAGGTAAGCTCTCTGAACTCTCAGTTTTCCCCAGTGTTGCTCTGTGTCTTTGACAGTTTAATGATTGAGGAAAACTTGTAATGATAATAACCAATGAGAAGGTTGCAGATCTATGTTTGCTTGAACCATCCACCCTGATGTCTCCTCAGGGTGTGCATGAGTGTGCCCCAAAGGACACGAAGAAGCCAGGTTTAGAGTCCTGCTTCACTGCAGACACGGTGGAAAGGCTGGTGACCCAACTGGTGCCATCTCTGCAGGGAAGAGACCCCTTCTTTGGCACTTTCTTCCTGTACACATACAGAAGATTCACTACCACACGGCATGTGCTGGACCTGCTGTTGAGCCGGTGAGTGCCCACCACCAGCCCAGAGTAATCAGGTCCTCTCATTTGTTCTGAGAAATACTCTGTCTACCTCTTCTGTAGAGTATTGTCAGGACACAGCAGCATCAATTTAAAAAAAAATGGTTCTCTCAGGCTTGGCCCAAGGAAATGTACTGGCCAAGCTGAGACCCTAAAAGATGTGACTGCCCCTCCACCTTGAAGATGATCTCTATCCTTGTCCCTAATATGCGGAGGATTCGTGGAAGCAGTTCTCCCACGTGTAAAGAATGTATCAGAATTCCTATTGTGGTACCCAATACAAGTGTGTCCAGGCCCTCAATAGTTCTCCACTCTGGACAATCAGAGAAACCTGTGGTCTCTGAAATGTTTGAATAGAGACATTTGTTTTCCCCATTGCACAAGAATCTTTGAAGCACCTATTTTATGCATACAAACTAATAATTCTGAGAGCAGACAGAACTTCTAGGTTCTGTATTTTGATTCTTGTCCAGGTAGGCACCTGCCCCCTACATGTCATTTAGGTGGGGACCTTAGATTTTACAGGTGACATCCATTCTGTTCTTCTCTAGGTATGCATACTTCTGCCCGGATTGTGAAGAGGATGAACAGGTAAAGAGGTAAGTGTGCTTTGCAGCAAGAGGAACGACCTGAGTCTCCAGTGTGGAGTCATTTGGGCTCCTCGGGTAAGGAACAGCTAATGCTTTGCTCCTGTGCATCTCCTGGATTCTAGTACCACACCGTTGTCCAAGCAGTGCCTGCAGGATGAGTATCCATGGGCATGGTTCTTGCAAGTGGTGAGATGGGGGAGTCTGGGGCCTAAGTGCAGCTGTGATGCACTCATCCATAAACCAGGTCATGCCCTGAGGCTTGCTCAGCTGTTCTCCACTAGAGTCCAGCAATGACGTGTGTGAGGCTCTCTGCTCACTAGGACCCCACAGCCCTGTTCACAGCATCCAGATGCATAGGGCTGGATATCTTCCTTGCAGTCTTCTCTGTAGTTAGAAACCATGGGAAGGTTTGAGAAGAAAAGGCCTGTCTGTTGACTGTGTTGTCCATTTCCTCCCCAGAACCCTCTGTTCCTTCCTGAACTCGTGGATAGACATATACCCAGAGGAGTTTTGTCAAACCTCAGACCTGTCCATTCTCAAGAAGCTGGAGGCCTACTTGACTGTGAACATGCCCAACTCAGATCTGAATCACCGTGTCCATATGCTTCTTACGGAGTTGCAGTCCAGTGAGTCAGAGAGTGAGGATGATGGAGACTCAGGTAGGTGTTTGAGACCCTGAGTGTGAGGTTTAGTACTTGGTGTGCTGGGGGTGGCTTGGGAAGCTCCTGTTTGCAGGAGCTGTCACTGGACCCTGGGCTGGGCACATGACCTTTTGTAGCACAAAATTGAGGTTCCCAGCAGACATGGTCTCCTCTGTCTTTGGAAAGGCTGAGAGGGGGGTCTCATCTTGTGGATCTTGTCTCTTGCATCTCACTATCACCTCCCCTTCTTTGCAAGCCTGCATTGACTGCAGATTTGTCTTCATCCTTAGATTTGGTGAGCCACATAGCTGGAGATCCAGAGAGTAAAGTGTGCTTTCTGTCAGTGAAACAACAGCCAGAACCAGCTGGAGCAAGAGACAGAGAGCCCAAAGTCCACCAGGATGCTCTAATGTTGGAGCCAAATGTGACATCAGAAGTCCAGCCAGCACACCTGCTAGGAACTGTGGAACCTGTGTCTCACCAAGTCAGCAGACACAGTAGCCTCTCAAACACCTTGCCCTCAGGGCAGTCGGTCAAGCTCCTTAGAGAATGACCCTGTCATGCCCTATCACCAATGGTGGTCTATCAGGTCAGAAAACACCAGTCTAATGTCCCAACATAATCATTCCCTGATGTCAATATAGAAGTCTTCCCTGCCCTGCAATAGCTTTCACTTCCCTCTGAGAAACAGCCTTTATACTCCTGTGGTTTTCTTTTCAATGTTTCATTTTTTAAAGGATTGATTTTAATAAATTGTTTGCATTTGTTTCAATCCCTATATTGTGATTGTGATGTTTATTTTGCATGCATGGAAAGAGTATATCAGTATACCCAGGCAGACTGCACGGGTTTCGTGGGAGGCACACAGAATAGTTGATGATTTTAAGACAATAGATACCTCACCCATTAGATGTATCATCTGTTGATTTTAAAGTAAGATTGCAGGTGTTTCCGTTCCCAAGCACTCAGCTGGGCCAGAGGGAAAGAACACAGCTGGGGCAGAATTCAGCCAGGCTTTGGAACAGGAAGATTGGATAAGGACCGAGCCCCAGGGGAAAGGAAACCAACTACCAAGTGACCGATCTCAGAGCTCTGGGAGGAAGAGCCTGCATTTGTGGGAGAGGCATTGACGAGGAGAAACACACAGTCTGGGCCTCATGTTTATGAGGTGGGCCAGAAACAGAGCAAGACTGCCGATGTCAGTCCATAGCTGGTTTAGCATGGATTGTTTCTTAAAACTACATGGTACAGCCCACTGAACTAAGGCTGAAGGCTGGAGAACTTGACACAGTATAGATCAGGGCCAGAACACCAGGACTAGAGCAGGATGTGGATGCCACATTCTGCAGTGGATTTCAAACGGCACAGATGTATCATGCTACCAGAAGATAGACAGTGGTTCAGAGATGAAGAGTTTGTTTCTCTCCCATAGAGGTGTCTGAGGTGGAGAGTTCAGGACAGCAGGACAGTCTTACTGTGGCCTCCTGCTCTTGCCTTCATCCTGGAATCCTGGCAGTCCTGCTGACTGCCTCCTCTCTCTATGTCACATATTGAGCAGAAGCAGCATCCATTTTACTGAATCTATTCTGTGTCACCTATTTACAGCCTGCCATTAAGGTTCCCAGTCACCAAGGCTCAAACCTGACAGACACCGAGGCGTGTTCAGCCTGGAGCTTAATTAGAAGTTAGGAACCAGCCCTTTTCTGATTGGCAGATGGTCCTTCCAGGGTCAGTCAGACATTCAGAGTGATAGGCAGCCATACCAGGTTGGCCTCCTCTGTCCATGGATAGTTCTTCATGGTGCTGTCATTGTCCACCGTGTGGCCTCTGTGGATTCTTTTTACCAGTCCAGGGCCTGCAAGCTGCGCATGGGAACCTTCTTACATGCTCAGAGCTGATTCCACATTTACCACGTGGGAGGTAAATTCCTGCATCTTAGAAAGTGTGGATCCTAGGAGCAGAGGTGGCATGTGTCACCTAGCGTGACATCAGAGTGGGCTGGGTGTGGAAGGGGATGAGAATTCAGGTCTCAGGAGTCCAGGGAGCCTGAGATGTGGGTTTCTAAGCTTCCATGCTTCATGGAATAAAGTCTGAGAAAGAAGGGGAGTGGGGTCACAGGAAGCAGGAGGAGGAGTCCGTCCTGGAGCGCTCACTCTTGGGCTCAGTTGCTGGTACCAGGTCTCTCAAAGCAGCATTTTCAAGAAGTGAGGATGTTGAATTGCCAGGCAAATGCAGGGCTTATGAAATTCTCTTATATCATGATGCAAACTTAATAGAAGAAAACAAAAGTCAGGAGAACATGGACTTCAGGCTCAGGAGAGGGGAGGCCTAGAAGCAGGCAGAGGGCTTTTGCCAGTGTCTCCTGAAGCTGAGCTTAGTCTCTCCAAAGCCTGAGATAACACCTCTTGTCACTGCATCTCCAGTCAGCAGGCTACCTACAGCTACTGCACATGTGCTATGATGGGGCATGAGCTAAAGCAAGCTTAGGGAATGTGGAAAGGTTTTTCTGGGACTGCAGCATCCTGAGGTCATGCCTAGGCCAAGCCCAGTGCTATTCAAACGTGCTTTATGCTGGGGTGTGAGCCTGCATTGAAGAAAGTCTGCGATCCCTGTCCACCTGCCGCAGAGATCTGGTGCTATAAGAGTTACTGGGTGTGCCTGTGAGTTCATGTGACTGTTGGGATGTTGCATGTGTACAGCACACACTGTCAGATAATGGTCCTGACCACCTGTGTGACAATGTGTTAGCACACTATTGGGTCCATCAGTGATGCAGTCATCAGCCAGAACTAGAGAACATATAGGTTGGAACTGGTAGTGGTGTGATGCCATGTGGAGAGACTGTAGCCTGTGCCAAAATTTCACCTGTAAAAGTTAACAGATCAAAAGTGTGTGGAAATACCTGTGTGCAGGTGACTCTAGGTTTTCAGGGTATGTGCCTATGTTTGCATTTGTCTTTTTATGCATGTATATTCAAGAGTACCTGTGTGTGTGTTTGTGTGTGTCTTTGTGTGTCTATGTGTGTCTGTGTGTGTCATCACAACACTAATGGTACAGAAGGCTTCCATCACCCTCCACATTTCTATTCTTGGTGGAGGCTGACATTCCACTTGATAGGAAGAGGTTTTCTTTTTTTCTTTCCTTTTTTCTTTCCTTTTTTTTTTTTTTTTTTTTTTTTTTTTTTTTTTTTTTTTTGGTTTTTCATGATAGGCTTTCTCTGTGTAGTCCTGACTGCCCTGGAACTCACTCTGTATACTAGGCTGACCTCGAACTCAGAAAACCCCAGGCCTCTCTGCCTCCTAAGTGTTGGGATTACAGGAGTGTGCCACCACGCCCTGCGGGATGAAGTTTTCAAAGGGAACATAAATTTTTTTTGATGTCATCAATAAATGTAGCTTGCTGTTTTTCATTGTTCCTGATGCACCAACTGGTCTTCTTGATTCTGGCCTTTCTTTGAGACAGGGAATGGTGTCTTGGTCCACTTACATCCAAATAAGCAAAGTCCTCATCTCCAGCAACAAAAATCACTTTGTATTACAATTGACCTTCTTTCTGTTTATTTATTTATTTATTTATTTATTTATTTATTTATTTATTGAGTATCGTCTTCATTTACATTGCCAGTGGTAAAACCTTTCCTTATTTCCCGCCCTAAGCACAC
Source organism: Apodemus sylvaticus (assembly GCF_947179515.1). Lineage (NCBI taxonomy): Eukaryota > Metazoa > Chordata > Mammalia > Rodentia > Muridae > Apodemus > Apodemus sylvaticus. Next base: position 58,375,610 of record NC_067485.1, on the reverse strand, counting down.
CCAACCCCTCCTCCCTCCCCCTGCCTCCACATATATGCCCCTCCACCAGACCCATTCCCACCTCCCCCCTCTCGAGTTACCTCTGTTGGGGCATCTATTGAGCCTTTACCTGACCAAGGTCCACTCCTCCTACTGATGCCCAACAAGGCATTCCTCTGCCACATTTTTGACTGGAACCATGTGTACCCCTTGGTTGATGGTTTAATCCCTGGGAATCCTGGGGTGTCTAGGTGGCCAACATCGTTGTTCTTCCCATGGGGCTGTAAACCCCTTCAGCTCCTCCAGACCACCCTCCAGCTCCTCCGTTGGGGACCCCACACTGAGTCCAGTGGTTGGCTGCTTGAATCTGCCTCTGTTTTTGGAAGGCTCTCACAGGGCCCCTCCAGAGACAACCATGGCATGCTCCTTTTGGTATATATACACTTCTTGTCCACCATAGTAGTGTCGGGTTTGGTGACTGTTTGTAGGATGAATCCCCAGGTAGGGCAGTCTCTGGGTGGTCTTTATTTCAGTCTCTACTCCAAGTATTTTCTGCCTCATAACTCCTGTGAGTATTTTAGTTCCTTTATCAGAGGAACCAAAGCACCCTCACTTAAGTCCTCCTTCTTGAGCTTCCTGTGCTGGCTGAATTTTAACATCTTTATTTTGAGCTTTTGGGCTAACATCAGCTTATTAGTGAGTGCATACCATGTGTGTGCCTTTGTGATTGGGTTACAAGGCTCAGAATGACACTTTCTAGTTCCATCCATTTGCCTAAGAATTTCATGAATTCATTGTTTTTAATAGCTGAATAGTACTCTGCCCCAGGCTTCAGGAGTTTGCCACAGGGTACCCCAGGATAGAAGGGCAGAGAAATAGAGAGACAGGAGACCTGAACGAAGAGGCCAAGAACAACTTTATTCAAGGCCCCCAAAACTGTATTTTCTCAGGGAACTTCTACAGGCAGGGGAAGAAGTAAGGCAAGTGGGATTTTCCAAGTGGCCCAGACATTCTGCCAAGATGAATCTCTGGCAGCTGTAAGATGTTTTCTTCTTCTGGCAGGGCACAGTGATCATTGACCACCCAATCTCTCCAAGGTCTGTAGCTGAAGCGAAGTCAAAACCTAAGCTTATCTTTAAAATGGACTCTAAATAAACATAAAGTAAGGTCATTTTGTTTTCTGGCAGTACTCCATTGTGTATATATACAACAGTTTCTGTATCCATTCCTCTGTTGAAGGACATCTGGGATCTTTCCAGCTTCTGGCTATTATAAATAATTCAGCTATGAACACGTGTCCTTATTACATGTAGGAACATCTTCTGGGTATATGTCCAGGAGTGGTATATCACTCCTCAGGTGGTCCTCAGGGAGTACTCTGTCTACTTTTCTGAGGAATCAAAAAACAGATTTCCAGAGTGGTTTTACCAGCTTGCAATCCCACCAGCAATGAAGTGGTCCTTTTTCCCCACATCCTCTCCATCATCTGCTGTCCCCTGAGTTTTTCATCTAGGCAATTCTGACCTTTGTGAGGTGGAATCTCAGTGTTGTTTTGATTTATATTTCCCTGATTACTAAGGATGTTTAACATTTCTTTAGGTGCTTTAGAGCCATTTCAGTTTCCTCAGTTGAGAATTCCATGTTGAGCTCTGTACCCCATTATTTAATAGAGTTATTTGACTCCCTGGAGACAAACTTCTTGAGTTCTTTGTATACATTGGATATTAGCCCTCTACGGGTGTGGGGTTATTAAAGATCTTTTCCCAAATTGTTGGTTGTTGTTTTGTCCTATTGTTCATGTCCTGTGCCTTACAAAAGCTTTGCAGTTTTATGAGGTCCTGTTTGTCAATTCTTGTTCTTAGAGCATAAGCCATTTATGTTCTGTTCAGGAACTTTTCCCCTGTGCCAATGTGCAATAAAATTCTTGCCAACCCAATCCAAGAACACATAAAACTGATCATCCACCAGGATCAAGTAGGCTTTATCCCAGGAATGTAGGGTTGTTTCAATATACGGAATTCCGTCAATGCAATCTACTACATAAACAAACTCAAAAAAAAAAACCCACATGATCATTTCCTTGGATTCTGAAAAAGCATTTGACAAAATTCACCATATTTTCATGCTTAAAGTCTTGGAAAGAACAGGAATTCAAGGCCCATACTTAACATAGTAAAAGCAATATACAGCAAAGCAGTAGCCAGCATCAAACTAAATGGACAGAAACTTGAAGCAATCCCACTAAAATCAGGGACTAGACAGGGCTGCCCCCTTTCTCCTTATCTTTTCAATACTGTACTTGAGGTACTAGCTCGGGCAATTCGACAACATAAGGAGGTCAAAGGGATACAAATTGGAAAGGAAGAAGTCAAACTATCATTATTTGCCGATGATATGATAGTTTACCTAAGTGACCCAAAAAACTACACTAGAGAACTCCTACAGCTGATAAACAACTTCAGCAAAGTGGCAGGTTATAAAATCAACTCAAGCAAATCAGTAGCCTTCCTATACTCAAAGCATAAGTAGGCTGAGAAAGAAATTAGGGAAATGACACCCTTCACAATAGCAACAAACAGTATAAAGTACATTGGGGTGATTTTTACTAAACATGTGAAAGATCTGTATGACAAGAACTTCAAGACTCTGAAGAAGAAAATGGAATAAAACCTCAAAAAATGGAAAAACCTCCCATGCTCATGGATAAGCAGGATTAATATAGTTAAAATGGCCATTTTGTCAAAAGCAATATACATATTCAATGCAATATCCATCAAAACCCCAACTCAATTCTTCATGGAGTTAGAAAGAGCAATTCTGAAAATCACCTGAATAACAAAAAACCCAGGATAGCTAAAACTATTCTCAACAACAAAAGAAATTCTGGGGGAATCAGCATCCCTGACCTCAAGCAACACTACAGAGCAATAGTGTTAAAAACTGCATGATATTGGTACAGTGACAGGCAGGCCGATCAATGGAACAGGATTAAAGATCCAGAAATGAACCCACACACCTATGGCCACTTGATCCTCAACAAAGGAGCTGAAAACATCCAAAGGAAAAAAGATAGCCTTTTCAACAAATGGTGCTGGTTCAACTGGAGGTCAGCATGGAGAAGAATGTGAATTGATCCATCCTTGTCTCCTTGTACTAAGTTCAACTCCAAATGGATCAAGGACCTACACATAAAGCCAGACACTCTGAAGCTAATAGAAAAGAAACTGGGGAAGACCCTTGAGGGCATTGGTACAGGGGGAAAGTTTCTGAACAGATAACCAATAGGGAATGCTCTAAGATCAAGAATTGACAAATGGGACCTCATAAAATTACAAAGTTTCTGTATGGCAAAGTGCAAATCGGCAACCAACAAATTGGGAAAAGATCTTCATCAACCCTACATCAGATAGAGAACTAATATCCAATATATACAAAGAACTCAAGAAGTTAGACCCCAGAAAACCAAATAACCCTATTAAAAATGGGATACAGAGTTAAGAATAGAATTTTCACCTGAAGAACTTTGGATGGCAGAGAAACATCATAAAAAATGCTCAACTACATTAGTCATTAAGGAAATGCAAATCAAAACAACCCTGAGATTTCACCTTACACCAGTCAGAAGGGCTAAGATTAAAAATTCAGGAGACAGCAGGTGTTGGCGAGGATATGGAGAAAGAGGAACACTCCTCCACTGCTGGTGGGGTTGCAAATTGGTACAACCACTCTGGAAATCAGTCTGGCGCTTCTTCAGTAAACTGAGCACATCCCTTCCGGAAGATCCTGCTATACCACTTCTGGGCATATACCCAGAGGATTCCCCAGCATGTAATAAGGATACATGCTTCACTATGTTCATAGCAGCTCTATTTATAATAGCCAGAATTTGGAAAGTACCCAGGTATCCCTCAACAGAAGAATGGATGCAAAAAAATGTGGTATATATACACAATGGAGTACTATTCAGCCATTAGAAACAATGAATTCATGAAATTCTTAGGCAAATAGATGGAGCTAGAGAACATAATACTAAGCTAGGTAACCCAGTATCAAAAGATCAATCATGGTATGCCCTCACTAATAAGTGGATATTAACCTAGAAAACTGGAATACTCAAAACACAATCCACACATCAAATGAGGTATAAGAAGACCTGAGGAGTAGCTCTTCTGACACACAGGGTCTCAAGCACATAGCTTGAGTCTTTTTCTTGCTCTCTGAATACCTGGCTTCCTCACCTCTCAGCAGGGCCAGGAACATATGAACATGGACTGCCCGATGAGTGGAGTGCATGTTCAAAAACAAATAAACCATCAGCTGGTTTAGATTGGCAAAATCTGAGGACTGGCAAAAATCCTCTGTCCTATCTACAAGAAGGTATTGTTGGCTTGGGCACAGTAGAAACAGCAGAGTCAGAGGCATGGTCTCCCTTTGCTCAGCTCTCCATGGGCCTGCACAGAGAACTCCTATGCAGAAGATGATCAGGCCACATTTACATGGGCATGGTGGTCCATGGTATGAAGTCTAATTTAGCAGGGATCTCAGGATAAATTATGCCCAGCCTCTGATGGAGAACAGTGGGAAACCTGCTTGGTATGGGCTGGGGTGAGGATGGATCCTCACAGTGGCCAGACCTGAGTCTCTCCACCCTCTTCCATCCCTTGTTTGTCAAAACGTCATTGGAAAGATTAACTCAGGTTCTTTGGAAAGGTCATGGAATACTTGCCCTTCCCAGGAAAGAGAACCTAAATACATTCCTCAGGGGATGGGGAGGTCCCTCTGGCTAGGAAAGGCCCCACCCCCATGCTATCCCACCCCCTCCCCCAGACCTTTGATCACCTACCTCATTCCCTAACAATTAGTTTAAAGGTAACCCTCTTCTGCTAATGACACTGTACTAAATGGTGACTGCACTAAGAACTGTATAAAAGGCCTCCTGTGCAGGCTGAGGGTAGGGGTGGGGTGTCCTAGAACAGCAGGAAAAGCAGGGCAGGGAAAGACACAGGAAAGAGAATCAGAGAGGAAGCTCAGAACATGTAGTAGTAGCTCTACACCACTGCCGCCATGTGGAGAAATAGGAAATAGCAGATGAGAATACTAGGAAAACAGTCACCTTCAGGGCACTGTGATGAGTTTATGAAGAAGAAGGTCTGAAGTCCGGATTTCATGGGCTAAGAGCTAGTTCTGAAACAGAGGAGTGACTGGGTAATAAATGTTTGTGTTCTATGTACCTCCCATAAGATCCTTTTCCTGTGACTGACTGTGAAGTGAGCCAGAGGCAGCTGTTGAGGGGTGCTGCTTCATTCTCCATCCTTGCAGGCACCATCCAGGCCCCCATGCTCCCAAGGACACAGATCTTCAGGTGTCCCAGACACACAGAGAGGCTGGAGGAACTGCCTTCTCTGAGTGAATCTGCACTTTGAGCCTGCTCCTCAGAGCCAGGGCTACGATCCCACCTCAGCTGCGGGACCTGCTGCCTGCAAATCTAGTGTCAAGTACACCAAAAGCATTTTTAAGGCAGTGTGAAGACAGGAGCATGAAGAACAACTGATAAATACAAGAAACACCATAAATAGCTTTCACTAGCAAATGCAGTTGGAATACCCAGTGATTTTTGTTGCTGGAGATGAGGACTTTGTTCATTTTGATGTAAGTGGATGGAGACAACATTCCCTCTCTAAAAGAAAGGCCAGCATCAACAAGAGCAGTTGGTGCATCATGAACAATGAGAAACAGTAACCTACATTTATTGATGACTTTAAAATAAAAATCTATATTCCTTTGAAAGTCTCTTCCTGAGCTGGGCGGTGGTTATGCATGCCTTTAATCCCAGCACTTAGGAGGCAGAGGCAGGAAAATTTCTGAGTTCGAGGTCAGGCTGGTCTAAAGAGTGAGTTTCAGGATATTCAGGACTACACAGAGAACCTCTGTCTCGAAAAAGAAAGAAAAAGAAAGAAAAAAAGAAAGGAAGGAAGGAGAAGGAAGGAAGGAAGGAAGGAAGGAAGGAAGAAAGAAAGAAAGAAAGAAAGAAAAGGGAAAGAAAGAAAAACAGAAAGAAAGAAAGAAAGAAAGAAAGAAAGAAAGAAAGAAAGAAAGAAAGAAAGAAAGAAAGTCCACCTAGCAAGACAAAAATGTGGAGGGTGATGGAAGTTTTCTGTACCATGAATGTTGTGATGGGACACACACACACACACACACACACACACACACACACAGACAGGTGCTCTTGAGTACACATGCATAAAAAGAAAAATGTAAACATATGTACATACCCTGAAAACATACAAAGTCACCTGCACACACACGTATATCCACACATTTTTGATCCATTACCTTTTCATTCCAGTTTCCTGAAGAATGTTTTGGTGAAAGGGTTTACAGGTGAAATTTACATTGGCTCAGGCTAGAGTCTACATGTGCCACACCACCAGTTCCACTCTGTATGCTCTCTAGTTCTGGCTCTGATGACCACAACACTGATGGACCAAATACTGTGCTAACACATTGTCACACTGGTGGTCAGGACCGTTATCTGACAGTGAGTGCTGTACACATGCAACATCCCAACAGTCACAGGAACTCACAGGAACACCCAGGGACTCTTAGAGCACCAGATCCCTGGGGTAGATAAACAGGGATCACAGACTTTGTTCAAACCAAACACACCCCAGCATAAAGCAGATTTTGAACAGAACTGGGCTTGGCCCTGGAAGGACCTCAGCATGCTGCATTCCTAGAAAAACCTTTCCACATTCCCTCAGCTTGCTCTAGCTCATGCCCCATCATAGCACATGTGCAGTAGCTGGAGGTAGCCTTCTGACTGGAGATGCAGTGACAAGAGCTGTCATCTCAGGCTTTGGGGAGACTAAGCTCAGCCTCAGGAGACACTGGCAAAAGCCCTCTGCCTGCTTCTGGACCTCCCCTCTCCTGAGCCTGAAGTCCATGTTCTCCTGACTTTTGTTTTCTTCTGTTATGTATGGATCATGATATAAGAAAATTTCATAAGCCTTGCATTTGTCTGGCAAGTCAGTGTCCTCACTTCCTGAAAATTCTGCTTTGAGAGACCCCCAGGAAGTGACGTCAATTCCTCCAACAATACCCCAACAATGCAGAAGCCTTGTAAACAGACAGCCAACTGCTTAGAGGCAGCACAGCATGTTCAGATGTCTGAGATCATAGAAATAGCACTAGGAGAGCTTCTCTTGCTGTCTTTGACATCGATTTGCCCATCTATGATCCTTTGTAGGATAAATTTGAGGAACAAAATTGTGTAAGTTGGGTTGTCAGGCATATCATTTGGTTTGTCATGGAATATCTTCTTTCTCCATCAATGGTAATTGAGAGGTTTGTTGGGGATAGTAGCCAGGGCTGGCATTTGTGTTCTCTTAGGTCTGTTTGACATATGCCCAGGATCTTCAAGCTTTCATCGTCTCTGGTGAGAAGTCTGTGTACTTCTGTGATCCTGAGATCCTGGGAGAGTCTGAGCTCCTGGGAGTCAAGCTGCTTCTGGAACCCTGAGATCCTGGGGTGACCAAGCTTCTAGGATCCTGGGATCCTGGGATCCTGGACATGTGAAAATGCCGGTGAGTTGAACTTCTTCTAGGTGTTGTTGGGCTTGCTGATGAGTTTTGCCCAAGGTCTGCTCTGGGCACTGGACAGACACACTAGAAAGAACCCGTGACACTGTTCTGATGGAATTCCTGTGAGCCTGGGTGCTGCTGATCCCAATAACTCCCGGTGTTGGGACAGCTGTTGTGTCCTCCTCACCTCTGAACCTGTGATCCCTATTTGGTATTCTGTAGGCTTCTTGTATATTTATGGCCATCTCTTTCTTTGGATTTGAGAAGTTTTCTTCTATGATTTTGCTGAAGATGTTTTCTGTCCTTGTGGTTTTGGCATCTTCACTCTCTTCTATATTTATTATTCTTAGGTTTGTTCTTTTCGTTGTGTCCTGGATTTCCTGGACGTTTTAGGTTAGAAGCTTTTTCCTCTTTGTACTTTCTTTGACTGTTGTGTCAATGTCTTCCAAGGTATTTTCTATGCCTGAGATTCGCTCTTCTGTCTCTTGTATTCTGCTGGTGATACTTGCATGAGGAGCTCCTGATCTCTTTCCTAGGTTTTCCATATCCATGGTTGTCTTCCTGTTTAATTTCCTTATTGTTTCTATTTCCATTTTCAGGACTTGGAGTGCTTTGTTCAATTCTCTAACCTGCGTATTTGTGTTTTCCTTTATTTAAGGGATTTGTTTGTTTTCTCTTTAAGGACTTCTACCTGTTTGCCTGTGTTTTCCTGTTTTGTTTTTGTTTTTGTTTTTGGAGACAGTATTTCTCTGTGTAGCCCTGGCTGTCCTGTTACTCACTCTGTAGACCAGGGTGGCCTTGAACTCAGAAATCCACCTGCATCTGCCTCCCTAGTGCTTGGAATACCACCACACACGAATTTCCTGTATTTATTTAAGGGATATATTTGTTTCTTCTTTAAGTGCTATTACCTGTTTGCCTGTGTTTTCCTGTATTTTTTAAGTGAGCTATTTATATTTTCCTTAAAAGCCTCCATCATCTTCAAGAGATGGGATTTTAGGTCAGAATCTTGTTTTTCAGATGTGTCAGAGTATCCAGAGCTTGCTGTGATGGAAGAAGTGTGTTCTGATCCTGCCAAATCACACTGACTCCTGTTGCTTATATTTTCCTGCTTGCCTCTAACCATCTGGTTATATCTGGAGTTAACTGGCCTGGGTTTCTCTGACTGCAGCCTGCCTCCTGGGAGGAAGGCAGTGCTGTCTCTGGTTAGGAGTGGTGTCCTATGTCCCTGATTAAAGCAGTACTCCTGTGTCCTTGGCTAGAGCATTCCTCCTGTGTCCCTGGTTATGACAGACTTCCTGAGAAACAAGCAGGCTTTGGTGTGTGGAAGAGGGGGAGGCAAGCTAATCTGTCCCAGTGGAGGTGTAGACTGCAAGGGGCTCACACGGAGGGCATGGGTGCTTATGCCCACTGGGCTCTGAGAGGGTCCCAGCTCGCTTGGGTATTGGTGTGGGGGTTTCACCTGTGTCCCTTGTTTTAGATGGCCTTCTGGCAGACAGGGTTATGAGAGAGGGATTGTGAAACCAATCTGCCCTGGTAGAGGTATAGACCAGAAACTTAGAAAATAATTTTAATTAGACTCATGCACCGATTATGTAGGGCCCTTCAAACAATTCCTTACATAAATTTGAACTATAAGACCTAGTTTTTAATGTAGTAAAAGGTTGCCAAACTGACAGAAAATATTATCTTGAGAAGGCATAAAAATTCTCATGGATTACAGTATAATTTTTTTGCAACTGATTCTCCATGTAACTTGGGCTGGCCTGAAACTCTTTCTGTATAAGGGCTGATTCTAGCTTTGAAACTTCTGTTTCTTCCAACTTCATTTACATCACAAGTGCTGGTATTAGAGGTGGAGCCACCAAACCCAGACAGAATCTTTGTTGTTTGAGGGACTGTTGTGGTTGCTGCTGCTGCTTCTGCCTCCACCATTGATGTTGTTGTTGTTGTCACTATGTAACCCTGGCTGTTTTGGAACTCTTTCAACCAGACTGCATCAACTTCACAAAGATATTCCTATTCCTGTTTTCTGAGTACTGGAATTAAAAATTCTTAATTTTAAAACATAGATTGTAGGTGTTACTGGGTTTTTCTTTAATTTTATTTTCATTGTTATTTAGTTGATCTGTTTGAACATTTCATTGAGCAGAGTATTGCTTAAAGAAATGTTCTGTTTAATATAGAGAATTAAACTCTGGTTTTATAGCACGATATTGAATGCTTGCATTACAACTTTGAAAACTGATGAACAATGTACAGAGATTGAGAGACCTTGGAAAACTCAATCCTAAATAGGGTGTCCTCATCAAATCACTATGAGGGGCCAGGGAACTCTGTGGAAAAGGAGGTGTGGAGGTTGTAAAAGGCAGAGGGAGGTAGCAACAAGGCAACAAGGCCTTCTACACCTGACAGGACTGACTCACTCATGGTTTAGAGGTAGCAGGCTCCCAGCTGAGGTGAGAGCACAGCCCTGGATTTAGAGGATGCTTAGAATGCAGGTTCATTCGGAACAGGCAGTTCTGTCAGCTTCTCTGTCTGCCTGAGACACCTGAAGAGCTGTATCCAGGTGAGCATGGGGGGGCCTGCACAGTGCCTGCTAGGCTGGAGAATGAAGCTGTACCCCTGAACATCTGCCTCAGACTCAGTCCCTGGAAAAGGTTATTATGGGATGTACAGAGATTACAAATATTTATTATCTGGACACTCATTTCTTTTGAAATCAGCTCTTAACCAGTGATAGCTACCCATCAGACTCTCTTCATAAAATTGTTACAGTGCAGTAAAGGTGCTTTTCTACTTGTATTGTCTTCTGTTGTGTCAGATTCCTCCACATGAAGGCAGTGGTGAGGCAGTCCACCATTGGGAAAGCAGGGCTGTGGGAGGGGAGGTACTGCAGACAGATGACATGGGTGGTTACATAGAAAGTGTGGTATTGGACTTTCCTTCTGTGGCGGTGACAAGCACCATGACCAAATCACCTTGGGGAAAGCAAAGGTTTCTTGTGGAATACAGGTCACAGTTCATCCCTGGAGAAAGTCAGGACAAAGATTCAAGAAGGAACTTGAAGCAGATACAATGGAGCATGAATCAGTTCTGAAACAGTGTTGGAGGCCAGGTTCCATCTTGTGAGCTGATGCATGTGGCTGAGACAGCAGGTTACGGAGGACTGCACGTGTGTCCGGCCTTGAGCTCTAAAATGATCATGAGGTGGGAACTGGTCATGACACACACAACTGCCACACAAGAACACTGATTGGAGACTGCGACAGGCAACATGGCTAGAGTTTAGGTGAACCTGGGTGAGCAGGACTGAGTTTAGGTGCAGACTCAGAGATACCATTCAAGTGTAGGGACTCAGACTGCAAAGCTGCCTCTACACAGACATCCCTCCAAGCAGTGGAATGGGACACACCTATGTATCTGAATCCACTTGTGTACGTGGGAAGTACCAGTGGGCCTAGAGCATTTAGGGAAAGCCCTGTGTGAAGAGAGACAGTAACTAGACTCCCAGGAAGTGACATCACTTCCTCAGACAATGTAGAACCCTGGTAACCAGACAGCCAACTGCTTAGAGGCTGTTGAGCAGGCTCAATTATCTGAGGCACTAGAGAAAGGAAGATGTTCTCTTGCTGTCTTCGGACTACTCGAGGCTCAGACCTCAAGAAAGACAAGAGTGAAGGCCATGGAGGGGCCTGGAGATACTTAGTACTCTCCTGCCTCCAATGCTTCTGGCCTTTTAGCCAGAAGGAAACAGACTTGACACAGGACAGCCAGACCCAGGACCACGAAGACAAGGTAACCTCTCTGAACTCTCATTTTCTCCCAGTGTTCCTCTGTGTCTTTGACACTTAATGATTGAGGAAAACTTGTTATGAAAATAACCGATGACAATGTTGAAGATCTATGTTTGCTTGAACCATTCACTCTAATGTCTCCACAGGGTGTGCCTAAGTGTGCCCCAAAGGACATGAAGGAGCCCTGTAGAGAGTCCCACATCAGTGCAGACAAGGTGGAAAGGCTGGTGAACCACGTAGTGCCATCCCTGCAGGGTGGAGACATCGAATTTGCCTGTACCTTCCTGTACTCATACCGGAGGTTCACTACCACACGGCATGTGCTGGACCTGCTGTTTAGGCGGTGAGTGCCCACCACCCAGCCCAGAGGTCTCAGGTCCTCTCATTTGTTCTGGGAAGTACTCTGTCTACTTCGTGGCTACAGTATTGTCAGGACACAGCAGAATCTATTCAAAAAATGCTTCTCTCAGGCTTGGCCCAAGGGAATGCGCTGGGCAAGTTCAGACTCTAACTGATGTAATTGTCCACTCCACCTTGAAGAAGATCTGTATCTTGGCCCAATTTTGCTGAGGCCTTGATAGAAGCAGTTCTCCCAATTGTAAAAATTGTTCCAGAATTCCTATTGTAGTAACCAATATGGATGTGTCCAGAGTGGAGACCTATAGATGCCAATCAGAGAATTCTGTGATCACTGAAATGTTTGAATAGAGACATTGATGTTCACCTTTACACAAGCATCTTTGAAGAACATAGTGTATGCATGCAAACTAATAATTCTGAGAGCAGACAGAATTTCTAGGTTCTGTATTTTGATTCTTGTGCAGGTAGGCACCTGTACCCTAGGCGTCTTTTAGGTGGGGACCTGGTATTTGACAGGTGACATTGTTCTGGTCTTGTGTAGATATGCATACTTCCGCCCGGATTGTGAAGAAGATGAACAAGTAATGATGTAAGTGGGCTTTGCAGCAAGAGGAACGACTTGGGTCTCCAGGGTGGGGTCATCTGGGCTCCTCATGTAAAGAACTGCCAATGTTTTCCTGGATTCTAGTACCACGCTGTTGTCCAGGCAGTGCCTACAGGATGAGTATCCAGGGGCATGGTTGGTGCAAATGCTGAGTATGGTGGGGTCTGGGTCCTACGTGCCCCTGAGATGCTCTCTGTCCATATAGCAGACCATGCCAGGAGGCTTGCTCAGCTTTTCTCCACTAGAGGCTGCAGATGTGAGGCTCCCTGCTCACTAGGACCCCACAGTCCTGCTCACAGTACTCAGCTGCATAGGGAGGGATCGCTTCCTTGCAGTCTTCCCTCTAGGCAGAAGCCATGGGGCGGGGGTTGGAGAAGAAATGGCCTGTCTCTTGAGGGTGCTGTCCATCCCCTCCCCAGCACCCTCTGTTATTTCCTGGACACGTGGATAGACATAATGCCAGAGGAGTTTTGTCAGTCCTCGGACCTCTCCATTCTCGAAATGCTGCAGACTTACTTGATGGTGAATATGCCCTACTCAGATCTGAATCTCCTCGTCCATATGCTTCTCATGGAGTTGCAGCAAGAGTCCTGTGAGTCAGAGAGACAGGATGAAGAAATCTCAGGTAGGCGATTGAGACCCTGAGTGTGAGGTTTAGTACTTGGTGTGCTGGGGCTGGCTTGAGAAGCTCCTGTTTGCATGGCCTGAGCACATGATCTTTTGCAGGCCACAGTCCAGATTCCCAGCAGACATAGTCTCCTCTGTGTGTGGAAAGGCTGACAGGAGGTCTCATCTTTGCGAATGTGTCTCTTGCCTCTCACCACCACTTCTCCTTCTTCACAAGCCTGCATTGACTGCTGATTTGTTTTCATCCTTAGATCTGGAAAGCAAAACCGATGGAGATTTAGAGTGTGAAGTGCAGTTTCCCACTGTAGAACTACAGCCAGAACCAGCTGCTGTCCCAGAGACAGAGAGCCCAAATTCACCAGAATGCTCAAATGGTGAAGCCAGATGTGACATCAGCAGTCCAGACAGCACACCTACTAGCAACTGTGGAACCTGTGTCCCACCATGTCAGCAGACACAGTGTCTTTTCACACAACTCCCCTTGGGTGCAGTGGATCAACCTTCTTACAGAAGGATCCTGTCACCCATTATCACCAATGGGAGTCTATCTGGTGAGACAACACCAGTCTGAAGTCCCAACAGAATCATTCCCTGATTACAATATAGCAGTTTTCCCTGGCCTAGAGTCAGCCCTCAACTCCCCCTGAGAAAATGCCTTTATACTTCTATGTTTTTTCTATTTTCATTTTTTAAGTAGTGGTTTTAATAAATTGCTAGCATTTGTTTCATGCCCTAAGTTGTGTTTCTGATATTTACTCAGCGTGTATGGGCAGGGCATAGCAGTATAACCAGGGAGACTACACAGGTTTTGAGGAGGATGCACGAAGCCATTATCCGGGAAGGAAGGAGGTACAAGGCACTTGTTCGGCAGAGGCTGAGTGAATGACTGAAAGTGGAGCTGGAAGAGAGCAAGTTGAGGCTGCTCACCTTTTGCTGGGGTCCTAATGGCCAAGGTGATGTGCTTTGAGGTCCAACTGACCAGGTGTCCATGATGGGTTTCTGGTTTAGTTTCAGGAGGGTGGTGGTGGGGGAAGAGCAGGGAGGGAGAGAAGGGTGAGAAACAGTTGAGCAGTTCACACCCCACTGAGTCAGGAAGCAGAAGAGAATCAGCTCCTTGCCTGGCTTCCTTCTGTGATTCTGTCCAGACCAATGTGAGAGTGTTGTGCACATCAGTGTGGGCGTTCCCTCTACAGCGACACTGAACAAGAAGCACACAGAACATGAAGAAGGGTAGAAGACAGCAAAGGAGGACAGAGCGTTGGGTAGATGGAGCAACCACGGTGTTTGTAGCATGGTGGAAGTTGGGCGTTTACCCAGGAGGCTGGCAGATGGAAGTGCCCCTCAGGCAGCATGCACACGCTTCCTGTGCTTAAGGCACACATTAATTGTACTGGGGTGAAACACACACAGAGCTCATGAGGATTCCTATGTGGTCTGTGTCCATTTCACAGATTTACTCAAGGATCTATTGCAAGTGGAAGAGCAGTAGCCTAATGTCGCAGAATTTTATCCTAATTAAATGATTGGATAATAATAATGATAAGAAGCCAATCACTGGGCTGGAGAGATGCCTCAGCAGATAGTTGAGATCACTGACTACTCTAACTGAAGGTCCTGAGTTCAAATCCCAGCAACCACATGCTGTCTCACAGCCATCTGTACAGCTACAGTATGCTCAGATACATAAAATAAATCTTAAAAAATAAAAAAGAAGCCAATCAGTAGGGAAAAAAGTGGCGGTGGGCCTTCTGGTCCGCGAGAGGGGGAGGAAGCTCAGGAGGAAGGAATGTTCTTTTTTACAGGAAGGAAGGGAACAAGAGAAGGCAGGATGGAGACCAGGAGCTGTTAGACCCAGTGTCAGAGATTCCCAACACAGAATAGTTGATGATTTTAAGACGATTGATTCTGTACCCAGTGGTTGTGTCATCTGTTGATTTGAAACTAAGATTGCAGGTGTTTTCCATTCCCAAGGCCTCAGGTGGGCCAGAGGGAAAGAACATAGCTGGGGCAGAATTCAGCCAGGCTTTGGAACAGGAAGATTGGATAAGGACGGAACTCCAGGGGAAGGAAACCAACTGCCAAATGAGCTATCTCAGAGCTCTGGAGAGGAAGAGCCTGCATTTGTGGGAGAGGCGTTGACTAGGAGAAACACACAGTCTGGGCCTCAGGCTTATGATGTGGGCCAGGAACAGACCAAGACTGCAGATGTCAGTCCATAGAAGGTTTAGCATGGATTGTTTCTAAAAACTACATGCTAGAGCCCACTGAACTAAGGCTGAAGGGTGGAGAACTTGACACAGTATACATCAGGGCCAGACCACCAGGACTAGAGCGGGATGTGGAGGCCACATTCTACAGTGGGTTCCAAACAGGGCACAGATGTATCCTGCTACCAGAAGATGGACATGTGCTTCAGAGATGAAGAGTTTGTTTCTCTCCCATAGAGGTGTCTGAGGTGGAGAGTTCAGGACAGCAGGACAGTCTTACTGTGGCCTCCTGCTCCTGCCTTCATCCTGGAATCCTGGCAGTCCTGCTGACTGCCTCCTCTCTCTGTCTCACATACTGAGCGGAAGCAGAATCCATTTTACAGAATCTATGCTGCGTCACCTATTTACAGCCTGCCACCAAGGCTCTCACCCAGTCACCAAGGCTCAAACCTGACAGATGCTGAGGCCTGCTCAGCCTGGAGCTTAATTAGAAGTTAGGAACCAGCCTTTTTCTGATTGGCAGATGGTCCTTCTAGGGTCAGTCTGACATTCAGAGTGACAGGCAGCCATGCCAGGTTGGCCTCCTCTGTCCATGGATAGTTCTTCATGGTGCTGTCATTGTCCACAGTGTGGGCTCTGTGGATTCTTTTTACCAGTCCAGGGCCTGCAAGCTGCACATAGGAAGCTTCTTACATACATGCTCAGAGCTGATTCCACAGTTACCATGTGGGAGGTAAGTTCCTGCATCTTAACATGCATGGATCCTAGGAGCAGAGGTGGCATGTGTCACTTAGAGTGACATCAGATTGGGATGGGCGTGAATGGGGATGAGAACACAGGTCTCAGGAGTCCATGGAGCCTGAAATGTGGGTTTCTAAGCTTTTATGCTTCATACAATAATATCTGAGAAAGGAGAAGAGTGGGGTCACAGGAAGCAAGGAGGAGGAGTCTGGCCTGGAGAGCTCACTCTTGGCCTCCCCTGTTGCTACCAGGTCTCTCTAAGCAGCATTTTCAGGAAGTGAGGATGCTGAATTGCCAGGGAAACGCAGGGCTTATGAAATTCTCTTATATCATGATAGAAGAAAACAAAAGTCAGGAGAACATGGACTTCGGGCTCAGGAGTAGGGAGGCCCAGAAGCAGGCAGAGGGCATTTGCCAGTGTCTCCTGCAGCTGAGGCTTAGCAGTGTCTCCTCAAAGCCTGAGATAACACCTCTTGTCACTGCATCTCCAGTCAGCAGGCTACCTCCAGCTACTGCACATGTGCTATGATGGGGCATGGGCTAGATCAAGCTTAGTGAATGTGGAAAGGTTTTTCTGGTAATGCAGCACGCTGAGGTCCTTCCCAGGCCAAGCCCAGTGCTGTTCAAATCTGCTTTATGCTGAGGAGTGCATTTGCATTGAGCAAAGTCTGTGATCCCTGGTTCCCTGCCATGGGGATCTGGTGCTCTAAGAGTTCCTGGTGTTCCTGAGAGTTCATGTGACTGTTGGGATGTTGCATGTGTACAGCACACACTGTCAGATAATGGCCCTGACCACCTGTGTGATGACATGCCTGCACAATATTTGATTCATCAGTGTTGTGGATATTAGAGCCAGAAGTAGAGACCATACAGGTTGGATCTGGTGGTGTGGTGCCATGTGGAGAAAATGTAGCCTGTGCCAAATAAAATTTCACCTGTAAACCCTTTTCCCAAAACGTTCTTCAGGAAACTGGAATGAAAAGTTAATAGATCAAAAGTGTGTGGATGTATGTATGTGTGCAGGTGACTCTAGATTTTTCTGGGTATGTGCTTATGTTTGCATTTGTCTTTTATGTATGTGTACTCAAGAGCACCTGTGTGTGTGTGTGTGTGTGTGTGTCTGTGTGTGTGTGTGTGTGTGTGTGTGTGTGTGTTTGTACTCACAGCACTAATGGTACAGAAGACTTCCATCACCCTCCACATTTCTATTCTGCTAGGTGGAGGTGACATTCTACTTAATGGGAAGAGGTGTTCTTTTCTTTCTTTCTCTTTTTTCTTTCTTCGTTTTTTGATTTTTTGAGACAGGGTTTCTATGTGCATTCCTGGATGTCCTGGAACTCACTCTGTAGACCAGGCTGGCCTCGAACTGAGAAATCCATCTGCCTCTGCCTCCCAAGTGCTGGGATTCCAGGCGTGCGCCACCACACACTGCGGGACGAGGTGTTCAAAGGGCATATAGATTTTTATGTTGAAGTCATCAATAAATGTAGGTTACTGTTTCTCATTGTTCATGATGCACCAACTTCTCTTGTTGATGCTGGCCTTTCTTTTAGAGAGGGAATGGTGTCTCGGTCCACTAACATCAAAATGAGCAAAGTCCTCATCTTCAGCAACAAAAAATACTATTTATTCCAATTGAATTTGCTAGTGACAGCAATTTATGGCGTTTTCAGTATTTGTCAGTTGTTCCCAATGCTGCTCCTGTCTTCACACTGCCTTAAAAGTACTTTTGGTGTACTTGAAGGTAGATTTGCAGGCAGCAGGTCCCCCAGCTGAGGTGGGATCATAGCCCCTGCTCTGAGGAGCAGGCTCAAAGTGCAGATTCACTCAGAGAAGGCAGTTCCTCCAGCCTCTCTGTGTGTCTGGGACACCTGAAGATCTGTGTCCTTGGGAGCATGGGGGCCTGGGTGGTGCCTGCAAGGATGGAGAATGAAGCAGCACCCTCAACAGCTGCCTCTGCCTCACTTCACACTCAGTCACTGGAAAAGGATCTTATGGGATGGACATATAGCACAAACATTCATTACCCAGTCACTCCTCTGTTTCAGAACTAGCTCTTAGCCCATGAAATCTGGACTTCAGACCTTCTTCTTCATAAACTCATCACACTGCACTGAAGGTGACTGTTTTCCTAGTATCCTCATCTGCTATTTCCTATTTCTCCACATGGGGGCAGTGGTGTGCAGCTACTGCAAGCTCTGGGCTTCCTCTCTGGTTCTTTCTCCAGTGTCTTACCCTGCCCTGCTTTTCCTGCTGGCAAAGGAAACCCACACCTAACCCCCAGCCAGCTCAGGGGGCCTTTTATACAGTTCTCATGGTAGCCACCATTAGGTACAATGTGATTGACAGAACAGTGTTTGTTAGGGAATGAGGTAGGTGGCCAATGGACTCTGGGCCTTTCCTAGAAGCAGGGACCTCCCCCTGGTCTGAGGAATATATTCAGCTTCTCCCTCCTGGGAAGGGCAAGTGTTCCATGATCTTTCCAAAGATCCTGAGTTAATCTTTTCCATGAGGTTTTGACAAATAAGGCATGGAAGAGGGTGGAGAGACTCAGGACTGGCCACTGTGAGGATCCATCCTCAGCCCAGTTCATACCAGGCAACTTTCCCACTGTCCTCCATCAGAGCCTGGCCATAAGTTATCTTGAGCCTCCTGCTCAATTGGACCTCACACCTTGGCCCACCAGGCCCATGTACACATGGCCTGACCGTGTTCTCCATAGAAGATCTCCATGTGGGCCCTTGGAGAGCTGAGCAAAGAGAGACCAGGCCTCTGACTCTGCTGTTCCTGTTGTGCCTGAGACATCAGTACCTTCTTGTAGATATGGCTGAGGATTTTTTCCAGTCCTCAGATTTTGCCAATCAGAACCAGCTGATGGTTTATTTGTTTTTGAGCATGCGCTCCCCAGATCAGGCAGTCCATGTCCATATGTTCCTGACCCAGCTGAAGTCCGAAGAAGCTAGTTATATAGAGAACAAGGAAAAGACTCAGTTAGGTGCTTGAGACCCTTTGTGTCAGGAGGGTTCCCTAGCTGGTGTCCTGGGGAAGCTTGAGAGGCTCCTCTTTGCCTGAGCTGTTAGTCAACCCTGGCCTGGGCACATGATCTTTTGTAGGACAGAGTCAGATTCCCAGCAGACATGGACTCTCCTCTTTGGAAAAGTTGAGCACAGGTCTCATCCTGGTGGTCTTGTCTCTTGCACCCCCACCACTACTTCCCCTTCTCCACAAGCCTGCACTGGCTGTGCATCTGTCTCCATCCTTAGACCTGGGGAGCCACACATCTGCAGATATGAAGCTGTACCTGGAAGTGAAATCAGCCACTCTGCAGTCAGAACCAGCTTGTGCATCAGAGTCAGAGTGAGAGAGAGAGAGAGAGAGAGAGAGAGAGAGAGAGAGAGAGAGAGAGAGAGAGACAGAAAGAGAGAGACAGAGACAGAGAAAGAGAGAGAATGAGACAGAGAGAGACAAAGAGAGACAAACAGAGAGAGAGAGAGAGCGAGAGAGAGAGAGAGAGAGAGAGAGAGTGAGAGAGAGAGAACAAAACACCAGAATGTTATGTGACCCCTCTGCTGTCAGATGTGGAATCAGCAGTCCAGCCAGCACATGCAATAGCATCTGGGACTGTGTCTCACGACGCCCGCTGACAGTGCACTCTGCACAGCTCTCAAGTTTGCTGCAGTGGGGCTGCTTTCCAGGACATGGTCCTGCCAGTCCCTCTCCTCCAGGGGCCCATCTAATGTCCACTCTTCAGACAGGTCCAGCTCTGTGGCCATCAGATGTCCTCTTGTCACTGGTGGCTTCACTTTTTCATGAAAAACTCTGTTTTTATCTTTCTGGATTATATTTCATGTTTGCTTTATTATTTTAAGTATTGATTTTAATAAATTACCATTAATTTATTTTTATATTAAATAATCCATCATGGAATCTATTTACCAGGCTGCATAAGGCCTAGTAGTGTCCTAATACAGACTGAGGACCCAAACACACCATATGAGTCCTCTGAGTTTACATACCTGCCATTTCCAGGTGGGAAAAGTCCCTGGCTTCCCAGAGACCATATGATTGCTGAAGAAGACCCAGGAATCCAGACAGTACAGGCATGCTTCTGTGTCCTAGTGCTTAGAAATATGGATTTTGAGGTAAAGCAGACAGGTTCTCCTGCGTTTCTGCTTTAGTCTCAGGCTCTTTATCTGATAAACTGGGTGGCTGGAACTCTGCCCCCACCCAGGGTATGGAGAACTGCAGTCAGTTAAGGAGCTGCCTCCACGCAGCATTGCTTGTGTGCACTGCACAATCTGAGGACAGGGAGTCTATATTCTCAGTACCTTCATTCTGTTAACTGTGCTTGAACAATGGTCACTTTCTTAAAAGATTGTTCAGTCTGGGAGGGATGATGGAGTGATGATGTCGAGGTGGAGGGAATCAATAATCCTCCTGCAGAAATGTCAGACGCCCGTCCACTGCACTTGCTGTGTACACATGCCTTTATATGTTACTTGGTCTTTTCTTCCTCCTGCTGTTAATATTCTTAATTCTGTGCATTTAGTTTTTCATTATTATGTGACGAAAGGATTTTCTTTTCTCATCCAAGTTTTTTAAAATATATACTATTTATTTTTTATTATATTTAGCACAATATATATTTTATATCAATCATAGAAATGATGTACATTTTATTAAATGATCAAAAAAAATATAAAGTATTTTGTTTGTTTGTTATATTTTTAGTAGAGCTTAGAATCTTGGCTCTTACTGAGGTACAAACCCAAAAGATCAATTTTTAAACACTGTAGTTCACTGTAATAAGACTGTATGTACTTCAATGTACCTCACATCACCAAAGATTTTAACTCCATAGTAGCTAACCTAGGAATTGACAGTTTGACTGGGCTAAGGAAGGAATTGTAGGCACAATTGTTTGGATACAGATTTCCTGCTATGGTCAAAGCTATTTGATTTGAGTTATTGTCATCATTCTCAGCCCACAGGGAACAGGTTTCATTCATTTAAGAAATGGTTTGTGTATTAAGATGGTCTATCCATGGAAGTCACTCATTAACTGCTTCAATGAACAATGATTGTGCTTGGAGGGTGGCACAGACATTAGGTGAGGGTAAGATCCTGGTTCATTGTAACTTATAAGGTCATCTTCTTCAACATAGATACAATAATAAATATATCAAACAAAGCATTCAGTCTCATTCCTTTTTGTTCACTTACAAGACACCTCCCAAATTAATTGTCTATGTTTCTTTTGGCTGTATAAATAATTTGAAAAATGTAAGCTGTTCTCCAAACTGTAGTATAGTGTAAAAACATCAAATAAACAATCCAACTTATAGAGAGGCTGCGATAGGAGAAGCAGGATTTCAAGACCATTATGTAGCACACAGTAAGACACTGTCACATACAAACAAGCTGAAAGTGTACATGGATGGTTTGTATAATATTGCACATATTTGACCAATTACCAAATTAGAGAGACCACTCACTGGGTGACAGCCAGTAAATTTCTAATTCCTCATATTTTTGAATTTCAATTGATTAGAATATATTGGTGATATTAATTTTTGTATTAAGGAATATTAGGGAAAAGTGATTGTTACTTCCTGTTATTTTTGTTGTTAGAGGTAGAAATATGTTTTTGTGGGTTTGTTGCTGGATTACTCTCTTGCTTTTTCTAAGGTGTGCTTTTCCTCCTTGTGTTGGAGTTCCCATCTATTATCTTTAATAGGGTTAAATTTGTGGACCGATATTGTGTAAATTTGGGTTTTCATGGAATATCATTTGCTTTGTCATGGAATATCTTGTTTTCTCCATCCATGGTAATTGAGAAGTTTGGTGGGTATAGTAGTCAGGGCTGGCATTTGTGTTCTCTTAGGGTCTGTAAGACATATATGCCCAGGATCTTCAAGTTTTCATCATCTCTGGTAAGAAGTCTGGTGTACTTCTGTGATCCTGAGATCCTAGGAGAGTCTTAGGTCCTGGGAGTCAATCTGCTTCTGGAACCCTTCGATCCTGGCGCAACCTGGGATCCTGGGATCCTTGGATTCTGGTCATGCAAAAGTGCCTGGGACAAATGGATGGAGCTAGAGAATATCATACTAAGTGAGGTAACCCAGACTCAAAAGGTGAATCATGGTATGCACTCACTAATAAGTGGATATTAACCTAGAAAACTGGAATACCCAAAACATAATCCACACATCAAATGAGGTACAAGAAGAAAGGAGGAGTGGCCCCTGGTTCTGGAAAGACTCAGTGAAACAGTATTCAGCAAAACCAGAATGGGGAAGTGGGAAGGGGTGGGTGGGAGGACAGGGGAAGAGAAGGGGGCTTGCGGGACTTTCGGGGAGTGGGGGGGCTAGAAAAGGGGAAATCATTTGAAATGTAAATAAATTATATCGAATAATAAAAAAAAAGAAAAGAAAAACAATAAAAAAAAAGTGCCTGGGAGTTGAACTTTTTCTGGGTGTTGTTGAACTGACTGCTGAGTTGTGTCCAAGATCTGCTCAGGGCACTGGCTCAGACAGACTGGAAAGAACCCGTGCCACTTGTCTGGTGGAATTCCTGTGTGCCTGGGTCCTGCTGAGCCCAATAACTCCCGGTGTTGGGATAGCTGTTGTGTCCTCCTCACCTCTGAACCTGTGATCCCTATTTGGTATTCTGTAGGCTTCTTGTATGTTTATGGCTGTCACTTTCTTTGGGTGAGAGACGTTTTCGTCTATGATTTTGCAGAAGATGTTTTCTGGCCTTTTGAGTTTGGCATCTTCTCTGTCTTCTATACTCTATTATTCTTACGTTTATTCTTTACATTGTGTCCTGGATTTCCTGGATGTTTTAGGTTAGGATCTTTTTCCTCTTTTTCCTTTGACTGTTGGGTGAATCTCTTCCAAGGTATACTCTATGCCTGAGATTCTCTCTTCTGTCTCTGGTATTCTGTTGGGGAAGCTTGCATGTGTAGCTCCTGATCTCTTTCCTTTGTTTTCCATCTCCAGGGTTGCCTCCATTTGTGATTTCCTTATTGTTTCTATTTCCATTTTTAGGACTTGGACTGCTTTGTTCAAATCTTTTACGCATTTGATTGTGTTTTTTTTTTTTTTAATTTTTTTCATTCGATATAATTTATTTACATTTCAAATGATTTCCCCTTTTATAGCCCCCCACTCCCCGAAAGTCCCTCAAGCCCCCTTCTCTCCCCCCATCCTTCCACCCACCCCTTCCCACTTCCCCGTTCTGGTTTTGCCGAATACTGCTTCACTGAGTCTTTCCAGAACCAGGGGCCACTCCTCCTTTCTTCTTGTACCTCATTTGATGTGTGGATTATGTTTTGGGTATTCCAGTTTTCTAGGTTAATATCCACTTATTAGTGAGTGCATACCATGATTCACCTTTTGAGTCTGGGTTACCTCACTTAGTATGATGTTCTCTAGCTCCATCCATTTGCCTAAGAATTTCATGAATTCATTGTTTCTAATGGCTGAATAGAACTCCATTGTGTAGATATACCACATTTTTTGCATCCACTCTTCTGTTGAGGGATACCTGGGTTCTTTCCAGCATCTGGCAATTATAAATAGGGCTGCTATGAACATAGTAGAGCATGTATCCTTATTACATGGTGGGGAGTCTTCTGGGTATATGCCCAGGAGTGGTATAGCAGGATCTTCTGGAAGTGAGGTGCCCAGTTTTCGGAGGAACCGCCAGACTGCTTTCCAGAGTGGTTGTACCAATTTGCAACCCCACCAGCAGTGGAGGAGTGTTCCTCTTTCTCCACACCCTCTCCAACACCTGCTGTCTCCTGAATTTTTAATCTTAGCCATTCTGACTGGTGTAAGATGAAATCTCAGGGTTGTTTTGATTTGCATTTCCCTAATGACTAATGAAGTTGAGCATTTTTTAAGATGCTTCTCCGCCATCCGAAGTTCTTCAGGTGAGAATTCTTTGTTTAACTCTGTACCTCATTTTTTAATAGGGTTGTTTGGTTTTCTGGAGTCTAACTTCTTGAATTCTTTATATATATTGGATATTAGCCCTCTATCTGATGTAGGATTGGTGAAGATCTTTTCCCAATTTGTTGGTTGCCGATTTGTCCTCTTGATGGTGTCCTTTGCCTTACAGAAACTTTGTAATTTTATGAGGTCCCATTTGTCAATTCTTGCTCTTAGAGCAGACGCTATTGGTGTTCTGTTCAGAAACTTTCTCCCTGTACCGATGTCCTCAAGGGTCTTCCCCAGTTTCTTTTCTATTAGCTTCAGAGTGTCTGGCTTTATGTGGAGGTCCTTGATCCATTTGGATTTGAGCTTAGTACAAGGAGACAAGGATGGATCAATTCGCATTCTTCTGCATGCTGACCTCCAGTTGAACCAGCACCATTTGTTGAAAAGGCTATCTTTTTTCCATTGGATGTTTGCAGCCTCTTTGTCGAGGATCAAGTGGCCATAGGTGTGTGGGTTCATTTCTGGAATTTCAATCCTGTTCCAGTGATCCTCCTGCCTGTCACTGTACCAATACCATGCAGTTTTTAACACTATTGCTCTGTAGTATTGCTTGAGGTCAGGGATACTGATTCCCCCAGATTTTCTTTTGTTGCTGAGAATAGTTGTAGCTATCCTGGGTTTTTTGTTGTTCCAGATGAATTTGATAATTGCTCTTTCTAACTCTGTGAAGAATTGAGTTGGGATTTTGATGGGTATTGCATTGAATCTGTAGATTGCTTTTGGCAAAATGGCCATTTTAACTATATTGATTCTACCGATCCATGAGCATGGGAGGTTTATCCATTTTTTGAGGTCTTCTTCCTTTTCCTTCTTCAGAGTCTTGAAGTTCTTGTCATATAGATCTTTCGCATGTTTGGTAAGAGTCACCCCAAGATACTTTATACTGTTTGTGGCTATTGTGAAGGGGGTCATTTCCCTAATTTCTTTCTCAGCCTGCTTATCCTTTGAGTATAGGAAGGCCACTGATTTGCTTGAGTTGATTTTATAACCTGCCACTTTGCTGAAGTTGTTTATCAGCTGTAGGAGCTCTCTAGTGGAGTTTTTTGGGTCACTTAGGTAGACTATCATGTCGTCTGCAAATAATGATAGTTTGACTTCTTCCTTTCCAATTTGTATCCCTTTGACCTCCTTATGTTGTTGAATTGCCTGAGCTAGTACCTCAAGTACAATATTGAAAAGATAAGGAGAAAGGGGGCAGCCTTGTCTGGTCCCTGATTTCAGTGGGATTGCTTCAAGGTTCTCTCCATTTAGTTTGATGCTGGCTACCAGTTTGCTGTATATTGCTTTTACTATGTTAAGTATGGGCCTTGAATTCCTGTTCTTTCCAAGACTTTAAGCATGAAAGGATGCTGAATTTTGTCAAATGCTTTTTCAGCATCCAATGAAATGACCATGTGGTTTTGTTCTTTGAGTTTGTTTATGTAGTGGATTGCATTGATGGATTTCCGTATATTGAACCAACCCTGCATTCCCGGGGTAAAGCCTACTTGATCATGGTGGATGATCGTTTTGATGTGTTCTTGGATTCGGTTGGCAAGAATTTTATTGAGTATTTTTGCATCGATGTTCATAAGGGAAATTGGTCTGAAGTTCTCTTTCATTGTTGGATCTTTGTGTGGCTTTGGTATCAGCGTAATTGTGGCTTCATAGAAGGAATTGGGTAGTGTTCTTTCTGTTTCCATTTTGTGGAATAGTTTGAAGAGTATTGGTGTTAACTCTTCTTTGAAGGTCTGATAGAATTCTGCACTGAAACCATCTGGTCCTGTGCTTTTTTTGGTTGGAAGACTTTCTATGACTCCTTCTATTTCTTTAGGCATTATGGGACTGTTTAGATGGTCTAGTTGGTCCTGATTTAATTTTGGTATTTGGTATCTGTCAAGGAAATTGTCCATTTCCTCCAGATTCTCCAGTTGTGTTGAGTATAGTCTCTTGTAGTAGGATCTGATGATTTTTTGGATTTCCTCAGTTTCTGTTGTTACATCTCCCTTTTCATTTCTAAGTTTGTTAATTTGGATACTTTCTCTGTGCCCTTTGGTCAGTCTGGCTAAGGGTTTATCTATCTTGTTGATTTTCTGAAAGAACCAGCTCCTGGTTTTGTTGATTTTTTGTATGGTTCTCTTTGTTTCTACTTGATTGATTTCGGCCCTGAGTTTGATGATTTCCTGCCTTCTACTCCTCCTGGATGAAATAGCTTCTTTTTGTTCCAGGGCTTTCAGGTGTGTCATTAAGCTGGTAATGTATGCTCTCTCCATTTTCTTTTGGAGGCACTCAGGGCTATGAGTTTTCCTCTTAGCACTGCTTTCATTGTGTCCCATAGATTTGGGTATGTTGTGTTTTCATTTTCATTGTGTTCTAAAAAGTCTTTAATTTCTTTCTTTATTTCTTTTTTGACCAAGGTATCATTGAGTAGAATATTGTTCAGTTTCCACGTGTATGTGGGTTTTCTGTTGTTTTTGTTGCTATTGAAGACCACTTTAACTCCATAGTGATCTGATAGGAGGCATGGGATTAGTTCGATCTTCTTATATTTGTTGAGGTCTGTCTTGTGACCAATTATATGGTCGATTTTGGAGAAGGTGCCATGAGGTGCTGAGAAAAAGGTATATTCTTTTGTTTTAGGATGGAATGTTCTATATATATCTGTTAAATCTAATTGGTCCAAAGCTTCAATTAGTTTCATTGTGTCCCTGTTTAGTTTCTGTTTTCCTGATTGGTCCATTGAGGAAAGTGTTTGTCTTTGACCCTGAGGTGTGTTTCCTGTAAGCAACAAAATGTAGGGTCCTGTTTATGTATCCAGTCAGTTAGTCTGTGTCTTTTTATTGGGGCATTAAGTCCATTGATGTTAAGAGATATTAAGGAATGGTGATTGTTACTTCCTATCATTTTTGACGTTATTTTTTAAATTTGATTGCTTAACTTCTTTTGGGTTTGATGAAAGGTTACTATCTTGCTTTTTCCAGGGTGAAGTTTCCCTCCTTGTATTGGTGTTTTCCTCCTATTATCCTTTGTAGGGCTGGGTTTGTGGATAGATATTGGGTAAACTTGGTTTTGTCATGGAATATCTTAGTTTCTCCATCTATAGTGATTGAGAGTTTTGCTGGATATAGTAGTTTTGGTTGGCATTTGTGTTCTCTTAGCGTCTGCATGAGATCTGCCCAGAACCTTCTAGCCTTCATAGTCTCAGGTGAAAAGTCTGCTGTGATTCTGATAGGTCTTCCTTTATATGTTACTTGGCCTTTTTCTCTTACTGCCTTTAATATTCTTTCTTTGTTTAGAACATTTGGTGTTTTGATTATTATGTGACGGGAAGTATTTCTGTTCTGGTCCAGTCTGTTTGGAGTTCTGTAGGCTTCTTGTATATTCATGGGCATCTCTCTCTTTAGGTTAGAGAAGTTTTCTTCCATAATTTTATTGAAGGTATTTGCTGGCCCTTTAAGTTGTAAATCTTCACTCTCATCTATGCCTATAATCCTTAGGATTGGTCTTCTCATTATGTCCTGGATTTCCTGGATATTTTGGGTTACAAGCTTTTTGCATTTTGCATTTTCTTTAACTGTTGAGTCCATGGTTTCTATGGAATCTTCAGCATCTGAGATTCTTTCTTCTATCTCTTGTATTCTGTTGTTGATATTTGCATCTCTGTCCCCTGATTTCTTCCCAAGGCTTTCTATCTCCAAAGTTGTCTCCCTTTGAGTTTTCTTAGTTGTTTCTACTTCTGATTTTAGATCCTGGATGGTTTTGCTTAGCTCCTTCACTTGCTTGTTTGTGCTTTCCTGTAATTCTTTAAGAGATTTTTGTGTTTCCTCTTTCATGACCTCAGCCTGTTGACCAAAGTTCTCCTGTATTTCTTTAAGTGTTTTTTTGTGTTTCCTCATTATTGGCTTTTGTATTCTCCTGGATTTCTTTCAATGATTTTTGTGTTTCTCTTGCAAGGGCTTCTAACTTTTGATCCATTTTCTCCTGAATTTCTTTAAGTATGTCCTTCATGTGTTCCTGTACCAGCATCATGGCCAGTGATTTTAAATCCAAATCTTGTTTTACTGGTGTGATGGGGTATCCAGGACATGTTGGTAGAGGAGAATTGGGTTCAGATGTTGCCATATTGCCTTGATTTCTGCTAGTGATGTTCCTGCGTTTGCCTTTTGCCATCTAGTTCTCACTGGTGTTAGTTTGTCTTGTCAGTGCTGGACTCACCAGTGCAAGCTGCCCCTTCCCAGTTGGCCGCTGGTGCACAGCTTACCCCCTGCACTGCCTGTAGACAGGGTGCTGCTGCCCAGGCTGTTCAGATCCCGAAGCAGGCACCCGAAGGCTCCCGCTGGGGCCCGCTGGATTCACCGGAGCACACTGACTTCTCCCAGCTGGCCGCCCGGAAGCCCCTCTAGCCTCTTGCAGGACCTGGAGATGTGGTGCCGCTGCCCAGGCTGATCTCAGTCTGTCCGATCTCTCTGGAGTCCGAAACCAAGATGGAGGTGAGCCTCTCCTGACTGGCGGGAAGCCGAGTTCTGAAGTGGCTTCCGTGCAGCAAAAGGCGCTGCAAAACCGCAGCTGCTTGTAGCCTGGCTGGTCAGCGAAGGTCAGTGGTCGTGGGCGCCGGGCCTAACTGGACCCTGTGTCGCCTTGGTTCCACTGCTGATGCCCCTTCAGCTGGACCAGCCACTGCTGCACTGCCGTCGCCGCCGAAACCGATTGTGTTTTTCTAAATTTCTTTAAGGGATTTATTTGTGTCCTCTTTAAGGGCTTCTACCTGTTTGGCTGTGTTCTGATGGTGCCAAATTACAGTGCCTTCTGTTGCTTATATCCTTTGATAGCCTCTCATCATCTGGTTATGTCTGGAGTTAACTGGCCTTGGTGTCTCTGACTGGAGCCTTCCTCCTTGGAGGCACCAGTGCTGTCTCTGGTTGGAGTGGTCTCCTGTGTCCCTGGTTAAATCAGGCCTCCTGTGTCCCTGGCTAATGCTGCCCTCCTGTGTCCCTCGTTATGACAGACTTCCTGAGAGACAGGCAGGCTTTGGTGTGTGGAAGAGGGGGAGGCAAGCCAATTTGCACCAGTGGAAGTGCAGCCTGGAAGGGAGATGGGGATCACACGGAGGGCATGGGTCCTTGTGTCCACTGGGCTCTGAGAGGGTCCCAGCTTGTTTAGGTATTGGGTGGGGCTCTCACCTGTGTCCATGGTTACCGATGGCCTTCTGGCAGACAGGGTTATGGGAGAGGGATAGGGGGAGAGGGATAGGGATGCCAATCTGCTCTGGTTGAGGTATAGACCAGAAACATAAAAAAATAATTTTGAGTTATGCAGTGAATATGTGAGACCCTTTAAAACAATTACTATTGTGAATTTTAATTTTAAGACCTTGTTTTTAATATAGTTAAAAGATTGCCAAACTGACAGAAAATATTAATTATCTTGAGACGATATGAACATCCTCATGGATTTCTGTTTAATTTTTTGCAACAGATTCTCCTGTAACTTGGGCTGGCCTGAAATCCTTTCTGTATAACAGCTGATTTTAGCTTTGAAAGTGTTTCTTGCAACTTCATCAACATCACCAGTGCTGGTGTTTGAGGTGTAGGCACCAAACCCAGACAGAGTCCATTTTGTTTGAGAAATTGTTGCTGGTACTTGTGCTGCTTCTGCTGTCACCACAGAGGCTGTTGTTGTTGTTGTTGTGTTGTTGTTGTTGTTGTTGTTGTTGTTGTTAGATAGACACTCACTATGTAACCCTGGCTGTCTTGGAACTCTTTCAACCAGGTTGGCATGAAATATACAAAGATTTTCCTCTCCCTGTTTCCTGAGTCCTGGAATTAAAAATTCTTAATTTTTAAACATAGATTGTTGGTGTTATTTCTGGTATTTTCTTTAATTTTATCTTCTTTGTTGTCATTTTGTTCATCTGTATGCACATTTTAT
Source organism: Apodemus sylvaticus (assembly GCF_947179515.1). Classification (NCBI taxonomy): domain Eukaryota; kingdom Metazoa; phylum Chordata; class Mammalia; order Rodentia; family Muridae; genus Apodemus; species Apodemus sylvaticus. The sequence goes on along the minus strand of NC_067485.1, from coordinate 58,345,805 downwards.
TAACACCAAACTAATGCCTAAGGAAATTGTCAGTTTACAATAGAGAACTCAACTCTAGTTTTATATCATAATATTGAATCTTTGCATTATAACTTTGAAAACTGATGAACAATGTACAGAGATTGAGAGACCTTGCAACACTCAATCCTAAATAGGGTGTCCTCATCAAATTCCTCCCCTGAGGGGCCAGGGAACTCTGTGGAAAAGGAGGTGGGGAGTTTGTAAAAGCCAGAAGGAGGCAACAACAAGGAAACATGCCTTCTACACATGACAGGACTGACACACTCAGGGTTTGGAGGCAGCAGGCTCCCAGCTGAGGTTGGAGCACAGCCAGGACTTTTAGAGGAGGCTCAGAATGAGGGCTCCCTCAGAGCAGGCAGTACTCTGGAAGAAGGGCTCAGTCATCAGCACTAACTGGACGTTAAATTTTGGCAGACTGAAAGCATTAAGCCATCATCCATTATACCACCTCAAGAAATGTGCTGACATCTGTTAGTTCTGTTCTTGGAAGGAGCAAAGAAGAAGACATATTTATTTTCCATTGTGGATTTCATTTTATATCTGTCCTGGTTAGTTTTTTTTTTGTCAAGCCAACAACTAACTAGTGTCTTCTGAGCAGGGCTAATCTTCAATTGAAGAACTGTCTCTATCAGACTGGCTTGTGGCCAGGTCTCTGAGAAACTGTCTTGACTGGTGATTGATGTGGGAAGGCACAGCCTACTGATGGCAGCACCATCCCCAGGCAAGTGGGCATGGGTTGTATAGGAGAACCAGCTGAGCACAAGCAAAAACTGAACCAGTGCGTGTCAGCTCCTTAGGGTCCTCTAAAGTACTAATGACTGGACCTCCATGCAGTGGGTGATTAGCCCTACTGAGTCTAGGCAGTCTCAATAGATGACCTATCTGATGGGTAAATGGATGAATGGATAGGATTTTCTAAGTAATACTGTTTTAACCAGAATAGAATCCTTTTTCCTCTAAAGCACATTGGAAAGTGACAACCAGCCAGATAAGGGCAAACACAGGTAACTTATAGTTCAATACATACTTTCATTTAAAATCTTCTCATAAATAAATTTTGGCTGGGCAGTGGGAGTGCACGCCTTTAATCCCAGGACTTGGGAGGCAGAGGCAGAGGCAGAGGCAGGTGGATTTCTGATTTGAGGACAGCGTCTTCTACAGAGTGAGCTCTAGGACAGCCAGGGCTACACAGAAAATCCCTTTCTTGAAAAACCAAAACAAAGAAACAAACAAACACACAAAGTTTGATCAACTCTTTCTCCTGCTGCCCCCCAAAAGAAACAATGGAGCATGAATCAGTTCTGAAACAGTGTAGGGGCCAGCTTCCATCTTGGAGCTGACTCATGTGGCTGAGACAGCAGGTTACAGAGGACTGCACGTGTGTCTGGGCTTGAGCTCTAAAATGATCATGAGGTGGGAACCGGTCCTGAGAAGGACAATTGCCATGCAAGAACATGGGCAGTGGGGTTGGAGCCTGGCACAGGCAACATGACTCGGGTTCGGTGGGCCTGGGTGAGCAGGGCTGAGTTAGGTGCAGAGACAGAGACACCATTCAAGTGTAGGGACTCAGACTGCAAAGCTGCCTGTACCCAGACATCCCTTGGAGCAGTGGAATGGGACACACATATGTGTCTGTGTCCACTTGTGTACATGGGAAGTACCAGGGGCCTAGAGCATTTAGGGAAAGCCCTGTGTGAAGGGAGATAGTAAAGAGACTCCCAGGAGTGACATCACTTCCTCAGACAATGACCCAACAGTGCAGAGCCCTGGTGACCAGACAGCCAACTGCTTAGACGCAGCCGAGCAGGCTCACTTATCTGAGAACCTAGAGAGAGGAGGATGTTCTCTTGCTGTTTTCAGACTACTCGAGGCTCAGACCTCAAGAAAGACAAGAGTGAAGGCCATGGAGGGGCCTGGAGATACTTAGTACTCTCCTGCCTCCAGTGCTTCTGGCCTTTTGGCCAGAAGGAAACAGACTTGACACAGGACAGCCAGGCCCAGGACCATGCAGACAAGGTAAGCTCTCTGAACTCTCAGTTTTCCCCAGTGTTGCTCTGTGTCTTTGACAGTTTAATGATTGAGGAAAACTTGTAATGATAATAACCAATGAGAAGGTTGCAGATCTATGTTTGCTTGAACCATCCACCCTGATGTCTCCTCAGGGTGTGCATGAGTGTGCCCCAAAGGACACGAAGAAGCCAGGTTTAGAGTCCTGCTTCACTGCAGACACGGTGGAAAGGCTGGTGACCCAACTGGTGCCATCTCTGCAGGGAAGAGACCCCTTCTTTGGCACTTTCTTCCTGTACACATACAGAAGATTCACTACCACACGGCATGTGCTGGACCTGCTGTTGAGCCGGTGAGTGCCCACCACCAGCCCAGAGGAATCAGGTCCTCTCATTTGTTCTGAGAAATACTCTGTCTACCTCTTCTGTAGAGTATTGTCAGGACACAGCAGCATCAATTTTAAAAAAAATGGTTCTCTCAGGCTTGGCCCAAGGAAATGTACTGGCCAAGCTGAGACCCTAAAAGATGTGACTGCCCCTCCACCTTGAAGATGATCTCTATCCTTGTCCCTAATATGCGGAGGATTCGTGGAAGCAGTTCTCCCACGTGTAAAGAATGTATCAGAATTCCTATTGTGGTACCCAATACAAGTGTGTCCAGGCCCTCAATAGTTCTCCACTCTGGACAATCAGAGAAATCTGTGGTCTCTGAAATGTTTGAACAGAGACATTTGTTTTCCCCATTGCACAAGAATCTTTGAAGCACCTATTTTATGCATACAAACTAATAATTCTGAGAGCAGACAGAACTTCTAGGTTCTGTATTTTGATTCTTGTCCAGGTAGGCACCTGCCCCCTACATGTCATTTAGGTGGGGACCTTAGATTTTACAGGTGACATCCATTCTGTTCTTCTCTAGGTATGCATACTTCTGCCCGGATTGTGAAGAGGATGAACAGGTAAAGAGGTAAGTGTGCTTTGCAGCAAGAGGAACGACCTGAGTCTCCAGTGTGGAGTCATTTGGGCTCCTCGGGTAAGGAACAGCTAATGCTTTGCTCCTGTGCATCTCCTGGATTCTAGTACCACACCGTTGTCCAGGCAGTGCCTGCAGGATGAGTATCCATGGGCATGGTTCTTGCAAGTGGTGAGATGGGGGAGTCTGGGGCCTAAGTGCAGCTGTGATGCACTCATCCATAAACCAGGTCATGCCCTGAGGCTTGCTCAGCTGTTCTCCACTAGAGTCCAGCAATGACGTGTGTGAGGCTCTCTGCTCACTAGGACCCCACAGCCCTGTTCACAGCATCCAGATGCATAGGGCTGGATATCTTCCTTGCAGTCTTCTCTGTAGTTAGAAACCATGGGAAGGTTTGAGAAGAAAAGGCCTGTCTGTTGACTGTGTTGTCCATTTCCTCCCCAGAACCCTCTGTTCCTTCCTGAACTCGTGGATAGACATATACCCAGAGGAGTTTTGTCAAACCTCAGACCTGTCCATTCTCAAGAAGCTGGAGGCCTACTTGACTGTGAACATGCCCAACTCAGATCTGAATCACCGTGTCCATATGCTTCTTACGGAGTTGCAGTCCAGTGAGTCAGAGAGTGAGGATGATGGAGACTCAGGTAGGTGTTTGAGACCCTGAGTGTGAGGTTTAGTACTTGGTGTGCTGGGGGTGGCTTGGGAAGCTCCTGTTTGCAGGAGCTGTCACTGGACCCTGGGCTGGGCACATGACCTTTTGTAGCACAAAATTGAGGTTCCCAGCAGACATGGTCTCCTCTGTCTTTGGAAAGGCTGAGAGGGGGGTCTCATCTTGTGGATCTTGTCTCTTGCATCTCACTATCACCTCCCCTTCTTTGCAAGCCTGCATTGACTGCAGATTTGTCTTCATCCTTAGATTTGGTGAGCCACATAGCTGGAGATCCAGAGAGTAAAGTGTGCTTTCTGTCAGTGAAACAACAGCCAGAACCAGCTGGAGCAAGAGACAGAGAGCCCAAAGTCCACCAGGATGCTCTAATGTTGGAGCCAAATGTGACATCAGAAGTCCAGCCAGCACACCTGCTAGGAACTGTGGAACCTGTGTCTCACCAAGTCAGCAGACACAGTAGCCTCTCAAACACCTTGCCCTCAGGGCAGTCGGTCAAGCTCCTTAGAGAATGACCCTGTCATGCCCTATCACCAATGGTGGTCTATCAGGTCAGAAAACACCAGTCTAATGTCCCAACATAATCATTCCCTGATGTCAATATAGAAGTCTTCCCTGCCCTGCAATAGCTTTCACTTCCCTCTGAGAAACAGCCTTTATACTCCTGTGGTTTTCTTTTCAATGTTTCATTTTTTAAAGGATTGATTTTAATAAATTGTTTGCATTTGTTTCAATCCCTATATTGTGATTGTGATGTTTATTTTGCATGCATGGAAAGAGTATATCAGTATACCCAGGCAGACTGCACGGGTTTCGTGGGAGGCACACAGAATAGTTGATGATTTTAAGACAATAGATACCTCACCCATTAGATGTATCATCTGTTGATTTTAAAGTAAGATTGCAGGTGTTTCCATTCCCAAGCACTCAGCTGGGCCAGAGGGAAAGAACACAGCTGGGGCAGAATTCAGCCAGGCTTTGGAACAGGAAGATTGGATAAGGACCGAGCCCCAGGGGAAAGGAAACCAACTACCAAGTGACCGATCTCAGAGCTCTGGGAGGAAGAGCCTGCATTTGTGGGAGAGGCATTGACGAGGAGAAACACACAGTCTGGGCCTCATGTTTATGAGGTGGGCCAGAAACAGAGCAAGACTGCCGATGTCAGTCCATAGCTGGTTTAGCATGGATTGTTTCTTAAAACTACATGGTACAGCCCACTGAACTAAGGCTGAAGGCTGGAGAACTTGACACAGTATAGATCAGGGCCAGAACACCAGGACTAGAGCAGGATGTGGATGCCACATTCTGCAGTGGATTTCAAACGGCACAGATGTATCATGCTACCAGAAGATAGACAGTGGTTCAGAGATGAAGAGTTTGTTTCTCTCCCATAGAGGTGTCTGAGGTGGAGAGTTCAGGACAGCAGGACAGTCTTACTGTGGCCTCCTGCTCTTGCCTTCATCCTGGAATCCTGGCAGTCCTGCTGACTGCCTCCTCTCTCTATGTCACATATTGAGCAGAAGCAGCATCCATTTTACTGAATCTATTCTGTGTCACCTATTTACAGCCTGCCATTAAGGTTCCCAGTCACCAAGGCTCAAACCTGACAGACACCGAGGCGTGTTCAGCCTGGAGCTTAATTAGAAGTTAGGAACCAGCCCTTTTCTGATTGGCAGATGGTCCTTCCAGGGTCAGTCAGACATTCAGAGTGATAGGCAGCCATACCAGGTTGGCCTCCTCTGTCCATGGATAGTTCTTCATGGTGCTGTCATTGTCCACCGTGTGGCCTCTGTGGATTCTTTTTACCAGTCCAGGGTCTGCAAGCTGTGCATGGGAACCTTCTTACATGCTCAGAGCTGATTCCACATTTACCACGTGGGAGGTAAATTCCTGCATCTTAGAAAGTGTGGATCCTAGGAGCAGAGGTGGCATGTGTCACCTAGCGTGACATCAGAGTGGGCTGGGTGTGGAAGGGGATGAGAATTCAGGTCTCAGGAGTCCAGGGAACCTGAGATGTGGGTTTCTAAGCTTCCATGCTTCATGGAATAAAGTCTGAGAAAGAAGGGGAGTGGGGTCACAGGAAGCAGGAGGAGGAGTCCGTCCTGGAGCGCTCACTCTTGGGCTCAGTTGCTGGTACCAGGTCTCTCAAAGCAGCATTTTCAAGAAGTGAGGATGTTGAATTGCCAGGCAAATGCAGGGCTTATGAAATTCTCTTATATCATGATGCAAACTTAATAGAAGAAAACAAAAGTCAGGAGAACATGGACTTCAGGCTCAGGAGAGGGGAGGCCTAGAAGCAGGCAGAGGGCTTTTGCCAGTGTCTCCTGAAGCTGAGCTTAGTCTCTCCAAAGCCTGAGATAACACCTCTTGTCACTGCATCTCCAGTCAGCAGGCTACCTACAGCTACTGTACATGTGCTATGATGGGGCATGAGCTAAAGCAAGCTTAGGGAATGTGGAAAGGTTTTTCTGGGACTGCAGCATCCTGAGGTCATGCCTAGGCCTAGCCCAGTGCTGTTCAAACGTGCTTTATGCTGGGGTGTGAGCCTGCATTGAAGAAAGTCTGCGATCCCTGTCCACCTGCCGCAGAGATCTGGTGCTATAAGAGTTACTGGGTGTGCCTGTGAGTTCATGTGACTGTTGGGATGTTGCATGTGTACAGCACACACTGTCAGATAATGGTCCTGACCACCTGTGTGACAATGTGTTAGCACACTATTGGGTCCATCAGTGATGCAGTCATCAGCCAGAACTAGAGAACATATAGGTTGGAACTGGTAGTGGTGTGATGCCATGTGGAGAGACTGCAGCCTGTGCCAAAATTTCACCTGTAAAAGTTAACAGATCAAAAGTGTGTGGAAATACCTGTGTGCAGGTGACTCTAGGTTTTCAGGGTATGTGCCTATGTTTGCATTTGTCTTTTTATGCATGTATATTCAAGAGTACCTGTGTGTGTGTTTGTGTGTGTCTGTGTGTGTCTATGTGTGTCTGTGTGTGTCATCACAACACTAATGGTACAGAAGGCTTCCATCACCCTCCACATTTCTATTCTTGGTGGAGGCTGACATTCCACTTGATAGGAAGAGGTTTTCTTTTTTTCTTTCCTTTTTTCTTTCCTTTTTTTTTTTTTTTTTTTTTTTTTTTTTTTTTTTTTTGGTTTTTCATGATAGGCTTTCTCTGTGTAGTCCTGACTGCCCTGGAACTCACTCTGTATACTAGGCTGACCTCGAACTCAGAAAACCCCAGGCCTCTCTGCCTCCTAAGTGTTGGGATTACAGGAGTGTGCCACCACGCCCTGCGGGATGAAGTTTTCAAAGGGAACATAAATTTTTTTTGATGTCATCAATAAATGTAGCTTGCTGTTTTTCATTGTTCCTGATGCACCAACTGGTCTTCTTGATTCTGGCCTTTCTTTGAGACAGGGAATGGTGTCTTGGTCCACTTACATCCAAATAAGCAAAGTCCTCATCTCCAGCAACAAAAATCACTTTGTATTACAATTGACCTTCTTTCTGTTTATTTATTTATTTATTTATTTATTTATTTATTTATTTATTTATTTATTGAGTATCGTCTTCATTTACATTGCCAGTGGTAAAACCTTTCCTTATTTCCCGCCCTAAGCACACCCAACCCCTCCTCCCTCCCCCTGCCTCCACATATATGCCCCTCCACCAGACCCATTCCCACCTCCCCCCTCTCGAGTTACCTCTGTTGGGGCATCTATTGAGCCTTTACCTGACCAAGGTCCACTCCTCCTACTGATGCCCAACAAGACTGGAACCATGTGTACCCCTTGGTTGATGGTTTAATCCCTGGGAATCCTGGGGTGTCTAGGTGGCCAACATCGTTGTTCTTCCCATGGGGCTGTAAACCCCTTCAGCTCCTCCAGACCACCCTCCAGCTCCTCCGTTGGGGACCCCACACCGAGTCCAGTGGTTGGCTGCTTGAATCTGCCTCTGTTTTTGGAAGGCTCTCACAGGGCCCCTCCAGAGACAACCATGGCATGCTCCTTTTGGTATATATACACTTCTTGTCCACCATAGTAGTGTCGGGTTTGGTGACTGTTTGTAGGATGAATCCCCAGGTAGGGCAGTCTCTGGGTGGTCTTTATTTCAGTCTCTACTCCAAGTATTTTCTGCCTCATAACTCCTGTGAGTATTTTAGTTCCTTTATCAGAGGAACCAAAGCACCCTCACTTAAGTCCTCCTTCTTGAGCTTCCTGTGCTGGCTGAATTTTAACATCTTTATTTTGAGCTTTTGGGCTAACATCAGCTTATTAGTGAGTGCATACCATGTGTGTGCCTTTGTGATTGGGTTACAAGGCTCAGAATGACACTTTCTAGTTCCATCCATTTGCCTAAGAATTTCATGAATTCATTGTTTTTAATAGCTGAATAGTACTCTGCCCCAGGCTTCAGGAGTTTGCCACAGGGTACCCCAGGATAGAAGGGCAGAGAAATAGAGAGACAGGAGACCTGAACGAAGAGGCCAAGAACAACTTTATTCAAGGCCCCCAAAACTGTATTTTCTCAGGGAACTTCTACAGGCAGGGGAAGAAGTAAGGCAAGTGGGATTTTCCAAGTGGCCCAGACATTCTGCCAAGGTGAATCTCTGGCAGCTGTAAGATGTTTTCTTCTTCTGGCAGGGCACAGTGATCATTGACCACCCAATCTCTCCAAGGTCTGTAGCTGAAGCGAAGTCAAAACCTAAGCTTATCTTTAAAATGGACTCTAAATAAACATAAAGTAAGGTCATTTTGTTTCCTGGCAGTACTCCATTGTGTATATATACAACAGTTTCTGTATCCATTCCTCTGTTGAAGGACATCTGGGATCTTTCCAGCTTCTGTCTATTATAAATAAGTCAGCTATGAACATGTGTCCTTATTACATGTGGGAACATCTTCTGGGTATATGCCCAGGAGTGGTATATCACTCCTCAGGTGGTCCTCAGGTAGTACTCTGTCTACTTTTCTGAGGAATCACCAAACAGATTTCCAGAGTGGTTTTACCAGCATGCAATCCCACCAACGATGGAGAAGTGGTCGTTTTCCCCACATCCTTTCCAGCATCTGCTGTCCCCTGAGTTTTTCATTTAGGCAATTCTGACCGTTGTGAGGTGGAATCTCAGTGTTGTTTTGATTTGTATTTCCCTGATAACTAAGGATGCTGAACATTTCTTTAGGTGCTTTAGAGCCATTTCAGTTTCCTCAGTTGAGAATTCCCTGTTGAGCTCTGTACCCCATTATTTAATAGAGTTATCTGACTCCCTGGAGACAAACTTCTTGAGTTCTTTGTATACATTGGATATTAGCCCTCTACGGGTGTGGGGTTATTAAAGATCTTTTCCCAAATTGTTGGTTGTTGTTTTGTCCTATTGTTCATGTCCTGTGCCTTACAAAAGCTTTGCAGTTTTATGAGGTCCTGTTTGTCAATTCTTGTTCTTAGAGCATAAGCCATTTATGTTCTGTTCAGGAACTTTTCCCCTGTGCCAATGTGCAATAAAATTCTTGCCAACCCAATCCAAGAACACATAAAACTGATCATCCACCAGGATCAAGTAGGCTTTATCCCAGGAATGTAGGGTTGTTTCAATATACGGAATTCCGTCAATGCAATCTACTACATAAACAAACTCAAAAAAAAAAAAACCCACATGATCATTTCCTTGGATTCTGAAAAAGCATTTGACAAAATTCAGCATATTTTCATGCTTAAAGTCTTGGAAAGAACAGGAATTCAAGGCCCATACTTAACATAGTAAAAGCAATATACAGCAAACTGGTAGCCAGCATCAAACTAAATGGACAGAAACTTGAAGCAATCCCACTAAAATCAGGGACTAGACAGGGCTGCCCCCTTTCTCCTTATCTTTTCAATATTGTACTTGAGGTACTAGCTCGGGCAATTCGACAACATAAGGAGGTCAAAGGGATACAAATTGGAAAGGAAGAAGTCAAACTATCATTATTTGCCGATGATATGATAGTTTACCTAAGTGACCCAAAAAACTACACTAGAGAACTCCTACAGCTGATAAACAACTTCAGCAAAGTGACAGGTTATAAAATCAACTCAAGCAAATCAGTAGCCTTCCTATCCTCAAAGCATAAGTAGGCTGAGAAAGAAATTAGGGAAATGACACCCTTCACAATAGCAACAAACAGTATAAAGTACATTGGGGTGATTCTTACCAAACATGTGAAAGATCTGTATGACAAGAACTTCAAGACTCTGAAGAAGGAAATGGAATAAAACCTCAAAAAATGGAAAAACCTCCCATGCTCATGGATAGGCAGGATTAATATAGTTAAAATGGCCATTTTGTCAAAAGTAATATACAGATTCAATGCAATATCCATCAAAACCCCAACTCAATTCTTCATGGAGTTAGAAAGAGCAATTCTGAAATTCATCTGGAATAACAAAAAACCCAGGATAGCTAAAACTATTCTCAACAACAAAAGAAATTCTGGGGGAATCAGTATCCCTGACCTCAAGCAACACTACAGAGCAATAGTGTTAAAAACCTGCATGATATTGGTACAGTGACAGGCAGGCCGATCAATGGAACAGGATTGAAGATCCAGAAATGAACCCACACACTTATGGCCACTTGATCCTCAACAAAGGAGCTGAAAACATCCAAAGGAAAAAAGATAGCCTTTTCAACAAATGCTGCTGGTTCAACTGGAGGTCAGCATGGAGAAGAATGTGAATTGATCCATCCTTGTCTCCTTGTACTAAGTTCAACTCCAAATGGATCAAGGACCTACACATAAAGCCAGACACTCTGAAGCTAATAGAAAAGAAACTGGGGAAGACCCTTGAGGGCATTGGTACAGGGGGAAAGTTTCTGAACAGATAACCAATAGGGAATGCTCTAAGATCAAGAATTGACAAATGGGACCTCATAAAATTACAAAGTTTCTGTATGGCAAAGTGCAAATCGGCAACCAACAAATTGGGAAAAGATCTTCATCAACCCTACATCAGATAGAGAACTAATATCCAATATATACAAAGAACTCAAGAAGTTAGACCCCAGAAAACCAAATAACTCTATTAAAAATGGGATACAGAGTTAAACATAGAATTTTCACCTGAAGAACTTTGGATGGCAGAGAAACATCTTAAAAAATGCTCAACTTCATTAGTCATTAGGGAAATGCAAATCAAAACAACCCTGAGATTTCACCTTACACCAGTCAGAAGGGCTAAGATTAAAAATTCAGGAGACAGCAGGTGTTGGCGAGGATGTGGAGAAAGAGGAACACTCCTCCACTGCTGGTGGGGTTGCAAATTGGTACAACCACTCTGGAAATCAGTCTGGCGGTTCCTCAGTAAACTGAGCACATCACTTCCGGAAGATCCTGCTATACCACTCCTGGGCATATACCCAGAGGATTCCCCAGCATGTAATAAGGATACATGCTTCACTATGTTCATAGCAGCTCTATTTATAATAGCCAGAATTTGGAAAGTACCCAGGTATCCCTCAACAGAAGAATGGATGCAAAAAAATGTGGTATATATACACAATGGAGTACTATTCAGACATTAGAAACAATGAATTCATGAAATTCTTAGGCAAATAGATGGAGCTAGAGAACATAATACTAGGTGAGGTAACCCAGTCTCAAAAGATCAATCATGGTATGCCCTCACTAATAAGTGGATATTAACCTAGAAAACTGGAATGCCCAAAACACAATCCACACATCAAATGAGGTATAAGAAGACCTGAGGAGTAGCTCTTCTGACACACAGGGTCTCAAGCACCTAACTTGAGTCTTTTTCTTGCTCTCTGAATACCTGGCTTCCTCACCCCTCAGCAGGGCCAGGGACATATGAACATGGACTGCCCGATCAGTGAAGGGCATGTTCAAAAACAAATAAACCATCAGCTGGTTTAGATTGGCAAAATCTGAGGACTGGCAAAAATCCTCTGTCCTATCTACAAGAAGGTATTGTTGGCTTGGGCACAGTAGAAACAGCAGAGTCAGAGGCATGGTCTCCCTTTGCTCAGCTCTCCATGGGCCTGCACAGAGAACTCCTATGCAGAAGATGATCAGGCCACATTTACATTGGCATGGTGGTCCATGGTATGAAGTCTAATTTAGCAGGGGTCTCAGGATAAATTATGCCCAGCCTCTGATGGAGAACAGTGGGAAACCTGCTTGGTATGGGCTGGGGTGAGGATGGATCCTCACAGTGGCCAGACCTGAGTCTCTCCACCCTCTTCCATCCCTTGTTTGTCAAAACCTCATTGGAAAGATTAACTCAGGTTCTTTGGAAAGGTCATGGAATACTTGCCCTTCCCAGGAAAGAGAGCCTAAATACATTCCTCAGGGGATGGGGAGGTCCCTGTGGCATAAAAGACCCCACCCCCATGCTATCCCACCCCCTCCCCCAGTCCTTTGATCACCTACCTCATTCCCTAACAATTAGTTTAAAGGTAACCCTCTTCTGCTAATGACACTGTACTAAATGGTGACTGCACTAAGAACTGTATAAAAGGCCTCCTGTGCAGGCTGAGGGTAGGGGTGGGGTGTCCTAGAACAGCATGAAAAGCAGGGCAGGGAAAGACACAGGAAAGAGAATCAGAGAGGAAGCTCAGAACATGTAGTAGTAGCTCTATACCACTGCCCCCATGTGGAGAAATAGGAAATAGCAGATGAGAATACTAGGAAAACAGTCACCTTCAGGGCACTGTGATGAGTTTATGAAGAAGAAGTTCTGAAGTCCGGATTTCATGGGCTAAGAGCTAGTTCTGAAACAGAGGAGTGACTGGGTAATAAATGTTTGTGTTCTATGTACATCCCATAAGATCCTTTTCCAGTGACTGACTTGAAGTGAGCCAGAGGCAGCTGTTGAGGGGTGCTGCTTCATTCTCCATCCTTGCAGGCACCACCCAGGCCCCCATGCTCCCAAGGACACAGATCTTCAGGTGTCCCAGACACACAGAGAGGCTGGAGGAACTGCCTTCTCTGAGTGAATCTGCACTTTGAGCCTCCTCCTCAGAGCAGGGGCTATGATCCCACCTCAGCTGGGGGACCTGCTGCCTGCAAATCTAGTGTCAAGTACACCAAAAGCATTTTTAAGGCAGTATGAAGACAGGAGCATGAAGAACAACTGATAAATACAAGAAACATCATAAATAGCTTTCACTAGCAAATGCAGTTGGAATACCCAGTGATTTTTGTTGCTGGAGATGAGGACTTTGTTCATTTTGATGTAAGTGGATGGAGACAACATTCCCTCTCTAAAAGAAAGGCCAGCATCAACAAGAGCAGTTGGTGCATCATGAACAATGAGAAACAGTAACATACATTTATTGATGACTTCAAAATAAAAATCTATATTCCTTTGAAAGTCTCTTCCTGAGCTGGGCGGTGGTTATGCATGCCTTTAATCCCAGCACTTCGGAGGCAGAGGCAGGAAAATTTCTGAGTTCGAGGTCAGGCTGGTCTAAAGAGTGAGTTCCAGGATATTCAGGACTACACAGAGAACCTCTGTCTCGAAAAAGAAAGAAAGAGAAAGAAAAAAAGAAAGGAAGGAAGGAGAAGGAAGGAAGGAAGGAAGAAAGAAAGAAAGAATGAAAGAAAGAAAAGGGAAAGAAAGAAAGAAAAATAGAAAGAAAGAAAGAAAGAAAGAAAGAAAGAAAGAAAGAAAGAAAGAAAGAAAGAAAGAAAGAAAGAAAGAAAGAAAGTCCACCTAGCAAGTGTGGAGGGTGATGGAAATTTTCTGTACCATGAATGTTGTGATGGGACACACACACACACACACACACACACACACACACACAGACAGGTGCTCTTGAGTACACATGCATAAAAAGAAAAATGTAAACATAGGTACATACTATGAAAACCTACAAAGTCAACTGCACACACACGTATATCTACACACTTTTGATCTATTACCTTTTCATTCCAGTTTCCTGAAGAATGTTTTGGTGAAAGGGTGTACAGGTGAAATTTACATTGGCTCAGGCTAGAGTCTACATGTGCCACACCACCAGATCCACTCTGTATGCTCTCTAGTTCTGGCTCTGATGACCACAACACTGATGGACCAAATACTGTGCTAACACATTGTCACACTGGTGGTCAGGACCGTTATCTGACAGTGAGTGCTGTACACATGCAACATCCCAACAGTCACAGGAACTCACAGGAACACCCAGAGACTCTTAGAGCACCAGATCCCTGGGGTAGATAAACAGGGATCACAGACTTTGTTCAAACCAAACTCACACCCCAGCATAAAGCAGATTTTGAACAGAACTGGGCTTGGCCCTGGAAGGACCTCAGCGTGCTGCATTCCCAGAAAAACCTTTCCACATTCCCTAAGCTTGTTCTAGCTCACGCCCCATCATAGCACATGTGCAGTAGCTGGAGGTAGCCTGCTGACTGGAGATGCAGTGACAAGAGCTGTCATCTCAGGCTTTGGGGAGACTAAGCTCAGCCTCAGGAGACACTGACAAAAGCCCTCTGCCTGCTTCTGGGCCTCCCCTCTCCTGAGCCTGAAGTCCATGTTCTCCTGACTTTTGTTTTCTTCTGTTATGTATGGATCATGATAAAAGAGAATTTCATAAGCCTTGCATTTGTCTGGCAAGTCAGTGTCCTCACTTCCCGAAAATTCTGCTTTGAGAGACCCCCAGGAAGTGACCTCAATTCCTCCAACAATAACCCAGTTGTAAACAGACAGCCAACTGCTTAGAGGCAGCACAGCATGTTCAGATGTCTGAGATCGTAGAAATAGCACTAGGAGAGCTTCTCTTGCTGTCTTTGACATCTATTTGCCCATCTATGATCATTTGTAGGCTAAATTTGAGGAACAAAATTGTGTAATTTGGGTTGTCAGGCATATCATTTGGTTTGTCATGGAATATCTTGTTTCTCCATCAATGGTAATTGAGAGGTTTGGTGGGGATAGTAGCCAGGGCTGGCATTTGTGTTCTCTTAGGTCTGTAGGACATATGCCCAGGATCTTCAAGCTTTCATCATCTCTGGTGAGAAGTCTGTGTACTTCTGTGATCCTGAGATCCTGGGAGAGTCTGAGCTCCTGGGAGTCAAGCTGCTTCTGGAACCCTGAGATCCTGGGGCGACCAAGCTTCTGGGATCCTGGGGTCCTGGGATCCTAGGTCTGTGAAAGTGCCTGTGAGTTGAACTTCTTCTGGGTGTTGTTGGGCTTGCTGATGAGTTGTGCCCAAGGTCTGCTCAGGGCACTGGACAGACACACTAGAAAGAACCCGTGCCACTGTTCTGATGGAATTCCTGTGTGCCTGCGTCCTGCTGAGCCCAATAACTCCCGGTGTTGGGACAGCTGTTGTGTCCTCCTCACCTCTGAACCTGTGATCCCTATTTGGTATTCTGTAGGCTTCTTGTATGTTTATGGCCATCTCTTTCTTTGGGTTTGAGAAGTTTTCTTCTATGATTTTGCTGAAGATGTTTTCTGTCCTTTTGGTTTTGGCATCTTAACTCTCTTCTATATTTATTATTCTTAGGTTTATTCTTTACATTGTGTCCTGGATTTCCTGGATGTTTTAGGTTAGGAGCTTTTTCCTCTTTGTACTTTCTTTGACTGTTGTGTCAATGTCTTCCAAGATATTTTCTATGCCTGAGATTCGCTCTTCTGTCTCTTGTATTCTGCTGGTGATACTTGCATGGGGAGCTCCTGATCTCTTTCCTAGGTTTTCCATCTCCATGGTTGTCTTCCTGTTTAATTTCCTTATTGTTTCTATTTCCATTTTCAGGACTTGGAGTGCTTTCTTCAATTCTCTAACCTGTGTATTTGTGTTTTTCTATATTTAAGGGATTGGTTTGTTTTCTCTTTAAGGACTTCTACCTGTTTGCCTGTGTCTTCCTGTTTTGTTTTTGTTTTTGTTTTTGTTTTTGGAGACAGTGTTTCTCTGTGTAGCCCTGGCTGTCCTGTTACTCACTTTGTAGACTAGGGTGACCTTGAACTCAGAAATCCACCTGCCTCTGCCTCCCTAGTGCTTGGAATACAGTCGTGTACCACCACACACGAATTCCCTGTATCTATTTAAGGGATATATTTGTTTCTTCTTTAACTGCTATTACCTGTTTGCCTGTGTTTTCCTGTATTTTTAAGTGAGCTATTTATATTTTCCTTAAAAGCCTCCATCATCTTCAGGAGATGGGATTTTAGGTCAGAATCTTGCTTTTCAGATGTGTCAGAGTATCCAGAGCTTGCTGTGGTGGAAGAAGTGTGTTCTGATCCTGCCAAATCACACTGACTTCTGCTGCTTATATGTTCCTGCTTGCCTCTAACCATCTGGTTATATCTGGAGTTAACTGGCCTGGGTTTCTCTGACTAGAGCTTGCCTCCTGGGAGGAAGGCAGTGCTGTCTCTGGTTAGGAGTGGTGTCCTGTGTCCCTGGTTAAAGCAGTACTCCTGTGTCCTTGGCTAGAGCATTCCTCCTGTGTCCCTGGTTATGACAGACTTCCTGAGAAACAAGCAGGCTTTGGTGTGTGGAAGAGGGGGAGGCAAGCTAATCTGCCCCAGTGGAGGTGTAGACTGCAAGGGGCTCACACGGAGGGCATGGGTCCTTATGCCCACTGGGTTGTGAGAGGGTCCCAGCTCGCTCAGGTATTGGTGTGGGGGTTTCACCTGTGCCCCTTGTTTTAGATGGCCTTCTGGCAGACAGGGTTATGAGAGAGGGATTGTGAAACCAATCTGCCCTGGTAGAGGTATAGACCAGAAACTTAGAAAATAATTTTAATTAGACTCATGCACCGATTATGTAGCAACCTTCAAACAATTCCTTACATGAATTTGAACTTTAAGACCTAGTTTTTAATGTAGTAAAAGGTTGCCAAACTGACAGAAAATATTATCTTGAGAAGGCATAAAAATTCTCATGGATTACAGTGTAATTTTTTTGCAACTGATTCTCATGTAACTTGGGCTGGCCTGAAACTCTTTCTGTATAAGGGCTGATTCGAGCTTTGAAACTTCTGTTTCTTCCAACTTCATTTACATCACAAGTGCTGGTATTAGAGGTGTAGCCACCAAACCCAGACAGAATCTTTGTTGTTTGAGGGACTGTTGTGGTTGCTGCTGCTGCTTCTGCCTCTACCATTGATGTTGTTGTTGTTGTCACTATGTAACCCTGGCTGTCTTGGAACTCTTTCAACCAGACTGGCATCAAATTCACAAAGATGTTCCTATCCTTGTTTTCTGAGTGCCGGAATTAAAAATTCTTAATTTTTAAACATAAATTGTAGGTGTTACTGGGTTTTTCTTTAATTTTACTTTCATTGTTATTTAGTTGGTCTGTTTGAACATTTCATTGAGCAGACTATTGCTTAAAGAAATGTTCTGTTTAATATAGAGAATTAAACTCTAGTTTTATAGCATGATATTGAATGTTTGCATTACAACTTTGAAAACTGATGAACAATGTACAGAGATTGAGAGACCTTGGAAAACTCAATCCTAAATAGGGTGTCCTCATCAAATCACTCTATGAGGGGCCAGGGAACTCTGTGGAAAAGGAGGTGTGGAGTTTGTAAAAGGCAGAGGGAGGCAACAACAAGGCAACAAGGCCTTCTACACCTGACAGGACTGACTCACTCATGGTTTAGAGGTAGCAGGCTCCCAGCTGAGGTGAGAGCACAGCCCTGGATTTAGAGGAGGCTTAGAATGCAGGTTCATTCGGAGCAGGCAGTTCTGTCAGCTTCTCTGTCTGCCTGAGACACCTGAAGGGCTGTATCCAGGTGAGCATGGAGGCCTGCACAGTGCCTGCTAGGCTGGAGAATGAAGCTGTACCCCTGAACATCTGCCTCAGACTCAGTCCCTGGAAAAGGTTATTATGGGATGTACAGAGATTACAAATATTTATTACCTGGACACTCATTTCTTTTGAAATCAGCTCTTAACCAGTGATAGCTACCCATCAGACTCTCTTCATAAAATTGTTACAGTGCAGTAAAGGTGATTTTCTACTTGTATTTTCTTCTGCTGTGTCTGATTCCTCCACATGAAGGCAGTGGTGAGGCAGTCCACCATTGGGAAAGCAGGGCTGTGGGAGGGGAGGTACTGCAGACAGATGACATGGGTGGTGACATAGAAAGTGTGGTATTGGACTTTCCTTCTGTGGCCCTAACAAGCACCATGACCAAATCACCTTGGGGAAAGCAAAGGTTTCTTGTGGAAAACAGGTCACAGTTCATCCCTGGAGAAAGTCAGGACAAACACTCAAGAAGGAACTTGAAGCAGATACAATGGAGCATGAATCAGTTCTGAAACAGTGTTGGAGGCCAGCTTCTATCTTGTGAGCTGATGCATGTGGCTGAGACAGCAGGTTACAGAGGACTGCACGTGTGTCTGGCCTTGAGCTCTAAAATGATCATGAGGTGGGAACTGGTCATGACACACACAACTGCCACACAAGAACACTGATTGGAGACTGCGACAGGCAACATGGCTAGAGTTTAGGAGAACCTGGGTGAGCAGGACTGAGTTTAGGTGCAGACTCAGAGATACCATTCAAGTGTAGGGACTCAGACTGCAAAGCTGCCTCTACACAGACATCCCTCCAAGCAGTGGAATGGGACACACCTATGTATCTGAGTCCACTTGTGTACGTGGGAAGTACCAGTGGGCCTAGAGCATTTAGGGAAAGCCCTGTGTGAAGAGAGACAGTAACTAGACTCCCAGGAAGTGACATCACTTCCTCAGACAATGTAGAACCCTGGTAACCAGACAGCCAACTGCTTAGAGGCTGTTGAGCAGGCTCAATTATCTGAGGCACTAGAGAAAGGAAGATGTTCTCTTGCTGTCTTCGGACTACTCGAGGCTCAGACCTCAAGAAAGACAAGAGTGAAGGCCATGGAGGGGCCTGGAGATACTTAGTACTCTCCTGCCTCCAATGCTTCTGGCCTTTTAGCCAGAAGGAAACAGACTTGACACAGGACAGCCAGACCCAGGACCACGAAGACAAGGTAACCTCTCTGAACTCTCATTTTCTCCCAGTGTTCCTCTGTGTCTTTGACACTTAATGATTGAGGAAAACTTGTTATGAAAATAACCGATGACAATGTTGAAGATCTATGTTTGCTTGAACCATTCACTCTAATGTCTCCACAGGGTGTGCCTAAGTGTGCCCCAAAGGACATGAAGGAGCCCTGTAGAGAGTCCCACATCAGTGCAGACAAGGTGGAAAGGCTGGTGAACCACGTGGTGCCATCCCTGCAGGGTGTAGACATCGAATTTGCCTGTACCTTCCTGTACTCATACCGGAGGTTCACTACCACACGGCATGTGCTGGACCTGCTGTTTAGGCGGTGAGTGCCCACCAGCCCAGAGGTCTCAGGTCCTCTCATTTGTTCTGGGAAGTACTCTGTCTACTTCGTGGCTACAGTATTATCAGGACACAGCAGAATCTATTCAAAAAATGCTTCTCTCAGGCTTGGCCCAAGGGAATGCGCTGGGCAAGTTCAGACTCTAACTGATGTAATTGTCCACTCCACCTTGAAGAAGATCTGTATCTTGGCCCAATTTTGCTGAGGCCTTGATAGAAGCAGTTCTCCCAATTGTAAAAACTGTTCCAGAATTCCTATTGTAGTAACCAATATGGATGTGTCCAGAGTGGAGACCTATAGATGCCAATCAGAGAATTCTGTGATCACTGAAATGTTTGAATAGAGACATTGATGTTCACCTTTACACAAGCATCTTTGAAGAACATAGTGTATGCATGCAAACTAATAATTCTGAGAGCAGACAGAACTTCTAGGTTCTGTATTTTGATTCTTGTGCAGGTAGGCACCTGTACCCTAGGTGTCTTTTAGGTGGGGACCTGGTATTTGACAGGTGACATTGTTCTGGTCTTGTGTAGATATGCATACTTCCGCCCGGATTGTGAAGAAGATGAACAAGTAATGATGTAAGTGGGCTTTGCAGCAAGAGGAACGACTTGGGTCTCCAGGGTGGGGTCATCTGGGCTCCTCGTGTAAAGAACTGCTAATGCTTTTCCTGGATTCTAGTACCACGCTGTTGTCCAGGCAGTGCCTACAGGATGAGTATCCAGGGGCATGGTTCATGCAAATGTTGAGAATGGTGGAGTCTGGGTCCTAAGTGCCCCTGAGATGCTCTCTATCCATATAGCAGACCATGCCAGGAGGCTTGCTCAGCTTTTCTCCACTAGAGGCTGCAGATGTGAGGCTCCCTGCTCACTAGGACCCCACAGTCCTGCTCACAGTACTCAGCTGCATAGGGAGGGATCGCTTCCTTGCAGTCTTCCCTGTAGGCAGAAGCCCTGGGGGCGTTGGAGAAGAAATGGCCTGTCTCTTGAGGGTGTTGTCCACCCCCTCCCCAGCACCCTCTGTTATTTCCTGGACACGTGGATAGACATAATGCCAGAGGAGTTTTGTCAGTCCTCGGACCTCTCCATTCTCGAAATGCTGCAGACTTACTTGATGGTGAATATGCCCTACTCAGATCTGAATCTCCTCGTCCATATGCTTCTCATGGAGTTGCAGCAAGAGTCCTGTGAGTCAGAGAGACAGGATGAAGAAATCTCAGGTAGGCATTTGAGACCCTGAGTGTGAGGTTTAGTACTTGGTGTGCTGTGTCTGGCTTGAGAAGCTCCTGTTTGCATGGCCTGAGCACATGATCTTTTGCAGGCCACAGTCCAGATTCCCAGCAGACATAGTCTCCTCTGTGTGTGGAAAGGCTGACAGGAGGTCTCATCTTTGCGAATGTGTCTCTTGCCTCTCACCACCAATTCTCCTCCTTCACAAGCCTGCATTGACTGCTGATTTGTTTTCATCCTTAGATCTGGAAAGCAAAACCGATGGAGATTCAGAGTGTGAAGTGCAGTTTCCCACTGTAGAACTACAGCCAGAACCAGCTGCTGTCCCAGAGACAGAGAGCCCAAATTCACCAGAATACTCAAATGTTGAAGCCAGATGTGACATCAGCAGTCCAGACAGCACACCTACTAGCAACTGTGGAACCTGTGTCCCACCATGTCAGCAGACACAGTGTCTTTTCACACAACTCCCCTTGGGTGCAGTGGATCAACCTTCTTACAGAAGGATCCTGTCACCCATTATCACCAATGGGAGTCTATCTGGTGAGACAACACCAGTCTGAAGTCCCAACAGAATCATTCCCTGATTACAATATAGCAGTTTTCCCTGGCCTAGAGTCAGCCCTCAACTCCCCCTGAGAAAATGCCTTTATACTTCTATGTTTTTTCTATTTTCATTTTTTAAGTAGTGGTTTTAATAAATTGCTAGCATATGTTTCATGCCCTAAGTTGTGTTTCTGATATTTACTCAGCATGTATGGGCAGGGCATAGCAGTATAACCAGGGAGACTACACAGGTTTTGAGGGAGGCTGTATGAAGACATTATCCGGGAAGGAAGGAGGTACAAGGCACTTGTTTGGCAGAGGCTGAGTGAATGACTGAAAGTGGAGCTGGAAGAGAGCAAGTTGAGGCTGCTCACCTTTTGCTGGGGTCCTAATGGCCAAGGTGATGTGCTTTGAGGTCCAACTGACCAGGTGTCCTTGATGGGTTTCTGGTTTAGTTTCAGGAGGGTGGTGGTGGTGGTGGGAGAGCAGGGAGGGAGAGAAGGGTGAGAAGCAGTTGAGCAGTTCACACCCCACTGAGTCAGGAAGCAGAAGAGAATCAGCTCCTTGCCTGGCTTCCTTCTGTGATTCTGTCCAGACCAATGTGATAGTGTTGTGCACATCAGTGTGGGCGTTCCCTCTACAGCGACACTTAACATGAAGCACACAGAACATGAAGAAGGTAGAAGACAGCAAAGGAGGACAGAGCATTGGGTAGATGGAGCAACCACGGTGTTTGTAGCATGGTGGAAGTTGGGCGTTTACCCAGGAGGCTGGCAGATGGAAGTGCCCCTCAGGCAGCATGCACACGCTTCCTGTGCTTAAGGCACACATTAATTATACTGGGGTGAAACACACACAGAGCTCATGAGGATTCCTATGTGGTCTGTGTCCATTTTACAGATTTACTCAATTATCTATTGCAAGTGGAAGAGCAGTAGCCTAATGTCGCAGAATTTTATCCTAATTAAATGATTGGATAATAACAATGATAAGAAGCCAATCACTGGGCTGGAGAGATGCCTCAGCAGATAGTTGAGATCACTGACTACTCTTTCTGAAGGTCCTGAGTTCAAATCCCAGAAACCACATGCTGTCTCACAGCCATCTGTACAGCTACAGTATGCTCAGATACATAAAATAAATCTTAAAAAATAAAAAAGAAGCCAATCAGTAGGCAAAAAAGAGGCGGTGGGCCTTCCGGTCCCCGAGAGGGGGAGGAAGCTCAGGAGGAAGGAATGTTCTTTTTTACAGCAAGAAGGGGAGCAAGAGAAGGCAGGATGGAGACCAGGAGCTGTTAGACCCAGTGTCAGAGATTCCCAACACAGAATAGTTGATGATTTTAAGACGATTGATTCTGTACCCAGTGGCTGTGTCATCTGTTGATTTGAAACTAAGATTGCAGGTGTTTTCCATTCCCAAGGCCTCAGGTGGGCCAGAGGGAAAGAACATAGCTGGGGCAGAATTCAGCCAGGCTTTGGAACAGGAAGATTGGATAAGGATGGAACTCCAGGGGAAGGAAACCAACTGCCAAATGAGCTATCTCAGAGCTCTGGAGAGGAAGAGCCTGCATTTGTGGGAGAGGCGTTGACTAGGAGAAACACACAGTCTGGGCCTCAGGCTTATGATATGGGCCAGGAACAGACCAAGACTGCAGATGTCAGTCCATAGAAGGTTTAGCATGGATTGTTTCTAAAAACTACATGCTAGAGCCCACTGAACTAAGGCTGAAGGGTGGAGAACTTGACACAGTATACATCAGGGCCAGACTACCAGGACTAGAGCGGGATGTGGAGGCCACATTCTACAGTGGGTTCCAAACAGGGCACAGATGTATCCTGCTACCAGAAGATGGACATGTGCTTCAGAGATGAAGTTTGTTTCTCTCCCATAGAGGTGTCTGAGGTGGAGAGTTCAGGACAGCAGGACAGTCTTACTGTGGCCTCCTGCTCCTGCCCTCATCCTGGAATCCTGGCAGTCCTGCTGACTGCCTCCTTTCTCTGTCTCACATACTGAGCAGAAGCAGCGTCCATTTTACAGAATCTATGCTGTGTCACCTATTTACAGCCTGCCACCAAGGCTCCCATCCAGTCACCAAGGCTCAAACCTGACAGATGCTGAGGCCTGCTCAGCCTGGAGCTTAATTAGAAGTTAGGAACCAGCCCTTTTCTGATTGGCAGATGGTCCTTCTAGGGTCAGTCTGACATTCAAAGTGACAGGCAGCCATGCCAGGTTGGCCTCCTCTGTCCATGGATAGTTCTTCATGGTGCTGTCATTGTCCACAGTGTGGGCTCTGTGGATTCTTTTTACCAGTCCAGGGCCTGCAAGCTGTACATAGGAAGCTTCTTACTTAGATGCTCAGAGCTGATTCCACAGTTACCATGTGGGAGGTAAGTTCCTGCATCTTAACATGCATGGATCCTAGGAGCAGAGGTGGCATGTGTCACTTAGAGTGACATCAGATTGGGATGGGTGTGAATGGGGATGAGAACACAGGTCTCAGGAGTCCAGGGAGCCTGAAATGTGGGTTTCTAAGCTTTCATGCTTCATAGAATAATATCTGAGAAAGGAGAAGAGTGGGGTCACAGGAAGCAAGGAGGAGGAGTCTGGCTGGGAGAGCTTGCTCTTGGGCTCCCCTGCTGCTACCAGGTCTCTCAAAGCAGCATTTTCAGGAAGTGAGGATGCTGAATTGCCAGGGAAACGCAGGGCTTATGAGATTCTCTTATATCATGATATAAGAAAACAAAAGTCAGGAGAACATGGACTTCGGGCTCAGGAGTAGGGAGGCCCAGAAGCAGACAGAGGGCATTTGCCAGTGTCTCCTGCAGCTGAGGCTTAGCAGTGTCTCCTCAAAGCCTGAGATAACACCTCTTGTCACTGCATCTCCAGTCAGCAGGCTACCTCCAGCTACTGTACATGCGCTATGATGGGGCATGGGCTAGAGCAAGCTTAGTGAATGCGGAAAGGTTTTTCTGGGAATGTAGCATGCTGAACTCCTTCCCAGGCCAAGCCCAGTGCTGTTCAAATCTGCTTTATGCTGGGGAGTGCATTTGCATTAAGCAAAGTCTGTGATCCCTGGTTCCCTGCCATGGGGATCTGGTGCTCTAAGAGTTCCTGGTGTTCCTGAGAGTTCATGTGACTGTTGGGATGTTGCATGTGTACAGCACACACTGTCAGATAATGGCCCTGACCACCTGTGTGATGACATGCCTGCACAATATTTGATCCATCAGTGTTGTGGATATTAGATCCAGAAGTAGAGACCATACAGGTTGGATCTGGGGGTGTGGTGCCATGTGGAGAAAATGTAGCCTGTGCCAAATAAAATTTCACCTGTAAACCCTTTTCCCAAAACGTTCTTCAGGAAACTGAAATGAAAAGTTAATAGATCAAAAGTGTGTGGATGTATGTATGTGTGCAGGTGACTCTAGATTTTCAGGGTATGTGCTTATGTTTGTATTTGTCTTTTATGTATGTGTACTCAAGAGCACCTGTGTGTGTGTGTGTGTGTGTTGTATGTGTGTGTGTCTTTGTGTGTGTGTTTGTACTCACAACACTAATGGTACAGAAGACTTCCATCACCCTCCACATTTCTATTCTGCTAGGTGGAGGTGACATTCTACTTAATTGGAAGAGGTATTCTTTTTTTTTCTTTCTTCTTCTTTTGGTTTTTTTTTCTTTTTTAATTATTCGATATAATTTTTTATTTACATTTCAAATGATTTCCCCTTTTCTAGCCCCCCACTCCCCGAAAGTCCCATAAGCCCCCTTCTCTCCCCCTGTTTTTTTTTCCGGTTTTTTGAGACAGGGTTTCTCTGTGTAGTCCTGGATGTCCTGGAACTCACTCTGTAGACCAGGCTGGTAGGCTGTTCTCCAACTCAGAAATCCACCTGCCTCTGTCTGCCAAGTGCTGGGATTGCAGGCATGCGCCAACACGCACTGGGGGACGAGGTGTTCAAAGGGCATATAGATTTTTATGTTGAAGTCATTAATAAATGTAGGTTACTGTTTCTCATTGTTCATGATGCACCAACTTCTCTTGTTGATGCTGGCCTTTCTTTTAGAGAGGGAATGGTGTCTCGGTCCACTAACATCAAAATGAGCAAAGTCCTCATCTTCAGCAACAAAAAATACTATTTATTCCAATTGCATTTGCTAGTGACAGCAATTTATGGTGTTTCTGGTATTTGTCAGTTGTTCTTAATCCTGCTGCTGTCTTCACACTGCCTTAAAAGTACTTTTGGTGAGCTTCAAGCTAGATTTGCAGGTAGCCGCTCCCCCAGCTGAGGTGGGATCATAGTCCCTGCTCTGAGGAGGAGGCTCAAAGTGCAGATTCACTCAGAGAAGGCAGTTCCTCCAGCCTCTCTGTGTGTCTGGGACACCTGAAGATCTGTGTCCTTGGGAGCATGGGGGCCTGGATGGCGCCTGCAAGGATGGAGAATGAAGCAGCACCCCTCAACAGCTGCCTCTGGCTCACTTCACACTCAGTCACTGGAAAAGGATCTTATGGGATGTATATGGAACACAAACATTCATTACCAGTCACTCCTCTGTTTCAGAACTAGCTCTTAGCCCATGAAATCCAGACTTCAGACCTTCTTCTTCATAAACTCTTCACACTGCACTGAAGGTGACTGTTTTCCTAGCATCCTCATCTGCTATTTCCTATTTCTCCACATGGGGGCAGTGGTGTGGTGCTACTGCATGCTCTGGGCTTCCTCTCTGGTTCTCTTTCCAGTGTCTTTCCCTGCCCTGCTTTTCTTGCTGGCAAAGCACCCCCCACCCAACCACCAGCCTACAGAGGGAGCCTTTTATACAGCTCTCATGGTAGCCACTATTAGGTACAATGTGATTGACAGGACAGTGTTACCTCTAAACTAACTGGTTGTTGCAGAATGAGATAGGTGGCCAATGGACTCTGGGCCTTTCCTAGCACAGGGACCTCCCCCTGGTCTGAGGGATGTATTTAGCTTCTCCCTTGGGAAGTGCAAGTGTTCCATATTCTTTTCAAAGATCCTGAGTTAATCTTTTCCATGAGGAATGGAAGAGGGTGTAGAGACTCAGGTCTGGCCACTGTGAGGATCCATCCTCACCCCAGTTCATACCAGGCAGCTTTCCCACTGTCCTCCATCAGAGCCTGGACATAAGTTATCTTGAGCCCCCTGCTCAATTGGACCTCACACCTCGGCCCACCAGGCCCATGTACACATGGCCTGATCGTGTTCTCCATAGGACATCTCCATGTGGGCCCATGGAGAGCTGAGCAAAGAGAGACCAGGCCTCTGACTCTGCTGTTCCTGTTGTGCCTGAGACATCAATACCTTCTTGTAGATATGGCGAGAGCAAGACAAAGGGAGACAGACAGTGAGAGAGAGAGAGAGACAGATAGAGAGACAGAGAGACAGACAGAGAGAGAGAGAGATCAAAACACCAGAATGTTCTGTGACACCTCTGCTGTCAGATGTGGTATCAGCAGCCCAGCCAGCACATGCAATAGCATCTGGGACTGTGTCTCACGACCCCCGATGACAGTGCACTCTGCACACCTCTCAAGTTTGCTGCAGTGGGGGTGCTTTCCAGGACATGGTCTTGCCACTCCCTCTCCTCCAGGGGCCCATCTAATGTCCATTCTTCAGGCAGGTGCACCTCTGTGGCCATCAGATGTCCTCCTCTCATTGGTGGCTTCACTTTCTCCAGAAAAATTCTGTTTCTAGCTGTCTGGATTATTTTTTGTCCCTTCCCCCACAGCATTGAGCTGGACTTCTCAGCCCCCACCCTTCCACTGGTGTTACCCAGCCTATTTAAGCTGGGACATTCCTGTCTGGCAGCCTCCACCCTTCCTCTGGTGTTATCTCCTGCCCTTGTTCCATTGAGAACAATAGAGCCACTTTCACCTTGACAACCAAGGCTGCCTCAGGGCAGTCTCACCTGGAGACCAGCAGAGACCTGCATGACTGGAAGCAGGCAACCTGCTGAGAAGAAGAACCAAGGAATTTGTGGCCATTGGGGGGGTGGGGTGGGGGCGGGTTGTTTTCTAAAGACTATATACATTGGCTAAATAATAGTAAAGTCAGTCTTGATTGGCAAATGTCGTCCTGACTCAATTCTCTTTCTTCACCTTCCCGTTTATCCCCAGAATTCTCTTCCAGGTCTCCAGTTCACATTTGGCCATGGGCGGCTACAATTTTTTATGTTTGCTTTATTATTTTAAGTATTGATTTTAATAAATCACAATTAATTTATTTTTGTTTTGAATAATCCAACATGGAGTCTATTTACCAGGCGGCACAAGGCCTAGTAATGTCCTCATACAGACTGAGGACACAAACACACCATATGAGTCCTCTGAGTTTACATACCTGCCAATTCCAGGTGGGAAAAGTCCCTGGCTTCCCAGAGACCTTATGATTGCTGAAGAAGACCCAGGAATCCAGACAGTACAGGCATGCTTCTGTGTCCTAGTGCTTAGAAATACGGATTTTGAGGTAAAGCAGACAGGTTCTCCTGAGTTTCTGCTTTAGTCTCAGGCTCTTTATCTGATAAACGGTGTGACTGGAACTCTGCCCCCACCCAGGGTATGGAGAACTGCAGTCGGTTAAGGAGCTTCCTCCACGCAGCATTGCTTGTGTGCACTGCACAATCTGAGGACAGGGAGTCTATATTCTCAGTACCTTCATTCTGTTAACTGTGCTTGAACAATGGTCACTTTCTTAAAAGATTGTTCAGTCTGGGAGTGATGATGGAGTGATGATGTCAAGGTGGAGGGAATCAATAATCCTCCTGCAGAAATGTCAGACGCCTGTCCACATACACATGCCTTTATATGTTACTTGGTCTTTTCTCCCTCCTGCTATTAATATCCTTAATTCTGTGCATTTAGTGTTTTCATTATTATGTGATGGAAGGATTTTCTTTTCTCATCCAAGCTTTTAAAAATATATGCTATTTATTTTTATTTTTATTATATTTAGCACAATATATATTTTATATCAACCATGAAAAGGATGTACATGTTATTAAATGAACATAAAAAATAAAGTCTTTTTGTTTGTTTGTTTGTTTTCTTTTTAGTAGAGCTTAGAATCTTGGCTCTTACTGAGGTACAAACCCAAAATATCAATTTTTAAACATTGGAGTTCACTGTAATAAGACTGTATGTACTTCAATGTACCTCACATCACCAAAGATTTTAAGTCCATAGTAGTGAAGCTAGGAATTGACAGTTTGGCTGGGCTAAGGAAGGAATTGTAGGCACAACTGACTGGATACAGATTTCCTGCTATGGTCAAAGCTATTTGATTTGAGTGATTGTCATCATTCTCAGCCCACAGGGAACAGGTTTCATTCATTTAAGAAATGGTTTGTGTATTAAGATGGTCTATCCATGGAAGTCACTCATCAGCTGCTTCAACGAACAATGATTGTGCTTGGAGGGTGGCACAGACATTAGGTGAGGGTAAGATCCTGGTTCATTGTAACTTATGAGGCCATCTTCTTCAACATAGAAACAATAATAAAAATATCAAACAAAACCTTCAGTCTTATTCTTTTTTGTAATCTTATATGACACCTCCCAAATTAATTGTCTATGTTTCTTTTGGCTGTATAAATAATTTTAAAATATGTAAGCTGTTCTCAAAACCACATTATAGTGTGAAAACATCAAATAAACAATCCAACTTATAGAAAGGCTGTGATAGGAGAAGCAGGATTTCAAGACCATTATGTGACACACAGTAAGACACTATCACATACAAACAAGCAGAAAGTGTACATGGATGGATTGTATAATATTGTACATATTTTACCGATTACCAAATTAGAGAGACTACTCACTGTGTGACAGCCAATAAATTTCTAATTCCTCATATTTTTGAATTTTAATCAATTAGAATATATTGGTGATATTAATTGTTGCATTAAGGGATACTAAGGAAAAGTGATTGTTATTTGCTGTTATTTTTGTTGTTAGAGGTGGAAATATGTTTGTGTGGGTTTGTTGCTGGATTACTCTCCTGCTTTTTCTAGGGTGTGATTTTCCTCCTTCTGTTGGTGTTCCCTTCTATTATCCTTTGTAGTGCTAAATTTGTGGAACAACATTTTGTAAATTTGGGTTTTCATGGAATATCATTTGGTTTGTCATGGAATATCTTGTTTTCTCCATCCATGGTAATTGAGAGGTTTGGTGGGTATAGTAGGCAGGGCTGGCATTTGTGTTCTCTTAGGGTCTGTAAGACATATGCCCAGGATCTTCAAGCTATCATCATCTGTGGTGAGAAGTCTGTGTACTTCTGTGATCCTGAGATCCTGGGAGAGTCTGAGCTCCTGGGAGTCAAGCTGCTTCTGGAACCCTGAGATCCTGGGGCGACCAAGCTTCTGGGATCCTGGGATCCCGGGATCCTGGGCCTGTGAAAGTGCCTGGGAGTTGAACTTCTGGGTGTTGTTCTTAATGTTTAAACATAGATTGTTGGTGTTATTACTGGGTTTTTCTTTAATTTTATCTTCTTTGTTGTTATTTTGTTGATCTCTTTGCTCATTTTATTTAGAGCAGACTAATGCCTAAAGAAATTTTCTGTTTACAATAGAGAATTAAACTCTAGTTTTAGATCATTATATTGAATGTTTGCATTACAACTTTGAAACCTGATGAACAATATACAGAGATTGAGAGACCTTGTAAAACTCAATCCTAAGTTGGTTGTCCTCATCAAATCCCTCCCCTGAAGGGCCAGGGAACTCTGTGGAAAAGGAGGTGAGGAGTTTGTAAAAACCAGAGGGAGGCAACAACAGGAAACAAGGCCTTCTATACCTGACAGGACTGATTCACTCATGGTTTAGAGGTAGCAGGCTCCCAGCTGAGATGGGAGCACAGTCCTGGCTTTTAGAGGAGGATCAGAATGTGGGTTCACTCAGAGCAGGCAGTTCTGTCAGCCTCTCTGTCTGTCTGAGACACCTGAAGGGCTGTATCCAGGAGAGCATGGGGGCCTGCATGGTGTCTGCTAAGATGGAGTATGGCACTGTACCCCTGAATAGCTGCCTCACTCTCAATCCCTGGAAATGGTTATTATGGGATGTACAGAGACGACAAACTTTTAAAACATGGCCATTCATTTCTTTGGAAATCAGCTCTCAACGAGTTCTAGCTACCCGGCAGATGTTCTTCATGAAATTATTACGGTGCACTGAAGGTCATTGTCTTTCTTTTTATTTATTTATTTATTTATTTATGTATTGAGTATTGTGTTCATTTACATTGTCAATGGTAAAATCTTTCCCCATTTCTCCAATCCACGAAGACCCCAAACCCCTCCTCCCTCCCCCTGCTTCCACATATATGCCCCTCCACCAGACCCATTCTAAACACCTGCCTTTTGATTTCCCTGTGTTGGGGCGTCTATTGAGCCTTTACCTTACCAAGGTCCACTCCTCCCACTGATGCCCAACAAGGCATTCCTCTGCCACATTTTAGGCTGGAACCAGGTCTACCCCTTGGTTGATTGTTTAATCCCTGGGAGGCCTGGGGTGTCTAGGTGGCCAACATTGTTGTTCTTCCCATAGGGCTGTAAACCCCTTCAGATTCTCCAGACCTCCCTCCAGCTCCTCCATTGGGGACCCAATGCCCAGTCCAGTGGTTGGCTGCTGGAATCTGCCTCTGTATTTGTAAGGCTCTGGCAGGGCCCCTCCAGAGACAACCATAGCATGCTCCTTTTTGTATATATACACTTCTTGTCCACCATAGTAGTGTCAGGGTTTGGTGACTGTTTATAGGGTGAATCCCCAGGTAGGCAGTCTCTGGGTAGCCTTTCCTTCAGTCTCTGCTCTACATATTGTGTCTCTTATTGTTCCTGTGAGTATTTTACTCCCTTTCTCAGAGGAACCAAAGCACCCTCGCTTAAGTTCTCCTTGAGCTTCCTGTGCTGGCTGAATTGTAACATGTTTATTTTGAGCTTTTGGGCTAACATCAGCTTATTAGTGAGTGCATGCCATGTGCGTGTCTTTGTGATTGGGTTATCTTGGTCAAGATGACACTTTCTAGTTCCATCCATTTGCCTACGAATTTCATGAATTCATTGTTTTTAATAGCTGAATAGGACTCTGCCCCGGGCTGCAGGAGTTTTCCACATGGGACCCTAGGAGAGAAGGGCAGAGAAATAGAGAGACAGAAGACCTAAACAAAGAGGCCAAGACCAACTTTATTCAAGACCCCCAAAACTGTATTTTCTTAGGGAACTTATACAGGCAGGGGAAGGAGTAAGGCAAGTGGGATTTTCCAAGTGGCCCAGACAATCTGCCAAGGTGAATCTCTGGCAGCTGTAAGATGTTTTCTTCTTCTGGCAGGGCACAGTGACCATTGGTCACCCA
This sequence comes from Apodemus sylvaticus, assembly GCF_947179515.1. Taxonomy (NCBI): domain Eukaryota; kingdom Metazoa; phylum Chordata; class Mammalia; order Rodentia; family Muridae; genus Apodemus; species Apodemus sylvaticus. The sequence continues at coordinate 58,314,668 of NC_067485.1, read as the reverse complement.
ATCTCTCCAAGGTCTGTAGCTGAAGCAAAGTCAAAACCTAAGCTTATCTTTAAAATGGACTCTAAAAAAACATAAAGTAAGGTCATTTTGTTTCCTGGCAGTACTCCATTGTGTATATATACAACAGTTTCTGTATCCATTCCTCTGTTGAGGGAATTCTGGGATCTTTCCAGCTTCTGGCTATTATAAATAAGTCAGCTATGAACATGTGTCCTTATCACATGTGGGAACATCTTCTGGGTATATGCCCAGGAGTGGTATATCACTCCTCAGGTGGTCCTCAGGTAGTACTCTGTCTACTTTTCTGAGGAATCAAAAAACAGATTTCCAGAGTGGTTTTACCAGCTTGCAATTCCACCAGCGATGGAGAAGTGGTTGTATTTCCCCACATCCTTTCCAGGATCTGCTGTCCCCTGAGTTTTTCATCTAGTCAATTCTGACCGTTGTGAGGTAGAATCTCAGTGTTGTTTTGATTTGTATTTCCCTGATAACTAAGGATGATGAACATTTCATTAGGTGCTTTAGAGCCATTTCAGTTTCCTCAATTGAGAATTCCCTGTTGAGCTCTGTACCCCATTTTTTAATAGAGTTATCTGACTCCCTGGAGATAAACTTCTTGAGTTCTTTGTATACATTGGATATTAGTCCTCTATTGGGTATAGGGTTAGTAAAGATCTTTTCCCAAATTGTTGGTTGTCGTTTTGTCCTATTGTTCATGTCCTGTGCCTTACAGAAGCTTTGCAGTTTTATTATGTCTGGTTTGTCATTTCTTGTTCTTAGAGCATAAGCCATTTATATTCTGTTCAGGAACTTTCCCCCTGTGTCAATGTGTTCAAGATTCATCCCCACTTTCACATCTATAAGCTTCAGTGTGTCTGGTTTTCTGTGTAGATCCTTGATCCACTTGGACTTGAGCTTTGTACAAGAAGATAAGAATGGGTGGATTTGCATTTTTCCGCATGCAGACGTCCTGTTGATCCGGCACCATTTGTTAAAAATGCTGTCTTGGCCCATGTCCTGCCCAAGGAGCTGTGGAAAGAGAGAAGTCCCGCGGCCATATTTGTTGCCTGCCAGGACAGAAAAGGATCACTAGGTACTGTATCACCCTGAGCTTTAGATTTCTGGTGGTGCAAACCGCCAGGAGTCTGCCTGCACTCAGGAACTGAGCACATAGGCGGGTTTTGTGTGCCAGCCCACCTGGCTCGGGGCCCGTGTCCTGTCCAGGGAGCTGCGCAAGGAGAGAAGCCCCGCGACCATACTTGCTGCCTACCAGGACAGAAAAGGATCACTAGGTACTGTATCACCCTGAGCTTTAGATTTCTGGTGGTGCAAACCGCCAGGGGTCTGCCTGCACTCAGGAACTGAGCACATAGGCGGTTCATCTGCAAGCCAGTCCATCGCAGGACCTGTGTCCTATGTGAGAATCAACAGAGGGAGTGACCCCCACCACAATTTCTTCGCTCCATAATAGAGCAGACAGAGAACACCTGGTTGACCTTGACAACCTAAGTATAACATTGCTTGAGGCAAGACTGAGAAGGGCTCCAAAGGCACAAAAGAGGAAGGCAGCACATCAGTAATCTGTGCCAGAAGAAACCCAGTCATCCAGTGTTGCAGAGATAACCTTAAAGATCCACAGTAGGTTGAAGCACCAGCCAGTGACAATAAGACCATCTAATACCTGGGAGAACTAGATGGCTAAAGGCAAACATAGGAACATTACTAACAGAAACCAAGGCATTATGGCAGCATCTGAACCAAGTTCTCCAACATTAGCAAGTCCTGGATACCCCAACACACCAGAAAAACAAGATTTGGATTTAAAATCACTGGTCATGATGCTGGTACATAAAGGACATACTTAAAGAAATTCAGGAGCAAATGGGTGAAAAATTAGAAGCCCTTACAAGGGAAACACAAAAATCATTGAAAGAAATTCAGGAGAATACAAAAGCCAATAAGGAGGAAATGCAAAAATCACTTAAAGAAATACAGGAGAACCTTGATCAACAGGCAGAAGTCATGAAAGAGGAAACACAAAAATCTCTTAAAGAATTAGAGGAAAACACAAACAAGCAAATGAAAGAACTGAGCAAAAACTTCCAGGATCTAAAAACAGAAGTAGAAACAACTAAGAAAGCACAAAGGGAGACAACTTTGGAGATAGAAAACCTTGGGAAGATATCGGGGACCATAGATGCAAATATCAACAACAGAATACAAGAGATAGAAGAAAGAATCTCAGATGCCGAAGATACCATAGAAACCATGGACTCAACAGTTAAAGAAAATGCAAAATGCAAAAAGCTTGTAACCCAAAATATCCAGGAAATCCAGGACACAATGAGAAAGCCAAACCTAAGGATTATAGGCATTGATGAGAGTGAAGATTTACAACTTAAAGGGCCAGCAAATATCTTCAACAAAATTATGGAAGAAAACTTTCCCAACTTAAATAGAGAGATGCCCATGAATATACAAGAAGCCTACAGAACTCCAAACAGACTGGACCAGAACAGAAATACCTCCCGTCACATAATAATCAAAACCCCAAATGTACTAAACAAAGAAAGAATACTTAGGGCAGTAAGAGAAAAACGGCAAGTAACATATAAAGAAAGACTTATCAGAATTACACCAGATTTCTCACCAGAGACCATGAAAGCTGGAAGATCCTGGGCAGAGCTCATGCAGACTCTAAGAGAACACAAATGCCAGCCAAGACTACTATACCCAGTGAAACTCTCAATTAGTATAGATGGAGAAACCAAGATATTCCATGACAAAACCAAATTTACACAATATCTTTCTACAAACCCAGCCCTACAAAGGATGATAGGGGAAAACACCATTACAAGAGGGAAACTATACCCTGGAAAGAGCAGGATATTAAGCTTGTTTCATCAAACCCAAAGAAGATAACCACACATGTATAAAATTAAAATAAAAAATGATAGGAAGCAATAACCACTACTCCTTGATATCTCTTAACATCAATGGACTCAATTCCCCAATAAAAAGATATAGACTAACAGACTGGTTACGTAAACAGGACCATACATTTTGCTGCATACAGGAAACACACCTCAGTGTCAAAGCCAAAAACTACCTTAGAGTAAAAGGCTGGAAGACAATTCTACAAGCAAATGGTCCCAGGAAACAAGCCGGAGTTGTCATTCTAATTTCAGATAAAATTGACTTTCAACCTAATGTCATCATAAGAGACATGGAAGGTCACTACTTGCTGGTCAAAGGAAAAATCCAACAAGAAGAACTCTCAATCCTGAACATCTATGCCCCAAATACAAGGGCGCCCTCATTCATAAAAGAAACTTTACTAAAGCTCAAAGTACACATTGCACCTAACACAATAATTGTGGGTGACTTCAACACTTCACTCTCACCAATGGACTGATCAGGAAAACAGAAACTAAACAGGGAGACAATGAAACTAATTAAAGCTTTGAACCAATTGGAGTTAACAGATATATATAGAACTTTTCATCCCAAAGCAAAAGAATATACCTTTTTCTCAGCACCTCATGGTACCTTCTCCAAAATAGATCATATAATTGGTCACAAGATAGACCTCAACAAATATAAGAAGATTGAAATAATCTCATGCCTCCTATCAGATCACTATGGAGTAAAAGTGGTCTTTAGTAACAGTAAAAACAACAGAAAGCCCACATACACATGGAAACTAAACAATACTCTACTCAATGATACCTTGGACAAGGAAGAAATAAAGAAAGAAATCAAAGATTTCTTAGAATTTAATGAAAATGAAGGTACAACATACACAAATCTATGGGACACAATGAAACAGTGCTAAGAGGAAAACTCATAGCTTTGAGTGCCTCCAAAAAGAAATTCGAGAGGGCATACACTAGAAGATTAATGGAACAACTGAAAGCCCTGGAACAAGAAGAAGCCAATTCACCCAGGAGGAGAAGAAGACAGGAAATCATCAAACTCAGGGCTCAAATCAATCAAGTAGAAAGCAAGAGAACCATACAAAGAATCAACAAGACCAAAAGCTGGTTCTTTGAAAAAATCAACAAGATAGATAAACCCTTAGCCAGACTAACCAAAGGGCACAGAGAAAGTATCCAAATTAACAAAATTAGAAATGAAAATGGAGATATTACAACAGAAACGAAGGAAATTCAAAAAAATCATCAGATCCTACTACAAAAACCTGTACTCAACACAACTGGAGAATCTGGAGGAAATGGACATTTTCTTAGACAGATACGAATTACCAAAATTAAACGAGGATCAAATAGACCATCTAAACAGACCCATAACCCCTAAAGAAATAGAAGGGGTCATAGATAGGCTTCTGACCAAAAAAAGCACAGGACCAGATGGTTTCAGTGCAGACCTTGAAAGAAGACTTAACACCAATACTCTTCAAACTTTTCCACCAAATAGAAACAGAAGGAACACTACCCAGCTCCTTCTTCGAAGCCACTATTACGCTGATACCAAAACCACACAAAGATCCAACTAAGAAAGAGAATTTCAGGCCAATTTCCCTTATGAATATTGATGCAAAAATACTAAATAAAATTCTTGCCCACTGAATCCAAGAACACATAAAAACGATCATCCACCATGATCAAGTAGGCTTCATCCCAGGGATGCAGGGATGGTTCAATATAAGGAAATCCATAAATGCTATCCACTACATAAACAAACTCAAAGAAAAAAACCACATGATCATTTCATTAGATGCTGAAAAAGCATTTGACAAAAATCAGCATCCTTTCATGCTAAAAGTCTTGGAAAGGACAGGAATTCAAGGCCCATATCTAAGCATAGTAAAAGCAATATACAGCAAACCGGTAGCCAACATCAAACTAAATGGAGAGAAACTTGAAGCAATCCCACTGAAATCAGGGACTAGAAGAGGCTGCCCCCCTCTCTCCATATCTTTTCAATATAGTTCTTGAAGTCCTAGCTAGAGCAATTAGACAACATAAGGAAGTCAAAGGGATACATATTGGAAAGGAAGAAGTCAAACTATCACTATTTGCAGATGATATGATCGTATACTTAAGTGACCCTAAAAACTCTACTAGAGAACTCCTACAGCTGATAAACAACTTTAGCAAAGTGGCTGGCTACAAAATCAATGCAAGCAAATAAGTAGCCTTTATATATTCAAAGGAGAAGTAGACTGAGAAAGAAATTAGGGAAATGACCCCCTTCACAATAGCTACAACCAGCATAAAGTATCTTGGGGTGACTCTAACCAAACAAGTGAAAGACTTATATGACAAGAACTTCAGATCTCTGAAGAAGGAAATCGAAGAAGATCTCGGAAAATGGAAAAATCTTCCATGCTTGTGGATTGGCAGGATTACTATAGTTAAAATGGCCATCTTGCCAAAGGCAATCTACAGATTCAATGCTATCCCCATAAAAATCCCAACCCAGTTCTTCCTAGAGCTAGAAAGAGCAATTCTCAAATTCATCTGGAATAACAAAAAACCCAGGATAGGTAAAACTATTCTCAACAGTAAAAGAACTTCAGGGGGATTCAGTATCCCAGACTTTAAACTCTACTACAGAGCAATAGGGATAAAAACTGCATGGTATTGGTACAATATCAGGCAAGTGGATCAATGGAATAGCATCGAAGACCCAGAAATGAACCAACACACCTATGGTCACTTGGTCTTCGACAAAGGAGCTGAAAGCATCCAGTAGAAAAAAGATAGTCTTTTCAACAAATGGTGCTGGTTCAATTGGAGGTCAGCATGCAGAAGAATGCGCATCGATCCATTCTTATCTCCTTGTACTAAGCTCAACTCCAAAAGGATCAAGGACCTCCACATAAAACCTGACACACTGAAACTAATCAAAAAGAAACTGGGGAAGACCCTAAAGGACATGGGAACAGGGAAAATGTTCCTGAATAGAACACCAATCGCTTATGCTCTAAGATCAAGAATTGACAAATGGGACCTCATAAAACTACAAAGTTTCTGTAAGGCAAAGGACACCGTCAAAAGGACAAAACGTCAACCAAGATATTGGGATAGGCTCTTCCCCAACCCTAAATCCGACAGAGGGCTAATATCTAATATATATACAAAGAACTCAAGAAAGTAGAACCCAGAGAAACAACCCCATTAAAAAGTGGGGTACGGAGCTAAACAAAGAATTTTCACATGAAGAACTTCGGAGAGCTGAGAAACACCTTAAGAAGTGTTCAACATCATTAATCATTAGGGAAATGCAAATCAAAACAACCCTGAGATTTTTACCTCACACCAGTCAGAATGGCTAAGGTCAAAAACTCAGGAGACAGCAGGTGATGGTGAAGATGTGGAGAAAGAGGGACACTCCTCCATTGCTGGTGGGATTGCAAGATGGTGCAACCACTTTGGAATTCAGTCTGGCGGTTCCTCAGAAAACTGGGCATGTCACTTCCTGAGGATCCTGTTATACCACTCCTGGGCATATATCCAGAGAATCCTCTAGCCTAGAAACATTGAATACCCAGGACATAATCCACAAATTAAATGATGTCCAAAAAGAATGGAGGAGTGGCCCCTGGTTCTGGAAAGACTCAGTGCAAGAGTATAGGGGAATTCCAGAACAGGGAAATGGGAAGGGGTGGATGGAAGAACAGGGGGACAGAAGAGGGCTTATGCGACTTGCAGGGAGTGGGGACCCACAAAAGGGGAAATAATTTGAAATGTAAATAAAAAATTATAAAAAAAATGCTGTCTCTTTTCCACTGGATGGTTTAGCTCCTTTGTCAAATATCAAGTGACTGTACATGTGTGGGGTTTTTCTGGGTCTTCAATTCTATTCCATTGATCTTCCTGCATGTCTACATACCAATACCAAACAGTTTTTATAATTATTGGTCTGTAGTAGAGCTTAAGGTCAGGGATGGTGATTCCCACAGAAGATCTTTTGTTGTGGAGAATAAGTTTTGCTACCCTGGGTTTTTTGTTATTCCAGATAAATTTGAGAATTGCTCTTTCTAGACGAATTGATTTGGGATTGATAAGAATTGCAATGAATCTGTAGATTGCTTTTGGCAAGATGGCCATTTTTACTATATTGATTCTGCCAATCCATAACATGGGAGATCTTTCCATCTTCTGAGACCTTCTTGAGGTCTTTCTTCAGCGGCTTGAGGTTCTTGTCATTCATATCTTTCAATAGCTTCGTTAGGGTCACACCTAGGTAAGAAATATTATGTGGGACTATTGTGAAGGGTGTCATTTCCCTAATTTCTTTCTCATCTTGTTTATCCTTTGAGTAGAGAAAGACTATTAATTTGCTTGTGTTCATTTTATATCAAGCCACTTTGATGAAATTGTTTATCAGCTTCTCTGGTGAAGTCTTGTTCTCTGGTGAAGTCTTGTTGTCACCTACTTATACTATGATATCATCTGCAAATAGTGATATTTTGACTTCTTCCTTTCCAATTGGTATACCTTTGAACTTCATTTGTTGTCTGATTGGTCTAGCTAGGAATTCAAGTACTATATTGAACAGATAGGGAGAAAGTGGGCAGCCTTGTCTGATCCCAGATATTAGTGGGATTGGTTAAAGTTTCTCTCCAATTAAATTGATGCTGACTACCAGTTTGCAGTATATTGCTTTCACTATATTTAGGTATGGGCCTTGGATTCCCGATCTCTCCAAGACTTTTATCATGAAGGGATGCTGGATATTGTTAAAAGCCATTTCAGCATCTAATGAAATGACCATGTGGGGTTTTTTCCGCTTTAGTTTGTTTATGTGGTGGACTACATTGACAGATATCTGTATATAGAACCATCCATGCATCCCTGGGATGAAGCCTACCTGATCGAGTGAATTATAATTTTGATGCATTCTTGGATTTGGTTGGCCAGAATTTTGTTCAGGAGTTTTGCATCAATTTTCATGAGGGAGATTGGTCTGAAGTTCTCCTTCCTTGTTTGTTCTATGTTTGTTTTAGGTCTTAGTGTGATTGTGGCTTCATAGATTGAGTTGGGTAGTGTTCCTTGAGTTTCTATTCTGTGGAATAGTTAGAAGAGTATCAGTATTAACTCTTCTTTGAAGATTTGATAGAATTTCAGGCTGAACCCATCTGGTCATGGGCTTTGTTTTTTTAATTTTTTTTTTGGTTTTTTTGGATTTGGTTTTGTTGAGACAGGGTTTCTCTGTGTAGCCATGGCTGTCCTGGACCTTGCTCTGTAGACCAGGCTGGCCTCGACCTCATAAATCCGCCTGCCTCTGCCTCCCAGAGTGCTGGAATTACAGGCGAGTGCCACCACTGCCCCGTGGCTTTTTTATTTTTTATAAGAAACTGTTAATGACTGTTTCTATTTCCTCAGGACTTATGAGACTATTTAGATGGTTTATCAGATCCTGTTTAAACCTTGGCACCTGGTATGTATCTAAAAAGTTGTTCATTTCATCCAGATTTTCAAACTTTGTTGTGTGTAAACATTTGTATTAGGATCTGATGATGTTTTGAATTCCCACAGTTTCTATTGTTATGTCCCCCTTTTCATTTCTGACTTTTTTTATTTGGATGCTGTGTCTGTGCCCTCTGGTTAGGCTTTCTAAGGGTTTATCTATCTTGTTAATTTTTTCAAAGAACCAGCTCCTTGTTTTGATGATTCTTTGTATAGTTCTTTTTGTTTCTGTTTGGATGATTTTGGCCCTGAGTTTATTTCCTGCCTTAAAAATTGGAGAGTCCATGTCTGCTGGGAATCTCGAATCTGTCCTACAAAAGATCATGTGTCCAGGTCAGGGTTGACTAACAGTTCAGCCAAAGAGGAGCCTCTCAAGCTTCGGCAGGACACCAGCTAGGGGACCCTCCTTACACACAAGGTCTCAAGCAACTAACTTGAGTCTTTTTCATGCACTCTGAATACCTGGCTTCCTCACCCCTCAGCAGGGCCATGGACATATGGACATGGACTGCCCGATGAGTGAAGGACATGTTCAGAAACAAATAAACCATCAGCTGGTTTAGAATGGCAAAATCTGAGGACTGGCAAAAATCCTCTGCCATATCTACAAGAAGGTATTGTTGGCTTGGGCCCAGAAGAGGCAGTAGAATCAGAGGCCTGGTCTCCCTTTGCTCAGCTCTCCATGGGCCTGCACAGAGAACTCCTATGCAGAAGATGGTCAGGCCACATTTACATGGGCATGGTGGGCCATGGTGTGAGGTCCAATTTAGCAGGGTCTCAGGATAACTTATGCCCAGCCTCTGATGGAGGACAATGGGAAACCTGCTTGGTATGGGCTGGGATGAGGATGGAACCTCACAGTGGCCAGACCTGAGTCTCTCCACCCTCTTCCATCCCTTGTTTGTCAAAACCTCATTGAAAAGATTAAATCAGGATCTTTGGAAAGGTCATGGAACACTTGCCCTTCCCAGGAAAGAGAACCTAAATACATTCCTCAGGGGATGGGGAGGTCCCTGTGGCTAGGAAATGCCCCACCCCCCATGCTACCCCACCCCTGTCCCCCCAGTCCTTTGATCACCTACCTCATTCCCTAACAATTAGTTTAAAGGTAACCCTCTCCTGCTAATTACACTGTACTAAATGGTGGCTGCTCTGAGAACTGCATAAAAGGCCCCCTGTGTTGGGTGGGGAGTGGGGGTGGGGTGTCCTAGAACAGCAAGAAGAGCAGGACAGGGAAAGACACTAAAAACTGAACCACAGAGGAAGCCCAGAACATCCAGAAGCTCCACACCACTGCCCCCATGTGGAGGAATAGGACATAGCAGATGAGACTACTACAAAAAAGTCACCTTCAGTGCAGTGTGAGGAGTTTACTAAGAAGTTCTGAAGTCCGGATTTCATGGGCTAAGAGCTAGTTCTGAAACAGAGGAGTGACTGGGTAATGAATGTTTGTGTTCTATGTACATCCCATAAGATCCTTTTCCAGTGACTGAGTGTGAAGTGAGCCAGAGGCAGCTGTTGAGGGTGCTGCTTCATTCTCCATCCTTGCAGGCACCACCCAGGCCCCCATGCTCCCAAGGACACAGATCTTCAGGTGTCCCAGACACACAGAGAGGCTGGAGGAACTGCCTTCTCTGAGTGAATCTGCACTTTGAGCCTCCTCCTCAGAGCAGGGGCTATGATCCCACCTCAGCTGGGGGAGCGGCTACCTGCAAATCTAGTGTCAAGTACACCAAAAGTACTTTTAAGGCAGTGTGAAGACAGCAGCATGAAGAACAACTGACAAATACAAGAAACATCATAAATTGCTTTCATTAGCAAATGCAGTTGGAATACCAAGTGATTTTTGTTGCTGGAGATGAGGACTTTGTTCATTTTGATGTAAGTGGATGGAGACAACATTCCCTCTCTAAAAGAAAGGCCAGCATCAACAAGAGCAGTTGGTGCATCATGAACAATGAGAAACATTGTTTCTCATTGTTCATGATGTTCATCAATATTGATGTTCATCAATAACCTGCATTTATTGATGACTTCAAAATGAAAATCTTTATTCCCTTTGAAAGCCTTTTCCTGAGCCGGGCGGTGGTTATGCATGCCTTTAATCCCAGGACTTAGGAGGCAGAGGCAGGCAAATTTCTGAGCTCGAGGCCAGACTGGTCTAAAGAGTGAGTTCCAGGATAGACAGGACTATACAGAGAACCTCTGTCTCGAAAAAGAAAAAAAAGAAAGAAAGGAAGGAAGGAAGGAAGGAAGGAAGGAAAGAAGGAAGGAAGGAAGGAAGGAAGGAAGAAGGATGGAAGTAAATAAGGAAGAAAGAAAGAAAGAAAGGAAGGAAGGAAGGAAGGAAGGAAGGAAGGAAGAAGGATAGAAGGAAGAAAGAAAGAAAGAAAGAAAGAAAGAAAGAAAGAAAGAAAGAATGGAAGAAAGAAAGAAAGAAAGAAAGAAAGAAAGAAAGAAAGAAAGAAAGAAAGAAAGAAAGAAAGAAAGAAAGAAAGAAAGAAAGAAAGAAAGAAAGAAAGAAAGAAAAGATTCCTCTTCCTATTAAGTGGAACGTTTGTGTCCACCTAGCAGGATAAAAATGTGGAGGGTGATGGAAGACTTCTGTACCATTAGTGTTGTGATGAACACACACACACACACACACTAACACACACATACACACACACAGGTGCTATTAAGTATACATGCATAAACAGACAAATGCAAACCTATGTACATACCCTGAAAACATACAAAGTCACCTGCACACACACGTATATCTACACACTTTTGATCTATTACCTTTTCATTCCAGTTTCCTGAAGAATGTTTTGATGAAAGGGTTTACAGGTGAAATTTACTTTGGCTCAGGCTAGAGTCTACATGTGCCACACCACCAGTTCCACTCTGTATGCTCTCTAGTTCTGACTCTGATGACCACAACACTGATGGACCAAATACTGTGCTGACACATCATCACACTGGTGGTCAGGACCATTATCTAACAGTGTGTGCTGTACACATACAACATCCCAACAGTCACAGGAACTCACAAGAACACCCAGGGACTCTTAGAGCACCAGATCCCTGGGGTAGGTAAACAGGGATCACAGACTTTGTTCAAACCAAACTCACACCCCAGCATAAAGCAGATTTTGAACAGAACTGGGCTTGGCCCTGGAAGGACCTTAGTGTGCTGCATTCCCAGAAAAACCTTTCCAAATTCCCTAAGCTTGTTCTAGGTCATGCCCCATCATAGCACCTTTGTAGTAGCTGGAGGTAGCCTGCTGACTGGAGATGCAGTGACAAGAGCTGTTATCTCAGGCTTTGGGGAGACTAAGCTCAGCTTCAGGAGACACTGGCAAAAGCCCTCTGCCTGCTTCTGGACCTCCCCTCTCCTGAGCCTGAAGTCCATGTTCTCCTGACTTTTGTTTTCTTCTGTTATGTATGGATCATGATATAAGAGAATTTCATAAGCCTTGCATTTGTCTGGCAAGTCAGTGTCCTCACTTCCTGAAAATTCTGCTTTGAGAGACCCCCAGGAAGTGACCTCAATTCCTCCAACAATAACCCAACAATGCAGAAGCCTTGTAAACAGAAAGCCAACTGCTTAGAGGCAGCACAGCATGTTCAGTTGTCTGAGATCGTAGAAATAGCACTAGGAGAGCTTCTCTTGCTGTCTTTGACATCTATTTGTCCATCTATGATCCTTTGTAGGCTAAATTTGAGGAACAAAATTGTGTGAGTTGGGTTGTCATGACATATCATTTGGTTTGTCATGGAATATCTTGTTTTCTCCATCAATGGTAATTGGGAGTTTGGGTGGGGATAGTAGCCAGGGCTGGCATTTGTGTTCTCTTAGGTCTGTAGGACATATGCCCAGGATCTTCAAGCTTTCATCATCTCTGGTGAGAAGTCTGTGTACTTCTGTGATCCTGAGATCCTGGGAGAGTCTGAGCTCCTGGGAGTCAAGCTGCTTCTGGAACCCTGAGATCCTGGGGCGACCAAGCTTCTGGGATCCTGGGATCCTGTGATAATGCCTGTGAGTTGAACTTCTGGGTGTTGTTGGGCTTGCTGATGAGTTGTGCCCAAGGTCTGCTCAGGGCACTGGCCCAGACACACTAGAAAGAACCCATGCCACTGTTCTGATGGAATTCCTGTGTCCTGGGTGCTGCTGATCCCAATAATTCCCGGTGTTGGGACAGCAGTTGTGTCCTCCTCACCTCTGAACCTGTGGTCTCTATTTGGTATTCTGTAGGCTTCTTGTATGTTTATGGTCATCTCTTTCTTTAGGTTCGAGAAGTTTTCTTCTATGATTTTGCTGAAGATGTTTTCTGTCCTTTTGGTTTTGGCATCTTAACTCTCTTCTATATTTATTATTCTTAGGTTTATTCTTTTTGTTGTGTCCTGGATTTCCTAAACGTTTGGTTTTAGGTTAGGATCTTTTTCCTCTTTGTACTTTCTTTGACTGTTGTGTCAATGTCTTCCAAGGTATTTTCTATGCCTGAGATTCGCTCTTCTGTCTCTTGTATTCTGCTGGTGATACTTGCATGGGGAGCTCCTGATCTCTTTTCTAGGTTTTCCATCTCCATGGTTGTCTTCCTGTTTAATTTCCTTATTGTTTCTATTTCCATTTTCAGGACTTGGAGTGCTTTGTTCAATTCTCTAACCTGTGTATTTGTGTTTTTCTATATTTAAGGGATTGGTTTGTTTTCTCTTTAAGGACTTCTACCTGTTTGCCTGTGCTTTCCTGTTTTGTTTTTGTTTTTGTTTTTGGAGACAGTGTTTCTCTGTGTAGCCCTGGCTGTCCTGTTACTCACTCTGTAGACCAGGGTGGCCTTGAACTCAGAAATCCACCTGCCTCTGCCTCCCTAGTGCTTGGAATACAGGCGTGTACCACCACACACGAATTTCCTGTATTTCTTTAAGTGATATATTTGTTTCTTCTTTAAGTGCTATTACCTGTTTGCCTGTGTTTTCCTGTATTTTTTAAGCGAGCTATTTATATTTTCCTTAAAAGCCTCCATCATCTTCAGGAGATGGGATTTTAGGTCAGAATCTTGCTTTTCAGATGTGTCAGAGTATCCAGAGCTTGCTGAGATGGAAGAACTGTGTTCTGATCCTGCCAAATCAAACTGACTTCTGCTGCTTATATTTTTCTGCTTGTCTCTAACCATCTGCTTATATCTGGAATTAACTGGCCTGGGTGTCTCTGACTAAAGCTCCCCTCCCGGGAGGCAGGCAGTGCTGTCTATGGTTAGGAGTGGTGTCCTGTGTCCCTGGTTAAAGCAGTACTCCTGTGCCCTTGGCTAGAGCATTCCTCCTGTGTCCCTGGTTATGACAGACTTCCTGAGAAACAAGCAGGCTTTGGTGTGTGGAAGAGGGGGAGGCAAGTTAATCTGCCCCAGTGGAGGTGTAGACTGCAAGGGGCTCACACGGAGGGCATGGGTCCTTATGCCCACTGGGCTCTGAGAGGGTCCCAGCTTGCTCAGGTATTGGTGTGGGGGTTTCACCTGTGTCCCTTGTTTTAGATGGCCTTCTGGCAGACAGGGTTATGAGAGAGGGCTTATGAAACCAATCTGCCCTGGTAGAGGTATAGACCAGAAACATAGAAAATAATTTTAATTAGAGTCATGCACCGATTATGTAGGACCCTTCAAACAATTCCTTGTCATCTGTTGTGTCTGATTCCTCCACATGAAGGCAGTGGTGAGGCAGTCCACCATTGGGAAAGCAAGGCTGTGGGAGGGGAGGAACTGCAGACAGATGACATGGGTGGTGACATAGAAAGGGTGGTATTGGACTTTCCTTCTGTGGCCGAGACAAGCACCATGACCAAAGCACCTTGGGGAAAGCAAAGGATTCTTATGGAATACAGGTCACAGTTCATCCCTGGAGAAAGTCAGGACAAAGATTCAAGAAGGAACTTGAAGCAGATACAATGGAGCATGAATCAGTTCTGAAACAGTGTTGGAGGCCAGCTTCTATCTTGTGAGCTGACTCATGTGGCTGAGACAGCAGGTTACAGAGGACTGCCCGTGTGTCTGGCCTTGAGCTCTAAAATGATCATGAGGTGGGAACTGGTCATGACACACACAACTGCCACACAAGAACACTGATTGGAGACTGCGACAGGCGACATGGCTAGAGTTTAGGTGGACCTGGGTGAGCAGGACTGAGTTTAGGTGCAGACTCAGAGATACCATTCAAGTGTAGGGACTCAGACTGCAAAGCTGCCTCTACACAGACATCCCTTGGAGCAGTGGAATGGGACACACCTATGTATCTGAGTCCACTTGTGTACATGGGAAGTACCAGTGGGCCTAGAGCATTTAGGGAAAGCCCTGTGTAAAGAGAGACAGTAACTAGACTCCCAGGAAGTGACATCACTTCCTCAGACAATGTAGAACCCTGGTAACCAGACAGCCAACTGCTTAGAGTCTGTTGAGCAGGCTCAATTATCTGAGGCACTAGAGAAAGTAAAATGTTCTCTTGCTGTCTTCGGACTACTCGAGGCTCAGACCTCAAGAAAGAAAAGAGTGAAGGCCATGGAGGGGCCTGGAGATACTTAGTACTCTCCTGCCTCCAATGCTTCTGGCCTTTTAGCCAGAAGGAAACAGACTTGACACAGGACAGCCAGACCCAGGACCACGAAGACAAGGTAACGTCTCTGAACTCTTATTTTCCCCCAGTGTTGCTCTGTGTCTTTGACACTTAATGATTGAGGAAAACTTATGAAAATAACCGATGACAATGTTGAAGATCTATGTTTGCTTGAAGCATCCACCCTAATGTCTCCACAGGGTGTGCCTAAGTGTGCGCCAAAGGACATGAAGACACCCTGTAGAGAGTCCCACATCAGTGCAGACAAGGTGGAAAGGCTGGTGAACCACGTGGTGCCATCCCTGCAGGGTGGAGACATCGAATTTGCCTGTACCTTCCTGTACTCATACCGGAGGTTCACTACCACACGGCATGTGCTGGACCTGCTGTTTAGGCGGTGAGTGCCCACCAGCCCAGAGGTCTCAGGTCCTCTCATTTGTTCTGGGAAGTACTCTGTCTACTTCGTGGCTACAGTATTGTCAGGACACAGCAGAATCTATTCAAAAAATGCTTCTCTCAGACTTGGCCCAAGGGAATGCGCTGGGCAAGTTCAGACTCTAACTGTTGTGATTGTCCACTCCACCTTGAAAAGATCTGTATCTTGGCCCAATTTTGCTGAGGCCTTGATAGAAGCAGTTCTCCCAATTGTAAAAATTGTTCCAGAATTCCTATTGTAGTAACCAATATGGATGTGTCCAGAGTGGAGACCTATAGATGCCAATCAGAGAATTCTGTGATCACTGAAATGTTTGAATAGAGACATTGATGTTCACCTTTACACAAGCATCTTTGAAGAACATAGTGTATGCATGCAAACTAATAATTCTGAGAGCAGACAGAACTTCTAGGTTCTGTATTTTGATTCTTGTGCAGGTAGGCACCTGTACCCTAGGTGTCTTTTAGGTGGGGACCTGGTATTTGACAGGTGACATTGTTCTGGTCTCGTCTAGATATGCATACTTCCGCCCGGATTGTGAAGAAGATGAACAAGTAATGATGTAAGTGGGCTTTGCAGCAAGAGGAACGACTTGGGTCTCCAGGGTGGGGTCATCTGGGCTCCTCGTGTAAAGAACTGCCAATGCTTTTCCTGGATTCTAGTACCACGCTGTTGTCCAGGCAGTGCCTACAGGATGAGTATCCAGGGGCATGGTTCATGCAAATGTTGAGAATGGTGGAGTCTGGGTCCTAAGTGCCCCTGAGATGCTCTCTGTCCATATAGCAGACCATGCCAGGAGGCTTGCTCAGCTTTTCTCCACTAGAGGCTGCAGATGTGAGGCTCCCTGCTCACTAGGACCCCACAGTCCTGCTCACAGTACTCAGCTGCATAGGGAGGGATCGCTTCCTTGCAGTCTTCCCTGTAGGCAGAAGCCATGGGGGAGGGGGGTTGGAGAAGAAATGGCCTGTCTCTTGAGGGTGTTGTCCATCCCCTCCACAGCACCCTCTGTTATTTCCTGGACACGTGGATAGACATAATGCCAGAGGAGTTTTGTCAGTCCTCGGACCTCTCCATTCTCGAAATGCTGCAGACTTACTTGATGGTGAATATGCCCTACTCAGATCTGAATCTCCTCGTCCATATGCTTCTCATGGAGTTGCAGCAAGAGTCCTGTGAGTCAGAGAGACAGGATGAAGAAATCTCAGGTAGGCGATTGAGACCCTGAGTGTGAGGTTTAGTACTTGGTGTGCTGGGGCTGGCTTGAGAAGCTCCTGTTTGCATGGCCTGAGCACATGATCTTTTGCAGGCCACAGTCCAGATTCCCAGCAGACATAGTCTCCTCTGTGTGTGGAAAGGCTGACAGGAGGTCTCATCTTTGCGAATGTGTCTCTTGCCTCTCACCACTTCTCCTTCTTCACAAGCCTGCATTGACTGCTGATTTGTTTTCATCCTCAGATCTGGAAAGCAAAACCGATGGAGATTCAGAGTGTGAAGTGCAGTTTCCCACTGTAGAACTACAGCCAGAACCAGCTGCTGTCCCAGAGACAGAGAGCCCAAATTCACCAGAATGCTCAAATGTTGAAGCCAGATGTGACATCAGCAGTCCAGACAGCACACCTACTAGCAACTGTGGAACCTGTGTCCCACCATGTCAGCAGACACAGTGTCTTTTCACACAACTCCCCTTGGGTGCAGTGGATCAACCTCCTTACAGAAGGATCCTGTCACCCATTATCACCAATGGGAGTCTATCTGGTGAGACAACACCAGTCTGAAGTCCCAATAGAATCATTCCCTGATTACAATATAGCAGTTTTCCCTGGCCTAGAGTCAGCCCTCAACTCCCCCTGAGAAAATGCCTTTATACTTCTATCTTTTTTCTATTTTCTTTTTTTAAGTAGTGGTTTTAATAAATTGCTAGCATTTGTTTCATGCCCTAAGTTGTGTTTCTGATGTTTACTCAGCATGTATGGGCAGGGCATAGCAGTATAACCAGGGAGACTACACAGGTTTTGAGGGAGGCTGCCCAGAGACATTATCCGGGAAGGAAGGAGGTACAAGGAACTTGTTTGGCAGAGGCTGAGTGAATGACTGAAAGTGGAGCTGGAAGAAGCAAGTTGAGGCTGCTCACCTTTTGCTGGGGTCCTAATGGCCAAGGTGATGTGCTTTGAGGTCCAACTGACCAGGTGTCCATGATGGGTTTCTGGTTTAGTTTCAGGAGGGTGGTGGTGAGGGAAGAGCAGGGAGGGAGAGAAGGGTGAGAAGCAGTTGAGCAGTTCAAACCCGATTGAGTCAGGAAGCAGAAGAGAATCAGGGCCTTGCCTGGCTTCCTTAGGTGATTCTGTCCAGACCAATGGGATAGTGTTGTGCACATCAGTGTGGGCGTTCCCTCTACAGCGACACTGAACATGAAGCACACAGAACATGAAGAAGGTAGAAGACAGCAAAGGAGGACAGAGCATTGGGTAGATGGAGCAACCACGGTGTTTGTAGCATGGTGGAAGTTGGGCGTTTACCCAGGAGGCTGGCAGATGGAAGTGCCCCTCAGGCAGCAAACACAGGCTTCCTGTGTTTTAGGCACACATTAATTGTACTGGGGTGAAACACACACAGAGCTCATGAGGATTCCTATGTGGTCTGTGTCCATTTCACAGATTTACTCAAGGATCTATTGCAAGTGGAAGAGCAGTAGCCTAATGTCGCAGAATTTTATCCTAATTAAATGATTGGATAATAACAATGATAAGAAGCCAATCACTGGGCTGAAGAGATGCCTCAGCAGATAGTTGAGATCACTGACTACTCTTTCTGAAGGTCCTGAGTTCAAATCCCAGAAACCACATGCTGTCTCACAGCCATCTGTACAGCTACAGTATGCTCAGATACATAAAATAAATCTTAAAAAATAAAAAGAAGCCAATCAGTAGGCAAAAAAGAGGCGGTGGGCCTTCCGGTCAGCGAGAAGGGGAGGAAGCTCAGGAGGAAGGAATGTTCTTTTTTACAGGAAGGAGGGGAGCAAGAGAAGGCAGGATGGAGACCAGGAGCTGTTAGACCCAGTGTCAGAGATTCCCAACACAGAATAGTTGATGATTTTAAGACGATTGATTCTGTACCCAGTGGTTGTGTCATCTGTTGATTTGAAACTAAGATTGCAGGATTTTTCCATTCCCAAGGCCTCAGGTGGGCCAGAGGGAAAGAACATAGCTGGGGCAGAATTCAGCCAGGCTTTGGAACAGGAAGATTGGATAAGGATGGAACTCCAGGGGAAGGAAACCAACTGCCAAATGAGCTATCTCAGAGCTCTGGAGAGGAAGAGCCTGCATTTGTGGGAGAGGCGTTGACTAGGAGAAACACACAGTCTGGGCCTCAGGCTTATGATATGGGCCAGGAACAGACCAAGACTGCAGATGTCAGTCCATAGAAGGTTTAGCATGGATTGTTTCTAAAAACTACATGCTAGAGCCCACTGAACTAAGGCTGAAGGGTGGAGAACTTGACACAGTATAGATCAGGTCCAGACCACCAGGACTAGAGCAGGATGTGGAGGCCACATTCTACAGTGGGTTCCAAACAGGGCACAGATGTATCCTGCTACCAGAAGATGGACATGTGCTTCAGAGATGAAGTTTGTTTCTCTCCCATAGAGGTGTCTGAGGTGGAGAGTTCAGGACAGCAGGACAGTCTAACTGTGGCCTCCTGCTCCTGCCCTCATCCTGGAATCCTGGCAGTCCTGCTGACTGCCTCCTCTCTCTGTCTCACATACTGAGCAGAAGCAGCGTCCATTTTACAGAATCTATGCTGTGTCACCTATTTACAGCCTGCCACCAAGGCTCCCACCCAGTCACCAAGGCTCAAACCTGACAGATGCTGAGGCCTGCTCAGCCTGGAGCTTAATTAAAAGTTAGGAACCAGCCCTTTTCTGATTGGCAGATGGTCCTTCTAGGGTCAGTCTGACATTCAAAGTGACAGGCAGCCATGCCAGGTTGGCCTCCTCTGTCCATGGATAGTTCTTCATGGTGCTGTCATTGTCCACCGTGTGGGCTCTGTGGATTCTTTTTACCAGTCCAGGGCCTGCAAGCTGCACATAGGAAGCTTCTTACTTAGATACTCAGAGCTGATTCCACAGTTACCATGTGGGAGGTAAGTTCCTGCATCTTAACATGCATGGATCCTAGGAGCAGAGGTGGCATGTGTCACTTAGAGTGACATCAGATTGGGATGGGCGTGAATGGGGATGAGAACACAGGTCTCAGGAGTCCAGGGAGCCTGAAATGTGGGTTTCTAAGCTTTCATGCTTCATACAATAATATCTGAGAAAGGAGAAGAGTGGGGTCACAGGAAGCAAGGAGGAGGAGTCTGGCTGGGAGAGCTTGCTCTTGGGCTCCCCTGCTGCTACCAGGTCTCTCTAAGCAGCATTTTCAGGAAGTGAGGATGCTGAATTGCCAGGGAAACACAGGGCTTATGAAATTCTCTTATATCATGATAGAAGAAAACAAAAGTCAGGAGAACATGGACTTCGGGCTCAGGAGTAGGGAGGCCCAGAAGCAGGCAGAGGACATTTGCCAGTGTCTCCTGCAGCTGAGGCTTAGCAGTGTCTCCTCAAAGCCTGAGATAACATCTCTTGTCACTGCATCTCCAGTCAGCAGGCTACCTATAGCTACTGCACATGTGCTATGATGGGGCATGGGCTAGATCAAGCTTAGTGAATGTGGAAAGGTTTTTCTGGGAATGCAGCACGCTGAGGTCCTTCCCAGGCCAAGCCCAGTGCTGTTCAAATCTGCTTTATGCTGGGGAGTGCATTTGCATTGAGCAAAGTCTGTGATCCCTGGTTCCCTGCCATGGGGATCTGGTGCTCTAAGAGTTCCTGGTGTTCCTGAGAGTTCCTGTGACTGTTGGGATGTTGCATGTGTACAGCACACACTGTCAGATAATGGCCCTGACCACCTGTGTGATAACATGCCTGCACAATATTTGATCCATCATTGTTCTGGATATTAGAGCCAGAAGTAGAGACCATACAGGTTGGATCTGGTGGTGTGGTGCCATGTGGAGAAACTGTAGCCTGTGCCAAATAAAATTTACCTGTAAACCCTTTTCCCAAAATGTTCTTCAGGAAACTGGAATGAAAAGTTAATAGATCAAAAGTATGTGGATGTATGTCTGTGTGCAGGTAACTCTAGATTTTTCTGGGTATGTGCTTATGCTTGTATTTGTCTTTTATGTATGTGTACTCAAGAGCACCTGTGTGTGTGTGTGTGTTGCATGTGTGTGTGTCTGTGTGTGTGTGTGTGTTTGTACTAACAACACTAATGGTACAGAAGACTTCCATCACCCTCCACATTTCTATTCTGCTAGGTGGAGGTGACTTTCTACTTAATGGAAAGAGGTATTCTTTTTTTTCTCTTTTTTTTCTTTCTTCTTTCGGTTTTTTTTTTTTTTGCTTTTTTTTTATTATTTGATATAATTTTTTATTTACATTTCAAATGATTTCCCCTTTCTAGCCCCCCACTCCCCGAAAGTCCCGTAAGCCCCCTTCTCTCCCCCTGTTTTTTTTTCTGGTTTTTTGAGACAGGGTTTCTCTATGTAGTCCTGGATGTGCTGGAACTCACTCTGTAGACCAGGCTGGTAGGCTGGTCTCCAACTCAGAAATCCACCTGCCTCTGCATCCCAAGTGCTGGGATTGCAGGCATGTGCCAACACGCACTGCGGGACAAGGTGTTCAAAAGGCATATAGATTTTTATGTTGAAATCATCAATAAATGTAGGTTACTGTTTCATGATGCACCAACTGCTCTTGTTGATGCTGGCCTTTCTTTTAGAGAGGGAATGGTGTCTCGGTCCACTAACATCAAAATGAGCAAAATCCTCATCTTCAGAAAAAAAATACTATTTCTTCCAATTGCATTTGCTAGTGACAGCAATTTATGGTGTTTCTGGTATTTGTCAGTTGTTCTTAATCCTGCTGCTGTCTTCACACTGCCTTAAAAGTACTTTTGCTGTACTTGAAGCTAGATTTGCAGGTAGCCGCTCCCCCAGCTGAGGTGGGATCATAGCCCCTGCTCTGAGGAGCAGGCTCAAAGTGCAGATTCACTCAGAGAAGGCAGTTCCTCCAGCCTCTCTGTGTGTCTGGGACACCTGAAGATCTGAGTCCTTGGGAGCATGGGGGCCTGGGTGGTGCCTGCAAGGATGGAGAATGAAGCAGCACCCTCAACAGCTGCCTCTGGCTCACTTCACACTCAGTCACTGGAAAAGGATCTTATGGGATGTACATAGAACACAAACATTCATTACCCAGTCACTCCTCTGTTTCAGAACTAGCTCTTAGCCCATGAAATCCGGACTTCAGACCTTCTTCTTCATAAACTCATCACACTGCACTGAAGGTGACTGTTTTCCTAGCATCCTCATCTGCTATTTCCTATTTCTCCACATGGGGGCAGTGGTGTGGTGCTACTGCATGCTCTGGGCTTCCTCTCTGGTTCTCTTTCCAGTGTCTTTCCCTGCCCTGCTTTTCCTGCTGGCAAAGCACCCCCCACCCAACCACCAGCCTACAGAGGGGGCCTTTTATACAGTTCTCATGGTAGCCACTATTAGGTACAATGTGATTGACAGGACAGTGTTACCTCTAAGCTAACTGGTTGTTGCAGAATGAGGTAGGTGGCCAATGGACTCTGGGCCTTTCCTAGCAGCAGGGACCTCCCCCTGGTCTGAGGGATGTATTTAGCTTCTCCTTTGGGAAGTGCAAGTGTTCCATGATCTTTTCAAAGATCCTGAGTTAATCTTTTCCATGAGGTTTTGACAAATAAGGCATGGAAGAGGGTGTAGGGACTCAGGTCTGGCCACTGCGAGGATCCATCCTCAGCCCAGTTCATACCAGGCAGCTTTCCCACAGTCCTCCATCAGAGCCTGGACATAAGTTATCTTGAGCCTCCTGCTCACTTGGACCTCACACCCCTGCCCACCAGGCCCATGTACACATGGCCTGATCGTGTTCTCCATAGGACATCTCCATGTGGGCCCTTGGAGAGCTGAGCAAAGAGAGACCAGGCCTCTGACTCTGCTGTTTCTGCTGTGCCTGAGCCATCAATACCTTCTTGTAGATATGGCGAGAGCAAGACAAAGGGAGACAGACAGTGAGAGAGAGAGAGACAGATAGAGAGACAGAGAGACAGAGAGAGAGAGAGAGATCAAAACACCAGAATGTTCTGTGACACCTCTGCTGTCAGATGTGGTATCAGCAGTCCAGCCAGCACATCCAACAGCAGCTGGGACTGTGTCTCACGACCCCCGCTGACAGTGCACTCTGCACAGCTCTCAAGTTTGCTGCAGTGGGGGTGCTTTCCAGGACATGGTCCTGCCACTCCCTCTCCTCCAGGGGCCCATCTAATGTCCATTCTTCAGGCAGGTGCACCTCTGTGGCCATCAGATGCCCTCCTGTCATTGGTGGCTTCACTTTCTCCAGAAAAATTCTGTTTCTAGCTGTCTGGATTATTTTTGTCCCTTCCCCCACAGCATTGAGCTGGACTTCTCAGCCCCCACCCTTCCACTGGTGTTACCCAGCCTATTTAAGCTGGGACATTCCTGTCTGGCAGCCTCCACCCTTCCTCTGGTGTTATCTCCTGCCCTTGTTCCTTTGAGAACAATAGAGCCACTTTCACCTTGACAACCAAGGCTGCCTCAGGGCAGTCTCACCTGGAGACCAGCAGAGACCTGCAGGACTGGAAGCAGGCAACCAGCTGAGAAGAAGAACCAAGGAATTCGTGGCCATTGGGGTGGGGGGCGGGTTGTTTTCTAAAGACTATATACATTGGCTAAATAATAGTAAAGTCAGTCTTGATTGGCAAATGTCGTCCTGACTCAATTCTCTTTCTTCACCTTCCCGTTTATCCCCAGAATTCTCTTCCAGGTCTCCAGTTCACATTTGGCCATGGGCGGCTACAATTTTTTATGTTTGCTTTATTATTTTAAGTATTGATTTTAATAAATCAGAATTAATTTATTTTTGTTTTGAATAATCCAACATGGAGTTTATTTACCAGGCTGCACAAGGCCTAGTAATGTCCTCATACAGACTGAGGACACAAACACACCATATGAGTCCTCTGAGTTTACATACCTGCCAATTCCAGGTGGGAAAAGTCCCTGGCTTCCCAGAGACCTTATGATTGCTGAAGAAGACCCAGGAATCCAGACAGTACAGGCATGCTTCTGTGTCCTAGTGCTTAGAAATACGGATTTTGAGGTAAAGCAGACAGGTTCTCCTGAGTTTCTGCTTTAGTCTCAGGCTCTTTATCTGTTAAGCTGGGTGGCTGGAACTCTGCCCCCCACCCAGGGTATGGAGAACTGCAGTCGGTTAAGGAACTCCCTCCACACAGCATTGCTTGTGTGCACTGCACAATCTGAGGACAGGGAATCTATATTCTCAGTACCTTCATTCTGTTAACTGTGCTTGAACAATGGTCACTTTCTTAAAAGATTGTTCAGTCTGGGAGTGATGATGGAGTGATGATGTCAAGGTGGAGGGAATCAATAATCCTCCTGCAGAAATGTCAGACGCCCGTCTACTGCACTTGCTGTGTACACATGCCTTTATATGTTACTTGGTCTTTTCTCCCTCCTGCTATTAATATCCTTAATTCTGTGCATTTAGTGTTTTCATTATTATGTGATGGAAGGATTTTCTTTTCTCATCCAAGCTTTTAAAAATATATGCTATTTATTTTTATTTTTATTATATTTAGCACAATATATATTTTATATCAACCATGAAAAGGATGTACATGTTATTAAATGAACATAAAAAATAAAGTCTTTTTGTTTGTTTGTTTGTTTTCTTTTTAGTAGAGCTTAGAATCTTGGCTCTTACTGAGGTACAAACCCAAAATATCAATTTTTAAACATTGGAGTTCACTGTAATAAGACTGTACGTACTTCAATGTACCTCACATCACCAAAGATTTTAAGTCCATAGTAGCGAAGCTAGGAATTGACAGTTTGGCTGGGCTAAGGAAGGAATTGTAGGCACAACTGACTGGATACAGATTTCCTGCTATGGTCAAAGCTATTTGATTTGAGTGATTGTCATCATTCTCAGCCCACAGGGAACAGGTTTCATTCATTTAAGAAATGGTTTGTGTATTAACATGGTCTATCCCTGGAAGTCACTGCTTCAATGAACAATGATTGTGCTTGGAGGGTGACACAGACATTAGGTGAGGGTAAGATCCTGGTTCATTGTAACTTATAAGGTCATCTTCTTCAACATAGAAACAATAATAAAAATATGAAACAAAACCTTCAGTCTTATTCTTTTTTGTAATCTTATATGACACCTCCCAAATTAATTGTCTATGTTTCTTTTGGCTGTATAAATAATTTTAAAATATGTAAGCTGTTCTCAAAAACATAGTATAGTGTAAAAACATCAAATAAACAATCCAACTTATAGAGAGGCTGCGATAGGAGAAGCAGGATTTCAAGACCATTATGTGGCACACAGTAAGACACTGTCACATACAAACAAGCTGAAAGTGTACATGGATGGATTGTATAATATTGTACATATTTTACCGATTACCAAATTAGAGAGAGCACTCACTGTGTGACAGCCAATAAGTTTCTAATTACTCATATTTTTGAATTTTAATCGATTAGAATATATTGGTGATATTAATTGTTGCATTAAGGGATACTAAGGAAAAGTGATTGTTATTTGCTGTTATTTTTGTTGTTAGAGGTGGAAATATGTTTGTGTGGGTTTGTTGCTGGATTACTCTCCTGCTTTTTCTAGGGTGTGATTTTCTTCCTTCTGTTGGTGTTCCCTTCTATTATCCTTTGTAGGGCTAAATTTGTGGAACAACATTTTGTAAATTTGGGTTTTCATGGAATATCATTTGGTTTGTCATGGAATATCTTGTTTTCTCCATCCATGGTAATTGAGAGGTTTGGTGGGTATAGTAGGCAGGGCTGGCATTTGTGTTCTCTTAGGGTCTGTAAGACATATGCCCAGGATCTTCAAGCTTTCATCGTCTGTGGTGAGAAGTCTGTGTACTTCTGTGATCCTGAGATCCTGGGAGAGTCTGAGCTCCTGGGAGTCAAGCTGCTTCTGGAACCCTGAGATCCTGGCGCAACCAAGTTCCTGGGATCCTGAGATCCCGGGATCCTGGGCCTGTGAAAGTGCCTGGGAGTTGAACTTCTGGGTGTTGTTCTTAATGTTTAAACATAGATTGTTGGTGTTATTACTGGGTTTTTCTTTAATTTTATCTTCTTTGTTGTTATTTTGTTGATCTCTTTGCTCATTTTATTTAGAGCAGACTAATGCCTAAAGAAATTTTCTGTTTACAATAGAGAATTAAACTCTAGTTTTAGATCATTATATTGAATGTTTGCATTACAACTTTGAAACCTGATGAACAATATACAGAGATTGAGAGACCTTGTAAAACTTAATCCTAAATAGGGTGTCCTCATCAAATCCCTCCCCTGAAGGGCCAGGGAACTCTGTGGAAAAGGAGGTGAGGAGTTTGTAAAAACCAGAGGGAGGCAACAACAGGAAACAAGGCCTTCTACACCTGACAGGACTGATTCACTCATGGTTTGGAGGTAGCAGGCTCTCAGCTGAGATGGGAGCACAGTCCTGGCTTTTAGAGGAGGATCAGAATGTGGGTTCACTCAGAGCAGGCAGTTCTGTCAGCCTCTCTGTCTGTCTGAGACACCTGAAGGGCTGTATCCAGGAGAGCATGGGGGCCTGCATGGTGTCTGCTAAGATGGAGTATGGCACTGTACCCCTGAATAGCTGCCTCACACTCAATCCCTGGAAATGGTTATTATGGGATGTACAGAGACGACAAACTTTTAAAACATGGCCATTCATTTCTTTGGAAATCAGCTGTCAACCAGTTCTAGCTACCCGGCAGATGTTCTTCATGAAATTATTATGGTGCACTGAAGGTCATTGTCTTTCTATTTATTTATTTATTTATTTATTTATTTATTTATTTATTTATTTAGTATTGTCTTCATTTACATTGTCAATGGTAAAATCTTTCCCCATTTCTCCAATCCGCGAAGACCCCAAACCCCTCCTCCCTCCCCCTGCTTCCACATATATGCCCCTCCACCTGACCCATTTTAAACACCTGCCTTTTGATTTCCCTGTGTTGGGGCATCTATTGAGCCTTTACCTTACCAAGGTCCACTCCTCCCACTGATGCCCAACAAGGCATTCCTCTGCCACATTTTAGGCTGGAACCACGACTACCCCTTGGTTGATGGTTTAATCCCTGGGAGGCCTGGGGTGTCTAGGTGGCCAACATTGTTGTTCTTCCCATAGGGCTGTAAACCCCTTCAGATTCTCCAGACCTCCCTCCAGCTCCTCCATTGGGGACCCAACGCCCAGTCCAGTGGTTGGCTGCTGGAATCTGCCTCTGTATTTGTAAGGCTCTGGCAGGGCCCCTCCAGAGACAACCATAGCATGCTCCTTTTTGTATATATACACTTCTTGTCCACCATAGTAGTGTCAGGGTTTGGTGACTGTTTATAGGGTGAATCCCCAGGTAGGCAGTCTCTGGGTAGCCTTTCCTTCAGTCTCTGCTCTACATATTGTGTCTCTTATTGCTCCTGTGAGTATTTTACTCCCTTTCTCAGAGGAACCAAAGCACCCTCACTTAAGTTCTCCTTGAGCTTCCTGTGCTGGGTGAATTGTAACATGTTTATTTTGAGCTTTTGGGCTAACATCAGCTTATTAGTGAGTGCATGCCATGTGCATGCCTTTGTGATTGGGTTATCTTGGTCAAGATGACACTTTCTAGCTCCATCCATTTGCCTACGAATTTCATGAATTCATTGTTTTTAATAGCTGAATAGTACTCTGCCCCAGGCTGCAGGAGTTTTCCACATGGGACCCTAGGAGAGAAGGGCAGAGAAATAGAGAGACAGGAGACCTGAACAAAGAGGCCAAGACCAACTTTATTCAAGGCCCCCAAAACTGTATTTTCTCAGGGAACTTCTACAGGCAGGGGAAGGAGTAAGGCAAGTGGGATTTTCCAAGTGGCCAGGCAATCTGCCAAGGTGAATCTCTGGCAGCTGTAAGATGTTTTCTTCTACTGGCAGGGCACAGTGACCATTGATCACCCAATCTCTCCAAGGTCTGTAGCTGAAGCAAAGTCATTTGTTAAAAATGCTGTCTTGGCCCATGTCCTGCCCAGGGAGCTGTGGAAAGAGAGAAGTCCCACGGCCATATTTGTTGCCTGCCAGGACAGAGAAGGATCACTAGGTACTGTATCACCCTGAGCTTTAGATTTCTGGTGGTGCAAACCACCAAGAGTCTGCCTGCACTCAGGAACTGAGCACATAGGCGGGTTTTGTCTGCCAGCCCACCTGGCTCGGGGCCCGTGTCCTGCCCAGGGAGCTGCGCAAGGAGAGAAGCCCCGCGACCATACTTGCTGCCTACCAGGACAGAAAAGGATCACTAGGTACTGTATCACCCTGAGCTTTAGATTTCTGGTGGTGCAAACCACCAGGGGTCTGCCTGCACTCAGGAACTGAGCACATAGGCGGTTCATCTGCAAGCCAGTCCATCGCAGGACCTGTGTCCTATGTGAGAATCAACAGAGGGAGTGAACCCCACCACAACTTCTTCGCTCCAAAATAGAGCAGACAGAGAACACCTGGTTGACCTTGACAACCTAAGTATAACACTGCTTGAGGCAAGACTGAGAAGGGCTCCAAAGGCACAAAAGAGGAAGGCAGCACATCAGTAATCTGTGCCAGAAGAAACCCAGTCATCCAGTGTTGCAGACATAACCTTAAAGATCCACAGTAGGTTGAAGCACCAGTCAGTGACAATAAGACCATCTAATACCTGGGAGAACTAGATGGCTAATGGCAAACATAGGAACATTACTAACAGAAACCAAGGCATTATGGCAGCATCTGAACCAAGTTCTCCAACATTAGCAAGCCCTGGATACCCCAACACACCAGAAAAACAAGATTTGGATTTAAAATCACTGGTCATGATGCTGGTACATAAAGGACATACTTAAAGAAATTCAGCAGCAAATGGATCAAAAATTAGAAGCCCTTACAAGGGATACACAAAAATCATTGAAAGAAATTCAGGAGAATACAAAAGCCAATAAGGAGGAAATGCAAAAATCACTTAAAGAAATACAGGAGAACCTTGATCAACAGGCAGAAGTCATGAAAGAGGAAACACAAAAATCTCTTAAAGAATTAGAGGAAAACACAAACAAGCAAATGAAAGAACTGAGCAAAAACTTCCAGGATCTAAAAACAGAAGTAGAAACAACTAAGAAAGCACAAAGGGAGACAACTTTGGAGATAGAAAACCTTGGGAAGATATCGGGGACCATAGACGCAAATATCAACAACAGAATACAAGAGATAGAAGAAAGAGTCTCAGATGCCGCAGATACCATAGAAACCATGGACTCAACAGTTAAAGAAAATGCAAAATGCAAAAAGCTTGTAACCCAAAATAGCCAGGAAATCCAGGACACAATGAGAAAGCCAAACCTAAGAATTATAGGTATTGATGAGAGTGAATATTTACAACTTAAAGGGCCAGCAAATATCTTCAAGAAAATTATGGAAGAAAACTTTCCCAACTTAAAGAGAGAGATGCCCATGAATATACAAGAAGCCTACAGAACTCCAAACAGACTGGACCAGAACAGAAATACTTCCCGTCACATAATAATCAAAACCCCAAATGTACTAAACAAAGAAAGAATACTTAGGGCAGTAAGAGAAAAACGGCAAGTAACATATAAAGAAAGACTTATCAGAATTACACCAGATTTCTCAACAGAGACCATGAAAGCTAGAAGATCCTGGGCGGAGCTCATGCAGACTCTAAGAGAACACAAATGCCAGCCGAGACTACTATACCCAGTGAAACTCTCAATTAGTATAGATGGAGAAACCAAGATATTCCATGACAAAACCAAATTTACACAATATCTTTCTACAAACCCAGCCCTACAAAGGATAATAGGGGAAAACACCATTACAGCGAGGGAAACTATACCCTGGAAAGAGCAGGATATTAAGCTTCTTTCATCAAACCCAAAGAAGATAACCACACATGTATAAAATTAAAATAAAAAATGATAGGAAGCAATAGCCACTACTCCTTGATATCTCTTAACATCAATGGACTCAATTCCCCAATAAAAAGATATAGACTAACAGACTGGTTATGTAAACAGGACCATACATTTTGCTGCATACAGGAAACACACCTCAGTGTCAAAGCCAAAAACTACCTTAGAGTAAAAGGCTTGAAGACAATTCTACAAGCAAATGGTCCCAGGAAACAAGCCGGAGTTGTCATTCTAATTTCAGATAAAATTGACTTTCAACCTAATGTCATCATAAGAGACATGGAAGGTCACTACTCACTGGTCAAAGAAAAAATCCAACAGGAAGAACTCTCAATCCTGAACATCTATGCCCCAAATACAAGGGCACCCTCATTCATAAAAGAAACTTTACTAAGCTCAAAGTACACATTGCACCTAACACAATAATTGTGGGTGACTTCAACACTCCACTCTCACCAATGGACCGATCAGGAAAACAGAAACTAAACAGGGAGACAATGAAACTAATTAAAGCTTTGAACCAATTGGAGTTAACAGATATATATAGAACTTTTCATCCCAAAGCAAAAGAATATACCTTTTTCTCAGCACCTCATCGTACCTTCTCCAAAATAGATCATATAATTGGTCACAAGATAGACCTCAACAAATATAAGAAGATTGAAATAATCCCATGCCTCCTATCAGATCACTATGGAGTAAAAGTGGTCTTTAGTAACAGTAAAAACAACAGAAAGCCCACATACACATGGAAACTAAACAATACTCTACTCAATGATACCTTGGACAAGGAAGAAATAAAGAAAGAAATCAAAGATTTCTTAGAATTTAATGAAAATGAAGGTACAACATACACAAATCTATGGGACACAATGAAATAGTGCTAAGAGGAAAACTCATAGCTTTGAGTGCCTCCAAAAAGAAATTTGAGATGGCATACACTAGAAGATTAATGGAACAACTGAAAGCCCTGGAACAAGAAGAAGCCAATTCACCCAGGAGGAGAAGAAGACAGGAAATCATCAAACTCAGGGCTCAAATCAATCAAGTAGAAAGCAAGAGAACCATACAAAGAATCAACAAGACCAAAAGCTGATTCTTTGAAAAAATCAACAAGATAGATAAACCCTTAGCCAGACTAACCAAAGGGCACAGAGAAAGTATCCAAATTAACAAAATTAGAAATGAAAACGGAGATATTACAACAGAAACCGAGGAAATTAAAAAAATCATCAGATCCTACTACAAAAACCTGTACTCAACACAACTGGGGAATCTGGAGGAAATGGACATTTTCTTAGACAGATACGAATTACCAAAATTAAACGAGGATCAAATAGACCATCTAAACAGACCCATAACCCCTAAAGAAATGGAAGGGGTCATAGCTAGGCTTCCGACCAAAAAAAGCACAGGACCAGATGGTTTCAGTGCAGACCTTGAAAGAAGACTTAACACCAATACTCTTCAAACTTTTCCACCAAATAGAAACAGAAGGAACACTACCCAGCTCCTTCTTCGAAGCCACTATTACGCTGATACCAAAACCACACAAAGATCCAACTAAGAAAGAGAATTTCAGGCCAATTTCCCTTATGAATATTGATGCAAAAATACTAAATAAAATTCTTGCCCACTGAATCCAAGAACACATAAAAACGATCATCCACCATGATCAAGTAGGCTTCATCCCAGGGATGCAGGGATGGTTCAATATAAGGAAATCCATAAATGCTATCCACTACATAAACAAACTCAAAGAAAAAAACCACATGATCATTTCATTAGATGCTGAAAAAGCATTTGACAAAAATCAGCATCCTTTCATGCTAAAAGTCTTGGAAAGGACGGGAATTCAAGGCCCATATCTAAACATAGTAAAAGCAATATACAGCAAACCGGTAGCCAACATCCAACTAAATGGAGAGAATCTTGAAGCAATCCCACTAAAAATCAGGGACTAGAAAAGGCTGCCCCCCTCTCTCCATATCTTTTCAATATAGTTCTTGAAGTCCTAGCTAGAGCAATTAGACAACATAAGGAAGTTAAAGGGATACACATTGGAAAGGAAGAAGTCAAACTATCACTATTTGCAGATGATATGATCGTATACTTAAGTGACCCTAAAAACTCTACTAGAGAACTCCTACAGCTGATAAACAACTTTAGCAAAGTGGCTGGCTACAAAATCAATGCAAGCAAATAAGTAGCCTTTATATATTCAAAGGAGAAGTAGACTGAGAAAGAAATTAGGGAAATGACCCCCTTCACAATAGCTACAAACAGCATAAAGTATCTTGGGGTGACTCTAACCAAACAAGTGAAAGACTTATATGATAAGAACTTCAGATCTCTGAAGAAGGAAATCGAAGAAGATCTCAGAAAATGGAAAAATCTTCTATGCTTGTGGATTGGCAGGATTACTATAGTTAAAATGGCCATCTTGCCAAAGGCAATCTACAGATTCAATGCTATCCCCATAAAAATCCCAACCCAGTTCTTCCTAGAGTTAGAAAGAGCAATTCTCAAATTCGTCTGGAATAACAAAAAACCCAGGATAGGTAAAACTATTCTCAACAGTAAAAGAACTTCAGGGGGATTCAGTATCCCAGACTTTAAACTCTACTACAGAGCAATAGGGATAAAAACTGCATGGTATTGGTATAATGTCAGGCAAGCGGATCAATGGAATAGGATTGAAGACCCAGAAATGAACCAACACACCTATGGTCACTTGGTCTTCGACAAAGGAGCTAAAAGCATCCAGTGGAAAAAAGATAGTCTTTTCAACAAATGGTGCTGGTTCAATTGGAGGTCAGCATGCAGAAGAATGCGCATTGATCCATTCTTATCTCCTTGTACTAAGCTCAACTCCAAAAGGATCAAGGACCTCCACATAAAACCTGACACACTGAAACTAATCAAAAAGAAACTGGGGAAAACCCTAAAGGACATGGGAACAGGGAAAAGTTCCTGAATAGAACACCAATCGCTTATGCTCTAAGATCAAGAATTGACAAATGGGACCTCATAAAACTACAAAGTTTCTGTAAGGCAAAGGACAGTGTCAAAAGGACAAAACGTCAACCAAGATATTGGGATAGGCTCTTCCCCAACCCTAAATCCGACAGAGGGCTAATATCTAATATATACAAAGAACTCAAGAAAGTAGAACCCAGAGAAACAACCCCATTAAAAAGTGGGGTACGGAGCAAAACAAAGAATTTTCACATGAAGAACTTCGGAGAGCTGAGAAACACCTTAAGAAGTGTTCAACATCATTAATCATTAGGGAAATGCAAATCAAAACAACCCTGAGATTTTACCTCACACCAGTCAGAATGCCTAAGGTCAAAAACTCAGGAGACAGCAGGTGATGGTGAGGATGTGGAGAAAGAGGAACACTCCTCCATTGCTGGTGGGATTGCAAGATGGTGCAACCATTTTGTAAATCAGTCTGGCGGTTCCTCAGAAAACTGGGCATGTCACTTCCTGAGGACCCTGTTATACCACTCCTGGGCATATATCCAGAGGATTCTTCAGCATGCAATAAGGACACATGCTCCACTATGTTCATAGCAGCCCTATTTGTAGTAGCCAGAAGCTGGAAAGAACCTAGGTGTCCTTCAGCAGAGGAATGGATACAAAAAATGTGGTATATTTACACAATGGAGTACTATTCAGCCATTAGAAACAATGAATTCATGAAATTCTTAGACAAATGGATGGAGTTGGAGAACATCATACTAAGTGAGGTAACCCAGTCTCAAAAGATTAATCATGGTATGCACTCACTGATACGTGGATATTAGCCTAGAAACATTGAATACCCAGGACATAATCCACAAATTAAATGATGTCCAAAAAGAATGGAGGAGTGGCCCCTGGTTCTGGAAAGACTCAGTGCAAGAGTATAGGGGAATTCCAGAACAGGGAAGTGGGAAGGGGTGGATGGAAGAACAGGGGGACAGAAGAGGGCTTATGGGACTTGCAGGGAGTGGGGACCCACAAAAGGGGAAATAATTTGAAATGTAAATAAAAAATTATAAAAAAAATGCTGTCTCTTTTCCACTGGATGGTTTAGCTCCTTTGTCAAATATCAAGTGACTGTACATGTGTGGGGTTTTTCTGGGTCTTCAATTCTATTCCATTGATCTTCCTGCATGTCTGCATACCAATACCAAACAGTTTTTATAATTATTGGTCTGTAGTAGAGCTTAAGGTCAGGGATGGTGATTCCCACAGAAGATCTTTTGTTGTGGAGAATAAGTTTTGCTACCCTGGGTTTTTTGTTATTCCAGATAAATTTGAGAATTGCTCTTTCTAGATGAATCAATTTGGGATTTTGATAAGAATTGCAATGAATCTGTAGATTGCTTTTGGCAAGATGGCCATTTTTACTATTATTGATTCTGCCAATCGATAAACACGGGAGATCTTTCCATCTTCTGAGACCTTCTTTGAGGTCTTTCTTCAGCGTCTTGAGGTTCTTGTCATTCATATCTTTCAATAGCTTCGTTAGGGTCACACCTAGGTAAGAAATATTATGTGGGACTATTGTGAAGGGTGTCATTTCCCTAATTTCTTTCTCATCTTGTTTATCCTTTGAGTAGAGAAAGACTATTAATTTACTTGTGTTCATTTTATATCCAGCCACTTTGATGAAATTGTTTATCAGCTTCTCTGGTGAAGTCTTGTTCTCTGGTGAAGTCTTGTTGTCGCCTACTTATACTATGATATCATCTGCAAATAGTGATATTTTGACTTCTTCCTTTCCAATTGGTATACCTTTGAACTTCATTTGTTGTCTGATTGGTCTAGCTAGGAATTCAAGTACTATATTGAACAGATAGGGAGAAAGTGGGCAGCCTTGTCTGATCCCAGATATTAGTGGGATTGGTTAAAGTTTCTCTCCAATTAAATTGATGTTGGCTACCAGTTTGCAGTATATTGCTTTCACTATATTTAGGTATGGGCCTTGGATTCCCGATCTCTCCAAGACTTTTATCATGAAGGGATGCTGGATATTGTCAAAAGCCATTTCAGCATCTAATGAAATGACCATGTGGGCTTTTTTCCGCTTTAGTTTGTTTATGTGGTGGACTACATTGACAGATATCTGTATATAGAACCATCCATGCATCCCTGGGATGAAGCCTACCTGATCGAGTGAATTATAATTTTGATACATTCTTGGATTTGGTTGGCCAGAATTTTGTTCAGGAGTTTTGCATCAATTTTCATGAGGGAGATTGGTCTGAAGTTCTCCTTCCTTGTTTGTTCTATGTTTGGTTTAGGTCTCAGTGTGATTGTGGCTTCATAGATTGAGTTGGGTAGTG
Source organism: Apodemus sylvaticus (assembly GCF_947179515.1). Lineage (NCBI taxonomy): Eukaryota > Metazoa > Chordata > Mammalia > Rodentia > Muridae > Apodemus > Apodemus sylvaticus. The sequence continues at coordinate 58,279,741 of NC_067485.1, read as the reverse complement.
TTCCTTGAGTTTCTATTCTGTGGAATAGTTAGAAGAGTATCAGTATTAACTCTTCTTTGAAGATTTGATAGAATTTCAGGCTGAACCCATCTGGTCATGGGCTTTGTTTTTTTAATTCTTTTTGTTTTTTGGATTTGATTTTGTTGAGACAGGGTTTCTCTGTGTAGCCATGGCTGTCCTGGACCTCGCTCTGTAGACCAGGCTGGCCTCGACCTCAGAAATCCGCCTGCCTCTGCCTCCCAGAGTACTGGAATTACAGGCAAGTGCCACCACTGCCCTGTGGCTTTTTTATTTTTTATAGGAGACTGTTAATGACTGTTTCTATTTCCTCAGGACTTATGAGACTATTTAGATGGTTTATCAGATCCTGTTTAAACCTTGGCACCTGGTATGTATCTAAAAAGTTGTCCATTTCATCCAGATTTTCAAACTTTGTTGAGTGTAAACACTTGTATTAGGATCTGATGATGTTTTGAATTCCCACAGTTTCTATTGTTATGTCTCCCTTTTCATTTCTGACTTTTTTTATTTGGATGCTGTGTCTGTGCCCTCTGGTTAGGCTGGCTAAGGGTTTATCTATCTTGTTAATTTTTTCAAAGAACCAGCTCCTTGTTTTGGTGATTCTTTGTATAGTTCTTTTTGTTTCTGTTTGGATGATTTCGGCCCTGAGTTTATTTCCTGCCTTAAAAATAGGAGAGTCCATGTCTGCTGGGAATCTCGAATCTGTCCTACAAAAGATCATGTATCCAGGCCAGTGTTGACTAACAGCTCAGCCAAAGAGGAGCCTCTCAAGCTTCGGCAGGACACCAGCTAGGGGACCCTCCTGACACACAGGGTCTCAAGCACCTAACTTGAGCCTTTTTCATGCACTCTGAATACCTGGCTTCCTCACCCCTCAGCAGGGCCAGGGACATATGGACATGGACTGCCCGATGAGTGAAGGGCATGTTCAGAAACAAATAAACCATCAGCTGGTTTAGAATGGCAAAATCTGAGGACTGGCAAAAATCCTTTGCCATATCTACAAGAAGGTATTGTTAGCTTGGGCCCAGAAGAGGCAGTAGATTCAGAGGCCTGGTCTCCCTTTGCTCAGCTCTCCATGGGCCTGCACAGAGAACTCCTATGCAGAAGATGATCAGGCCACATTTACATGGGCATGGTGGGCCATGGTGTGAGGTCCAATTTAGCAGAGGTCTCAGGATAACTTATGCCCAGCCTCTGATGGAGGACAATGGGAAACCTGCTTGGTATGGGCTGGGATGAGGATGGAACCTCACAGTGGCCAGACCTGAGTCTCTCCACCCTCTTCCATTCCTTATTTGTCAAAACCTCATTGAAAAGATTAAATCAGGATCTTTGGAAAGGTCATGGAACACTTGCCCTTCCCAGGAAAGAGAACCTAAATACATTCCTCAGGGGATGGGGAGGTCCCTGTGGCTAGGAAAGGCCCCACCCCCCATGCTACCCCCCCCCCCCCCCCAGTCCTTTGATCACCTACCTCATTCCCTAACAATTAGTTTAAAGGTAACCCTCTCCTGCTAATTACACTGCACTAAATGGTGGCTGCCCTGAGAACTGCATAAAAGGCCCCCTGTGTTGGGTGGGGAGTGGGGGTGGGGTGTCCTAGAACAGCAAGAAGAGCAGGGCAGGGAAAGACACTAGAAAGTGAACCACAGAGGAAGCTCAGAACATCCAGAAGCTCCACACCACTGCCCCCATGTGGAGGAATAGGACATAGCAGATGAGACTACTACAAAAAAGTCACCTTCAGTGCAGTGTGAGGAGTTTACTAAGAAGTTCTGAAGTCCGGATTTCATGGGCTAAGAGCTAGTTCTGAAACAGAGGAGTGACTGGGTAATGAATGTTTGTGTTCTATGTACATCCCATAAGATCCTTTTCCAGTGACTGAGTGTAAAGTGAGGCAGAGTCAGCTGTTAAGGGTGCTGCTTCATTCTCCATCCTTGCAGGCACCACCCAGGCCCCCATGCTCCCAAGGACACAGATCTTCAGGTGTCCCAGACACACAGAGAGGCTGGAGGAACTGCCTTCTCTGAGTGAATCTGCACTTTGAGCCTGCTCCTCAGAGCAGGGGATATGATCCCACCTCAGCTGGGGGACCTGCTGCCTGCAAATCTAGTGTCAAGTACACCAAAAGTATTTTTAAGGCAGTGTGAAGACAGCAGCATGAAGAACAACTGACAAATACCAGAAACACCAAAAATTGCTTTCATTAGCAAATGCAGTTGGAATACCAAGTGATTTTTGTTGCTTCAGATGAGGACTTTGTTCATTTTGATGTAAGTGGATGGAGACAACATTCCCTCTCTAAAAGAAAGGCCAGCATCAACAAGAGCAGTTGGTGCATCATGAACAATGAGAAACATTATTTCTCATTGTTAATGATGTTCATCAATATTGATGTTCATCAATAACCTACATTTATTGATGACTTCAAAATGAAAATCTTTATTCCCTTTGAAAGCCTCTTCCTGAGCCCAGCAGTGGTTATGCATGCCTTTAATCCCAGGACTTAGGAGGCAGAGGCAGGCAAATTTCTGAGTTCGAGGCCAGACTGGTCTAAAGAGTGAGTTCCAGGATAGACAGGACTATACAGAGAACCTCTGTCTCGAAAAAGAAAAAAAAGAAAGAAAGGAAGGAAGGAAGGAAGGAAGGAAGGAAGGAAGGAAGGAAGAAGGATGGAAGTAAATAAGGAAGAAAGAAAGAAAGAAAGGAAGGAAGGAAGGAAGGAAGGAAGGAAGGAAGGAAGGAAGGAAGGAAGAAGGATGGAAGGAAGGAAGGAAGGAAGAAAGAAAGAAAGAAAGAAAGAAAGAGAGAGAGAGAGAGAAAGAAAGAAAGAAAGTAAGAAAGAAAGAAAGAAAGAAAGAAAGAAAGAAAGAAAGAAAGAAAGAAAGAAAGAAAGAAAAGAAAAGAAAAGAAAAGAAATCCTCTTCCTATTAAGTGGAACGTTTGTGTCCACCTAGCAGGATAAAAATGTGGAGGATGATGGAAGACTTCTGTACCATTAGTGTTGTGATGAACACACACACACACACACTAGCACACACATACACACACACAGGTGCTATTAAGTATACATGCATAAACAGACAAATGCAAACATAGGTACATACCCTGAAAACATACAAAGTCACCTGCACACACACGTATATCTACACACTTTTGATCTATTACCTTTTCATTCCAGTTTCCTGAAGAATGTTTTGATGAAAGGGTTTACAGGTGAAATTTACTTTGGCTCAGGCTAGAGTCTACATGTGCCACACCACCAGTTCCACTCTGTATACTCTCTAGTTCTGACTCTGATGACCACAACACTGATGGACCAAATACTGTGCTGACACATCATCACACTGGTGGTCAGGACCATTATCTAACAGTGTGTGCTGTACACATGCAACACCCCAACAGTCACAGCAACTCACAAGAACACCCAGGGACTCTTAGAGCACCAGATCCCTGGGGTAGGTAAACAGGGATCACAGACTTTGTTCAAACCAAACTCACACCCCAGCATAAAGCAGATTTTGAACCTGGAAGGACCTTAGTGTGCTGCATTCCCAGAAAAACCTTTCCAAATTCCCTAAGCTTGTTCTAGGTCATGCCCCATCATAGCACCTTTGTAATAGCTGGAGGTAGCTTGCTGACTGGAGATGCAGTGACAAGAGCTGTTACCTCAGGCTTTGGGGAGACTAAGCTCAGCCTCAGGAGACACTGGCAAAAGCCCTCTGCCTGCTTCTGGATCTCCCCTCTCCTGAGCCTGAAGTCCATGTTCTCCTGACTTTGGTTTTCTTCTTTTATGTTGGATCATGATATAAGAGAATTTCATAAGCCTTGCATTTGTCTGGCAAGCCAGTGTCCTCACTTCCTGAAAATTCTGCTTTGAGAGACCCCCAGGAAGTGACCTCAATTCCTCCAACAATAACCCAACAATGCAGAAGCCTTGTAAACAGACAGCCAACTGCTTAGAGGCAGCACAGCATGTTCAGTTGTCTGAGATCGTAGAAATAGCACTAGGAGAGCTTCTCTTGCTGTCTTTGACATCTATTTGTCCATCTATGATCCTTTGTAGGCTAAATTTGAGAAACAAAATTGTGTGAGTTGGGTTGTCATGACATATCATTTGGTTTGTCATGGAATATCTTGTTTTCTCCGTCAATGGTAATTGAGAGGTTTGGTGGGTATAGTAGCCAGGGCTGGCATTTGTGTTCTCTTGGGTCTGTATGACATATGCCCAGGATCTTCAAGCTTTCATCATCTCTGGTGAGAAGTCTGTGTACTTCTGTGATCCTGAGATCCTGGGAGAGTCTGAGCTCCTGGGAGTCAAGCTGCTTCTGGAACCCTGAGATCCTGGGGCAACAAGCTTCTGGGATCCTGGGATCCTGGGATCCTGGGCCTGTGATAATGCCTGTGAGTTGAACTTCTGGGTGTTGTTGGGTGCTGATGAGTTGTGCCCAAGGTCTGCTCAGGGCACTGGCCCAGACACACTAGAAAGAACCTGTGCCACTGTTCTGATGGAATTCCTGTGTCCTGGGTGCTGCTGATCCCAATAATTCCCGGTGTTGGGACAGCTGTTGTGTCCTCCTCACCTCTGAACCTGTGATCTCTATTTGGTATTCTGTAGGCTTCTTGTATGTTTATGGCCATCTCTTTCTTTAGGTTTGAGAAGTTTTCTTCTATGATTTTGCTGAAGATATTTTCTGTCCTTTTGGTTTTGGCATCTTAACTCTCTTCTATATTTATTATTCTTAGGTTTATTCTTTTTGTTGTGTCCTGGATTTCCTAAACACTTTAGGTTAGGATCTTTTTCCTCTTTGTACTTTCTTTGACTGTTGTGTCAATGTCTTCCAAGGTATTTTCTATGCCTGAGATTCGCTCTTCTGTCTCTTGTATTCTGCTGGTGATACTTGCATGGGGAGCTCCTGATCTCTTTTCTAGGTTTTCCATCTCCATGGTTGTCTTCCTGTTTAATTTCCTTATTGTTTCTATTTCCATTTTCAGGACTTGGAGTGCTTTGTTCAATTCTCTAACCTGTGTATTTGTGTTTTTCTATATTTAAGGGATTGGTTTGTTTTCTCTTTAAGGACTTCTACCTGTTTGCCTGTGCTTTCCTGTTTTGTTTTTGTTTTTGTTTTTGGAGACAGTGTTTCTCTGTGTAGCCCTGGCTGTCCTGTTACTCACTCTGTAGACCAGGGTGGCCTTGAACTCAGAAATCCACCTGCCTCTGCCTCCCTAGTGCTTGGAATACAGGCGTGTACCACCACACACGAATTTCCTGTATTTCTTTAAGTGATATATTTGTTTCTTCTTTAAGTGCTATTACCTGTTTGCCTGTGTTTTCCTGTATTTTTTAAGCGAGCTATTTATATTTTCCTTAAAAGCCTCCATCATCTTCAAGAGATGGGATTTTAGGTCAGAATCTTGCTTTTCAGATGTGTCAGAGTATCCAGAGCTTGCTGAGATGGAAGAACTGTGTTCTGATCCTGCCAAATCAAACTGACTTCTGCTGCTTATATTTTTCTGCTTGTCTCTAACCATCTGCTTATATCTGGAATTAACTGGCCTGGGTGTCTCTGACTAAAGCTCCCCTCCCGGGAGGCAGGCAGTGCTGTCTATGGTTAGGAGTGGTGTCCTGTGTCCCTGGTTAAAGCAGTACTCCTGTGCCCTTGGCTAGAGCATTCCTCCTGTGTCCCTGGTTATGACAGACTTCCTGAGAAACAAGCAGGCTTTGGTGTGTGGAAGAGGGGGAGGCAAGTTAATCTGCCCCAGTGGAGGTGTAGACTGCAAGGGGCTCACACGGAGGGCATGGGTCCTTATGCCCACTGGGCTCTGAGAGGGTCCCAGCTTGCTCAGGTATTGGTGTGGGGGTTTCACCTGTGTCCCTTGTTTTAGATGGCCTTCTGGCAGACAGGGTTATGAGAGAGGGCTTATGAAACCAATCTGCCCTGGTAGAGGTATAGACCAGAAACATAGAAAATAATTTTAATTAGAGTCATGCACCGATTATGTAGGACCCTTCAAACAATTCCTTGTCATCTGTTGTGTCTGATTCCTCCACATGAAGGCAGTGGTGAGGCAGTCCACCATTGGGAAAGCAAGGCTGTGGGAGGGGAGGAACTGCAGACAGATGACATGGGTGGTGACATAGAAAGGGTGGTATTGGACTTTCCTTCTGTGGCCGAGACAAGCACCATGACCAAAGCACCTTGGGGAAAGCAAAGGATTCTTATGGAATACAGGTCACAGTTCATCCCTGGAGAAAGTCAGGACAAAGATTCAAGAAGGAACTTGAAGCAGATACAATGGAGCATGAATCAGTTCTGAAACAGTGTTGGAGGCCAGCTTCTATCTTGTGAGCTGACTCATGTGGCTGAGACAGCAGGTTACAGAGGACTGCCCGTGTGTCTGGCCTTGAGCTCTAAAATGATCATGAGGTGGGAACTGGTCATGACACACACAACTGCCACACAAGAACACTGATTGGAGACTGCGACAGGCGACATGGCTAGAGTTTAGGTGGACCTGGGTGAGCAGGACTGAGTTTAGGTGCAGACTCAGAGATACCATTCAAGTGTAGGGACTCAGACTGCAAAGCTGCCTCTACACAGACATCCCTTGGAGCAGTGGAATGGGACACACCTATGTATCTGAGTCCACTTGTGTACATGGGAAGTACCAGTGGGCCTAGAGCATTTAGGGAAAGCCCTGTGTAAAGAGAGACAGTAACTAGACTCCCAGGAAGTGACATCACTTCCTCAGACAATGTAGAACCCTGGTAACCAGACAGCCAACTGCTTAGAGTCTGTTGAGCAGGCTCAATTATCTGAGGCACTAGAGAAAGTAAAATGTTCTCTTGCTGTCTTCGGACTACTCGAGGCTCAGACCTCAAGAAAGAAAAGAGTGAAGGCCATGGAGGGGCCTGGAGATACTTAGTACTCTCCTGCCTCCAATGCTTCTGGCCTTTTAGCCAGAAGGAAACAGACTTGACACAGGACAGCCAGACCCAGGACCACGAAGACAAGGTAACGTCTCTGAACTCTTATTTTCCCCCAGTGTTGCTCTGTGTCTTTGACACTTAATGATTGAGGAAAACTTATGAAAATAACCGATGACAATGTTGAAGATCTATGTTTGCTTGAAGCATCCACCCTAATGTCTCCACAGGGTGTGCCTAAGTGTGCGCCAAAGGACATGAAGACACCCTGTAGAGAGTCCCACATCAGTGCAGACAAGGTGGAAAGGCTGGTGAACCACGTGGTGCCATCCCTGCAGGGTGGAGACATCGAATTTGCCTGTACCTTCCTGTACTCATACCGGAGGTTCACTACCACACGGCATGTGCTGGACCTGCTGTTTAGGCGGTGAGTGCCCACCAGCCCAGAGGTCTCAGGTCCTCTCATTTGTTCTGGGAAGTACTCTGTCTACTTCGTGGCTACAGTATTGTCAGGACACAGCAGAATCTATTCAAAAAATGCTTCTCTCAGACTTGGCCCAAGGGAATGCGCTGGGCAAGTTCAGACTCTAACTGTTGTGATTGTCCACTCCACCTTGAAAAGATCTGTATCTTGGCCCAATTTTGCTGAGGCCTTGATAGAAGCAGTTCTCCCAATTGTAAAAATTGTTCCAGAATTCCTATTGTAGTAACCAATATGGATGTGTCCAGAGTGGAGACCTATAGATGCCAATCAGAGAATTCTGTGATCACTGAAATGTTTGAATAGAGACATTGATGTCCACCTTTACACAAGCATCTTTGAAGAACATAGTGTATGCATGCAAACTAATAATTCTGAGAGCAGACAGAACTTCTAGGTTCTGTATTTTGATTCTTGTGCAGGTAGGCACCTGTACCCTAGGTGTCTTTTAGGTGGGGACCTGGTATTTGACAGGTGACATTGTTCTGGTCTTGTCTAGATATGCATACTTCCGCCCGGATTGTGAAGAAGATGAACAAGTAATGATGTAAGTGGGCTTTGCAGCAAGAGGAACGACTTGGGTCTCCAGGGTGGGGTCATCTGGGCTCCTCGTGTAAAGAACTGCCAATGCTTTTCCTGGATTCTAGTACCACGCTGTTGTCCAGGCAGTGCCTACAGGATGAGTATCCAGGGGCATGGTTCATGCAAATGTTGAGAATGGTGGAGTCTGGGTCCTAAGTGCCCCTGAGATGCTCTCTGTCCATATAGCAGACCATGCCAGGAGGCTTGCTCAGCTTTTCTCCACTAGAGGCTGCAGATGTGAGGCTCCCTGCTCACTAGGACCCCACAGTCCTGCTCACAGTACTCAGCTGCATAGGGAGGGATCGCTTCCTTGCAGTCTTCCCTGTAGGCAGAAGCCATGGGGGAGGGGGGTTGGAGAAGAAATGGCCTGTCTCTTGAGGGTGTTGTCCATCCCCTCCACAGCACCCTCTGTTATTTCCTGGACACGTGGATAGACATAATGCCAGAGGAGTTTTGTCAGTCCTCGGACCTCTCCATTCTCGAAATGCTGCAGACTTACTTGATGGTGAATATGCCCTACTCAGATCTGAATCTCCTCGTCCATATGCTTCTCATGGAGTTGCAGCAAGAGTCCTGTGAGTCAGAGAGACAGGATGAAGAAATCTCAGGTAGGCAATTGAGACCCTGAGTGTGAGGTTTAGTACTTGGTGTGCTGGGGCTGGCTTGAGAAGCTCCTGTTTGCATGGCCTGAGCACATGATCTTTTGCAGGCCACAGTCCAGATTCCCAGCAGACATAGTCTCCTCTGTGTGTGGAAAGGCTGACAGGAGGTCTCATCTTTGCGAATGTGTCTCTTGCCTCTCACCACTTCTCCTTCTTCACAAGCCTGCATTGACTGCTGATTTGTTTTCATCCTCAGATCTGGAAAGCAAAACCGATGGAGATTCAGAGTGTGAAGTGCAGTTTCCCACTGTAGAACTACAGCCAGAACCAGCTGCTGTCCCAGAGACAGAGAGCCCAAATTCAACAGAATGCTCAAATGTTGAAGCCAGATGTGACATCAGCAGTCCAGACAGCACACCTACTAGCAACTGTGGAACCTGTGTCCCACCATGTCAGCAGACACAGTGTCTTTTCACACAACTCCCCTTGGGTGCAGTGGATCAACCTTCTTACAGAAGGATCCTGTCACCCATTATCACCAATGGGAGTCTATCTGGTGAGACAACACCAGTCTGAAGTCCCAACAGAATCATTCCCTGATTACAATATAGCAGTTTTCCCTGGCCTAGAGTCAGCCCTCAACTCCCCCTGAGAAAATTCCTTTATACTTCTATGTTTTTTCTATTTTCATTTTTTAAGTAGTGGTTTTAATAAATTGCTAGCATTTGTTTCATGCCCTAAGTTGTGTTTCTGATATTTACTCAGCATGTATGGGCAGGGCATAGCAGTATACCCAGGCAAACTACATGGGTTTTGAGGGAGGCTGCCCAGAGACATTATCCGGGAAGGAAGGAGGTACAAGGCACTTGTTTGGCAGAGGCTGAGTGAATGACTGAAAGTGGAGCTGGAAGAGAGCAAGTTGAGACTGCTCACCTTTTGCTGGGGTCCTAATGGCCAAGGTGATGTGCTTTGAGGTCCAACTGACCAGGTGTCCATGATGGGTTTCTGGTTTAGTTTCAGGAGGGTGGTGGTGGTGGGAGAGCAGGGAGGGAGAGAAGGGTGAGAAGCAGTTGAGCAGTTCACACCCGACTGAGTCAGGAAGCAGAAGAGAATCAGCTCCTTGCCTGGCTTCCTTCTGTGATTCTGTCCAGACCAATGTGATAGTGTTGTGCACATCAGTGTGGGCGTTCCCTCTACAGCGACACTGAACATGAAGCACACAGAACATGAAGAAGGTAGAAGACAGCAAAGGAGGACAGAGCATTGGGTAGATGGAGCAACCACGGTGTTTGTAGCATGGTGGAAGTTGGGCGTTTACCCAGGAGGCTGGCAGATGGAAGTGCCCCTCAGGCAGCATGCACACGCTTCCTGTGCTTAAGGCACACATTAATTATACTGGGGTGAAACACACACAGAGCTCATGAGGATTCCTATGTGGTCTGTGTCCATTTCACAGATTTACTCAAGTATCTATTGCAAGTGGAAGAGCAGTAGCCTAATGTCGCAGAATTTTATCCTAATTAAATGATTGGATAATAACGATGACAAGAAGCCAATCACTGGGCTGGAGAGATGCTTCAGCAGATAGTTGAGATCACTGACTACTGTTTCTGAAGGTCCTGAGTTCAAATCCCAGCAACCACATGCTGTCTCACAGCCATCTGTACAGCTACAGTATGCTCAGATACATAAAATAAATCTTAAAAAATAAAAAAGAAGCCAATCAGTAGGCAAAAAAGAGGCGGTGGGCCTTCCGGTCCGAGAGAGGGGGAGGAAGCTCAGGAGGAAGGAATGTTCTTTTTTACAGGAAGGAGGGGAGCAAGAGAAGGCAGGATGGAGACCAGGAGCTGTTAGACCCAGTGTCAGAGATTCCCAACACAGAATAGTTGATGATTTTAAGACAATTGATTCTGTACCCAGTGGTTGTGTCATCTGTTGATTTGAAACTAAGATTGCAGGTGTTTTTCATTCCCAAGGCCTCAGGTGGGCCAGAGGGAAAGAACATAGCTGGGGCAGAATTCAGCCAGGCTTTGGAACAGGAAGATTGGATAAGGACGGAACTCCAGGGGAAGGAAACCAACTGCCAAATGAGCTATCTCAGAGCTCTGGAGAGGAAGAGCCTACATCTGTGGGAGAGGCGTTGGCGAGGAGAAACACACAGTCTGGGCCTCAGGCTTATGATATGGGCCAGGAACAGACCAAGACTGCAGATGTCAGTCCATAGAAGGTTTAGCATGGATTGTTTCTAAAAACTACATGCTAGAGCCCACTGAACTAAGGCTGAAGGGTGGAGAACTTGACACAGTATACATCAGGGCCAGACTAGAGCGGGATGTGGAGGCCACATTCTACAGTGGGTTCCAAACAGGGCACAGATGTATCCTGCTACCAGAAGATGGACATGTGCTTCAGAGATGAAGTTTGTTTCTCTCCCATAGAGGTGTCTGAGGTGGAGAGTTCAGGACAGCAGGAAAGTCTTACTGTGGCCTCCTGCTCCTGCCTTCATCCTGGAATCCTGGCAGTCCTGCTGACTGCCTCCTTTCTCTGTCTCACATACTGAGCAGAAGCAGCGTCCATTTTACAGAATCTATGCTGTGTCACCTATTTACAGCCTGCCACCAAGGCTCCCATCCAGTCACCAAGGCTCAAACCTGACAGATGCTGAGGCCTGCTCAGCCTGGAGCTTAATTAAAAGTTAGGAACCAGCCCTTTTCTGATTGGCAGATGGTCCTTCTAGGTTCAGTCAGACATTCAGAGTGACAGGTAGCCATGCCAGGTTGGCCTCCTCTGTCCATGGATAGTTCTTCATGGTGCTGTCATTGTCCACCGTGTGGGCTCTGTGGATTCTTTTTACCAGTCCAGGGCCTGCAAGCTGCACATAGGAAGCTTCTTACTTAGATACTCAGAGCTGATTCCACAGTTACCATGTGGGAGGTAAGTTCCTGCATCTTAGCATGCAGGGATCCTAGGAGCAGAGGTGGCATGTGTCACTTAGAGTGACATCAGATTGGGATGGGTGTGAATGGGGATGAGAACACAGGTCTCAGGAGTCCAGGGAGCCTGAAATGTGGGTTTTTAAGCTTCCATGCTTCATAGAATAATATCTGAGAAAGGAGAAGAGTGGGGTCACAGGAAGCAAGGAGGAGGAGTCTGGCCTGGAGAACTAGCTCTTGGGCTCCCCTGCTGCTACCAGGTCTCTCAAAGCAGCATTTTCAGGAAGTGAGGATGCTGAATTGCCAGGGAAACGCAGGGCTTATGAGATTCTCTTATATCATGATAGAAGAAAACAAAAGTCAGGAGAACATGGACTTCGGGCTCAGGAGTAGGGTGGCCCAGAAGCAGGCAGAGGGCATTTGCCAGTGTCTCCTGAAGCTGAGGCTTAGCAGTGTCTCCTCAAAGCCTGAGATAACACCTCTTGTCACTGCATCTCCAGTCAGCAGGCTACCTACAGCTACTTCACATGTGCTATGATGGGGCATGGGCTAGAGCAAGCTTAGGGAATGTGGAAAGGTTTTTCTGGGAATGCAGCACGCTGAAGTCCTTCACAGGCCAAGCCCAGTGCTGTTCAAATCTGCTTTATGCTGGGGAGTATGTTTGCATTGAGCAAAGTCTGTGATCCCTGGTTCCCTGCCATGGGGATCTGGTGCTCTAAGAGTTCCTGGTGTTCCTGAGAGTTCATGTGACTATTGGGATGTTGCATGTGTACAGCACACACTGTCAGATACTGGCCCTGACCTCCTGTGTGATGACATGCCTGCACACTATTTGATCCATCAGTGTTCTGGATATTAGATCCAGAAGTAGAGACCATACAGGTTGGATCTGGGGGTGTGGTGCCATGTGGAGAAACTGTAGCCTGTGCCAAATAAAATTTCACCTGTAAACCCTTTTCCCAAAACGTTCTTCAGGAAACTGGAATGAAAAGTTAATAGATCAAAAAGTGTGTGGATGTATGTATGTGTGCAGGTGACTCTAGATATTCTGGGTATGTGCTTATGTTTGTATTTGTCTTTATGTATGTGTACTCAAGAGCACATGTGTGTGTGTGTGTGTGTCTGTGTGTGTGTGTGTGTGTTTGTACTCACAGCACTAATGGTACAGAAGACTTCCATCACCCTCCACATTTCTATTCTGCTAGGTGGAGGTGACATTCTACTTAATGGGAAGAAGTGTTCTTTTCTTTCTTTCTCTTTTTTCTTTCTTCGTTTTTTGATTTTTTGAGACAGGGTTTCTCTGTGTAGTCCTGGATGTCCTGGAACTCACTCTGTAGACCAGGCTGGCCTCGAACTGAGAAATCCACCTGCCTCTGCCTCCCAAGTGCTGCGATTCCAGGCGTGCGCCACCACACACTGCGGGACGAGGTGTTCAAAGGGCATATAGATTTTTATGTTGAAGTCATCAATTAATGTAGGTTACTGTTTCTCATTGTTCATGATGCACCAACTTCTCTTGTTGATGCTGGCCTTTCTTTTAGAGAGGGAATGGTGTCTCGGTCCACTAACATCAAAATGAGCAAAGTCCTCATCTTCAGCAACAAAAAATACTATTTATTCCAATTGCATTTGCTAGTGACAGCGATTTATGGTGTTTCTGGTATTTGTCAGTTGTTCTTAATGCTGCTGCTGTCCTCACACTGCCTTAAAAGTACTTTTGGTGTACTTGAAGCTAGATTTGCAGGTAGCCGCTCCCCCAGCTGAGGTGGGATCATAGCCCCTGCTCTGAGGAGGAGGATCAAACTGCAGAATCACTCAGAGAAGGCAGTTCCTCCAGCCTCTCTGTGTGTCTGGGATACCTGAAGATCTGTGTCCTTGGGAGCATGGGGGCCTGGATGGTGCCTGCAAGGATGGAGAATGAAGCAGCACCCTCAACAGCTGCCTCTGGCTCACTTCACACTCAGTCACTGGAAAAGGATCTTATGGGATGTACATATAGCACAAACATTCATTACCCAGTCACTCCTCTGTTTCAGAACTAGCTCTTAGCCCATGAAATCCGGACTTCAGACCTTCTTCTTCATAAACTCATCACAACTGCACTAAAGGTGACTGTTTTCCTAGCATCCTCATCTGCTATTTCCTATTTCTATTTCTCCACATGGGGGCAGTGGTGTGGAGCTACTGCAAGCTCTGGGCTTCCTCTCTGGTTCTCTTTCCAGTGTCTTTCCCTGCCCTGTTTTTCCTGCTGGCAAAGGAACCCCACACCTAACCCCCAGCCTGCTCAGGGGGCCTTTTATACAGTTCTCATGGTAGCCACCATTAGGTACAATGTGATTGACAGAACAGTGTTTGTTAGGGAATGAGGTAGGTGGCCAATGGACTCTGGGCCTTTCCTAGCAGCAGGGACCTCCCCCTGGTCTGAGGAATGTATTCAGCTTCTCCCTGCTGGGAAGGGCAAGTGTTCCATGACCTTTGCAAAGATCCTGAGTTAATCTTTTCCATGAGGTTTTGACAAATAAGGAATGGAAGAAGGTGAAGAGACTCAGGTCTGGCCACTGTGAGGATCCATCGTCACCCCAGTTCATACCAGGCAGCTTTCCCACTGTCCTCCATCAGAGCCTGGCCATAAGTTATCTTGAGCCCCCTGCTCAATTGGACCTCACAACTCGGCCCACCAGGCCCATGTACACATGGCCTGATCGTGTTCTACATAGGAGATCTCCATGTAGGCCCTTGGAGAGTTGAGCAAAGAGAGACCAGGCCTCTGACTCTGTTGTTCCTGTTGTGCCTGAGACATCAATACCTTCTTGTAGATATGGCTGAGGATTTTTTCCAGTCCTCAGATTTTGCCAATCTGAACCAGCTGATGGTTTATTTGTTTTTGAGCATGCGCTCCCCAGATCGGGCAGTCCATGTCCATATGTTCCTGACCCAGCTGAAGTCCGAAGAAGCTAGTTATATAGAGAGCAAGGAAAAGACTCAGTTAGGTGCTTGAGACCCTTTGTGTCAGGAGGGTTCCCTAGCTGGTGTCCTGGGGAACCTTGAGAGGCTCCTCTTTGCCTGAGCTGTTAGTCAGCCCTGGCCTGGGCACATGATCTTTTGTAGGACAGAGTCAGACTCCCAGAAGACATGGACTCTCCTCTTTGGAAAGGCTGAGCACAGGTCTCATCCTGGGGTTCTTGTCTCTTTCACCCCCACCACTACTTCCCCTTCTCCACAAGCCTGCACTGGCTGTGCATCTGTCTCCATCCTTAGACCTGGGTAGCCACACATCTGCAGATATGAAGCTGTACCTGGAAGTGAAATCAGCCACTCTGCACTCAGAACCAACTTGTGCATCAGAGTCAGAGTGAGAGAGAGAGAAAGAGAGAGAGACAGACAGACAGACAGACAGACAGAAAGAGAGACAGAGAGAGACAATGAAAGAGAGACAGAGAGAGACAGAGAGAGAGAGAAAGAGAGAATGAGACAGAGAGAGACAAAGAGAGACAGAGAGAGAGAGAGAGAGAAAGAGAGAGAGAGAGAGAGAGAGAGAGAGAGAGAGAGAGAGAGAGAGAGAGAACAAAACACCAGAATGTTCTGTGACACCTCTGCTGTCAGATGTGGTATCAGCAGTCCAGCCAGCACAGCCAACAGCAGCTGGGACTGTGTCTCACGACGCCCGCTGACAGTGCACTCTGCACAGCTCTCAAGTTTGCTGCAGTGGGGGTGCTTTCCAGGACATGGTCCTGCCAGTCCCTCTCCTCCAGGGGCCCATCTAATGTCCACTCTTCAGACAGGTCCAGCTCTGTGGCCATCAGATGTCCTCCTCTCATTGGTGGCTTCACTTTCTCCTGAAAAATTCTGTTTCTAGATTTCTGGATTATTTTTGATGTTTGCTTTATTATTTTAAGTATTGATTTTAATAAATCACCATTAATTTATTTTTATATTGAATAATCCATCATGGAATCTATTTACCAGGCTTCACAAGGCCTAGTAGTGTCCTCATACAGACTGAGGACCCAAACACACCATGTGAGTCCTCTGAGTTTACATACCTGCCAATTCCAGGTGGGAAAAGTCCCTGGCTTCCCAGAGACCATATGATTGCTGAAGAAGACCCAGGAATCCACACAGTACAGGCATGCTTCTGTGTCCTAGTGCTTAGAAATACGGATTTTGAGGTAAAGCAGACAGGTTCTCCTGAGTTTCTGCTTTAGTCTCAGGCTCTTTATCTGATAAACGGGGTGACTAGAACTCTGCCCCCACCCAGGGTATGGAGAACTGCAGTCGGTTAAAGAACTCCTTCCACACAGCATTGCTTGTGTGCACTGCACAATCTGAGGACAGGGAGTCTATATTCTCAGTAGCTTCATTCTGTTCACTGTGCTTGAACAATGGTCACTTTCTTAAAAGATTGTTCAGTCTGGGAGTGATGATGGAGTGATGATGTCGAGGTGGAGGGAATCAATAATCCTCCTGCAGAAATGGCAGACGCCCGTCCACTGAACTTGCTCTTTACACATGCCTTTATATGTTACTTGGTCTTTTCGTCCTCCTGCTGTTAATATTCTTAATTCTGTGCATTTAGTGTTTTCATTATTATGTGATGGGAGGATTTTCTTTTTTCATCCAAGCTTTTTAAAATATATACTATTTATTTTTATTTTTTATTATATTTAGCACAATATATATTTTATATCAATCATAGAAATGATGTACATGTTATTAAATGATCATAAAAAGATAAAGTATTTTTGTTTGTTTGTTTGTTTTATTTTTAGTAGAGCTTAGAATCTTGGCTCTTACTGAGGTACAAACCCAAAATATCAATTTTTAAACATTGGAGTTCACTGTAATAAGATTGTATGTACTTCAATGTACCTCACATCACCAAAGATTTTAAGTTCATAGTAATAAATTCATCTAAAAAGAGCAATTCTCAAATTCATCTCCAATAACAAAAAACCCGGGATAGCAAAAACTATTTTCCACAACAAAAGATCTTCTGTGGGAATCACCATCCCTGACCTCAAGCTCTACTATAGACCAATAATGATAAAAACTGTTTGGTATTGGTATGCAGACATGCAGGAAGATCAATGGAATAGAATTAAAGACCCAGAAAAAACCCACACATGTATAGTCACTTGATATTTGACAAAGGAGCTAAAACATACAGTGGAAAAAAGACAGCATTTTTAACAAATGGTGCTGGATCAACTGGAGTTCTGCATGCAGAAAAATGAAAATCGACCCATTCATATCTCCTTGTACAAATCTCGAGTCCAAGCAGATCAAGGATCTACACATAAAACCAGACACATTGAACCTTATAGAGGATAAAGTGGGGATAAATCTTGAACACATTGACACAGGGGAAAAGTTCCTGAACAGCACATAAATGGTTTATGCTCTAAGAACAACAATTGACAAATGGGATCTCATAAAACTGCAAAGATTCTGTAAGGCAAAGGACACAAACAATAGGACAAAATGACAACCAACAATTTGGGAAAAGATCTTTAATAACACTACACCCAATAGAGACCTAATATCCAATGTATACAAAGAATTCAAGAAGTTTGTCGCCAGGGAGTCAGATAACTCTATTAAAAAATGGGGTACAGAGCTAAACAGGGAATTCTCAACTGAGGAAACTGAAATGGCTCTAAAGCACCTAAAGAAATGTTCAGCATCCTTAGTTATCAGGGAAATATAAATCAAAACAACACTGAGATTCCAACTCACACTGGTCAGAATTGCCTAGATGAAATACTCAGGGAACAGCAGATGCTGGAGAGGATGTGGGGAAAAAGGACCACTTCTCCATCGCTGGTGGGATTGCAAGCTGGTAAAACCACTCTCGAAATTGGTTTGGTGATTCCTCAGAAAATTAGATATAGTAATACCTGAGGACCCAGTTAAACCACTCCTGGGCAGATACCCAGAAGATGTTCCTACATGTAATAAGGACACGTGCTCCACTATGTTCATAGCTGCATTATGTATAATAGCCAGAAGTTAGAAAGAACTCAGATGTCCTTCAACAGAGGAATGGATACAGAACCTGTTGTATATATACATAATGGGGTACTGCCAGGAACCAAAATGACTTTATGTATAGAATCCATTTGAAAGATAAGCTTAGGTTTTGATTTCACCTCAGATACAGACCTTGGAGAGATCGGGTGGTCAATGGTCACTGTGTCCTGCCAGAAGGAGAAAACATCTTATAGCTTCCAGAGATTCACGTTGGCAGAATGTCTAGGCCACTTAGAAAATCCCACTTGCCTTACTCCTTCCCCTGCCTGTAAAAGTTCCCTGAGAAAATACAGTTTTTGGGGTCTTGAATAAAATTGGTCTTGGCCTCTTTCTTCAGGTCTCCTGTCTCTATATTTCCCTGCCCTTCTCTCCTAGTGTCCCCCGTCATAAATTCCTGCAGGCCTGCGCAGAGTACAATTCAGCTATTAAAAGCAATGAATTCAGGAAATTCTTAGGCAAATGGATGGAACTAAAAGTGTCATCCTGAGAGAGATAACCCAATTACAAAGGCACGCACATGGTATGCACTCACTAATAAGCTGATGTTAGCCCAAAAGCTCAAAATAAAGATGGTACAATTCAGCCAGCACAGGAAGCTCAAGAAGGAGGACTTAGTGAGGGTGCTTTGGTTCCTCTGAGAAAGGAACTAAAATACTCACAGGAGCTATGAGGGAGACAATATGTGGAGCAGAGACTGAAGGAAAGGCCACCCAGAGACTGCTGTACCTGGGGATTTACCCTATAATCAGTCACCAAACCCGACACTACCATGGTGGACAAGAAGTGTATATATACCAAAAGGAGCATGCCATGGTTGATCCCGGAGGGGCCCTGCCAGAGCCTTACAAAAACAGAGGCATATTCGAGTAGCCAACCACTGGACTGGGCATTGGGTCCCCAACGGAGGAGCTGGAGGGAGGTCTGTAGAATCTGAAGGGGTTTACAGCCCTATGGGAAGAACAACAATGTTGGCCACCTAGATACCCCCGGACTCCCAGGTATTAAACCATCAACCAAGGGGTACACATGGTTCCAGCCAAAAATGTGGCAGAGGAATGCCTTGTTGGGCATCAGTGGGAGGAGTGGACCTTTGTCAGGTAAAGGCTCAATAGATGCCCCAACAGAGGAAAATCGAGAGGGGGGAGTGGGAATGGGTCGGGTGGAGGGGCATATATGTGGAAGTGGGGGGAGGTAGGAGGGGGTGGGAGTGTTTGGGGCAGGAAATCAGGAAAGGTTTTACCATAGGCAATGTAAATGAAGACGATATTCAATAAATAAATAAATAAATAAATAAATAAATAAATAGAAAGAAAGAAGGGCAATTGTAATGCAAAGTGATTTTTGTTGCTGGAGATGAGGAATTTGCTCATTTTGATGTAATGAGACTCCATTCCCTGTCTAAAAGAAAGGTCAGAATCTAGAAGACCAGTTGGTGCATCATGAACAATGAAAAACAGTAACCTACATTTATTGATGATGTCGAAATAAAAATTTATATTCCCTTTGAAAACCTCATCATACAGGGCATGGTGGCAGATGCCTGCAATCCCAACACTTAGGAGGCAGAGGCATGGGTATTTCTGAGTTCGAGACCAGTCTAGTGTACAGAGTGAGTACCAGGGCAGCCAGAACTACACAGAGAAACCCTATCATGAAAAACCAAAAAAAAAAAAAAAAAAAAAAAAGGAAAGAAAAAAGAAAACCTCTTCCCATTAAGGGGAATGTCAGCCTCCACCAAGAAGGATAGAAATGTGGAAGGTGATGGAAGACTTCTGTACCATTAGTGTTGTGATAACAAGCACACACACACAACACACACACACACACAGATGCTCTAGGGTATACATGCATAAAAAGACAAATGGAAACATAGGCACATACCCTGAAAACCTAGAGTCACCTGCACACAGGTATAATATCCACACACTTTTGATCTGTTAACTTTTACAGGTGAAATTTTGGCACAGGCTACAGTCTCTCCACATGGCATCACACTACTACCAGTTCCAACCTATATGTTCTCTAGTTCTGGCTGATGACTGCATTATTGATGGACCAAATAGTGTGCTAACACATTGTCACACAGGTGGTCAGGACCATTATCTGACAGTGTGTGCTGTACACATGCAACATCCCAAGAGATACAAGAACTCACTAGAACACCCAGGAACTCTTAGAGCACCAGATCTCTGTGGCAGGTGGACAGGGATCGCAGACTTTCTTCAATGCAGGCTCACACCCCAGCATAAAGCAGATTTGAACAGAGCTGGGCTTGGCCCTGGAAGGACCTCAGGATGCTGCATTCCCAGAAAAACCTTTCCACATTCCCTAAGCTTGCTCTAGCTCATGCTCCATCATAGCACATGTGCAGTAGCTGGAGGTAGCCTGCTGACTGGAGATGCAGTGACAAGAGCTGTTATCTCAGGCTTTGGGGAGACTAAGCTCAGCCTCAGGAGACACTGGCAAAAGCCCTCTTCCTGCTTTTGGACCTCCCCTCTCCAGAGTCTGAAGTCCATGTTCTCCTGACTTTTGTTTTCTTCTATTAAGTTTGCATCATGATATAAGAGAATTTCATGAGCCCTGCATTTGCCTGTCAATTCAGTGTCCTCACTTCCTGAAAATGCTTGTTTGAGAGACCTGGTATCAGCAAGGGAGCCCAAGAGTGAGCACTCCAGGTCACACTCCTCCTCCTTGCTTCCTGTGACCCCACTCCCCTCCATTCTCAATCATTATTCTATGAAGCATGGAAGCTTAGAAACCCACATCTCCGGCTCCCTGGACTCCTGAGACCTGAATTCTCATCCCCTTCCACACCCACCCCACTCTGATGTCACTCTAGGTGACAGAGGCCACCTCTGCTCCTAGGATCCACACTTTCTAAGATGCAGGAACTTACCTCCCACGTGGTAACTGTGGAATCAGCTCTGAGCATGTATGTAAGAAGGTTCCCATGTGCAGCTTGCAGTCCCTGGACTGGTAAAAAAAAAATCCACAGAGGCCAAATGGTGGGCAATGACAGCACCATGAAGAACTAGCCATGGACAGAGGAGGCCAACCTGGCATGGCTGCCTGTCACTCTGAATGTCAGACTGTCCCTGGAAGGACCATCTGCCAATCAGAAAAGGTCTTGTTCCTAACTTCTAATTAAGCTCCAGGCTGAGCAGGCCTCAGGGTCTGTCAGGTTTGAGCCTTGGTGACTGGGTGGGAGCCTTGGTGGCAGGCTGTAAATAGGTGACACAGCATAGATTCTGTAAAATGGATGCTGCTTCTGCTTAATATGTGACATAGAGAGAGGAGACAGTCAGCAGGACTGCCAGGATTCCAGGATGAAGGCAGGAGCAGGAGGCCACAGTAAGACTGTCCTGCTGTCCTGAACTCTCCACCTCAGACACCTCTATGGGACAGAAACAAATTCTTCATCTCTGAAGCACATGTCCATCTTCTGGTAGCAGGATACATCTGTGCCCTGTTTGGAATCCACTGCAGAATGTGGCCTCCACATCCTGCTCTAGTCCTGCTGGTCTGGACCTGATCTATACTGTGTCAAGTTCTCCAGCCTTCAGCCTTAGTTCAGTGGGCACTAGCATATAGTTTTAAGAAACAATCCATGCTAAACCGGCTATGGACTGACATCTGCAGTCTTGGTCTGTTCCTGGCCCACATCATAAGCATGAGGCCCAGACTGTGTGTTTCTCCTCGTCAACACCTCTCCCACAAATGCAGGCTCTTTCTCTCCAGACCTCTGAGATAGCTCACTTGGCGGTTGGTTTCCTTTCCCCTGTAGCTCGGTCCTTATCCAATCTTCCTGTTCCAAAGCCTGGCTGAATTCTGCCCCAGCTATGTTCTTTCCCTCTGGCCCACCTGAGTGCTTGGGAATGGAAACACCTGCAATCTTAGTTTCAAATCAACAAATGACACAACTAATGGGTGAGGTATCTATTGTCTTAAAATCATCAACTATTCTGTGTTGGGAATCTCTGCCTCTGGGTCTAACAGTTCCTGGTCTCCATCCTGCCTTCTCTTGCTCCCCTTCTTGCTGTAAAATAGAACATTCCTTCCTCTTGAGCTTCCTCTTCCTCTCTAGGACCGGGAGGGCCTGCCTCCTCCTTTTTGCCTAGTGATTGGCTTCTTTTCGTGCTTTTAAGATTCATTTTATGTATATTAGTACACTGTAGCTGTACTAATGGCTGTGAGCCTTCATGTGTTTGCTGGGAATTGAATTTAGGACTTCTGCTCACTCTGGCCAACCCTGCTCGCTCATGCCCGAGGACATATTTATTAGTATAATAAAGTACAGTGTAGTTGTCTTTAGATGTAACAGATGTGGGCATCAGATATTATTAGGGATGGTTGTTAGCCACCATGTGGTTGCTGGCATTTGAACTCAGGACCTTCAGAAGAACAGTCAGTGCTCTTAACTGCTGAGCCATCTCTCCAGCCCAGTGATTGGCTTCTTGTCATCTTTATAAACCTGTCCATTAATTAGGGGATATTTTGATACATTAGGCTACTGCTATTCCACTTGCAATAGATACTTGAGTAAATCTGTAAAATGGAGAAAGAACACATAGGAATCCTCATGAGCTCTGTGCGTGTTTCACCCCAGTACAATTACTGTGTGCCTTAAGCACAGGAAGCCTGTGTATGCTGGCTGAGAGGCACTTCCTCCTGCCAGCCTCCTGGGTAAACACCCAATGTCCACCAAGCTGCAAAGCCTGTGACTACTCCACCTGCCCAGAGCTCTGTCCTCCTTTGCTGTTTTCTACCCTACAAGTTGTTCTGTGTGCTTCATGTTCAGTGTCGCTGTAGAGGGAACGCCCACACTGATGAGCACAACACTATCCCATTGGTCTGGACAGAATCACAGAAGGAAGCCAGGCAAGGGCCCTGATTCTCTTCTGCTTCCTGACTCAGTGAGGTGTGAACTGCTCAACTGCTTGTCAACCTTCTCTCCCTCCCTGCTCTCCCCCACCACCATCCTCCTGAAACTAAGCCAGAAACCCATCATAGACACCTGGTCAGTTGGACCTCAAAGCACATCACCGTGGCCATTAGGATCCCAGCAAAGGGTGAGCAGCCTCAACTTTGTCTTTTAGAACACAACGTTCAGTCATTCACTCAGCCGCTGCCAAACTCAGCCTTAGCCTTTTACCTTCTTCCTTCCAGGATAATGTCTCCGTGCAGCCTCCCACGAAACCCGTGCAGTCTGCCTGGGTGTACTGATATACTCTGTCCATGCATACAAAATAAACATCACAATCACAATATAGGGATTGAAACAAATGCAAACAATTTATTAAAATCAATACTTTAAAAAATGAAACATTGAAAAAAACCACAGGAGTATAAAGGCTATTTCTCAGGGGGAAGTGAAAGCTATTGCAGGGCAGGGAAGACTTTTATGGTGACATCAGTGAATGATTCTGTTGGGACATCAGACTGGTGATGTCTGACCCAATAGACCCCCATTGGTGATAGGGCATGACAGGGTCATTCTCTAAGGAGGTTGACCGACTGCCCTGAGGGCAAGGTGTTTGAGAGGCTACTGTGTCTGCTGACTTGGTGAGACACAGGTTCCACAGTTGCTAGCAGTTGTGCTGGCTGGACTTCTGATGTCACATCTGGCTCCAACATTAGAGCATTCCGGTGGACTTTGGGCTCTCTGTCTCTTGTTCCAGCTGGTTCTGGCTGTTGTTTTACTGACAGAAACCATACTTCACTCTCTGAATCTCCAGCTATGTGGCTCACAAAATCTAAGGATGAAGACAAATCTACAGTTAATACAGGCTTGTGAAGAAGGGGAAGTGGTGGTAAGATGCAAGAGACAAGATCCCCAAGATGAGACCTACTCTCAGTCTTTCCAAAGACAGAGGAGACCATGTCTGCTGGGAACCTCGACTGTGTGCTACTCCAGGTCATGTGCCCAGACCAGGGTCCAGTGACAGCTCCTTCAAACAGGAGCTTCCCAAGCCACCCCCAGCACACCAAGTACTAAACCTCACACTCAGGGCCTCAAACACCTACCTGAGTCTCCTTCATCCTCGCTTTCTGAATCACTGGACTGCAACTCCATAAGAAGCATATGGACATGGTGATTCAGATCTGAGTCGGGCATGTTCACAGTCAAGTAGGCCACCAGCTTCTTGAGAATGGACAGGTCTGAGGTTTGACAAAACTCCTCTGGGTATATGTCTATCCATAAGGTCAGGAAGGAACAGAGGGTTCTGGAGAGGGGATGGACAACACAGTCAACAGACAGGCCTTTTCTTCTCAAACCTTCCCATGGTTTCTAACTTCAGAGAAGAATGCAAGGAAGGGATCCAGCCCTATGCATCTGGATGCTGTGAGCAGGGCTGTGGGGTCCTAGTGAGCAGAGAGCCTCACACACGTCATTGCCAGCCTCTAGTGGAGAACAGCTGAGCAAGCCTCAGGGCATGGCCTGGTTTATGGATGAGTGCATCACATCTCACAACTTGCAAGAACCATGCCCATGGATACTCATCCTGCAGGCACAGCTTAGACAATGGTGTGGTACTAGAATCCAGGAGATGAACAGGGGGAAAGCATTAGCCATTCCTTACCCAAGGAGCCCAAATGACCCAACACTGTAGGCCCAAGTCGTTCCTCTTGCTGCAAAGCCCACTTACCTTTTTACCTGTTCATCCTCTTCACAATCCGGGCGGAAGTATGCATACCTAGAGAAGAACAAAATGGATGTCACCTGTAAAATCTCAGGTCCCCACCTAAATGACATCTAGGGGGCAGGTGCCTTCCTGGACAAGAATCAAAAAACAGAACCTAGAAGTTCTGTCTGCTCTCAGAATTATTAATTTGT
This sequence comes from Apodemus sylvaticus, assembly GCF_947179515.1. Lineage (NCBI taxonomy): Eukaryota > Metazoa > Chordata > Mammalia > Rodentia > Muridae > Apodemus > Apodemus sylvaticus. Next base: position 58,255,326 of record NC_067485.1, on the reverse strand, counting down.
ATGCATAAAATAGGTGCTTCAAAGATACTTGTGCAATGGAGAAAACATATGTCTCTATTCAAACATTTCAGAGATCACAGTTTTCTTTTATTGTTCAGAGTGGAGACCTATTGAGGGTGTGGACACACCTGTATTGGGTACCACAATAGGAATTCTGGAACATTCTTTACAAGTGGGAGAAATGCTTCCATGAGGGTTAAGCATATTAGGGACAAGGATAGAGATCATCTTCAAGGTGGAGGGGCAGTCACATCTCTTAGGGTCTCAGCTTAGCTAGTACATTTCCTTGGGCCAAGCCTGAGAGAATCATTTTTTTAATTGATGTTGCTATGTCCTGACAATGCTCTAGAGAAGAGGTGGACAGAGTACTTCCCAGAACAAATGAGAGGACCTGATTCCTCTGGGCTGGTGGTGGGCACTCACCGGCTCAACAGCAGGTCCAGCACATGCTGTGTGGTAGTGAATTTTCTGTATGTGTACAGGAAGAAGGTGACAAAGGGGTCTCTTCCCAGCAGGGATGGCAGCAGTTGGGTCACCAGCCTTTCCACCGTATCTGCAGTGAAGCAGGATTCTTTACAGAGCTTCTTCATGTCCTTTGGGGCACACTCATGCACACCCTGAGGAGACATCAGGGTGGATGGTTCAAGCAAACATAGATCTGCAACCTTCTCATTGGTTATTATCATTACAAGATTTCCTCAGTCATTAGAGTGGCAAAGACACAGAGCAATACCGGGGAAAACTGAAAGTTCAGAGAGCTTACCTTGTCTGCATGGTCCTGGGTCTGGCTGTCCTGGGTCAAGTCTGTTTCCTTCTGGCTAAAAGGCCAGAAGCACTGGAGGCAGGAGAGTACTAAGTATCTCCAGGCCCCTCCATGGCCTTCACTCTTGTCTTTCTTGAGGTCTGAGCCTCGAATAGTCTGAAAACAGCAAGAGAACATCCTCCTCTCTCTAGGTTCTCAGATAAGTGAGCCTGCTCGGCTGCCTCTAAGCAGTTAGCTGTCTGGTCACCAGGGCTCTGCACTGTTGGGTCATTGTCTGAGGAAGTGATGTCACTCCTGGGAGTCTCTTTACTGTCTCCCTTACACAGGGCTTTCCCTAAATGCTCTAGGCCCCCTGGTACTTCCCATGTACACAAGTGGACACAGACACATAGGTGTGTCCTATTCCACTGCTCCAAGGGATGTCTGGGTACAGGCAGCTTTGCAGTCTGAGTCCCTACACTTGAATGGTGTCTCTGTCTCTGCACCTAACTCAGCCCTGCTCACCCAGGCCCACCGAACCCGAGCCATGTTGCCTGTGCCAGGCTCCAACCCCCTGTCCACGTTCTTACATGGTAATTGTCCTTCTCAGGACCGGTTCCCCCCTCATGAGCATTTTAGAGCTCAAGCCCAGACACACGTGCAGTCGTCTGTAACCTGCTGTCTCAGCCACATGAGTCAGCTCCAAGATGGAAGCTGGCCCCCTACACTGTTTCAGAACTGATTCATCCTCCATTGTTTCTTTTGGGGGGCAGCAGGAGAGTTGATCAAACTTTGTTTGTTTCTTTGTTTGTTTGTTTTGGTTTTTCAAGAAAGGGATTTTCAGTGTAGCCCTGGCTGTCCTAGAGGTCACTCTGTAGATGACGCTGTCCTTAAATCATAAATCCACCTGCCTCTGCCTCTGCCTCCCAATTGCTGGGATTAAAGGCATGCACTCCCACTGCCCAGCCATAATTTATTTATGAGAAAATTTTAAATGAAAGTATGTATTGAACTATAAGTTACCTGTGTTTGCCCTTATCTGGCTGGTTGTCACTTTCCAATGTGCTTTAGAGGAAAAAGGATTCTATTCTGGTTAAAACAGTATTACTTAGAAAATCCTATCCATCCATCCATTTACCCATCAGGCAGGTCATCTATTGAGACTGCCTAGACTCAATAGGGCTAATCACCCACTGCGTGGAGGTCCAGTCATTAGTACTTTAGAGGACCCTAAGGAACTGACACGCACTGGTTCAGTTTTTGCTTGTGCTCAGCTGGTTCTCCTATACAACCCATGCCCACTTGCCTGGAGATGGTGCTGCCATCAATGGGCTCCGCCCTCCCACATCAATCACCATTCAAGACAGTTTCTCAGAGACCTGGCCACAAGCCAGTCTGATAGAGACAGTTCTTCAATTGAAGATTTTCCCTGCTCAGAAGACACTAGTTAGTTGACTGGATAAAAAAAAAACTAACCAGGACAGATATAAAATAAAATCCACAATGGAAAATAAATATGTCTTCTTCTTTGCTCCTTCCAAGAACAGAACTGACATATGTCAGAACATTTCTTGAGGTGGTATAATGGATGATTGCTTGAGGCTTTCAGTCTGCCAGTCTTTAACCTCCAGTTAGTGCTAATGACTGAGCCCTTCTTCCAGGGTACTGCCTGCTCTGAGGGAGCCCGCATTCTGAGCCTCCTCTAAAAGCCAGGGCTGTGCTCCAACCTCAGCTGGGAGCCTGCTACCTCCAAACCCTGAGTGTGTCAGTCCTGTCAGGTGTAGAAGGCATGTTTCCTTGTTGTTGCCTCCTTCTGGCTTTTACAAACTCCCCACCTCCTTTTCCACAGAGTTCCCTGACCCTTCAGGGGAGGGATTTGATGAGGACACCCTATTTAGGATTGAGTGTTCCAAGGTCTCTCAATCTCTGTACATTGTTCATCAGTTTTCAAAGTTATAATGCAAAGATTCAATATAATGATATAAAACTAGAGTTGAATTCTCTATTGTAAACTGACAATTTCCTTAGGCATTAGTTTTCTGTTAATAAAATGTGCAAACAGATGAACAAAATAACAACAAAGAAGATAAAATTAAAGAAAAAAAACCACTAATAACACCAACAATCTATGTTTAAAAATTAAGAATTTTTAATTCCAGGACTCAGGAATCAGGGAGAGGAAAATCTTTGTAAATTTGATGCCACCCTGGTTGAAAGAGTTCCAAGACAGCCAGGGTTACATAGTGAGTGTCTATCTAACAACAACAACAACAACAACAACAACAGCCTCTGTGGTGACAGCAGAAGCAGCAAAAGCACCAGCAACAATTTCTCAAACAAAATGGACTCTTGTGGCGAGCCCCCCTGACCGGCAGGGAAGAAGACCACCGACACGAGGATTCTTCTCTTATCACACTTTTATTGGAGTACCGATGGATTAATGGAGAGTTGAAGATGAGAGGCGAGGGAGAAGGAAAGGGAGCGGCATATATAGGCAGGACAGGATGTTTCTACTATAGATAAGCTAGTCAGGCTGGGATAGGCTGCTTGCTGTTGCCAGGCAGACTTATGCTGGGACAAAGGCCAAAATGAGATGTTTACTGCACTCCTCGGCGCCATCTTGTAATGGCGTTTGGTGTGGATCGCCACACTTCCCCCTTTTCTTTTGTTTGAACAAGGTACTAGGCCAGAAGGCCAGAACAAAAAATTCTCCCGCCTTGGACGTGGCATACCCTGGTTGGCTGTGACTCATCATCTCATAGGCAGAGACTCAGTGGTGGGCATGCATGTGCACTCGGCCTGTATTTGGCTCAACAAAAACAGGAAGTAGGCGCCATTTTGTGCTATGAGGGCTAACAGGTAACCTGGTTAGAAGGTGGAGACAGAGATCGTCCCTCCCTGTTGGTGATTAGATCATGTTAGACCATGTACGGGGATATCCCCTAGACTCCTTGCCACATCCGGGGTATCCTCGACCTGTCCTCTGCCGTTTTGTTGGGAGAGGGGAGACTTGGGCAGGCAACCCCTATGCTGGACGATATGCCTCCTGGAGGTAATTTTAACCTCCATGCGATACCTCGTTCAACAACCTTCCCAGGCGCTAGTCCAGACACTCTGCCATGTGCAATGAGCTAAACTCCAGGCGTGCAAGAGCTGTTTGGACCAGCTTTCTATTGCCTCAGGATAGGCAGCCATACTTCTGCGGAGGTTCCATTCTCCAGAGCCGTAAGTGCCTGCGCAATGACCACTTCGTCTCATTACTTTGGGTTCTGAGCTTATAGACCAACTATAACAGTAATACCAGCCCGCGGCAGACAGTAAAAACAAAGTGTTCCTGCCAAAGGAACTCGAGTCTGGTTAAAAACTTGCATTTTCAGATCGATCTGGTCTTTAGATTTACAGGATACCCCGTAATGGCAACGGGTGGAGTAAAATTGAGGAAAAACATTGGATTCATTATGCACAGGCACTGGTATTGGCCACGTGCGAGAAAAAGACCAAAAATAACTTTCACTGGCGATCGTCAGGTGAGTCAGCCACCACAGCATCGTTATTCTTCTCCACATCTTTGTCACTGGGATTCGAATCCTCCTCTCTTGGGCTTTCAACTCGGCGAGTCAGCCTCTCTGGAACCCAGATCGGATCAGCTCGGTCCTGTGGAAAAACACAAACAGCTCCCCTGGATCTCTGAATCACAGGATCCGGTCCATACCAGTTATTGTCCAGCACATCCTTCCACATGACGTGCATGCAAGGAGATAGAACTGAATTTACGTGCCTGTCGGCGGCAGTTGTATTGGACTCTTTAAGATTTAAGAAATTAAGTGTAAAGAGAGCTAGAGATGTTCTTTCTCGTGGGGTAGCATGTTCAGCTATTCCCCCTTTTTGTTTAATTAAGTAAGATTTAAGAGTGTGGTGGGCGCGGTTCACAATACCTTGCCCTTGGGGATTATATGGGAGGCCAGTTAAATGAATCACATCCATTTGACTGCAAAACTGTCAAAATTTTTGAAAAGTTTATGCTGGTCCATTGTCTGTCTTGAGGAGTCTGGGTTTGCCCGAAGCACTCTATGCCTCGAGGCAATGTTGAATTACATGTGAGGCCTTTTCTCCTGTTAGAGGTATAGCATACATAATGCCAGAGTATGTATCAATAGAAACATGCAAATATTGAAGTATTAGTGGTCGAATTCCCCGTGGGTTAATTCCCATGTGAGGCACAGGCAAAATTGACAACAATTTTGACATTGGGTAACTATTTCTCTAGCTTCTTTTCTAATCATTGAAAAACGGTGACGTAAGGTTTCAGCCATCACATGAAAGCACTTATGAAATTCTTTTGCAGCTTCTGTCTAGGAAAACAGTGCAATAGCCACGATCTTGGTGGCTTTATCCGCCAATTCATTTCCTAGTGACATAGGACCAAGGAGGCCCGAGTGTGCTCTGACATGAGTAACATAAACAGGGAATCTTCTATTCACTAATACAAATTGTATTTGTTGAAAATTATTAGCAACTCTGCTGGAGGACTTTATTACCCCAGCTGTCTCAAGAAGGTTAACTGCATTAACTACATAAGAAGAATCAGACACAATATTAAGCGGTCCTGGGAAGATCTCAAGAACCTCTAGTACTACTAAACATTCCACAATTTGAGATGAGATTTCATTATATTGTTTAGATACTACCTTGCAATTAACTACATAAGCACCTATACCAGTTTTTGATCCATCAGTATATACCATGATTCCATCTGGGAGTGAGTTTCTGGATGTCACTCGTGGAAATACTACAGCCTGACTCAGGGCAAATTGCAAAATTGGATGCTTTGGATAATGATTGTTAATCTGTCCAGCAAAGGAGGTAACTAAAATCGCCCAATCATTGGATGTAGCTGCCAAAATTTGAACTTGAAAGGAGCATTATTTGAAAACTTTTAACATAATTTGTAATTTAACCACCTGTGAGGAGCCAGGCTGATATTGGCACAAAACGGGCTCATTGCGCTCGATCATATAAGCTCCACAACCTGTTTTTGATCCATCTGTAAATATATTGGGGGCACCTGGTAAGGGTGCTTGTGCAGTTACTTTTGGAAACACCGCAGGATGTTCCTTAAAAAATGAAAGCAAAGGATATCTGGGATAATGATTATCTATTAATCCATCAAAACAGCAGTGCAATATGACCCAATCATTAATTGTTCTGCACAAAATCTGCACCTGAGAGGCAGTATAGGAAATAATCAGTGATGTAAGATTCTTCTCAAAAAACTGTAGGCATTGTTGTATCTCTAGAAGGGTCAATTTTGTAATTGCAGTAGAGTAATGATCAATAGATTTTGCTGGTGAGGCTCTAGGATGCACCCACAACAAGGGACCTTCTTGCCATAGCAGGCCTGTAGGCTGCAAAAAGGTAGACAAAATGCATAAAGCAATTTTCTCCTTTTCTTTGAAGCGAAACAACACTGTATCTTGTAAGCCTTGACTCTAGCCTCTTGTGTCAATATTTGGTATGAATCTAAGACCGAATTTTAATGCCTTTATAATTTCTATATAGCCTTATTAATGTTTTATAGATCTACTTACCTTTTGTTACCATTATATTTTCTTTTGAATCATGTCCAATAACTTATGAATCAATACTCTATAGTCAAGGCATGTAAAACATTTATACCTTTAAGACCAATTAGAAATAAGGATGAAGCAATTACACAAATCTCATTAATTTAAACCAAATATATATATTTTTCCAGCTGTAATTTCAGGGGAATAAAACACCTTGAACCCAACCATCACCACAGTAGAAATTTTTCCCAAGAGAATTAACCATTAAGTTTGAGACTGCTGGTCTCTTAAAAAGTATGTGAAGCTCCTTTAATCATCTTCTTCTGTGTAAATTGCAGACTGACAGGACTGCCAGTAAATAACACCCCCTTTTTACCATTTTATGTTTTCTTTTTAACACATAACATAAACACAACAATCATTCAGCCACTCAAACAATAGACAACATAAATTGACACACATATAGACAAGTTTTTGGTGCACCAAAAATACGCAACAGACAGAAATGGAACTTAATGTCCCAAAAAGATACAAATACCTTAACCAGAAGTAATAATATCTCCATAAGGATTCAGAGAGAAAATAGGACGTCTCCCATTTTCTTCTGTTTCCTGGAAAGTTTTAAAATTAGCTTTTAACCGTTATTATTATTATTATTATTATTATTATTATTATTATTATACTTTTAATACTATGTCTTATACATGAAAAAACTGCTTTTCAGAAACCTGCTTTTTCTCTTGTTTAAGAGTTAACCTCTTATCTTCTTTTCTTCTGGGAGTTCTGCCAGAGAAGGGAAGAAAAACACAGTGACCTTGTAGAGAAAAACACAGTGACCTTGTAGAGAGAGGTAGGAGGGGGGGAGAGCCCAGGATTTTCTTTGTCCGGCCGTTTTAACTGTCTCTGACTTTTAAAGAATAAATTTTTTTCTTCTAAAGAATTTAGCTCGAATAGGCTGCATAAATTCCTCAGGTGTGATCTAGCTCTCCGTGGAGCTCCTTTAAGAGGGCTATACTTAAAGCAAGCTCTTGCTTTCCCAAATAACCGCGCAGGCTAGCAAAAAGCTGCTTTTAAAAGGAGGACAGGGGAAGAGAAGGGGGCTAGAAAAAGGGAAATCATTTGAAATGTAAATAAATTATATCGAATAAACCACCGGAAGGGCGATACGGGCCACTGGTCCCGCGCCTACTCTGGCTTTGTTCAAAATTGGCTACCGCCCATAACGATCGCTCTCATACTCTGTAGCAGTTTCTTCAAGCTCCTCCTTGTCCTCCTCCGACAATCCTTCTACTACCGAATCATCTGAAATTTCTAAGTTTGCAAACTCTTCCAGTACTGGATATAGGGGTTCCTTTTTACTTTCCCCTTGTTTTATTTTTCTTTTCTTTTCCCTTTTATTTCTGTTGTATTTTGCAGGCCTGTCTTCCTCCCCTTTTGACTCCGCTTCCAAGAGACTATCCTGTTGCGAAGCCAAAACTTTGCGCCCCTGCTTAATCAGCTCCATGTTCTTACTGTCCTTGAGGCACGAATGGACCAGCTTCCATAAAGGAATTGATCCTCGGCCAATTCTATCCTCCTGTTTTGCTCTTTCAAGGTCTTCTCCTAACTTTTCCCAGCAGTCGAGGTTAAAATCACCCAAAACAGCGAACCACGGCGCTGCCTTATCAATATCCTTCACTATAGTTTCTACTGTGCGCGGTGATATCTTCAGTCCTCTCTGCTTTAGCAGACCCTGTATAAGGGCTGCAAAGTCACAGGTGCCAGGTCCAGCCCCCAAGTTGTTGCCCATACTGCCCACTTATCTACGAGGGACTTACAGTACAGCGAGAAATGCCGCTTTATCTACAACGGTCTTACTTTCGTTTTTTTAAATCCAACAAAGGCACTCCTCGCCAGGTTTATGGCAACGAAGCCAAAAACAGCACAGAAGAATCACCACGACTGCACAGAGAAAAAATCCAGCAAACATCAAAGGATCAACAGGGTAGTCGAGCCACATACTACTTACTTGGGGAGACTTACTCACTCCATGTGTAGAGTTCTGAATCCTTCTTGGGCCCCTCAGACGTGTCCACTGGACCTACTTCCCGGGTTTTCGGCACCAGCTGTGGCGAGCCCCCCTGACCGGCAGGGAAGAAGACCACCGACACGAGGATTCTTCTCTTATCACACTTTTATTGGAGTACCGATGGATTAATGGAGAGTTGAAGATGAGAGGCGAGGGAGAAGGAAAGGGAGCGGCATATATAGGCAGGACAGGATGTTTCTACTATAGATAAGCTAGTCAGGCTGGGATAGGCTGCTTGCTGTTGCCAGGCAGACTTATGCTGGGACAAAGGCCAAAATGAGATGTTTACTGCACTCCTCGGCGCCATCTTGTAATGGCGTTTGGTGTGGATCGCCACAGACTCTGTCTGGGCTTGGTGGCTACACCTCAAACACCAGCACTGGAGATGTGGATGAAGTTGCAAGAAACACTTTCAAAGCTAAAATCAGCTGTTATACAGAATGGGTTTCAGGCCAGCCCAAGTTGCAGGAGAATCTGTTGCAAAAAATTAAACAGAAATCCATGAGGATGTTCATGTCTTCTCAAGATAATTAATATTTTCTGTCAGTTGGGCAATCTTTAACTACATTAAAAACAAGGTCTTAAAATTAAAATTCACAATTGTAATTGTTTTAAAGGGTCTTACATAATCACTGCATAACTCAAAATTATTTTTTTAAGTTTCTGGTCTATACCTCGGCCAGAGCAGATTGGCATCCCCATCCCTCTCCCCCTATCCCTCTCCCATAACCCTGTCTGCCAGAAGGCCATCGGTAACCAGGGACACAGGTGAGATCCCCACCCAATACCTGAACAAGCTGGGACCCTCTCAGAGTCCAGTGGACACAAGGACCCATGCCCTCCATGTGATCCCCATCTCCCTTCCAGGCTGCACCTCCACTGGTGCAAATTGGCTTGCCTCCCCCTCTTCCACACACCAAAGCCTGCCTGTCTCTCAGGAAGTCTGTCATAAAGAGGGACACAGGAGGGCAGCATTAGCCAGGGACACAGGAGGGCAGCATTAGCCAGGGACACAGGACACCACTCCAACCAGAGACCGCACTGCCTGCCTCCAAGGAAGAAGGCTCCAGTCAGAGACACCGAGGCCAGTTGACTCCAGACATAACCAGATGATGAGAGGCTATCAAAGGATATAAGCAACAGAAGGCACTGTAATTTGGCACCATCAGAACACAGCCAAACAGGTAGAAGCCCTTAAAGAGGACACAAATGAAACCCTTAAAGAAATTTAGGAAAACACAATCAAATGTTTAAAAGATTTGAACAAAGCAGTCCAAGTTCTAAAAATGGAAATAGAAACAATAAGGAAATCACAAATGGAGGCAACCCTGGAGATGGAAAACAAAGGAAAGAGATCAGGAGCTGTACATGCAAGCTTCCCCAACAGAATACCAGAGACAGAGGAGAGAATCTCAGGCATAGAGTATACCTTGGAAGAGATTCACACAACAGTCAAAGAAAGTGCAAAGAGGAAAAAGATCCTAACCTAAACCATTCAGGAAATTCAGGACACAATGTAAAGAATAAACGTAAGAATAATAGTTATAGAAGACAGAGAAGATGGCAAACTCAAAAGGCCAGAAAACATCTTCAGCAAAATCATAGAAGAAAACGTCTCTCACTCAAAGAAAGTGACAGCCATAAACGTACAAGAAGCCTACAGAATACCAAATATGGATCACAGGTTCAGAGGTGAGGAGGACACAACAGATGTCCCAACACCAGGAGTTATTGGGCTCAGCAGGACCCAGGCACACAGGAATTCCACCAGACTAGTGGCAAGGTTTCTTTCCAGTCTGTCTGAGCCAGTGCCCTGAGCAGACCTTGGACACAACTCAGCAGTCAGTTCAACAACACCCAGAAAAAGTTCAACTCCCAGGCACTTTTGCATGCCCAGAATCCAAGGATCCCAGGATCCCAGAAGCTTGGTTGCGCCAGGATCTCAGGGTTCCAGAAGCAGATTGACTCCCAGGACCTAAGATTCTCCGAGGATCTCAGGATCACAGAAGTACACAGACTTCTCACCAGAGACGATGAAAGCTTGAAGATCCTGGGCATATGTCTTACAGACCCTAAGAGAACACTAATGACAGCTCTGGCTACTATACCCACCAAACCTCTCAATTACCATGGATGGAGAAAACAAGATATTCCATGACAAACCAAATGATATTCCATGAAAACCCAAATTTACACAATATCATTCCACAAATTTAACCCTACAAAAGATAATAGATGGGAACTCCAACACAAGGAGGAAAACCACACCCTAGAAAAAGCAAGAGACTAATCCAGCAACAAACCCACACAAACATACTTCCACCTCTAACAACAAAAATAACAGGAAATAACAATCACTTTTCCTTAATATTCCTTAATACAAAAATTAATATCACCAATATATTCTAATCAATTGAAATTCAAAAATAAGAGGAATTAGAAATTTATTGGCTGTCACCCAGTGAGTGGTCTCTCTAATTTGGTAATTGGGGAAATATGTGCAATATTATACAATCCATCCATGTACACTTTCAGCTTGTTTGTATGTGACAATGTCTTACTGTGTGCCACATAATGGTCTTGAAATCCTGCTTCTCCTACTGAAGCCTCTCTATAAGTTGGATTGTTTATTTGATGTTTTTACACCATACTAGAGTTTGGAGAACAGCTTACATATTTCAAAATTATTTATACAGCCAAAAGAAACATAGACATATAATTTGGGAGGTGTCATGTAAGAGAACAAAAAGGAGTGAGACTGAAGGTTTTGTTTGATATTTTTATTATTGTATCTACGTTGAAGAAGATGGCCTTATAAGTTACAATGAACCAGGATCTTACCCTCACCTAATGTCTGTGCCACCCTCCAAGCAAAATCATTGTTCATTGAAGTAGCTGATGAGTGACTTCCATGGATAGACCATCTTAATACACAAACCATTTCTTAAATGAATGAAACCTGTTCCCTGTGGGCTGAGAATGATGACAATCACTCAAATCAAATAGCTTTGACCATAGCAGGAAATCTGTATCCAAACAATTGTGCCTACAATTCCTTCCTTAGCCCAGCCAAACTGTCAATTCCTAGCTTAGCTACTATGGAGTTAAAATCTTTGGTGATGTGAGGTACACTGAAGTACATACAGTCTTATTACAGTGAACTCCAATGTTTAAAAATTGATATTTTGGGTTTGTACCTCAGTAAGAGCCAAGATTCTAAGCTCTACTAAAAATAAAACAAACAAAATACTTTATCTTTTTTGATCATTTAATAACATGTACATCATTTCTATGATTGATATAAAATATATATTGTGCTAAATATAATAAAAAATAAAAATAAATAGTATATATTTTAAAAAACTTGGATGAGAAAAGAAAATCCTTCTGTCACATAATAATGAAAACACGAAATGCACAGAATTAAGAATATTAACAGCAGGAGGGAGAAAAGACCAAGTAACATATGAAGGCATGTGTACACAGCAAGTACAGTGGACGGGTGTCTGCCATTTCTGCAGGAGGATTATTGATTCCCTCCACCTCGACATCATCACTCCATCATCCCTCCCAGACTGAACAATCTTTTAAGAAAGTGACCATTGTTCAAACACAGTTAACAGAATGAAGGTACTGAGAATATAGACTCCCTGTCCTCAGATTGTGCAGTGCACACAAGCAATGCTGAGTGGAGGGAGCTCCTTAACCGACTGCAGTTCTCCATACCCTGGGGGGGGGGGGCAGAGTTCCAGCCACACAGTTTATCAGATAAAGAGCCTGAGACTAAAGCAGAAACTCAGGAGAACCTGTCTGCTTTACCTCAAAATCCGTATTTCTAAGCACTAGGACACGGAAGCATGCCTGTTCTGTCTGGATTCCTGGGTCTTCTTCAGCATTCATATGGTCTCTATGAATGCAGGGACTTTTCCCACCTGGAATTGGCAGGTATGTAAACTCAGAGGACTCATATAGTGTGTTTGGGTCCTCAGTCTGTATAAGGACACTACTAGGCCTTGTGCAGCCTTGTAAATATATTCCATGGTGTATTATTCAATATAAAAATAAATTTTATAAATTATTAAAATCAATACTTAAAATAATAAAGCAAACATCAAAAATAGTCTAGAAAGATAAAAACAGATTTTTTTCAGGAGAAAGTTAAGCCACCAATGACAGGAGGACATCTGATGGCCACAGAGCTGGACCTGTCTGAAGAGTGGACATTAGATGGGCCCCTGGAGGAGAGTGAGTGGCAGGACCATGTCCTGGAAAGCACCCCACTGCAGCAAACTTGAGAGCTGTGCAGAGTGCACTGTCAGGGGGGGCCGTGAGACACAGTCCCAGCTGCTGTTGGCTGTGCTGGCTGGACTGCTGATACCACATCTGACAGCAGAGGTGTCACAGAACATTCTGGTGTTTTGTTCTCTCTCTCTCTCTCTCTCTCTCTCTCTCTCTCTCTGATGCACAAGCTGGTTCTGACTGCAGAGTGGCTGATTTCACTTCCAGGTACAGCTTCATATCTGCAGATGTGTGGCTCCCCAGGTGTAAGGATGGAGACAGCTGCACAGCCAGTGCAGGCTTGTGGAGAAGGGGAAGTAGTGGTGGGGGTGCAAGAGACAAGAACCTCAGGATGAGACCTGTGCTCAGCCTTTGCAAAGAGGAGAGTCCATGACTGCTGGGAGTCTGACTCTGTCCTATAAAAGATCATGTGGCCAGGGTTGACTTACAGCTCAGGCAAAGAGGAGCCTCTCAAGCTTCCCCAGGACACCAGCTAGGGGACCCTCCTGACACACAGGGTCTCAAACACCTAACTGAGTCTTTTCCTTGCTCTCTGAATACCTGATTTGTTTGACCTTCACCAGGGCCAGGAACATATGGACATGGACGGCCTGATCTGGGGAGCGCATGCTCAAAAACAAATAAACAACCAGCTGGTTCTGATTGGCAAATTCTGAGGACTGGTAAAAATCCTCAGCCATATCTACAAGAAGGTATTGATGTCTCAGGCACAGCAGGAACAGCAGAGTCAGAGGCCTGGTCTCTCTTGCTCAGCTCTACAAGGGCCCACATGGAGATGTCCTATGGAGAACACGATCAGGCCATGTGTACATGGGCCTGGTGGGCCAAGGTGTGAGGTCCAACTGAGCAGGGGGCTCAAGATAACTTATGGCCAGGCTCTGATGGAGGACAGTGGGAAAGCTGCCTGGTATGAACTGGGCTGAGGATGGATCCTCACAGTGGCAAGTCCTGAGTATCTACACCCTCTTCCATTCCACATGGAAAAGATTAACTCGGGATCTTTGGAAAGATCATGGAACACTTGCCCTTCCCAGGAGGGAGAAGTTGAATACATCCCTCAGACCAGGGGGAGGTCCCTGCTGCTAGGAAAGGCCCAGAGTCCATTGGCCACCTACCTCATTCCCTAACAAACACTGTTCTGTCAATCACATTGCACCTAATGGTGGCTACCATGAGAACTGTATAAAAGGCCCCCTGAGCTGGCTGGGGGTTAGGTGGGGGGTTCCTTTGCCAGCAGGAAAAGCAGGGCAGGAAAAGACTGGAAAGGGAACCAGAGGAAGCCTAGAACATGCCAGCGCATGCAGTAGCACCACACCACTGCCCCCATGTAGAGAAATAGGATATAGCAGATGAGGATACTAGGAAAACAGTCACCTTCAGTGCAGTGTGATGAGTTTACTAAGAAGGTCTGAAGTCCGGATTTCATGGGCTAAGAACTAGTTCTGAAACAGAGGAGTGACTGGGTAATGGATGTTTGTGTTCTATGTACATCCCATAAGATCCTTTTCCAGTGACTGAGTGTGAAGTGAGCCAGAGGCAGCTGTTGAGGGTGCTGCTTCATTCTCCATCCTTGCAGGCACCACCCAGGCCCCCATGCTCCCAAGGACACAGATCTTCAGGTGTCCCAGACACAGAGAGGCTGGAGGAACTGCCTTCTCTGAGTGAATCTGCACTTTGAGCCTGCTCCTCAGAGCAGGGGCTATGATCCCACCTCAGCTGGGGGACCTGCTGCCTGCAAATCTAGCTTTAAGTACACCAAAAGTACTTTTAAGGCAGTGTGAAAACAACACCAGCATTAAGAACAACTGACAAATACCAAAAATACCATAAATCGCTGTCACTCGCAAATGCAATTGGAATAAATAGTATTTTTTGTTGCTGAAGATGAGGACTTTGCTCATTTTGATGTTAGTGGACCGAGACACCATTCCCTCTGTAAAAGAAAGGCCAGCATCAACAAGAGCAGTTGGTGCATCATGAACAATGAGAAACAGTAACCTACATTTATTGATGACTTCAACATCAAAATCTACATTCCCTTTGAACACCTTGTCCCTCAGTGCATGGTGGCACTCGCCTGGATTCCCAGCACTTGGGAGGCAGAGGCAGGTAGATTTCTGAGTTCAATGCCAGCCTGGTCTACAGAGTGAGTTCCAGGACATCCAGGACTACACAACGAAACCCTGTCTCAAAAAGCCAGAAAACAAAACAAAAAAAAAACCCACCCCCCCCCAAAAAAGAAAGAAAGAAAGAAAGAAAGAAAGAAAGAAAGAAAGAAAGAAAGAAAGAAAGAAAGAAAGAAAGAAAGAAAAAAGAAAGAAAGAAGAAAGAAAACCTCTTCCCATTAAGTGGAATGTCACCTCCACCTAGCAGAATAGAAATGTGGGGGGCGATGGAAGTCTTCTTAAAGAAACACAGGAAAACAAAATCAAAAGACTATAAGAATTGAACAAAGCAGTCCAAGTCCTAAAAATGGAAATAGAAACAATATGGAAATCACAAATGGAGGCAACCCTGGAGATGGAAAACAAAGGAAAGAGATCAGGAGCTGCACATGCAAGCTTCCCCAACAGAATACCAGAGACAGAAGAGAGAATCTCAGGCATAGAATATACCTTGGAAGAGATTCACACAACAGTCAAAAAAAGTACAAAGAGGAAAAAGATCCTAACCTAAAACATCCAGGAAATCCAGGACACAATGTAAAGAAAAAACCTAAGAATAATAAATATAGAAGAGAGTGAAGATGCCAAAACCAAAAGGACAGAAAGCATCTTCAGCAAAATCATAGAAGAAAACTTCTCAAACCCAAAGAAAGAGATGGCCATAAACATACAAGCAGCCTACAGAATACCAAATAGGGATCACAGGTTCAGAGGTGAGGAGGACACAGCAGCTGTCCCAACACTGGGAGTTATTGGGCTCAGCAGGACCCAGGCACACAGGAATTCCATCAGAAGAGTGGCACGGGTTCTTTCTAGTGTGTCTGGGCCAGGGCCCTGAGCAGACCTTGGGCAAAACTCAGCGGCCAGCCCAACAACACCCAAAAGTTCAACTCCCAGGCACTTTTGCATGCCCAGGATTCAAGGATCTGAGGAGCTTGGTTGCGCCAGGATCTCAGGGTTCCAGAAGCAGTTTGACTCCCCAGAGCTCACATTGAGTAGTCTCTCTAATTTGGTAATTGGTGAAATATGTGCAATATTATACAATCCACCCATGTACACTTTCTGCTTGTTTGTATGTGATAGTGTCTTACTGTGTGCCACATAATGGTCTTGAAATCTTTCTTCTCCTATCGAAGCCTCTGTATAAGTTGGGTTTTTTTTTTTTTTGTTTTTTTTTTTTTGTTTTTGTTTTTTACCATTTCCATTCCCACTAACCTTCCTCTTTCTTTTTTTAATTTATTGATATATTTATTTAAGTTTCAAATGATTTCCCCTTTTCTGGACCCCCACTCCCCTAAAGTCACATCAGTCCCCTTCCCTCCCCCTGTTTTCCCACCCAACCCTTCCCACTTCCCTGTTCTGATTTTGCTCTATACTGCTTCACTGAGTCTTTTCAGAACAAGGGGCCACTCCTCCTTTCTTCTTGCACCTCATTTGATGTGTGGATTATGTTTTGGGTATTCCAGTTTTCTAGGTTAATATCCACTTATTAGTGAGTGCATACCATGATTCACCTTTTGAGTCTGGGTTACCTCACTTAGTGGGATATTCTCTAGCTCCATCCATTTGCCTAAGAATTTCATGAATTCATTGTTTCTAATGGCTGAATAGTAC
Source organism: Apodemus sylvaticus (assembly GCF_947179515.1). Classification (NCBI taxonomy): domain Eukaryota; kingdom Metazoa; phylum Chordata; class Mammalia; order Rodentia; family Muridae; genus Apodemus; species Apodemus sylvaticus. The sequence goes on along the minus strand of NC_067485.1, from coordinate 58,238,871 downwards.
TCCATCGTGTAGATATACCACATTTTTTGCATCCACTCTTCTGTTGAGGGATACCTGGGTTCTTTCCAGCATCTGGCAATTATAAATAGGGCTGCTATGAACGTAGTAGAACATGTATCCTTATTACATGGTGGGGAACCCTCTGGGTATATGCCCAGGAGTGGTATAGCAGGATCTTCTGGAAGTGAGGTTCCCAGTTTTCAGAGGAAACGCCAGACTGATTTCCAGAGTGGTTGTACCAATTTGCAACCCCACCAGCAGTGGAGGAGTGTTCCTCTTTCTCCACATCCTTGCCAACACCTGCTGTCTCCTGAATTTTTAATCTTAGCCATTCTGACTGGTGTAAGGTGAAATCTCAGGGTTGTTTTGATTTGCATTTCCCTAATGACTAATGAAGTTGAGCATTTTTTAAGGTGTTTCTCTGCCATCCGAAGTTCTTCAGGTGAGAATTCTTTGTTTAACTCTGTACCCCATTTTTTAATAGGGTTGTTTGGTTTTCTGGAGTCTAACTTCTTGAGTTCTTTATATATATTGGATATTAGCCCTCTATCTGATGTAGTATTGGTGAAGATCTTTTCCCAATTTGTTGGTTGCCGATTTGTCCTTTTGATGGTATCCTTTGCCGTACAGAAACTTTGTAATTTTATGAGGTCCCATTTGTCAATTCTTGATCTTAGAACATATGCTATTGGTGTTCTGTTCAGAAACTTTCTCCCTCTACTGATGTCCTCAAGGGTCTTCCCCAGTTTCTTTTCTCTTAGCTTCAGAGTATCTGGCTTTATGTGGAGGTCCTTGATCCATTTGGATTTGAGCTTAGTATAAGGAGACAAGGATGGATCAATTTGCATTCTTCTGCATGCTGACCTCCAGTTGAACCAGCACCATTTGTTGAAAAGGTTATCTTTTTTCCATTGGATGTTTTCAGCACCTTTGTCGAGGATCAAGTGGTTTTAGGTGTGTGGGTTCTTTTCTGGATCTTCAATCCTGTTCCATTGATCTGCCTGCCGGTCACTGTACATATACCATGCAGTTTTTAACACTATTGCTCTGTAGTATTGCTTGAGGTCAGGGATACTGATTCCCCCAGAATTTCTTTTGTTGCTGAGAATAGTTTTAGCTATCCTGGGTTTTTTGTTATTCCAGATGAATTTGAGAATTGCTCTTTCTAACTCTGTGAAGAATTGAGTTGGGATTTTGATGGGTATTGCATTGAATCTGTATATTGCTTTTGGCAAAATGGCCATTTTAACTATATTGATCCTGCCGATCCATGAGCATGGGAGGTTTTCCCATTTTTGAGGTCTTCTTCCATTTCCTTCTTCAGAGTCTTGAAGTTCTTGTCATACAGATCTTTCACATGTTTGGCAAGAGTCACCCCAAGGTACTTTATACTGTTTGTGGCTATTGTGAAGGGGGTCATTTCCCTAATTTCTTTCTCAGCCTGCTTATCCTTTGAGTATAGGAAGGCCACTGATTTGCTTGAGTTGATTTTATAACCTTCCACTTTGCTGAAGTTGTTTATCAGCTGTAGGAGTTCTCTAGTGGAGTTTTGGGGTCACTTAGGTAGACTATCATGTCATCTGCTGTACAGAGCCATATTGGGGCAGTCTTGCACTTGGTCAGAGTTTGACTTTGGTCAAGGTTAACTTCTCCCAGTTAGCCAGGATCCTGCTCCACCCAGGGTGGAGTGCTCGAAGTAAAGGTTAAGTTCATTGTTCCTCCAGGTCTAGGAATTCCTGAATTAAACAGGTGACCCACCCAGCTGCCGGAGCAGTCAAGACGAGGACCTCCAAGAGAAGCTAGACAACTTCCACCGGAACTCAGCCTGGAGTCTGGGGGGAAGGGTTTGCCCAAACTGTTAAAAGGTCTGGCGCCATTAAAGTTTCGGGCTTTGATCAGTGAACATTGTCTTAGCCGCACTTCTTTTCGCCCCTCTTCTCTATTTATTCTCTCAACAGGTAACCCGGTTTACATGTGGCTGCTGGCAGCTACATAATATCTGCAAATAATGATAGTTTGACTTCTTCCTTTCCAATTTGTATCCCTTTGACCTCCTTCTGTTGTCTAATTGCCCGAGCTAGTACCTCAAGTACAATATTGAAAAGATAAGAAGAAAGGGGGCAGCCCTGTCTAGTCCCTGATTTTAGTGGGATTGCTTCAATTTTCTCTCCATTTTGTTTGATGCTGGCTACCAGTTTGCTGTATATTGCTTTAACGATGTTTAGGTATGGGCCTTGAATTCCTGTTCTTTCCAAGACTTTAAGCATGAAAGGATGCTGAATTTTGTCAAATGCTTTTTCAGTATCCAATGAAATGACCATGTGTTTTTTTTTCTTTGAGTTTGTTTATGTAGTGGATTGCATTGATGGATTTCCGTATATTGAACCAACCCTGCATCCCTGGGATAAAGCCTACTTGATCATGGTGGATGATCATTTTGATGTGTTCTTGGATTCGGTTGGCAAGAATTTTATTGAGTATTTTTGCATCGATGTTCATAAGGGATATTGGTCTGAAGTTTTTCTTCTTTGTTGGATCTTTGTGTGGTTTTGGTATCAGCGTAATTGTGGTTTCGTAGAAGGAATTGGGTAGTGTTCCTTCTGTTTCTATTTTGTGGAATAGTTTGAAGAGTATTAGTGTTAGGTCTTCTTTGAAGGTCTGATAGAATTCTGCACTGAAACCATCTGGTCCTGTGCTTTTTTTGGTTGGAAGACTTTCTATGACCCCTTCTATTTCTTTAGGGGTTATGGGACTGTTTAGATGATCTATTTGGTCCTGATTTAACTTTGGTATTTGGTATCTGTCTAGGAAATTGTCCATTTCCTCCAGATTCTCCAGTTGTGTTCAGTATAGGCTTTTGTAGTAGGATCTGATGATTTTTTGGATTTCCTCAGTGTCTGTTGTAATATCTCCCTATTCATTTCTAAGTTTTGTTAATTTGAATACTTTCTCTGTGCCCTTTGGTCAGTCTGGCTAAGGGTTTATCTATCTTGTTGATTTTCTCAAAGAACCAGCTCCTGGACTCGTTGATTCATTGTATGGTTCTCTTTGTTTCCACTTGATTGTTTTCAGCCATGAGTTTGATGATTTCCTGTCTTCTACTCCTCCTGGGTGAAATAGCTTCTTTTTGTTCCAGGGCTTTCAGGTGTGTCATTAAGCTGCTGGTATATGCTCTCTCCATTTTCTTTTTGGAGGCACTCAGGGCTATGAGTTTTCCTCTTAGCACTGCTTTCATTGTGTCCCAAAGATTTTGGTATGTTGTGCCTTCATTTTCATTAAATTCTAAAAATTCTCTGATTCCTTTCTTTATTTCTTCTTTGGCCAAGGTGTCATTGAGTAGAGTATTGTTCAGCCTCCATGTGTATGTGGGCTTTCTGTTGTTTTTGTTGCTATTGAAAACCACTCTTACGCCATAGTTATCTTATAGGAGGCATGGGAGTAGTTCGATCTTCTTGTATTCGTTGAGGTCTGTCTTGTGACCAATTATATGGTCGATTTTGGAGAAGGTTCCATGAGGTGCTGAGAAAAAGGTATATTCTTTTGCTTTAGGGTGAAATGTTCTATAGATATCAGTCAAATCCAATTGGTCCAAAGCCTCAATTAGTTTTACTGTGTCCCTGTTTAGTTTCTGTTTTCCTGATCAGTCCATTGAGGAGAGTGGAGTGTTGAAGTCCCCCACAATTATTGTGTTAGGTGCAATGCGTGCTTTGAGCTTTAGTAAAGTTTCTTTTATGAATGAGGGTGCCCTTGTATTTGGTGCATAGATGTTCAGAATTGAAAGTTCTTCTTGGTGGATTTTTCCTTTGACCAGGAAGAAGTGTCCTTCTGTATCTCTTTTGATGACTTTAGGTTGAAAGTCAATTTTATCTGATATTAGAATGGCTACTCCTGCTCGTTTCCCGAGACCATTGGCTTGTAAAGTTGTCTTCCAGCCTTTTACTCTAAGGTAGTTTTTGTCTTTGACATTTAGGTATGTTTCCTGTATGCAGCAAAATGTAGGGTCTTGTTTCCTTATCCAGTCTGTCAGTCTATGTCTTTTCATTGGGGAATTGAGTCCATTGATGTTAAGAGATATTAAGGAATAGAGATTATTACTTCCTGTCATTTTTGATGTTATTTTTATATTTGAGTGATTATCTTCTTTTGGGTTTGCTGAAGGAAGGTTACTATCTTACTTTTTCCAGGGTGTAGTTTCCCTCCTTGGATTGGAGTTATCCTCCTATTATTCTTTGTAGAGCTGGGTTTGTGGAAAGATATTGTGTAAATTTGGTTTTGTCATGGAATGTCTTGGTTTCTCCATCTATTGTGATTAAGTGTTTTGCTGGGTATAGTAGTCTTTTTTTTTAATTTTTTTTATTCGATATAATTTATTTACATTTCAAATGATTTCCCCTTTTCTAGCCTCCCCACTCCCCGAAAGTCCCGTAAGCCCGCTTCTCTTCCCCTGTCCTCCCTCCCACCCCTTCCCACTTCCCCGTTCTGGTTTTGCCGAATACTGTTTCTCTGAGTCTTTCCAGAACCAGGGGCCACTCCTCCTTTCTTCTTGTATCTCATTTGATGTGTGGATTATGTTTTGGGTATTCCAGTTTTCTAGGTTAATAACCACTTATTAGTGAGTGCATACCATGATTCACCTTTTGAGTCTGGGTTACCTCACTTAGTATGATGTTCTCTAGCTCCATCCATTTGCCTAAGAATTTCATGAATTCATTGTTTCTAATGGCTGAATAGTACTCCATTGTGTAGATATACCACATTTTTTGCATCCACTCTTCTGTTGAGGGATACCTGGGTTCTTTCCAGCATCTGGCAATTATAAATAGGGCTGCTATGAACATAGTAGAGCATGTATCCTTATTACATGGTGGGGAATCCTCTGGATATATGCCCAGGAGTGGTATAGCAGGATCTTCTGGAAGTGAGGTGCCCAGTTTTCGGAGGAACCGCCAGTAGTCTTGGCTGACATTTGTGTTCTCTTAGAGTCTGCATGAGATCTGCCCAGGATCTTCTAGATTTCATGGTCTCTGGTGAGAAGTCTGGTGTGATTCTGATAGGTCTTCCTTTATATGTTACTTGGCCTTTTTCTCTTACTGCCTTTAATATTCTTTCTTTGTTTAGTGTATTTGGGGTTTTAATTATTATGTGGCGAGAGGTATTTCTGCTCAGATCCAGTCTGTTTGGAGTTCTGTAGGCTTCTTGTATATTCATAGGCATCTCTCTCTTTAAGTTGGGAAAGTTTTCTTCCATAATTTTGTTAAAGATATTTGCTGGCCCTTTCAGTTGTAAATCTTCACTCTCATCTATACCTATAATCCTTAGGTTTGGTCTTCTCATTGTATCCTGGATTTCCTGGATGTTCTGGGATACAAGCTTTTTGCATTTTGCATTTTCTTTGACTGTTGAGTCAATGGTTTCTATTCTATCTTCGGCATCTGAGATTCTTTCTTCCATCTCTTGTATTCTGTTGTTGATATTTGCATCTATGGCCCCTGATTTCTTCTCAAGGTTTTCTATCTCCAAAGTTGTCTCCCTTTGCGATTTCTTAGTTGTTTCAACTTCTGTTTTTAGATCCAGGATGGTTTTGCTCAGTTCCATCATTTGTTTGTTTGTGTTTTCCTGTTATTCTTTAAGAGATTTTTGTGTTACCTCTTTCATGACTTCTGCCTCTTGACTCAAGTTCTCCTGCATTTCTTTAAGTTTTTTGCCTTTTTCCTTTATTGGCTTCTATCTCTTGTGCCTTATTCTCCTGCATTTCTTTAAGTGATTTTTCTGTTTCCATTATACGGGTTTCTAGCTTATTCATGTTCCCCTGTATTTCTTTAAGAGATTCATTTATGTCCTTTTTGTGTTCTTCTAGCAGCATCATGATCAGTGATTTTAAATCCAAATCTTGTTTCTCTCGTGTGTTGGTATAACCAGGACTTGCTGATGTTGAAGAGTTTGGTTCAGATGCTGCCATATTGCCTAGATTTCGGTTAGTAGCGTTCCTCTGTTTGCCCTTTGCCATCTTGTTCTCTGGAGTTAGTTGGTCTTGTCCCTGGCTGGTGTTTGGGCCTCCTGAGGGGCTCTGGGGCTATTACTGCAACACTATATGGCTGGGTTTCCCCTGTAGCAGATTGCTGCTGTGCTGTCCTTCTCTTGGGTGCCCTTGCAGGTCTAGTGTGCTTTGCCCCAGATTGTGTCTGTGGACCAGATGGAGCCCGTTTGCACCCCCAGGTAGCGTGGATGGTGTATGCTGCTGGGACCTCCCCTGTGTGATGATCACTCCGCTGGGCAGCTGATCCCCCAACAGGGCTGGCGCACACAAGGTTAGCCTGGCCGCCCAGGCCCTGGGTCCAGGCAAAAGCCTGGGAGGCCAAGGTCCGAGCAAAGTTCCCCTCGGGCTATGGCTGTCAACTGGGTCCGCCAGGTGACCAGGATGGCGGGCGTGCGTGCTCACGCTCCCTGAAAGCGCCAGGAGAGTCTGCTGTGCTAACAACCTCCTGGGCGGGTTGACACACAGATGGCCCCCCAAGCCGCCCAGTTCTTGGGGTCAGTCCAGGGCCTGTTGGGGCCTAGACCCCTGCTTTGTTAGCCTCAGGCTATGCCTGTTAGCCGGCTCTGCCCGCCAGAGCTCTCTGGCGTCCTGTAGGCAAAATGGCGGCATGCGCACCAGCCCAGGCAAAAAAACCTCCTGGCTGGGTTGGCACCCCGATGGCCCCCGAAAAGCCCAGGGCCTGGGTGCAGGCCAACGCTCGTTGGGCTCAGACACCCACGGTGTTGGCCTTGGGTTATGTTTGTGTACCTCAGTCTGTCCGATCTCTCTGGAGTCCGAAACCAAGATGGAGGTGAGCCTCTCCTGACTGATAAGTTAGATTGTTTATTTGATGTTTTTACACTATACTATGGTTTTGAAAACAGCTTACATATTTTAAGATTATTTATACAGCCAAAAGAAACATAGACAATTAATTTGGGATGTGTCATGTAAGAGAACACAAAAGAGTGAGACTGAAGGTTTTCTTTGACATATTTATTATTGTATCTATGTTGAAGATGGCCTTATAAGTTTCAATAAACCAGGATCTTACACTCACCTAATGTCTGTGCCACCCTCCAAGCACAATCATTGTTCATTGAAGCAGTTGATGAGTGACTTCCATGGATAGACCATCTTAATACACAAACCATTTCTTAAATGAATGAAACGTGATCCCTGTTGGCTGAGAATGATGACAATCACTCAAATCAAATAGCTTTGACCATAGCAGGAAATCTGTATCCAACAATTGTGCCTACAATTCCTTCCTTAGCCCAGCCAAACTGTCAATTCCTAGCTTAGCTACTATGGAGTGAAAATATTTGGTGATATGAGGTACACTGAAGTACATACCGCCTCATTACAATGAACTCCAATGTTTAAAAATTGATATTTTGGGTTTGTACCTCAGTAAGATCCAAGATTCTAAGCTCTACTAAAAATCAAACAAGCAAAAAGACTTTATCTATTTATGTTCATTTAATAACATGTGCATCATTTGTATGCTTGATACAAAAATATATTTTGTGCTTAATATAATAAAAAATAAAAATAAATAGTATATATATTTAAAAAGCTTGGATGAGGAAAGTAAATCCTTCTGTCACATAATAATGAAAACACTAAGTGCACAGAATTAAGGATATTAACAGCAGGAGGAAGAAAAGACCAATTAACATATAAAGGCATGTGTACACAGCAAGTGCAGTGGACGGGCGTCTGCCATTTCGGCAGGAGGATTATTTGTTCCCTCCACCTCAACATCATCACTCCATCATCACTCCCAGAGTGAACAATCTTTTAAGAAAGTGACCATTGTTCAAACACAGTTAACAGAATGAAGGTAGTGAGAATATAGACTCCCTGTCCTCAGATTGTGCAGTGCACACAAGCAATGCTGCGTGGAGGGAGCTCCTTAACCAACTACAGTTCTTCATACACTGAGGGGGGGGGGGTGCAGAGTTCTAGTCACCCAGTTTCTCCCTTTGCTCAGCTCTCCAAGGGCCTACATGGAGATATCCTATGGAGCACACGATCAGGCAATGTGTACATGGGCCCGGTAGGCCAAGGTGTGAGGTCCAATTGAACAGGAGGCTCAAAATAACTTATGGCCAGGCTCTGATGGAGGACAGTGGGAAAGCTGCCTGGTATGAACTGGGGTAAGGATGTATCCTCACAGTGGCCAGACCTGAGCCTCTACACCTTCTTTCATTCCTTATTTGTCAAAACCTCATGGAAAAGATTAACTCAGGATCTTTGGAAAGGTCATGAAACACTTGCCCTTTCCAGGACGGAGAAGCTAAATACAGTCCTCAGACCAGGGGGAGGTCCCTGCTGCTAGGAAAGGCCCAGAGTCCATTGGCCACCTACCTCATTCCCTAACAAACAATGTTCTGTCAATCACATTGTACCTAATGGTGGCTACCATGAGAACTGTATAAAAAGCCCCCTGAGCAGGCTGGGGGTTGGGTGGGGCATTCCTTTGCCAGCAGGAAATGCAGGGCAGGGAAAGACACTGGAAAGAGAACCAGAGAGGAAGCCCAGAGCATGCAGTAGCTCCACACCATGTGGAGACATAGGAAATAGCAGATGAGAATACTAGGAAAACAGTCACCTCCAGTGCAGTGTGATGAGTTTATGAAGAAGAAGGTCTGAAGTCTGGATTTCATGGGCTAAGAGCTAGTTCTGAAACAGAGGAGTGACTGGGTAATGAATGTTTGTGTTCTATGTACATCCCATAAGATCCTTTTCCAGTGACTGAGTGTGAAGTGAGCCAGAGGCAGCTGTTGAGGGTGCTGCTTCATTCTCCATCCTCGCAGGCACCATCCAGGCCCCCATGCTCCCAAGGACACAGATCTTCAGGTGTCCCAGACACACAGAGAGGCTGGAGGAACTGCCTTCTCTGAGTGAATCTGCACTTTGATCCTCCTCCTCAGAGCAGGGGCTATGATCCCACCTCAGCTGGGGGAGCGGCTACATGCAAATCTAGCTTGAAGTACACCAAAAGTATTTTTAAGGCAGTGTGAGGACAGCAGCAGCATCAAGAACAACTGACAAATACCAGAAACACCATAAACCGCTGTCATTAGCAAATGCAATTGGAATACAAAGTGATTTTTGTTGCTTGAGATGAGGACTTTTTTCATTTTGATTCTCTCTCTAAAATAAAGGCCAGCATCAAGAAGAGCAGTTGGTGCATTATGAACAATGAGAAACAGTAACCTACATTTTTTGGTGACTTCAACATAAAAATCTATATTACCTTCAAACACCTTTTCCCAAAGTGCGTGGTGGCACATGCCTGGAATCCTAGCACTTAGGAGGCAGAGGCAGGTGGATTTATGAGTTCGAGGCCAACCTGGTCTACAGAGTGAGTCCAGGACAGCCAGGACTACACAGAAAAACCGTTTTGAAAAGCCAAAAAAAAAAAAAGAAAGAAAGAAAGAGAGAAAGAAAGAAAGAAAGAAAGAAAGAAAGATAAAAGAAAACCTCTTCCCATTAAGTGTAATGTCACCTCCACTTAGCAGAATAGAAATGTGGAAGGTGATGGAAGTCTTCTGTACCATTAGTGTTGTGAGGACAAGCACACACACACACACACACACACAGGTGCTCTTGAGTATACATGCATAAAAGACAAATGCAAACATAAGCACATACCCTGAAAATCTAGAGTCACCTGCACACACACATATATCTTTTCATTACAGTTTCCTGAGAGCATTTTGGTGAAAGGGTTTACAGGTGAAATTTTATTTGGCACAGGCTACAGTTTATCCACATGGCACCACACCACCAGATCCAACCTGTATGGTCTCTACTTCTGGCTCTGATGTCCACAACACTGATGGACCAAATAGTGTGCAGGCATGTCATCACACAGGAGGTCAGGACCATTATCTGACAGTGCGTGCTGTACACATGCAACATCCCAACAGTCACATGAACTCACAGGAACACCCAGGAACTCTTAGAGCACCAGATCCCCGGGGCAGGTGAACAGGGATCACAGACTTTGTTCAATGCAAACGCACTCCCCAGCATGAAGCAGATTTGAACAGCACTGGGCTTGGCCCGGGAAGGACCTCAGGATGCTGCATTCCCAGAAAAACCTTTCTACATTCCATAAGCTTGCTCTAGCTCATGCCCCATCATCGCATATGTGCAGTAGCTGGAGGTAGCCTGCTGACTGGAGATGCGGTGACAAGAGCTGTCATCTCAGGCTTTGGGGAGACTAAGCTCAGCCTCAGGAGACACTGACAAAAGCCCTCTGCCTGCTTCTGGGCCTTTCCTCTCCAGAGTCTGAAGTCCATGTTCTCCTGACTCTTGTTTTCTTCTATTAAGTTTGGATCGTGATATAAGAGAATTTTGCAAGTCCTGCATTTGCCTGTCAAGTCAGTGTCCTCACTTTGTGAAAATGCTGCTTTGAGAGACCTGGTACCATCAAGGAAGCCTCAGAGTGAGTGCTCCAGGTCACACTCCTCCTCCTTGCTTCCTGTGACCCCACTCCCCTCCTTTCTCAGTCATTATTCTATGAAGCACATCTCCGGCTCCCTGGACTCCTGAGACCTGAATTCTCATCCCCTTCCACACCCACCCCACTCTGATGTCACGCTAGGTGACACAGGCCACCTCTGCTCCTAGGATCCACACCTTCTAAGGTGCAGGAACTTACCTCCCATGTGGTAACTGTGGAATCAGCTCTGAGCATGTAAGAAGGTTCCCACGTGCAGCTTGTAGTCCCTGGACTGTTAAAAAAATCCACAGAGGCCAAATGGTGGACAATGACAGCACCATGAAGAACTAGCCATGGACAGAGGAGGCCAACCTGGTATGGCTGCCTGTCACTCAGAATGTCTGACTGACCCTGGAAGGACCATCTGCCAATCAGAAAAAGGCTGGTTGCTGGTTTCTAATTAAGCTCCAGGCTGAGCAGGCCTCAGGGTCTGTCAGGTTTGAGCCTTGGTGACTGGGTGGGAGCCTTGGTGGCAGGCTGTAAATAGGTGACACAGCATAGATTCTGTAAAATGGACGCTGCTTCTGCTCAGTATGTGAGACAGAGAAAGGAGGCAGTCAGCAGGACTGCCAGGATTCCAGGATGACGGCAGGAGCAGGAGGCCACAGTAAGACTGTCCTGCTGTCCTGAACTCTCCACCTCAGACACCTCTATGGGAGAGAAACAAACTCTTCATCTCTGAAGCACATGTCCATCTTCTGGTAGCAGGATACATCTGTGCCCTGTTTGGAATCCATTGCAGAATGTGGCCTCCACATCCTGCTCTAGTCCTGGTGGTCTGGACCTGATCTATACTGTGTCAAGTTTCTCCACACTTCAGTCTTTGTTCAGAGGGCTGTACCATGTAGCTTTAACAAACAATTCACACTAAACCGGCTATGGACTGACATCTGCAGTCTTGGTCTGTTCCTGGCCCACATCATAAGCCTGAAGCCCAGACTGTGTGTTTCTCCTCGTCAATACCTCTCCCACAAATGCAGGCTCTTCTTCTCCAGAGCTCTGAGATAGGTCACTTGACGGTTGGTTTCCTTCCCCTGTAGCTCGGTCCTTATCCAATCTTCCTGTTCCAAAGCCTGGCTGAATTCTGCCCCAGCTATGTTCTTTCCCTCTGGCCCACCTGAGGCCTTGGGAATGGAAAACACCTGCAATCTTAGTTTCAAATCAACAGATGACACAACCGCTGGGTACAGAATCAATTGTCTTAAAATCATCAACTATTCTGTGCTGGGAATCTCTGCCTCTGGGTCTAACAGCTCCTGGTCTCCATCCTGCCTTCTCTTGCTCCCCTTCTTGCTGTAAAAAAGAACATTCCTTCCTCCTGAGTTTCCTCTTCCTCTCTAGGACCCGGAAGGCCCACCTCCTCCTTTTTGCCTAGTGATTGGCTTCTTTTCGTGTTCTTAAGATTTATTTTATGTATGTGAGTACACTGTAGCTGTACAGATGGTGGTGAGCCTTCATGTTTTTGCTGGGAATTGAATTTAGGACCTCTGTTCTCTCTAGTCAGCACTCATCGCTCATGCCCGAGAATATAATTATTATTATAATTAAGTACCATATAGGTGTCTTTAGACATACCAGAAGTGGGCATCAGATCTTATTAGGGATGGTTGTGAGCCACCATATAATTGCTGGGATTTGAACTCAGGACCTTCAAAAGAGAAGCCAGTGCTCTTAACTGCTGAGCCATCTCTCCAGCCCAGTACTTGGCCTCTTGTCATCTTCATAAACCTGTCAATTAATTAGGGGGAAATTTTGCTACATTAGGCCACTGCTCTTCCACTTGCAATAGATCCTTGAGTAAATCTGTAAAATGGAGAAAAGACCACATAGGAATCCTCATGAGCTCTGTGTGTGTGTTTCACCCCAGTACAATTACTGTGTGCCTTAAGCACAGGAAGCCTGTGTTTGCTGGCTGAGAGGCACTTCCTCCTGCCATCCTCCTGGGTAAACACCCAGTGTCCACCAAGCTGCAAAGCCTGTGGCTGCTCCACCTGCCCAGAGCTCTGTCCTCCTTTGTTGTCTTCTACCCTACTCCTTGTTCTGTGTGCTTCATGTTCAGTGTCGCTGTAGAGGGAACACCCACACTGATGAGCACAACACTATCACATTGGTCTGGACAGAATCACAGAAGCAAGCCAGGCAAGGCCCTGATTCTCTTCTGCTTCCTGACTCAGTGGGGTGTGAACTGCTCAACTGCTTCTCACCCTTCTCTCCCTCCCTGCTCTTCCCCCACCACCACCCTCCTGAAACTAAACCAGAAACCCATCATGGACACCTGGTCAGTTGGATCTCAAAGCACATCACCTTGGCCATTAGGACCTCAGCAAAAGGTGAGCAGCCTCAACTTGCTCTCTTCCAGAACCACTTTCAGTCATACACTCAGCCTCTGCCAAACAAGTTCCTTTTAGATCTTTCATTCCAGGATAATGTCTCCGGGCAGCCTCCCTCAAAACCCATGCAGTCTGCCTGGGTGTACTGATACACCCTGTACTTGCATGCAAAATAAACATCATAACCACAATATAGGGAATGAAACAAATGCTAACAATTTATTAAAACCAATACTTTAAAAAATGAAACATTGAAAAACAACTACAGGAGTATAAAGGCTACTTCTCAGGGGCAGGTGAGGGCTAACTGCAGGGCAGGGAAGACTTCTATATTGACATCAGGGAATGATTCTGCTGGGACATCAGACTAGTGCTGTCTGACCCAATAGACCCCCTTTGGTGATAGGGCGTGACAGGGTCATTCTCTAAGAAGGTTGACCCACTGCTCTGAGGCCGAGGTGTTTGAAAGGCCACTGTGTCTGGTGACTTGGTGAGACACAGGTTCCACAGTTGCTAGCAGGTGTGCTGGCTGGACTGCTGATGTCACATCTGGCTTCAACATTAGAGCATTCCGGTGGACTTTGGGCTCTCTGTCTCTTGCTCCAGCTGGTTCTGGCTGTTGTTTCACTGACAGAAAACACACTTTACTCTCTGGACCACCTGCTATGTGGCTCACCAAATCTAAGGATGAAGACAAATCTGCAGTCAATGCATGCTTGTGAAGAAGGGGAAGTGGTGGTGGGATACAAGAGACAAGATCCCCAAGATGAGACCCCCTCTCAGCCTTTCCAAAGACAAAGGAGACCATTTCTGCTGGGAACCTCGACCATCTCCTACAAAAGGTCATGTGCCCAGCCCAGGGTCCAGTGACAGCTCCTGCAAACAGTAGCTTCGCAAGCCACCCCAGCACACCAAGTACTAAACCTCACACTCAGGGCCTCAAACACCTACCTGAGTCTCCTTCATCCTCGCTCTCTGAATCACTGGACTGCAACTCCACAAGAAGCATATGGACACGGTGATTCAGATCTGAGTCGGGCATGTTCACAGTCAAGTAGGCCTCCAACTTCTTGAGAATGGAAAGGTCTGAGGTTTCACAAAACTCCTCCGGGTTCGTGTTTATCCACGAATTCAGAAAAGAACAGAGGGTTCTGGGGAGGGGATGGACAACACAGTCAACAGACAGGCCTTTTCTTCTCAAACCTTCCCATGGTTTCTAACTACAGAGAAGACTGCAAGGAAGGGATCCAGCCCTATGCAGCTGAGTACTGTGAACAGGGCTGTGGGGTCCTAGTGAGCAGAGAGCCTCACACACATCATTGCCAGCCTCTAGTGGAGAACAGCTGAGGAAGCCTCAGGGCATGGCTTGGTTTATGGATAAGTGCATCACAGCTGCACTTAGGCCCCAGACTCCCCCATCTCACCACTTGCAAGAACCATGCCCATGGATACTCATCCTGCAGGCACTGCTTGGACAACAGTGTGGTACTAGAATCCAGGAGATGCACAGGAGCAAAGCATTAGCTGTTCCTTACCCGAGGAGCCCAAATGACTCCACACTGGAGACCCAGGTCGTTCTTCTTGCTGCAAAGCACACTTACCTCTTTACCTGTTCATCCTCTTCACAATCTGGGCGGAAGTATGCATACCTAGAGAAGAACAGAATGGATGTCACCTGTAAAATCTCAGGTCCCCCTAAAAGACATCTAGGGGGCAGGTGACTACCTGGACAAGAATCAAAATACAGAATTTAGAAGTTCTGTCTGCTCTCAGAATTATTAGTTTGTATGCATAAAATGGCTGCTTCAAAGATGCGTGTGCAATGGAGAACACGAATGTCTCTATTCAAACATTTCAGAGATCACAGGTTTCTCTGATTGTCCACAGTGGAGACCATTGACCCTAAATAAGGTCATTAGATCTCCACTCTGGACACATGTTTATTGGGTACTACAATAGGAATTCTGGAACATTCTTTACAAATGGGGAAATGCTTCCACCAAGGCCTCAGAATATTAGGGACAAAGATGGAGATCTTGTTCAAAGTGGAGAAGACAGTCATAACTGTTAGGGTCTCAGCTTGGCTAGCACATTCCCTTGGGCCAAGCCTGAGAGAAGAATTTTTTTAATTGATGCTGCTGTGTCCTGACAATACTCTAGAGAAGTAGACAGAATGCTTCCCAGAACAAATGAGAGGACCTGATTACTCTGGGCTTGGTGTTAGGAACTCACCGCTTCAACAGCAGGTCCAGCACATGCCGTGTGGTAGTGAATCTTCTGTATGAGTACAGGAAGAAAGTGACAAAGAAGGGGTCTCTTCCCTGCAGCGATGGCACCAGGTGGTTCACCAGCCTTTCCACCATGTCTGGAGTGAAACAGGACTCTAAACCTGGCTTCTTCATGTCCTTTGCGGCACACTCATGCACTCCCTAAGGAGACATCAGGGTGGATGGTTCAAGCAAACATAGCTCTGCAACATTCTTAATGGTTATTATCATTACAAGTTTTCCTCAGTCGTTACAGTGTCAAAGACACAGAGCAACACTGGGGAAAACTGAGAGTTCAGGGAGCTTACCTTGTCTGCATGGTCCTGGTCCTGGGTGTCCTGTGTCGAGTCTGTTTCCTTCTGGCCAAAAGGCCAGAAGCATTGGAGGCAGGAGAGTACTAAGTATCTCCAGGCCCCTCCATGGCCTTCACTCTTGTCTTTCTTAAGGTCTGAGCCTCGAGTAGTCTGAAGACAGCAAGAGAACATCCTCCTCTCTCTAGGTTCTCAGATAAGTGAGCCTGCTCGGCTGCGTCTAAGCAGTTGGCTGTCTGGTCACCAGGGCTCTGCACTGTTGGGTCATTGTCTGAGGAAGTGATGTCACTCCTGGGAGTCTCTTTACTGTCTCCCTTACACAGGGCTTTCCTTAAATGCTCTAGGCCCCCTGGTACTTCCCATGTACACAAGTGGACACAGACACATATGTGTGTCCCATTCCACTGCTCCAAGGGATGTCTGGGTACAGGCAGCTTTGCAGTCTGAGTCCCTACACTTGAATGGTGTCTCTGTCTCTGCACCTAACTCAGCCCTGCTCACCCAGGCCCACCGAACCCGAGTCATGTTGCCTGTGCCAGGCTCCAACCCCACTGCCCACGTTCTTGCATGGCAATTGTCCTTCTCAGGATCAGTTCCCACCTCATGAGCATTTTAGAGCTCAAGCCCAGACACACGTGCAGTCCTCTGTAACCTGCTGTCTCAGCCACATGAGTCAGCTCACAAGATGGAAGCTGGCCCCCTACACTGTTTCAGAACTGATTCATGCTCCATTGTATCTGCTTCAAGTTCCTTCTTGAGTCTTTGTCCTGACTTTCTCCAGAGATGAACTGTGACCTGTATTCCATAAGAATCCTTTGCTTTCCCCAAGGTGCTTTGGTCATGGTGCTTGTCACGGCCACAGAAGGAAAGTCCAATATCACCCTTTCTATGTCACCACTCATGTCATCTGGCAGCCAACCTCGTCTCTAGTTCCTCCTCTCCTTCCTTTCACTGCATTTTATTTCTTCCTTTTTACTCACTGATTTTTTTTCTGTGCATCAGTGGTCTCTGCTCCAAATTCTTTTGCTTTCATCCCATGGCCAGATCTCAGTCACAGTGATTAGCAAACCAGTGATTTATGAGTTAATACCATGAACATGTCTGGACTTCCCAAGGACCGCTGGAGGGGCAGTTTTAGAGTTCACGAACATCATGTTCCCCTTGTCAACTTGAGCTACAGTTCTCCCTTTACTCCTCCTTATGTTGTTTTCATGGTTTCTGTTACACAGACTCCTTCAGTCCTGTGAGTCTTGGCATCCTTGAGGCCTACACCTTTGTTCTGAAAGTTTGCCAGCAGGAAAAGCAGTGCAGGGTAAGGCATTGGAGAGAGACCCAGAGAGGAGTCCTGGAGGCTGCAGTACCTCCTCCCCACAGTCCAGCTTTTCCAATGGCTGCCTACACTCACTACTGCCTTTATTCGGAGGAATCGGACATAGCAGATGACAACACAAGTAGAAAATCACCCTCAGTGCATTGTCATAATTTTATAAAGAGCATCTGACAGTTAGTTATCACTGGTTGAGTTGGTTGCAAAAGAAATCAATGACCAGGTAATAAAAGTTAGTAGTCTCTGTACATCCCATAATAAAACTTTTCCAGTGAATGAGTCTGAAGCAGCTGTTCAAGGTACAGGGTCACTCTCCATACTAGCAGACAGCAGAAGGCCCCCATGCTCACCGGGATACAACCCTTCAGGTGTCTCAGACAGAGAGGCTGGCAGAACTGCCTGCTCTGAGTGAGCCTGCATTCTGAGCCTCCTGTAAAAGACAGGGCTGTGCTCCCACCTCAGCTGGGAGCCTGCTACCTCCAAACTATGAGTGTGTCAGTCCTGTCAGGTGTAGAAGGCCTTATTTCCTTGTTGTTGTCTCCCTCTGGCTTTTACAAACTCCCCACCTCCTTTTCCACAGAGTTCCCTGGCCCCTTAGGGGAGGGATTTGATGAGGACACCCTATTTAGGATTGAGTGTTCCAAGGTCTCTCAATCTCTGTACATTTGTTGATCAGTTTTCAAAGTTGTAATGCAATTCAATATAATATTATGAAACATGAAATTCTCTATTGTAAACAGAAAAATTTTTTAGGCATTAGTCTTCTCTAAGTAAAATGTACAAAGAGACCAACAAAATAAAAACAAAGAAGTTAAAATTTTAAAAACCAGTAACATAAACACTGGGCTGGGAGCCTGGCACAGGCAGTATTGCTAGGGTTTAAGGTGGGCCTGGGTGAGCAGGGCTGAGTTAGGTGCAGAGACAGAGACACCATTCAAGTGTAGGGACTCAGACTGCAAAGCTGCCTGTACCCAGACATCCCTTGGAGCAGTGGAATGGGACACACATATGTGTCTGTGTCCACTTGTGTACATGGGAAGTACCAGGGGGCCTAGAGCATTTAGGGAAAGCCCTGTGTAAGGGAGACAGTAAAGAGACTCCCAGGAGTGACATCACTTTCTCAGACAATGACCCAACAGTGCAGAGCCCTGGTGACCAGACAGCCAACTGCTTAGAGGCAGCCGAGCAGGCTCACTTATCTGAGAACCTAGAGAGAGGAGGATGTTCTCTTGCTGTTTTCAGACTTCTCGAGGCTCAGACCTCAAGAAAGACAAAAATGAAGGCCATGGAGGGGCCTGGAGATACTTAGTACTCTCCTGCCTCCAGTGCTTCTGGCCTTTTGGCCAGAAGGAAACAGACTTGACACAGGACAGCCAGACCCAGGACCACGCAGACGAGGTAAGCTCTCTGAACTCTCAGTTTCCCCCAGCGTTGCTGTGAGTATTTGACTGTAATGATTGAGGAACACTTGTAATGATAATAACAAATGAGAAGGTTGCAGATCTATGTTTGTTTGAACCATCCACCCTCATGTCTCCTCAGGGTGTGCATGAGTGTGCCCCAAAGGACATGAAGAAGCTCTGTAAAGAGGCCAACATCAGTGCAGACATGGTGGAAAGGCTGGTGAACCACCTGGTGTCATCCATGCAGGGAAGAGACCCCTTCTTTGTCTCTGTCTTCCTGTACTCATACAGAAGTTTCACTACCACACGGCATGTGTTGGAACTGCTATTGAAACGGTGAGTGCCCACCACCAAGCCCAGAGTAATCAGGTCCTCTCATTTGTTCTGGGAAGCACTCTGTCTATTATTTCTCTAGAGTATTGTCAGGACACAGCAGCATCAAATAAAAAAAATGCTTCTCTCAGGCTTGGCCCAAGGGAATGTGCTGGCCAAGCTGAGACCCTAAGAGATGTGACTGTCCCCTCCACCTTGAAGAACATTTCTATCTTTGTCCCTAATATGCTGAGGCCTTGGTGGAAGCATTTCCCCATTTGTAAAGAATGTTCCAGAATTCCTATTGTAGTACCCAATATAGATGAGTCCAGAGTCAATAGGGTCAATAGGTCTCCACTGTGGACAATCAGAGAAACTTGTGATCTCTGAAATATTTGAATAGAGACATTTGTGTTCTCCATTGCACAGACATCTTTGAAGCACCTATTTTATGCATACAAACTAATAATTCTGAGAGCAGACAGAACTTCTAGGTTCTGTATTTTGATTTTTGTCCAGGTAGGCACCTGCCCCCTAGATGTCTTTTAGGTGGGGACCTGAGATTTTACAGGTGACATCCATTCTGTTCTTCTCTAGGTATGCATACTTCCGCCCAGATTGTGAAGAGGATGAACAGGTAAAGAGGTAAGTGTGCTTTGCAGCAAGAGGAACGACTTGGGTCTCCAATGTGGAGTCTTTTGGGCGCCTCGGGTAAGGAACAGCTAATGCTTTGCTCCTGTGCATCTCCTGGATTCTAGTACCACACCGTTGTCCAAGCAGTGCCTGCAGGATGAGTATCCATGGGCATGGTTCTTGCAAGTGGTGAGATGGGGGAGTCTGGGGCCTAAGTGCAGCTGTGATGCACTCATCCATAAACCAAGCTATGCCCTGAGGCTTCCTCAGCTGTTCTCCACTAGAGGCTGGCAATGACGTGTGTGAGGCTCCCTGCTCACTAGGACCCCACAGCCCTGCTCACAGTACTCAGCTGCATAGGGCTGGATCCCTTCCTTGCAGTCTTCTCTGTAGTTAGAAACCATGGGAAGGTTTGAGAAGAAAAGGCCTGTCTGTTGACTGTGCTGTCCCTTTCCTCCCCAGAACCCTCTGTTCCTTCCTGAACTCATGGATAGACATATACCCAGAGGAGTTTTGTCAAACCTCAGACCTGTCCATTCTCAAGAAGCTGGAGGCCTACTTGACTGTGAACATGCCCGACTCAGATCTGAATCACCGTGTTCATGTGCTTCTTACGGAGTTGCAGTCCAGTGATTCAGAGAGCGAGGATGAAGGAGACTCAGGTAGTGTTTGAGGCCCTGAGTGTGAGGTTTAGTACTTGGTGTGCTGGGGGTGGCTTGGGAAGCTCCTGTTTGCAGGAGCTGTCACTGGACCCTGGGCTGGGCACATGACCTTTTGTAGGAGATGGTCGAGGTTCCCAGCAGAAATGGTCTCCTCTGTCTTTGGAAAGGCTGAAAGGAGGTCTCATCTTGGGGATCTTGTCTCTTGCATCTCACCATCACTTCCCCTTCTTCACAAGCCTGCATTGACTGCAGATTTGTCTTCATCCTTAGATTTGTTGAGCCACATAGCTCGAGATCCAGAGAGTAAAGTGTGTTTTCTGTCAGTGAAACAACAGCCAGAACCAGCTGGGGCAAGAGACAGAGAGCCCAAAGTCCACCAGGATGCTCTAATGTTGGAGCCAGATGTGACATCAGCAGTCCAGCCAGCACACCTCCTAGCAAATGTGGAACCTGTGTCTCACCAAGTCACCAGACACAGTGGCCTTTCAAACATCTCGCCCTCAGGGCAGTGGGTCAACCTCTTTAGAGAATGACCCTGTCACGCCCTATCACCAATGGTGGTCTATCAGGTCAGACAACACCAGTCTGATGTCCCAGCAGAATCATTCCCTGATGTCAATATAGAAGTCTTCCCTGCCCTGCAGTCAGCCCTCACCTCCCCCTGAGAAAAAACCTTTATACTCCTGTGGGTTTTTTCCATGTTTCATTTTTTTTAGTATTGGTTTTAATAAATTGTTAGCATTTGTTTCATTCCCTATATTGTGTTTATGACCATTTATTTTGCATGCAAGTACAGGGTGTATCAGTACACCCAGGAAGACTACACAGGTTTTGAGGGAGGCTGCCCAGAGACATTATCCGGGAAGGAAGGAGGTACAAGGAACTTGTTTGGCAGAGGCTGAGTGAATGACTGAAAGTGGAGCTGGAAGAGAGCAAGTTGAGGCTGCTCACCTTTTGCTGGGGTCCTAATGGCCAAGGAGATGTGCTTTGAGGTCCAACTGACCAGGTGTCCATGATGGGTTTCTGGTTTAGTTTCAGGAGCGGGGGAGCAGGGAGGGAGAGAAGGTTGACAAGCAGTTGAGCAGTTGACACCCCACTGAGACAAGAAGCAGAAGAGAATCAGGGCCTTGCCTGGCTTCCTTCTGTGATTCTGTCCAGACCAATGGGATAGTGTTGTGCACATCATTGTGGGCGTTCCCTCTACAGCGACACTGAACATGAAGCACACAGAACAAGGAGTAGGGTAGAAGACAGCAAAGGAGGACAGAGCTCTGGGCAGGTGGAGCAGCCGCAGGCTTTGCAGCTTGGTGGAATTTGGGCGTTTAGCCAGGAGGGTGGCAGGTGGAAGGGACTTTCATCCAGCATACACAGGCTTCCTGTGTTTTAGGCACAGAGTAATTGTACTGGGGTGAAACACACACAGAGCTCATGAGGATTCCTATGTGGTCTGTGTCCATTTCACAGATTTACTCAAGGATCTATTGTAAGTGGATTGGCAGTGGCCTAATGTAGCAAAAATTTCCCCTAATTAATGGACAGGTTTATAAAGATGACAAGTGGCCAATCACTGGGATGGAGAGATGGCTCAGCAGTTAAGAGCACTGACTGCTCTTCTGAAGGTCCTGAGTTCAAATCCCAGCAACCATATGGTGGCTCACAACCATCCCTAATAAGATCTGATGCCCACATCTGGTATGTCTGAAGACAGCTACAATATACTTAATTATAATAATAAAAAAATCCTTGGGCCTGATCAAGCAGGGTTGACCAGAGTGAGCAGACGTCTTATATTCAATTCCCAGCAAACACATGAAGGCTCACAACCATCTGTACAGCTACACTGTACTCATATACATAAAATAAATCTCAAAAAATAAAAAGAAGCCAATCGCTAGGCAAAAAGGAGGAGGTGGGCCTTCCGGGTCCTAGAGAGGAAGAGGAAGCTCAGGAGGAGGGAATGCTCTTTTTTTACAGCAAGAAGGGGAACAAGAGAAGGCAGGATGGAGACCAGGAGCTGTTAGGCCTAGTGGCAAAGATTCCCAGCACAGAATAGTTAATGATTTTAAGACAATAGATTCCATGCCCAGTGGTTGTATCATCTGTTGATTTTACACTAAGATTGTCTGGTGTTTTTCATTTGCAAGGGCTCAGGTGGGCCACAGGGAAAAAACATGGCTGGGGCAGGATTCAGCCAGGCTTTGGAACAGGAAGAGTAGGAAGGACCAAACTCCAGGGGAAACATAACCAAACTGCCATGTGAGCTATCTCAGAGCTCTGGAGAGGAAGAGCCTGCATTTGTGGGAGAGGCGGTGATGAGGAGAAACACACAGTCTGGGCCTCAGGCTTATGATATGGGCCAGGAACAGACCAAGACTGCCGATGTCAGTCCATAGCTGGTTTAGCATGGATTATTTATTACAACTACATGTTATGGTGCACTGAACTAAGACTGAGGGTAGAGAAACTTGGCACAGTGCAGGTCAGGTCCAGACCAGCAGGACTTGAGCAGGATGTGGAGGCCACATTCTGCAGTGGATTCCAAACAGGGCACAGATGTATCCTGCTACCAGAAGATGGACATGTGCTTCAGAGATGAAGTTTGTTTCTCTCCCATAGAGGTGTCTGAGGTGTAGAGTTCAGGACAGCAGGACAGTTTTACTGTGGCCTCCTGCTCTTGCCTTCATCCTGGAATCCTGGCAGTCCTGCTGACTGCCTCCTTTCTCTCTGCCACATATTGAGCAGAAGCAGCATCCATTTTACAGAATCTATGCTGTGTCACCTATTTTCTGCCTGCTGTCAAGGCTCCCAGCCAGTCACTAAGGCTCAAACTTGACAGACTCAGAGGCCTGCTCAGCCTGGAGCTTAATTAGAAGCCAGCAACCAGCCCTTTTCTGATTGGCAGATGGTCCTTCCAGGGTCAGTCAGACATTCAGAGTGATAGGCAGCCATACCAGGTTGGCCTCCTCTGTCCATGGCTAGTTCTTCATGGTGCTGTCATTGTCCACTGTGTGGCCTCTGTGGATTCTTTTTACCAGTCCAGGGCCTGCAAGCTACGCATGGGAACCTCCTTATTTAGATGCTCAGAGCTGATTCCACAGCTACCACGTGGGAGGTAAGTTCCTGCATCTTAGAAGGTGTGGATCCTAGGAGCAGAGGTGGCCTGTGTCACCTAGTGTGACATCAGAGTAGGGTGGGCGTGGAAGAGGATAAGAATGCAGGTCTCTCGAGTCCAGGGAGCTCGATATGTGGGTTTTTAATCTTCCATGATTCATTGAATAACGTCTGAGAAAGGAGAGGAGTGGGGTCGCAAGAAGCGAGGATGAGTCTGGCCTGGAGCACTCGCTCTCGCCCTCCCTTGCTCGTACCAGGTCTCTCAAAGCAGAATTTTTAGGAAGTGAGGACACTGACTTGCCAGGCAAATGCAGGGCTTGCAAAATTCTCTTATATCATGATGCAAACTTAATAGAAGAAAACAAAAGTCAGGAGAACGTGGACTTCAGACTCTGGAGAGGGGAGGCCCAGAAGCAGGCAGAGGGCTTTTGCCAGTGTCTCCTGAGGCTGAGCTTAGTCTCCCCAAAGCCTGAGATGACAGCTCTTGTCACTGCATCTCCAGTCAGCAGGCTACCTCCAGCTACTGCACATGTGCTATGATGGGGCATGAGCTAGAGCAAGCTTAGGGAATGTGGAAAGGTTTTTCTGGGAATGCAGCACACTGGGGTCCTTCCAGGGCCAAGCCCACTTCTGTTCAAAATCTGCTTCATGCTGGGGTATGCATTTGCATTGAACAAAGTCTGTGATCCCTGTTTACCTGCCATGGGGATCTGGTGCTCTAAGAGTCCCTGGGTGTTCCTGTGAGTTCCTGTGACTGTTGGGATGTTGCATGTGTACAGCACGCACTGTCAGATAATGGTCCTGACCACCAGTGTGATGATGTGTCAGCACAGTATTTGGTCCATCAGTGTTGTGGTCGTCAGAGCCAGAACTAGAGAGCATACAGAGTGGAACTGGTGGTGTAGTACCATGTGGACAGACAGAGCTCCCAAGCCCCTGAACTTCTGCTTTTCTCACAGACTTTTCCTGTTCCCTAGATATCTTTTAGGTAGGAGACCAGGACTTTATAAGTGACATCCTTCCTGGTCTCCTCTGGGTATGAATACTCTGTTCTCATCTTGAAGTGGATGGACAAGTAAAGAAGGAGGTGGGCTTCATGTTACAAGAGAATGCTAAATCCTCCAGAATAAGATTTGGGTACCAAGGTTAGAGGATGGGTCTCACACATCTTTTGATTTCTACTAAAGTGCTCAAACCTGAGTCATTGCCTACAAAGCGAAGAGAGTTACAGGGGATGGTATAAGACTCGGGGAGTCTTAACTTACGGGAGACTCAGTGGTCCCTTAGTGGACCCCGTGGAGACGGGAATCAATGCAAACCACGAGAGGATTTTTATTCAATCCTGCATGCTGGTGTCGCCGTGCTCATGGAGAAAGAATGATGCCCGCAGCCCGATAGTGGGCCTTTTATACAGTTCTCCGGGCAGTCGCCATTAGGTTCAGTGTGATTGGCAGAACAGTGTTACCTTTAAAGTAATTGGTTGTTAGGGAGTGAGGTAGGTGGCCTCAGGACTCTGGGCCTTTCTGGCTGCAGGGACCTCCCTGTGGTCTGAGGAATGTACTTAGCCTCTCTCCAGTAGGTTCACACAGGGGTACCAGTGTAACCACTGAAAACCATGTGCATGCATGGGCTTTGGAGTCAGACTTATGTCCTGACTCTGCAGCCTACTAGCTGTGCAAATTGGGCAACTTATCTTTTCAGGCCATGTTGCTGTTCATTGACACGTTGGAGCTCTGGAGGGCGAGGAAGGGGGAAGAATGGAGTATCGGAGCTGCTCTCTCACCTCCCTGCCCAGTCTACTTCCCTCCAGCCAGTGGCACTATTAGGAGGTGTGGCCTTGTAGGAGCAGGCGTGACCTTCTTGGAGGAAGTGTGTCTCTGTGGGGGTGGGCTTTGAGGTCTCCTTGGCTTAGGCTGTGCCTAGTGTGACACACAGTCTCCTTTTGCCACCTATGAATCAAAATGTAGAACTCTCAGGTCCTTCTCCAGAACCTTGTCTGCCTGCACATTGCCATGTTTCCATCATGGTGATAATACACTAAACCTGCAGAAATCTAAGGTAGCCCCATTTGAATCTTTTCCTTTATAAGAGTTATCTGGGTTACCTTGGTGTCTCGTCACAGCAATAAAACCCTAACTAGATAACCAAAAAGACCATTCTAAGGAAGACTCAGTCAAAGAATAAAACCGAAGTAAAATAAACAAAACAATGTGCATGCATAGCCCAGACGTTTATGGTGGGTGCTGGGTGAGGGAGATGTGAACTCACCACCCACTGTGCATGCATGACACAATGCCAACACACAGCCCACACAGGGAGAGCCCAGAGGTTCTCTGTACCCATTTCTCCAGGTGGTGAGGCAGAGGACCAGTCAGTCAAATGTCAGCTTCCTCGGAGCCCTTTCTGGTTGGCATGGGATTAGAGCAGAGGAGCCACGCTTCCTGGTGCCCTGTGTCCTACCAAATATTCCTCCTGCTGTCGTTCCCCTTGTAGTTAGTCGAGTGATGAGGAGGGGGTGACAGGAGGTGCAGTTTCCCCTCGTATAGGCATGGTCCCTCTCAAGGGGTGCTGTTACTCAAATGGGTTTCTCTGGATACTTTCTCTAATGCTGACTGTTTAGTAGTGTAAGGGATGGAGCTCTTCTTTGCGTACGCATTGGTACAGTCCAGATTGGGGAGGAAAGGATCAGAGCACCCTCTCGAAATCAGTCTCTTGAGAACCATGCAAACATCTGAAAAGGGCTGGAGACATCTAATGTAGTGAAGCAGAGGCAGAAAAGATGGGGTTATTTCTTCCTCTTTGCTGCTACTGTGGGCATACCTGTCCAGAACTGGGACCTCAGACCTTGATGGCTGAGCCATCTCTATAGTGCTATGTTTTATTTTATCTGACCTTTCACGTTGTTTCTATGCCTGACATCCAGTGCTCACATCTTCAGCCCAGCTCTCTCCCTAGAAATTCCAGCCTCCTATAGTCAGCGTCCGAGTCAGCATCTGCATTTGGTTATCAGTTGGGCACCTCCCATTTGTACCAAGCATAAGCTCCTAACACTTTCCCCTTTCATTTCCTCTTCTATCCTTTCTCTATCCTTCCCATTTCTAAGTTTTTAAATTTATTTATTTTGGAGGGAGGCGTGTGCAATGGGGGTCAGAGGGCAACTTGCTCTCTCTATCATGTGGATTATGGAGATGGAACTTAGGTCACTGGGCTCGGTGACAACTGCCTTTACCTCCCCGGCCATGTAGCCAGGCCCTCCAATTCCATTCCTATTAGTTTCCACAGCACTTGTTACCAACCAACCTATCTATGTCATTCATTTATTTATTTATTTATTTATTTATTTATTTATTTATTGCTTGTCTCCCTTTCTGGACAGAATTTGCATTCGTTCTCAACTCTTTCACACACCACATATCCTGTTAGGGTTCTTCAGTGCCACACGAGGGATTGGATCCAGAGCTTATGCTGATGCCAAAACAGAAAGATGGTCAAGTATCTTCTACTAAATGATTAAGGATTTACATAGGACCTTTGTAGACCTCCCTGTGTACACAAATCATCCCTAGATTGATTATATACTTAAGAAACATAAATCCTGTGTATACAGTTGCTATATATACTTAAAGACAATTAAAAGGGTCTGGACATGGTGCTGGAAAGACGGCTTAGTAAGAGATTTATTGTTCTTAAAGAGAACCTGGGTTGGATTCTCAGCACCCATGGAAGCTTGCTGCTTATAACTCCAGTACCAGGTGGTAAGGAGCCTTCTTCCAACCCCCAAGGGCAGTGCACACACATGGTGTACATACACATGTAAAAAGAAAATAGGAAGTAAACAACTCATTTAAAAAGCCTATACAGGCCGGGCGGTGGTGGTGCACGCCTGTAATCCCAGCACTTGGGAGGCAGAGGCAGGCGAATTTCTGAGATCGAGGCCAATCTGGTCTACAGAGTGAGTTCCAGGACAGCCAGGGCTATACAGAGAAACCCTGTCTCGAAAAAAACCAAAAAACCAAAACAAAAAAACAAACAAAAAAAGAAAACAAAAAAAGAAAAAAAACAAACAAAAAAAAACCTATACAGGGAAAAAAGTCTATACATGTGCACTATAAATGCAGACTTTTAAAATAGTTCTGCTCTGCACTTGATGGCTGGCTGGCTGCAGGACCGAGGCAGAGAGGGCTGACTATAAATATAGAACTCACCCCTGCTCACCATAACCATTCTCGACCGTCAGCCTTTGTCTCCCACACAGACTGTAGTGATACCCTGCTGCTGCTCGCACCGTGGTCTCCACTGAGCACAGTGGACAGAGAGGCTCTTTTAAAATCCAAATTACAGCACATTCCTTCCTCTGACAGGAGCCTAGCAGTCATCCCCCGACTGAATTCCAAGGACAAGCCAGGTGCTGACAGTGGCTGTCGCGTACCGACGGGGGTCTGTCCCTTTCTTCTCCCTTTGCTTGCCCTAGTCCATGTACTTCTGTCCTCATTGCCACTGTCCACGTTTTCAGTTCTAAGTTATTGTTGCTAGAGGCGGGAGAGTCTAACAGCACAGATGTGTCTCTGCCACACACACCAGAAAACCAAAAATTCTGTTCTCCGTGGAATGATGTTCCCAACTGAGAATGCTCTCACCTTTAGATGTAGTTCTGCCTCAGAGCCTTGAGACATACCGTGCATTTCCCCAGAACACTCTTCTGGCTATGTAACCTCCTCTCTCGCCTGCTGCCAGCCTACTAACAGTTCATTAGGAAGGCCTCTCCTGGTCACTATTAGAAAGAGCAGTCTAGTTTCTTTAACTGTTCTCTCTCTCTCTCTCTCTCTCTCTCTCTCTCTCTCTGTGTGTGTGTGTGTGTGTGTGTGTGTGTGTGTGTGTACACATGCATACCTGTGCTTGCCATGGCATGCATTTGGAGGTTAGACCTGTGTGAGTGTGGTCTCTCCTATCATGTAGGACTCAGGGGTGGATGTACCGTTATCCACTGAGCCATCCCGCCAGCACAGGGGTACTTTATTTTTATTTGCTCCGGACCCCTCTCAGTTCTACCCACTTCACCATTTGTCACCATCTGGAATCTTTGGTTCTTTTGTGTCAGCTCTCCTCTGCCATGAGCTTTGATCTAGGAGGTTCACCTCTACACCTTGGCATAGGGCCCACTTCCTGGTGCATGGCACCTGCTATGTTGATAACTGTTGAGTGCTGTCTGCCTTCACACTTGTCCCTGGCACCACCTATGGGAGCTTCACTTCCCAGAATACCCTGCTTTATCCACCAGATCCCATCATTGCTATCTGGCCAAGTCAAGTACCCACATCTTCGCCCTTTTCCTGGCTGTATGTTCTCATGAGCATTGGAAGGTGTTTGTTCTGTTTGAGACAGGGTTTCTCTATGTAGTCCTGGCTGTCCTGGAACTCCCTCTGGCCTCAAACTTAGAGACGAACCTGCCTCAGTCTCACAAGTGCTAGGATTAAGGTCATGTGTCACCTTCACCTGATGATCATTGTAAGTTCTTATCCCCCACACACCTGTAGAACTTGAATTTATTGTTGAAAACTGAGATCTTTACTCTGCTGCTTAATCTGCCTCATGATGATTTGGGAGAGCCCAGACATGACTGGTTACGCTTGGAATTTAGAGTTCACATGTTGCTCATTGGAAAATGGAGAGGCCAGCCTCCAAACTGGATGTGTGGACACTGAAAAAAGGAGAGAACCCACTTAACACTGAAAAAGGAGAGAACCCACTTAACACTGAGAATGGCGAGAACCCACTTAGTCTACAGCATGATCAACTGAGATTTAAGTGCTTTCGATAGATCTAGCCAGCCTTGTGCGGTGGAAGGGAAGAATGTAGGTTTTGTTGCTGTTGTTGTTACTGTTTGCTGGTTTTTAAATTCATTATATCATGTTATTTTAGTTCAAGGGCCTCAGAAAGTATGGAGTACACAGGAACATTCAGTCAAGAACAACAACCAAATGTATTTTACAACAAATGCTAAAGTTCAAGTTGGCATGGCTTGAGCTCATACTGGTAATGAGCAGCGAGAACAGGGAACAGAGACTATTTCTGACTCCCAACACACACATTGCGACTCTTGTTTTCGAAGCAAATGGCCCTAATGATAACCTAACTCTCTTGTGTTTATTTGTTTTTTTATGTAGTCAAAGGGCAGTTCTCAGGAGGACTGAAAATCTCTGTATATTTCTCCAGATAGCCCCCTGGTTTAGGGGGCCTCTTCCTGGCAGAGTAGAAGTATGTTGTGTGTAATTGCTACCCAAGCCTCATCTCTCCATTGCTGGTGAGCCAGTTAAAGAGATGGACTGTCCAAGGCTGGAGTAGGAGCTCTTGAGCCCAGTGTTTTTTCTAGCAACTTCAAGAACTTGAACAGAGAGTATCACATCATAAAGAGGTGGGTGGTATCAACATGTTACCTGTGGCACAGACTGAAAGCCAGTGATTTGCCTATGTTTAGGGAGCTAGACTTTTCAAAATCCAACATGGAGGTCATTCAGTGTAGTTAGCAGTAAAGAGAGTCATCAATATTGTGGTGGTTTGGATCAAAATTGCCAGCAAAGATTCATGTATCCACATGCTTAGTCCACAGCTGATGAACTGATTGGAAAGGTTTAGAAGGTGTGGCCTTGCTAGAGGAGGTGTGTCACTGGGATGGGCTTTGAGGTTTCAAAAGTCCATGCCATGCCTAGTCTCTCTCTCTCTCTCTCTCTCTCTCTCTCTCTCTCTCTCTCTCTCTCTCTGTGTGTGTGTGTGTGTGTGTCTCTCTGTCTCTGTCTCTGTCTCTCTCTCCCGCATCCATGATGATAATAAATTGGCTTTATGACACTGTAAGCAAGCCCCCAGTTAAATGCTCCCCGTAAACACTTGGTTTTGAGTTGCTTTGGTCATGATGTCTTCTCACAGCGATAGTAACCTTTCTAAGACAAGCATCTGCTCAGCCATTCTTCTATTCCTTAGTTTTTCTGAAGCCCCTACAATACCACTATTATCTTATACCAGTGGTTAATCTCTACAAGTTTACAGAATGGTTTCTGGGGAAAGGGTTTATTTAAAACTCACAACAGTCCTGGGAGTCAGGTCTTGTCAACATTATCTTCATTTTACAGATGAGAAAACCAATGACACACTGGAGCATCTAAAACCACACAACCTGGAAAATACATAGATGCCAGAAGCCTCAAATTCCATTACAAAATGTGACCAAAATAACTGCCAAGTACAGGGAATTTACTCTGTGATGGGTAGGGGGCTCAAACTTTGTAGACAATATTCATGTTTCTCCTAAATAGTCTGTGAAGCGACCCCCATTAAATTCATTGCTATTAAGGACAAAATAAATAAATAAACAATATCACCATAGTCCATCACCTCCATAGGGTACTCAAGGAGGAATACTTTTGAGGCTTAGCTGGTAAAGGTATGCTTATCTGTCAGTCCCAGATGGTGGAAAGATAGACAACTTCTATAAGTTTTCCTCTGACCTCCAACCAAGTTCCATGGTATTCATATGTGCACATGAGTGAGCACACACACACACACACACACACACACACACACACACACACACACACACACACGAAATACATATATGCATGCATACATACATACATACATACATACATAAAAGAAAGAAGGAAAAGAAGACCTGGGACCATGAGGTTTCTAGGCAGAAAAACATTACTACTGGGCAATAACTCAGAAGCCAGTAATCATTATCCAAATCCCATGTAATTACTGATAAGGCATAACCACTACAGATATAGGCAAGAAGATAGCGGGCTGAGTGAAAAGTCCAAACCAGAAAATATCAAGAGAAATATGAGTTCTGCCAACATACCAGGGGCCATTAAACTGGGAGCCTAAATGACCCCCAATGCCCATGTATTGAAGACTGGATCTTCAGCTTGTGTCACTATTAGGAGGTGGTAGAATGTGGAGATGATAGACTCAGGTAGGATGCATCAGGAGATAGCTGGAAGAAATTAGGTTAGTGAGACGCACTCTCAAAGAGGCTGTTACTACCTAGGACCCTCCTGTCTCCTTGCTTCCTGGTTGCCAGGACTTGAACAGCTGTATTCTCCCCTAAGCTTTTGCAGTGGTAGCTAGCTTCATCCCTGGGCCCAAGAGCAGCAGGGCTGAAGACTGTGAACCAAAGGCTCTGGCACTATGAGCCCAAGAAAACTTTTCCTCCTTAACACTGTTTCTTAGGTACTTTGTTTCAGCCGTGGAAATCTAACTGGTGAAGGATTCTGAGAGGCCTTTGGATGAGGAATCTGTCATCAGGGACAGGATCAGATGTCTGCCCATTACAGCTAGTTTAGCTTATCTACCTCTCTCTTGGGGAACTTGGTACCTCTCTCTAGGTCTATGCTCAAGGCTCTCTTGGGGAACTTGGTGCCTCTCTCTAGGTCTATGCTCAAGGCTCTCTTGGGGAACTTGGTGCCTCTCTCTAGGTCTATGCTCAAGGCTCTCTTGGGGAACTTGGTGCCTCTCTCTAGGTCTATGCTCAAGGCTCTCTTGGGGAACTTGGTGCCTCTCTCTAGGTCTATGCTCAAGGCTCTCTTGGGGAACTTGGTGCCTTTCTCTAGGTCTATGCTCAAGGCTCTCTTGGGGAACTTGGTGCCTCTCTCTAGGTCTATGCTCAAGGCTCCCAAAGCATGATCTCCCTTCAGCAGCAACAGCCCCTGGAAACTTACTCAAAATGCAAGATTGAAGATTGTATTCCAGATCTGCCAAATCAGAAACTCTAGAGATAGGGGCCATTAACTCTTCTAATAATCTCTGCAGATAAAGTATGAGAGTCTTTGAACTAGGTCTTGGAGTCTCTGCAAGGATTATAAACAAAGGTGTTAGATTAGCACTCAGCCCTTATCCCATCCAGTGCGATGAAGCTGTATAAAAGAAGCTTAGCTTTCCTGAACTGCTGGCATGTGAGAAGTCGCTTCTCTGCTGAGTTCTTGTGGCTGAGGATTCTGCAACCTGGGGATTTAAAAGAGAGCCAAACAAGCCCAGACCCAGAGCTACTGTCAAGGTGTCTTGGTTCAGGATCATCAGCTGTGCTTCGTTGCCTTTCTGGCATTTGCAATAAGGTTAGGTGGAGAAGGTTGGATATAATAAGTCCGAATCTAGCCAAGGGCCACATGATGTCATGATTAACCTCTTCGCTTAATAATCTTCAGAGTCTATTGATTAGAATTTCCCATTTAGGGACCATGAAAAAGACCTGGGGCCTGAAGAGGTGATTCAACTGGAATGTGCTTTTCTAGCAGGGGACCTCAGGGCCATAACAGGTGGCTCACGACTGCCTGAGTTTCCAGTTCTCAGAGATCAGATATGTTCTTCTGGCTTCTGCAAGTATCTGCACTCATGTGTGCACACCACACCCCCATACACATAACTAAAAATTAATAATAAAAAAGGAAGAAAAATGTGGACAGCACGGAGTTTTTCTTCCGTTGGAAGCCTCTTTTCCTGGTTGGTGGGAGGCTCAGGGTTGAATGGAAGCTTGATTTCGACTTATTCTTGTTTATGCAACAAAATAGAGTGGAGAGGTCAGGTCAGGGGTCCCAGATAGCATTTTTTTCCACAGGAGAAATCCACTGTCTGAACAGGAGGCTGCTCATTGAATCAGTCACTGGGAAAAGTGACAGCTACCCTGACAGGCAAGTTCCTCCAACTGAAAGTTGAGAGCCTAGAAAGTCCCCAAGTCTCATTCTCAGAAATCCTTACTTCTGACTCACAGAAACAACAAGAAATTTGAGAGTAAGAGTGATTGAATAACAGATGCACAGCCTTCTCTCTCTCTCTCCCTCTCTCCTCTCTCTCTCTCTCTCTCTCTCTCTCTCTCTCTCTCTCTCTCTCTCTCTCTCTCTCTCTCTCCATCCTGTCCTCCCCTCCCTTTCCCTTCTCTTTCCTCCCCTCCTCTCCCTTTCCTTTCTCCTTTCTTCCAGCATGTTACCATATCTTATTGGAAGAGAAAGAAACTGGCATTTTCAGTGAGACTTGCAGCCCCCCAACCTTTCCAGGCCTTGCAATGGAAGCTGGTGTCCCGAGCCCAGATTTTCATGACAGTTGATATGACCCAAGGGAAGCCACCTGACCTGCTCCTAGTTTCAGTGTAAAGTCAGAGGTGGATGTTCTGGTCTCCATCTTTCAGATAGTGCTGGATATGGTCTTCTACACATGGACGTGTTGATGGACTGACCTGTAGTGGCAGTTACTGTCAATCTGGAGGCTGGATTTTCCCATGAGTCTGAATCATGCTCCCACTCCTTTGCAGCATAGCCCTGTTTAACTACAGGAAAAGCTTCTGTCACCCATCTTCTGATGCCACCAGAAAGGAAGGTATTTTTATTCAGTGTATGTGTAGGGGCTCTTTTTTGTGTGCTTTCGGAAGTTGGTCTGGACAGTTTAGAGAAACGGACCACACATTCACACCTTAGTTCAGTTAGTCCGTTATGAACATTTAAAAGGCAAGGTTCAAAGGCGAACGGCTGAGAGATGACTCAGCAGTTAAGGAGACTTGTAGCTCTTGCTGAGAACCTGGGTTCAGTTCTCAGCACCCACATAGTGGCCACAAACCATCCTTAACTCCAAGGGATTGGATGTCCCTTATGGCTTCTCCATGCAGCTGCATGCAGTGCCCCTGAACTCGTCCAGGCACACGCACACATATACACAGAAGTAAAATTAAATATTTTTTTAAATTAAGAATATTAGAAATCAAGGGACAAGCAGAGTCACTCAGAATATGAGGCAATCCTTTCTAGTGGGTCATAGGAATCCTCCCAGACATGAAAACAGACAAACAAACAAACAAACAAGGAAGTCGCACATAAAGTGCTGGGCTTCATTCTGTCGTTTTCTGTGTTGGTATATGTGTAATATCCGTGTTATTATACTTTGTTCTAATCTATGCCTCCCCTCACTCTCTTCCCCTAGGCCTCCCACTCCACTCAAGATTGTCCCCTTGCTCCCCACAGGCAGTCCATCTTTCTGCCCTCAGACACAGAATTCTTTCCCCTCCATTAATCTCTTCCTCCCTTTCATGACATAACCCCCCCCCAAAGCTTATCTACATATATGTAAATTTAAATATGTAGATTCCCTGTGTGAGACAAACTATGAAGCCTTTGGCTTATTTCACTTAACACGATGCCTGCTTGTTTCTTCGCCTTTCCCTGAATATGACATGATTTTATCCTTTCTATGGTTGGATAAAACTTCACAGAGTACCTGCGCTGCATCTTTCTGTGGTCTTGTGTTGCTGGATGTCTAGGCTGATTTTTGTTTCTAGCTATTGTGAATAGAGCAGCCATGAGAGTGGACATCCAAGCACCTCTGTGGCATATTGATTTAGAGTCCTCTGGGAGAATACTCGAGTTATGTAGCTCAGTCATATTTTAATTCTATTTTTATTTTCTTAAGAAACTCCACGCTGAAGCTGGGTGGTGGTGGTGTACACCTTTAATCCTAGCTCTCAGGAGGCAGAGGCCGTGAGATCTCTGAGTTGAGGATCAGCCTGGTGCACAGAGCAAGTTCCAGAGCTACACAGAGAAACCTTGTCTCATAGAACAATTCAAAAGGGTCTGGAGAGATGGCTCATCAGTTAAGAACACTGACTGCTCTTCCACAGGTCTTGAGTTCAATTCCCAGCAACCACATGGTGGCTTACAACCATTTGAAATTGGATCTGATGCCCTCTTCTGGGGTGTCTGAAGACAGCTATAATGTGCTCATATACATAAAATAAATAAATCTTTAAAACAGACAAAAACAAAACAAGACAAAACTAACAATAACAACGCCCCCCCAAAAAAAGCCAAAACAAAGCAACAATAAAAAGTAGGTACATACACATATTGGTGTCCATGATGTCTGTGTGTACTAGTCACATCCCTGCTGTCTGTACATATGGTGCCCCTATCTCACGTTCCCGCTTCTCACAGGAACAGGACAGACTACCAAAGCACCTGTAATTTGCTTTTCCCTCAGGGTTCACAATGTTGGACATCTTTTCAAGCATTTATTTGGCCATTTGTATTTCTGGTTTTGCGAACTGTCTGTCTACTCAGTTCATTAGGCCATTGGCTGATTAGAAAATTCATTTCTTTGGTGTTTAAGTTTTGTATTTCTGTCCATAGTCTAAATGCTGACTTCATCTGATGCCCCTTCACTCTGTGTGGTGTCTCCTTTGCTGTACAGTTAGGTTTTAGTTCCGTGTAATGCCATTGGCCAGTCCTCCGGATTGTTTTCCATGCTGTCGGAGTTCTCTGCCTATGCCTGTACCTCATAATGGATACTTTGATCCGTTGTGAACTGATTTTTGCACACAATGTCTTGGATCTAGTCTCATTCTTCCACATGTAGAAATCCAGTTTCCCAACACCGTTTGTTGAAGAGGCTTTCTTATTTCCTAAGTGTATTTTGACACTACTCCTGAGAATTATGTGGCTAGGTCTGGGCAGGGTCAGTTTCTGGGTCCTCTGCTGTATTCTCACCCTCAGACATTTGAAAGGGGTTTTGTTTACGACAATCATCGTGTCACTCGTAGCATAAAAGAGGGGATGCTTTCTCCACCCTACGCATGCACGAAGTCTCGATTGCTTGTCTCTGAAACTCTAACCGCTGTTAGTGGAGTCTCCCAATTCTTTCACTGAGGTCATTGATGAAAACCTCAACAGCAGTGGCTCTGGTTCTCCACCAGGGGGCGATGGAGACCTATAGTAGGGCCGCTGGCAGAGACACTGGTATAATCATTTTATTCTTTGGAAACAAAAGTGGTAACAGATACCTGTGTTGATTTAGGAAGGAACAGTTACTCTGGCAGGGCTCAGTGGGGGTTCACCATTCAAGCAATCCTCCTGCCTCAGCTTCCAGATTAATCTGGGACCCCAGGTTTTCCACAGCACACCCTGATCCCTATGGGTTGTTAAGGGGTGGGAGTTGCCAACCTTGTAGAAAGCTTGGGATATAAGTATTCTTCAGAGAATAAACACTTTATTTTAAATAAATTGAAACATGCCCCCCTTCCTCTTTGGTTTTTGTGAGACAGGGTCTTTCTGTGTAAGTCAAGTCTGATCTCAAACTTGTGGTTCTTCTTTGTCTATTTCCCACGTGCTGGAAGTAGGGGCTCACACACCCAGCCTGAATTATGGACTGGTAAGAATTCAAAGATGTAACAAAAGAGGATCAGATGACTTGACACAAAACCCCTGTTACCAGAGCTGCTGGTTTTGTTCCAAGGCTGAGGGGTTTGCAAGACTTTCAAGCGGGTGGAGGGAACGGCAGCAGACACTTGTTCTCAGGAAAGAAAAGCTGCTAGACCGTGTCTGTTACAATTTTTCTGTTCCTACCTCTGTAGGGTCTAGGTCTAGGGGCCTCTCAACAGTGCTTATCAAAGAACAGGGTGTTAGCAAGAACTAAGAGAATGAACTACAGCTGTCCTAGAAAGCAAGCAGACCGGGGGCAAAGCTCAATAGAGGAACTCCTGTCCTCATGCCCAAGGCCCTGGGTTCCATTCCCAGCAGTAAAATAAAACAAAATAAAATAGGCTGATTGGATTGCCTTTCCAATTCTGCTGGTTTTGTCTAGAATGACATGCTATGCAATGACTCATGAGGCAGGGAGGTAGAAACCACCAAGCAGAATTTGTCTTTACTCCCAGAAAGAATGGATGTGAAGAAGCATCTTTTAGACACCCAGTGGCGTCGGGGTTGGGGCGGGGTGCACAAGCGCGCACATGTCACAGGGTCACGGGCAATATAGGTTTGGGAGAATCCATACCAATTTTCAGGGCGTCTTCAAATGTACGTAAGATCCTGGGATCTCAGCTGTCTTAAGATGACATGTCTGCTTTCTGTAGCATCTCCTCTCCGTAGCCCTGCCTGTAATTACCCACCAGTGAACTCTACTTATGCTAGTAAGGGTGGGGCCACAGTCTGGGCAAGGCTCTTGCATACTTTCTTTGTGGGTTAGACAACATGGGGTGTCCCTCAAGGGCCACAATCACATAGTTTGCACAGTCCTTTCTGAGTGCAGAGCTGCCATGTCTGACCCTGAGTACCTCAGGGAAGTGTGACACTTGGTTCTTCCGTCCCCAGTGAATTTGCTGCCCAGCACCATTCGTACTTACAGAAAATGACACAGCACCTTCATCCATAATATTAAAAGAGATGGTTACTAGATGCTATAGCTGTAATCATGGTACCATGGAATTAAGAGAGTCTTGTAAAGTTAACAATTACTCTGTGTCCCTTGCTGACTTGTTAGACACTTGGAAGTCCTGGGCTACCTGTCCTGTACTCGGACAGCACAACTTCTGGAAAATTCTTTTTTTCTTTTGTCTCTGCTGTGTATATTTGTTGTACATAGTACTGTGTTATACAACACCATTTTCAGCCTATGTAACTCCCCTTACCTGGTACCCACTGGTCTGTGCAGTCCCGACCGTCTATAGGTGTCTCATTTCTTTACCTGAGAGCCTTCCTTTCTCACATCTTGTTTCAATGTGTATTAACTGCCTTTACCAACTTGATCACTCTCTTTTCCCAAACATCTTAAAATGTTTTGTTCATTTGTTTTTTACATTTTTATTTATTTATTTATTTACTTACTTACTTACTTACTTACTTACTTATTATGCATACAACATTCTGCCTGTACGTATACCTGCATGCCAGAAGGGGGCACCAGATCTCATTACAGATGGTTGTGAGCCACCATGTGGTTGCTGGGAATTGAACTCAGGACCTCCGGAAGGGCAGACAGGGCTCTTAACTTCCGAGCCATCTCTCTAAGCCCCCTGTCCTAAAATTTTTAATTACATTTTTTATTTACTTCATATGTGTGCATGGGTGGGTAGGTGTGTCTGCGGAACTAATTACAAGTTTCAAGAGTTGGTTCTTTTCTTCCCTCTCTCCCTCCTTTCTTTTCTGCCTGCCTGACTTCTTTCCTTCCTTCTTTCTTCCCTTTCTACCTCCTTTGCTCTCCTCTTTCCCCTTCCTTTTTACCTCTCTTCCTTTCTTTGCCCCAAGATAGAGTTTCTCTTAGAGGTCATTCTGTTCACTGTGTTTCACAGATGACCAGCAGAGGGAAGGCTGGAGACATGGCTCTGGGTCTGTCAAGAGCTCTGGTTTGTTGTCCCTCCACAGGACCAGGTTTCCACTCCCAGAACCCACACTGCAGGTCACAACCTTCTGTAACTCCAGTTCTAGTGGATCTAGGTATCTAGTATCTAGTGTCTAGGTATCTAGTATCTAGGTGGATACCAGCACCCTCTTGGACATATTGAATACCAGGCACACACATGGTGTACATATGTATGAAGGCACACACCCATCCCCACACTCCCACGAAGACGAGAAGCCTAAGAGAGGTTTGGTAATGCTTTCCCAAGCCACAGATGGTTCTGTAGCTGAGTCCAAGCTAACAATGCTCCACCCCACCCTTACAGCACTTTCTTACTGTGATTAACAGTCCGGGACTGGGTCTAAGAGCTTATGTCCCACTGTAACCTCATGGAAAAGGTCACATATTTACTTGTATGACTTGTCAAAGTTTCCTACAGTGATGTGTGACTTTTGTAATGAGAAATCAGCCAATCAGTCAGTCAGTCAGTCAGTCAGTCAATTAATCATTCGTTCAAGCAAATAAAAAAGAACTGGTATTTAAAAAAAAAAATTCAGAAAACAAAAAAGAGACACATCTCACTCTTCTTGTCTCAGAACCTGGCTCTGTCTCTTCAAACTCCTTGAAATTATAATTTCAGGTATTCCACCTGAGAAAAATTAAGGTCTAATAGAGTCTCTGCCCCCAACCCTGCACTTCAGAATTGTTTATGAAATTTCTCTTCAAATCACTCAAGGTTGGAAGTGTAGTTCATAGTACTGGGCTAGCCTAGCCTGTGTGAAGGACCCTGTGTTTGGTCCTACTGCCCTGCGCACTGTAAAACTCTGAAATATGGTGATGAAGGGACCTGGTGGGGCGGGGCAAGGGTAAAGCTGAACCTAAGCCTGCAAGTCCGAGGTGTCAGTTCTTTGAGACCCAGCAGAAGGGCTGGGGATGAGTACTGTTTGGGACCAAAATGTTTGTTCCCTTGTGTTTTATAGATTCTGGACAGGGTTGGCTCAAACCCTTGAATGAGTTGGGAAACATCTTGACCAAGCCTTCTGTACCAGTTTCATCCAGATCTCTCTCTCTCTCTCTCGCTCCTTTTGTGGGCAGAGTGGCGGGCATTGGCAGGAGGGAGGGCCAGCGCGGGTGCTGTGTGCACCTGAACTTGAGGGAGACTGGGTCTGGGCAGCGGAGGCAGGACCGAGGCCTGGAAAACCCCGGAGGGCGAGCGCTGGGTCGGGGAGGAGCTGAGCCCAGCGTCTGGGTCGGGCTGAGTGAAGTAAAACAGAGCGGCGCCTAGGCACCATTACCTTCAATTATGATAATTGGTGCTCTCCAGCGTGCGCATTCCCCCAGGGAGCTTGCCACGTCTCGGTCCTTCGCTTCCTCCTCTCACTGCTGGAGGCTGAGCCTCTGTCTCCTAGCTTGCTGACCCCTCTGTCCATCGTCTTTTTGGTGGGGTGTGTTTGTAGATAGGGTGACTGGGAGGAATCTGCAGGGTTTTTTTTTTTTTTTTTTGTATTTTTTTATGAAAACTTAGAGGGACCCCATTTATTTTATAATTAATGTCTACACGTTCCTTTCTTGCATTCCAATAAAACAAAAACCACTACACACACACACACATACACACACACACACTCATTCGCGCAGAGAGAGAGAGAGAGAGAGAGAGAGAGAGAGAGAGAGAGAGAGAGAGAGATTCAGTTCTTTGGATGTGTGCTCCTCATCTTCTTAAGTCGGCTAAACTTTTATTTCCTTCTCTACGCCCCCCAGCTGGAGCTGGACCTCTGGGCGATGGAAAGATTCAAGACCTGAAAATGCACGCGTTGGTTGTTCCTTTTACCCATGACCTCTGGTACTATCCCAAACCACAGCCCCACCTCCACTGCCACCCCGTGTTGTTTGCACTCAGAAAGGCTAGTTTTAGAAAAACGACAGATATTTAACCTTCAAGGTTGAAGGTTAAGAAAAAGAATATACGGTGCTCATTCTCACCCCTTTCTTCAACCCTATCTTAAAATTAGGCAGTCGGGGGCGGGCATCATGGCTCAATGGTTGTGGGCTTTCTAGCTTGTGAGAGGCCCAGGGTTTGATCATCTCATGGCACCAAATAATAACAATAGCTAAGAACTTTTAAATATAATAAACTCATGTAGCCCCTTAAGATGAGGCAGGTGGGTTATAATTAATTTGAGAGCATGCCTCTTTTTTCAGTAGTTTTAATACTGGAGGCTGGGATTGGAGTTCAGATGATAAAGGATTTGCCTAGAACGCTGCTGTGAGCTTTGATCTTCAATACCATGTAAAGCAACAAAAGTCTACAATCCCACCTGGATTTGATGGTGAGGAGGAGGAAGAGGAGAAGAAGGAGAAGAGGAGGATGAGGCCAAGATCATCTTTGGCTATAAATTGAGTTCAGGCCAGCTTTGGCTATGTGAGACCATGTCCTAAAAAGAAAAAAAAAAAAATTCAGGGCATGTTCATGCAAGGATGCCTGTAATTAATGGTGACTTTATTGTGCAATGCTTCTGACAGTGAATAAGCAACTTGAGATGTCTTTAATAATTAAAAAAAAAAAGTCATAGAATGGGAAGTGGGTGTTCCAAAGGCCTCCCTGTACAGTGGGCGATCCTTCAGGAGAGTTTCCTAGTTTGAGGCACGAATTACAGCAGCCTGTGAAGAGCTAGGCTTCTTGCATAATGGTAAGTTAGCTGACCAATTTGTCTTGCCTGATTCTTGGACTCCTACCAACTGTGGGAGCAAATCTTCCCTGGCAAGACTCATGCCCTTTAGAGAAACCATCCTCCTGTCCCAGCTGGAGGCTGGGCTGGCACTGTTCACACTTCAAATCTTCAGCTCAAGGGAGGGGAGAATCCTAAAGTCACCTGGGAGGGAGGTCCCAAGCCACCGTGAATGCATTCAGACGATTAAACATCACTTTGAGCAAATGCTTCCTTTCTAGGAAAATATCGTTTACTATTTCCTTCGGGTTTTACAGATAACATAAACATACATTAGCATCTGAATCTGTACTGTTGAGACTCTAGCGCAGGGAGGCTGCCTACCACCGCTGTCTTCCTCATTTAATGGGAGAGGCTCAGAAGGGCGTTTGTTTTGCACCCACCTCACACCACACTCAGTTATGGAGCTTGTAACGACTTCATACCACTAGTGTGTTTCCTACTCTCCACATATTTCATTTACGAAGTTACATCTACTCCCTTCAAAACTGAGTTACCAGCAGTAATTCATTCAAAATAAAACTTATGCAAGACTACAGTGTGAAAGTATCAACAGGAATAGAAAAGATAGAAATGTGTGTGTGCAGATGTGTGTATGTGAGTGTGTCTGTATGTACATGTGAATGTGTGTGTGTGTGTGTGTGTGTGAGAGAGAGAGAGAGAGAGAGAGAGAGAGAGGGAGGGAAGGAGAGGGAAAGGGAGAGGGAGAGGGAGAGGGAGAGGGAGAGGGAGAGGGAGAGGGAGAGGGAGAGGGAGAGAGCATGTAGGGGGGGGGAGCTGCTAAGCACTGAATTCAGGGCCTTTATTTGTATTGGGAGGCAAGTGCTCTCCCAGTGAGCTGGGTCCCAGGAAGAAATGTTTGCTATCCTGAAGGGCTTTGTAATCTCTTGAAGGAGCCAATGCAAAAGGAAGTTGGGTAACTGTGTAGACTTCTTTAGAGGACTCTCTTATACTCCTGAGAGTTTATGAGGTTTGGCTAAGTGGTACAGGCTGTGACACAGAGTCCCAAAGAGACAAGAGACTGTAAAGTTGGTGCGTTTTGCTCCTGTGTTACAAGAAGCACAGGTACCTCACCACCCAACCCCAGCACTCCATAAACCCACACTGCACCTGTGGGAAAAGCCAGGGAGATTATTCATTCCAAATTTCCTTCTGTCTCGGGAGGCAGATAAAAAGCACTCTTGACTAAAAAGACAGGGCACAGATAGACAACAG
Organism: Apodemus sylvaticus; assembly: GCF_947179515.1. Lineage (NCBI taxonomy): Eukaryota > Metazoa > Chordata > Mammalia > Rodentia > Muridae > Apodemus > Apodemus sylvaticus. The sequence goes on along the minus strand of NC_067485.1, from coordinate 58,196,889 downwards.
CCAAAGTGGCTCTGGACTCTGGAAAATTCTGTATCACTACCTGGTCACATTATTTATCATTCAACTCTAAAATACAATGAATCCTGTGGTAACATGGAAGGAAATAAACCAAAAAGACAAATACTAATAGATTCATGTGAGGAAGAAGAAAACACCGATCTCACACAGACAGAGTATGAGGATGGCAAGATGGCTCAGTGGGTAGAAGCATTTGCCTCTGTGTCTGACAGCCTGAGCCAACTCAGGAGCCACACGGTAGCAGGAGAGAATCTGTTTTCATCAGGTGTCCTCTGACCTCCACACATACGCATACAAAATAATGTAATGAAGAAAACTTTTTAAAGAAAGAAATAAAAAGTAAAATCGCATTTGCCACAGGCTAGTGGGGAAGGACTCTGGGAGGTCTTGATCAAAGGCTAGAAAAGGAGATAGGTTAAATATGTTGAAGACATAGGCTGTACAGTATGGCCTCTGCAACCAGTGACAATACATCGTAGTCATCAATAATGCAGACAGAAGCTCAGAGTTGCCATTGAAGCAATGATTACTATGTACGGTGGTCCATTTGTTAATTAGCTGGATTAGCCGTTCCAGAATTTATACACTTTAAATGATTATGTAGCATATCACAAATTCATGCAATTTTTCCCTGTCAATTTTAAAAAGTAATCTCAAAAATATTATAGTGAAAAATACAAACAGCGGCCACACCAGAAAAAAATGACAGCAAATAGTTTGCAAAGTTCCACTCCAAATGGCCTCAGTTTCTGTCTCAGTGAGACATCAGTGTTGAGAAAAGTCATCACTGGGCCATCAAAGACATGTGGGAAGAGGCAGGAGAATGGCCAAAAAGAACAATGCCAAGTTTCATCTGACATCAGCAAAGATCTAAATATTTATCTATATCACGAACATATCAAAGCTCTCAGATTTCAATGGTTTAGACATAAATGAGTTTTAATCCTTAAAAAGAAATATAACGTGTTACCCACTAAAGGGATGGAACAAACCGGTCCATGTTAGGAAATGACCATTGGTTAAGTAATGCGTCAAAGTGATCCTCCCACTGTAGGATTGATTCAGCATGTGACTATAAAACAAAAAATAATTTAAATTCATTATCTGACATCAGATAGGTCAAACCAACAGGCCACTGGACACTTTTTTGAAAGGTCATTATTGTAACTGGTGGGTGGAAGGTAATCAAATCATACAACCCAATACAACAAAGGCTTTGGCAGAGACCAATGATGGCACAGAATACAGTCAATACTGTTTGACTGATAATGCCCATTGCCAAGTTCCCAATGATCTTAAAGGAAAATTCGATTGTACCACAAATTTAGTAATCTGTCTTATTGGCTTACTTACTTTAAAATCTGAACTCAGTAACAACTCACTGTTTTGTGTAAGACCTCAAAAGCAAAAGAACACATTGGAATGTAAATGGAGTTTCAGCCTCTGACTTTTCTTCCCAGATCTTATCATATTACCACCCAGACTGTGCAACCAGCCTTCTTTAGCTGCTGTCCCTTTATCTCTTTTTCCATAATGGAAGAAAAATGGAAAATCAAAACCAAACAGACAGCTAAAACCCCCTAATCTCATAGCCAGTCCCTTCATCCAAACTAATCTCTTACCTTTGACCCTAGTTTCCTGTAACAATTTTCAGATCTGGACTCCTCTTTTTTTTTTTTTTTCTTACCGAAAGAAAATGATTTTGTTTTGTTTGGCTGTTGTTAGCTTTTGATTGTTTTGTTTTTCAAGATAGAGTTTCTCTGTGTATCCCTGGCTGTCCTGGAGTTCACCAGGCTGCCCTTGAATTCAGAGATCCATCTGCCTCTGCCTCCTGAGTATTTGGATAAAGGCACGAGACACCACTGCCTGGTTTTTTAAAAAATGACTTTTTAATTGAAGCTACTATTAGAGACTCCAAGTGAATTGTAGCATCCAGAAGGGGATAGAACCAGAGGAAGCACTGGGCTTCACGACTGCACTGTCACAGCTATATGGACTGAAGCAGCTGAAAGTAGGAAAGTGGTTAAGCCAGTCTCTCGCAGTACACAGAAGGAAATTCCACAGAGAAGCAATTGTCCTTTAACATCTTAAATGGAATTAAAATTATTGTCTGTTCTCTTGACTATTGATATGGGCTCATAACTGACATATTGTCCCTAACTCAATTTTGACTTTCCACATTGATCCAAACACTCCTGTTCGCTTAGCTGAAAAGCCCATTGAAGTAAAAGCTTGTTTCTCTTAAAACTAACTTTTAGCCTCTTAAGAAGTTTGACCAAGCAATAAGAGTTGAAATCCGAGGAATGAATCTTAAGTTCTTGCTCTGAATTTTATTTGAACCAATATATAAATATAAACCTCAAAATGTAGATAGTAATAACATTAACAAATATGTAATAGTAAAAGACATTAATTTAATAAATACAAGTGTTTTGGAGGGGTTCTTTGATTTGTTGGTGAAAGAACTATAAATTAGAGAGAGTTTTATGATTGGGGATGTGGCTCAGTGGAAGGGCACTTGTTCTGCATGAGCAAGACCCTGGATTTGACCTTCATATCACAGAAATCAAAAGAATAAATGTTATTTAAAACAGGTTATGGTAGTGCATGCCTGTAATCCTAGCACTTTAGGAGGCTGAAGGAGAAAGGATTACAGTTCAAGGCCAGCTTCTGGTAGACAGCAGTACCAATTTTAACAAAAGGAAAACAGTGGGAATAGGGATATGAGAAACTTACTAAGATTCTTGAGTTTTCCAAGCCTGGCAAGTCATGATGTTTAAACTTAGGAATTGGATGTAAGAGAATCATGAATTCAAGGTTATCCTTGACTGCACGGGAAGTTCAGGGCCAGCCTGGGCTACACGAGGCCCTGTTTCAACAAGATTCCTAAGTCAAGATTAAAGTAAAAAAATAAAGACAGGTTTAGTGCTTAGTAAAGATGGTTCAGTAGGAAAAGCTCTCACCACACAAGAAGGAGGACCCACGTTCCAGTCCTAGAACCATGGAAAAGCCAGGTGTGATAGTGAGCCTGTTATCAGTGAAGAACTAGAAATCCTCCTCCTTCTGCTTCCCTCAGGAGATGGGAGACTCCCCCTCCCGCCCCCTACCAAGCTTCAAGAACAGCTGTCAGTGAACAAGGGAGACCACACCTCAAACACGAAGGAAGGCAGAAATTAACTGAAGATGTCCTCTAACATATTAGTTCACTGTGGGTCATGTGACTAGCTTATAAGAGAGCATTCTCCTAGCCTGGCTCCTGCTGCAACTTCAGTGTGAAAAAGGATATTAACTGAGACAAACTGGGAACACAGGGAGTGTGTGCTACAACCCAGTGTTCATCTGCAAATCCCCTTACATCTTCTTCAGTTTATGAAGTATTATCTGCATCTGCATCAAAGGTAAATAGTCTCAGTAGGTTTGGGTCTGTTCCTTGCTCCATATTTTATGGCTCCAGCCACAAAGAATTACCTCCAGTTCCACCTACCATCCCTTCTCTACCGTTCCTGTCTTCCCTCACAATTAACTCAATCCAGCCCTAAATTGCTGCGATCCTCTGTTTGAAGTGGTCCTCCTTTGATAGTCTTCACTCGATCGGAGATAACCTCGATGCCACTGCTTTGAGGACACCATCTCTGGACGTCTTCACCCTGGTGGGCTTCATCATCATGCACACAATTCCATGTCACCTTTTTTTGTGACACATTGTCTCGATGTCCAAATCTTTGCAATTCTAGACTCAGTGAGGTCTACTAGCAAGAACTCCAGAGTGGCTGAATGAGTATGCTCTGACAGATGCCTTTTAGCTAATGCTTGACTCTCCAAGGCGAAAAGAGTGTGTCATTATCAGCATACACGGTCAACAGGGCTCTTGAATTGACTCCACAAAAGTTCAAGAACAGCCAAGAAAATGCTGGTGATACATACTCTCTTTCTGTGTCAACCTGTCAGTTGTGTCTGCAAAAAGGTCTTTCTCTGTTCAGTTTTCTCCTAAAACCCCTGCTGAACTTGCCTTATCTTACCGTGTGTGTGTGTGTGTGTGTGTGTGTGTGTGTGTGTGTGTGTGTGTGTGTGTGTTTGTGTTTGTGTGTGCGTGAGCATGTATTTTTTGAGACAGGGTTTTGATATGGCCTCAAAATTGAAATTCTCCTGCTTCCACCTTCCAAACTGTGATTTTTAGGGTGTACCCCACAATCCCTTTACTTCCCTTCTTATATTTAAACTTGTAAAACTCTGTCTTATGTTTTGAGTCAAGGTTTAGCCTGCAACCCAAGCTGTTACAGAACCCACTTACACAGCCAGTAGCTGACCTCCAACTCGTGCCAATTCTAGGGTGGCTACCCTAGAGTTCACCAATTGCTAGGATTACAAGTGTGAACTTCCCTCCCTCCTTTTAAAACGTAGTTTTGACCTACCAAAATAATAGAGAGATTATGAGATTATTTACTTTTATTTTTTTTAACAAAAAACAGTTTTTGCAGGTAGCTTCATTACTTTTCTACGTCCAACGAATTTACTATGCTAGGTGTTCAGAAGGTTCCTGCTAGATTTTCAGTCCATAAGACATTTTCCCCTGAGTTTTTGCTTTGCTGTGCTGGGAAGGATCCCAGAGCCTCACGTGTTAGGGCAGCAACTCTGAGCTAGAAGCCTGCCTCTCCCAACTTCTTATTCTTCACATCTGCCTTCCTGTTCTAAACGACCCGACTTTTATGCTCTCTTCGTTTTAAATGTTAGCTGACCCTAAAAGTGAATTTTGCAGATGGTTTGCTTTTGCTTGGGGGAGGGGCAGTAAAAGACCATTCCCTCTGATAATAAAACTCTTAAGCCTATTTCCCCCTCAGACAACCAAACAGCATCTCATCTCCATCTTAGGTTCCTTAGGGCAGGCCGCCCCGCAAGCCCTAATAAATGACTTGGTATCTCAGGAAAGAGATCGCTGTGGGGCTGATATTGATCAGGTCAGTGGGTGTGTTTGCCTGCGATTGTTTGGGGGGTGGTTAATTGAGTCTCGGCCAGTGTCGTCTAGCTGGCGCCGGGTGCTTTTGGATTTGCTAATTTTCGTTAAGTGTCTTTAGCAGGCTCCCGGTCCCCAGTCTACCCAGGAGAACCCAGCGGCTCCTACTGATCAACAGTCTGTCTGTCTGGGCTTTATTGATCACAAGGCGGCCGGCTGGGGGCGGATGCGCCCGAGGGAGCCAGGGAGCCGGCAGAGAGTCGACTTCAGCTCCCGGCCGCCCCTTGGCTCTGTGCGCCCTACTCCTCGGCCACTCGCGGGCGGGCGGGCCCCAAGGCCATTTGTTCCGTGGGGATGGGTGAAAATGTGTGTCCACGGGACTTGGTGGCTGGGGCATGGCCACTGTCCCTGGTGGTTTCCGGGCTGAAGTATGGCCACTGTCCTTCTGGGGCTGGGTGAACGGGGTTTGGTCACTGTTCGTGGGGGTTCCGTGTCCTGGAGGCCGGAGCATGTACACTGTCCATGGGAGGTTGGGATCCGGCTCTCGGAGACCTGGGTATGATCACCATCCCGGGCCAGGGGACGGTTCCGGGACTAGGCAGCCCGGCATAGCTACTCTCTCTGGGGAACACTGGGATACGACCACTGTTCAAGGGACCAGATCGTAGGTTCCCTTGCAGGTTTCAGGTAGGACAAAAGCGAAGCCACGTGCTGGAGGCCTCTGGCCAGAGACAGAGCAGTGAGGGTCTCGCAGCAAACTCAGAACCTACCTAGTAGCTAGGCTCCGTCTCCCATCTGCAGCTGCACGCGCAGGCTCCGCTAGGGGGAGCGCTGCGGCCGAGTCCACTAGTTCTACACGTCGGCGCCAGCGGGAGCCGGGAGGCTAGTCGGCCCAGGGCCCCCGTCTGGCCCCGCCCCCTGCTGCTGGGCCGCGGGTTAGAGGCGTCGGCCAATCGGAGAGAGGAGGTGGGGCATAGGGCGGGGCCGCGCTTGGCTCACTCTGGGCGCCCGGCGCTATTTACGGCGGGGACTGCCTGGCGGGTGCTGGCGTTGCTCTCTGCGGGTACGTCCGACGCCCGTCCGCTGTTCGTGGCTTGTGCCGGGTGTCTGGGCGGTGAGGACGACCGCCGGGGAGCGCGCGGGGCCCGGAACGTGTCCTCGGTAGTCTTAGTCCCGCTCTATGCTCCGGTCCCCGTCCCGACATTGACGGCGCCCGGGCTGGTGCGCGGCGCGCCCCGGGGGTCGTAGTGCAGCCACGCCTGGCTCCCGGAGCGACGGGGGCGCGAGGCGTCAATGGATCGCCATTCCAGCTACATCTTCATCTGGCTGCAGCTGGAGCTCTGCGCCATGGCTGTGCTGCTCACCAAAGGTGAGTGCCGTGGGACTGCGTGCCGGGACTGGGAGTGGGGTGGGGGCTCGGCTGTCGGGCTGGGTGAGCGGCGGTGAGGTTCCCGCCTTTGCTGTGGCCGGTTCCACGGCCCCCAGCCTGGAGCGTTAAAAGGACAGCCAGACCTTGGGGCAGTTGGCCGGTGGTGAACTCCTGAACTCGGGACCGGGAGAGGACCAGACGCCGTTGGGCTCCAGTACCCCGATGAAAGTATCCCGAGAAAACGCAGATCGGAACTGGGCCCGGCAGGCATCTCTGTTGGTTGCTACTAAGTTTCTCCGTGTTTTTAGATGTCTGAGCTTGTGTCTAAAGTGTCCTTAAGTTTGCCGGTGTCTTGTTTCTGAGCTGGGGCTTGTCTGTGTTCTTGACTTTCGTGCTTCTGAATTTCTGCACATGTGTCTGACTTTCTGAATGCTAGTGCCGTGCGTGCGTGTGTGTGTGTGTGTGTGTGTGTGTGTGTGTGTGTGTGTTTCGTCGCGTGTCTGAATGTATTGGAGTGTGCATGTCAGCGGACCAACGAGTGAAATTTCTTTGGGAATGCAGGAGTCTGAGGTGCCAGTTAAAGTGTGGCCTCTTGCTCTAGAGAGATTGGGAAGAGAAGGCGCTGTCATCCATGCCCTTTCCCGCACCATATTTTTACAGACGCTGCTGGAAAAAAGGAGAAAAATAGTTTTTTTTCCAGCAGCGCTCACCTTTTGATGGAAATTCTCTTAACCCCCAATTTCTCCCCTCACCCGACTAGTTCTCTCCCTTCACTCTACCTCCTGTTGTACAAACCCATTTAAAAAAAAATGAGAAGCATTATTTAGTCTCTGACCCTCACCCCCAAACACACTTTTCTCTAATTACCTTGTAGCAGGCCTGAGGTTAAAGGATAAGCCAGCCCAGCAAGGATGAGGTGCTACAGTATTTATTTATTTTGGAAGGAAGGGTGTAATTAGCCCTAAATAACAGCCCTTGCAGACTGCAGAGGGGAGCTCTTGGCCCTATCAAAGGCAGGCAGAACAGGGAGGGACGGGGCTGACATGAAGTCACAGATACCGAAACTATGTGCCTGATAATGATATAATTAGGGGATCAGAGATTCTGACTGCTGCGGACTTCAAAAGCTTTATTTAAAAGAAGCCAGCAGCCTCTGCTGTAGCCATCTTGACTGGAACAGACATTTTTGTTTAATCACTACATACAGTAACTAGAAAGGGGGCAAACAGAGGAGCATTGTTCACTGTTTTAAAATACCAGTCCCCCTTTGGCCTTTGCATGCCACAGGAAGAAACCTTATGAAATGACAGAAATATAGTTTTAATACAGTAATACAAAAGTCCATTCTCCTTGTTGAATTGCGGCTCCAACTTTTCTTTAAAGTCTTAGAATTTTCTCAGTTACTTGTCAAAATTTTATTAAGACTGCTTTAGGTCATTGAAAATGTAGTATTTTAAATAGGTGCTCATAAACACTGAAGCAGCCATTTACTTGCATTTAGTTTTCCCATTCTGTACCAAATCTGAGGCTAATAGGCTCAAAGCAGACTTTTAATCTGTTTTATTTCTACTTTAAATCTGTATAGAATTTGTCAGGCCAGGGATATGTAGTCATTATCACCTAAGACTGGTGAACTTTTATGCAAAAAATACACTGAACTTGGAAGGAGGAGGAGAAAACAAAAAGGAATTGCTGTAGACTTAAGGATCTTAAGGATCTTACGGGAAGTAGAAGAGCAGGAGAAGGGACCTGGACCTGTAACCGGGAGAGCAAGGTTTGGACCAGCTGGCTTTTCTTCCAGCTGAAGTGTGAGCTGCCCGGGTGAAAACTGAGCGCACCATGCGGTGGCCTGGAATCTGGACAGATAATGAGATGAGACACCTTACTCAGGCATTCACAGAAAGGAGCCGGAAGAGGAGCAAAGCTGGGAGGAGGTTTGGGAAAGCCAAGGCTCTCCGCGTTGAATGTCAGAGCAGAGGGTTCAGTAAGCAGACAGATCTTCTGATTGGGACCTGCAACGGGAGACAGGAGACTATGCATGAGTTTGGTTTACTGTAGTGAGCTGTGGCAGCCAACAGTAATGGGCGTTCCCCCTTTTGGGCATCTCAGTTTCTTGTGATAGAGAACTCTCAGGTCCACGGCCAAGCCTGAAATCTTGCACTGTGACAAGATGTTAACAGAGCCTTGCAACTCACAGAATCCAGCTTTATAAAAGAAATTTTAATCACTTCCTGGAGAAAAATTTGAGGTTTCCTTAAGGATTTTTCCTTCAACCAGCAGGGATTTTTCAGTTTTGTGTTTCCTCTTTTAGGCTACATGTTAAATTACATGTAAAGCTGAGGAGGAGGAGGAGGAGGAGGAGGAAAGTTACCCTTGCAGTTTTAACATCCCCCACTTTTATGACTTTCCATTTGGGCTGAAAGAAATTGACTTTGGCAAGCAAACCACTAATTGTAAACTGCCTAGTTCCTGTTTTACAATGTTCAGACTAAAAGCTCCTTTGCATGAAAGGATCTTTATAGGCAAAGTTTGCCTTTTCTAGAGAGATACCAGATAGCTGCCAGTTTCATGGTTTGAAAACCTCCTGACCGGTGCAGTTTCTAGATTGTTTTGTCTAGTTAATAACTTTATAAGGTGTCAACTCAGGCTCTTACAACTTGGCAATTCAGTAGCTCTGATCAAATATTTATGTAGACAAAAACCCCAAAGCCTGACATTTTTTATCTCCTGTGGTTGTAGAGCATAAAAATGGATAAATAACATGATTTTTACCTTAGAACAAAAGGCAATATAGTGAAAACAGTTTCCCTTCAAACCACAACGTAGTTCATTACTCTAGCTTGTCACGAATCTGTTGTTTGCGTTCGCTCACTAAAAGTTGAAACGCTGCTTGCTTTGGGGGCATTTCCGTCCCTGTGCGCTGCTGTCGGAAACAGCCATCTTGGCTAATCTACAGTAAGTGCCTCCTGTGAGTTTGGGCTTCACCCGATGCTTATGTAGTTTCTTTGTTTTCAGGCGAGATCAGATGCTACTGTGATGCTGCCCACTGTGTGGCAACAGGTTACATGTGTAAGTCTGAGCTCAGCGCCTGCTTCTCCAGACTTCTCGATCCTCAGAACACCAATTCCCCACTCACTCATGGCTGCCTGGACTCACTTGCAAGCACAGCAGACATCTGCCGAGCCAAACAGGCCCAAAACCACTCTGGTCCTGCCATGCCCACTTTGGAATGCTGTCACGAAGACATGTGCAATTACCGAGGACTGCACGACGTTCTCTCTCCTCCCAAGAGCGAAGCCTCAGGTAGGTCCAAGTTGTCCTGACCCAGAGCCTGCCAGATCTATAGGCTTGTGACAGCAGCGACTTCGTATGTCTGCTATTGATTTTGTTGTTAATGTAATTAGAGACACTAGAGGGAGAGCATGGCTGGATGCAAAGACCGTCTCTAACTGAGTGGCTTTTATGTCTGCTTGAGCATTAGATGTCTCTGCATAATAGGCTTTGCCTGTTATTTGAACATTTTGAGGACATTAAAAGACCATTACATCCAAGTAATGACAGCCTGTAAACAAATGCATTTGTAAGCATCTTTGGGTACTTTTGTAACATGTCATTTTTTGAAAATGGCTGGTAAGTTGCCCTTTCAATGAGCTTTCTTATGGAAAATGGCTGTGTGTTCACGCCTGCTTCTAGGAGGCGATCACCCAGTTTGTTTGACCATTTGCTTTGTACTCCTTTAGGACAAGGAAACAGGTATCAGCATGACAGCAGCAGAAACCTCATCACGAAGGTGCAGGAGCTGACTTCCTCTAAAGAACTGTGGTTCCGCGCAGCCGTGATAGCGGTTCCCATCGCTGGCGGACTGATCTTGGTGCTGCTCATTATGCTGGCCTTGCGAATGCTGCGAAGCGAGAACAAGAGACTGCAGGATCAGCGGCAGCAGATGCTCTCCCGTTTGCACTACAGCTTTCACGGACACCATTCCAAGAAGGGGCAAGTTGCAAAGTTGGACTTGGAGTGCATGGTGCCCGTCAGTGGGCAGGAGAACTGCTGTCTGACCTGCGACAAAATGAGGCAAGCAGAACTCAGTCATGAGAAGATCCTCTCCCTCGTGCACTGGGGCATGTACAGTGGTCATGGGAAACTCGAGTTTGTATGACAATCATGTCTGAACTATAAACGGAACCCTTGAAGGCCTTCTGAGTTCTGCTGACAGGAGCACTTTTATCTGGAGACAACTAACTCGATTAGTCATCTTGGAGAAACGAAATGACCTCTGGAAAGAGAATCTTGGGTATTTCTTCTGAAGGATTATTTGCACAGACTCTACAGTCAAATGGATTAATTTGCTTTAAAATTATAAAAAAGCAAAGAGAGGACTCTGCACACTTTCCCAGGGTTCTTTGTGTCCCAGGGAGCCACAACTGACTGAAATAAAAACACTGTGCTCTCTGTAAGCTCCTACATCTTCATTTATTGTAAAGATTTTTTAAAATATATATATTTTTGTCCGAAAATTTAGTGGTGTCTTTCATGAATTAAAACTGGGATTTGGGGAGGCTGGCGGTGGGGCAGCGCAGTGGTAAGATGCTTGTCTGGTGTTCATGAGGCCCTGGCTGTGATTTCCCCAGCACCACAGAAAGCCAACCAGTCAAAAAACATGTGATTTGCAAGTGTACAAAAGTACATGTTAATTATATGAATGAAGATCTATTGACTCATATTCTCAAATGTAGGCTTTGATCTTGTTAATTCTTATACAAACGTATCATTAATTCTCTTTGTGTAATGACCATTGTCTAAGTGTCTCACTTGCAACTGTTTTCCAGAATGGCTATGGTTTTAGTTTTCATGTAAGAACTTTGCTTGTTTGTGCTAAAAGTTGTCTCTGGCCCTGTGCATGCTGAATGCACAGTCTACTACTAAGCTACTTATGCCTCAAGCACTAGGAATTCCTCACTTACTTGTGCCAGACCAGATAGGACCTGAGGTTCTGAAGTCACCGTAACAAAAGGAATGTCTTATCAGCTTCATCCTTTCTCTGTAAGGACTGTGACTGTGTCCACCTCCCCCAACTCAAAAATGTCTTTAGTGAAGGTAACCACTGTCTACTGTGACAGTTTATTTTGTCTCAAACCAAATTAAATATTTTGTCTCCCAAACTAGCCAAATTTTGTTAAGCAATGCTCCTGGTCTTTAAACATGATTATACTTACAGTATCTGTTTCTAAATATCGTTTCAGTCCTTAAGAAGGCTTTCAGGAGTGAATGTCATTGAATTGACATTTTAATAACACAACTATTAGGTTTCTTCTTCCAAATGTCCCTTTTATTAATATAACCAATAGAACATGATCTCTAGCCAGGAAAGTGACATTTGCCTCATCTACGACTTGCTTTGCCTTGTTTGTGGACCTTTCCTTCAGAATGGATCTTTGGTATGTTAGATGTGAGAATTTCTTTTATGTACCTGATTATTTTTTTAAACTTGAGCCTGTAGCATGCTTACTTGAAGATGAGGTTTTTCTGTATCTTTGCATATTTTCACTAGGGTACTAAACATAATTTGATGTTCTTTAAGAGCGTTGCCACGCATGGACTAATGAACTGATAATGAACTGAAGTGACTAGCGAGGAAATGAGCACCTAGTTTGTTTTTTTCCCCCTCCTCAGGATCGGGTCTCACTAGGTATCTGACTGTGCTGTAACTCACTGTGGAAACCAGGCTAGCCTCCAACACATAGATTTGGCTGCCCTTACCCCTGCCTTTGCCTCCCAAATGGTGGGATTTAAAGTGTATACCAATATGCCCAGTTTATATTAGATTATTTCAAGTGTCAATAGATGACAACCCCAAATAGGTAAGGTTCTGTAGTGAATTCTTAATAAGACATAGTACCCTTAGCTTCCTAAGGTTGACAGCTTTTTTTCTGCCACGCACACCTGACAGTTTTTATGGAAAATAATCAGGTTTTGTGTGCACCGTCCACCCACTTGGTAGGTCCTCACTTCCCATGCTTGTGGTCTCCAAGTGTCAATGACTTCAACTTCATTATTCAAACCGTTCAGGACTGATCAGACTTGGCAGGAGGTGGATTAAGGGTTGATAATGGCGTTCCTCATTCATCATTTCCTTTGTCACATGCAACGTCAGCAGTTTCTTCAATGCTTTGTTGTTATTGTTGTGTTGGTTTTTTGGTTTTTTTTTTTTTCAAGATGGTCTCTTTGTAGTCCTGGCTGTCCCGGACTTGAATTGCTCTATAGACCAGGCTGGCCTTGAATTCAGAGATCCACAGGCCTCTGCCTTCCAAGTGCTGGGATTAAAAGTGCAATCAATACCCCTGCCCCCCTTCCCCCAGGCTTTTTGACAGAAGTTTCTCTGTGCAGTTCAGAGGGAGCCCCAAATCACAGAGCTGCCCCAGGCTCTCCAGTGTTGAGAATTCAGTTTGTCACCCCCACGCCTGGCCCAGATCAATGATACTTTAAGCCAGCGGCTATGAGCCTGTGGGTTCCCCACCTCTTTAGGGGAGCACTAATCAGAGATCCTGCACATCAGATATGTGTGTTATGATTCATAACAGCAATTACAATTATGAAGTTGCAATGAAAAAATTTTATGGTTGGGGGTCACCGCAACATGAGAAACTGTATTTAAAGAATCTCAGCATTGGGAAGGTTGAGAACCCTCCCTTAAAAGTAGTCACTCTATATATTCTCTAGTGCTGCGGAGGAGGCACATTTTCCTCTATCTGCTCCTTATTTGTGAATTTCAAGTCTCTTTGAATTAGCAACTCAGCAGCTCATTAGGGAAAAAAAAAACCAAAAACAAGGAAGGAAGCCTTGTGCTTTTGAAAAGCTGTAACATCTGCGTGGGCCACCTGGCAGGAGAAGCTTGGGTCTGCCCAGAGTGAAGGTTTCCTAGAAGCAGAGTGCAGTGTCTCCTGTGGTTCTGGGTTTGCCCGGCCTGCTTCCTGATCCTTCTAGGCACTCACAGGTCTACTCTAACCTGTCCTGTGGGGTAGTAGGGACACACTGTCCCTCTGCCTTTTCTGGGGATCCAGCTCTAGCTGCCTGAAATGATGTCTTTTCCTAAGAGCAGGTCGTGGGTTTAGGTTTGCCTTGACCTCGGCACAGCTTGCTCCGTTGATGAACGGACTGCAGGTTCTCCTGCCTTTTGGCTTACTGGGCCCTCCACAGACTGGCTTCCGGCTTCGCTGGGAGGGCTGAGCCCTTGAAGGAGGAGGCAGAGCTGCCTATCTGCGTTGGTGATCCAAGAGTGGCGCAGTGATTCCTTCATGAGTTCATTTCTCTCTTAGGGGTTCGCGCTGCGTACCCATCTACTACCCGGAGCAGTTTTTGTTTAACAAGGATGTGGAAACTCGCCCAAAGTAATTTTTCTGAGTGGAAACTTGCTCAAACCAGACGCAAATGGGGTTAAGATCGTCATGATGATTCTGTATCTATAACCTGTGAGTCCCAGCCCTGTTGGAAGAGATTGATCCGAACCCGATTCTGTCGTTTTATGTTCTTTCCTTCTTATTTCAGATGGCTTAGAGGCTTCCTAGAAATTGCCTGGTGTGTCTCTAATTTCTGTTGAACTGATTTTATTAAAAACACTGCACCATAGGGGGTTTGACCTTCTAAAATACTAAACATGTCTGCTTTAGAAAATCACAAAGCTCTCCTCTGAAGCGCCCGTAAATCTGGTTTCAATATGGGTTGATTATAGGCTGAAAGCTTGAAGGCAGGGGCTTCTAGCAAGGCAGATGCAGAACTGCCCTTCTCAGGGCCGGGACAGCTTTTTCTCCTTATAACATCTAATTGGTCCTCTTCTGTGCCTCTTAGCCTAAATAGCTTTAAACCTCCAGAGCTGTGTGAACTTCAGCAAACGGGAAGCTGAGTGTTCCATTTTGCTGCCTGGAGAACGGGAACAATAATACAACTTCAGAGAATTACTGTGAAAAACAGAATATCAGGCCCGAGTTTAATCTCTCAGATGCTGTAATTATTTCTGTTAAGAACACAAAAGTTGCCAGGTGTATTGGTGTACCTCTTTAATCTCAGGACTTGGGAGGCAGAGGCAAGAGGATCTTGATGAGTTTGAGGCCAGCCTAATCTACATAGCAAGTTCCGGGGCAGCCAGAGCTACACACAGAGAGATTCTGTCTCAAAACAAAACAAAACAAAACAAAACACTCCAAAAGCCCTCAAACAAAGCAAAACAAAGCAACCCCAGAAGAAACTAAAAAAAACCAACCAACCAAATACCTGTGAAGCCTTGGGTTCAGTCTCTAGGACCAAGAGAAAAAGTTAATGTTGGGCAGAGGCAGGCAAATCTATGACAGTTGAGTACCAGGTCAGCTAAGGCTACACAATGAGACCTTGTCTCAAAACAACAAAACAAAACCCCCCACAGATTTTGGAATGGCTGACTGACTTATATGGTAGGTTGTTTTAACTGATTTTGAACTGTTTCAAATTTGCATATTTGAGATGGACAGCTTTTCAGTAAACTTCCGGCTGGGCTTAGCTATGTAGCACTCATGTGCTGTCTCTGTGTGTGTTTCTCATGCATACTGAATACTCTGGTTTGTCATTGTTTCCTTTAGGGATAACTGTATGGCCACTGGAAGAATATGTTAATCTCCTGTACCTGTTTCCTTCCTGAGTTCTCTTAGAGTTACAGATACACTGGTGAGTCTCAGCGAGGGGCAGATCATATCTCAGTAACCCTCGGAGGCTGGATTTATTCTGCGCAATCACCACCATCAGTTAAAACAAGCCCAGAGGTGCTTCCAGCAAAGTACAAGTAGCTGCTGTACTGGCGGCTGGAATTTTGTCACAGAGATGGGGGGGTTTTGTAAATGAAGAACGATTTAATTTCTCTGGAAAAGGTCGTTTGTTTGGTTTATTATTTCTTTGGGCTATAGTTATAATTGAAAAATTAAATGCTGTGCTATCAATTCACTCTCCATTCCCTTACCCAATTAATTATCAGCTCAGTCAGTTGACTCATAAAAACGCCGCAGTGATCTGAGAATTCAAGATGCCGTTTGAAGCGTCTTCCCATCTTGGTCACCTCTTTATTTCGGGTGTGGTTTAAACTCTAGACGTGTGCTCCTGGGTCAGCTAACAAAGCACTTCCTATACTGGTGCTTGCACAGTGATTTGTTTTTCTCATCAAAGAGATTTGACTGAAGCTGAATGAACCTAGATAGGAATTTATTTCCCGCAGCACAGTCATTTTCCACTGGGTATTCTTTTTAAGAAACCTGAAAGCAAGGACTCAAGAGATGGTTCAGCGGTTAGGAGCACACGAGCTGCATTCTCAGCACCCACGTGGGTGCTCACAATCACTGAAACTCCATCGCCAGAGTATCCTCCACAGGTGCTAGGCATGCGAGTGGTATACAGATAGAATGTTCACACATACAAGATAGCATTACATTTTAAAAGAATTTTTAAAAATTAGGTGTTTCTGTAGCTAGGGAAGTCTAACAGCATGTAAACGTTTTGCCTTCTGCAAAGGTAGAAAGGATAATTAGAAAAGCATTGATAAGGAACTGTGGGAGATGCTTTGCTAAGTAGATTCTAACTGCCAGCTCAGATCGCAAGGCTTTTAGCATTCCTCAGGACTATCAGGAAAACCATTCTTCCTATAGCCAAAGGCTAGATGGCCTCTAGGGTGATTTCACATAGGAGATTAGATTGCTTTTGAGGAGAACTCAGGCAAGACCAGCGGATCACTGCACTGCAACTGTATGAAGTATGCCTGTGGAGTGCTGAGCAAACAGGCGTTGTGCTTCTAGACTCATTTTACATCCAACCCCTTTCAAGGCAGTGCAGAGGTAGATGTTGGAGTCTGTGTGAAGTCGGCTTGTTTTTTTGGCATGTGGAGTCTAAGTTAGATGTGATGAATTAATAAACTGAGGTGTAAATTCACGCCGAAGATGCTCATGTTACACACCTAATGGAAGAGAAATTGCTTTAGCAGTCAAATCCATGAGAAATCAAAAAGCTCTTTATTCCTGGTCTCTCCCACTCCTGGAGTCTCCCAAGGGAACTCACAAGACAGTAGAAAGCCGTCAGGCCTCTAACAGTGCTCCTGCAAAAATAAAAAACAAACAAAGCAAAACCTCCCAAAATGCTGTGTGTCTGTGTTAGAGCCAAGTTTACTAAGTTGAGTGAAAGTTATCTTAGCCCAGTTCTGTAAACCCGAAGAGAGAATTGGAGGAAAAACGGAATTACGAAGTTTCCTTGTCAAGCCTTTGGGTTCCTGTTGTCAGTAAATATAAATGACTGCCCTTTCTCTTCTGTTTTTCCAACCTAACTTATTGTCTGACAGGTTATAATCTGTGTTGGCAAACTGGGGAGAAATTTTGGAAACTAACACACTCAAGGCTCAAACTTCTATCTCTGGCACTGCAGTAATATAATAATGATAGTAATAATAATAGTAACAACAACAACAACAACAATTTTGTGTGTGTGTTGGGGGTAAGCCTAAAAGAGAAAAAATTGCTGAATAAGGGAAACAGGGTGGGGGGGAAAAAGGGAAACCTAAAAATGAAACATTACTACAAAGCCAAATGGTTCTGCCTATCTTCTAACTTTGGTGCAATCTTCAAGCTAACTTAAAGAATTATATAGCTAATATTCTTTTTGTTTTTGAGACAGGGTTTCTTTGTATGGCCCTGGCTGTCTTGAAACCTCTGCCCCCTGAGTGCTGGGATTAAAGGCATGCACTACTAGTGACTAGCTGCTAATATTCTTTAAACTAAGAGTTGTATTTTCCCTTGAGAATGTTAACCTCAAAAGTTTTCATCAGGGTGTCCTAAAGAGTCAAGACCAAGCCACAGAGAGTTTTGCAGGTCAAAGCAGAGGATCCTGCTACTGAATACTTCACCCTCCCAAGAGCTTCCTGACTCCCAGCTACCCCAGGAGGACTGACACTTTGTCTTCTCCTGGAGAAAAGCCTCTCCCCAGGGGAGCAAAGGTCACAGATTTCCTCCCAGCATTCTAGAAGGCCAAGATGGAAGACCCACCTCATACAAACGAACGAACAAACAAACAATCTAACCCACGCATTTCCTTTCCTTAATAAACTTATCGTTAAAAAATTACCTCAGGGATAAAGAGATGGTTTAACAGTTAAGTGTACTGGCTGCTTCCAGAAGATCCACATTTGATTTCTAGTACCCATGAGGTGGCTCACAGCATCTTAACTGAATCTTTACCTGGGGTAAGAAGTTAACCTCTCACCTCTGCTAGCATTAGGGATGCACATGGTGCACAAACATACATGCAGGAAAAACACTCATACACTTAAAAAAAATTACCTTCTACTTCAAAACTCAAATGATTCTTTGGACTTTTATATTTTGATTGAGACAGAGACCTGGGTAGCTCAGGCTGGCCTGGAACTTGTTATGTAGCTAAGGATGATTTTGAACGCCTGATCTCCCTGCCTCTGCCTCTCTAATGCTAGGTATATAGATGGTGATATTTTACAGGGTACTGGCATTAAACACAGGGCCTCATGCACGCTAGGCAATCATTCTAGTAACCAGCTGCGCACCAATCCTGAGTTTTTGATAAGCCCGCTTGCCTCCATTTTAGGCTTGAAAGCCATCTTACAGTAAAAGCAAACTAGACTCATTTGTGTTTATAATCAAATCTGTTTATGAAGGATTGGGCTATACCCTACCTGTCTCCTTAACTACAAATGGTTCTGCATTGGCTGTTTCAGGGCATAGCAACCCTACCTTTGTTTCAAAAGGTTGTTTTGACCACATTGCCATAGCTACCTTGTTACAGCCACCTTGCAATCATGTCTTTGTTTCAGAAGGTTGTTGTGACCAACTTGTTAGATTTATGTTCTGTTTCTGTCACCCCACCTATTTGACTGTGAGATTGCCCCACTTAGAAAACCCCTACTCCCAAACTATCAAAGCCCTTATCTTCCTCATTTCCAAGGCTGATCTCTTAAACCTTGCCTTAGAGAGAGACACAGCCCGTGTACACCACTAAAAAAAAAAGCTTTCTTTAATTAACTTGGCCATGACGTGGGTCTGTGGACTTCCTCCTCCCATCTCTGGGATTAACATTTTTCTTTATTATATTATTATGTAGTGTTTTCTTAGGAAAAATACTATTTCATAGATGACTTTAAATAATCGAGTTTTTGAAGTTTTGAGGCTGTTTTGTTGTTGTTGCTGTTAGTTTTTGAGACAGAATCTCACTATGTAACTCAGGCTAGCTTTCTACTTCAGACTTCCAAGTACTAGGATTATAGGCATCTGTCACCAAGCCTGGATCAATAAAAAGTAAATTTTTGTAAAAACAATGCACATACGAACACAGCGGAGGATTCATTGTTTTCTGATTTTAGATGATTTCTACTTTCTTTTCATGTCTTGTCTTTATCCACATTATTAAATTCTATTCTCTGTGTCTGACTTCCGTAGGCCCTGATGCAAACCAATGTCAACTTGTATTCATTAGTGTTGACTTAAAATATGAATAAGCACAGAAAAGAATAGCTTAAAAGGCACATATAGCAGAAAGCACTGCTCAGGAGTAGAGCACCTATCTAGCAAATAAAAATTTATTAATTGAAATGCCATACCTGTCCAAATACATAAATAACTAAGTAAAATGGAAACCTTTCTCCCCTGAAAATAAGAAAGCAAGTGCTCTCTGTAAAACCTGGTGTGACATTTATGAGACTAATCTTAAGCGTTGATGCAGTGCAAGACTCTTCATTAGTGTCTCCTAATGTCCCTGGGAGATAGTAGTGACCTCCTAGGCAACAGGAGGGAGAGCTGGCTCTCTGTCTTCCAAGTCCTGCTAATGGTTGGTTCCCCATCCTGACACTTGATTGTGAAGCGGGTTGTAAGGTAAATCCTTCCAGAGACTGCACCCTGTTAAACACTGAGGGAGGACAGTAAAACCCACACTGCTTCTCCTCTCTAAGCGTGGGAGTGTCTGCTTGCTTTCGTATGTGCTTTGCAGCAAGAAGGTCCCTGGTTGCTTTGAAAAGCTGATTGTGTTTGTCCCAGTGTGAGCCTTGACCTTCTCTCCACAGCAGGTTTACGGAGAGCTCTTTTCATGGTTCCCAGTGTGCATTAGTGTCCCCAGGGTTGCCAGAAGGCTGGGGGCCTGTTGGAAAGCCACTTGCCCCACAGCAAGGCTTTGCAATTCTTTCTAGGCTCTTCCGGCTTCATGTGGAGCCACCAGAGTAACAAACACCTGAAACGGAACAAACAGAACAAAAATAGCTCTCTTTTCAGAATATCCATCACATAACTACCTCAGCTGGAAAAAAAGCATGAATGAGCTTTTTTTTTTTTCTTTTTCTTTTTTGGCCCGTTCTTCATCCTAGCCCTGGGGAAAGGCACCTACCTCCTTGCTTGACTTGGGGTACGATCCACCAGGAGCCCTAACTTGGATTATCTATAGGAGAACTTCCTTTGGTCAAAGGTTTTGTCCAAATGCTTACTCTAATGTTCTTATAGATTGAATGCATAATGTAGGTATAGGCAATTTTTGTTTCTGAGGACTCTGGGTTCAAGTTCACAAAAGACATGTTATTAAGGGTATCATCTTATGCTAATTAGCTTCTCAGTTTCCCCATGCAACAATGGAGACTGGTAATCATATCTGCACTTTGTGGAGAGGATCGTATGAAATAAACCAAGTCGGACTTACCATAGCTCACAGGCTTAGGCACGTCCTACAGTGGCAGGGGTGAGCAGGTGGGCTGTGCAGATTCAAGAGCTCGGCTGGCAATAGGTTGAAGATTTGTGGTTGTAGAGATGGCTTGTCAAGGGATGGTGCTGGCTTGAACCTCAGGATCTTCTTGGTGGAAGAAAAGAAGCAACACAAGCTATCCTCTGACTACTACACACATGCAGCACACATATAGTGGTATATACATGTGGTCCTGGGCATACACATACAATAAATGTATGTATATGCATACAATATGCATATATGTACATACATACAATTAGAGACTAACAGATTTCAAAACATACAATTAAAGACTAACAGATTTCAAAACTAGCTTAAACATGACTAGATCTTTAATAATTATATATATACATATATATGTATATATATATGCATACATATATTGTATGAATAGTTTACTCAGTTTGACTTCTATGTGAGGGAATACTTCAACTTTATTAGAAAGTACTGGAACTTCAACACCAACTTCAGAAAAACAAACAGACAGACAAACTAACAAACAAACATGCTAATGAGCAAGATAATCCTCTAGACACAGGACCACAGGGCAACCTGATCTAGAAGATGTCCCATAGACTGTCATTAAAGGAGATTCTGTGTTGGGCTGAGTTGACAGTTAAAACCAACCATTATGCCTTCTCTTTGGTTCTCTAATGACATGGAAAGCAGGATACCTCCAGTCTACTTTAGTCCATTGATTGTGCTATGGACATAAACATAACTCTCTTCCTATTGTCACTGGAGAAGTGAAGGTAGTCTCCAGGAAGAGCTGTGACAAACAGTTGCTACTGAGTCTTGCTATGCACCTCTTGTCACAAGCTGGGAGAATGCTACAACATTGCTCAGGTGCAGAAGCTGCCACTTACTACTATGGTACTCTGAATTAACATGGCCACTTAGACATCTGCTTGACAAGGTAACCTGCATTCTGGCCAAATTAGTGCTCATGGTGGCAACCAGAAGTCATGTTGGTGTTACTTACTCTGCTTGGACTAGCTGAGGGAACGTGTGTCCTTCCTGGCTTTATGTCTCCAGAAGGACCGTGGGACTCATGCAGGAAGGCTGTACATTTGCTCTGGGGTGGGTTACAAGTGACAGCCTAAGGCTGCAGGGTGCATAGCTGTGTAGCTCTGGTGCTTGACAGAGAGGATTGCAGACTTGCCCTGCTCAATCCAGACCATGGCTTATGTGACCAGTGGTGCAAGAGACAGTACAAGGGACAAGCCACAGCTTCTGGAACCTTTCTCCTGGCTCATAGTCACTACTGTACAATTGGGAAGAAGTCTACTTTTAGTTTTGAGAAGAGAAGCAGCTTGGTGGAGAACTCTGTATCCTCCAGCTTGGTATAATTCAAGCATGGACTGGGCCACCAAGGACTGTTAAAGAAAGCTTGGCACTACTGGAAGGTGGTGGAACCACTAAGAGGTGGGCTCATAGAAGGGTGCCTGGCCTGGAGGGTACACCCTGAAAGGAAATAATGAGCCTCTGGTCTTTTCTTTGGTTCCCTGCCCGGGTATCCAAAGCCAGTTGCTCACCCATATTCCCCTGCCATTATATGGGGACTTTCACAGGCCTAAAGTCACAGGGTCAACAGGTACCTTGGAAACTGTGAGCCAAAATAAACCTTTTCTCTTTTGAAGTTGATTTTCTAGGTATTTGTGATAGCCATTGAAAGCTAACATCCTTTTCATTTGTAAAATTAAATCACAGTGGTTTCCCTGTCTCACAAATATGTGCCTGAAGAATCCTGAGGCACCATTAGAGCCCTTTGATCTTAGAAAAGACATTATAGAGGAGGAATTATTACTAACATGCTACTTTGAAATACAGATAAGCGTTTTCTCATGTGTTTCCATGCATTTATTTCTTCTATACTTTTAGTTCTCATTATTCATTCAATATAGGTTTGGAATCATGTCTCCTTTCTCTAATTATAATTAAACTAATAAAGTCTGTTTCAAGAAGACGGAAAGTGGTGCACACAGTTCTACGCTTGAGGCCATCTTTCCTTTTTTGACCAACAAAGCGTTGCCCATTTGAAATACTGTGTATAATTGAATTTACATTTACAATAGGACTCAGACTCAGGATTTAGAGTACTTGAGAGAGGAGCAGGAATGTTCCCAGTTCTATAACAGACAGAATTGGTAACAATGCTGTTATGTATAGTTTGAAACAATCATGCTGACTTTTCTTAGACTCTCCTGAATAAAATATGGAACAAAACAAAGCATAAAGTCCAAAGAAAAACAAAACAACAACAACAACAAAATCCTCTAAATTTTTTTTAAATAATCAGTAAACTAGAGAAACGTATAGAGATCATTTTGCTTAAAAATAACTTCAACCTTTATTCCTTTTTTGCCTCCATGAATTGAATATTATATGACAATGGAATAGACTCGTGTTGGGGGAACTTACTCCCATTTGCTGAAATGTTAAAATTAGTCCATTGTCCCTTGGTTAGAAATAGAAAAGAGGGGTATTTCTATTTCTTTTTGTCCTGCATATAAATGTGTGTTGTTCTTTTGTTCCGTGTTCATCTCATGGGTCCTTACATCTTGCAGTTTTGAGTGTTCTGCCTATCTCAAAGCTGAACACTTGCTGGGTGATTCACCTACTTCCATGTTCAGGCCTGGGTTCTGCCAGAGAACACTCCATCTGTCTACACTCTTCCCAAGTGAATGCAGAAATATTAAAAATCAAGTTCACACAGTAGCACTTTGCTCAAAATGGTGATGTACTAGTTACTGTTTTCCTAAGTCCTGTGACAAAAGCAGCTTAAACAGTGATTCTCAACCTTCCTAATGCTGCGACCCTTTAATATAGTTTCTCAGGTTGTGGTGACTGATGTGTTTATAAAAAGATAAAGAGAGAGGAGTTATGTTCTATGGGATTGTGGTGAGGTACGGGGGAAGGGGATATCTCAGAGGGCCTCTGCTAGGGCATCTCTTCCCCCTGAGGGACCAGCCACAGGATGTATAGTATAGAATAGAGTTTATTCAGGGCATGGAGAGGGTAGGTAAGAGGGTAGTAGAGGCAGAGAAAGGGAGTGGGGGCAGAGAGAGAGAGAGAGAGAGAGAGAGAGAGAGAGAGAGAGAGAGAGAGAGGAGAGGAGAGAGAAAAGAGAAGCAGAGGCCAGTCATGAGCATGTGGAGAGAGGGAGAAGGGAATGGGGAAGGGAGGGGAAGGAAAGAGCCCAAGAGAGCACGAGAGAAACTAGAGGGAAGTACAGAGGAGAGGCAAGCAGCCCCTTTTATAGTGGTCAGGCCTACTTGGCTGTTGCCAGGTAATTGTGGGGTGGAGTTTAGACAGAATGCTAACAGTGACCGCCCCCCCAACCATAAAGCCATCTGGTTGTTACTTCATAGCTGTCATTTTGCTACTGTTATGAACACTAATGTAAATGTATGATATGCAACCCCCCAAAAGGTCAAGACCCACAGGTTGAGAACCAGGGACCTTAAAGAGGAAGGCTTAATGTATCTCACTGCCCATCAAGGTAGGCAGCAGGGCAGAAAGAGCAAAGGGCGTTTGTTCACTCTGCCCTTTGTCAGAAAGCAGAGAGGTAAATGCTGGAATTGGTCCCTTCCCACTCTTCTTCTGTTCATCCAGGGCCCTAATCTATAGGATGGTGACACATTGTGGGCAGGGTTTCCCTCCTTAATTAAATCCTCTGGGGGTGCCCAAAAACACGGGTCTCCTAAGTGACTCCAAATCCAATCCATGTTGGCAGAGAAGGTTGCTTATAACAGAGTCTACCTTTCAGGAAGGGAAAGTCTCACTGCACTCACAAAGGAAACAAGCACTGTTTCCTTTGACCCTGTCCCATGTCTCAGGGCTACCAGGAAGACTCTCTGCCTCTCTTATTTCCAGAATGAGAAGAAATCTCTCTTCTTCTCAGATTTAATTTGAGAGGTTAGATTTCAGGATTATGTGTCGACCATCCTGGCTCAGTTGGGAAAGGGCTTGATTTTCTAATGGCCTCTTCTTCATGGATGAGAAAGGGACGGTATTAACTTTTCACCCATCTCGTTTGGACATGGAAGACAAGAGAAAACGTGATACCATTCTCCTCTCTTCCTCGCAAATCACTCTCCCAAGTCAAAGAAGCAGAAACCTGCCAGTTTGGATGACATTCCACACTTTATATTAGTGAGTGAAATTATTTGTGACATGGGTTTGTTTGGTTTTGTTTTGTTTTGGAGAAACAGGACTTCACAATACCACCTATGTTCAACTCAAAGTCCCCATGAGGTCCAAGCTGGTTTGGGACTTGGTGTTAATCCTTCTGCCTTAGGCTCCTAAGCACTGGGATTATAAATATGAGCCATTACACCCAGTTAAGACATTTAAAAAGTATGTAACTCCCCTCTGGAAATATTAACTGTATAGAGAAATGCTATATTAGCTTTACTCATTCAGTGGTCCAGTATCACCCTGCAGACACCTTCTCGTGGGCATAGAACCGTATTTCAACCTTGCTGGGTAGGCTAACGAGCTATGTTTCCAGCCCAGAATAGTTTGGTGTGTGGATTTTGCCTGTTTTGTTTTGTTTGTTTGTTTGCTTGCTTGTTTCATTTTGCTTTTAATCTAGGAACTGACCCTAGGACTCATGCATTCTGAGGACTTTGCCACTGAGCTGTATCCCCAGTTCTTGATTTTTAATCTCTAATAAAGAAAAGCAGAGCACACTGACTAATGCTTGCAATCCAGCATTGGAGAGGCCTTACAAGTTTAAGGTAAGCCTGTTCTGCATATTGAGATCCAGGACAGCCACCAAAATATAGTGAGATGTCTTTAAAACAAAACAAAACAAAAAAGCAAATAGCAGCAGAATTAAAGAAAAAGAGAGAGGAATACAATTTCAAAATTTAAGTGACTAGCGTTCAGGATGTAAATTGTATTTGCAAATCTTCAAAGTGCCCAGAAGCTGGAATTTGATCCCCAAAGTGAATTCTTCACTAAAGAGATTCAAAGAGCCCAGCTTTCCCACACGTGGTTTGACAATCCATTCACTTTATTGATAATATTACTCCAAAGAATCTCCTTTCTGAAAAGAGTAAGCTGAATTTGAAGAAAGATGTTGTGCTGTTCTAGAATCAGTAGCTAGTCCAAAGATGCATAATTTAAAGACACACACCCCAGAGACACCCAGCCCAGAGGTGCACAGCCCAGAGCCACACAACCCAGAGCTACCCAGCCCAGAGGTGCACAGCCCAGAGCCACCCAGCCCAGAGGTGCACAGCCCAGAGCTACACATCCCAGAGTAACTCAGCCCAGACGTGCACATCCCAGAGACACCCAGCCCAGAGGTACACAGCCCAGAGCTACATAACCCAGAGCCACCCAGCCCAGACATGCACATCCCAGAGTCACCCAGCCCAGAGGTGCACAGCCCAGAGCCACCCAGCCCAGAGGTGCACAGCCCAGAGCCACCCAGCCCAGAGGTGCACAGCCCAGAGATACAGCTCAGAGATACATAGCCCAGAGACACCCAGCCCAGACATGCACAGCCCAGACCTTCACAGCCCAGAGACGCAGGGCCCAGACATGCACAGTTCCTTTTCAGACAGTGAAGAACTGGTATCTCAGAACAAAATGCAGTCGTGTGGTGGGGATCATCCGGCGCTGAGAAAAAGCTAGAGTCAGATGATCTGTCAGGTGATAAGGAACATTCCACTGGAAGCTAGCATGCAAGGACCACTAACATGACTCCTGTATCAAAGGTCAATGTTTAACTTTTCCAAGTTTTGCCTAAATTAGATGTATAGAGGGAGTGAAGGGAAGAGATTGAGAGTGGGAGAGAGATAAAGCAAGAGGGGGATAAGGAGAGAGAAAGAAAGCATAAAGGAATATTAGAAGAGCAAGAGGAAATTAATGATTTCCCCTTGGCCCTAGAGAAGGAAAACAAGTGTGTGCAGTTACTGAGAGCAACTCCGGGTCACACTTGGATGCCCTAGGCAGTTAGCTGTGTGTGGGGAGACGTGAGAGCTTAGATTCAGTGTCCTCAGTGAGGCCTGTCTCCTGGGGGTCACACTGATTCAAAGCCAAGTGAGACCTCGCAGGCTGCCCTCGCCCAACTCCTGGTCCCTCCTCATCATATTTATCAGCTGTCTCAACTTTCCCTGCATCTAATAGGGCAGGCTGATGGGGGGAGGGGTACACCGTTGGGACTGAGCTCCAAACTGGTTCTCATTCGCAATGCCGTAAAGAGCCAGAGTTGAGGTAATCATGTAGGCATGTTTGCAGGAATTTGATGGAGTCTGACAGCTAGTAGAGTGACAGACAGAGTGGAGGCCTGTGTACACTAGTCTGTCCTGCATGCCTGGGGCCCAGAGTCAGTCCCTACAATTAAAACCAAACACACAGAAAACAAAACAAAAATGGATATTTATTTCTGAGTATCTTTATTTTAAAAGTTTATTTCTGCTTAATAATTTTGTATTTCTGTACGTGTGTGTGTGTGTGTGTGTGTGTGTGTGTGTGTGTATGTGTGAGAGAGAGACAGAGACAGAGACAGAGACAGAGACAGAGACAGAGAGAGAGATATGCACATATGACAGAGAACAACTCAAAGGAGTCTGCTCTCTTCACTATGTAGTCCCAGGCAAGCATTTTTACCCCCTGAGGTATCATCTCACTCGTTCAGCCCACTGTGGGTTGTACAATCCTATCTGATCTTGGGCCCCAAAAGAAAGCTAGTTAAGTATGAACCTAAGCCAGCCGATATGTAGTTTTACCATAATTTCTGGCCTCATGATCCTGGATTCCTATCTTGAGTTCCTTCAGTGATGAATCGTGACCTGGAAGTGTAAGATGAAATAACCCCTTTCCTTCTCTAAGTTGCGTTCAGTCAAAGGGTTTTATTGTAGCAACAGAACGAAGCTGTGACACTGACTGAAATGCTCATTAGTAGTACCCTCCATTTCCGTCACTGGCTGATGCGTCCAGGGTTGGTACCCTCCACTTCTGTCACTGGCTGATGTGTCCAGGGTTGGTACCCTCCACTTCTGTCACTGACTGATGTGTCTATTGGTGGTATCCTCCACTTCTGTCACTGGCTGATGTGTCTATTGGTGGTATCCTCCATTTCTGTCACTGACTGATGTGTCTATTTGTGGTACCCTCCACTTCTGTCACTGGCTGATGTGTCTATTGGTGGTACCCTCCACTTCTGTCACTGACTGATGTGTCTATTGGTGGTATCCTCCACTTCTGTCACTGACTGATGTGTCTATTGGTGGTATCCTCCACTTCTGTCACTGACTGATGTGTCTATTGGTGGTACCCTCCACTTCTGTCACTGGCTGATGTGTCTATTGGTGGTACCCTCCACTTCTGTCACTGACTGATGTGTCTATTGGTGGTACCCTCTACTTCTGTCACTGACTGATGTGTCTATTGGTGGTACCCTCCACTTCTGTCACTGACTGATGTGTCCATTGGTGGTACCCTCCACTTCTGTTACTATTTTTCATTTTTATCACTCTCATCTGATTGCCTTAATCCCCACTGATCAAATGATCCATGGTGCTTTCTATGTTGTCTATTTTTTATTAAAACCCTTAATACATTAACTGTAACTATTTACATTTACTTTATTAAACTTCTGACATTTATGTCGTATCTGCAAATTCACACCTTTGAGAACTCTGCTGCTTTGGGAGGGGAACTCCTTGTAACCCACCCTCCTGGGGGGTTTCTTCTTCTTTGACTCTTGTTCACAACAATGACAGCGGCTGAAACAAATGGCCTTTCCCATTAGTGTATATTTGGTGAGTCCGTGAGGTCAGAGTTGGCATTTTTTTTAGCTTTTTACCTGTGTCCCACAGGTTGCAAGTTCCTTAAGCGTGGTTGTCTCACACTCGGGGACTTAGCAGAAAGTTTTTCTGAATGTGTGTTTCACTCTCAGCTTTGAGGCTTTCTTTGTACCTTACACAGGCTTGCTCCCACACTCTGGTCTCTCTCCCTCAGTGGATACCTGTTAGATGGTACTCCGTAGCCACTGACAGGGTGTGGCTTCATCAGCCTGTGTATGATCTCATGTGCTGGGCCTTCATAGTGATCGCTCCTCCACATGCCTCAGTGGTAGAGGATCTCGAAAGGTCTGGCTGTAAGGTATACTTCTATGGGGACAAGAGGACTGTTCCTCTCCTTTCTCCCTGGCTCAGTAGTTCTCCTGTGGTGTCCTAAGGATGGCAGCACTTTAAGTCCCTCCTGCTTCAGCAGAGGTGCCATTGCACAGAGGATGCAGAGGATGAGAACCAGGAGGCCCTACGCTCTTTCTCCACTACTGTTTCCTTCACCAGGTGCTCACACGGAGAACTTTTCTTGGAGAGCGGTCCTTCCCGGAGGATGGGAGCTTGTTTCTAGGGCTTGTGTTTCTGCATAGACAGGGGACTAACTGAGAGATTTCACATACTCAACAAACATTTTCACTGAGTTCTTCTCCACATGGGCTCCGGCAGCATCTGCCCTAGGTGAGCAAGGGTTCATTTTCCTTTCCTTGAGACTCACATAGATGCTCGTGTGTATTCACATTGACACTACTCACAATAGTCAAAGCATGGAAGCAGCACATGTGCCCATCGGTGAAAGAGTGGCATGTAGAACTGTGCTACATGCATGTACACAACATAAAAGGAATAAAATTTGGGCCCATGTCAGGACACATGTGAACCTGAAACACATGGTGTTGGATAAAGAAAGCCAGAGACAAGTGGGAAAATATTGTTATTCTACTTAGATAATGCACCTAGACTAGGCAAATTTATAGGCATAACAAAATAGAAGTTATCAGATAACGATAACTTATCTTAAGGATCAGAAGGAAAAAACATGGAGAGGTAAGGTTTAGTGAGGGCAATGTTTCAGGTGAGGAAGATTGAAAATGTTCTGGATATAGTGTATGCTGTAATGCTTATTATAAATGTATGTGGTGCCACCGAACTGTATCTATCCATCCATCCATCCATCTATCCATCCATCCATCCACTTATCTATCTTACCTAATAAAAACCTTGGGGTTTTAATTTCAGTGATAAAACACCATGAGCAAAGCAACTTGAGGAGGAGGGGTTAATTTTTCTTACGCCCCCACAGCACAGTCCATTATCCAGGGAAGTCAGAGCAGGACTTGAAGGCAGGAATTTGGAGGCAGAAACTGAAGCAGAAGCCATGGAAAAATGATGCTTACCAACATGTTCCTCATGGCTTGCTCAGTCTGCTTTCTTGTAGCACCCAGGACCACCAGCCCAGGGATGGCACCACTTACAGTGAGTTGGTCCTTCCCCCATCAACCAGCAATCAAGAAAATGGCCTACAGGTTTACTTACAGACCAGTCTGGTGGAGGCATTTTTCTCAGTTGAGATTCTTTCTTCCCAAATGACATTAGCTTGTGTCAAGTTGACGTAAAACTTGCCAGCACATGTGATACTCTGTCTCCCTCCCTCTCTCCTTTCCTCCCTCCCTTCCTTCCATCTTTCCTTCCTTCCTTCCTTCTTCCCTCCCTCTCTCCCACCCTCCTTCCCTCCCTCCTTCCTTTCCTTTCTTCCTTCCTCTTTTTTTTATTAAATCAGAATATTTATTTTACACTGTTTTTTTAATATTTTTATTTTCTATATTCTTTGTTTACACTCCAAATGATTTCCCCTTTCCCGGATACCCCCTCCCCATATGTCCCATAAACCTTCTTCTCTCCATCCCTTCTCCAATCACCTCCCTCCTTTTTCTCTGTCCTTATATTCCCTTCCCATGCTAGATCAATCCTTTCCAGGATCAGGACCCTCTCCATACTTCTACATGGGAGTCATTTGTGCCTTGGGTATTCAGGGCTTCCGGGCTAATTAATATCCACTTATCAGAGATTGCATTCCATGTGTATTCTTTTGTGATTGAGTTACCTCACTTAGGATGATATTTTCCAGATCAAACCATTTGCCTAAAAATTTTGTGAATTCATTGTTTCTAATTGCTGAGTAGTATTCCATTGTGTAAATATACCACATTTTCTGTATCCATTCTTCTTTGTGGGGCATCTGGGTTCTTTCTAGCTTCTGGCTATTATAAATAAGGCTGCTATGAACATAATGGAGCATGTGTCTTTATTGCATGCTGGGGAATCCTTTGGGTATATGCCCAGGAGAGGTATAGCAGGGTCCTCTGGAAGTCTCATGTCCAGTTTTCTGAGGAACCTCCAGACTGATTTCCACAGTGGTTGTACCATCTTACAGCCCCACCAGCAGTGGAGGAGTGTTCCTCTTTCTCCACATCCTTGCCAACACCTGCTGTCTCCTGAGTTTTTGACCTTAGCTATTCTGACTGGTGTAAGGTGAAATCTCAGGTTTGTTTTGATCTGCATTTCCCTAATGACTAATGATGTTGAGCACTTCTTAAGGTGCCTCTCGGCCATCCGAATTTCTTCAGGTGAAAATTCTTTGTTAAGATGGTCACTTGATCTTCGACAAAGGAGCCAAAAACATCCAGTGGAAAAAAAGATAGCCTTTTCAACAAATGGTGCTGGATCAATTGGAGGTCAGCATGCAGAAGAATTCGAATTGATCCATTCTTATCTCCATGTACTAAACTTCACTCCAAGTGGATCAAGGACCTCCATGTAAAACCAGACACACTGAAACTAATAGAACAGAAACTGGGGAAGACCCTTGAGGGCATGGCACAGGAGAAAAGTTCCTGAACAGATCACCAATGGCTTACGCTTTAAGATCAAGAATTGACAAATGGGACCTCATAAAATTACAAAGTTTCTGTAAGTCAAAGGACACTGTTAAAAGGACAAAACAGCAATCATCAAATTGGGAAAGGATATTCACCAACCCCACATCTGATAGAGGGCTAATATCCAATATATACAAAGAACTCAAGAAGTTAGACCCCAGGGAACCAAATAACCTTATTAAAAAATGGGGTACAGATCTTAACAAAGAATTTCCTTCCTCTTTTTAAAAAGACAAGGTCTCTGTATTAGCCTCGAACCGGTGTCCTTTCTGAGTCCTGGGATTACCGCCATGGCCTGCCATCCCTGGCTCTATTCCTCACTATTGTAATGGTTTACAGAGACAGAGACTTCTGAGGAAGAGCTTCTGGGCCTGTTTTCTGGAGTTTGCTCAGGAGGTTTCTCTGTTGTCATAAGGAAGGAGTTAATGCACACTTGTGCAGTCTTCTTGGCTTCCCTACAGCGGTGGGCTATAACCTGGAGGTTTTAAAACCAAATAACTTCCTTTTACCTTGAAGTTATTTTTGTACTGGCAAGTTTTATGTCAACTTCCCAATCCTCTAGTCCAAGAGTTCCCGTAGCCTAGATGTTTCCTTTGTTCTGTTGACTTTTCTCACTATTTTTTTATTTGGTGGAATTGTAGGTACATGTTGTGAGCAGAGTCAAAGGTAAAATGAATACGTCATTTTTTTTTTTCATGCAGTGATGAAGATCCCTCTGATTAACTTACTGGCCAGAAGATGACAACTTCCTCCTCTTTTATCTTTAGCACCCCCAAGCTCTAAGCTTGTTCTTCATAGGTTATGTCAAGTACTTCCTTAGGGGCTGGGGGCTCAGCAGTTAAAAGCTCTAGCTACTCTTACAGAGGGCCTGGGTTGGGTTCCCAGTACCCATATGGTTGGCTTATACTCATGCCTAACTCTACTTCCAGAAGATGCAATACCCTCTTCTGAGCTTTGAGGATGCAGATATGCACGTGGTACACATGCATACATACATGCATATCTGCAACTTCATATATATATATATATATATATATATATATATATATGAATATAATCTAAAACAAGAAGGTACTTCCCGAGTGACAGCTGCACCCCACAGGGCCTGTCACTTTTCCTTTGGTCTGGAGGCCAGGGACAAAGGCCTGCAGGCCTGGGTCATGCAGGAGAGAGGTGTGTGGGTTATTTTTCCACACTACAGCCTGCCATAGACATCCTACAGGATGAAATATCTATTTTTGGTTCACACTTTATTCCATTAAGTTCATCATGGTGAGGAAGACATGGTGGGTGCTTTAGTTTCATTTTTGTTGCTGTGACAAAAGGATTTATTTGTCTTTAAATCCCATAATCAGGGAAGTCAAGGCAGACACTTGAAGAACTATAACATCTATAGTTAAGAAGACTAAAAAATGAATACATCTATGTTTACTATTTAGTTGTCTTTCTCTACCTCTATGTTATGTAGTCCAAACCCAAGCCCAGGGAATGGTGCCACCCACAGTGGGCTAGGCCTTCCCATCTCAAATAATCCAGTTAAGAAAAATCTCTCACAGGCATGGTCACAGGCTGAACCGATCTGAACAATCTCTCACTGAGATGCTTATCCCAGGCCATTCTTGGTTCTGTCAACCATTAAAGCTAACATATCACAGAAGGGCAGCGTAGATCCTGTGATGGCGGATAGGAAGGTGAGAAAGGGGATGCACCAGCTTTCTCTATTTACACGTCTTTTTATTCAGTCGGAGATGGTGGCACTCACATTCAGGGTTAATCTGCTCCAGTCAGTTAATCCTGTCTTGGAAACCCTCCCAAACACACCATGGGTGTGTGCTCTAGGAGATTCTGAACACAGTGGAATTGGTGATAAGGATTAGTCAGCCCAGCAGCCCAGATGCCCTTTGAGTAGAAAAGCCAGAATTCTGGAGCATGAGGCCATTGGCCTGATTTGAGATGTTCTGGTTGACAGCCTCTGCCCCTCAGCTCAGGAGTTGGCCTCAGGGAGAGCCAGTTCGCAAGGGGTCTGCTGAGTGTGGGCTTGGGGCTCACACTTCTATTTCTTCAGAGAGGGTCACTGTTCCTTTGACTCTGAGGGTTCTAGTGTCTTGGGGACTGTTGCCGGTTAAGGGCATCCTTGGCTGTAGATACTCTCTAGGCCATGAATGCAAAGCAAACTCCAGACTCTAAGTGCTGGATTCTCTAAGAGGGACCTTGTTCTCACCAGGCCTCTCAGAAGTAGCATGGTGCTGGGCACAGGAGGGTGCAACTGCATCGGTAGTCCCATATTGACAGCATGGCTAGGACAGGAGGATCACTTGTGCACAAGGTTTTGAGGCCAGATTGGGTTACACAGCAAGACCCTGTCCTTAAGCATGTACATGCACACACACACAAGCACACACATACTCTCTCTCTCTCACACACACACTCACACACACACTCACACACATGTGCACACTCACACACACATACACACACACTCACCCATGCAGATATACACATACATGCACCTACACTCACACACATATACATAGAAACACTTTCACACACAGTCACATATATATACATGTGCACATTCACACACACTTACACATGTACACACATAACAAACATATACATACATACATACATATATACACATGCACATGTATATACACACACACTCACAGAGACAGTCATACATACATATGCACACACACACATATACACACATGCACATGCACAAACACGCAGACAGAGAGACAGACAGACAGACAGACAGACAGAGGCAGAAGGAGCAATGGCAAAAGAGCACAATGCATTTCAGTTCCATTCATTGTTACACAGATGGTTAGTATCAGAGTACCACCATGTAAGAAGGTCCAACACATTGAAACTTTTTCTTTTCTTTCTTTGCTCTTTCTTTCTTTCTTTCTTTCTTTCTTTCTTTCTTTCTTTCTTTCTTTCTTTCTTTCTTCCTTCCTTCCTTCCTTCCTTCCTTCTTTCTTCCTTCTTCCCTTCTCTTTCCTTCCTTCCCCTCCCTCCCTCCCTCCCCCCTCTCTTTCTTTTCTTTTCTGTGACACTAAGTTATGTGTGCTAGGCAAGTACTCTACCACTGAACTCTATCCCCAATCTCTTTCTCCTTCCTAAGTTCTCATAATATAGCTCTGGCTGGCCTTCAACTTGCTGTCTTCCTACTTCACCCCCCCACCTGCCCCTCCCTTAAACTACTTTGTGAATTTATTGGTACTTTGGAAGAGGTCTGATTTTGAAGATGTCCTGTGGCATTCTATGGCCACATTTCTCCATGCCATGTGTGAGCCAACATCTCTCCAAGTTTGAGCTGGCTTTCTGTAGCACAGCTTTAGACACCAGTGGTCTTATGTATCGTTCTGACTGCTTTGTGCCGGGAGCTTGGGACTCTTAGAAAAGTCCTTCTTATATGTAGGTCAGGGTGGAGTAGGATGGAAGGTCAGGGTGCTTGCAGGCCGTCCTCTCTCTCCTGGCCGACGTTCTCTTGCAGGCAGTCTACTATCCCCCTGGAATGCAGTTCTGAACACCTCAGATTTGATAGAGAGGAGTATTCCCACTGCCCTGTGTGAGCACTGCACAATCTTCTTCAGATGACTCTCGGTCCTGCTCCCGGAGGCCAGCTTGCTGTGGGAGGGGGGACCCAGCTCCTGGGACTCCTTTCTTTCTTCACGAAGGACGTTCTTATGTCTGCAGAAGGGAATTCTATTTGCTGCATGTGCAGGAAGCTATGTGTCATCCAGGAAGGTGACGCTTTCTCCTTTCCTGGTCTTACCTTTAAGCAGCTGTTGATGAGGCTTTTCTACAGAGATGTAGGTTCAGGGATAGAGAACTTGCTGAGCATGCGCTGTGCCCTTGGTTCTATTTTCATTACTGAGAAACTATAGGAAAAAAATGGAGGCAGGATGAGAAGTGGAAGATCTTAAGCAGCATCCTACTACAACAACGACGACAACAACAGCAGCAACAACAACGAGCCTGAAACAAGGAGGCACAGTTTATAAGCACTGGCTGCTCTTAGATCCCCAGCAATGGAGGGACAGGGGTAGGGGGGTTGAGGGGGTGGGGGCGGGGCGGGGCTTAACAGCTACCAGGGGAATCCCACGCCCTCTTCTGGCCTCTGAGTGAACTGCAACCAAGTGGCGCACAGACAAACACGCAGGCAAAACACCTGTCCACACAAAATAATAAAAGAAAACAACAACAACAACAACAACAAACCAGAAAAACCAGAAAGGGTCTAGGCATTTATCTCAGCTGATAAAGTGTTTGCTAGGAATGCATAAAATACTGGGGTTAGCTTCCACTACTTCTTAAAACCGGTGGGTGTGATGATGACACTTGTAATCTTAGCCCCCAGGAGGCGGAGGCAGGAGGCTCAGACATTTAAGGTCATCCTCAGTGAGGTAGCAAGTTGGAAGTTACCTAGATTGCTTAAGATTCTCTCTCAAAAAATGTGAAAATACACAAAATTAGGGCATAAGATGGATCCTAAGAAATGATCAAATGCATCATGGGAATGCTTTAGGATGGGCACTGAAGACAGAACCCAAGGCCTTGTACATCTGAGATCATGCTCCAGCTCCGAGCTACAGGCCAACTGCTGTGTGTGAGTGGCTTTCATGGCAGCTAATTTCTCCCTCCTTCCCTTCCTCCCTCCTCCACGGTCACCCTCATTTTCTTCCTTTTTGTGAGACAGGATCTCACTGGGTATTCTACGCTGGCCTTGAATTCACGCCGCAGCCCAGGAGTGATCCCTCTGTGTCAGCCTCCTATGTGCTGAGTCTTCAAGTGTGAGCTACCATGCCTTGCTGGCTCAGGCTAACTTTCAAACTACAAATATTCTAGCAGAGGAGCTGCCCACAAAAGAAGACAGAGAATGTCTAAATGGGAGATGAGGGTTTGGGGGCGGAGCATTGAGGTAGAACATTTGCTTAGCCTGTGTGACCTGGGCTCCTTTCTCAGCACTGACAGAGGCAGGTATTAGACTTTCCACTGTGAACTCCAAGGCTGTAAACCTATGTTCTTCCTTTTTGCAGGCTTAGGGTTAAACAAGAAAATAATTTGTGAACTGGACCCTCACAGCCTGCACTGGCCAGGGCGGAATGGTCGGAGAGAGGCGAGCATAGCCAGATGCCTCCCTGTGCCCTTAATGAAGTGTTCTCCCTCTATTATCTAAACGCCGAGTGAAAAGGAATCCAGGGATACAGACAAATCCCAGAAGAGGCTGGGGGAAATTAGTGTGCTGTTTCTCATTAATGCATGGTAACACAGTAACAAGTGAGTGTTTTAGAAGGCATTTCATGCCTGGGATTCCACAGGGCTTTGCCACAGGAAGACCAGACTCACACCCACCATAACCATGAATTAGATTTCAGCCCACAGGGGAGAGTGAGGCACTTCCCCCAAGGACCTTAAACTACATCCTATTATAGAACTCTGCACTGCCAGAGAGACTTTAGACCACGCCTTTCCTGATAGACCTGAGGCCACATGGCTACTTAGTAGAACTCTTAGACTAGACTCTGATGTGTTTCCTTTGGGGGCTCTGTTGTCCCTTTGTAGCTGTGTGCCTCCATTAACCTTTCCCAGCCTTAATTTCATTATCTGTAATAATAGCACCTATTTCAAAGGCAGATTAAATGTGATCTCACAGAACAATACCTGGTACTCGATAGGTACTGAATGCGTACTTGCTGTTATTAGGCAATGACATGGTATGGATACAAGGGTGTGTGTGTGTGTGTGTGTGTGTGTGTGTGACTGCATGTGTGTGCTCATGCGAGAGTGTGTGTGAGATAAAGAGAAAAAAGTCTCAACCTATTTACAATATTTTGTTCTTTTCTTCCTTTTTCTTTCTCTCTCTCCCTCCCTCCCCTCTCTTTTGTTCCTTCCTTCTTTTTTCTTTTTGGTTCTTTGAGACAGGTTTCTTTTTGTATCCCTGGCTGCCCTGGAACTCACTCTGTAGACCAGGCTGGCCTCAGACTCACAGAGATCCACCTATCTCTGCCTCCTGGGTGCTGGGATTAAAGGCATGTACCACTGTTGGCCTGTGTTTCCCCCTGGCCACTGAGATGCTGGGAAACGCAGTGTTAGATAAGGGTCTCAGCCTGTCTTTCTCTGGGTGAGAAGCAGTGGGGGCTGGGAGGGAGGCACGATTCCCATGCTCCTGTGAACCCAGACGCTGCTGGGGACTTGGAGGGGCTGGGAACAAAGGGAGGACATTGACCACCACAAGCCCTGGACAGGGTGGGGGCTCAGGCGTGACTCAAGTGAGTGCCAGAAGTACAGAGGAGCCTAGCCTTGGTTCTGTGTGATGGAGGCCTCCCCTGCAGCAGTCCTCGATGAGACAGTCCTTGCTTGTCCAAACTGTTTTATTCATGGTGGATGAAGATACATAAGTCAAACTGTTTTATTCATGGTGGTTGAAGATACATAAGTCTTACTCAGAGATTAAATACCTTTTGCAGGAATTAAAACACAAACAAACAAACAAACAAACAAAACCCCTCTAGGTCAAACAAGCTGTAAATCCTGGCATCTACTTGGAGGAGGAGAATAGGAAAAGTAAAAAGCCTTGAGCTAAGATAGCATGGAAATCAGCCCGAGGGTAGCAGGTAGTCACCGTGTGGGAAGGGGGCTTTAGAGAAAGAATAAGGAAGTTTGAGGTACAGTAAAAGCATGCTTGGGGTCTAGTCAGCATAGGAAAGAAAGAGAGAAAGAAGAAAGAAATAGGTGCATTTTTCTGAGTTTGGTCTCAGAAAGGCTGGCAGACTCAGCTGAACCTCACAGCAGCTCCTAGGAACCATGCTGTGTGTGTGTGTGTGTGTGTGTGTGTGAGTGTGTGTGTGTGTGTGTGTGTGTGTGTGTGTGTGTTTTAGATACGGCCAAAGGAAGGAAAACCTCAGAAGGTAAGGTTCACAGCAAGAGTTTACTCTTATGACTGCCCCCTCCCTTTCCTTCTTCCTCTCCCTCTCTCCCTCTCCCTCCATCTTCCTCTCTTCTCTTCCATTTAGGATAACAAATGAAGGAATATGTGGGAGAATGTTCACGTGAGGATATTGATCGTGTTGCGATGACACTGCAATGAAGCAGGTATTTCTCATGGTGGTTTGAACAACTGAACTATCTATTCAAAAGACAGCATAGCTGTGTGTTCCAGTGTGGGCAGGGTAGCGGGCTAGCTGATGACGGCCTTGGGATGTGCTGTGGGAGGAAACGGGAACATTGCTTTTGGGAATGAGCACTGTGGGATTTGAGTCCTTCACTGATGAAGCTGTGAATGGATAAACCTCTCCTTTTTAAACTGTTGTAAAAAGGCAGGTAAGTTATTCTAAGCAAGAGAGATAGAAGACTATATGATCAGGGAGGCTACCTGGGGATGGGGAGCTGGTAGTTGTGGGTTAGGAAAATCTAGATCTACTTTTTGGGGCTGTTGCTGGATCTGTCTCTCTGAGTCTCACATCACTATCTTAGGGCAATCAAGAAGAAACTAGCTAAGCACCTGGCAGGATTCCAAACAGAAAACAATGAGCAGTTATCACTTTCACTGCTACTACTGAGGCTGGGTTTGATGTTTTGTTTTAATGGCCAACTTGACACAATGTAGACTCACCAGGGAAGAGAGTCTCAATGTGAGATGGTCTTGATTAGCTGGTGTGGGAAAATCCAGTCTGAAAGTAGATGCTACCATTCCCTGGGGTTTGATCCTACACTGTATGAAAAAAGAGACCGTGAACAGAGCAGTAAGCCGCCATGCGGTCTTTCCTGGCACGTGACTAATTACTTCCAGTTCCTGCCTTGACTTCCGCACAGTGACAGACTGTAACCTGGACCAGTAATTGAAACAACCCTTTGCCCCTTCAAGATGCTTTTGTTAGAGTGTATTGTCACAGCAACATAAATGAAACTAAACACCAGCCACACATCACAACAATATAAGTCACTCTACCACACGTGGACTCAGGGACACGTAGCTGACATACTTATGGAGATTCTCCTTCTGCTAAGTATGCACCCCTGCCAACTTATTTTCTTTTCCCTTCCCCCTAAATCACCAAATGTCCTTCTGGTAGGAATCGTGATGAGCCAAGGACTCTAGGTTCATCTGGCTCAGAGGACGTTCAGGAAGTCGTTTTGACTCTTAGCTTGGTTGGAATCCAGTGGCAGAGATGTACTACATGATCAAAGGCAAGAAGCCCTGTGCACTTGGTTAAAGGAAGAAAGCATTAACCTGCCAGCCAGCCTGGTTACTTGGGACATTAATCACCCCATAAACGTGGGATTAAGTCAACTCTCAAGTTAGCTCTGCAGCTCACCTTTAAAATGGAAGTACTCTTGCAGTATCAGGTGATCAACATTTCAGATAGAATGAAAGTGTGGGCCCTGGGGGGGTGGGGGGTGGGCAGGGGGGAGTGTTAGTTTCCTAGACATTTCCATAGGGATTTCTCCCGGAAAGCAGAGCCTGCCCCTGAAGATGCAGCGGACAGTTACTAAATCTGGGGAATGGCTTTGGGGATGTGTGAAGGGACTTCCTCAAAGCTGTGCAGAGGAGGCCACATCACCCTCTGCAGTCAACATGGAATCGTCCATTTCCCATTACTACCTCATGAATATGTTATATTGCTGTGAGCCTATCAACGCTAAGCTTTGCTCTCGCCCTGGGCCCCCCAAGGCAAACACATGGGCTTTGAAATCCTTCCTCTTAAAGTCTTACTGGATTGCAAAACTTAGGTTAATATGTGCCTGGAAGTTACCCCTGACTTAGAATGCATCCTTCTTGGTGCAGAAGGAACTGCCCTTACCCGGTCCCAAAGGTCTGCTTTGTCCCCACACCCAACTCTAGGACACCGCCCTCCCACTCCCAACTATGGAGAGAATTCAAAGTAGCAGTGAGTTTTCCTGATAAATGACACTTGTTCAGATTTGTTTCGTTTTATTTATAGACAGGGTCTTCTGCGTCCTAGGCTGGTCTTGAACTTGTTATGTCGCTGAAAAGGACTTTGAACATCTGATCAACTTCTCTCTCTCTCTCTCTCTCTCCCAACTGATAGGATTACTGGCTTGTACCACCATATCTGATTTATGCAGCGCTGGGATTAAAGCCAGGGCTTCCTGCATGCTGGACAAGGACTCTGTGGACTGAGCTGCACCCTCCAGCCTCCAGCCTTCCTTATTCATGTTAGATGGCTGATACCGAAAGGGCTAGCCCTGCTCTCTTGTGGAGAAACATCCTTCTTTTGTAGGGTAAGCTTTTGCAATGATAGGGGTCAATCAGAAGCCCTGCTTAGGCTAAGGTTGCCCTCACTACTTTGCTACACAAAGCCCATTAGCTGATACCTATTCACCCTGCCCGACATGGGCACGGACTCTGGCCATCGTGCTGGCCAAGTGCTTGGCCTCTTATGAAGCTGGATCCTCAGCCCCATATTTTAATTTGTTTTCTTGGGGGAGTTTTGGAGCGGGTCCTCATGTGGCCACGTCAGCTCTGGACCTTGGTCTATAGCTCAGTCTGCAGGGTACCAAGTGCAGTAAGGTTTTTTTTCTTTCTTTCTTTTTTTTTTTTTTAAGAAGCTTTTTCAAAAAAGTTTTGAGGTGAAAAATCAAATTTCTTCTAGAGCTGGGTATGCTGTTGCAAATCTAGCACCTGGGAGGTCGAGTTAAGAGTTGTAGGGTAGACTTGGCTCCGTAGCAAGGATCTATCTACTGTTTTATTTGCAAAACAAACAACTAAACTAAAAACATTGTGTGTGTGTGTGTGTGTGTGTGTGTGTGTGTGTGTGTGTGTGTATAGGGTATGGACATCTCTCACTGTCTCTGTCTCTCTGGCTGTCTCTCCCCCTTTCTTTCTCCCTCTTCTCCTCCCTCCCCCACTCTCTGTGCATGTGCAGGGGGGGAGGGGCATCCTTGTCTGTGTGTCTCTGTCTCTGTGTGCCTGTCTGTGTGTGTCATCCCTTTGGATGTGTCTCTGTCTTTGTGTGCTTGTCTCTCTGTGTGTGTGCATGCGTGTGTGTGCGTGCGTGCGCATGCGCATGTGCGTGTGTGCGCGCGCGCATGTGTGTTCGCATGTGCGTGTGTGCGTGTGTGTGTGTGTGCATGTGCGTGTGCGTGTGCGTGTGCGCGCGCGCGTGTGTGTGTGTGTGTGTGTGTGTGTGTGTGTGTGTGTGTGTGTGTATAGCAGATGTTTGATGTTATTTTTGTACCTGCTAGGATTCAGCTGACCCCTCCCCACCCCTCCTCTCCCAATCTCCCCGC
This sequence comes from Apodemus sylvaticus, assembly GCF_947179515.1. Lineage (NCBI taxonomy): Eukaryota > Metazoa > Chordata > Mammalia > Rodentia > Muridae > Apodemus > Apodemus sylvaticus. Next base: position 58,155,792 of record NC_067485.1, on the reverse strand, counting down.
CCTTATTTCTCCCTAAACTCTTGCTCGCTTTTCTTTTCAGAGCACATGACCTCCACCTCTTAGGACCTCCTAACATTTCTTTTCATGACCTTGCTATTCTCTCTGCTGCTTTTTGTATTGCTGTGACGCTCCTACCAGACCCAAACAATGTGGAAGAAGAATGGTACTTTTGTTGGTTTGTTTTTTGAGACAGGGTTTCTTTGCGTAGCCTGGACTCACATAGAAGTACCAGTCCCAGTCCCCAAGGGCTAGGACCAAAGGTCTGGGCCACACCCACCTGGCAGGAAGGTACCCATTTAACTCATGGTTTCTGAGGTTCATCCTGTCCAGGTGCCACAGCACCTGTGACGAGCCTGTGACGGAGGTCGTTCACATCAGGGTGAACCAAGAAGAGAGAGGCAGGAGACAGGCAGGCTTAACCTTCAGGGATCCACAGGGCTCCTGCTTGTTAGCTAGGCAGCACTCCCTAAACCAGTGGTTCTTAACCTTTCTAATGCAGCAGCCCTAAACCACGGTTCCTCATGCTGTGGCGACCCCAGTTCCTCATGTTGTGGTGGCTCTCCCAACCGTACAATTATTTCATTGCTACTTCATAGCTGTAATTTTGCTACTGTTAGGAATTGCAATGTAAATATCTGATATGCGACACAAAATGGGGTCAAAACCCACGTGCTGAGAATCACTGTCCTAACGACTCTCTGGCCTCCCCTTGCAGTGCCATTGGCCAGAGAACAAGAGTTCAAAGATAAACCTGGGTGGGATATTTGAGATTCAAAGCATAACCGCTGTGAACTCAGAGGATCTGGAGACCTGGGCTCAGTGTAACCTCTCCATGTTGCAGATAAAAAGTTTGGGGGTACATAACACACACACACACACACACACAGAGAGATTTTGAAAAATGAGTAAGATCGAAGCCTGTGGGGCTGACATTTTGATGGGGTGGCAAAGATTGCTTTAAATGGCAACACATGCAGTGTCCGTTACAACCTTCATCTGCATGTGCAAAGCCCTGGGTTTGATCCACAGCAACTTTTTTTTCTTATCTGAGCATTTAGTAAAATTAGAAATGAGAAAAATTAATAAAAGGTGTAGTCATGGTACCCAGAGATATTATTACTCATAAACAATCACTTTTAAAAGCTTGATATTTATTTTCATATTTTCATATGTGAAATACACATAGACACATGTACACACACACACACACACACACACAATTTCCCCCAAATCAAAACAAAAAATACAATGAGAACAACTAAACCCCCAAAATGAAGGAGAGTGTTATTTTTTTTCATTTAAGTAAATATGAGAAGTGGCATCTGAAAGAAAATGAGGACATGACCACTCCAAAATATGGTTGAAGAGAAAGCTTTTATTGTAGATGAGAGAGAGAGAGAGAGAGAGAGAGAGAGAGAGAGAGAGAGAGAGAGAGAATGTCGGAAGCATCTGGAAGGGTCCAGACTGAACTGGGCCATGAGAGGAGAGATCTGGGAGAGAGGGAGGGAGGGAGGAAGAGAAGAGAAAACAAAAGAAGAGGAGAGGAGAGGGGAGGGGAGGGGTAAGGAGAGGAGAGGAAGAAAGGAGGGGAGGAGAGGGAAGAGGAGAGGAGACCAGGAGAGAAGAAGAGAGAAAGAGAGAGAGAGAGAATGTGTGTGTGTGTGTGTGTGTGTGTGAGAGAGAGAGAGAGAGAGAGAGAGAGAGAGAGAGAGAGAGAGCTTCCGACTTCATGACTGCAATGACAGACTTATATAAAAGTAAGTGGGGAGGGAAGGCGAGGTTCCCGGGTTGGAGAGGTTTAGAGCAGGGGACAGAGTGAGAAGTACAGCTGAGGAGCCAGGACTCTGTACCAGGTGTTTGCAATTCTGAGAGAGTCTAGAGACCAAGCAGACAATTTGGTGTGGCAATAAGCACCACAGTTAGCCCGTTTGTCCAGGCTTTCTTTAGGACCTGACACCATCCATGTGACAGACAGAGAAGCTGAGGCTACTTGATCATGGACTTCTCCAGACTGTGAGCAACACAGTTCTGTTGTTTATAAATTGTCTTAGTCCAAGGCATTTGTCACAGCAGTCTGAATGGACGGAGAGTCCTGAATCTTAGTGGATGTAGTCTGCAGGGTTGCAGTAGCAGAATTTCTCCTCCTTTGTACCAATATAAGGCGGAATGTGAGGAAGAAACCCTTTGGGGGCAGAAAAAGTAAGATTGATCATTCTCCAGCTCTGTGACCTTGGGGGACCCTCCAGATCATCAGCTGCTGGGAATCAAGGATCCTCTCTGCCAGCTTCTGCTTCTACATTATTCTCTTCTTAGATAGCCATGTATTTAAGAAACAAGGGACCAGGATGTTAATCACAGTCTCCAAGTTGGTAGTCTTAAGCTTCCCTGGGGCCTGTCTGATGTGGATGATAGCTTACTTCTGTGCTACGGTATCCTGAGAGGTCCAGCAAACACTGGCTTAGTTACTGGTTTTGAAGATCAAGTTTCCTGTCAAGAGAAAAGCCAAAGTTGGTGGGGCAGTTGCTCCTGAGTCTGGAAGAGAGTTTTCAACCCTTTGGTGGCCACAGGGCACCAAGTGAGTTTGGCAGGCAGAGGACAGCCAAGAGAGTGACCAGGCATGGACCTGGGAATCCTATCATTGGGAATAAGCAGGAAGAGTTTGCACTGGGGAGGCGTGGTGCTTCTACTTCTAAAGCGAGGGAACCTGAAGCCTCTGTCCAAAGTCATCAAACCTCTGCCCGATAGAGTCCTCTTACCTCAGAATGTTCAAGTGCGTAGACTGTTTGTTTTGTTCATGAAATATGGGCTCCAGTTGAGGCACTGTCCAACAGACCTTCCAAGAAGGCAAACGCCTCTGGTGACCTGCAAAGCTTGACTCTTCATGACAAATAGGAAGTTTTCCTTATTATTTCTTCCATTGTAAGAATCGCATGGCTCACACGCCAAGCCATCTGTGCTGACTTTCGTCCCTGTCATCTTCCACTGTATCTTCCCAGTCTTACTGAGGTTGGTCTTTGACCTCCAAGGCAGAAAGGTCTCTGTGGCAGCATACACTGTTGCTTCAGGGCATCAGAGAGTCAAAATAAACACTGGACAGACAGAAGCCTCGAAGGACTGCTGCAGAGACACAGTACTGACCAGGCATGAGGGTGTGGTCCTACAGAGATCATTCTGTCAGTTCCCCAGAGATGGGGAAACGACCCACTTGCTATTTCAAGAGTTAGTGGAAATAAGGAATGGTAGAGAAAATTTTCTTACAAGTGCAACAAAGTTAATAACAAGCTAAAATTGAGACAGCAAGGGGTTTTCCAAAGAATTCTTTCAAACAGTAGAGGAAGTCAAAGGGCTAAGGAGAATGGACAAGTCATTGTGTAACTATTGTCAATCATAAATATAAGATGTGATCTATGAACAGGCCACAAGAATGATGATTGGACAGTCACAGAAGAAAAAGTCAGCATTACATTCTGTACACCCAGAAGAGGTTCTTGTTATTTTTCTTGACAGAGATGGAAATGTTGGACACAGAGGATGGGCACAAATGCCCAAGGAGCTGCAAAGAGAATATGCTAATGCCACCAACTAAGTCACTGTCTTCTTTCTGTAAACAGTGCCACCATTAGAAGGTCATGCTTAAGAGAGGACTTGCACCTAAATTTATGACTTTTGAGGAGAAATACTTGCTGATAATGGCAATCTCGAGTTTAGTTTGTGTAACCAGGAGCACTTGATCAAGTCTGTTATTTTAATGCCATTGAAAGCCAAGCAGGCTCATGAAATGACCAGTGTTTGAGTGGATGTTTTCACAATCCTCAGTGCATCCAATGTGTTGGAATCCGACAGTGGCATTATATCCACAAACCAAGTTGTTAATGAACTCAATTAGCTGTGGCCAGCCTGTAAGATTGTCTCTGGTATGTGTCACGCTGGCTGAGGCCAAGTCTCCCTGGAACAAGTAAGCTAAGAGGTGTTGAGTATGAAAATTATTTAGGAACAAAGTGGCCAGTGATGTCATCAAGACAAAAGCCTTTGAATTATGCAGACAGTAAGGAACCTGTATTCTAGAGTTTCCCTGAAGCTGGGTCTCTAGGAGGCAATGCTTGGTTGTACAAAGTAGGGTTGCCTTCTTCAAACTTGTCTTAGGATGCTCTGGTTGTTTTGCCATTTTACAAACAGAGGAAGAGTTAGAAATTGCCGAGGAATGGGTAGAAAACACCCATGGATGAGGCAGGAGGAAAGGGCTGTGGTTGGAGCAGACAGATCTGATAGGACAAGGACAGTAATCCCACTCAGATCACTCAGCCAGCCCGACTTGTAGACCCCACTCATCCCTACAGAGCCCAGCCACTCATCAGGAGCGTCTGTGTGTAACACCTACCTTTAGGATCGACACAGGCATCTCTCTGCACATTGTACTACTGTTGCTAGAGACCTCGGGGAGCAGAACAAAGGCTACTTTCTTGTGGGGTTGGGGAGGGAAGAGGAGAAAGAGGGTTAGTGAGACTATACAAGTGATCAAGCGTCTGTGTGCCCTTTACCAAAAGGGCAAAAGTACAAAGGAGGGAAGGGATTCTTACTTTATGTGGAAGGAAGCATACAGGACCAGACCTTAATGTCTTATACTCCCCAAAATGTGTGTGTGTGTGTGTGTGTGTGTGTGTGTGTGTTTTAGAGAGCTGCAATCCTTTGGAAACAGCCCAAGATCTAAATAGTGTTCTTATCTGTAGTTTTCTTTGGAAAGTGGTCAGCAGTTGATATAGATGCCCAAACATGTATCTGGCCTGTGCTAGGGAGCCATATATGGAGAGTCTCTTGCCATATGGGGCCACGCCCCCTTTCATTTTTGAAATTGGAACTTGCTTCATCTATAAACCTACCCTTAAAAGCAGTAAGTCCAGGCCCAGGGAGATGGCTTACTGGGTGAAGCACTTGCCAGGCAAGCCTAATGACTGACCTGAGCTAGCACCCACATAAAAGCTAGACCCAGTAGCATCCATGTGTCCGGAATCCCAGTGTACCCCTAGCTGGATAGGAGAGACAGAGACAGGAGAATTGCTGGGATCTTGTAGAGTAGCTAGGCTGGTATTGTAGCACTGAAGAACAAACTAGAGACAGAGACACAGAGAGATAGATCCTGTCTCAAACAATGCGGAAGATGAGGACAGAGTCCTAAAGGTGTCCTCTGATCTCTATGTGTACCATGTTGTACTTACCCCTGTCCCATTCCCCATATCAAACACGTATGCACATACACAGAAATACATTTGTTTAAAGTGGCAAGTTTTACGGGCCCAATTTAAAACTGCAGTGTGTGTGTGTGTGTGTGTGTGTGTGTGTGTGTGTGTGTGTGTATGTGTGAATCTGAGCAAGCACATGGGTGTACTGGGGTTTGACCTTGAACTCAGAGCTTCATGCATACTAAGTCACATTAGGAGCTACACTCCCAGCCCTGAATTTGATATGTCTTTGAACAAAGAATACTCCTAGTTTCTTTGATCACTCTTCTTCACAACGAGGACACATGCTTCTGCACGGAGTCCCGGAAAATGAACTCCAAGCCACGGTCTGTTCTTAGCAGCCAAGACAGCAGTTCCTGGGCCTCCCTTATCTGAGCAGGGTGTATCTAACTGAAGCATTTAGCCCTCGGTAGGGGCTGGTTCTTAACAGCATCCAAATGGTTGTTCTTTTTCATTTTATTAAAGGATCCGGATCCTTCTCATAAGTTTTCCATTAATGGGATTATAAATTGATATAATTTTAAGTTCAAGAATGCAGAACTGGTATGTGGTAAACATAAACATGTGTTTGATGTTAGATGTAAACTGGTGTAGCCAAAGTGGGCAAGTGTTGTAAACTTCAAACATGAAACAGATGGGGGGTAATTAGACGCATGCAAGTGATGACAGGGGCGGTGAACTGTGGCCGTAAATGAATTGTTAGTTTAGGCAGGAATCCTGTGGCCGGGTGGATTTATCACATTCTAGCTGCTGTATGAACTGGGTGCTACCTTTCTTTTTTTTTCTTTTTCTTTTTCTAGAACACAGGAATCACTTTTTCTGTCTTATAGTAGGACTTACACTCAGTCCTAATGCATGGTCTAAGACTCATTTGCTAACCGCAAAAGCAGATTGGAATCACCTATTGCAAAATGAATTGGGTAGGTAGTGAACAACCTACTTCACTCTGTCTCTAATCTTACACTTTGCATTCTTTGGAGTTCAATGGGATGGAAGGTGAAGACGACCTCTTCCGGTAGGGTACCATTGATTTGGGAGGCTATGTCTTCTCTGTGGTATGTGGCAGTGGTGCTTTTAGTTGTTGTTTTGAGGCAGGGTCTTACTATAGAGCCCTGGCCTGGAACTTGCTAGGTAGACCAAGCTGATCTTGATGACCAGATCTGCCACGGCTTCTTTGGAACTGAAGGGAACAGAGCCCTGCCAGACACTGTCTTCATGCTGCCTGAGAGACAGCAACTCGAAGCTCAGAGACTACCTACTTCAGCTTTCCAAGTGCTGACCTTGAAGGCATGCAACACTACACTGAGAAGCAGTGGCATAATTTAAAGAATAATTTTAGTCTTGGAGCAAATTTTCACAATTGTATAAACTGGAGGAAAAGAAACTCTGGTTACAATTTTCCAGTGACTAGAAAGTAAAGCTTCAAGCAAAAATATCTTTCAGAGGGAAAGAGCCACAAGACATCAATGGAGAAGAAGCACTTAAACAAAACAAAACAAAACAAAAACAGAAAACAAAACATTAGCTGTGAGCAAATGGTGTAGTGGGTCACTTGAATCCTGTGCCCCAAATCAAACTAATGCTGAAACCTTAAATGTGTCCTATTGAAATTTAAGAAATGCACCATTACAACTGATAAAGGGCAGAATTTGTTTTTGCATCTAGTGATTTCCAAGTGTGCCCTGTGTGTTTCCCTGTGGAGTGCTTGAAGTCCAGAAGCAAGATGGCTGTTCAGTGATGAAGACAAAGAACTTGGAGTTGCAGGGATGCTGAGAGTTGGAAGGGTACCATAGGTGATGCTTGGGTCGCTTGGGTTCCAGCCTCAGGGATGGATTAATGCCATTCATTATCTTGAGTGTTGGTTTATCACATGAATGGACAAATTTGTCTCCCTGTGTCTCCCATCCAGTCTAACCTGGCCAAACCCTGCTTAGCTTGTGAGGTTAGGTACATTCAGATGGCTGAAGGCTTGTTTCTTTTGTCTTGTGCTCTCCTGCCCTTCTGCCTTTTAACCCTGAATAACATATCAAGAGAGACCTTATCAGATACTGGAAACTTGATCTTGAATGTCCCAACCTTTAGAACAGTGAGTGAAATAAAGATCTGCTTGTTATAAATTGTGTAAACTCAGGTATTCTATAACAGCAACAGAATCCAGACGAAGACAATGAAAGGGTTAAACCACCAAAAGCTGGCCTCTTCTCATTTTTTCAGAATGATGTTGTTGAAGTGGTTTTCCTTTCCTTAGGGCACCAGGAAGAAGGGCTGGGGATGTCATATCTATCCAGAGGCCTTTGACATGCACCCATCACAAATTCATGTCTTACACATCTATTTAAAAGCTATGTTCTGGGGTGAAGTGGTACATGCCTTTAATACCAGTGCTCGGGAGGAAAAGATCTGCAGATTGCTCTACATGGCAAGTCTTGGGCTAGCCAGGGCTGCATAGCCCTGTCTCAAAATTAAAAAGCAGAACAACAACAACAAAAACAGGTAGCCTCTGCATTTGAGAGTAGACGTGTTCTGTTTTCCTTCCTGAATCTCCTTCATCTTGTCATATAAGATCTCCAGTTCCATCCATCTCCCCACAGTGCTGTAATCCATTCTTCATTGTGGCTGACCAGCCATTTTCTTTATGCACCCACTGAAGGACATCTAGGCTGGTTCCATATCTTGGCTATTGTGAGTAGTACAGCAGCAAACATGGTTGTGCAAATGTCTCTGAGTTTCAATCACTTCTATTTTTAGTGCAAGTATGACAGAGTCCTTCAGGTATAAGCCTGGGAGTGCCATTTCTGGTCTTGTGCAATTCTATTTTTAATGTTTTGTGGAACAGCAAACTGATTTCTATTGTGGCAGCACTGGTGTACAAGAGCTTCCGTCTCCAACATACTTGCCATAATTTGCTTTCTTTGTATTCTCTCTATTACTCTCTCTTTACTCTCTATGTTTCCATAGAATTTTAGCAATAATCAGTCACTTCTAGTGCTGTCTATGCTAGAAGATGTCATAGAGCAGAGCCCCCAATGGCCATGATTATATCTGGGCTATTTGATCATGAATCTGTCAAGGCTTCTTTGGAACTGAAGGGAGCGGACCCCTGCCAGACACTCTCTTCCTGATGCCTGAGAGACACAGCTTCCCTCATAGGCTGACTTGAATAATCTTTGTGCAAAGGATGAGGGAACCTCCCAGGAAAGGATCATGGGAATGGTTTCCCTTCTGCTTGAATGGATGTGAGCTTTTGAAAGTTGAAAATTAAAAAAAAAATTTTGTGTCATTGTCAGTGTAGAAGAAGACATAGTTGGTAATTGATACTTACATTCTGAATGAGTTGGGGATTTAATTCTGGTACAGTGTTTGCCTAACAAGCATAAGGCACAGGGGTAGTCTCCATCACCATGGACCACACCACACAGACACACAGAGACACACAGAGACAAACACAGAGACATTCACAGAGACACACACAGAAACACACAGAGACATACACAGAGATACACAGACACATACATACATACATACACACACACAGACACATACATACACACATAGAAACACACAGACATATAGACACAGACACACACACATACAGACATACACACAGACACATACAGACACACATAGACACACACAGACACATACAGACACAGACACACACACACACACACACACACACACACACACACGTGGAGTAGTTCCCTGTCTTTATAGTTTTTTGCTACTTTTAGCCAGCACATCATACCGAGTTCATATTACTTCTACCTCTCATTCCGTTTTACATCTTCTACATGTGATTCAGGAGATTAAAAGATTGTCACCAAGTACATCAGTGGGTGCGTTTGGAGAGTTCATTTGTGCTTGAAAAGTCATAGGGTCATCATCATCTCCTCACCTTATAGCTGTTCAAAAATTATCTTCATTTACATAAAAGTTAAGGACACTGGGCTGGAGAGATGGCTCAGTAGTATCTCAAGCGTTTGCTGTATGTTAGTGTTTCCAGGACCCAGTAAATGCTAGGTACTCGTGGCAGCCTGCCTATAATACTCTGAACTCAGGGGGCAGAGACAGGAGTAAGCTGGACAGCTAGACTAGCTCAATCTGTGAGATTCAAGGGAGACACCTTTCCCTAATGCATCAGGTGGAGAGCAGTCAAGGGGAAACATCCTATGTCAGCTTCTTGTTTCTACATATGTGCAAAAATGAGCCTATGTACATGAAAACACATGCTCTCATGCCACAAACCCCACACTCTGAGTCACACATGAGGCAGTGGGGGTTGGGGAGGAGCATTTATTTAAAGCACCAACCATAGTGGGAAATTATTTTCCATTTTTGAGTAAGTTAACTTTTTTTTGAATGGCCAAGAGGCCTTCTCTTCTCGGGATGTACTGAGTGTTGAGTACGTGACATTATACTGATGCATGCCTAGTGCATGTGAGGTAGAGGCTAGTACACGCCTGGTGCATGTGACGTAGATGCTAGTACATGCCTAGTGCATGTGAGGTGCAAATTTTGAGGCCTTTTGCAAAGATGAGGAACGATTGTACTATAAGGGACTTAAATATTCATACATACAAATAAAATATAACTTGCTATATAGCCCTATGAATAGTTTCCAGTTATATAAACATATCTTTATGCAGTATATGCAGTTCTCTGTGGTTTTAGGAGACTTCCTTTGAGGGAAAATAATAATCCAGAAGTTGAATAGTAGGCTGTGTTCATGAGGGTTTCATTTAATGATGTCTAATGACATTAGAGATATATTTATAGGTGGAAGATCAGAAAGAGGTAGAGATAGAGAAAGAGAGAGAAACAGAAGAATATTTTGGTTAAGTGACAGGCTGCCATGTTAGTTTTCCTGACTTTAACTCAGTTTCTGTTTGTAAGTAACTGCAGAACTGGTGGGTATGTGTTTGATCTCCCCAAAGTTCACTTTTCTTTGAAATGTGACCAAGAAGAGAGCATTCTTGGTCACATTATTGTAAATACCAAATAAGATGACAAATGTAGAACCCTGGGGCCTGCAACTTATATACCCTGATTCTTTTTTTTTTTTTTTTTTTTTTTTTTATTATTCGATATAATTTATTTACATTTCAAATGATTTCCCCTCTTCTAGCCCCCCCACTCCCCGAAAGTCCCGCAAGCCCCCTTCTCTTCCCCTGTCCTCCCACCCACCCCTTCCCACTTCCCCGTTCTGGTTTTGCCGAATACTGTTTCACTGAGTCTTTCCAGAACCAGGGTATACCCTGATTCTTAATAACTCCTTTAGAAGCCTGAGTCCTGAGTCATCGGCAGAGCACTTAGGGACACAATTGAGGAACTGCTGCAGCATCTGGGAAGGAGCTGCCATTGTTGTCCCGGGCTATGCATTCAGGGCAGCCTTTGCTAGGAGGCACCCCTCCCTTGTAATTAACTGTTTGGCTGCAGAACTGAGGTGGGTGGCTTTGAAAGATACCCAGGTGACAGTAGGGTGCCTGTGGAATTACAGTCAAGGCTAAACAGCCTCCACATCTATTCATTTTCTCTTAAATTACATATGATTAGGAGTATAATTACCATGCCCTACTCAACCATTCCCCAAACACCATTCTTCTTTGCTCCAATCAAATTTTGATAGGGAAGGAACAGACCTAGTCTGTGCTCTATTGTGAGTAAGCTGAGCTAGGACACAAGACAGGGAGTGGCCTGGGTGACAAAGGCCTACCCTTAGTGGGACTTGGGACATGGAAGTTCAAACCAAACATTCAGATGCAAGAGTAGCAATTAGCAAATATATGCAAAACCCTTTGATTATTGAAATCATACCTGCCCAGCGCTCCAGGGAGGCCCACAATGATATGTGTGCTTACACTGGAATTACGAAGCGAGCTGAGCTCGCTCGCTGCGGCTCTTCTTAGTTTTGGAATGCCTCTCCCTCTAATTACTTTACTGTCCAAATGATTAGAAAATGGAGCACACTGCAACAGAGAAGCCCAAACTGCTGCATTTAGAGGGACTCTGCTGCAACGACAGCCACCGCTCAGAGCTTTGCAAACCTTACAGGTTGATGCTACAGAGCTAGACTCCCAGACCTAGTGCTGAGCAGGACTCTGCCAGGAAGTGCAGAACTGGCTTGAAATTGATGGTTGCAGCTTCATTTTCAGCTCAAGTGGGAGGCTATTTTGGAAAAATCTTCCAGGCCAGTTCTCAGTGATGTGGCCAATTCGGCATCTAAACAGACATCCTCGAAATAGCCCTGTAGGAAGACTCCGTGACAGGCGCAGGGCTTTGTCCTGAGATGCTCTCCTACATCTCCTGTAGCTCTGCTCTGTGTGTGCACTCTGTCTCCGCATAGATCAAAGAGAACGCGTGAACCAAGAGAAGTCCCTCTGAAAAGTCCCGCTCCACAAACTCCGCAGCCAGGCCTGCCTTTCAGGTCATCTGTCTCTTCCTAGACGCCATGTCAGCCTAGAACTTGTTTCTGTGGTTTCCGGAGCATGGAGCCTCTTTTGGATGCATAGCCCCGCCCAGCACCCGCACCGGCACCCGCACCCCTCCTCCGCACCCCTACCTGCAAGGCTAGATCCACATTCATTTTTACAGGTGCCTTTTTCTCAGGGCTGCAGGTCAGCCTTCCTAGGAGACCTTACTAAGTAAGGATAGCTCAGCGGTGACAGTTTTCCTCAAGCCTCTGAGAGACTCAGAACTTAGACCAAAAGCATTTTGCTTTTTAAACGTTCAGTTTCTTAATTAAATAGGATCTTTTCATTTGTCCCAGATCAAGTGACCTTGGAATTTCTTGTGAAATTAGACGGTGAATTTTCAGATTCTCCAGATCCACTTTTTCTCAAGATAGCTTGAAAGAGATCCCCAACTTCTTGATGACCGACTGGACGGATGCTTTTTTTTATTTGCAAATTCTTTAATATTCTTAACTTGTTCTGCGGAAGGGAAAACAGACAAAGTCAATACAATTTGGCCATTAAATTAATCTTCCAAGTTGATTAGCTTGGCCATATTTCTACAATTAGAAGGTTTCCCTTTGATGCTTGAAAATTAATTTTTCTCCATGAAAAGCATGTCCATATGTTATTGTTGTTATTATAATTAAGAAGGTGTGTGTGTATGTATGTGTTAGTGGTGTGTGTGTATGTGTGTGTATTAGTGTGTGAAGCGTGCATGTGTGTGGTGTGTGTATGTGTGCATATGTGTTAGTTTGTGTAGTGTGCATGTGTGTTGTGTGTGTATTGTGTGTATGTTAGTGTGTGTAGTATTCATGTATGTCTGCATGTTAGTGTGTGTGGTGTGTGTATGTGTATGTATGTGTCACTGATCCTAGGTAAAGATTGATCCCAGGGCCATGAGCCTATTAGGCCAGCACTTTACCATTGAGTTGCATCCTTAGGAGAATTTTTGACCTAGTCAACATAAAGTCTAAGTGATCGATATAGTCTATGCAGAAGATACAACAAGCTCTCTGTAGTGCATTTGAATTTTCCTCCCATATGAAGTACTGCTTGGGTATCTCTGTGGGGCTGTGCTTTGCAAAGAACAGCTATACTGAATACCAAAGCCTCTCATGTCCTCTGTCATTTTGTCAGTGCTAGAGATTGAACCTAGGGCCATGAGAATGTGAAGCTTGAGTCCTGCCATTGAGTCACACATTGTGACCCTGCAGATTTTTCCTTATGTATTTTTAGTTCTATTTGAATATATATGTGTATGTATATATAATGCAATTATATCATTTCCCCTTTTCTTTTCCTCTCTCCAACTTTTCCCATGCAGCCCATGTTTTCTTTCAAATTCATGGCCTCTTTTTCTTTAATTATTGTTTCATGCACGTAACACACACACACACACACACACACACATACACACACACACACACACACACACACACACGCACGCACACACACATTTCAAAATACATAAACACAACCTGTTCAGCACACTTAGCTTTACTGGTATATATATGATCTCAGGGTAGACAACTTGGTATTGGATGATGACTAGGAGGATTCTTCCCTGGGGAAATCCATTTCTCTTGGCAGCATTCCCAAGCTGCCTGTTTTTTCTTTGTCTAAGGTTGAGGTTACCTGAGAGTCCCCTCTTTCACATTAGCATGTCCGTGTGTTATCATCATGTTCAAGCCTTGTTTAGGCAGCCAAGCCGAGAAGCCCTTATGGCTGTAGCCTCACTGGCAGTTCTAGGAGGCACAATCTTACAGCAAACTTCCTGAGTTTTTCCCCCTTACAATCTTTCTGCTCCCTCTCCCACAGTGATCCCGGAGCCTTAGATACAGAAATAATGCTATAGATGAATACAACTTGGGATTGGGCACCACATTACCTCTTGTTCTCTGTGGTTTTTCTCTAATGGTCTCCATCTCTTGCAAAGAGAAGTTTCTTTGATGAGGAGTTAGGACGACATTTATCTGTAGGTATAAGGATAGATATTTAGGATATAGTTGTGCTGGTTTAATAAAGTGGTGGCTGTAGGTTGTCCCTACCCAGATACATATAGGTTGCTTCTGCACCCTTGGGGTTGGCATACCATGCTGGTTGTTGTTGTACTTCATAGACATCACATCTGGGTAGGACTTTCAGTTGTGTCCTTGCCTTGGAAGCTTTCATAGCACCTTCTAGTACCAGAAAATCTAGTTTTCAAAAGAAGGCTTTAAGGTTAGATTCAGCTCAGATTCTTTGGGTCCTGTATCTGAAGTACATGTGTCTTCAGCAATGGGGACTTGCCTTCCACCTCTGGGAGGCAACCAAGGGTAACAACAATGTCCTATAACATTTTGGGAATCCCTTGGACACGTTGACCAACAACTCAAAAGAGGATTTCTCATGCCCGGTGGCTTTTGTTTTTTGTTTGTTTGATTGGTAGTCTATGGTTCTTGGGGTATTTTTATTTTTTAAAGATATAGTTTTATTTGTGTGTATGTGTGTATGTGTGTGTGTGTGTGTGTGTGTGTGTGTGTGTGTATACTACATGCATATAGGTTTCCACAAGGGCCAGAAGAGGTTGTCAGATCACCTGGAGCTGGAATTATAGGCAGTTGTAAGCCACCTGACATGAGTACTGGCACTATAACCCTGGTGCTCAGGTAGATTAATAAATGTTCTTAAGCACTGATGCAGACACCTCCCTCACCCTAGATTTTACAGGAATACTGTGGTACCTTCTTTTTTCTTTACTTAGGCATACTCTAAGATTTTGGGTGTTTCTTTCATAAAGACACGGGATTCAAGATAAGCCGTAATGAACAATCCAGAACAAATGTGTGTGGGTCGCATCCGTGGAGGGTGATGAACCGAGTAAATGACAGCAGAAGAGATGAGAAAACTGCAAACTCTGAGGACAAGCGGCACACACTCATATTCTGAAAAAAAAATGTTTCTTTTTGTGCCATATATTACAGATATAGAGCAACCCAACTCTGTCTATCCTAGGGTGCTATGCTAGTAGAAAGGTTTTTGGAAAACCTTCATTGCATGGCATGATTTCAGAAATATTGAAACAATAAGCAAGAATCTGGCATTAATAGTCTGTGGGTTTTATACTTTATACTATTAAAGGATGTAAGGATTAGTGATTTTATGTATCCTACAAAGTAGAACATGCCTTGGGACACACAGATATGAGGCATATGGAGTCCAGCATCAGCTGCAGAACACAAGGACTGACTAGAGCCCCTGTGCTGTTCTACTCTGCTTTGATAACTCCTTGTTTCCAGCCCCACAGAGACAGGGTTGGGGGCAAATTGGGGCAACAATCTCAGGCCTGCATATTTTCCAGCTTTGACTAAGGAAATTCAGAGTCACCCAGAGTTGAGGGAAACTGGATGATCAAAGGGAGGAGTTGTAGCTCCAGGAACACAAGATTGAAAACATGGAGAGGCTAAATATTATAACTTACGGCACATGCCTGCAGGACATTTCCTCCAGACTTTATGAGCACAATGCAGCTGACCTGGGAATAGCAGTCCAATGGCCTGTCTTGTAAAACAACATCTCTCCAGATAACGTTTTCTCACCTGTTCATCTTTTATAAAAGTCATGATCAGAATAAAACCATGGGAAGAGGTCAGTACTTATATGAGGTCCTGGCTTTGATCTCTAGGACAAAAAAAAAAGAAAAAAAAAGAAGAAAAAGAAAAAGAAGAAAAAAAGGAGGATGGGGAGGGGAGAGGGAAGGGGAGAGGAGGAGGAGAAAGTGGCAAAAAGAAAAGGAAAAAAAAAGCCACACGGTAAGTTAAAAAATTATTTTCATTTTATGTGCATTGGTGTTTTGCCTGCATATATGTCAGGGTGAGGGTGTCATTTCTTGGAGTGACAGTTGTGAGTTGCCATGTGGGTGCTGGGAATTGAACCTGGGTCCTCTGGAAGAACGCTCAACTCAGCTCTCCAGCCTGGGTGAGACAGTTTAAGGAAAGCAATTGAGGAAAGGGCTTCAGTCTTAGGATCAAGGCTCCCTGTTTTCTCTGGCAGACAGGTCATTTCCAGTAGAGCCGTGATTCTCAACCTGACTTACAACTCCTTTGGAGGTTGAATGATCTTTTCACAGGAGTTGTCTAAGACAACGGGAAATTTACATTACAATTGGTGCAGCAAAATTAGAGTTATAAAGTAGCAATAAAAATGGTTTTATGGTTGGGGGGGGGGTCACCACAGCATGAGAAACTGTATTAAAGGTCACAGCTTTGGGAAGGTTGAGAACCACTGCAATGGAGACCTGGGGGACATTCTTCCCACTTGTAACAAACAGAATCTGCAAACTACTCCCTCTACAAATCAGCCTGGAAGTCAGTCTATCTGATTCTGAGAGGCAGAGGGGATGAAAGTGCCTGGGGCTTCCTGTCTCTGGTGCCCTGACAGAGCAATTTACCCACACATCAGCCAGGACACTCTTTGATCCAACCAGGACTTTGAAGGTCAGGAGGGGAGGGAAAGAGCATACAGGTCTCTCATTCACACCTTGCTGTCTGTGGAAACAGGAATCTGGTGACCTGGTATGTCAGGTTTTCACCTGGCCTTCTACCTAAAGGCAATCTTTCACCTTATCTGGTCTTGTTCTCAAGAAACCGAAGAAATCTGAGTGAAAAGCTATTGTAGACGCTTCTGTGTATTTCTCCCTGAGGCTAAGTATGCAAGGCTACAAAATGCCTGGAGAAGGGAGGAGTTTTTCAAACAGCACAGAAAAGCTGGACTTAGCCAGGGCTTCTAAAGTTCCAACAAGTCAGCAAGTAGCTACAGTGATTCTCTATTAAAAGGCTCTGAGATGGTTGTGTGTCATGGGTGTTAGTATTCTGTCTAAGCTCCACCCCACACTTACCTGGCAACAGTCAGGTATGCCCTGCCCCATAGACCTGGCCCACTAGAAAAAGGGGCTGCTTGCCCCTCCTCTCATGTCTCTTGCCTCTTGGCACTCTCACCTCTCTGCCCCTCTTGGGCTCTCCTCTCCTCCCCTCACCCCTCTCTCCATGTGGTCATGGCCAGCCTCCACTTCTCTACTCTCTCTCTCTCTCTCTCTCTCTCTCTCTCTCTCTCTCTCTCTCTCTCTCTCTGCCTTTCTCTGCCTCCACTACCCCATTAACTCCCATCCACTGCCCTGAATAAACTCTATTCTATACCGTGTCTGTGTGTGTCTGGTCCCTCAGGGGATGGGATGCCTGGGCATGGGCCTGCCTAGGCACCCCCTTCCCCCACACCGCCATATACTATTCTCTAAATCTCTTTCTCTCTTTATGAACCCAACATTTGGTGCTGAAACCCGGGAACAACAATGGGGAGGAGCTCTGTCAGGTCACATATTCATGAGGATCTTTTTGGAAAATTCTGCAAATTCCTGTTGTGTTGGGTAGACACTTCTGGACATTACCTTACCTAGTAATCTATCTAGTCTCTGCCAATATAGCAACATCTGCAAGATAACCCTGAATGAAATTCTCTCTCTCTCTCTCTCTCTCTCTCTCTCTCTCTCTCTCTCTCTCTCTCTCTCTCTCTGTGTGTGTGTGTGTGTGTGTGTGTATGGTGTATGTGTGTGGTTGGTAGGTTACTTCCAGAAGTCAGCAATAAGAATTTATTCTGCTAAGGATGGCATTGTATTAATATTCTGCGTTTAGAATTCGGAACAGGAGGCAGTGTAGACTTTCACCAAGAGTGGAGCTCAGAATGTTGACCATCATTGCTGTGATCATAAAACCTAGGAATATATTCTACGGCAGTGTGGGGGAAGGGGGTGCCTCAGCGGGCTCATGCAGATGCATCCCTTCCCCTGAGGGACCAGGCACATGATGGTATAGCAGAGAATAGAGCTTATTCAGAGCGTGGGGAGGGGAGTTAAGGGGGTAGGAGAGGCAGAGAAAGGCAGAGAGAAGAAGAGAGTAGAGAAGTAGAGGGCGGCCATGACCACATGAGGAGGAGGGAGAGGAGGCCAAGAGAGAAGCCTAGAGTGAGAGAGTAAGAGAGAAAGGCCCCTTTTATAGTGGGCCGGCCTACCTGGCTGTTGCCAGGTAACTGTGGGGCGGGGCCTACCTGGCTGTTGTCAGGTAACTGTGGGGTGGAGCTTAGACAGAATCCTCACAGTCTTACCTTGTATCTGCAGAGTTAACCGCAGCTCCTGAGTCACCTTCATGCACAACAGCCGGAACGGCTGTGCTTTTCGTTTCTGAAGACTGGTGGGTGGCTAGCCTCACAATTCTTATTTTTATATTTGGGGGCTGGAATTGAATCCACAGCCATGTACATCCTAAGTACACGCTCTTCCACTGAGATATGCCCTGAGACCCTGGGTGGGTATTTTAATTTTTCCACTGCTATTTGCTTAGGTAATGTGTGCATGTGCACGTGGATGCACACCTCTGCTCTTGTGGAGATCACAAGTTAAACTTGAGGAGTCAGAGTTTTCCTTCCACTATAGGCAGCCTTTCTGGCTGGGCCATGCCACTGGCCCAAGAGACAGGTTTCTTTCTGAGGCTCTGGAGAA
The DNA here is from genome assembly GCF_947179515.1 of Apodemus sylvaticus. Classification (NCBI taxonomy): domain Eukaryota; kingdom Metazoa; phylum Chordata; class Mammalia; order Rodentia; family Muridae; genus Apodemus; species Apodemus sylvaticus. The sequence goes on along the minus strand of NC_067485.1, from coordinate 58,137,574 downwards.
GAACATCTCTGTTTGTCAAGGTCCCAAGATCAGGTAGCAGATTAATATGTGGGCTGGCGAGGGGTTGGGAGAGATTATTTCCCTCCACTTAGTGCAGGGTTGCACTGCTCAGAAAGGAGGGCCTGGGGGGTGCAGGGTGGGGAACTTCTAAGAATGTGGTTTTCAAGTCAAAATAGAAAAGTTTTCTTACCTTCTGACTCAGGGCATTAAACAGTAGTGGGTAGATTAAAGGAAAATGCTTCAGTTGAGAATTTAATCCTGTTGGGCAACAGTAAGTTGCTGTTCTTAAGTGCTCTCTTGCCAAAAAGTAGAAACAGAAAGGTACAGTCAGTTTGTGAGAGGTCATTGTCCTAGGATGGCCACTAGCTTGGGAGCTCCAAATGGCGATTGCTTCACTGTGCTGGTGTTTCTCTTCTGAACACAATAGATTTCTTAGTGGGGTCAAGGACAGAGCCATTAGCACAGGGCTCCCCAGCCAGGGTGTGCTAGCTTGCTTGTAGGGATGAGGCCGGAAGAGAGGGGGGAGGGACTCTGGCTTTCAACCCTTTTCTGAGTTCAGTGACGCTGGAGATCCAGAGAATGAAACCAAATGGTTAAAAAGGACTTTGAAAAGCCACAGACTAAAACCCTTCCAGACTCTTGTTTTTGTTAGTGCAAGAGTCTCCTTCTCCTTAAAGGCTAGTATTGTTTAAGCTCTGTTTTCCTCTGGCGTTTCTGTTGTTATGTTTAAAACATTTTCTAGCGGTAGAGTTGGCCAGAGAGGAAGCAAACAAATCACTGATGTGAAGGTGTCAGAGAAATATCTGGTACCTGAGTGGCTGGACAGGATAGGAACCATAGCACAGGGAGTCATCATCCTGTGGTGAGAACGCAGCTCCTGTGCAGCAGGCAGGGCTTTGCTGGCAGGGACCATCTAACTTCTGAGGGAAGTCAACCCTACTTTAGATGCCAAGAAAAAGTAGGGGACCAGTCAGTGCTTAAGTGTCTTGTTATCACTCAAGCCCATCATCAAGTCCTGACATAGAACTTTACAGAATAGTAAATGCAAGGTCTCTTTCCAGTTGTTCAGAACTGAATTTAGGTAACAAGACATAGATGGTTTCAATCCTGATGCCATAGAGACTGTGCGTGCATGTGTGCGTGCATGATGTTTGCATGCGTGTGCATGTATATACTGTTTGCAAATGTGTCTGCTGTTAAATATTAGTCTATAAAGGCAGTTCAGAGTTAATAGTCAGATGAAAATCAAAATGCAGCTGTCTTTTTGTCCACATCATCCTCGTCTGAGAGATTGTGACACAGTTTACAGCAGGAGAAATACACTGATTTTTAATTACCCAGTCAGGAAGATGCTTATGTATATGTTTCATGCAGTCCAGAGTGGAAAAGGAGACTCCAGGATAGAAGGTTTAGATATATTTGAGTAAAAAAGCAGCTCATATTTACTGAGTTTTATTTACTAAACACTAATCAGGTTTTTGGAGTAGATTCACAGCTTAAGATAGAAAATATTTTCTTTTCCTCGGTTGGCTACATACAGATCTGGAAACTCATCTGCCCTAGATTGTGGGAATCTGGTGTCTCCCTTAGCCAGCCACTCAGCAGGTTTTTTCCTGTGGTTTCTGAGCCACACACGCTGGACTCCAAGCTCTTCTGTACAAGGAGCCTGTACAAGGGTGAGTGTACACGCATGCTCATATATCAGCCTACCATCCTGATCATCTTCAAAGCTCAGTAGAAGAACAAGCCACGGCCATGGATGCAAAGGCAGGCTCATGCTGAAGCTGTCAGCAGTACAGTAAGTACCATTGCTTCCATGGCTGCCCTGGGCACTGCATGTGTGTTACAGAAGGCCCTTGTCACTCCAGTGTCAGCATCTCCAGGCCCTTCCTACAAAGTGAGAAGGAGTGGCTTCTTCTGAGTAATCCTTGGTTGGGTGGGAGAGGGAATATGGAGAAAGCCCAGTGATAGTGTGCTCCGATGCTCTATATGTCCAGAATACAGAGCTATTCTGCTTTCAACAACACCCATTCATTCATTTACGCTATTTTACACAGACATATGTACATATGCAAGAGAAGTATATAAACATATACATGCATCTACATTTTCATTCTAGGTCTGAGTGTGAGTAGGTCACCATTTATGCTCTTGTCTGGCTTTGCTGTAAAAACACAAAATAGTTTGGATGTCGGTGGGGCCTTTTCTATTCTCCAATCACTCTAACCCTTCAGAGCAGATCCCAACCATCTCAGCAAGGTGCTGAAGACAAGAACTGAAGGCAGCAAGCAGACACAGCACAAGTAGCAGTGAAGGTCCATTGTGCTGGCACTTCCTACTTGAGAAATGCTGGCTGACCGCTGAAGTCCAACATCCCATCAGTGGGCAGCTGGATAGAGAACATGCTGTCCGTGCTTGACAAATATCACCTGCTCTTTCACTATGTCACTTTGACTAATACTATAACCAGCTTACAATCCATCACTGAGGGAAGTCAGGGAATTCAAGCAGGAATTTGAAGTCAGAAAACACGGAGGAGCCCCTGCTTGTTCGTTATCTTAGGATCACGTTGGCCAGCTTATAAAACCATGACCACTTGCACAGGGAATAGTTCCACCCACTGTGGGCTGGACTTTCCTGTATCAATTACCATTCAGAACAATCCCACACAGACATGCCCACAGACAGATATGATCTGGATAATTCCTCAACTGAGATTCATTTCTCGGGTGACTGTAGGTTGTGTCAATCTCACAGTTAAAGCTAACTAACATTACAAACTGGGAAATAGCAGAATGGAAAAAAACAGATAGATGTCCATGAACGGTGCTTAACTTTGTTATGAGACTGCTCTGAATGGGAAGCACAGTGACTGTCTTTTTAGCAAACCAAGACCAGCTGCTCTGCTGGACAAGGTTTTAATAGGGAAGAAAGGGTATAGGGAAATTTTGTTGACAGAATGGAGACGTAGGTGCTGCTGCAATATTGGGAAAAATAAGGGTGGGGCCTTGGGAACTAACCTCTGTGAAACTGACACTTGATGAAGCAGTTAGAAGACAACTCCCTTTCCTCCCCACCACCCATAGACAATGCCAGCAGCTGGCCAGGATGTAAGCTGCCTGACTGTCACTGGTGAGGGGAGGGCAGCCAGGACAAGGTGGGAAGGTAGAACACAGAGCTACAGTGGCTGGAAGGAACCTGGGCTGTAAGAGCTGGTCAGGCCATGACAGGTCCTCCAGCTCTGCTCTCCCAGCTGTCAAACACTGATATAATCCCCTGGAAATACACCCACAGGTGAATAAAGTTTGAAAGAAAAGAAGGAAATGTAGCAATAAGCAGACTTTCAGACTCCAGCGATGAGCTGGCATCAACATGATAGAGCAGAAGAAGATGCCACTCTGAATCACACCCCTTTGGCCTATGGATTGCTGCGAGCTGATTGCTTTGAGTAACTGCGCACGTAAGAGGAGGTACTGAAATATGCATTTCTGTAAGAAATACTTATAGGCAGAAAGGGAATCCCCATGTGCCAGAGTGTCTGGGTGTCCTCCTCTACCTCCCTGTTAAAAGAAGACGATTTCAGATTCCTAGAGATTTGGGCCAGCAGAGAAGTCATTACATGGTTTGCTGAAGATATCCTATTTTAACCAACTGCCTCACACCCACTTTCCCTTCCCTTCCCTCATCATCTCCCCGCCCCTAACCTTTCTTTCTTCTTCTCCCTCTCTTTTCTTTCATCCTCTCTGTCCTTATTTCCCTCTCTGCCTTCCCCCTTTTCTCCCCTACATCCTCTCCACTACCTTCTCTCTTTTCTTTGCTGGAAATCCTCTCCACTACCTTCTCTCTTTTCTTTGCTGGAAATTGAACGCAGGCAGGCCTGCTAGACATTAGGGAAATCCTCTACCACTGAGCTATTTGCCCTGTACTTTTAAAAAGCTTTTAGTCAGGGTATTACTAATTTACCTAGGTTGGCCTTGGTCTTATTCTGCTTTCAAGAATCCAAGAATCTCTAGTCTCAGACTGCCAAATAGCCGGGATTACAAAACCTGTGCCACTGGGTCTGGCTCCCACCCTTTCTTCCTATATTTCTTACTTTCTTTTTTACTTCTTCTTTTTAAATGTTTAGATTATGAATTTGAGCCATATGCTAAATTATTGTTTCACCACCCAGCTGCCCTCCAGCACTGGTGTGCCACAATTGAAGTGATCAGATGGAGTCTAAGTGTGCTGAATGCTGAATACACATCCAAAGTGTAAGGCAGCAATAAAACCTCTTATCCCAAAAAGGGCACAGATAGAGAAGGCCGGGGAAAGGGGGGAAGATGGAAAGCCTGGATGCTACTCCCAGGAGATGTTCAACTAAAGACGAGCAAAAGCCAAAATAAAAGGAAGAGGCTAAAGATTTGGTAAAGATTTAGGTAAATGATACATTAAAGCTGGTGTTTGAGAAGATTACTCAAGTTTATGTTTCCATCACTTAGATATGTGAAGTTTGCAAAAATTCATGTAGTGTTTATTCATCATATTGGGAATAAGTTAGAGTTTATTAAGTGCATATGGCTTTGCCTGTTGAAAATATGAACTTGAATGTGTTGTACATTTTACCCAGTTACATATGGACAAGAGAAATTAAATGTTAAAACAGACTGCATATACCACATACAGATGGATCCACATATAGATGCATCTGCACATAGATGGATCCACACATAGGGGATACACATAGATGGATCTGCACAAAGATGGATGTGCACATAGATGAATCTATGTAAATGCATATGCACATAGATGGATATGCACATAGAAGATGAGTCAGGACAACATGCTATGGTCCATCAGGCAGAAGCCTTGGTGAGGAGTAAAAACATAATGTATTCCTTCTCCTCCTCCTCCTCTTTCTCCATTTCCTCTTCCTCCTCACCCTCCTCCTTTTTCTTGTTCCCCATCCCCTTATTTTTGGGACTTTCCCCTTACTTATAGTCAGATGTGGTGGTGGACTCAAGGCTTGAGAGCTTGTGTGTTTATGTGGAGGATGATGCAGGGCAGGAGTGAGAGGCAGAGTGGAGCAACAAGGTAGGCATGGGAACCACTAACAGCATGCACCAATGAACTGAGCCTTCTGGGGATGCTTGTAGGACTCCCCATGTGATTGGGGTCATAAGTTCAAAGGAGAAATGAAGGATCTGTCATTTATGGCTCAAACGGTTGCTTACATGATATGGCTCACTTCTCCAACATGTGAGGATACTAACCTGATCCCAGTGTGTTGAGCACCATGCCAGAGCTGTCAATGAGAACCCTAGGATGGGTACAGTGAAGTTTTACCATCTGGTCAGAGAACCAGCTCCATCAGCAATGGTTGCAGAAAGAATCCAGTGAGGGGCGAACCAGGATGTGGAGTGGAATCCCAGGAGCCTCTCCACAAACATAGGCTGCTTGTCCAGAGAAAGGACTTCAGAAACCCTCTTTTCTAGGCCATGGTATTGTGCTACTGATGCAAATGGGGTGATTATCTAAATCTGTGAGTAATGCTTGTAGACTACTCTAAAGCAGTAGCTATGACAGACCCATTGTCTCTGGTCATCTATCATGATAAGAGACTTCAGGGTTTGTCCTCCATCAGAGGGATGGAGGGTGACCGAGGCTTGGCTGTCTGTAGGGAAAGGCAATTAGCTGTCCCATATTGAAGGCCAGCAGAAAATCAAAGGGAAGCAGTTCACACTTGAGTGTGAACTGGCAGTTGTAGGGAACAATAGCAGATTACTCCGCTAGATGCATATAGGGAGGCCAGTGAATTCATTCCCAGGCAAGCAAGACTTCTATGTATGAACTCTCTCTTGAACCACCTTAGGAAGATAGGCCTAGAGAAATAGCAGCTTAAAAAAAAAATCTATTCTCTTTCTGCATATGTAAAAATGCATTATATATGTATATAATTTTATTTTAAAAATTTTACCCATCCTTGCTTCCAGGTGAACCATTCAGTTCAAAAGGGACAGAGAAAGAAAACTGTCATACAAGAGCAGAGATGAGCTGGTATCAGATGGCCTAAGTGGAGAACACTTCTGATCCTGTTACAGCCTTATTTATTTCTACCTGGATTGAATACTCCGAAGACAATGGCCAAAAACAAGCCCTGGTTCTCAGGATCCAGTTTGTCCTAGTTATTTTCTTGTCAGCTTGATATAAACTAGAGACAGGAGGGAACCTCCATTCAGTTAACGGTTGGCAAATTTGTGGGGACATTGTCTATATTACTAATCTATAGAGGAGGCCCCTTCCTACCGGGGGGGGGGTGAGGAAATGAGGACTTTGCTGGACTAGTACTTTTTTTTTTAAATTTAATTTTATTTTTATTAGGTGTTTGCTTTATTCACATTTCAAATGTTATCCCCTTTCCTCATTAACCCTTTGAAAACCTTATCCCATCAACCCTCCCATGCTTACCAATCTCTCATCCCAATTACCTGACCTGGCATTCTCCTACACTGAGGCATTGAACCTTCACAAGACCAATGGCCTTTCTTCTCATTGATGTCTGAAAAGGCCATCCTCTGCTACATATGAAGCTGGAGCCATAGGTCACTCCATGTGTACTCTTTGGTTGATGGTTTAGTCCCTGGGAGCTCTGGGGGTACTGTTTGGTACATATTATTGTTCCTTCTATGGGGCTGCAAACCTCTTCAGCTTCTTGGGTTCTTTCTCTAGCTCCTTCATTGGGGACCCTATGCTCAGTCTATTGGTTGGCTGAGAGCCATGGATGTTTTGATCTATCTTCTAAGAAGGATCAAAGTATCCACACTTTGGTTTTCCTTCTTCTTGAGTTTCATGTGGCCTCTGAGTTGTATCTTGGGTATTCTGAACTTTTGGGCTAATATCCACTTATCAGCAAGTGCACACTGTGTGTGTTCTTTTGTGATCAGGTTACCTCACACAGGATGATATTTTCTAGCTCCATCCATTTGCCTGAGAATTTCATGAATTCATTGTTTTTAATAGCTGAGTATTTTTAATACTCCATTGTGTAAATGTACCACATTTTCTGTATTCATTCCTCTGTAGAGGGACATCTGGGTTCTTTCCAGCTTTTGGCTATTATAAATAAGGGTTCTGTGAACATAGTGGAACATGTATCCTTATTACATGTTGGAGCATCTTCTGGGTATATGCCCAGGAGTGGTATAGCTGGATCCTCAAGTAGTACTATGTCCAATTTTCTGAGCAACTGCCAAACTGATTTGCAGAGTGGTTATACCAGCTTGCAATCCCACCAGCAATGAAGGAATGTTTCTCTTTCTCTGCATCCTTTTCAGCATCTGCTATCACCTGAGTTTTTGATCTTAGCCATTCTGACTGGTATGAGGTGGAATCTCAGGGTTGTTTTGATTTGCATTTCCCAGATGACTAAGGATGTTGAACATTTCTTTAGGTGTTTCTCAGCCATTTAGTATTCCTCAGTTGAGAATTCTTTGTTTAGCTCTGTACCCAGACCTGTATGACAAGAACTTCAAGTCTCTAAAGAAAGAAATTGAAGATCTCAGAAAATGGAATGATCTCTCATGCTCATGGATTGGCATGGTTAATATAGTAAAAATGGCCATAACTAGAATAATAAAAAGCCCAGGATAGCGAAAACTATTCTCAAGAATAAAAGAACCTCTGGCAGAATCACCATTCCTGATCTTAAGCTATACTGCAGAACAATAGTGATAAAAAACTGTTTGGTATTGGTACCATGACAGGCAGATAGATCAATAGAATAGAATTGAAGACCCAGAAATGAACCCAAACATCTATGGTCACTTGATCTTTGACAAAGGGGCTAAAACCATCCAGTGGAAAAAAGAAAGCATTTTTAGCAAATGGTGCTGGGTCAGCTGGCAGTCAGCATGTAGAAGGATGCAAATCGATCCATTCTTATCTCCCTGTACAAAGCTCAAGTCCAAGTGGAGCAAGGACCTCCACATAAAACCAGACACACTGAATCTAATAGAAGAGAAAGTGGGGAAGAACATGGAGCACATGGGCACAGGGGAAATTTTCCTGAATAGAACACCGAAAGCTTATGCTCTAATATCAAGAATTGACAAATGGGACCTCACAAAATTGCAAGGCTTCTGTAAGGCAAAGAACACTGTCAATAGGACAAAACAGCAACCAACAGATTGGGAAAAGATCTTTACCAATCCTACATCCAATAGAAGACTAATATCCAATATATAAGAAGAACTCAAGAAGTTAGACTCCAGAGAACCAAATAAGCCTAGTAAGAAATGAGATACAGAGCTAAACAAAGAATTCTCAACTGGGGAATGCTGGATGGCTGAGAAACACCTAAAGAAATGTTCAACATCCTTAATCATGAGGGAAATGCAAATCAAAACAACCCTGAGATTCTACCTCACAACAGTCAGAATGACCAGGATCAAAAACTCAGGGACAGCAAATGCTGGAGAGAATGTAGAGAAAGAAGAACACTCCTCCATTGCTGGTGGGACTGCAAGCTGGTATAACCACTCTGCAAATCAGTTTGGCAGTTTCTGAGGATCCAGCTATACCACTTCTGGGCATAAACCCAGAAGATGCTCCAACATGTAATAAGGACACATGCTCCACTATGTTCACAGCAGCCTTACTTATAATAACCAGAAGCTAGAAAGAACCCAGATGTCCCTCAACAGAGGAATGAATACAGAAAATGTGGTACATTTATACAATAGAGTACTACTCAGTTATTAAAAACAATGAATTCATGAAATTCTTAGGCAAATGGGTGGAACTAGAAAATATCATATCTATATCAAATACTGAGTGAGGTAACCCGATCACAAAAGAACACACACAGTATGCACTTGCTGATAAGTGGATATTAGCCCAAAAGTTCAGAATATCCAAGATATAACTCAGAGGCCACATGAAGCTCAAGAAGAAGGAAGACCAAAGTGTGGATACTTTAATCCTTATTAGAAAGTGGATCAAAATACCAATGGTTCATAGCCAACCAATAGACTGAGCATAGGGTCCCCAATGGAGGAGCTAGAGAAAGGACCCAAGGAGCTGAAGAGGTTTACAGCCCCATAGAAGGAACAATAATATGTACCAACCAGTACCCCCAGAGCTCCCAGGGACTAAACCATCAAACAAAGAGTACACATAGAGAGACCTATGACTCCAGCTACACATGTAGCAGAAGATGACCATTTCAGATATCAGTGAGAGGAGAGGCCATTGGCCCTGTGAAGGCTTGATTCCCCAGAATAGGGGAATGAAGTCAGGAAATTGGGGGGTGAGGGCTGAGCAGGGGGAGGGTTGATGGAATAGGGGGTTTTTGGAGTGGTAAAGCTAAAGGGGATACCATTTGAAATGTAAATAAAATAATTATCTAATTAAAAAAATGAATTGTCAAATGAGACCTCATAAAATTACAAAGCTTCTGTAAGGCAAAGAACACTGTCAATAGGACAAAACAGCAATCAACAGATCGGGAAAAGATCTTTACCAATCCTACATCCGATAGACGACTAATATCCATTATATACAAAGAACTCAAGAAATTAGATTCCAGATGGACTAGTAGTTAATGAGGGGCTGAAGTGAAATGTATATGCGTAGAGCTTGGTGTGTGCTCAGGAGGAAACTGGGCAGACACTAGGATTGCCCTCAGGGTAAATTTGTAGACTCATTCAAGCAGGGAAGGACGCTTCAGGTGGTGCTGTAAGGAGTCAGGCTTGAGCATTTCAGGAATGCTCTAGCCCACAGGGAAGCCGTGAAGGTCAGGGAGGTGTGACCATCCCTCTGGTTTCATGCATTTAAAAAACTGCTGTGATGACTCGGCTTCTGAAATATAGGAAAAGAGATTTTAGTAACTGTGTAAGTAGATAAGGATGAGCATATTCACAGATATAGTTTGAAATAGCCATTAAACAAATGGATGCCTGTTGGTACTGGCAATTCACAGTAGCAAATCCTAGCTGGGTGTGATGTTGTCAGCCTGCATCAAACAGGAAGATTACCAATGACTTCAAGTCCAACTTGGCTACAGAGCGATATCCTGTCTCAAAAGAAAATAAGAGAAAGAAAATAGGAGGTGGAGGGGGGCGTCTAATTTGCCAAGGAAACCACCTCCTATCAGTGTCTACCTTTAAATCTGCATTAAATCTTTATTTTAACATATGGATTTACAAATACCCTTTAAACCAGCAAGGGAATAGAGAATTCCACAAAAAGGGATCCTTGGAAAAATTAGCAGCATTTTCTCACTGGAAACCCAGAGATCAGAAGATAATGGGAGGGTGATAAAAACTCTGAAACAAAAGAGCTGTTGATCAACAGGATCTCAGTGCTCCCCCACCCTTCAAAACCAAAAGAAGGAAATTCCAAGATTCCCAGATAAAAGCAGCAGGCTCCTGCTGATAGCAGATCTGCCAGAAGAGAAACACTGTAGGGAATCATTCAGGCTGGAATAACAGGCCCCTGACGCAGAGGCCACTGGGAAATGACTCTGGAGCTATAACAAGGTCGACAAAACTAGAATAGACAAACAAACAAACAAACAAACAAACAAACAAATGTCAAAAAAATTTAAAAAGTGTTGCACTTTTGTTGGGAGTTCCCCATGGTGTCCTCTGTGATTTAAAACACATGTAGAAATGAATGTATGCCAATACTCGGAAAATGTGTAAGCTTGCGTAAAAATAATATGGGTGGTATTTTCAAATGCTATTGAATCTAAGTTAGTATTGATTCAAAAATAGAGCTTTGCAAATTTAGGATTCAATATGTAGTGACCAAATAACTAAATAAACAAATAACTAAAAAAAAAAAGAAACAGGAGACTGAGGGAAATTTGCAAAGGTACGCCAGAATAAACAGCAAACATTAAATAGGGTGAAAGAATGAATTAAAAATTAGGGGACTGAGAAAACAAATAGTAAAATGGCAGCCATCTATGCTGTGACTCAGGAAGATGAGGAGAAGGAGGCTGAGAGTGACAATGAGCTGTTTTTGGCTTTCTTCTATGTGAGTCCTTTTTTGGACTAGTCCCATGTCATTAGAAGCATTGATAACTGTAGACATTTGGGTTTTAAAAAATAGTTTATTTTTGTTTTAGATGCATTGGTGTTTTACCTGCATGTAGGTCTGTGTGAGGGTGTTGGGTCCCCTGAAACGGGAGCTACAGTTGTGAGCCACCATGGGCATGCTGGAAATGGAATGTGGCTCCTCTAGAAGATCAGTGTTCTTAACCACTCAGCCATCTCTTCAAGCCCAAACAAAGCATCAGGAAAAGTGTCAGAAGTGTCACAAGAATGATACAAATGGGCTGGTGAGATGCTCAGCGGTTAAGAACACTGACTGCTCTCCCGAAGGTCCTGAGTTCAAATCCCAGCAACCACATGGTGGCTCACAACCATCCGTAATGAGATCTGACCCCTCTTCTGGTGTGTCTGAAGACAGCTATGGTGTACTTACATATAATAAATAAATAAATCTTTTTTTTAAAAAAAGAATGATACCAATGAGTGACCAGGGGACAGCTCTGTCCTAAGACCTGAGCTCAAGCCCATGTCGTCACTACAGCAGCTCGAAGTAAACAGATCTTGGCAGCTACATTTTGAAAATGAGGAGGTAGAAGGGAAAGACAGCAGGGCCAAGGACTGGGGAGAAGCAGGTGCCAAGTGGCAGCCACTGTCTGTGCAACAGGCTGTGCATTTGAAGGAATACCAAGCTAAGCTTACTGTGTTACTGCACCATTGTCACCAGAGGTGGGTTCAGATGGTTCTGTTCCAGGCTGTGGACATGGCACAAGAACATGGGATGATTCTGACGGCCAGAAACTGATGCTTCCATTTCTTGACAGTTCTTCAAGACCTGGAAGCTTCCATTCGATTGCAAACATTTGAATCGCAGTTGGGCTGCTAGGTATGATTGATTGTGCTCTATTGTAGGGAGACACAAGCTTTGCTACATTGCTATATCAATGCCCATAGATGAAAGACCTCCAGTGCACATGTACCTGCCTCTGAACCAATTGGCTTTATTGCCTCACTGCACTGATAGAGGAGTCTCCAAGGGAATGTGCCAGAAAAGACTCGGAGGATTTGGACTATGTGAGGGGCTTGGGGAAAGAATGGAAGGTAGTATGACTTTGGTTTGAATCAGGTGCTGCCAAGAAGTAGCATTAATTAATTCTACAACAGTGTATTTTTTTTATTGAATATTTTTTTTTTATTTACATTTCAAATGTTATCCCCTTTCCTGTTTCCCCCCTTTCTGGACACTCCCATCCCTTTCCCCATCCCCCTGCTTTTATGAGGGTGTCAAAGCCTATCGAGCCTTCATTGAACCAAGGACCTCTTCTCCCACTGATACCTGACAAGACCATCCTCTGCTACATATGCAGCTGGAGCCATGTGTACTCCTTAGTTGAGGGCTTAGTCCCTGGGAGCCTGGGGGGGGGAGGGGCTCTGGTTGGTTGATATTGTTGTTCTTCCTATAGGGTTATAAACCCTTCCAGGTCCTTCAGTCCTTTCTCTAACCATTACATTGGGGACCCTGAGCTCAGTCCAATGGTTGGCTGTGAGCATCCACCTCTGTATTTATAAGGCTCTAGCAGGGCCTCTCAGGAGACAGCCATATCAGGCTTTTTTCAGCAAGCATTTCTTGGCATCTACAATAGTGCCCCCTGGTCTGGTGATTATATCTGGGATGAATCCCCAGGTGGGACAATCTCTGGATGGCCTTTCCTTCAGTCTTTGCTGTACACTTTGTCTTCGTATTTGCTCCCATGAGTAATTTGTTCTCCTACCTAAGAAGGACCAAAGCACCCATACTTTGGTCTTCCTTTTCCTTGGGCTTCATTTGGTCTCTGAATTTTATCTTGGGTATTCTAAGCTTCTGGGGTAATATCCACTTGTCAGCGAGTGCATTCTATGTGTGTTATTTTGTGATTGGTTACCTCACTCAGTATGATATTTTCTGGTTCCATCCATTTGCTTAAGAATTTCAGGAACTCATTGTTTTAAATCTCTGAGTAGTATTCCATTGTGTAAATGTAATATATTTTCTGTACCCATTCTTCTGTTGAGGGACATCTGGGTTCTTTCCAGGTTCTGGCTATTATAAATAAGGCTGCTATGAATATAGTGGAGCATGTGTCCTTATTACATGTTGGAGCATCTTCTGGGTATATGATCAGGAGTGAAGTAGCTGGGTCCTCAGGTAGTGCTATGTCCAGTTTTCTGAGGAACTGCTAAACTGATTTACAGAGTGGTTGTACCAGTTTGCAATCCCACCAACAATGGAGGAGTGTTCCTCCTTCTCCCCATTCTCTCCAGTATCTGCTGTCACCTGAGTTTTGATCTTAGATTCTGACTAGTGTGATGTGGAATCTCAGGGTTGTTTTGATTTGCATTTCCCTGATGACTAAGGATGTTGAACATTTCTTTAGGTGCTTCTCAGCCATTTGATATTTCTCAGTTTAAAAATTCTTTGTTGAGTTCTGTACCCTATTTCTTAAGAGGTTTATTTGATTCTCTGGAGTCTAACACCTTGAGTTCTTTGTATATATAGGATATTAGCCCTTTATCGGATGTAGGGTTGGTAAAGATCTTTTCCCAATCTGGGACCTAATACCAATACTCTTCAAACTATTCCACACAAAGACCAAACAAAGAAAGAGAACTTCAGACCAGTTTCCCTTATGAACGTTGGTGCAGAGATACTCAATAAAATTCTTGCCAACCGAATCCAAGAACACATCAAAACGATCATTCACCACGATCAAGTAGGCTTCATCCCTGGGATGCAGGGATGGTTCAATTTATGGAAATTTGTCAATGTAATCCACTGCATAAACAAACTCAAGGAAAAAAACCACATGGTCACTTCATTAGCTGCTGAAAAAGCATTGACAAAATTCAGTATCCCTTCATGTTGTAAGTCTTGGAAAGATCAGCAATTCAAGGCCCATACCTAAACACAGTAAAAGTAATATACAACAAACTAGTAGCCAACATCAAACTAAATGGAGAGAAACTTGAAGCAATTCCCCTAAAATTAGGGACTATACAAGGCTGCCCACTCTCTTTCTATCTATTCAACATAGTACTTGAAGTTCTAGCTAGATCAATTAGACAACAAAAGGAGGTCAAAGGGATGCAAATTGGAAAGGAATAAGTCAAAATATCACTATTGGTAGATGGTATGATTGTATACTTAAGTGACCCCAAAAATTCTACCAGAGAACTCCTAAAGCTGATAAACAACTTCAGCAAAGTGGTTGAATATAAAATTAACTCAAACAAAGCAGTAGCCTTCCTACTCAAAGGATAAACAAGCTGAGAAAGAAAGTAGTGAAACTATACCCTTCACAAATAATATACAATACCTTGGTGTGACTCTAAAGAAGCAAGTGAAAGATCTGTATGACAAGAATTTCAAGTCTCTGAAGAAAGAAATTGAAGAAGATCTTAGAAGATGGGAAGATCTCCCAGGCTCATGGATTGGCAGGATTAATATAGTGAAAATGGCCATCTTGCCAAAAGTAATCTACAGATTCAATGCAATCTCCTTCAAAATTTCAATTCAATTCTTCATAGAGTTAGAAAGAGCAATTTGCAAATTCTTTTGGTATAACAAAAAACCCAGAATAGTGATAGTGAAAACTATCCTCAAAAATAAAAGAACTTCTGGGGGAATCCCTATCTCTGATGTCAAGCTGTATTTCAAAGCAATAGTGATAAAGAACTGTATGGTATTGGTACAGAGATAGGCATGAAGATCAATGGAATAGAATTGAAGACTCAGAAATGAACCCACACACCTATGGGCACTTGATATTTGACAAAGGAGTTAAAACCATCCAGTGAAAAAAAAAGACAGCATTTTTAACAAATGGTGCTGGTTCAACTGGTGGTCATGTACAAAAATGCAAATTGAGCCATTCTTATCTCCTTGTACAAAGCTCAAGTCCAAGTACAACAGTGTATCTTAATAGATTGCTAGAAGGTTGAAGGATAGCTAGGAAGGGAAGATGGGTGCTTTCTGACTGGGATAATGTTCATGTGTTTAGACATGATATGGAATGATTTTACTATATTGTTATATTTTATTTTACTTTGTTATTTTTATTGCTTGATGGCTTTATATTTATTTTATTTCATTATTTTCTTTTGAGACAGTGTGTTGTTACATTGACCTGTCTGGTAGAAAACTCCCACTATGAATCTCAGACTAGCCTTGAGTTTTCAATCTTTCCCACGTTCTAAAATTATTGGAGGCTGCCACCATATTTAGCATATCTAAATATATATTAATGTGCTGTAAATAAATAATAAAAATGATATAATAAATAATACACAAATCATTTTATTTTTATTATCTATTTATTATTTTATGAGTGTTTGCCTGCATATATGTGTGTGCACCACATGCGTGCTTTGAGTGTATGGATACTCTGGAACTTGGAGGTGCATTGTGTGGGTGCTGGGGAGCCAACCTGGGTCCTCTGTAAGAGCAACCTATACTCTCTTAGCCATGGAGATTTTCTCTCTTCCTTCCTTCCCTCCTTTTTTCCCTCCTTCCCTCCTTTCTCTCTCTGTCTCTGTCTCTCTCTTTTCTTCTTCTTCCTCTTCTTCCTCTTCTTCCTCTTCCTCTTCCTCCTCCTCTTCCTCTTCTTCTTCCTCTTCTTCTTCCTCTTCCTCTTCTTTTTCTTCTTCTTCTTCTTCTTCTTCTTCTTCTTCTTCTTCTTCTTCTTCTTCTTCTTCTTCTTCTTCTTCTTCTTCTTCCTTCTCCTCCTCCTCCTCCTCCTCTTCTTCTTCTTCTTCTTCTTCTTCCTTCTCCTCCTCCTCCTCCTCCTCCTCTTCTTCTTCTTCTTCTTCTTCTTCCTTCTCCTCCTCCTCCTCCTCCTCCTCCTCCTCCTCCTCCTCCTCCTTCTCCTCCTCCTCCTCTTCTTCTTCTGGATTCTTGATCCTTCACTGTCCTGTGCTGATGATCTGTAGTTTCTTCTCAATAGGCTCATGCGGGAGACCTGACTCTGAGCCACAGAGCAGTGTGAGCAAAGGCAGCATCCACTATTTCTCTCTAATAGGCGGATGGACGGCCGGGCCTGCCTTTCTCTTTTTCCGCTACTCAAACACTACTACAAGTAGAACAACTTTAGGTAGGTGATACTTTAGGACTAACTTTGGTTTCATAAGATAAATACCCACTGTAACAGTGGACTGGATGATAAAGAACTTTCGTACCTCTTTAACGTGAAAAATAAGTTAGTGCTTTGTCTTCAACAACTTGAAAGGTTGCTCCATGGTCACTGCCTCCCAGAAAAGCAAAATATAGACAGAACTGCAGCTAATTAGTACTAAGTCTCCTGGAATGCTCGTGTTTGAATGGAGGCTGAGAACAGGAGCCACTGGGCTGAACAGATTCAGTTTCATTTATTTAAGGACTTTGGAAGATTTCAATAGATTTTAATGAAATATATCTTTACTTAAAAAAAAATCTGTCAGTTAACTCTCATAGTTTGTTGAAAACTGGTTTAGAGAATAGCCTATGAAAAAAATCCTATCTCAGGGCTTAGCCTCTCATTGCTGCTCTCTCTTGGACTCAAGGTCTACCGTGGCTTCTGGACTTTGGCTGCCATAGCAATATTCCTCAGCAGCAGAAGAAAGCAAGAAGGCGCTTCCTTCCCTCTCGGAAACGCTGAAAGCAGCCTTTGACACTCCTGTTCACCTGCGCCAGCGTAGCCGGCACATATCCATGAGGTTCGCTGAACTATAATCCTTCCTGTGTCAATGTTTTCCTTGAATACATGCAGCTCTTGTACTGAAAAAAAAAACAAAAACCAAACATAAAAAAGGTAACAACGGGTTTTTGGGAGCTGCAGTGTCTATGGAATAATACATCTGCCATGCTGAGTTCTATGGAAGGCAGCTTTATTGGCTCTGGCTAGATGCAAACATCTCTTTCTGTGGGGAACCTGCAAGCAGCTAATTTTGCAAAGAAGATGCTTCCTCTTGGGTCTTTCTTTTTCTAACAGTCTCAAGAGTTCAAGTTTCCAACTTGACGCCCCCTTTCACTCTGCTGGAGCCTTTAGCTTTGTTGAAAGAGTGCCTTGATTCTGAAGGCCAGTTGCTGGGCTGCCTGATAATTTACCCCCAGCAGATAGGAGGAAAACAGTTGTACTGTTAGGAACGCTCAACTCAAAGGGACAGAAATCATCTCGCAAACTTAGTTTTAAAATTAACAGGATTCCTTTGCTCAGAAGGGCCTATAAAAATTAGCATCTGTTCTTTCTCTTCCTCCCTCTCCACCCCTATCTTTTTTCCTTAAGAAAAAAATAATATTCAAGGTGACAAAAACTGTCAACACAAAGTCTAACTGGGCACTGAAAAACCGTGTAGTTCCTGGGCTGGACATGTGAGAAAAATGGTAAAGAATGTGGAAAGGTTCAAAGGCTTGGCTTATTAAAGTTTTAATAATCTTCTTTCTGCAGGGCTAACCCCCTGCTAGTTTTTCAGTGTAGGAGAAAAGGCAAAATATAGACAGAACTGCAGCTAATTAGTACTAAGTCTCCTGGAACGCTCGTGTTTGAATGGAGGCTGAGAACAGGAGCCACTGGGCTGAACAGATTCAGTTTCATTTATTTAAGGACTTTGGAAGATTTCATTAGATTTTAATGAAATATATCTTTACTTAAAAAAAATCTGTCAGCTAACTCTTATAGTTTGTTGAAAACTGGTTTAGAGAATAGCCTATGAAAATAATCTTGCTTACTATTTAATCATTTCCTGTTGATTGTATGAGGCAAAAAGGATACTTATTGCCCACAATAATATACCAACGAACAAGGAACAAAACTTTAGTCTGTTACCATACATACATACATGTGTGTATATATATATTTTGTACACATATACATATATATGATTCTCGAGAGACAGTAAAAATTGATTTCTAAATGAAAATGAAATTTGTTACAGATATAAATGTGTAATGTTAGTATTGCCATTTGCTGATTGAAATAAATGTTGAAAAAGCATCTTAGAAGTATATCGTATGACTATATATAATGAAGCATGTGTTTGTTTTACTGTCACACAAGAATTGCTTCTGCTATATGAACTTTTGATGATAACTGTGTATATTCATATGAGAAATGCACTCACGCAGTTGTTTGTATCTTCAAGGCCTCATGCTGGCCTGGGCTAAGGATGGTGCAGACATGTTCCTCAGACCACAGCAGGAGCCCTGAAGTATGATTTGCAAGAGATGATGCCTGGAGCTGCCTTAACAGGCTAAGCGGCTCCAAATGTAGGTTGATATCGCAGACTCTGTGCTCTTTGTGAGATTAATTGACTTTGCTGTAGAGTTTTGGCAAAGCCCTTATTATTTTTACTACATTTTCCTTTTTAATAATGTAAAATTGTACCAACTTCTAAAATCCAAGTCCTGGTTTATGACTTTCTTAGCCCTTCCTTCACCAAATTAATGACCCTCTAGGCTGGACGGCCAAGAATGCTGAGCGCTCTGGGCATTTGTTAATTGGTTGTTCGTTGGACTATATATGAGGGAAAATTATTGCTGCTATAAACTGAAGAGTGTAAAGGAAAAGTAGCTGTATAAATATGGAAGTGGAGCGGGCAGGGAAGCAAGTGATATTAGCACTGTGTTTCTGCTTGAAGGCTTCCCCAGGGTGACCACAAATTCTTACAGCTCAGCAGACCACATCGTAACATGGAAATGTATCCTGGAAACTTCAGTGATTTTGGTTTGTTCCTGCAGTTCCTCGTGCTAAACTTTCTTTTGTTTGTTAATGAAGGCATGGATTCACACAGCACATGATAAGTGCTGAGATCCACTTCACTCTGAAATTTGCTGAAGTGGGTTGGCCTCTTAAGGGAGAGTAATTAGGAAGAAATAAGAATTCCAAGACTGGAATTCCTGGCCCTTCAAGAATGTGAGGTGGACAGGAATTCTACTTCTTTAAGCTTCACATTTCTTGGACGTTTCCCTTGGAACGTTGTGGGGGAAAGCACAGGTCCTGAGACAACCCTTTGCTCCCAGCTTCCTCCGGGTTCTTCTGTCAGGCATATATTGCTCTAGTGTTTTAAGCTACAGAGGGGATCCAGGGTCTGGTTCATGTTGCAGAGATTTCCAGCAGTATCGGGTTAATCCTGCTATTAGCTAGGCTCCATTCAGAAGGGTAACAGAGACCTGAAAGGCTGCAAGACTCATTACCAATTACCAATTCCCTGGGCCATCCGGTTCCCCGGCAGAAAGGCTTCTGATGCATTGCGTTGCAAATTGGAAACATTCTGACAACTGCAATGAGTCCCAAATATCTTTACCTTCATGCTGCCAAGGCAGGGTTTGACATGTGTGTGGTTCCAGTTCAGGGATAACACTCAGGGCTCCCTCCTGGTGCTGGGGTTGGTGATGGTGTCATGAGGACACCACAGTCTCAAAATCAAGAGAAGTGACAGGTGGAGGTTCCATGGTATTCTTCGGTGAAGCCTGAGATATAACTTTGAACAAGACCTAGTTGGCATATACAATTTTATTTTATTATTATATATAATACCCTGTTACATTTGACAGGGCTATTTAATAGTCCTAGGATTATAGATATCTGGAAATCATCCTATTTGTGAAGTTCTTTGGTAACATGCATAAACTGAGGTCCAATCTGGCTGTATCTCCCTAAAGAACACCTAAGGACAGTATTATCATTGAATCAAAAGGTGTATTAGTCGGGGTTCTCTAGAGCCACAGAACGTATGGGTAGTCTCTACACAGTAAGGGAATTTGTTGATGACTTACAGTCTTTAACTCCCCAACAATGGTCAGTCAGCAGCATCTGTGGATGGAAGTCCAAGGATCTAGTAGTTTCTCAGTCCCACAAGGCAAGCAGATGAAGAAGAGAGTGAATCTTCCTTCTTCCAATGTCCTTATGTAGGTCTCCAGCAGAAGGTGTGGCCCAGATTAAAGGTGTGTGCCATCACGCCTTTTGTCCCAGATGACCTTGAACTCAGAGATCTCCCTGTCTTAATCTTCTGGAATTCACAGCCACCACGCCTCAAGATCTCCGTGACAAGATCCAGGACAGAAACTTGTATCTCTCAGCCTCCAGATTAGGATCACGGGTGAGCATTCCAATTCTGGATTGTGGTTCATTCCTGATATAGTCAAGTTGACAGCCAGGAATAGCCACTACAAAAAGTTAGAGTTTTGTGTTGGGGAGATAACTCAATGTCTAAAGCACTTGTTGTTCATGGGTAAAGATCTGAATTTATGTGCTCAGAACCCACATATAGATAGACACAGCAGCTTGCCTGTAATCTCAGCATTCCAGAGGCAGAGACAGGGATCCCTGGAGCTAGCCAGCTATCTTTAGTGAGAAATCCTGTCTCAGTCCATGAAGTGAAAAGTGATGGAAGTAGATACCAGAGGTCAACATCTGACCTCTATATGCACATATACATACACACATATACATGTACAAACCCATACATATGAGCACATATTTATCATATGTGTATACCTCACACATATGAACGCATATACACAATATATGCATGTCACACACACAAGTGCATTCAGACACCACATGTAAAGATCCATATATACATGTATATATACGCACATGCATCAATACCCATACATATGTGAACATAAACATGGATGCGCACCATATACACATGAATGCATTTCCCACACATGAATACATATACATGCATTGCATATACCCACAGATGCTTGTATACATGTTAAGACATGAATGCACATGTACATGCACACCACACATATGAGCCCATATGTGTATATACTTAAACACCATGTGCATGTAACCCACATATGAATGCAAATTCATACATATACATGCATATGAACACGTATACTCACATATGTATATACCACACATATGCATGAACACCTACATGTGAACATGTACACACATGCTTACATACTACACACATGCACACATACCTTACATATAAACACATACATATATGAACATGCAAATGCATTTCAAACCTTCATGTATGAACACATATGCTTGCACAGATGTGTCCATGCACATTCCTAAATGCAAGGTCACACACATATTCCTGAACAATGTATGAATGCACACACACATATGTTAATGCACACACATGCATGTACATGTACATGCAGACCCAACATGTGAAACACAAATGTGTATATGCACTCCTGCACATGAACATACATACATGCATGCATACCACACACATGCAATTGAAAGAACAAACCTAGGGTTTCTTGGATGCTTCCTGCTTTTTCAGGTATAGGACTCAGGTTCAACAGCTGCTAATGACTTAGTGTATAAAACAAAGTATTCACAAGTTCACCCATGTGTTGCTGCTGATACTGAGAACGTTGAGATGGAACCTCAAAATGAAATGAATCTTTGGTCCTTGCTACTTGGTGATAGACACTGACTCTGAAAATGTCATTGCATGTGTTCTTCCTTTTGGCCAGAACGGTGGAGTGTATTTGAATTTCTGTCCTGGCACTCCACTGTGGGCAGGAGCAGGAGCTACAGAAATGTGAGTGGCGGAGGCTAATGGAGGAAGCATGGAGTCCATTTGGTAAGTTTTACTCTCTCATAAATGGATTATTTTCATTTCGCTGTCCCTTTTTCCCATAAGTTACACTTGAATGTGTGCACTTACACTGTATGCCATCAAATCTCAAGTCCCAGTCAGAGACTGATCAGACAGACATTCTAAGCAAGTCCAGAAAAGAAACGTAACTCACTGTGTATCTGGGGATACAAGAACACTAAGTTTTCTATGGTTTCCTTTCTACTAAAGGAAAGTGAACCTAGATTTAATCAGGGGGGTCAAAACCCAGGGGAGTCAGCTCACTATATGGAAAGCTTTCTAGAGTCCATAAGTCAAGGGGACTTTCATGAATGGGTCTCTCAGCCTGCAACATACATGAGGAACCATGACATTCCAAGAGTGTCCTAATGAAGGCTGCAAGAAGTAAGCCACATATGGAGTGATCTCTCCAGGAGACTCATGTGGAGTAAACCCTCCCAGGACGCAGGCAATGGACACGGGAGTCCAGAAGCTCCATCCTGTCCTAGACAGGCTCCCAGAGGTAATTTAATAAAGGACAGGAGAGGAGGAGGAGGAGGGTATAAAAAAATGAGGCATCAAAATGTTCCCCTAAGAGACCAGAAGGACAGTGAAACTAGGTGGTAAGAATGCTTGCTGCTCTGTCTGAGGCTAGATCCCAGGGGCCCACACGGTGGAAAGATAAATGAGTTTTCTAAGTTGTCCCCCCCTCTCTTCCCCCTCACTCCCTCTCTGTCTGTCTCTGTCTCTGTCTCTGTCTCTGTCTCTGTCTCTCTCTCTCTCTCTCTCTCTCTCTCTCTCTCTCTCTCTCACACACACACACACACACACACACACACACCACACAGAGTGGCACATGTAAGTCCCCTCACACATAATAGACAGAGAAATATACATATATTCATATATATGTATATGTATACATGAATAGAAGGATTAGTACTGTACTACTATATATGTATTTAAAACTTAGGACCACCTTACAGTTCCCTAATGACTAAGTTCTTCTTGTAGAATGGCAACCCGACACACTTTTCCTGGAGGTGAGGGAACTGCCCGAGTAAGCAACTTGCAGACTTAGGGGTGATGTTTATTCTCCACTAAGTTGGCACATCATAAAATCTGACCTGGGCCACTTTGATGAAGTGACTCTTGACAAAGAAGAATTCTCTGGGTCTGCCCTTGGGAGGAAAGTTATCTAGAACAAACAGTGAAGAGGGCGTGTATCACCCAGGAAGACTCACCCAGTGAGCTGCAGCACATCAGTATAAGCCCACACACTTCTTTTTTATTTTTAAATCCTCTTGGACACCAATGGCTTTGAAAGCTAGGATGCCGGTATTACAAAGTTGATCTTAGGGCCTCTGGGACTGTGTGTTAGCTTCTGCAGGTCTGTTGTGTCAAGTTGAGGACATAGTCTTTAAATGTGCTTTTGTGAGGGTGCTGGGAAGGTAGATAACACAAGATGCTGGTGTGACTGAGCATCAGGGCCTTAGAAGATCATTTGGAAAAGTAATAGTTTTCAAAAAAAGGTCAATAGGGAGGACACAGGAAGAAGCATCCCAGTGAGGACTGACGGACACCAGGGTCCAGCATCCCAGCAAAGGACTGACGGACACCAGTGTCCAGCAAACCAGAGGGCAGCAGTAAAGCAGAGATGAAGCACGGTGGGTGGGAAGCTCCCTGGAACTCCTGCTCACTCACTCCTTCCCCTCTCTTGTGGATTACTTGGCATCAACCAAGCAGCTGTCAAACATTCATCCAGTGTGTGCTTGTGTGCCTGTGTGCGTACGTGTGTGTATACACAAGAGTACTACTGCTGTGCAGATGCAGGCTCAAGGACAATCTGTAGCTGGTTCTCTCCTAACTTAATGCAGTCTTGTGGTTCAAGCTCATGTTTGCCCATGTTTAGAGGCAAGCAGCGTTACCAGCTGAGCCATGTTGCAAGTCTTGGAGACATAAATTCTTACTAAGTCTCCACTTTCCTGGGTTCCAGAGTCGGTGAGCCATGGGGACTTTATTAAGCTGTGGAAGCACACATCCTAGCCTGTGCCAAGTCCTGGGTCCCACCGCCAGCATAGAAAACAAAACAGAAGTACTCAAAGTGACATGACACAAAAATGGTCAGTTTGAGGACTGTGAGTTTTCTAAGAAGGATGTGGAGATAAAAGGGCCGCACTGAAGCCATACTAGGCTGCAAACTCATGTCTTAGCTATGTCCAGAGCCACCGACATGTTTTATCTGGGGCACAGAGGACAGTACTAATCCTTCTATATGTCAAACTCTAAATGGGATAATTGTATTCTGTCTCCTGAGTGTTCTGGCATGTGGGAGATGGCTCCCCTATTTCCCCCCATTCAGCTGGGTGTTCGCAGTAGGGGTCGTGTGAGCATCTCATGGTTTGAATTGGTCCAGCACACAGGTCAGACCCACCCACGTACTTGCTGTCAAGTCTAATGGGCAGGGTCCTAAATCTCAGCTCCTTGGAATACAGTGATGCACAGACACACACGCACACAACACACACACACACACACACACCTTTAATTACTAAATTATTTTTTTAGATTTATTTATTGTGTGTGGGCATTGTGCCATTGTACTTAGTGCCATTGTGGAGATCAGAGGACAACTTGCAGACGTTGATTCCTTTTTCTTTATTCCATGTAAATTCCGTGATCAAACTCAGGCGGTCAAGGCTTGGCTGTAAGCACCTTGATCTCATGAGCCAACTAGCCTTCCCTCACGATGGTTGTTGACTGTCTTAAAAAACCCAGAAAGCCCAAGCCTATTTTATTAATTATTAATTATTTTATGTTTGGTAATAAAACCCAAGGCAAACCCATAGAATCACTGATCCTATCTTAACCTCACTAAAATCATTAAAACTAACTAAATTCCATATGTTAATCCCCAAATAAGTCAGTTTTGTTCCCTGGTACATAATTATTCTTTTTTTTAAAAAATAGCATTAATCAAAATGCTAACTAATTCGTACGTTTTTTTAATTCCCAGAACTGATCTTTGTAATGTCAAAAAAGCCAATCAGTTTTTGAAATAAAACCTAGTGAAAATGTGAGATGCTTCTCTGAAATTGTTTTTAAAAATAAGATAATCAGCCGGGCGGTGGTGGCGCACGCCTATAATCCTAGCACTCTGGGAAGCAGAGGCAGGCAGATTTCTGAGTTCGAGGCCAGCCTGGTCTACAGAGTGAGTTCCAGGACAGCCAGGGCTATACAGAGAAACCCTGTCTCGAAAAAGCCAAATCCAAACAAAACCAAAACCAAAACCAAAACCAAAAACAAAACCCAAAAACAACAACAACAAAAAAAATAAGATAATCATCACTCCAATTCCCCAAGAGAACTAACAAACCTGGGCAAGATATTACTTTAATAATGGAGTGAACTATACAAGGAATGAAATTGTAGCTGTGGATTGGTGTGCTTCCACACACAGGGTTGGGGGTGGGGTTTGGGAGTGGGGTGGGGCATGTGGAGGGTTGGGGGTTTGGAGGTGAGGGTGTGGGTGGGAGTGGGAGCTCCAGCCCGTAAGCAGAACCTACAAGCGGGGACTCATTAACCATAGGAGCGACTGAAGTGGTTTAATAATTACGCTATGTCAATGGGGACAAAAGGATCTGTCTAAAGGAAATGAGGGAGGGAAGGGCTGAGAAATAGAAGTTTCTATTCCTGCTGTCTGCTAGTGGGACCACTAGTGGGGATGGTCTATTAACTAATTGAACTGCTAGGCTCAATAGAAAACTCTGAAGGGAGATCAAAGGGTATTCCCAGCTACAAAAGCCAGCAGTGACCTTGGACCAGATGTTTTCCTTCCAACTCTGTCACGCTTGATAACTGCAGAGGACGGCAGAATCTGGCCAGAAGCCTTATCCATCCCAACGCTGGTTCTAAAGACAAGGGTTGTGTGAGCGTGCACACAGTGTGCTGGCAGGTATGCACGCCCATGCCTGACAGGGAGGCCAGAGCACCCTCAGTGCAGACAGGGTCGGAGCAAGCTTAGCCAGGGAGCCAAACGTTATGTTTCTCTTTATTTATTTGCAAAGTGAAGAGGCTTAAGGAATGTGCTGACTGCCAACTTTTCAAAACATTCCTGGGCTTAATTGTTTTACAGTCATCTCTGTTACAGTCAGATGAAGGCTACAGCAGTGAGACTACAGTTCAACTTTTACCCTATCTTTTCTAATGTTTAGAATGACAGAGCAAGTAATCCAAACACAAGTAAAAATACTTATTTTATTTAACATGGGCATAGTCAACTCTTTCTTTATACCCTGTGAGTTCTGGGAGAGGAACTCAGGTCCTTAGGCTTAGTGGCGATTGCCTCGACTGCTGAGATGTCTCTCTGGCTCACAAACAGGATGTTGTTTTTAGTCATTTTCCCTGAAATTGTTTGTTTATATGTCTTGCTCATCTGTTTAATTTCCAGTTCTGTGTCCTCAGTTTGTGTGTGTGTGTGTGTGTGTGTGTCTGTCTGTGGGTGAGTGTACCTGTGGATTTCCAGAAGAGCCTATCAGATTCCCTGCGATTGGAGTTATAGCTATTTGTTAACTTCCTGGAAACCAAGCTTGAGTCCTCTGGAAGAGAGATGGGTCTCTTTACTGCTGAGACTCCTGGAAGAGCAGTGAGTCTCTTAACTGCTGGGCTATACCCTGTTTTTAAACATCCAGATAAGCCATTATTTATGATAAGGCAAAGTATTTTATTTTGATGTTTCTTTGAAACATGTTAATTTATCAATACTTCTTTTTCATGAACTTTCGAAGATTCCTACAATCTGAAACACTAAAAAATGATGTCTTTAAAATTGCCTTGATGTGGCTAGTTTGGTCTGATCTAAGGTCTTTTTGAAAACACAGAATTTCATTCTCTAGTGATTATAAATATCACCTACTCTGTTAATACATCTGATTGGTAGAATTAGAGGCTCAAGGATGCTCAGACAAAATTAGTCTGAGACAATTTGACGTCTACAGAAGGAAGTTTCCACAAAATACATGGATGTTTTTATATTGGTGAATCTCAAATTCTCCACATTGATAGAAACCCGGTGGTTTTAAAAATTATATTTATTTATTTATTTATGTGTATACTTGTGACATGCTATACCTATGGAAGTGTAAGGACAAGTTTTGACAGCCAGATGTCTCTTTCCACCTCACAGATCAAGGTAACAAACAGATAGGTTTGGTGGCAATTGCCTTTACCCTATGAGCCAGCCATTTCATAGGCTCTGAAATAAAGGGTTTTTCTTTTCTTTATTTAAAGGTAGGCTTTCCTCTCATTATAATTAAAATTAAAATGTGGCTCCTCACTATCTTTGTGTCTATGTATGTATTTAAACAGAGTAATTGCTACATAATGTTTAGATTATATATTAGTAATTATGCAATTAATGGATGATGTATGAACATATTCTTATGCATGTGTTCAGATGGTTTCCTACAAATATAATTTAATAGAGTAGGAAGAGGAGAAGGTAAAGAGAGCTCCTAGGCATGAATTCTATAGACTGTAAGTTCTGCCCAGTGTCTTCTTGTTCTGGATGTATAAAGGGCCTGTCAATCAACCTTTAGCCTTCTTAAAGTCCCCCCAAAATGATTGAAATCATTAACTGTCCATTGTCTGTTAATCCATAAAGCTAGCTCATAAAATCATAGCAAGGCTAGGTGGCAATGTAGCAATCACAGTTTATGGATAAACATGATAGATAGAAAGTACTGGACTTACATAAGAGGTAAATAGATTCTTGACTGAAGACTGGAGATGCTTTAAGATTAGAGTCATTAAGACAGAGATCAGGTATGGTCTGAGCACTCACCAGTATATACTTAAAGTTCAGAATTCAGGATTGGAGGATATCTTTCCTTAATGAGTACTTCCTTTTCATTTCCTTCTCTACTATGTGATTTCATTGTTATCATGGGTACATTGTGCCCGGTCTAGCACACATGGTTCCTGCCCTGGGACAGGGCCAGCAGGTATGGGCTCCACAAGTGTCAGTGACTGCTGTGGGTGTAAGACTTGTTTGTGTAATAATGTACAAGTTTTCTCTTCCTCCTTCAGGGAATGTCCTCCGTGTTAATGTTAATGACTCCATGACAGCAGAAGTCTGGGAGGTGAAGGTGTGGCTAATGTCTCAGCAAAATGGTAAATGCTGGGACCTTCAGGACAGCCCTCTCCAAGCTGAGGCTGGCCCTTGGCAGGTGGCTCCTGACTGGGGACTTGAACACCAGACTTGGCTAGACGAGGGGTTCTGAGAGAAGGGGTGTTTTGGAGCAGCAAAAAACAAAAGGCTCAAAGTCAAATTGTGAGTCCAAGCTGACACCTTTTCTTGTCATTTTCTTGAAAGATCAGAATTAGTATAAATAAAGAGTCCAGCTGGTTCTGAAGAAAGCAAATGGAGTCTAGTTCCGAAAACAGAAAGTAATTTTAAAACACGGTCTTAGTCAGATTGCATATGTCTGCCATCCCAGCAGGGCTGAGGCAGAAGGATTACAAGTTTGATGCCATCTTGGGGTACAGAGCTAGATCCTACCTCAAAACACACAAGCAAGCAAACCAACCAAACACGGTGGGGGAAAATTCCTTTTGGAATTTTCAGAAAAAATCAAATGGTAGTGATATTTGGAATAAAGTTGTTATGACTGAAAAATAATTGGAATAAGAAATGCTCCTGGTAATTAAAGTATTATTGGTTTTTATAAAAAAGAAATCCCACAGTTGCATTGAAAAATATATTTCATATGGCCAATGACCAATCTTGGAAGAAAAATATAGGAAAATGTATGTCCAGTCTATAGAGCAAAAAACCAAGACAGATAAATAAAGTGGACAGGCAGGTAGACTAGAAACAGAGTCCTTCCACTAGGGAAGAAATAGGATTCAGAGAAGTTGAAATGGGTAAAGTCAAATATATAGTGGAAGAAACTTACCTAAGGAAACAGGAAACGGTCCTAGCAAAGGTCCATTTGATCAGGGCTTCTTAGTCTTTTCCCATGAGCATGAAAGTTTTCTTTCTAGAATTTTCTACATGATCTGTATAAAGAGATATATGAATAAAGCATTTACTGATAATAAATCCTAAAGAAAGTTCTAAAACAATCCTTTGGTATACCTGTAACTTTGGTATTTGTTAAAGAAGACAAATTTATATATTAGAGAGATAGATGTGCTTAATGTTTTTACATTAATTATATATTGGCTGAATGTTTGTGATATTGGATAGGAGGGTACACAATATCTTCAATGCTTTCTGAAGTTGATTAATGTTTTGATTTTTGTGATCATTGCTTCTAAGAACAATAGTCCACATAAAATGATACAATATGTTGAGTAAGCAATTAGGAACTCAGAATCAGTTAAACATTCCACCTTAACCCCAAACCAAAACAGCTTGAGTGCTATTGAAGGAAACTCGTCAGTGTTGCAAACAGCAATTTCTGAAACCAGACATCCTGACACAATCCTACCCATTCCAGGACAGGAGTTACTTTGATAATCACATGCCAAGGACTGATAGCGGGATAAAACTACAAGATTGTTTAAAATAATCACACTATTATTTGGTCCAAAGCATTCCAGCAAAGTAAAGGCATTCTCAGACCAGCAAATTCCCAGAAAGCTGAACACCCGTGTACCCTATGTGAAAAAATGGCAGCCCTAAGGATATTGAGCACAGCAAAGAACATGAAGGGAGTCAGAAAAAGTGCACAGGGCATAACTGAAAAGTCTGGAACGTTCTCTTTAAAGAATGGTGGTTTGTGACCAAGTGTTGACTGTTCTCTTTCTCGGTGGCTCTGTTATGTCACCTCACTCTGCATAGAGAGGTATTCATGTAACTACACTGTTTTAAGTGCTGCATTGCCAGATGATGGCACTTCTAGAACCAGTCACCCCGATGGCATTGCTGTACTTGGTAAATGACATAAATATATAGAAACCTTCACAATAGAGTGTAGTGAAATTGGATGGTTGGGGCAGGGTTGGGGGCAGTAAACAGGTAAATAAAAGCTACTCTGTTTTTTTTTATTGTATGGCTCTCCTGAAAGGCTTGTGTTCTTTAGTCTTTGTCCCTGGGTGGTACTACTGAGAGGTGGTACCTTCAACCTTTAAGAAATTGAACCTGATAGGAGGTCATTAGGTCATGGGTCCTCTAATCCCTTCTGCCAGTTTTGCTTCCCAGAAAAAGGGGAGCTTTTTTTTTTTTAAATAAACTTCTTCAGATTTTTTTTTAAAAAAGATTTATTCATTATATGTAAGTACACTGTAGCTGTCTTCAGACACTCCACAAGAGAGAGAGTCAGATCATCTTACAGATGGTTGTGAGCCACCATGTGGTTTCTGGGATTTGAACTCAAGACCTTTGGAAGAGCCGTCAGTGCTCTCAACCACTGAGCCATCTCTCCAGCCCTGGGAGCTTTTTTTTTTGTTGTTCTGCCACAAGTTTCTACCACAATGCCCTGTGTCACTGTAGGCTAGAAACCATGGGGCCAATTGGTCACAGACTGGGATCTCCAGAAGATGTGAGCCAGGATGATTGTGTCTTTATGAGGTTTTTACTCTGGTGGTAGAAAGTTAATATACTGTCAATAAACAGACACTTTTGTCTTTACTGCTGACAAACTGCACAAAGTTGGGCAAGTTGCTTCACTGTGTGTATGCCTCAGTTTACTCATCTGTTGCATGAGGGTCACTGTGGTTCCTATCTTCTCAGATATGTAGGTGCTTGCCTACCCACTACTAAGAAACCACATCAGAGATTTTGGTAAGAATGATCAGTTACTACCTCACCAAGGGCTGATCTGTTAGAAAGGCAGAGACAGAGTGTGGTTCCTTGGAAAACAGAGTAGGAATTATTTCTTGACATCTTCCTCATTTGCATAAAAATTCCATGAGTGTCAATGTCAGAGCAGGAGAAGAGAAAAAAGTGGCGTCCTTCACTGAGTGTCCTTAAAATGAAGTATGTGCTGGAAAGGGCCACAGACAGAAGCTTATAGAAGCACTTTTGTGTGTATTGCCTTCTTGTGTACTTGACATGTGATACTGGGCGTGTCTTGATGTGTTTTATGGTGTGCTGCTATTTTGGGAGTGTGGGTAATCACAGGAAGCAGAGGGGAACAGGGACATATGGCAGAGATGGAAGGAGATGGGAAGTCAATATTTTTCTGGAGGAATTTTGGGAAGACAGACCCTCAAGAAACAATGGCATAGAATACCATTCTATTCTGTACAGGTGGATGCAGCTATGAGGCACAGGTAGCATGTACTGTCTGACTGGTCACAAGTAGCCTGGTAGAGTTGGAGATCACTTGGAGATCAAGTGAGATTTCGGAGGAGCAGGTGGCTCACCCAGCCTACAACCAACTTTCCCCACATAATAGGGCAATGGCTTTTGAAACTTAACCGGAGATTGAGACAAGCCAGTTACATTTTCAGATATGAGTGTTGTGACACTTTGCATTTTTCCCCCCAGGTAATAAGACTAAAGCAGTCTAAAATTTGATAACTAGACCGCCAGACTGGTCAGCTAAAGGCAATGACAAAGTCTATCATGGTAGTTTGGATGAGAATGTCCCCCACAGGTTTCCATGGGTGGTCTCCACTTGGTGGAGCTGTTTGGGGGAAGTTTTAGAAGATGTGGTCCTTCTAGAGGAAACACTGGGGTGGGCTTTGAAGTTTCAAAACATTGTGACATTCTGAGGGCATCTGATCTCCTGTGTGCTTCTTGCCTGAGGCTCAAGCTGTGAGCTCTCAGCTGCTGCTCCAGCTGTCACATCTGTCTCCTACTGTGCTTGGCTGCCAGGATGGTGGTAGACTGCCAGTCCTCTGGAACCATCAGCCCAAATAAACCCTTCCTTCTATAAGCTGCCTTGGTTATAGTGTTTTGTCACAGGAATAGAACAATAACTAGTATGCCACCCAATCCTACTAACCTTGGAAACTCAATCAGCAGATTCAAAATCATGTTGTAGACAGGATGGAAAAATCTTTCATCTTGGAATCATGAAGGGATGAGCTAGGACAAGATGGGATTTTCCTCATCTTTTTATCTCCAAGCACAAAGGCTAAAACAGAGCGTCTTTCTGGCTGGGTGGTGAGTTGTTCAGGGAAACTTGGCTCAGGGTCCTGGCTCTTGAGGAAGGCAGTTAGTCACCATGTATGCTGAAGTGGAAGGAGACTGTTTGCCAGGGTCAGCAGAGCACTGAGAAGAATGTCCTGGAATGGTGCTTTCTCCCTGTGGCTGGTGTATATGGAAGGAAACTATTCTCAAGACTTAACAGATGGGACAAAGGAGGCTTCCACTGAGCTGAAACTCAAACTTTCTGGGGTTTCCAGGCCATGCCCAGCCCTAAACATGAAGGGCTGTCACACCCACTCCCCACCTGTAACAAAATGATGGCAGGTGATGATTTCTGGGGGAGCAATGGCTTGGGGTCTCATTAAGAGAGAAGAGAGATGATGTTTGCTGATTAATACTCTAACACCATGGCTTAATCTTGGAGCAAGCAGGCATGGTTAGATCTGTCAAGATTCATCTCTTTCTTGGTTTTAAATTGCCAGGAGTGATTTCTGGAAAGTGCTTGACACTTCCCCTTGGGAGATTTTAGTCCTTGGCACCCGAGCTCTTGGCTTCCTTAGCAGGTAGCTAAGGTTACTCCAGACCTTGTTTCTTTCTTTCTTTCTTTTTTCTTTTCAAGACTTTTTTTTGTTCTTTCTTTTTTTATTTTCTATATTCTTTGTTTACATTTCAAATGATTTTTCCTTTCCCGGTTCCTCCCTCCCCGTAAGTCCCATAAGCCCTCTTCCCTCTGCCCATTGCTGTGATCCCCTACAATGCTGCATCAAGCCTTTCCAGGACCAGGGCCCTCTCCTTCCTTCTTCTTGGGAATGATTTGATATGTGAATTGTGTCTTGGGTATTCAGAGCTTCTGGGCTAAGATCCACTTATCAGTGACTGCATTCTATGTGTATTCTTTTGTGAATGAGTTACCTCACTTAGGATGATATTTTCCAGTTCTAACTATTTGCCTAAGAATTTCATGAATTCATTTTTAATTGCTGAGTAGTATTCCATTGTGTAAATATACCACATTTTCTGTATCCATTCCTCCACTGAGGGATATCTGGGTTCTTTCTAGCTATTATAAATAAAGCTGCTATGAACATAGTGGAGCTTGTTTTTTAGAACTGCTTTTCATTTTTTTGTTTAGCACGCGCACGTGTGTGTGTGTGTGTGTGTGTGTGTGTGTGTGTGTATGTGTGTGTGTGTGTGTGTGTGTGTGTGTGTGTGTGTGTGGTGTGTTTGGGTCAGAAGACAACCTTGGGTATCAGTTTTCTCTTTCCACTTTGTATGAGGCAGAACTCTTTGCTGTTTGAGTGTGAGCACACCAGGCTACCTGGTTATGCTCATGAGTTAGTTTCTGGGGATCTCTACCTCCCACCTCTCTGTAGGAGCACTGAGATTATCCACATGCACACCACTCTACCTGGCTTTTACATGGGTTCTTGGTATTTGAAGTCAGGGCCTCAGACTTGCATGGTGAGTGCTCTACACACTAGTTCAGAACAGACTTTCTTCATTAAAAAAATATTGCATGGCTTTGGCTTATTTTCTTCTCCTTGTTAAACTCACTTTTAGACAGTTTTTGGAGTTGGATGGTGTGTGTGTGTGTTGGGGGGGGTGGGGGTAGAATTAAAGAGCCAGTGCTGACTCTTTAATTGCAGGTGACTTTCCAGCCTAGTGACTCTGGTGAATTCCCCACTGTCTAGCCATGTTTGCCTTGCACTTTCCTCTCTTGGAAATGGCTGTCTTTCCTGCTTCACACAACATCTCCTCCAATAGAATGGATGACCCAGATATCAGTATATTCATGAGTTGGTCAATGCCCTGTGGGACTTCATTTAAATAGTTTGTATAAGTTAATTCCCCAGAGGCTGATTTACTACTACCTTAGTCCTATGGCTTGAATAAGTGTACCCCAAAAAGTCATCCACTGAAGGCCTGGTTGGCCAGCTTGTGCTGTGGGAGGTGAGGGTTTGTGGCAGGAAGTCAGATCATTGGAAGAATGACCTTCAAAGGGGACACTGGAACCTTGATTCAGTGAGCGGCCTCCTCTGCTACACATTCCCACTGGGATATGAGACCTTGCCACAGGCCTGCAAACAACCACAGGCTGCAATCTCCAAGACATGAGACAAAATAAACCTTTCTTTTCAATTTTCTTTTTAGGAGGAGAGGGTTTCCCCTCATAGACTAGTTGGTTTCTGACTCTCCATCCTCTGGCTGAAGCCTTTGGGGACGGGGCTGGGATTATAGATGAGCACCTCTGCATGCAGATTCCTCTTGCCACATAGCTTTATCATCTCAGGTATCTGTTTCAGTAGCATGAAGCTTACCAAGGCACTTAGTAACCGTGTATCAGTAGACAGATTAGAGCAGCTAGTGTAAGCCTTTCAGAGGTTTGGGAACTGTATGTGTGTGCACACTTATGTATATGCTGTGTGTTGATGGTCTTGTATATACAAGGCAAAGCTCTTTCATGGTTAAATGAGTGCATTCAGAAAGTCACTAAATCTCCCTGAGCCTTAGTTTCTAATCATTCAGAAGTGATTCAGACTTCCAGCTCACCCCAGCAAATCCACAGCTTCCAATTGCCATTTGTGTTGCTCTCTACTCCAGAATCAAGTCTTCTTCTCTGGTTGCTTTGATTTTCCTCCCCATAAATGAAGCCCTCATGGACTATGAACTCAAAGACCAAGCTCTCTGCATGATAGGCATAAGCTCCTTTGTCAGGGAGACCACAATGAAGGCTTTCTACGCCCCCCCTAGACTTCACCCTGGCAAAGGAATACGCCAAGAAGAATGCTTTCTGAAAGGAGGGGAAGTCCCTGACTGACTGCAGGTCCCGATGTTCCTCTGGTGTCCACTAGACACTTCTTTATTTTTAAACGTTATTCATTTCTTTCTTTCTTTTTACTAAAGATGAATGTTTCTTCAATTTGAGAAAGGAGCTTTGCATGGGGGTCTGGACAGGATGACACCCTGAGGTGGCTTTCCTGGGTCCTGCTCAATGAAGAGTCATCAAAGATGTGTTTGCTGATTGAAGTGGAAATTAGCCTGCTGCTCACCTGCATGTGAATGAGGTCAGGCAAATCCCTAATAGAGGGAAGCAATAGACGGTAAAAGGTCACTCAAGGAAGTTTGACAATAGTTAGGATCTGATAACTATCTAAATGCTTGCACCTTATCATTCACTTGTACATTAGAATATTTAGCGGGTGGCAGAAAAAACAGCCAGGAGTCTCTGCCTACTGCTTGCAATAATTTGTAGGTGTATTTGTATCCTAGAAGTACAGTGACAGATGACCTCATACTCAGTGCATTGAAAGGACACCATCCAATTATCTCCCAGTTCTGAAGATCAAAATCCTGAACTCCATTTCCACCCACTCAGTAATGTTTTCTTACGTGGGTTCACTGAAGTTTTATTTCCTTGACTCATGTAAGCCAAAGTTTACATGGCAACAAGGCTCCTTCTGAGGCTTTAGGGAAGCATGCATTATTGTGCCTTTCCAAATTCTTAATGTAACATACCCAGAGTGCTTCCCTTAACCTTGACGGTAGAAAAATTAGGTTCAATGATAATTCCCCACATAGCTTCTCTGCTCCAGAAGAAACGCATGGCTTCCTCTTGCATGCAGTTTCTGACTGCCTACTCTTCGTCTCCATAGCT
The DNA here is from genome assembly GCF_947179515.1 of Apodemus sylvaticus. NCBI lineage: Eukaryota > Metazoa > Chordata > Mammalia > Rodentia > Muridae > Apodemus > Apodemus sylvaticus. Next base: position 58,102,215 of record NC_067485.1, on the reverse strand, counting down.
TCAGTTTTATTACAAAAGGTTGTAGGGCCTGGTATGATACTGTGTACCTGAAATACCAGCACCGTGATGCTGAGGCTAGCTAGCCTGAGAGAGTCAACTTTGTCTCAACAAAGAAGGAAGAGCAAGAGGAGGAAGAGGCAGCAATAAAGTAGAGGAGAGAGCAAAAAGGGAACAAAGAAAGAAAGAAAAAGGAGGGAGACAAGAAAAATTTCTTGTAGACAGGCAAGAAACTTTCTTGGAGTGCTTTTATTATTGTTCATAGAATAATGTCATTTCAGAGCCACAGAGTGGCTAAAAAGTAACAAAGTTACCAAGTTCAAATTTCTCTTCAAAGATGCTAAGGATAGAGCCCGAGGAGATAGCTCAGTGTCTAAGAACACTGGCTGCTCTTCTAGAAGACTCGGGTTCAGTTCCCAGCACCTGTATGGTAGCTCACAACCATCTGGAACTCCAGTTCTGGTGAATCCAATGCCTTCTCTGGCCGATGTGGGCACCAGGTACACAAGTGGTACAGAGATATACACACAGGGTAAACCCCATACATATGAGACAGAAAGAAAAGGTGAGGGACTTGGGGTGTGGGTTAATATACGCAGTTGGAATGCATTTGGCTTTGGATTCGATCCCAGAATTCAGGAGAGCACATGTACACCTGCACTTACACACACACACACACACACACACACACACACACACGCACTCGTACACACTCACACACATTCATATACACTCACATATACTTATTCACTCATACACACCCACACACATACTTACATTGACACACACACACATTCACACATACACACACACTCATACACACACTCACACACACACTGGGGTTGGATAAACAGAGAGCTGAGACTTTTTTTTTTTTAAAAATATGATTAATACAGAGGTTGGAGAGACAATTCGGTGGTAGAGATCACTTGCTGTTCTTGCCAAGGTCCACCTGTAACTGTAATGCATTCGGTGCTATCTTCTGGCTTCTTGGTAACAAATAAATGTGATAAATATTTATTATTTATTTATATAGTGTTAACAATTACTTTATTAATTATTAAAGATAATATGCTGATAATATGCCAGGCCTGTTGCTGAGCTAGAGATGGTCAGACGTGGTGGTGACCCACTTCCTCAGTAGCTTCCAGCTGAGCTGGCTTTCAGAAGCAGAGCCACAATTGATGTGAAGGAAGGTTGAGATGCTCTGGTTAGACCCTAAATCCTGAGCATAGCGTGAAGCAGGCTGGGGGGCTGTGGGAGTGCCGGCAGTGGTTGCCTATGATAAGGCTTTTGTTCAGAACTCAAGGCCTCAGAGGTGGGGTGGGACCCAGATTCCAGTCTCTGGGGTGGGAGTGGGGCTGGAAAAGAGAGGCAAATAAGAGGTTGAGTCCTTAATTAAAAATAGTCTGGTGTGCTTCCAGCCTGTGGGTGGAGCTTGATGCTGAGTTAGCCTTGGTGAAGGCTAGCACTCCAGGGTGGGGCACCAGAGCCAGCACATCAAAGAGTTGCTGGGAAGACTCAAGGCTGCTCATCATTCTCTGACTGAAGGGATGAGCCCAGGGAGGAGGGAGGGGAGAGGGAAGCAGGGCAGGGCAGGAGCAGGAATGGTCTTTTGCATTGCACCATGTTTAGAGTTTTGGTTCTTTACCCATGTCATAGAGTCTAATGAGCTTTCTGAACCAGGCCAGATAGGAGATACCAGAGGCTTTGCAGTGTGTGTGTGTGTGTGTGTGTGTGTGTTTGTGTGTGTGTATACACACGAGTGTGTGTATACATTCTTTACCAAAATACTGAAACCTTTCACACATGTTAAAACCAATCTTAGCTTGTAGGCAGGACTTGGCACACTGTTTGTTGACCACTGATGTTTGTGGGAAGCTCTGACAGGCTTGCAAGCAGGAAGTGTAACGATCTCTTTCCCAAGGAACTGGGAATGCTACACGTTGAGGCACATAGCGCCAGGCATCATATTAATCCTGGGCCTTCAGTCAGATCTGAGGGTTCGATCACTCTGGTGGCAGGTGAGGTAGGTGAGAGGGGACTGCTATGTTGATAGTCCAGGGAGTGTGATAGATACCAGGCTTGAGTGGCGACTGTGATGTGGCATCAGGGCTCAACTCCTTTGTGAGGAATGAGAAACCAGTGGACGAGACTGCATCCATGTGATGGTACTGTCTCCCTCTCCTCCTTCCCACCAACTCCAGGGGATGTTCTTTGCATCTATTTGGGATAACACTTGCTAGCTCTCATTTAGGACCAGTCTAGTTTTCCCTTCAGTGGAGACATTTCCTCAGGACACATGACTGCAGCAGTCAATGTCAGGCATGTGGAACCTCACTCTAGGGTCTAGGCCTCTAAGCACCAGACAGTTGGGTTTCACTCCGTTTCTTGGGTTGGCTGCAAGCAGAGTTTCCTAGGCTAGTGGGAAGTAGGGGTAACTCAGTGGCAAAGAGTTTGCTTACTGTACATGAGGTCCTCGTCTCCATCTCTCCTGCTACAAAGAAACAAAAAAGAAAAGAAAAAGAGAAGTTTCCTGTTTCAGGTGTAGAGGCTGGTGGCAGAGGAGGGAGAGTGGGCAGGCTTTAATTTACTTCTTAGCCTCAGCTTGGGGTTGGTTACATCACTCCTTCTGGTGGGAAGAAGCCACTTTCCAGCAGACAAGGAGTCTATCTTCTCTCTGGATGTTTTTTGTCACTTGGGTTTCTTATGTTATTTACTGGCCTGACTCCCTTTTATCCAGGAGGCCTATCTCCAGTCCCTTATCTGTGAGTTCTGGTCCTCTGTCACTGACACTGCTTTCAACTCTGCAGGGTTATCTTTCTCCCCTGGGAGGTGAACACTTTTCTTCTCAAGGTTTGCTTGCAGTTCCCAAGCTAGAATTCATGCCTTTTGTTCTTAATTTATTTAAAACTTTCATTTCCCACCCCAATCAGATTCTTTGATAACTTCTTGAATTAATTTCTTTTTTTTACTACATCTTCTTTTATTAATTAGCTTACAGAGTGACAGATTTCCTTAAAGCATTTTCATAGATTCATTTGCTGATCCTCCTCCACTCCTGCCCCCCTCGTTACACCACCCTTTCATCTCTGATAATCCTCTTTCCACTTTCATATCCACATATGTTCTGTTACCCTCCCTATTTCTCTCCCCAAATCCTACCCCACAAACTGGACCTTTTCAAATTTTCTGTGTGTCTAAACACATACTTCTTTCTATATGAATATGCAAAAACATAACATATAGAAGCTAGGATCTGCACATGCAAGAGAACATGTGATATTCATCCTTATGAATCTGGCTTCCCTCAATACAATATCTTCTGATTCTGTCAGTTCCCTGCAAATTCCATTTGTCTGTTTGGCTGGATAAAGTTCTGTGGTGTGTAGGTACCCTGCGTTCATTACCCACTCATCTGGTGATGGACATGGAGACAGATGTGATTTCTTTGCCATTGGGAACAAAGCAGCAACAAGCATGGATGCTCAAGGAACTCCTTGGGACAAAGAGCCCCTGCACAGAGTGGTAGAGCCGGGCATGCCATAGTTCTATTTTCAGTTTTCTGGGGAACCTTCACGTCGATTTCTACCACGGCTGCACTAGCCCATCAACAGTGAACAAGCATTCTTCTTTCTCCACATCCTTTCCAGGATTTGCACACTTGTGTGCATATAAGCAGCAAGAATTGAACCCATGAGTTAGCACTAATAAAAAAGGAGAGGGTGCGGCTGTGAGCTACTTGTCACATGTGCAGAGCCGCTGCAGGGAGGGTCTGACCTTCAGTGCAGGTGCTAAGAGTCTGCAAGAGAAATGAATGGAAGTAAATAACCTGGCTTCATAAGAGTGACTCAAATACAGCGTTGAACTGACACGCCTGAATCCTTTGCCTACCATCTTTCTGAGACTCTTGGGCATAATGGTTTGGGATTGAGTAGATGGAGCCCAGCACCAGACAGCTTGGGTTTGATTTAATCACTAAATAGTAGTTTGGGGACCTGGGGAAGTGAGTAGACATCTCTGGGTTTCAGTTTTCCAACTTGGAAAGTGGAGGTATATACTTGAACTGTCTGGTTATTTTGAATATGAAGATTCAACTACAGCTTTTAGAGTGGATCACAGTAGGAGGTGAAAGTTATATTATTGTTGGCTGAGAAAATGGTTTATTCTCATATGTTAGGCATAGTCATGTTTCCCCTGATATTTATCTATGGATCCTTTTCTTTCTACAGCTGGTAGTTTAGCAATGGTATTAAAATATCAGCCTGTGCCTCCTGTACTGCTCTGTCCCTCTCTGATACTGCTCGTTTGGAGAACTAGTCTGGAGCTGAGGGTCTGGTGCTATGAACTGTCACACACTTGTCTAGGAACAAGACCAACTAGAATCAGGTTGGCGCCTTGCCAGAGGCATCTTTGTGAATATGACGTGCTTATCGATGTACATTGACCAAATCCTTTTTCTTTTTTAAAAATTTATTTATTGTATTTATCCAAGTACATGGCCACTGTTTTTAGACACACCAGAAGAGGGCATCAGATCTCATTACAGATGGTTGTGAGCCATGGTGTGGTTGCTAGGAATTGAACTTCCAGACTCTGGAAGAGCAATGGGTGCTTTTAACCCCTGAGTTATCTCTCCAGCCCCACAAATCCTTTTTCTTTATAATTTTTAAAGTTCTCTGTGCCTTTGCCTTTTATACATTAGATATCAACATGTCACTCATAGGCTCTCATCCTGCCCTGCCTCTGAGCTGTAGCCACAGCATGCGATTTGGGTTGAAGTAAGCATATGGACTGCAGGATGTTGATTCTGGAGGTGACCTGTAGGAATCTAGAAGGAACAAAGGTTATGGAACCCAAGAGATTTGTTTCTTAAAATAGCTTGAACCACAGGTGCTCAAAAGGAGCAGTAAGTAGGGAGAGGTCTAAGTGCCTTAAAAGCATCGCAATCCAGTGAGAATTTGCTCTGGGTCCACCAACCATGATGAGGCCATCTGACAGTTCTCTGTGCCTCGTGATTCAGGCACAGGAGTGAGTGGCCCATGGGTTGATCATGGGCCAGGACAGTTGTCCGTGTGTATCAGGGATAGAAGGAAAAGTACTATGGTGTCCAAGAGTTTTGACTTCTAAAGTGGATGTTACACACGTGGTTCTCCCAGCTCAAGTCATAATTGCCTTGAGATAAAAAATGGAGCACTTCCAAAGCCAGAGGATTCTCGGGGCTTGTGGCATCAGAGTACTTGTTCAAACAAGGAGCAGAGTCCTCCCTGTGCCCACTGACTCTGCATGCTCTGTCAGCTGAAGGCATTTCTCAGCAGAGCTGAAGGCCCGTGTAGACCAGCCGCAGGTCAGCTCATTGGTCCGTGAGATGCCGATGAAAGCTTCATTGGTGTTTCAGGGAGAGATCAAGGTCCTGTTTAATACTCAGGGGTTCCCTTTCCCTCCCCCTCAACTTCTTTCCTTAATTTCTCTCCCCTTCATTCTCTTCCCTTCTCTCCCCTTCCCATTTTTCAGAGTTTGCTGGATGGTTTTATGTCAACTTGACACAAGCTGGAGTTATCTGAAAGGAGAGAACCTCAATTGAGAAAAAAGCCATATAAGATCCAGTTGCAGGGTATTTTCTTAGTAATGGAGGGCCCAGTCCCTTGTGAATGGGGACATTCTTAGGCCTGTGGTCCTGGGTTCTATCAGAAAGTAAGCTGAGCAATCCACGGGGAGCAAGCCAGGAAGCAGCACCCCTCCATGGCTTCTGCATCTGCTCCCGCCTCCAGCTTCCTGTTTTGTTTGAGATCCTGTTCTGTCTTCCTTTGATGATGAAAAGTGATATAAAAGTATAAGCCAAATAAACCCTTTCCTCTCCAACTTCTTTTTGGTCATGATGTTTCATTACAGTGATAGAAACCCTAACTAAGACAGAGAGACAGCTCAGGTTGGACTCAAACTTGCCATATAACCAAGGATGACCATGACTCCTGATTCTCTTGTTTCCACCTCCCAAGTGATGGATTTTTTGATTCTGTTTTTTGGCCTAGTTTCCTTGTATGGCCTAGAATTGCCTTAACTTTTTGATTTAGACTATCCTTCTGCTTCAGCATTATGAGGAGCTGGAACTACTTGGGCATCCCATTTCATTGGCTAAAATAACCTTTTTAAATCAAAATTGTGATTTTCCAGCAGGAGAAAGATTTTAGAAACATCAAATCTATGTCAATCATGTAGCTGGAAATACAGAGTGTAGAAGGATCAGTTTATGGATCCAAGGTCACTTATTGCATGGTTCTCAATAAAAGACCAAGACCTTAGATGGCCTACCTCCCAACCACCAACTTTCTCTTCAGAGATGAGATCACTCTGATGCCCAGATTGTTCCTGCTTCCTTGGATGAAGCGTTTGTCTTCAGCCTCCCTTCAGTTCTCACCCATTGCGATGCCTGCTCTTCTTCTGTTAGTGTGTCTTTCATTGGAGACACTGAGCAGCCTCTCAGCATGAGGCAGCGGAAGCACTGAAACCATTGTCCTTCCCAAATAGAGATGTTTTTAAGATGAGAAGAAATACTGAAAAACAGGTCCAGTCATTTGGAGACCCGGCACCCATGGGCCCTAGATGTGCTTCTTTGGTGACCTGTGGAGATGAGGTATTGTGACAGGTTAAATAGGTCGAATGTGGGATATCCCCCCACAAACTTGTGCTTTAAGCTGATTGTGCTGCTTTGAAAGATTTGTGGTTTAAGAGATGGGGCTCAGCAGGAAGTAGAGCTCTGAGGATGGGCCTTAAGGTTCTATCTTGGCCCCACTTGTGGTGGGAACCTGATCTCTGGTTCCTGTTGTTGTGAACTAGGTGCATGTATTCTTAGTGCCAGGGATATAACTGCTTCAGTTGCAATGATGGACTGTGTGCCCTGAACGCTGAGTCTCAATTAAGACTACCCATACATTGCTTCTGTCAGGTATTGGGTTCGAGCATTGTAGGTGTAACTAACCCATATACCAACTCTCTTCCTTTGAAAAATAAAGATGTCTGTGGTGTGAGGTGGCCTTGAGACTTTGACAGTTTTAACTGTACTCGTGGTGCCTACCATACCATCCTGAGTCTCCTTGAGAAGTGCAAATGCAGGCTTCCAGCTTTGCCTGGACACTTTCCCTGTCACCTGCCTTATCTTTGAGGGTTATCTCTTCCACAAGATGAGAGCAGCCCTGTGCTGACCTCCTCTTCTGTTGTGCTTGCGCTAGAAGACAGAAGGTCTAGGAAACGAGGCTGAGTCAATGATTTGTATGGTGTCATGAACAGTAGATGGTACCATGCTCAGCCTGCACGATGGTGTGCTGGGCTGGTGAGACTGAGAGCTGGGGCTGGAGATGCCAGCTGGTAAGCAGAGTGATGGACTAGCATGCAGGAAACTCTGGGTTCTATCTTCAGCACCCCATTAACTGGGCATGGTGATGCATGCCTGTAATCCCCACACTTAGTAGGGTGGAAGCAGGAGGATTAGAATTTCAAGGTCACCCCAGCCCCACAGCAAGTTTGAGTCCAGCCTGTGCTACATGAGACCTTGTTTCAAAAACTAACATAAAATTGGAGTAACAACAAAAGTCATGGAGACTTACTCCTATGGCCTCTGCACTCTCCACTCTAAAACTGTGTGTGTTTAGTAATTTCTTTTAAAAGGATTTATTTTATTTTAAATGATGTGTGTGTTTCTTTGTGTGTGTGTGTGTGTGTGTGTGTGTGTGTGTGCAAGTACAGATACATAGCAAAAATGTGAACTGTCCTGGAGTTTGAGTTACACACAGCTACAAGCAGTGAGATAGTGACAGCACATTCCTAACTATGCAGCCATCTCCCACCCCTGTATCACAGCATTTGGTTGGGGAACCAACCAGAGAGGTGGGGATGTCTCCTGGGACGCAGAGATGTGGGAGAAACAAGGGAGAACCTACGAATGGATCTCAGGTTATTTCCAGGTACACCAAGCAACAAAGCACTCAGCAGCGCGTGTGCCCATTGGCAGAGAGTCGGGAGGGATGTGTGCCTTGGAGCCTTTGAGAAACTCAGGAACAAGGGTCGCTTTGTTAACGCTGAGGAACACTTGGATGCTCCCCACACCACCCTGCCGCAGCCCTGCAGCCCTTCTCCTGAATGCTTTATTTTCAGGACTTAAAAAAAAAAATTCTCACATTAACTTGATTTTTATATTAGGTTTCAGATTCATGGCCAAAGCATACATCCTGGAGGAACAGTTATAGTCCCTTAAAGTACGGACGACAGCAGCATACTGGCACAATCTCACATTTATAAAGTGACATTTCTACATCTGCCTCGTGAATCTCCTTAGTCAAGTGCCCATTAAAAAAAGAGGAAGATAAAAACAAATGAAAATAAATGGATGTAATTTAAGTAAAGAATAACTTCCTTCTTATTAGGTTTAACTTGAAACCAGGTATCATATTTATATAAATACTGTGGAAAATATTTAACCTATTCATACAGGTCAGGTAACTAAGTGATAAGCTTTGGAGGCAAAGTGTGTTTAAATGTGCCCATTAAAGTCAAATGGTGCCGGCAGGTTTTCCACTTTGCAAATACATACCATTAGGAGTCTGAAAAGGATGGCTGAGGAACAGAAAGAATTTCTGGCAAACAAACACGGCTGTTCATTGAAGAGATTGTGGCTACTTTATGTTACAGGGGGTGAGGGGAGTCAAAAAGTCAAAATAACAAGGCTCAGATGAGGGTCTTAATGATGCAATTTAGCTTTCTCTGAAGCTGAGATGTATTTGCTCAGCAGCTGGTTGACCAACTCAGAGGGACAGGATTGTGTTAGCCGAGTTTAAAAGGGTGTGTGTGTGTGGAGAGAGGGCTTAGAGCAGAGGATCTCAATCTTCCTAGTGCTGTGATCCCCTACTACAGTTCCTCGTGTTGTGGTGACCCCCCCCCCCAACCATAAAATTGTCGTATTGCTAATTCATACCTAAAACTTTGCTACTTTTATGAATCGTACTATAAATATTTGTGTTTTCTGATGGTCTCAGGTGACCCCTGCGAAAGGGTCGTTTGAGCCCCAAAGTGGTTCAAGACTCACAGACTGAGAACTGCTGGCTTAGAGTTTAAGAGCTTCCGTTTGATTCCCATACCCACAAGAGCAGCTCAGAACTGTCTTTACCTCCAGTTCCAGGGAACCCAAGTTCTCTTCTCACCTCCTTGGGCACCAGGCACACACCCAGTGCACATACACACAAGTGAGAAAAGCACTCATACACATAAAATAGAAATAAATAAGTAAATATAAGAAGAAAGAATATGCAAATTGGTCAGAGGAGAAGGTTGGGTGATGGCATGTGCAGCTCTGAAAACCCAAAGCCTGTTTACAGGAGAGAGCCAAGGAAATGATACAGGTATAGATTTCCTCTTTAAGTTGAATGAGATTCGATTTAGTTTCCAAACCAAGCCCAACTTTCCCCCAAACAAAGCAACCAGTTAAACAAAAACAACCAACTAAATAAAAACAACCAACTAAACAAACATCCAACTAAAACCCCAGTGTTGGCTGAGTAGAGTGTCCTTCGCTGGTGGGGTTGAACATCCAACTCTTTGAAGGTCCAGACAGAATTTAGGCAGAACAAGGCTTGCATTTGGATCCCAGGTAAAGCAGGATGCAGCAGCCTACAGCTGTAATCTCCACATTCCTACAGCTAGATGGGAGTCAAGATAAGAGAATCTCCAAGGCCCCTTAAACCAGCTAGCTTGTCACATTTAGCAGCGAACCACAAAGGAGATCCTGTCTCAAACAAGGTGAAAGGCAAGGACTAATGTGGAGTTTGCTTTCTGACCCCTGCAAGTGTGTTGTGGTATGCACCTGCTTACACTCACACACTCACACATATACATACCACACACATATATGCACACATGCATGAACACAAGCACACGTGCGCGTGCACACACACACACACACACACACACACACACACACACACACACACTTTATAAGGCAAAAGGAGCAAGAATCTCCTTTCTATCCTGAAGCTGGTACTCATCTTCCCTTGCCATTAGAACATCAAAGCCCCAAGTCCTCTGGGACCCACACCAATGCTCCCCCCATCCAGCTCCTTCTCATGCCTTTGGCGATAGCCTGGCTTCTGTGACCTCAGACCTTTGCACGTGAGTCCAACCACTGGTGACTCTAGCTCTGCAGCTTGCAGATGACCTATCATGGGGCTTGTCAGCCTCCTCAGTCATGCGAGCTGTTTCATAATGCATCCTTTCTTTCCTACCTCTGCAAATTGTATTGTTTCTGATTTTCTTGAATGCCCAGACTAATGCAAGCCATGGCCATCTTTCTCATTAGGAAAACCTAATAAATATACCCAATTTTACAGACTGGGAATTCTTGTTTCAGCTCAGCAGGGCTAAGATTGCAGATGAAAATTGTCTAGTCAATTTGGGAGGTAAAAACAGAAACATATAGATTTAGGATTCATTTCTGTGATTAGTAAAGTCAAACAAGGTTTAAAATGTGTACTGCAATTGGTATTTCTTTTAGTAGTTGCTTGTACCTGCCCTGTAAGTATCTGATCTTAACACACCTCAAAACAAAAACAAGTGTGGAGGGAGAGGTGGCTCAGGAGGTAAGAATGCTTACTGTCAAGAATGAAGACTTGAGTTCAAATTTTCAGGATTCATGTAAAAAGTAGGGAAAGGCCTGGACTGCCTGTAACCACATCACTGTGCAGAGCAAAGACAGTAGGGTTGCTGGGCTGTGGTGAGCCCAGCTCCACAGCCAGGTTTGGTGAGCCTTTCTTAAGGAATACTATGGAGAATGGGAAACTGGACATTTTCCTATGGCTTCCATGCAAGTGTATAGGCATATTCCCATTCCTGTGATATAGGACCATAGCATGCATGCATGCACACACACACAGGTACATAACAATAGACACACATGAACACATGCACATACATACAACGTGCACACACAAGTACACACACATGCACACACACACAGACACGCACATGTGCACACACAGACACACATGCAATGCACATAGACACACATGCACACATGTGCATACACACAACATGCACACACAAGCACACATACATGCACACATACAGACATACACATGTGCACACACAGGCACACACATGTACACATACAAAACAAAGAAACTGAGCACACAAAAGCACACACTGGCACTGTCTGGTCACTTACACTCATCCCCATCCACGAGCTGTCCAGGGTGAAGACCTTAAAGATGGCTGAAGTGGAAATTTTTGGTTTAACAATTCAGTTGTGTCACATGATGTTTTTCTGGAAGCTGTCTTAGAGAAGGCACGTGATGTTTTGCTTAAAAATAGACCCTTGAGAGGATGTGTGACGTTTAGAGAAAACATAAATGGAGTCTCACAGACAGTGACAGAATGCTCTTGCATTACTGTGCTGTGCAACACTTCACTGGTCTTCAGTTCATAGAGAAAATGAACCAAAGAACTTCTTGTGGTATTCCAGCTGCTTCTGGCTGCTTCTTCTGACTCATGCTGATTCTGCTGGATCATTCTGCCACTGCTGATTCATATTTGGTGTTTGCTATTGAACTGGTATCCTGCTGGTATCCTGCCAATGAAAAGTGGAATTGCTCCAAGGAACTACTTCTGAACAGGTCCACAACACCATTTTCCTATTAACCTTCTTTCTATCCCACCACTGGTCCGTGGGCTAGAAGAGAGGTTGAAGTATTTAAGAACCCTAAATAAAGTTTTGAAAACTCTAAGCATACAGATGTTTTTAACCTTTCTGTGCTTCTGCATCCCCTCTACGCACACATTTCCTTAGCTGCCGATCAAATGCAGGCTCAGTTTCAGGAGGCTCTTCACTGCTAGCAAGGGTGTAAGGTCTCAGCCTCAGTTTTCCCAGGGTGTTCTTCATGTTGGTACTCTCAGTTCCTGATGAATAATCAAACACATACTATAGGTTCTCGATTAACAAAGGGAGAAGTTGATTTTCCCGATGTCTCATCTATCTCTGTTCAGTTGAATCGTATCACCACACCAAAGCACCATCACAGTTATTCTGTGCATAACTGTTACTGGAGCTGTTGTTAAAGCATGGGGTTTTTCACCTCTGCACTGTTGATGGTTGTTTCAGAGAAATCTTTTATTTCGTAGCCTGTCCTGTGCTATATGGGGTGTTCAGTGGCTTCCTTGACCCCACTCACTGATACCAGAATAACTTTCCTCTCCTTCTGCACACCTTGGTGATGCCTGTCAAATATGTAAATCTACAAGTTCCAGCACCATGGAGGACAGGATTACCCCAGGTAGAGGATCATAGGCCTTCAAGAAAGATGTAAATACCAACTTATGACCTTACCCTGGGTCACCTTTCCAGCTCTATTTTTTATGTTAGGAAAGAACAAGGGGTCTTGGTTTTGAAAGGTCAGACCCTGTAATTAAAACAAAAGAACGCAAAAACCGCATACCTGTCATTTAGATTTCCCAGGAAACAAAAGAAATAGCAAGAAAGAGAAAAATGTCTTGCCCTGAGCAAGGTCCAGTCACTTTTTCCTATGTTGGATTTTGCACTTTGGAAATGAACGTCCCTGGCTATGGAGTTGCCAAGATCAACAGAAGTCCAGCTGGGATGAACCTTTAATGTCTCATGTGCTTATTAACTAGGATGGAGTGAGAATGGAAGTATTTCTGCAGGAAACATCCAGAAGACTTGTGCACCCACCACAGGCTGTAGCCAGGGCAGGCTGGCCTTTCTGAGGCTGAGCAGAATCCGGTTCAGAAACATGAACACTACAGGATCTTTTCTGGTCATTTTTTTTCAAATCCACCAGAGGGTTCCTGGGGAATTTTCTGACAAATGCTGCTTATGTATAGCATCTACGAGACAAGAGAACATTTATGCTACTTTTTTTTTCTTCCCACTGGTTACCCCGACAATCCCAACCTTCACTTTCTCCTCTGCTCCAGTTGACATCTGAGAAGGAGACCGCAAGTGCGTACCATTTTATAGGCTAGCCTGATTGAAACCAGCTCTCCCTATAGGTCCCATCGTGCAAGAGACACAAGGTTTTTGTCAAGAGACTGGCTAGTAGCAGAAAGGGTTTTGATGCTATTGCTAGTGAGAAATTAGTAACTAGAGCCTGGGTCTGTTTTACGCCAACTTTGTAATTATACTGTTTCAGTGGTAAACCAGACCTTTGAGCCAAGGGTAATTTAGAAACTCTAGATTTGAATTCTCCCCCTCCTCCTTCCTTTAATGTTCATCTCTGCTGCCTCTCTGTCTTCATTCAAACATATAATTTTCCTCCATTCCCTCCTCGTCCCTGTTCCGTGCTTCTGTGACCGTCTCTCACAGAATGAAGTTTGCTCTCATCCCGAGACATGGCGGACAACAGTTAAGGTTGTGTATACACAGCTTAATTCTAGGACACTCTGCCACTCACCCTTCAAGAGTATCCCCAGTGTGCCGCATGGCTTGGCCTCAAGGCTAGGAGAGGAACACATGGCCTTTGACAGATCCCAGGTCACTTGTGTCTGAGAGAATTGGTCTCTCTGCTTAGGAGAGTGCATAGGAGAGTACTTTCTCAAGCACTGGAGTTCTTCTGCAATTCAAAGATCTTTTATATGGACATATTTATTAAATATTAAAAACAACAACAACAAAAGGGATTCCTAATGGGAATGTTCTTACTCCGTAGTCATCACAGACTTTCAAAATCCTCAGAAGGCTGAGGCAGGATTGCCATAGACTGGGCTACATAGTAAGAATATTCCACCCAGAAGATGATCTCAAAAGCAGAAAGAACAGAAGAAAGGAGAGAAAGAAGGAGGGAGGGAGGGAGGAGAAGAAGGAAGGAGGGAGGGAAGGAGGGAGAGAAGGAGGAAGGGGAGGAAGGAGGGAAGGAGGGAAGGAGGGAAGGAGGGAAGGAGGGAAGGAGGGAGGTCAAAGAGAATATTCTTCCAGTATTACTTTGTTTTTGCATCTGCCATTCCTGCTTTATAATCTTCCTTTGCCCAGATTCTTTTCCCTTTAAAGCTATATTTGGAATGTGTGTGTGTATGTGTGTGTGTGTATGTGGTATGTGTGTATGTGTGTGTGTGTGTGTGTGTGTGTGTGTATGCACACGAGCGCATGCATGATATGTACTGACATAAAAATGTAAGTACACCTTAGTATCTAAAATTTTCTTCTAGCTGAAAGTCTTCCATACCACTTGCCTGTCAGTAGAATGCTCTCCCAGCAAGCCTTGCTCGCTCCCATAGCGACTTCTTTATGTTTGACCAAGTTTCCTCAGAAATGATTTGATTCCTGCAAGAACTCTATAGGAATCTCTGTCACCAGCTTCCAGAAAGCTCTTTCCTCAGTGTATGACATTGCTTCACTCTTCTGAGCTGATGATACAGCTTCTCCAGAGATGCTTTTGTGTTTCAGCTTCTTGCGTTGTGTTGTTGTTGTTGCTGTTGTTTATTATTATTATTATTATTTTGAGACAGGATTTCACCATGCTGGTCTCTAACTCGTGATCCCCCTGTCTCAGCCTCCCCAGTGCTGGAATTACAGTTGTGTGCTACCATGCCTGACATGTTTCTGCTTCTTAATCCTTCCTCCCTCTGTCCCTGCTGTACTCCCAGGAGTCACCCACTTTGTCCCATGTGTCTTTGTGCTGTTTGGGCTTATGAACACTAGGTCCTCTGCAGAGGAATCGGGCTATAGAGCGGCTGCCACATGGCCGCCCACTGCGGTGCAGAGGGCAGCCAAAGTTCCTTTTGGAGACAGCTGGTTTCCATTTCAGGAGTCTCAACATTGTGGCTGTACTGATTGTCTTTTCACCTCTAAGTTGGTCTTATTCGTAGCTAAAACATAACCAACTATTTTCACTAAGCCCTTCCGGGCCACTGCTCCAGCACTCAGTTGTGTGCCCTGGCTGGATGTGTCTCGTCATGCAGACCCTACTGGGGTTGCCAGGAGCCACACCCCTCACCACCAAACCAAGGGAGAAAGGGAGGCACTTTTGTTAAGGGCCACTGGTTAGCAAAACTGGCTGGCAGGATTATTACTAAATGGCTTTTCAAATTGTCCCATTACTCTATGAGAATCAAGCTTGTTCAGCAGCTTGTCAGAGAGCAGTCCCTTGTCCAGAGATAAGGCCAAAGCCACAGGAATCCCATGAATGGTGAAGGTTAGAAGCTATACCTTAGATACCAACCGCAGGCTGTGGCTCCCCCGGGCTGCCCTCGGTGCAGAAAGCAACCCACCCTTGCTTGTCTTAAGTGAAAACATCCCAGTATGGAGAAGGGATTCTGAGAGAGTAATGCTTCGGAGTCCCCAGGCTGTGGAGGAGGCTGAGGCACGTTAATGGATGAGAGTGTACTTAAGGTCCACACTTTCTGCTTCTCAGATCCCTGTCTTTGGGGAGCTCTACGACATAAAGATCATTCAGGTTTTCCCTGAAGTAACCAAGTAAAGGAGAAGCCCCACAAGCTCTCATAGGCTTGCCCGATTGGTTACATTCATATGAACACAATGTTGCAGCTACCATCAAGCCTGTTAGACATATGTGCGCTCACACACACATTTACACCATATGCACATGTATATAGCACATATCAAACATGCATCATATGCATATAAGAAATACCATGGTGGAGCTAGTGATGGCTTGGAGGCCATTTGCCTCCAAGCATTATGACCTGAGGATTCTTGTTAATCTCGCAAATTATTTCTGGCAAGAACTCTGCAAGAATTCTGACATCTATAGAGGCATGTGCATGCCCACATGCATACAAATAAGTATTTGTTAAAACAAGAAACACCTTTGTATCTTTTTATCTGCCTGTATTTGTAATCTGGTTTCTAACATGCCAGTGTTACCACGGACATACCACTCCCTGTCTCCTTGCATCTGTCTGTCCATCAGTGAACAGAGGATCTGGGCCAGTCCTTTGCTTGGTGGGAAGGTGTCTTGTTTTGTTCAGGGCTGCTAGTTTTCATTCTGGTCTTCCAAGGCTTTGTTATGGATATGCAGTTGGCTGTCTCGAAAACGGCATGCCCATGTGTGACAAGAGTTCTACAATTCCCAAGCTTCTGCTTAGTGCTAATGTTTGCACGCAGCTGGATTAGTAACAGGCTATGAAAGGAAAAAAATGATCTACTAGTAAGTACACATGTTCATTCTGAAGCATATGGCCTTGCACAAAGCAACTCTGGTGTGACACACCAGACTCCCTTAGAAGAATGTTACATCTTCATTAGAGACCTTGACTGGCCTGCTAGGTTAAAGACAAGAGCCAAGTCTTAGCACCAAATGATATGTTAGAATAGAGGCTCTCTTCTGAACATAGCACACCAGGCCAAAGCAGTTCCACGCGTAAGAAATTTTATTGGGGACAAAGGAGGGAGAGAGAGAGAAAGACGAAGGGGAAAAGAAAAAAGGGGGCAAAGGTGGGGAAAGCTCTGTCTTTATATAGGCTGTGACATAATCTGTTCACAGATGATGAATGTGGGAAGGTATGTGGCAGTCGTAACAACAGATGACGTGACACCTATCTTTGACATCCTGAGTTTGGAGAATATCTTCAAAACTGTTCTTTTGATGCCAACACCTGGTATAATGTAGCTTGGCTTTAGAAAGACATTTGACTTGGTCAACAGGCTTCCCCAGAAACCTCAGACAATACCCTTTTGAATCTTGTCAAGGTCTCTTAGGTATTGCAACAGATGCAGGCTACCCCCTTAAAAACCTGGAGCAGCTGGCTACAATGTTTCTGTTGATTCCCAAGGTCTTCATCTCACCACCACATTTTCATGGCTGCTTGCCCATCTTTCACTGTCAGTTTTATTTTTAGGATTCTCCCACAGGACCATTCCTACAGGGAGGATGCTCTTCTACAGACTTTCCTCACCCCAGGGATACCCTTGCTGAGCCCCATCTCTATTCTTAACACTTCTGTATGGCACACCTATGATGCCTTCTGATGCACCCACAGTCCCCAAGGACAGCCTACTCTGACTGTAGATAAAACCTGACCTCTACCTTCTAGTGAGTCAGCCCTCAAGAGATCGTTACTTCCTCTGGTTTCAGAGTAGGCACCTTATGTTTTACCCTGTTCTTACAAGATGATTCATGGGGCACCTGAGAAGAATTTGGGGTGTCTGAGGAGCTTGATGGAGTGACTAAGGCTGACAGCACCCAACACAGCTAGGAAAGTCCAGAAGACATCTAGAACCTGCATTTGAAGGAGCTTCACAGGTCGGTTGAGCTTGTAGGGAGGGGAGGAGCTTGCATGTGCACAGATGATGGGACATTAGAAATGGTTTGCTGGAGGAAGGGGCTGTAGTCCTTTTCCAGGGCACTGCTTTTATGGCTATTTAGACTTCATTTGGTGAAAATTTAGGACAGACCCTGATCAAAGCAGATACTTGAAAACATGGGCTGGGGAAATGGCTCAATGGTTAAGAACAATTACTGTTTTCCCAGAGAACCCAGATTTGGCTACTGGTACCCACATGGTGGCTAACAACCTTTTGAGTTTCTAGTTCTAGAGTATCCAACGCCCTCTTCTGGCCTCCAAGTGTACCAGAGAGATGCACACTATGGTGTATATATAAATGTGCAGGCAAAACATTCAAACATGTAAAATAAAAATAAATGTTTCAAAAAAAGAAGGAAGACAGGTCATGCCTTCATGATCCATAACTTAAGGATGTAATGCCTTTAAAGATAGTCAGATATTAGACTTTAAAAAGTGGAGGGTAGGCAGCCTGGGACAGGATCCTTCTGGTTTCCATCTGTGCCAGGAGCTGATCCTGTGCCACAGTTCTCCATACCCAAATTCCTCCCTGAGAGAACCGGTCTCCCAGGAGTACTGACACACAGGCTTACAGGACAGACAAGTCACAGTCAGAGACCAGCTAACACCAGAGATAACCAGATGGTGAGAGGCAAGGGCAAGAGCATAAGCAACAGAAACCAAGGCTACTTGGCATCATCAAGACCCAGTTTCCCACCACAGTGAGCCCTGGATACCCCAACATACCAGAAAAGCATGACTCTGATTTAAAATCATATCTCATGCTGATGATAGAGGATTTTAAGAAGGACATAAGGAACTTCCTTAAAGAAATACAGGAGAACACAGGTAAACAGGTAGAAGTCCTTAAAGAGGAAACACAAAAATCCCTTAAAGAATTACAGGGAAACACAGCCAAACAGGTGAAAAAATTGAACAAAACCATTCAAAACCTAAAAATGGAAATAGAAAAAATAAAGAAATCACAAAGGGAGACAACCCTGGAAATAGAAAACCTAAGAAAGAGATCAAGAGTCATAGTTGTAAGCATCACCAACAGAATACAAGAGATAGAAGAGAGAATCTCAGGTGCATAATATACCATAGAAAACATTGACACAACAGTCAAAGAAAATACAAAATGAAGAAAGCTCCTAACCCAAAACATCCAGGAAGTCCAGAAGACAATGAGAAGACCAAAACTAAGGACAATAGGTATAGAAGAGAGCAAAGACTCCCAACTGAAAGGTCGGTAAATATCTTGAACAAAATTATAGAATAAAACTTCCCTAACCTAAAGAAAGAGATGCCCATAAACATACAAGAAGCCTACAGAACTCCAAATAGATTGGACCAGAAAAGAAATTCCTCCAATCACATAATAGTCAAAACACCAAATGCACTAAACAAAGAAAGAGTATTAAAAGCAGCAAGGGAAAAAGGTCTGTCTAGTAACATATAAAGGGAGACCTATCAGAATTACACCAGACTTCTTACCAGAGACTATGAAAGCTAGAAGATCCTGGGCAGATCTCATACAGACCCTAAGAGAACACAAATGCCAGCCCAGGCTACTATATCCAACAAAATTCTCCATTACCATAGATGGAGAAACGAAGATATTCCATGACAAAAACAAATTTACACAATATCTTTCCCCAAATCCCCCCTACAAAGGATAATAGAAAGTGCCAACACAAGGAGGGAAACTACATCCTAGAAAAAGCAAGAAAGTAATCTTCTTTCAACAAACCTAAAAGAAGCTAGTCACACAAACATAATTCCAACTCTAACATAAAAAACATCAGGAAGCAACAATCACTATTCCTTAATATCTCTTAACATCACTGGACTCAATTCTTCAATAAAAAGACAAAATAACAGACTGGATTCTTAAACAAGACTCAGCATTTTGCTGCTTACAGGAAATGCACCTCAGTGTCAAAGGCAAATGCTACCTCAGAGTAAAAGGCTGGAAAACAATTTTCCAACCAAATGGTCCCAAGAAATAAGCTGGAGTAGCCATTCTAATATCAAATAAAATCAACTTTCATCCAAAAGTTATAAAAAAGGGTAAGGAAGGGCACTTCATGCTCATCAAAGGAAAAATCTACCAAGAAGAACTCTCAATTTTGAACATCTATGCTCCAAATGCAAGGATACTCACATTCATAAAAGAAACTTTACTCAAGCTCATGGCACACATTGCACCTCACGCAATAATAATGGGAGACTTCAACAGCCCACTCTCATCAATGGACAGATCATGGAAACAGAAACTAAACAGAAACACATTGAGACTAACAGAAGTTATGGAATGAATGGATTTAACAGATATTTATAGAACATTTCATCCTAAATCAAAAGATTATACCTTCTCTGCACCTCATGATACCTTCTCCAAAACTGACCATATAATTGGTCTCAACAGATACAAGAAGATTGAAATAATTCCATGCATCCTATCAGATCACCATGGACTAAGACTGATCTTAAATAGCAACAAAAACAAATAGAAAGTCCACATACACATGGAGCTGAACAACACCCTACTCAATAACTTGGTTAAGGAAGAAAAAATAGAGAAATTAAAGACTTTATAATTTAATGAAAATGGAGGCACAGCATACCCAAACTTAGGGGACACAATGAAAACAGTGCTAAGAGGAAAACTCATATCTCTGAGTACTTCCAAAAAGAAGCTGGATAGAGCTTACACTAGCAGCTTAACAGCATACCTGAAAGCTCTAGAACAGAAGGAAGCTAATACACCCAAGAGGAGTAGAAGGCAGGAAATCATCAAACTCAGGGTTGAAATCAACCAAGTAGAAACAAAAAGAACTATACAAAAAATCAACAAAACCAGGAGATGGTTCTTTGAGAAGATCAACAAGATAGATAAACCCTTACCCAGTCTAACTAGAGGGCACAGAGACAGTATTCAAATTAACAAAATAGAAATGAAAAGGGAGATATAATAACAGAAACTAAGGAAATTCAAAAAATCCTACTACAGACCCTACTACAAAAGCTTATAATCAACAAAACTGGGAAATCTGGATGAAATGGACAATTTCCTAGACAGATACCAAATACCTATTAGGATCAGATAAACCATCTAGACAGTCCCATAACTCATGAAGAAATAGAAGCAGTCATTAAAAGTCTCCCAACCAAAAAAAAAAAAAAAAAAAAAAAAAAAAAAAAAAAAAAAAAAGCCCAGGACCAGATGAGATGAGTTTAGTACAGAATTCTATCAGACATTCAAAGAAGACCTAATACCAATACTCTTACAACTATTCCACACAATAGAAACTGAAGGAACACTACCCAATTCATTCTATGATGGCACAGTTACATTGAGATTCTTTCTTGGAGATGGAATGGTTTCTGTCTAATCAGGAACTTTTAACAATTTACTTTCATAAAGGACTTTATAAGAGATCTTTTTCTACTTCTATCATGTTTAATGTTCCAAATAGATTTAAAAAACTGGTTGAGTGCATATTACTTTTAGCTTCAGAAGATATCATGATATATTTAAGAGACATTTAACCATTATAAATATTTTTGATGACATAAAAATGTCAATACTGAGTTGCATATTTTATAATAAATTTTATTAGTTTAATAAAAAAGAAAAACGTGAAGTGTAAATTTTGAAATGATGACAAGCACGCTGATAAATCAGGTTGTAGGTGTTCAGGATACAGCTGTGCAATCTTAGTATGCCCAGCGTCTTGATTACTTCTCAAGCCCAGTATGCACACACAGACACACAGATACCCAGACGCACAAACACACATGTGCACCTGCATATGCAAAAGCAGATACACATACACACACTGGCACCCCCAGCTTCCACATACATACAGATGGTCATGCACACAAACATGCACATAAAGATAATACTCACAAACACACACACACACACACATATATATGCACATATAGACACATACAGACATAAACAGATACACCCACACAGAGACCTCCTCACACATACACAGACATTCACACACAGATACACATACACACACATAAATATAGATACAGATACCTGGACATGAGCAAATGCACAGACATTCACACATACATATACAGAGAGAAAGAGACTCACACACCAAAGACATAAATAAATTATTAGATAAATAAATAATGTCAGCAATATGGAAATTTACCTAGATCTTATAGGATTATTTACATGATTTATTATAAAAACATAATAGATGTAAAAATGCCTTAGGGAAGTTGAGTATTTTCTTGTCTTCCTCTTTTTTGTGGTCATTGAGGACTCTTCTAAAAGAAAGATCTTTTTATTATTAGAGACAAGGTGGTGCAAACCTGCAGTTTCAGCTACTCAGAAGACTGAAGCAGAAGGATTTCAGGAGCCTAGGAATTAAAAACCAGCTTGGAACACAAAATTAGAGCCTTTAGTGTACACACATAGCCACACATACATACACACCCTCATTCATACACACATACATAATACTCCCACTTATACATATGCATACATACATGCACATACATACACAAACACATTTCATATACATATACATACATTCACACATACACTCAAATATACATACATACACTCATAAATATACATATATACACATACACATATACATATGTACACACACATATATACACCCATACACCCATACACACATGCACACATGCATACATATAAATAAACATAGACAGACAGACAGACAGACAGACAGACACACACACACACACAAACACACATGCAGTGTGCACTTGGGTTCCAGTAGAGGCCAGAAGGTTATTGGATCCCTTGGAGTTGAAATTTTAGATGGCAGTAGGTTGGTATGTGAACTCTGGTCTTTCACAACAGAGCAGAATTTAAAGAAATTGAGATTATAATATAATTACAATATTTTCCCCTTCCTATTTGTCCCTTCAAACCACCCTGTTCTCTTTCAAATTCATGGCCTCTTTTCTCTTTTTCTTTAATTATTGGTTTGGTGTGTGTGTGTGTGTGTGCACGCGCGCGTGCGTGCATGTATGTGCATGTATGAGCATTCCTAAGTATATAATACAACCTGCCCAGTTTGTATAATGTTGCTTGTATGTATCTGGCCAGGGTTGGCTGTTTGATATTTGATAGGTGTGTTGTGTGATCTTCCAGAGACTATTCCTCCTGCGCTCAGCATTCCTCGAGTGTCTGTTGTACTTTGTCCTATCTGAGCTAGCTTGTTTATTTGTGTAGTCCTTGTTCAGTCATGTTTAGGTAGCCATATTGCTGAGGTGTACTTTCTGACATTTCTAGGAAATATCATGTCGTGGCAAACTCCATATTTCTCTGTTTTTTTCTTCCCCCCTTTCCACAGTGGTCCCTGAGTCTTAGTGCTGGAGTTGTTGTATTGTAGATGAATCAGCTGGTACTTGACTCCACAACTCTGCGTTTTGATAAGCTGTGGTTTTCTGTAACCATCTACAGGAGTCTGTTGCAATGAAAAGCTTCCTTGATTCAGGGTGTAAAGTACACTTATCTTTGGGTATGAGGATCAATATCTAGAGTGTAGTTAAGGATTATGCTGGTAGTAAAGTTGGAGGTTCTTGTCCAAGACTTCTCTAGCCCTGGGTAGTTGGTTTCCTATACCAGGCATGATTTCTCTTTTTGGAGTAGGTCTTAAGTCCAATTCAAGAGCTGTAGGTTATCGCAGAGGTGTGTGTGCCACTACTGCACCCTTAGGGTTACCGTGGCATGTGTTTCTTGCTGTGGCTCATAGGTCTCAAGGATGGGCAGGACTGGTGACCACTTTCCCTCTTTTGGAAGCTTGCATGGCACCTTCCAATACCATAAAAGCTAGGCTTCGGGGAGAAGTCTTTCAGGTCAGATCCAGTTCCAGGTCCTCTGGGCCTGTTTCTCAAGTGCACAGTATCTCGAGTATCTTCAGCAGTAAGGGCTTGCCTTCTATTTCTGGGAGGCAACCAAGGGTAACAATACTGGCCTATAACATTTCAAGAGTCTCTTGGACAACCTTGACGAACAACTCAAAACAGGGCTTCTCATGACTGATGTTGGCCCTTTTGCCAGATAGTCTATGTGGCTACCACGCAACGTGTAGATCCAATATCAGATATGTAGGCTAGCATTGTCAGCCTAGACAGGAAGATTTCATTTAACTAAACGTATATTTATATGCTGACTTAAATGTATTAGAGGCATTTAAGGCAGATAGGGGTAGTATAATTCTTTATGACTTTTGGACACCCTTCCTGTTATTTTACCCTTTTTCTTTTTGTTTGTAGCTATTTTCCTACTCCTCCCTAATTAGACCCCATCTGTCTGCATATCCCCTTTCAGATGGCTTGTCCCCTTCTGTTCCCCTACTATTACCCCTCTGTGCCCCTCCCCCACCCCTTGCAATGCTCCCTCTTTACTTTCCTGGTTTCTGAAGTTGCCCCAGGTTGTACACTCACATCTGAAGATTTGTAGTTAGGGACCCCAGATAGGAGAAGATATGCAGAGTCTGAGTGTCTTTCTGGGTCTGGGTTACCTCATCCAATACAAATCTCTTCTAGTTCCATCCATTTACCTGGAAAGTTCATAATTTCATTTTTCTTTCCGGCTGAGTAGTAGTATTTCATTGTGAATGTGTACCAATTTCATTACCCGTTTGTCAGTCCAAAGACATTTAGGACATTGTGTGCATTTCCTACTTATTATGGGTAGAAATCCAATGAACAGGTCTGATCAGGTATTTGTGGAGTAGGATAGCGAGTTTTGGGGCATATGCTAGGGGTCGCATAGTGGATAATATGGTAGGTCTATGTTAAGCCTTAGGATTCTCCACTCTGGTTTGCAGAGGGCTCGACCAGTTTGCAATCCCATCAGCAGTGAATGCAGACTTGCTTTCCCTGCAATTCCTCCTCCAGCATTTGATCTTGCCTGTTCTGTTAATCTTTGCTATTCTAAGATGAAATTAGTTGCATTGGTTTGCATTTTCCTAATTGCCAGGGAGGATGAATTTTTTTTGAGGCATTTCTTAGTTTTTTTTTTTTTCTTCTTCTGAGAACTCTTTGTTCCAATTCCAAGACTATTTTCTGAATGGGTCATTTTCTTTTTGACTATATAATATATATTGTATATATAATATATAATAATATATTATATGTAATATAAAAAGTTCCTCATATAGTCTGTATATGAATCCTCTGTCAGATGTTTAGCAAGAGGCAAACATTTTAACTGCTGAGCCATCTCTCCAGCCCATTATACCCCGCTTTGTTTTTTTAAAGGCCCCCCCTTTTTTTGGCCTGGGTTTTTATGACATCTAGTCTTCCTAACCACAGGGCAAGTTTGGCCCAAAGTTCCTAACCTTTGCCCTCTCTTTGTTTGTCTTAAGTCAAGAATTATCAGAGTAAATCTCCCATCTCTGCCAGGGGCCCTCTTAACTCATCTTTTACTGGATTCTGGGTAAGGCTTGTCTATAGCTCAGTTACTCTGTTTCTCTTTTATAGGAAGCTCTACTCGGAGATCAAAGGCAACCTGCGGCAATTTATGGGAGAGGAAGGAAGTGGGAGAGGCATCCCTGGCTCTCAGGAGGTGTGTGCTAGATCTGTGCATCTATCAGGAATAGCTGACAGCTGTGTGTTCATGAGAGCTGGGGACAAGGCACGGCTTACAAGTGTGGGGAGTGGGACTCATGAACTCCCTGTCTGGAACACAGGGCTTCAGCCACATCCGTGTCAGCAGATCCCAGTGTGGAGTGAGCCTCAGGGTCACCCGGGTCACAATTGCAGCACAGGAGATGGGATCCAGGGCCATGAGCAGAGCAAAGGCTTTCCCACTGAGCCACATCCCATGCCTGCATTCATTTTGAACAGGGCTGATGCTCCAGTCCTGATTTAGCATTTAATGGGTCCCCAGTACATTTTAAACCTTCACATCTCAAAGGCCTAACAGGTGTCCTGAGGCTCAGAGGGCACTCAAATAGTCTACGTCCTAAAGTTAGCATCTCCTTAAATTTGGTCCCTCCCTCTCTATGAATATAACTGTACTTTTCAAAGGGCCTCAAAACGAAAAAGGTGGTTGCTCTCAACTTCAGCCAATTGCAATGAACAAAAGGGAAAGTCTACAAGAAAGCTTCAGAAGTAAGAGCACCTAAGCTAAAATTACTTTGGAGACAGGTTTTGCTTCTTGTATAACTTTTAGAGGGCCCTTGGACAACACACACACAAACACACACACACACACACACACACACACTGCAAACATACAAATACACACAGGAGAGAGAAGACTTGCTTTTATTGCTTGACAGTTTAAGGGAAAAATTTTAAAGATATATTTTGAGACTCTCTTTTTCCCTTTTAAAACCATGCGGGGTTATTTTTAGGAGGGTGGTAGGCTGGAGGGGGGGGATAAGGAGCACATGACATCATCATGCTATTTGGGGAACACTTGGGGATGATGCCAGGTTGGGTAGGTTTTAAGTTTGATTCTGTGTATTTAGGAGCTGAATGGAGTCCCTTTTTTTTCCCCCAGCTCTTCACTGGAGACGGGAAGGATAATATTTATCCAAAGCTAATTTGTAAACTTCAACCTCATTTGAAGCTGCTGTAGTCTAAATTGCTATTCTGTGCTAGGAGGTGGCAATTCACAGACAGGTCTCTCCAGGCACAGTCCAGGAGCTAAGCTCTGGAGGCAGCTTCCCAGAGACCCGCAGGCTCCCCCAGGCCCCTGCCCTTATCTCAGGTCAACCATCGGGGTCACTTCCACAGCGAATCCAGAACCTGCACAGTTTTGCTGCTGATAAGGCTGCTTTGGACAGGGTGGTGGACAGGGTGGTATATGGCTCCTGTCATTAGACTGCATAGGGGACACTCTGCCTACGAGAAGTTGCCCGCAAAGCAGTGCCTCACTTCTAAGGAACAACATGTCTCTTAGATGCCTGGGCCCCTATTCCATTCTTGGAGACAAATGAATACTTTTGCCTGTGTGTTGAAGAGGACTCCTGCTCGGCCACACTTCTTTTCTAAGTTTGTACTGTGGAAAGTAGCATTTTACTCTCTGTTTGCAACCTATTTATGGGTCTCTGATAGCTGCCTAGTGTTTTTGGCAGGCTTGAGATAAGTGTGGGTCAAGAAAACAGCTTGATCTTGTCTCCTCAAGACTAGCTCCTCCTGCCTATCAGTTATTTCCTCTCCTGTTATCTTCAAACACTCCCACCAAGAGGAGGAAGGTTGGCAGGGATCTGGCCCAGTTCTAAAACAGTCACTTCCCTCCCTCTACCCCCCAACCTCTTCTTTATTACAACACAGGGTTCCTCTGCAAGCTGATGGGGGTGGGGATAACACGGGACTCTATTCCCCCTTCAACGAAGGGTCTCTGAGAGGTTTCTAATCAGCTCACTGTCAGCCTGCTTCCTCTGATCAGCTTAAACAGCTCCACTTGAAGTTCAAGACTGCCAAGCCGTGTGTGTGTGTGTGTGTGTGTGTGTGTGTGTGTGATGAGATTGCAAGTGGGGGTGCACTTGGGAAGCAGGGTGGAGCTTGCAGAGACTTATCCACAACTGGGGCCTCAGCCTGCAGAAGCAGCCCTTTCTGATCCAGTAAATTAGTGCTCCCACTACCTGGAGGAATTTCTATTCTACTCGAGATGTTTTTTGTTTTGTTTTGTTTTGCTTTAGCCTCTCTTCTCAAGTCCCCCTCTCTGCTAAAATGAGCACAGGCCTTCACTGCTTTCTCTTTCAGCCAGCCTGGCCTCTGAGGCTGAATCTCACTGTGTCTGGTTCCAACATCTCAGTCCAAATGAGCCTTTGAAGCACTCATGGATACTTTTCCAACTATATCTTTTTTTTTAAAAAAAGCAGGATAGGTTATCTCTGGCCAATGCAGACTGTGGGGACAGGAAGTCTCTGTGTGGTGGCTCTGGGGGTCTTTTTGTAACTGATGTTTTCCTATTCTGTCTTCAAAAAGGAAGGCTTTTGTTAACCATTAGCCACAGACAAGAGTGTGTCCATTTCAGCAAAATTAATAAGAGATAGCATTTTTCTTCCTTCTAAATGGCCCAGTCAGTAATTAACATCACTTCTCATTATTCAACTTGAAAGCTTTGCCAGGCTCCCGTGACCTTGCCTGGCTTTGTTAAACTGTGGCCTCCAGCCTGGGAGAGAGACCTAAATGCAGGAAAAGCACTTCAGAAGCCAGCTCCCCAGATGCTTCAGAAATCAGCCGACAAATATTTATTGAGTGCCTACTGTGTGGGGGCTGCCTCGTTGAAACAGACAGTAGGTACTAATGGAAGAGACTTTAAAAGAGACAATAAAAAGAGGTTTGTTTAAAAGAGCCCTCGAAATAACAGAGAGCTATGGTGACTGTGGGACAAGGGCCTTCCACAGCGGGGAGTGGGGCTGAGAGTGAACCTAGGCAGAATGAGGGAATCTTACAGAAGGAAAATTTGGGAGGGGGGGAATTCTGGTTGGCATTCAGAGCACAAAGAAGACACAGGCATGCAGCTAAGTTCTCACTCCCAGAAAGGGGAAGGGCACGGTCAAGGCCAGATTTTTCCCTTCTTAATGAGCTGCTTACATCCACACCTGGCCTAGTGAGGACTTAGCTGCGGACAGTTTTTAAATGGAATAGATTCTAGTTTAGGCAAGTTCTCACAAAAGTGCAAAAAATAAAATGTTTTCCCGCTATTTCCATCCCTGACCCCTAATCAGGTTAGTATCCCGGAGGCTATTTGGTCACAGAAGTAGAATGTCATTTGGGGGCTGGATAAGTTAGACTCCATAGTTTACACGTTGTTAACTCCAAACTTCATGTTTAAAATAGCTTCCAGCAAAATAATCTAACCTGCACAGGAGAGAGAGAGAAAGAGAGAGAGAGAGAGAGAGAGAGAGAGAGAGAGAGAGAGAGAGAGAGAGAGAGAGAGAGAGAGAGAGAGAACATGGATGGTAGGGCCTATGAAGATTTTTATTGATTTATACTAAAATAAACGAGGTCCCATCCTCCCTACTTGGTTCCCCCCTCCTTTTCCTTCTCCCTCCCCTCTGTCTGCTCTCTGTGTTTCTCCCTGGTGCTAAGGACTGAAGTTCTATGAGCCAGAGAAACCAGGGCTCTGCCCCAGCTATGTTCCTAGGTTCCACTTTTTGTATATGTGTGTGAAAATGCATGATACACATCTGGAGGTCTGAGGACAACTTGTGGAAGTTGGGTTTTCTCCTTCCAACATGTGGGTTCTGGGGATCCAACTCAGGTCCTCAGGCCTGGGGAAAAGTGCTTTTATCCACTGAGCCAGCTAGCTGGCCCCACTCCTCCTCTTCCTCCTCCTTCTTTTTCTTCCTCCTCCTTATCTTCCTCCTCCTCTTCCTCTCTCCCCTCCTCCTCTCTCTCCTCTCTCCTTTCTGAAAATCATTTGTTATTTTCATAATCTCATGATGTCAAAATCAAAAGGCCTTCACAGAAGAGCACTCAGTCTTTTGCTCTTCATTTATCTACTTTTGTTTTACTACAACATTTTGATTATTTTACAACTACTGAGTAAAACGGCTCCAATTGTGGCGCAGTGGTCTGCAGGTGAGAAAGAGAGTGAGGTTTCTGCCTTTGCTCCAATCCTGCCCCCCAGAGGATTTGCAAAACTAAGAAAAAGCTGAGTGGCTGGATGGAAAGGGAGACAAAAGTTCAGAGAAAAATACGAAATTTGGAGCCTGGCTGTTTGGGTTAAAATAGGCCCCCAAATTCTTTAGTGTGTGCTTTCCGTGTGATGCACCCCTTATAGTGTGGGCAGCAGCTACCTCGGAAGCCATCCCTTCCCGCGACCTAGAAGGCATTATTTTTCAGACGTATGAGTCATTTAAAATTATGGGGCAGAAACATAAACAGAATGAGAAACGTTGTTAGCCACCAGCACGCAACTTTTGAACTCCTGTGGGCTCTTCTCAGAGCCTTTCCTTTTTTGTCATATACACAGTTGGGAGAATTTAAAAACGAAATTAGAGAAGATGCTCTATTTTCATCTTGGAAAAGGGGTTGTGGCTAGGCAAACAACCTGGCTGCCTGCTGACAAGCAAAGGAGACTTGGGGAGCAAGTAAGGGCCAGGGAGTCAGTCGGGACTACAGGGACGCTGGGGCAGAGGGGAGCAGCGGGCAGAGAGGCCGGCCGGCTGGATCCTGTGCTCGGGATTTAAATGAATAAATACGTTCTCTTGCTTTCTTGTTACAGATTTGTTTGTTGAGACATGATCTTACTATGAAACCCAGGTTGGCTTCAAACTCAAGATAATCCCCCTGCTTCAGGAAGCCTGAGTCCTGGAATTTCAGGCATGCATGGACTACCATGACTGGAAAGAAGCCGGAGGCAGAGGCAGGTGGATTTCTGAGTTCGAGGCCAGCCTGGTCTACAGAGTGAGTTCCAAGACAGCCAGGGTTATACAGAGAAACCCTGTCTCGGAGGGAAAAAAAGAAGTGCAAATTTGAAACATTAAGCAAAGTAAAAACTAAGGCAGCAGGGAGAGAAACAGTAGTGTCAGTGTTGGTGAGTGTGGTGGGTTAACACACACAGAAGTGTGCCTCTCTTTCTCTCTCTCTCTCTCTCTCTCTCTCTCTCTCTCTCTCTCTCCCCCCCCCTCTCTCTCTCCAGACTCTCCTTGTGTATCCCCATTTGATTAAGCCCCGGTTCTCCTGTCTCAGAGTGTTAGAACTAGAAGAGCGGACCACTCTATCTGGCTCACATTTCTGTTCCCTGGGATGAAAATCACAGAACCACCATGAAGGAGGTCTTCTTCCCCGACACTTGATAGTAAAGGATTCTTCCATGTGCTTCAGAGGACTCTAGAAATGTGCCCAAATGTATACTGCTGGGTACAATTTACAGGAACCCATTGGTTTGGAGAGTGCACCTAACCTAGGCACAGTAGAACAGATCAAAACAGTGCTCACCCTACGGGGCCATGCTGCCAACAAGAACAAACTGCTGTTTGATTCACTTTCCAGGAAATGAGACAAAGGGAGAGGGAGCAGGAGAGCACGAGATCGGCTGGTCTAGAGCAACAGGAAGTCCTGTTTTCCTTGGCTTTCTTTTATGAGCTTTGTGTTACTGGAGCAAAATAACGGAGATGACGGATTTCAAAAGGAGCAGCTTATTTGCGTCCTGCTCTCCAGTGGCTGACACATGGCCTTCCGGCATGCGGTGGGTCTAGAGTTTCTAGGAGAGGAAGCTGCTTCTTTCCTGGTAGCTGGGAAGCAGAGAGAGAGGAAGGGCTGGCCTAGCCCATCCTTCATTACTTCCTGCCACTAGTCCCTGCCTCCTTAAGGTCCACCATCTCCCTGTAGCGCCACCTTGAGGATTAAGCTCTCAACACCTGGCCTTTGGGGGCCAATCCAGATCCAAAGGATTAGCTCTTGGAATGCTGAGCTTTCTGTTTTGCCTGTGGCCCTTGGTCTTTTATTTTATTCATGAAAACCAACCTTTGCTTCCAGGTTCATTGATCCTCACTGTGATTTTAGCATTAAAGGTTGAACCTTATGAGCTTTGTGTTACTGTAGCAAAATAACTGAGATGACCGAATTGAAGGTCCTACTCATTCAGGCCTCGGTTGGCTGACACATGGCCTGCATACTGGCCACACACTCATTCGGATTTATGGAGTGAAGCATCGCTTCACTTTGACATTGTAAATAAAAGGCAATTAAAGACCTCCAAATTAAATTTATTGTCGTTTTATGTTCTGATAGAGTTGGTGTTCCACAATTCCCTGCTAAGACCCCAGGAAGGTGGCAGAAGTAGGGTGCTCCTTGAATTGACTTCTTTGCACTGATGAGCGCAGAGGCCCTTCAGCGGGCTTTCTGGTTTAGGCTGACTGGTTCTTGGCAGCTGTGGTTTGTTTGCTTACCAGTGCAGGGGATAGAACTCAGGACCTCAGGCACAGTAGGCATGTGCTCTACCACAGAGCCAAGCCCCAGTGCTTTCAGCAACTCAAAGGGTTAATAAAGCCACCACCTTGAATGAGACTTTTGTGAGGGAGGAGCTGGCCAGGGAATCGGGCCAGCAGCATGAGGCCGTCCACCAGTGTCTAGAAGTGCGCATGCACGGAGTCATGACAGGTCACGTGGTCAAGCCGTCTCGTTTTCCTCTGGGACTCATTTCATCTCTGACAGATCTGAAATCCAATGTGAAAATGAGACTGTTGATTTCTGAAGAACCGAGCCTCCACCTTCCAACTTTTACTCTTCTGTTGGGCCCCAGAAAGAAGACTTAGAAAAGCTGTGAGCTCATTGAAATTGAGAAGAGAATTGCAATCGGTACTGTATAGAACCTTCTACACAGTAGAAAATGAGTTTGGTAAGTTCAAGGTTAGTCTGGACTGCAGAGAAAGACCATAAGTCAAAGCCCAAACAAACGTGAAAAACAAAACGAAGTTAAAAACAAAAAACAAAACAAAACAACAAAACCACCACCAACAACAACAACAAAAAGAGCAGTATATTCAAGTCAATGGTGGTAATGCTCAGGCCCAGGCCCAGCTGCTGTGAAGACTACAGCTACGGACTGCAGGAACCTAGGAGTTCAAAGCCATCCTGGACTTAATGAAACTCCATCTCAAGGAAAACAGAAAAACAATTTTAGAAGGAGGTATGACTCAGTCCTATCTGGGAACGCGCACCAGGGTGCAGACTCTGCTAGAAGCAGTTCAAACCTTTCATATCCCCTTTGTGTGTTTGTTTTGAGGTAGGATCTCTCTGCTGTAGCACAAGCCAGCATAGAAATTTCCCTCCTCTTGTCTCAGCATTTCTGTGCCACCATGAGCTGCTCTGGAAGGGGTCAAAGGCTGCATATGAAATAGCCTTGCTAGAATTAGAAAAACCTGCCCTGAATGAAGGCTGACACAGAAATGCACAGCTGGGCAAAGGGTAGAGGGCGTGTCTGTAGAGTGCCCAGCTACAGATGGGACTTCTGTATCACACTTCCTTCCCCAAGAGCAGACAGTTTCTAAGGAGGACGAGAGCAAACTGACACCACTATAGACACATGTGTGCTGCCCCTAAGGAGCAGAAGGAGCCTCAAATGGGGTCTGCACCCGCAGCCATTTAAAACTGGCCTTTCGGGCTCAGATTCTCATCCTCCCCTGGGTTTCTGAGGTAATTGCATTGACAGGTCAGGCAGGAGAAGGGTTTTCCTAACTCACCCTGGGACAGTCAGCTCCTTTATGATTGAAAGCCGGCCTGCTGGATTTCATTCTTTCCCACAGATTATGAGCCATGTCTTCAAAGACAGTCAGAAAGTTGTTTGGTGGTCCAATCCGTAAATCAATATCTGACAACCTCTCTCCCTAGCATGTGTAATGCTCACAAAATGAGACACATTTGTAGGCCTCTTGGGACTCTTTGTTTAAGTGACCATTTTTTCCCCTGTTGACCTATACTCTCCACACTGTATATCAGAACTCAGAGGCCTTTCTTCCCTCTCTCTACCTTGTAGGAGACTCATTTACACTTCATTGATTCCATGAAACTCTGGCTTCTGGGTCCTAAGTGGAAGAAAGAGTTTAGTGCCTAAAACATGGCTCCTGAAAAAGAGATTGCCTAAAACCATCTCATCTCTTCTGTCTATTGCACAATTTACCCAAGGTTAGTTAACATCAAATAATTAGCAAATCTGATATTCAATAAAGACACCTTTGGTTTACTTTCCTATGAAAATGATCACTACCCTTTCAACTGAATTTGTTTTTAAATTTATTTTATGTATGAGTGATCTATCAGCATGTACATCTTCATGCCAGGTGAAGGCATCAAAAATCATCATAGATGGTTGTGAGCCACCATGTAGTTGCTGGAAATTGAACTCGGGACCTCTGAAAGAACAGCCACTGTTCTTAACTTCCGAGCCATCTCTCCAGCCCTCAACTGAACTTTTAAATCAGCATATCTGCTAGTGTTGGGGTGTCTGTTCTTGTGTATCCACACATATGTAATAGGAAAGTTTTCTTTAAATATATTTAAATGTCTGTTAGAGTTTTAGGGATTTATGTGTTATAGTATGAAACCCATTGCATAGCACAAAGTCATTGACATCGCCTTACAATAGAACCTATGCAACAGAGTCTCTTACTACTTGTTTATCTGAAATTATTGCATTCTGTATGCTTCTGAGGGGCTTTCCTATTAGGACTGTGCAAACGAGCCTCACTCCAATCAAAGAATGAGTATGAGAGACCTACTCAGGCCAGGTAAACGCCTTTTCAGAGACTGATGTGTTGGAAAAGAGTGATCTCCCCCATAGAGATAAAGTCCTGGAGCTATGGATCTTTTTTCTTACGATGTAGCAGAAACTACCAGAGAATAATTATCACACAAAGAATCAAAGATGATGAAAGGTTGGATGCAGGCATGGATGTTCAGTTGTATGCATGCATGCATGGATAGAAGGATGAGTGGGTGGGTAGGATGAATGACTAGGTAGATAAATCAGTGGATGCAGCCATAGAACATACAGTAAACATGCAAACTAGTATTCTCTCATGATATGTACATGGTATTATCAGAAATCTGTGGCAAAGACTTATAGAAGTGAAAATTAATACAAAGAGTCCTCCATATTTCATCTGAATTCCTGAAATATTAGCAGTTTACCACATTAGTTTATTCTGTCTTTTGTTCATTGCCTTTGTATTAAATATTGCAGGCAAAATGTGACATTTTCTGTAGATAATGCATGTATGAATATACTATATTTTTAATTGTTAAGAGTAAAATTCAGAAAAAGTACATGTCTTTCTCAAATGAGAAATATATCTGTATATAATTATATTATGATTTTTAAAAATCAGACCTCTAATAAGAATTTATTTAAAAATCAAAAAAAAAAAAAAAAGAAATCTGTGGCAAACTAACTTAGGCATAAAAGGTAATGAATGTTTCCTTAAATTGGAAAGTTGGAGAACTAGATATTCAGGTCCAATTGACTCCAAGCTTGTTACATCAGTTTACTTTTGGCTGACTCATCCATCTGTTTGTCTATCAAGCCATCCAATATCCAATCATATATGTGCATGCATGTATATATTTTATATATTATATATGTTCTATATATAAAACATATAATACATATATTCATGCACATTCATCACTCACCCATCCTTCCCTCCATGTTGATGGATTTCTGTATATTGAACCATTCATCCCTGCACCCTGGGATGAAGCCTACTTGATCATGGTGGACGTCGTTTTGATATGTTCTTGGATTTGATTTGCGAGACTTTTGCTGAGTATTTTTGCAACAATATTCATAAGTGAAATTGGTCTGAAGTTCTCTTTCTGTCCTGGGTCTTTGTGTGGTTTAGTTATAAGCGTAATTGTGCCTTCATAGAATAAATTGGGTAGTGTTCCTTCTGTTTCTATTTTGTGGAATAGGTTGAAGAGTATTGGTATTAGGTCTTCTTTGAAGGTCTGATAGAATGCTCCACTAAACCCATCTGGTCCTGGGCTTTCTTTTGGTTGGGAGACTATTAATGACGGTTTCTATTTCTTTAGGGGTTATGGGACCATTTAGATGGTTTTACTGGTTCTAATTTAATGTTGTTACCTGATATTTGTTTAGCAAATTGTCCATTTCATCCAGATTTTCCAGTTGTGTTGAGTATAGGCTTTTGGTGTAGGATCTGATAATTTTTTAATTTCTTCAGTTTCTGTTGTTATATTTCCATTTTCATTTCTAATTTTGTTAATTTGGATACTGTCTCTGTGCCCTCAAGGATTTATCTATATTGTTGATTTTCTTAAAGAATCATCTCCTGGTTTTGTTGATTCTTTGTATAGTTCTTTTTGTTTCTACTTGGTTGATTTCAACCCTAAGTTTGATTAGTTACTTCCATCTACTCCTCTCATGTGTATTTTCTGCTTTTTGTTCTAGAGCTTTCAGGTATGCTGTTGAGCTGCTAGTGTATGCTCTCTCCAGTTTCTTTTTGGAGGCACTCAGAGCCATGAGTTTTCCTCTTAGTACTGTTTGCATTCTGTCCCATAAGTTTGGGTATGTTGTGCCTTCATTTTAATTAAATCCTAAGAAATCTTTAATTTGTTTCTTTACTTCTTCCTTAACCAAGTTATCATTGAGTAGAGTGTTGTTCAGCTTCCATGTATATGTGGGATTTCTGTTGTTTTTGTTGTTATTGAAGACCAGCCTTAGTCCGTGGTGATCTGATAGGATGCATGGGATTATTTCAATCTTCTTTTATCTGTTGAGTCCTGTTTTATGATCGGTTATATGGTCAGTTTTGGAGAAGGTACCATGAGGTGCTAAGAATACACACACACACACACACACACACACACACACACACACACACACATACACACACACACACACACACATATATATACATATATATGTATATATATATACATATACATACATATATATATATATGTATGTATCTATATATTTACGTATGTTTTCGTTTTAGAATGAAATGTTCCGTCGATATCTGTTAAATCCATTTGGTCCATAACTTCTGTTAGTCTCAATGTATTTCTGTTTAGTTTGTGTTTCCATGCACTGTTCATTGAAGTCTCCCACTATTTTTGTGTGAGGTGCACTGTGTGCTTTGAGCTTTAGTAAAGTTTCTTTTATGAATGTTGGTGCCCTTGCATTTGGAGAATAGATGTTCAGAATTGAGAGTTCTTCTTGGTAGATTTTTCCTTTGATGAGTATGAAGTGTCCTTCCTTACCCTTTTTGATAACTTTTGGTTGAAAGTTGATTTTATTTGATATTAGAATGGCTATTCCAGCTTGTTTCCTGGGACTATTTCGTTGGAAAACTGTTTTTCAGCCCTTTCTTCTGAGGTAGTGTCTGTCTTTGACACTGAGGTGCGTTTCCTGTAGGCAGCAAAATGCTGGGTCTTGTTTAAGTATCCGGTCTGTTAGTCTATGTCCTTTTATTGGGGGAATTGAGTTCATTGATGTTAAGAGATATTTACGAATAGTGATGGTTGCTTCCTGTTATTTTTGATGTTAGAGGTAGAATTATGTTTGTGTGGCTATCTTCTTTTAGGTTTGTTAAAAGAAGATTACTTTCTTGCTTTTTCTAGGATGTAGTTTCCCTCCTTGTATTGGCATTTTCTGTCTATTATCCTTTGTAGGGCTGGATTTGTGGGAAGATAATGTGTAAATTTGTTTTTGTCATGGAATATCTTGTTTTCTCCATCTATGGTAATAAAGAATTTTGTTGGGTATAGTAGCCTGGGCTGGCATTTGTGTTCTCTTAGGGTCTGTATGACCTAAGGATCTTCTAGTTTTTATAATCTCTGATGAGAAGTCTGGTGTAATTCTGATAGGTCTGCCTTTATATGTTACTTGACCTTTTCCCCTTACTACTTTTAATATTCTTTCTTTGTTTTGTGCATTTGTTGTTTTGACTATTTTGTGATGGGAGGAATTTCTTTTCTGATCCAATCTATTTGGAGTTCTGTAGGCCTCTTGTATGTTCATGGACATCTCTTTCTTTAGGTTAGAGAAGTTTTCTTCTATAATTTTGTTGAAGATATTTACTGACTCTTTAAGTTGTGAATCGTCGCTCTCTTCTATACCTATTATCCTTACGTTTGGTCTTCTCTTTGTCTTCTGGATTTTCTGGATGTTTTGGGTTAGCAACTTTTTGTATTTTGCATTTTCTTTGACTGTTGTGTCAATGTTTTCTGTGGTATATTCTGCACTTGTGATCCTTTCTTCTAACTCTGGCATTCTGTTGTTGATGCTTACATCGATGACTCCTGTTCTCTTCCCTATGTTTTTTATTTCCAGGGTTGTCTCCCTTTGTGATTTCTTTATTGCTTCTATTTCTGTTTTTAGATCCCGAATGGTTCTGTTCAACTCCTTCACCTGTTTGTTTGTCCTTTCCTGTAATTCTTTAAGGGATTTTTGTGTTTCCTCTTTAAAGGCTGCTACCTGTTCACCTGTGTTCTCCTGTATTTCTTTAAGGGAGTTATTTATGTCCTTCTTAAAGTCCTCTAATATCATCATGAAATGAAACTTCAAATCAGAGTCTTGTTTTTCTGGTGTGTTGGGGTATCTAGGGCTTACTGTGGTAGGAGAACTGAATTCTGATGATATTAAGTAGCCTTGGTTTCTACTGCTTAGGTTCTTGTCCTGTGTCCATCTGTTTAACTCTGGTGTTAGCTGTCTCTGCTGTCTCTGCTGTCTCTGACTGTGGCTCGTCCCTCCTGAAAGCCTGTGTCTCAGCACTCCCGAGAGACCAGTTCTCTCTGTGATGAATTTGTGTATGGAGAGCTGTGGCACAGGGTGATGGGACACAGATAAAAACCTGAAGGTTCCTGTTCCTGGCTGTTCCTTGGTTCCTGTGTCCTGATGACTCTGGGCTGGTCCCCCTTGGGTCAGGAATTTGAGCAGAAGTGGTGGTGTTACCTGTACTCACAGGTTTGCCTACACTCCTGAGAGACTAGCTCTCTCCTGGCGGTATTTGGGTATGGAGCACCGTGGCACAGGATCAGCTCAGGACACAGACTGAAATGAGAAGCAGGGTTTTTAATTGAATGACAGAATCTCTTTTCTTTTAAGTTAAAAAAAAATTAAAAGAAAATAGATTCCAGGCTTGAGAGATAATTAAGAACACAGGCTACTCTTGCAGAGGATCAGAGTTAGGGTCCCAGCACCCACATGTGGCTCATAATCTGGCTGTAATTTCAGCTTCAGGGGATTTGCCATTCTCTTCTGTCGTCCTTGGGCATTAGGAATGCACATGATACACATATATACATACAGGCAAAAACTCATACACATAACAATAAAAATCTAATTTTAAAACACCTCTTCCTCTCCCTCTTTCTCCCTCTCTCTTTCTCTCCTCTCTCTCTCTGAGCAGAGAGAGAGGTGCTGAGACAAAATTGTGGAGCCTGGGATGGCTGAAATTTGATTTGTAGACGAGGGTGATGTTAAACTCACAAAAATCTTTTCCTTTGCCTCCTGAGTACTGGCATTTAAGGTGTGTGGCACCAGGCCTAGTCAAAGCTAGAAGGAGATGGAGGAAAGAGAAGAAAAGACAGAGAAGGAGAAAGTGAATAGGTTCCACTTTTCAGAGAAGAAGCCATGGAGAGCAGTGGTTAGGTTTCTCTTCTTTCCCAGATATGGAGGGAGCATCTATGACTCAGAGATTAGCCAAAGGATCTAATCTGGCTAAAGCCCTGTCCAATAGGATGGCTCCTACAAAACGGAACAAACTCCTTTTCTCTCTCTCTCTCTCTCTGTGTGTGTGTGTGTGTGTATCTTGGGTGTAGGTAGTAATCTGAAGATCCAAAGACCATCACTGCTTCAGCTCTTCTTCAGGCCTGACACAGTATAGGTGGGGAGGGTCCACGCTTGAGCTCACACACTGTGGCACAGGATCCGGGCTGTCCTTGTTTCCTGGATCTTCTTAACTCCAAGTCCCCAAATAAAGATGATCGTTTGTCTCATGCTTTCATTGTTAAAGAGGTGATTGTGTTTTATAAACTCAGATATTGCAAGGTATGGATTAGAACAAGACCAAAGGGTTGAGGTGTAGTTTAGTGGAAGAGCATTTTCTTAGCATGTCCATGGTCCCTGGTTCAAGACCCACTATTACAACATCAATAATAAAGAAGCCACAAGAGGAAAATGATAGAGGAAATAGGAAAATAGGTAGTCATCTAAACGTAGATGGCTGTTCATAATTCATAAGAGAATGTTTTTGCTGTCTGTAAGAGGGACAGGCCACTGAGTTTTTGAGTGAGAAGGTATGGTCAGAGGGTCTGGAACAGGATCTCAGAGGACCCATGCTTTTGTGATAATGAGCTGGGTGACCTCTCGATTGGCCAAAGTTTCCATTAAATTCCAAATTTACAGAGTCCTTCTTCTTGTGTGAACATGACCCGTTTTGTCAGGCCCTGGAGAATACAACAAAATGGTTTGGGCCCAGCAAGCTGGAGAGATTGATATTTTACAGACAAATTCACAGCTTCCCTGCTGGCAGCCGAGCCTGACTGTGTCATAGGCACGCTTCCATAGACATTCAATGCTAGTGAATACCTGTCACCATAGCTGGATGTCGAGAGTTTCCACAGCTCCAAGGATACTTGCAGGGTTTGGCTTTACTTGGCCTGGAGCAAGGCTTATTTTTTTTTCTGGGAGCTCTCTCCCTGCACTATTATGGCAGGAAGCTGATCTGGTGAGCAGACGTGGTGGAAGATATGTGAAGAATTCCCCTGGAGAGGATGTGGGATAGCATCGATAACCCTGTTAACTTCTTTGCTCTTAACCAGCGAAGGGCCCCCAGCAGCAGTAGGGGAACCCTTCCTCTGCTTAATGCATTAAAACGTTTTTTTACAGCCTTCCCTTGCCCTCTCCTCCTAGTCCCTCTCACAGCCACCTTCTTATCTGTTCTTTGCAGATCTTGAAAAGTGAAACAAACAAACCTTAATGGTCTGGGCTGCCCTTGCCCTCCCCCTAGCCAGGCCAGCCATCGCAGACACATTTGCTCTTATTCTCTGCTGTTCTCTCTGCTTTTCCTTTCTCTCAGTCAGCCCCCTTCATCTCCCTCCTCTGTCTTTAGTTATTTCTCTCCTCCATCTTTGTCTCTATCCTCATCTCCATAACCTTCCCTATCCTGCAAAAGTTTGCTACATTAAGACCCAGTATGTAAAACCCTAAACTTTATTTTTTAAATTTGATGACAGGGCAGTAATTGACAGGTGTACCTTGAATCATCTTTTCTAGGTTTTTGAGAATGAAGAAAAGATGCTTTGGAAATGAAATGTCTCCTGATATGTTCAGGGGCCAAAGTCTTGTCCCAGCTGCTGGTGATGTGTGTGGGGGGAATAGGCGATGGACCCCGAGGGCACAGACTCTGTCAGTGGGAGGTTAGGAAGTGTGGCCTGGTTAGAGGAAATATCTTTGGAGGGAACATTTTGCATTTGGCAAAGCAAAGGCATTTTGGATGGCTGCCACTGTTCTGAGTTTAGAGCTCTGCTTCTCAAGGATTCTTGGTTTTCCCCACAAGTGATCTCTAGAAGAAATCCTTCCTTCTCCTTTTATCTGTGTCCCTTGCAAAGAGGTTGTTGTCTTCCCTCCCGCGCCCCTCTCCCATCTTTGTGCTTCTTTCAAATGGTCCTGTTCCTTTCTTTGCTTCGCCTTCTTTGTACTCCTTTGCTTTGAAGAAAGGGCTCCATTATGTAGGCCAAGCTGGGCCTTGGATTTGGGCTTCTGTCTTTATTCTTCTCAATGCTAGGCTGACCAAGGTGAGGGAGCCTCCTCAGGTGCCAGCCTGCTGCCAGTTGCACCCCAAAGGCCACACTTTTGTTCTACCACACGTTTCCAGAGAGTTTGTTTGTTTTTGTAAGTTAAAAAAAAATAAAGACTATTTTATTTTTGATTGTGTCTCTGTATGAATCTGTGCATGTTATTTACTGCAGCTGCACTATAGATGCCAGAAGGCGGCGTGGGGGCCCCTGCAGTTGTAGTAGCTGATGGTTGTGGGCAATTGAGAGGGGCGCTGGGAAGGGAACTCAAGTCTTCAGCAATAGTAGTCTGTGTTCTTAACTATTGATTCATCTTTCCAGCTCTGTTTCCAAGTTTTCTAGGTGAGTAGAAAGCCATAAAAAAAAAGAAAACAAACCAAAATCAAAACCAAAACCAACCAACCAACTAAAAAAAAAATCCTAAAAACACTCAGAGAAAACACTACAGTAGGTGACTGTGTAGCAGGCCTGGGATTTCTCTCAAGGTCAGCCTGTTTTAATATGAAGGATGAGAACAGAATTCTGGAACTATTTGGGCCAAGATCTTAGAGCTACTACATGTGGTGTCTGGATAGCGAGGGAGAGGAGTATCTTTTTCCATTGTTCCATGTGCCTACAAGATGGTAAAGGTTGTCACTTTGTTTGATCATCTAGACGGTATTTGTTGAATGTTAAGATGAACCAGCAATGTTGGCTATGAGTTGGAGTCACCTTAAATTCTTTAGGAGACATCCCAGAGACGACTCAGATAGAAATGGGGGATGGGGACAGGGAAGACCCATCAAAGAAGCAATTGGGGGGAGCAAAACTGAAGCCAGAGGCATCCCTAAGATAACTGGGTGGTCTTGAGGAAGGGGTCTTGAACACACCCAAACACCAAATTCTCAGCACAAAAAGAGATATTCTTATTCTTATTCATCCCCAAGGTGCACAGAGGAAGGACAGGTTCAGGAAAAGACAGCAATGGGTTTTTCTGCAGGAGCAGTTTTAAGGAAAAAAGAGAAGTCTGTGCCAGAATGGGATGGGAAGTTCTCAGGTAACTTAGCTTGAAGCCAATTGGACTTGAAGACCCTTTTCTCTTAATTAGTTCGTAAAACCAAATAATGAATTTCGAATGTTGATCTGCTTCAGGAATGAGTTAGGGATAAGGACATGAACAGCAGGGACCGGTCCTTGGTGGCTAGCTTTAGGAATGTAAGCTAACAGTTGAGCAAGGGAGAGGGAGGGGAAAGGCCAGGCCTGCCAGGGCCATGTTTGCAATGCTTGGGCCTGTAGACAGCTCTTCAGCCTCTGCATCAAATGTGTGAGAGAAAAGGTTTATTTATTCCCAAGGTTTTCATCTGTGATTGACCCTGCTGTTTTTTTGGGCTTCTGGTTGGCAGAAGATCATGGTGGGAAGCGTGTCGGGGCAAGCTCCTTTGTGTCCAGGAATCCAAAGTGCAATTGTGGACTGGAGGAATGGTTTAATGATAGGAACATTTGCGGTGAAAGCAAAAGGACTTGAGTTCAAATCTCCACACTTTTGCGAAGGCTAGGCTGGGCAATGTCTCACATACCTGTGGCGGTCACAGAGAAGTAGAGACCTGGTAGCCTGCTGGCCAGCCAATCTGTCTGAATTGGCTTCTGGTTCAGTGAAGGACTCTCTCAAAAATTAAGTGAAAATGGAGAGACCTTCGGTCTTCCTCCTTTAAGCACAGGTGTATGCATGTGTACACACATAGAAGAAAAAGGCAGCGGAAAAAAATGTCTCCACAGAGATTGAAAACCCATCATTAGGACATATCTCTTAAGGTTTCCATGCCTTCCCACACTGGCCCCGAGCCATTGCTTGTGGCTGTTTTGAGACAGGTTCTCATGCAGCCCAGGCTGGCCCGGAGTCCTTCACTGTAGCTGAAGATGAACTTGAGCTCCAGATCTCTCTCCTTCTGCTTCTGAAGTGTGGGATTATTATAGACATGCTCCGTTATGCCCGGCCATCAAGTCTTTGAAATCTGATTCTCTCTCTCTCTCTCCTTTTCTTTTTTTCCAAGACAGGGTTTCTCTGTGTGGCCCTGGCTGTCCTGGAACTCACTCTGTAGACCAGGCTGGCCTCAAACTCAGAAATCTGCCTGCCTCTGCCTCCCAAGTGCTGGGATTAAAGGCGTGTGCCACCACTGCCCAGTGAAATCCAGTTCTTTAGAATCCATTGAAGATGAATATTAGCACACTAGACTTAAGGGTAAAATGACCTATTAGGACCTGAGCTTTCTGTTAAACAGGAAGTTATGAATCCCAATGCCTATAAAATATACAAAATGCTGAAAGTGGTAACTTCAAAGGAGAAATCGACAATTTTTAAAACACACATTTCTTATAATTGAGAGCCCCATTAAAATCATTAATAAACAGGACCTGGAGTATACATGGATAGTAAAACTATGTGTACATGTATATACCTGAGAGTGTGTGCTCATGGGAACAGCCGTGCCACTGCAAACTGCACTTATTAAAAGCAAGCATAGATTAATTCAAGAGTCGATTACTTAATAATACATCCCAATATCAGGCCCCCCACCCAACGTTAGAACTTTAAATTCTCCAAGTATAAATAATCTAAAAACTAAAGACAAAAAATAAAGTTAACATAAGCTTTCTATGTTTATGAATAGCAATTGAAAGGAGGACTCACAGATCAAACAAATCATAGAATTTGAAAAAATAATTAAAACTAAATACCATGTATTATAATGTGTCTTACATGGCTAAAAAGCAGTTAAATGTGGCCTTTAGGGATGACCCGGAATGGAAAAACCTTATATATCTACTACCTTAAGGGGAGGGGGCCAATGAGGAAGTGATAGGAGCAGACTTAAGTGAATGATACTGCCGACCTGACCAGGAAGAATCAGCTCACGGTGCTGCAGCAGCGACGACTTCATCGTTAGGAAATATTGTGATTAACTTAATGTTTCTTAAAGACTAAGTTGAGATGGAAAAATTCCTAGAAAAGTATGGATTTTAAAACTGAGTAAAAAAGTAATAAACGCCTGGAGGAGCCTATAATTTTTAAAGAATTTAAGGCAGTAGTTAAAAAATTTCCCACAAAATAAACACCAGTCTCAGATATTTATATAAATGGCTTTTAACTGTATATTTGGGAACAAGTAGTTTCAAGCTTGCAGAACCTTGCAAAGACAAAGAACAGAAACTTCCTACGTGTACAGTTGACAAATAAAATATTAATTTTTTATGTCATAATTTTACGTGTGTGTGTGTGTGTGTGTGTGTGTGTGTTCGCGCAAGCGCATGCGCACAACAGCATAC
Source organism: Apodemus sylvaticus (assembly GCF_947179515.1). Lineage (NCBI taxonomy): Eukaryota > Metazoa > Chordata > Mammalia > Rodentia > Muridae > Apodemus > Apodemus sylvaticus. The sequence continues at coordinate 58,058,370 of NC_067485.1, read as the reverse complement.
CTATGAGGTCAGAAAGGACAGACTTGCAGGAGTCACTTCTCTTTTTTCCAAGTGGGTCTGTCATCAACATCAAAATGAGGTTGTAGGGCTTAATGGTAAGTGCTCTTCTCCATTGAGTCTCTCAGCCTGACTGTGAAAACCAGAAAGGTTATTTTCAGGAAGGAGAGTCACATACCCATCTTCTCCACACATCTGCAGGTTAGCAGCATCGGTACTGTTTCTCTCTGGTGTGACTGATCTAACAGTATGAAAGGAGCCGTATCGCACCAACTTACTATTACTATGTCCAGCTCCAGAATGGCTCTGAATGGGGTCCATCAATTATTGTAGTAAAAACTTAGCAGGTCTGACTGAGGGTGTAACGTCCCTCACCGCGGCAAACCTCTGATGAACCAAGGATGGCACACACTGGGCAGGTGGGCCGGGAGGATTTTCAGTTCTGAGCCAGCTTGGGTGATGCAGGAAGGCCCGCTCTCTAAACAAACAAGCCAGACAAAAATAACAACCAAAACACAATGAAGGCCGAAACAAGTATAATGGCTTTCTGTGTTGCGAATCAGAATCAGTGCTGCTGTGAAGTTTAAGGCAGTGTGGGAAGATAAGCCGAAACATCTGAGAGGAGCGAGGATCCAGACAGCAGCACGTCTGTAACCCAGGTCCTTGTGAGGTAGAAGGGAGAACCACCCGAGATTGAAGCTTGTGCTCTGCTACATGGTCAGTTCTAAGTTACAAACTTAAAACAAAACAAATAATAACAGTGTTGCATGTAATACTTAGAAAACAAACCACGCTATCACCGGCTATGCTCTACTAATGCGGTCTCTCCTCTCCCACCCGGAGCTGTAAGCTGCAGTCTTCCCTGTTTCAGTTACCACTCATATCTTCCCACCCATCTGAGCCCCGTGAGTAGCTGTCACAAATCCCTGTAACCCAGAGACTTGTAATTTGTCAGTCAGATTTATAACAGTAAATTCTCAACTCCCAAAATGCCCACACAATGAACTCGGAGCCAACTGATATTGATTCAAGCTGCCCACCTAGACTGGACAAAGTGTCCTACAATATTCTATCCCATCTATGATATCCATAGTATTTCAAGCCCTCCTGGTGCCCAGCTCCAGAATGGTTCTGAATGGCTCTGGTTCATCCTCTTTCTCCATCTTCTCTGTCCTGTCTGTCTGTCTGTCTGTCCCATCTTCTCTCTGAAACTCTCAGCCCCGCCTTCCTTTTTCATTGCCCAATCACAGACTCTAGTCTTATATTTCACCTGTTCTCACTTGCATATCGAAAGCAATCCACATAATAACAATGAAATAACAACAGAAGGAGGAGGAGAGGGAGAGGGGGAGGGAGAAGAAGAAAAGGAAAAGGAAGGAAAGAAAAAGAAATAACGCTTTCTATAGATGACCCAACTTTCCACATAGAAATTTCCTTCACACACAATTATGCTAGCTGAGGCCTTCCAGTTGACAGGTGACATCATCACCAACAGCATTTAACGGCTGGATAGGTATGGGCATGAAAGACCACCTTCGAAGGGTGTAGAGAGTTTGTGCTCTTGGAAGGAACTGTTAGCAAGTGGAGGCATGTTCACTTTACACAAGTGCAGCCACCCATTTGGGGCTACCGGAAGAGAGGGCATCAGTACAGGGAACTGTATTACGGTTCATGTCCTTTTTGCCCCTTTTCCCTCTGGCTGTTGCTTCTTAATTCCCAAACTGTACAAAATCAGGATAGGGAATCTGGTTATCTGATTCCTATTCGTTCTTCTAAGCATAGGACATTGTAGGAGCCAAAGGTAGGATGCCCAACACATATCTGACAAATGCCATGGTGTCCCTTAATGAAGAAAATGATGACATATTCAACTGTAATCAAGAGTGTAAAATAAATGTTGGGAGAACTATATGAAAATCAATAAAGATGCCAATTCTCCTCCAAGTGATAACTAATTCAATATAGTTATCAAATCTAAATGAAAGAATGAACTAATAAGCAGCCTTATTTATAATAGCCAGAAGCTAGAAAGAACCCAGATGTCCCTCAACAGAGGAATAGATACAGAAAATGTGGTATATTTACACAATGGAAATATACTCAGTTATTAAAAGCAAGGAATTCATGAAATTCTTAGGCAAAAATGGATGGAACTAGAAATTTATCAGCCTGACTGAGGTAACTCAATCACAAAAAGAACACACATTGTATGCAATCACTGATAAGTGGATATTAGCCCAGAAGCTTGGACTGCCCAAGATACAATTCACAGACCAAAGGAAGTCCAAGCAGAGGATGGCCTTGTTGGTCACCAAAGGGAAGAATGGCCCTTGGTCCTGAGAAGGCTGGATGCCCCAGTATAGGGGAATGCCAGGATAAGGAAGAGGGAGTGTGTGGGTTGGTGAGTAGGGGGAGGGAGAGATGGGATAGGGTGTTTTTGGAGGGGAAACCAGGGAAGAGGATAACATTTGAAATGTAAATAAAGAAAATATCTTAAAAAAAAAAAGACCAATCAAAACAACCTTAAGGAGGAACAGGTCGTAGAGGGATAGCCACAACAATGTGTTAGCCAAGAAAGACCAGTGGAGCAGAGAAAAAAGACCTAACAGAGCTGCACCAACAGGTTATACACAGGCAGACAATCAGTGCTGGCACAACTGGAATGTGTATCCAGGAAGATTAGAGGAACAGTCACATGGCAATACTGAAAATACAGGAGAACACTTTTAAATTGTGTTTATGTGTGTGTTTATGTGTGTGTGTGGGGGGGGGTGTAGAGAATTCGTACACATGCCATGCACGTGGAGGTCAGAGGACAACTTTGAGCAGTCAGATTCTTTCCCTCCTCTATGTAGGACAGGACGATTGAATTCAGACGGTCAGGGTTAGTAACAAGTGTCTGTCCTTACCCTTAGAACCATCTCATCAGTGCGGAAGAATGTTTTTACAACCCCGAAGCAGAATGAGATTCCTTCAAGCAGCACAGAGAGCACACGGATGATCAACAAACTTAATCAGAATGAAACGGAGACAGTCTACCCTTCCAATGACATCACTGCGAGAGGGAGGCTAGTCATAACACGAGATAATTCACCACACGGCGGGCCCAGGGATGATATTTTGAACACCTCCATTAATGTTTGCAGATTAATAAGGAAAATGTGAACAAGAAAAGGCAGAAAGTATAAACAAGTAAGAAAGAGAAGAAGGTGTGGTCGTCATTCTTGGTGACCAGCAGAAATGCAGTCTCAAGGGCCCCTCCCTGTAGTCTATTATTTTTGTGTAATTTACTTTTGATCTTCTTTACTCTCAATCTTCTTAAACACTTGTTTATTCAGTATCCTGCTGATTTGAAACCTTTTGAAAGAAATGGTGGTTATAATATATAATATATTATAATATGCAATGTGATTAATATTATATTATGTGTAATTATATATAAAAGTATTTAAATACAAAATATATTTATAAATAAAATTCTATATAATATCACACACTAATATAATATATTTATTAAAATATAATTATAATATTGATTATACATAATATAATACATATTAATACCTATATTTTAAAAGTGCTCACTTTAAGTTGTTTGGCTAAAAATGCCCTGGCTGGTCCAGGTGTACTTATGCTTGCTCAAGCTGTCATTCTATACCACAGATGGAGTGTGGTGGTCACAGCCTGGGGTGGTCACAGCCTAGGATCCCCTGATGATGGGGAGGATGATGGGGAGGTGGTCACAACCTGGGGGATGATGGGGAGGTGGTCACAGCCCAGGGGATGATGGGGAGGTGGTCACAGCTCAGGGGATAATGGGGAGGTGGTCACAGCCTGGGGCATGATGGGGAGGTGGTCATAGCCCAGGGGATGATTGGGAGGTGGTCACAGCCTGGGGCATGATGGGGAGGTGGTCACAGCCCAGGGGACTGATGGGGAGGTGGTCACAGCCCAGGTTTTGAGCTCTATATTTCTGGAGGTTGAGAAAGTCCCAGGATTGAACCTGTCAAGTGTTCCAGGGCTAGGGGTCTCAGCTAGCAACTGAGTGTTGCCCGGCATCACACAGGAAACCTTCAAGGTGAACATCCCTTAGGGCTGGTGAGAGGGATCGGCAGGAAGATGTTTGTCAGGAAGCCCGAGAACTTGACGTTGACCCGCAGGACCCACCTGGTAGAAGCACAGAACTGACTTCCATAAATTTTCTTTTGACTTCCGAATGTGCACCATGACCCTCCTGCATGTGTGCACACATATATTTTTTATAAATAAATAGATATTATTAAAAAAAAACCTTTCCCCAACTTGGTACTGCATATATCATCATAACAACTCACTTACACATCTTTTCTTATCTTATTTTTATTCATGTGGCTATTTTAAAAAAGTAGTTATGGAAAGACCTAGAACAATGCTTTATTCTTGCTGGGAGTCAGGGTGTTAGAAAAAACGTTCTCTGGCCTGGCATGGTGGCACATGCCTGTAATCTCAAAACTTGCAAAGCCCTGGCAGAAAAAACCTCATGTTTGCAACCACTGTGGGCTACAGAGCGAGCTAGCTGATGCTATGGAGACCCTGTCTTAACCAAACAGTAAAAGAAAGTAATAGTTAAGAAGACCCAGAAGGGAATCCAGGAAATCCAGCCAACCATTCTCAGGTCACGGTCAGTCTCTTTGATACAAAGGCCTGTGCACACCTTTGGGTGCTGTCTCCCTTATGGAATTTTTGTGGGTTTGACACAGGACCAAGTATTTCTACACCACCCACGGGTTTTATGCTCATTAGTTCCATTATAATTTGAGTTTTCCAGCAATTTGGTCGGAAGAGAAGAAGGAAAAAGACAAAGGTTTTGTGATATTCAAGATTATGATTTGTCTTGAGTGACAGGAATGTAAGAGCCTGACAGAGCATCGTTGTGACTCCTGCATGGTTAGCCAAACTGCATGGGAGTCTAAAGAACTATCAACAGCTTCTATCTTGCAAGAGCTGCACCGGGATTAAAAACTTGGCTCTCCTTTGATACTTTCTCTATGTCCTCCCTAGCTTAGTGTATATCTCTCTTTCTCTTTTTCTCTCTCCCTCCACACCCCCCTTCCGTGTGTGTGTGTGTGTGTGTGTGTGTGAGAGAGAGAGAGAGAGACAGAGACAGAGACAGAGAGAAAGAGAGACAGAGACAGAGAGATGGGGGGAGAGTTCACATTAAGTATCTATTTTATTTCTTAAAGGCAGGGTCTCTCTCTGAACCAGGAACTCACATTGTTTTGGCTGGGTTTAGCAGCCAGCAGGCTGTAGTGAGCCTCTTGTTTCTGATGCCAACTTTGCTAACATCAAAGGACCACAAGACCTGGGCTCTGAACTCCATTACTCATGACTGTGCTACATGTGCTAAGAACAACTGAGATATCTTTCCAGCCCCTTCCCTCAGTTTTCAAAGAAACCCTTAACCTGCAGTCTGGACTAAAGAGAATGCTTTGAGCTCACTGGTAGATTTCAGTGGAGCCAACCATGCTCTTTGGAAGATCTTCTGCTCTTTACATTGCTACAAAATTATTTTGGACATCAAGGAAAAAGAACTGCCCCGGGGTAAACACATTTGGCTTACAGGAAATACTAATGTAATCGGCCCAAGCCCAATCCAACATGAGAGACTGAGCAAACTTCAACACGGAAACAGGTACGTTTGGTGATCATCAGGAAGATGAACTTGGGAGTCTCCAAGAGACTCGGATCTGCGCCAGTTTTCTAAGATGAATGCAGTGTGGGTGTGCGGAGGGGAGAGCTAGTCACTGTGTTTCCTTTAAAGAACCTGATATTCAACAGATTATCTGAGCCTAACTCAAACGTGCTGCTGTGCAGTTCCTACAATGTGGCCTTGCATCTTGGCGGCTCTGTTAGGCATATAATTAAAGCCAGTTTGTTAAACTACTGTGTGGGAGCCCGCTGGAAAACATCTGATGAGGAAGCAGGGGAAATGAGAGGCTGGACAGTGTGCAAATTGTCCTCGATGATCTTCAGGCACAAAAGAAGCAGTGCTTTGGAAAGATTTCTACCTAGATCTCCTTGCAGGGGGTGGGTTCAGCGGGCAGCGTGAACTACAGTGCTTCACTTTCCTTTTCAAAATCCAGGGCCCTGTCTTACTCCTAGAATTGTCAGTGGCCATGTAGAAAGGTAGGGACCCAGGTCTGTAGCCACATATGGCTTTGCCTTCTATGTTGCTCATTGTCCCTCCCCCCACGACATTTGTTTTCTTTTTATTAAATTTCCAGTTTGTATCCTTGCGTCTGCATTTCTAATGTCAACAACTACTTTTATCACAGATAATAACTTCCTTTTACAAAAAATGCTGTATCATCCTACATGCATTTCAAATTACCCTTTATGAACAAAGACTGAAACAGAGTTATTTGGCTGTCTGCACAATTGAGCATATTTATAGTAAGCTACAGTTAAGTCATGAGAACTTAGAGCCAAGTTGGTTGCAGTTTTCTTAATAATCTAGCTCTTGAGAGTGTTGTTACTTCCCCCCAGAACTTAATTAAGTTCACATTGGGTTGTTTATGAAGTAAATTATGCGGTAGGCCTAAACATGCTGTAAAAACAATTATCAAAACACCAGCAATTTTTTAAAGCCCCAGAGTTTTCACAACCAAGATCGTTAAAGGTCACAAAGTTGGTTGTTTGTCAACAGACAGGCTGGAATACAATGATGAAAAATGTCTGAGGAATGAGATCAAAATAGAAAACTTGCAATCTTCAAGGCACAAGATTAAGCAAAGGTCAGAGTTTCTCCTTTGGACTGATTTGTTGGTTCTTGGTGGAGAGGTGAGAAGACATGGCCCTGCTGCTGGCCTGCTGTGTCATGCAAATGAGTCTGTTTCCTATTGGCTATTTGGATTGAAACAGGGGACAACAAGAACACCATTGGTGAAAGAGAGATTAAAATTAGTTTCCTGTTCTTGTCACTGGAGGAGCTTATTATATGGCATGATTAGTATTGTGGAAAACCTTTTAGAGCAGGTCTGCTAACTGCATTCCACACTGAAGACTGTGGAGACTAAACACTTACACATGTATTTCCCATGTTGCTGCTTTTAATATGTGGCCCAAAAGGGAGATGATCATACAACAGGAGTTCATAAGTCACCTCAATGTAGAAGCACAAAACAGAGTTACTCACACAGCAGTGGTGAGGGTGTAGATTTTGAATGTCCACTGCTCACATATCAGTGGGTTAAGGTATAGACTAATGACTTATTGCTCACAAATCAACAGTTAAAATGCAGACTTAAGATTCATAGCTCATACATCAGCGGTTTAGTGTAGACTTAAGACTCACTGCTCAAATATCAATGGTCAACATGCAGACTTCTGACATCATTTACTTCAGGAGACAAGGCATAGGAAACTTGTCTAGGATCACGTTGTTGGACACTGTCTTAAAGGAGAATATACTTCTGTGGTTCTCAAGTTAGTGTCCTAACCTAGTGGGATTAATGTCTGGTTTTGAAGTCTCAGAAGTAAGAGGACTCCATTTTTTGAGAGCACAATTATGCCTACTCTACATTTTGAAATCACTTTGAACATAATAGCCAGAGCCTTAATTTCTTTTATTAATTGTTCTAGCTCTTGATTTGGTCACTCTGGTAGCTATGTCCAAGTAGCTGTGTGTATTCCTTTTCTCTAGTCTCCTAAAGGCTCAGAGTAATAGAATATGGGTAGATGCTTACATAGGCAGAGCCTCATTCTCAAAGGAGGCTTTGTTCTATTCTTTGTCAAAACATAAGTAAGGCATATTGTTATCTCTGTTTAGATTCTTTCACAGTTCGCCAAATAACATAGCTAACGAGCAAACAACTTTTATTAACTATTGATCTTCAACAGAGCTGCGGACTGGATGTTTTAAGGAAATACAAAAGAAAAAGAAAACAACTCACTCCTTCTAGTTCTATACTTTGAAGAGACAGACTGAACACATACCACAGTATATAATAACAAGTAATGATAATTAAAGGGAAAAAGAAAATATCAACAATAAAAAAATCCTTGTATGTGTTCAACAATATATGTAAGTGGGCTGGAAAGTGCTAAGTTAATGAAGTGAATCATGGTGGAAATTTGGTTGTAGAAAATATGCATAGAATGCTTTAGAATATAGAATAGTATAAGTGTCTTAGTAATTGAAACTTAGAGGTTCAGGTATTGAACCTAGTAAATCAGTTGTTTAATGAAAGTCTCCTGCTGGTGATTAGAGCTACTGATTGAACTCCAGCTGGGGTCTCAGATGTTCCAAGGTCAGTAGAGAAGACAACAGACATTTCCCCACTGCCAGGCACCTTGTGGCTGAGGTGAAACATGAGCTTGGGTCTTCTTTACCTAGTACAGGTAAAGAAGCACTGAAAGAGCAGAGCTTCAGTCTTGGGTTGGGATTGGGGTGACATAGGTTTTCTCCAAAGAACCCAGAATGCCAAACCTTTTCGATAGGCTTGGCTAGAGTCCTTCCTAGGGCTTGGAAGCCAATGGCCTTGGATACACAAAGTAGGGAAGGAAAGGAAAGGCAGTGGATATTCAGGGTGTGTGTGTGTGTGTGTGTGTGTGTGTGTGTGTGTGTGAGAGAGAGAGAGAGAGAGAGAGAGAGAGAGAGAGAGAGAGAAGGACTTATTGCCATAGCATGTTTTCTATGTCATCATCAGACAATCTTCATAGATGATATATTAGGGTTTAGTTTATATTACTAAATGCTGACTTCCATACTCTGAACCAGGAAGGAATTAATACAGGGTTGAGGTCATCAGGGTCGGGTGTTTTAAAGACCTAAAAGCTTAAGCCTTTAGAGAAATTATGATACACATGGGTAAATAAAGCTCAGCACTGTGAAAACGGGTCTTGAGGTTCCAGAGTGGCTGTAGGACCCCATCTGGTCCAGACCAGTGTAGACCCTGTACATGCTGCCTCAGTCTCTTGAGTTATTATGTGCATTGATGAAGCAATATTATGTCAATCTGCTCTAAACTCCCTGCTGGGTATGTGTGCACTCCCCTCCACTTGCTCAAATGTTTTAGTTTCAGAATGAAAGACACATGCACACTGCCTTATTTTTAATATGCCGTAAGCAGCTCAACAGCTGGACCACTCCCAAACTTCTGCATTGTTAACGCATCCCCTTGGATATTCCTGAACTTTTACTTACTAAAATCTATATTTCATCTGCGCTTCCCCAGAACCAATTGGGGACCACTCCGAACCCCCCCCTCTGCACTCCTCTCCAGGTTTTACATGGCTGGTTCTCTGTCTTCCGTAAGCTTCTGTAAGCTTGCATCCTATTCCTCTCCTGGCATGGGAATTCTCCTCTTCCCTCTTGTTCCTTGCCTGGGAACCCAAGTCCCGCCTCTGTCTCCCTGCCCAGCCATTGGCCTCTGCCAACTTTATTACCAATCAGAACCAGCTGGGAGCAGGAACTGTCAACATCTCACACATAGATGTGCAAATTCTCGTGTAATATGGAAACCCAATTAACATAATATAAGTAATAAACTAAATCCACAACACATTGATCCTGTTGCATTTAAAAGGCCTTGGTGTCCTCCGTCCCCTCTACATCCTTGGGCTATTTAGTCTCAACTTCTTAGTCACTAAGCAGCACTCTATATGGGTCTCATCTTATGAAGTGGGGCTTAAGTCAAACCAGATATTGGTTGATTATGCCTGCAAGTTTGATACCACCATTGCACTAGCATATCTTTCAGAGAAGACCATTGTAGATAGCCAGGTTGATGTGTATTTCCTTTAGTACTGTGTAGAGTATCTTTTAGTACCAAGGATTCTAGGGGTGAAGTTTCCATAGTAGCTGTAAAATTTTGGATTCTCACCAGCAATGTTGAGTGTTCCTCTTATTCTACATCCTTCATAGTATGAACTGTCACTCTTACAGATGTAAGATGAAATCCCAAAGTAGTTTTGACTTGCAGTTCCCTAATGACTAAGGATGTTAAACATTTTTAATGAGTTTTTCAGAAGCCAATTAAGTTTCTTCTTGAGTAGTCTCTCTCTCTCTCTCTCTCTCTCTCTCTCTCTCTCTCTCTCTCTCTCTCTCTCTCTCTCTCCCCTTATTTTTTCTTGGATATTAGCCGCTATGCTATATGTGTGGTTGATAAAAATCTTCCCATTCTGTAGGCAGCCACTTTGCCTCCAGTTTGCTCAAATGACAGTTACCTTTGACATACAGAAGCTTTTCAGTATTTCAGCAAGTCTCATTCACTAATTGTTTATCTTAGTGTTTGTGCTAATAATGTTATGTTCATAAAGTCTTTCTGGGCCAACTAGTTCAAGGCCTTTGCTAACTTTCTCATCTATCAAATCAGTGTATCTGGTCTTCAGTCCTCTTGGAGTTGAATTTTGTGTATGACAATAAGTATGGATCTATTTGGATTCTACATGCAGCCATCCAGTTTGATTCAAACTATTTGTTGAAGATGCTGTCTTTTTTTCAACATGTATTTCTGGCTTCTTTATCAAAAATTATGTGTTTATAATTATGTGTATTTATGTCTGGGTCTTCAGCTCGATTCTACTGATCAACATGTTTGTTTTAATGTGAATATCATATTGTTTTTATTACTATAGTTCTGTAATTTGAGGTTGGAGATGGTGAGACTTTCTACAGTTATTTTATTTGGTATTGTTTTAAATATCCTGTGTGTCTGTGTGTGTGTGTCTGTATGTTGGGGATTGCATTGAATCTGGAGATTGTTTTTTGGTAGGATGGCCATTTCCACTTCATTAAACTTACTGATTTATGAATATGGGAGATCTTTCTACATTTTTATACCTTCTTCAGCTTCTTTAGAGTTAACCCCATATATTTTTGAGGCTATTGTAAAAGGTTTTCTTTCCCAAATTCCTTTCTTTATCCATTTGTCATTTGTATATAAGGTGGCTCCTGATTTTCATGTTAATTTTGTGTTATCCTACTTTGCTGAAAGTGATTATCACCTGTAGGAGTATTTTTGGTGGGAATTTTAAGGTCACTTATATAAATTATCATATCATCTGCAAATGAAGATTGACTTCTTCCTTTCCAATTTGTATTCCCTTGGTCTGTCTTCTCACTTGTCTTATTTCTCTATCTAAGACTTAAAGTATGATATTGAATGGATAAAGTAAAAAACCTTGTCTCCTTCCTGCTTTTAGTGGAATTGTTTTGAGTTTGTCTCTAAGTTGATGTGGCTATGGGCTTGCTGTAAACTGGATTTATTTGGTTTAGGAATGTCCCTTGTGTCCCCAATTTCTCCAGGACTTTTATCATGAAAGAGTGTTTGAGTCTCTTAAAGCATCAGAGGCCTTTTTTTGTATCTAATATGATGGTCATGTGTTTTGTTCTTTCAGTCCATTTGACTAATGGATTATGTTTATTGATTTACATATGTTGAACCATCCGTGTGTCTCTGGGATAAAGCCAATTTGATCATGGTGCGCATGACCTTTTTGATGTATTCTTAGATACAGTTTGCAAGTTTTTCTTTTTTTTTCTTGAGAATCTTTGCATGTATGTTCATAAGGGAAATTGATCTGTAATTCTTTTTCTTTATTATTTTTTATTAAATGGTTTGATTATGAGGGTAACTGTGGTTGTGTAAAATGAATTGGGCAATGTTCCTTCTGTTTATATTTTGTGAAATAATTAGAGTAGTACTGGCATTAACTCTTCTTTGAAAGTCTGATAGAATTCTGTAGTAAAACCATCTGTCCCTGAGTATGTTTTGGTTAGGAGGCTTTTAATTACTACTTCTATTTCAGTAGGAGTTATAGGTCTGTTTAAATTGCTTACCTGATCTTGATTTATCTTTGATTAATGTTATGTACCAAGAAAATATATATTTAATTTTGTATTTTCCAAATTAGTAGAGTACAGGTTTTTTTCTTTTAAGTATGTCCTCATGATTATCTGGATTTCCTTGAAATTTGTTATGTCCCCGTTTTCTTTTCTAATTTTGTTACAATGTTTTCTTTCTCTGCCTTTTGGTTATTTTGGCTAGTTTGGCCTGTCAGTATTACTGATTTTTCTCAAAGTTTCAACTCTTGGCTTTATTAACTCTTTGTAATTATTTTTGTTTTTGTTTTATTGATTTTAGTTCTGAGTTTGGTCATTTCTTGCCATCTCCTTATTTTGGATATAATTTCTTTTTTGCTATTCGTTTCTTCTAAAACTTTCAGGTATATTGTTAGGCACTTAGAGCAGAGCTATAATCCTGCCTCTTAGACCTACCTTCATTGTGTAAGCTAGGATATGCTATGTTTTCAGTTTCATTTGATTCTAGATAGTCTTTAATTTCTGCCTTGAGCCATTTTTCATCCAATAGCAAATTGTTCAGTTTCCATGAGTTTGTAAATCCTCTGTTGTTGTTGGTATCAAACTTTAATCCATGGAGGTCTGATAGGATATGGGTGTTACTTAAGTTTTCTTATATCTGTTGAGACTTGCTTTGTGTCTGATTTTGGAGAAATTTGCATGAAGTGTTGAGAAAAAGATATATTCTTTTGTATTTGGGTGACATGTTCTGTCTGTAAATATCTGTTAGATCCATTCGTCTTATAACTGCTGTTAGTGCCAGTATTACTCTGCTTAGTTTTTGTTTGAATAACCTGTCCATTGGTAATAGCGGGATAAATCACCCACCATCAATGTGAGAAGGTCAATGTATGATTTAAGCTGTAGTAGTGTTTCTTTTATAAACTTGGGTACCTTTGTGTTTGCTGCATAGATGCTAAAAACTGCAATATGTTCTTGGCAGATTTTTCTTTTGATTAATATGTAGTGTCTTGTCCTATCCCTTCTGTTTAGTTTTGTTTTGAAGTTTGTTAGATATTAAAGAGGCTACACTAGCGTGCATCTTAAGTTCATTTTCTTGGGATAACTTTTTCCATTGTTTTACCTGAGGTAATGTTAATCCTTGATGTTAAGATGTGGTTCTTGATTGCAGCTGAAGGAAGGCTTCTGTTTTCGCATCCATACTATTATAATGTCTGTGCTTTTTATTGGTCAGTTGAGACCATTGATGCTAGGAGTTATTAATTAATAGTACTTATTGATTTTTGTTAGTGTTGTGCAATATGTATGTTTTCCCCTCTTTGGGATTGTTGGTTTAGGATCATTTATTCCTTTTTTTTGTTGAGTGGAGTTGACCTTCAGGTTGAGGTTTTCCTTCTAGCACTTTGTGTAGAGTTAGATTTATAGATAAATTCTGTTCAAATTTGGTTTCATCATGGAATGTGTGGGTTTTTTTCTCCATCTACTGTGACTGGAAGTTTTGCAGGGTATAGTAGTCTGGGCTGGCACCTGTGGACTCTTAGAGTTTGTAAAAGATCTGTCTGGGTTCTTCTGCCTTTTAGAGTTTCCTTTGATAATTAGGTCATTGCCATCTCCTCCTCCTCCTTTCCCTATCCCTTCCCCTCCCACTCTTCCTCTTCCTTTTCTTCCTCCTCCTCCTCTTCTTCCCTTAGGTGACTGAACTCTCTATTGCATGATATTAAATGTTTGACTCCATGTTTACTTCCTGAAATAGATTGACAAAGTCTAAGAAATCATCTTCTTTTTCATTAGATGCAGCCCCATCTAATGATGTTTAAGTCATAAACAACACCTGTTGGTAGAGGGCTAAATGCAGCTAGAGCAGGTGCTATCTTTTAAACTAGGAAATTTAATGAAAGGGTGGCAGAGATGAGCTTGATTTTGGCTTAAAAGATGTGTGCCATTGGTAATCCATTGGTAAATGGATTAAGAAAATAATTCCACAATACTCTGATACAGCACAGAAATACTTTGGTAGATCATTCAACAGGCTTTTTGAATGTAGGAAAACACAATAAACTCTGAGTTTGTTGGTTCCCTCCATGTTTATAGTCACACAATGAGCTTCCTTGATAGCATCTCCTATGGTGGGTTTAAGGATTCACCATGAGTGAATGCTCATCATAAACATTTAGCATTGTATCCTAGAAGCTGTACTTTAGAGTATGAGATGAAAGATAGTTTTGTTGGGGGTGTGAACTGGCACTAAAGCCTTTATCTTGTACAATTGTAATTAAAGAGCTGAAAAATCTAGCATATGGGAGCTGAGACTGGAAGATCATGAGTTCAAGATCAGCCTGGCCTACCTAGGGATAGACACCCTGCTTTGGAAGAACAAACACAAGCTGTTTCTTGTGCCTGATCAGCGGGGAGGTCGCTGCTGCTGAGAGTAGTGACAACAGCTAACTGTTTTTGGAATTTGTCTATCATTTCTCAGCTCCCCTGTTGGACCAGGATGCAAGTTAAATTTGCTATATTAATGAAAAACCGCAAAAAAAGGAGGTTAAGAATTGGAGATCTAGATGGGAAGATGAAGTCACATGTCCTCTGCTCTCCCAGAGCTTCTGTCAATGCCTCAGAGCCCCTGTCAGAATAAACAGAGAAGGGCACAGACACAGCCTCCTGAAAGGGCTGCCTTCATCGGAGAAGAGCAATGTGACTTGTCCAGAGTGTGTATTCCTGTGTGACCCAAACCCACTGAATCAGAGGTCTGCACTCGTTTATCAGGGTCTGCACTTGTCCTTGCAATCTTGCCCCCTTCATACATGCAGCCCAGGGCCTCATGCTTGCTAGGTAAGTATGCCACTCCTAAACCGACCCAGCCCTTCACAGACATTTTTAATCATGTTTGTCTCATTACAAGAAAAAGAGTTGGTCCCTTGAACCCTCACATCAAAGCATCGCAAGGATGTCTATGCTTGGAAGAAGTGATACTGCCCTTTGCGCTCTGGAATGCTGTGTGGCCACAGGCTGCTGGATGATTACTTTTGCAGACAGGGAATTTTGACTTGGAGTTGAAAAGAGAGAAACCCAATGATGAGAGGCCGCAATAATTTCTCATAAGAGTCAGGATTCAACTTGACCTGGCTTGTGTTCGTTAAACACAGTGCAAGACTCTCGGAGCCTTAGCTCTGTGCTGCGCGTCTGTAGACTGTGAGGTCTCACAAAGTTTCTGCCCTGTGGGGTGGAGGCTGGACAGGCCGGAGGGACACACAACACCCGTTTCCCAAATGTGAGTATTTTCCAAAGTTTTTTTTCATGTGATGTGTGGTGCATGCAAGCAGGTTACCCCCTAACAATTAGTGGAATGAGAAACACCATTTTCTTTCTTTTTTTGAATTAACTTTCAGATTATCACACAAAGTAGTGGGTTTCATTTCACATATACATACCATTTTCTTCTCATTTGTTCTGTTGGCCACCCCCAACCTGTGGCCCCTGACCTACTTTTGACTGATTTTTTTCCTCCCTCAGAAATACCATTATTGATAGATTTAAAAATACATACTTGCTGTCAGTGGTGGTGTCCCTGTGTGCTTCAGCAGAGCGAGCACAGCCCACCCATTCCCAACTGTTCTGTCTGTATCTGTGTTGTTTCTTTAGCATCTGCCATTTCTTTGTTTCTGCATTGTTCCAGTCAGGTTTCCAGGGCCGCCGTGCAGGACAGGGTGTTTTCTGATGCTCTGAGAACTAGTCCTTGTTTCTAAGTGTCCAGTGTAAAATAGGCTCAAGGAGATCTGCTAAGTCATGGAGCCCAGTGGGCCTGTCTGCATCCACCAGCACACAGCGACTAGGCAGGAGGAGGGGCCCAGGAGAGACCAGCCAAGCAGGCGGTCCATCCTGTCCTCTCAACTGTGCACTCATCATGACTTTTCTCAATTCCCTCAGAAAACTGTGAAAGGTAAGGCCTGTAAGAGTTGCTTGTCAATATGGCTGGCTTAACGTACTCAGGTATTTAAGCAAATGCTTGGTAGAATTTGGTAAATGTTCCCAAAGTCTGGCTGTTGCTAGGGAGGGAAGGGATGTTTAAAGACATGACTTGTTTACATAGACTTTAAATAAAGCAGTGTGTCCTCTGTAACAGAAGTGGACCTAGTCTAATCAGCTGAAGGTCTTAAGAGACAAAAGACAGATGCTCAAAGGAAGAGAGGATTTGCCTCCAGGTTCCCTTTAGCTCTGAGTTATGTACTCATTCTTCGTAGGATTGTCAGCCTGCTTTGCAGATATTGGATATACCAGTGTCCATAAATGCATCAGTCAATTTGTTTCTCCCTCTTTCTCATATGTATAATATGTAATATACATGCGTAATATATTATAAGAACACACATTTTGCCTTCTGGTGTTTGGTAGACTCCATTGCCTTGTGGATTCTAGGCAAGGGCTCTACCAGTGAGCTACATTCCAGTGACAAACAACAGAATTCTGTTGTGTGTGCGTAAATGTATACCATGTACACTGCACACATGCGGTTGGAAACTGAAGAGGGAGGGATGTTTTTCCTTGTGAGTGTAGGTACAAGCAGCACGTTTGTCCATCGGTTTGTGTGGGGTTGTTGTTATGACAGGAGAGTGCTTCTGAGCTCATCAGCAGAAGTCTGGAAAGAGAAGAGAGACAGAGGTAAGGCAATCTAGAAGGAATGACATGTAGGAGTCGTAGAGACATGGCCAGAGTCTGCTATGCTTTGGATTAGGCTAACCATCACCACCACCACCACCACCACCACCACCACCACCACCACCTCACGTAAGGTATATACGAAAACCAAGAAGGAAATATGACATGGCCAGGTGGCATTAGCCATTTATGTGATTGGCTACCATAGCTCTGACAAGACAAGTATATGGGTAAAGTAGTCATGGTGACGGAGATGAAGGACACACAGGCCAGCATCATAGGCCACTTCTCAAAACTGATAGAGTTAATGCTCTTTTTCAGTGGCAGAAGCCCAGAGCATTTCTTAAAAAAACAAAAACAAAAACAAAAACAAAACCCCAACAAGGCTGATTGTGACAGGCAGACTCTCTGAGTCTCTCTCTTTCCTGGAAGTGTCCATCATTTATTGTCACAGCTTCTGTTAGCACTGCTATGTGGTAGCTATGAGGATGCCTGATAGGCAAGATGTCTAATCAGAAAACTTTCATAGCAAAGGAAGCATGGGATAGGCCTGGAATAAATGATGCTGTGGATCTATTTCTTATACACAATCCTGAAGCTACTGCCTGATATCTGCTTGAGCCCATACTCAGGGTATTTTGAGTGGAATGCCAAAAACCACTGGGTGCTCCTGAGGCTGTGTCTGTCCAACATGGACTCCTCCAATGATCAATCTTTGCTCTCAAGCATCTCAACAGGAGAGTGTCCCTTTTATCAGGTCCACCACAATCTAAGGCTGCTTTCTTTTTAGCCTTTTCTTACCTGTCTTAGCTTGTTTCTGTTGCTATGAGAAAACCTGAGACTGAGTGGGTTAAAAAGAAAAGAAGGCAGAGCTAGCAAGATGGCTCAGTGGATAAAGCACGTGCCAGAGAAGCCTGAAGACTGTGTCCAACCCCCAGAAATCACATGGAAGTAGAAGAGGAAAACACAAAGTCATGTGCTGTGACTTCTACCTGTGTGTTGTGGGGCATGTCTACCCCCCAATAATGAATAGAATACAGCATTTTAAAAGAGAAGAAAATGATTGCACCTTGTTAGCGTCTTGCTGTAGGGACTCTGCAGATTCTTAAAACTCTTAGGGTAACAGATGGCAAGGCCTAGCAAGCAAGCCAGAGAGTCTGCTTCTAAAACAATGCTATTGCCTCCAGACCGCATAAGTCGCTGACTCTATGTTTAGATTTATTCGCCCATAAAGGCAGAGCCATGTAATCTACTCACTCCACAATGATCTTGTCCCTACCATCAGCAGCATAACTCCACCCTCTTTCCTTTGGTAAGTGTAACTACACAGTGATCCTCATACCTTTCCTTGCCCAGGTAGGCCTCATGCCTCAAGTGTTGCTCACAGTCACATGCACGTCCTCTCATGAGAGACTGAAGGGACACACTGTCTCAGACCTCTGCCACAAACCAGACTCCTCAAACAGAATAAAATATGAAACTGCTCAAAATCTACTGTAAATTTACTAGTAAATTTCTAAGATCTGTTTTGAATGCTTATGCTTTTAAAAATTTCTTTTCCCGGGTAAGAGTAGTTTTTCAAACATTCCTAAAACCCGCATTTTTAATTTTAATCTGTGGCAAGTGTGGCTCTCTCCATCACTTGAGGCAATGTCTTTGGCCAGAATTATTTTAGGGAGCAGGTTCCCTTCTTTCTCTGGACAGCTACATGCATGGAACTCAGCTGGTAATTTTCATTAGTCTCTCCCAGCCCAGAGCTACTGTCTTTTTCTGCATTTCTCTGTGCCCAGGAAGTTGTCCTCTGGTTTTCTACTGGGTTCAGCAAATGAGGTGCTTATAAGAAGTGAGAGTATTTATCGACCTTCCTTGCTGCTCTCTGCCCCCCTGGGTGTCACCAGGAGCAGCCATGTTCCTTCAAAGCACAGCTCCTTGTCCCATGAGCAGTCTTCTTCTGCCATAGCTCTCTTCATGGGATTAGAAACTTCTTTTATTCCTTTCGTTTCTTCAAGACCAGGATTTGAGGCTGGGGAAATAGCATAGTTAGGTTCAATCCCTACACACACACACACACACACACACACACACACACACACACACACCATAGAAAAGAAAAAATTGAGAAGTAGTGATGGCTTCTTACAGGGATTCCTGACACACCACCATCCTTTCTTGTTCTCTGTAATTGTGTCTGCGATCATCAAATAGTTCCTGTATTAAATACATTTGATTCTATTCTGTGAGTATGCTATCTGCTCTCTGCTCAAACCTCAGTGACACAGAGGGGTGCAGGTAAAGAAGAAACATCCATTCTTCCCTGGAGGAGAGTTGGCTGTGAAGGTGAGGGAAGCCAACTGTCGTGGACACAACTGGAACCAGAAGAATCCAAGATGCCATTGTGTCTGGAAGGAACTGGCCTTGGAGACCCTCTGTGATGGGACCATCAGCAATACAAGTCCACATCATTGTCTTTGAGCTACATCCTCATGTTTCATCATCTATAGAGAAAATCCTAAGAGTGGAATAACAAAGTGGTATGGAGAGAGATCTACTTAGGTAAAGTGAACAGATGTACTATTTTAAAATTTTATTTATTTTTGATAATGAAAAAAACAAGCATATAAGAGCTCAATTACTATTCTTTCAAAAAGAATATGGATTTTTAAAGCCCCCAAATGTAAAGACAGACATAAATGGAGAATAAATGGTCATATTTTTCTCTGTTTTGTTAACACTGGTATGAACACAGTCATTTTCAATTGGTTGTTTCTAAGTTGCTTCTGTGGTAGAGACTAGTATAGTGCCAATGTGTGGCATTGAAATTATTTTACAGAGTATGGTCCAGTCAGCGAGAGCCAAGGTTTATGTCCAGTTCCCACAAGCATCTCCTGGGGTTTCCTCTGCCTAGTTCTGAGACCCCAGGCCCACTGCCTAAATCTCCTTCTGGTCTCCACCTCATCCAGCTCTAGGATGCTTTGGCCTGGCCATGGTCTTAGCTTCCCTTCTGCCTTGGCCCGGTAGACTGGAGAACTCCTTCCCTTCTGACATACGATGTTTGCCTGGCGTTTCTGTCCCCTTTAAACATCCACCTGGTATTGTTCCTCCAGAGTTCTATACAATAACCATGAGCCTCCATCGTGGTTATTTCAATCTTGTCAAGCTCTTCAGAAAGGGCTTGTATAATGTATTCAATTAATGATCCCGGGCAGGGATTCACACACATTAGGTAGGCTGCTTATCACTGAGATTACGCTCTATTTCCAGCCCTAATCCTAATTTAAAAATATTATATTTGACTTATTTTAAGATGGAGTCAAAATCAATGACAGAAAGAAAGGTGGGGTTGGCTCTCCCCATTGTGGATGCTGCGGTCACTGACAGAGTGTAAAGCCTCGTGGACTAGCCCAGCATCTCCATCCTTACCCGGATCCTCTGCTCCCTTCACCTGTGTGGATCCTTATAGATCTGGGCTTCTTTCTCCCTCTCCCTTAGTGGTGCTTAGACAGGGTGGGAAGGAGCAACAGGAAAATGAGAAGAGGAGGAGGGGCCTGTAGGGTTGTTTCTTTGTGAAACTAGGAGCTTACTGTTTGGATTTATGGTTCCAAAGGCTCATGGAGGCGGGAGATTATGGCAGCAGATGGCAGATATAGCAACAGGAACAGCGGAAAGCTCACATCTAGAACCACAAACAGGAAGAAGGGAGGCAGACACTTAGAAATGGATCTCAAAACCCTCCCCCAGGGACATAGTTCCTCTAGAAAGGCCACACCTCCTGAACCTTCTCAAATTGTGCCACCAACTGGAAAACAAGTATTTGAAGGCCCGAGAGTAAGGTGAACATCTCATTCACACTCCTGCAGAGTCTCTGGGGACTTTGTGTGTGTAGTCCTTAGGACCTAGTGTTAGGGTGAAGGGTGGAGGGAAGAACTTGTGAATTCTTCCCGAGGAAGCTACATGCATGAGCGATACTGGAACTGGAGAGCACCGATGAAAATTATAGAACTCTCTCTCTGAGCCAATTCAGTCGTGGAAAACAGTCACTTCACCCCTTGAAAATAAATTCTTTCCATTGCAGGACAGCGGAAGGCTGAGGACACTGGAGGAGGCGAGTGCCCTCTGATTCTGTGGGCACGGGCCAGGAGCCACCAGGGTCTGAGGTCTTTCCAAGAGACCTCTAAGTGAGAACACGTGTTCTGAAAACCCACACAGTCACGTGGTTTCTCTGCAGGGGCGGGATGCTAAAGGCTATGTCTCAAAATGCGGAAAGACAAGATGAAGAGAGAGCTCTAGCCCCTCTGTCCTCTCCCCTCTCCTGCCCTGCCCCCCCTTACCCTGTCCACAGTTCAGGAGATCCCGGACTTTGTTTTGGGCAGTACACTTGTCCTGATTTGACGCTATGCTTGGCCTCTCCGAGAGCCTTTACAACCCAGTTTCTCAAGCTGTGGGTCATCACCTCATAACTGAACATGGGAGGTAGTGAAAAACTTGGCGATACTAAAGTGTTTGGTAACGCACAAGAGCCAGAAATTAATTTAAAGTCAAAGGTGTAATGAACTGGAGATATTTCTGGCAGTGTTTGCCCGTGTTGTCTCACACAACTTCTTCACTGCAGTCTTGGTGCCAAACACATAATGTACGGTTTGTACGATGAGTTGTATTGCACCACACAGTGCCAACAAGTGTTACCTGAAACACCTCAGATATGACACTGCCGTATGTTATGAGCTGCAGTGTTTTTATTGTACACACATAGTTTTCTGCTATTACAGAAACATAATAATTTAATTATAGAAAACACACACTGATAACTTTGTGTTTCCATTATTACTCAGCACATAATATCAAACTAAATGTACTTTTGAATTGTATTGTGTTAGAATGCTTGATTCTAAAAACAATGTTTGAGTTGCTCATTTGAGTTTCATTAAGAAAAAATGTTCAGGGGCTATCGAGGGGGTTGATGGGAAACAGCGCTTGCTGGCAAGCCTGACCATCTGAGCTCAAGTCCCACAAGCTACACTGTAGAAGGGGAAAACTGATTCCTATAAGTGTCCTCTGATTTCCACATGTGTGTTGTGGTACACACATTTTCCTCAGAATAAGTAAATAATACGTGTATGTATATTTAAAAATAAAAAGTCTTAAATAAATTTTGGTTTGGTATTGAGGTTTGGCTCAGGGACAAGTAGATCCTCACATGCACCGAGCAATGCTGTGTAAACCTTGTTCCTTAATTTAAAACTACTGGTTGACTAAAGATGACTACAACCTACAGATAGCCAGAAGAGATGCAGGTAGGGCTTCGGTTCCTGGACTTGGAGTCTGAGGCAGGACCATGAGGAAGGAAGGAGAGAGGAAGACCCCACGGGGTTGGCGGATCGTGGGCACAGGGCCATCAGGGCCAGCCAGCTGGAGCAGCAGCAGCCCAGGTGGAACACGGCAAGTCATATCTCAGCAAAGTAGACAAAACAGCACAGAGGGCTGATATCTACCCGGCTCTAGTACATCAGGGCTTATTATAAACATAAGGTTTTGTGTCTTTTATTTGGGAACCGAATGATCAAAGGTGGGGTAGAAACCTCCAATTAAAGTTTTACTACAACTGTTTGGGATTAGGATATAATTTCTAATAAATTTAAAACTGTCCCTAAATATACTTCTGCTATTTTTGTTCTTGTGTGACGTGTCAGTCTCAGCTCTGATGTTTATAAAATCAAAATATCAATTGCCTTTAAAAAAACATTGAAGATGTTCTGTGCCATGTTGTATTAACTATCTACCTAATATTTAATTATTGCATCTCTTTAGTATTCGGATGTATTTTATTCTTTAATAAATGCTAAAACTAAATGTGTGCCAGATGGTGATGATGATGATAATGATGATGTTGATGATCTGAGACCGGATCTCATGTATCCCAGACTGGCTTCCAACTTTGCTGTGTTGCTAAGAATGACCACAAGATCCTCCTACCTAGACCTCCTGAGTGCTGGAATTAAAAGCATATGTCATTACACTTGGTTTATGCAATGTTGGGGGATTGAACCCCACTAGACAGGGACTCTTTTAACTGAGCTATATCCACAGCCCTGAGTACTTAAAAATATTTACTATTTATTATTTGTAAATGCCTAACAAGTACATCTACTTAATATACACCTATGCAGCCACGTTACATAAACTTCTTAGGCAAAAGAAGACCTAGAGTGAAAAAAAAATGTAAGAATCCTTGATTATAACATCAAAACCACCCTGTCCTGCCCACATTCCAGAGTGCGCTTGGTCAAGCGATCTGAACGGCTACATATTGGAATGGGTAGAGCACTATTTATATTCAAGGTACCATTGCAGTTTTGCCCTTCTGTGTGACCCATCCACTCCATTACCAGGCAGTGTGACCTGCATGGGTCAGTGTCCCCTGCAGGGGAAGCCATATCAAGGTGCAGGGTAGCCCCAAGCTATGTTGGGTGAGAGAAATACTTAGCCAAAGCTATGTACCCACCTGATGAAGGGCAGCTGGAGGCATGGAGAGGCCCCAGCATGCCATATGGACACCCAGCTGTTGCTGTCCTTACCAAAGGACACGGGATTTTATACTTATGGCAGTAGCCACCTGGTTAAGAAAACAGGTAGTGCATGCTTAAGAAAACTGTGTGTGCAAGCATTAAATTCTGTCGTCTCTTCCCTAGCACTTCTGATGTCTGCCTGTTTCTTTCTACCATGCATGGTGATCATCAGCAGGTTGTTCCTGTTCCTGATAGCTCTTCAGTTTTAGACTCTCTTCCTCAGCAGTCTTGTCAGCACACCTCTAAGAGGCCAGTCTGACAGTGCGACTTCTTTGTTTCACATCCTCCAGCATCCCCCTCACTGCCTTCAGTAGGAAGTCCAAACTCACCTGGTAAACTGAGTCCCTGCTTCCCTCTGTAAACACCCCACTGTCCACACTGCAGTCCTCTGCAGACACTCCCACTGTCCACACTGCAGTCCTCTGCAGACACTCCCACCATCCACACTGCTTCCCTGCTTCCCACTGTAGCTACTACCATTGTCTGCACTGCATCCTTGCTTCCCTCTGCAGACACTCCCACCACCCACACTGCTTCCCTGCTTCCCTCTTTACCTACTACCTTTGTCCACACCGCATCCCTAATTCCCTCTGCAGAAACTTCCACTGTCCACACTGCATCCCTTTGCAGTCATTCCCACTGTCAACACTGCATCCTTGCTTCCCTCTGCAGACTCTCCCACTGCCCACATTGCATCTCTGCTTCCCTCTGGAACGACGCCCACCGTCTACACTGCAGTCCTCTGCAGACACTCCCACCATCCACACTGCATCCCTCTGCAGACACTCCCACCATCCACACTGCATCCCACTGCAGACACTCCCACCATCCACACTGCATCCCTCTGCAGACACTCCTACCATCCACACTGCATCCCACTGCAGACACTCCCACCATCCACACTGCATCCCTCTGCAGACACTCCCACCATCCACACTGCATCCCTCTGCAGACACTCCCACCATCCACACTGCATCCCTCTGCAGACACTCCCACCATCCACACTGCATCCCTCTGCAGACACTCCCACCATCCACACTGCATCCCTCTGCAGACACTCCCACCATCCACACTGCATCCCTCTGCAGACACTCCCACCATCCACACTGCATCCCACTGCAGACACTCCCACCATCCACACTGTATCCCTCTGCAGACACTCCCACCATCCACACCGTATCCCTCTGCAGACACTCCCACCATCCACACTGCATCCCTCTGCAGACACTCCCATTATCTGCCCCATCCACACTCAAGGTATCCTAAGGCTTCTTGCACATTCACACCCTTGCTGTGAAGTGGACAGATGTGCCCCTTTGTCTTTTCCCTTTTAAGATCCACTCATCTTTCCTGTGGAGTTCATCCTCTTGCCTCCACAGGACTGTTCCCCTGGGTGTCCACTCTATCATGGCTCCCTGTTCTGAGTCAATGGTCTCATTGCACTCTTCTGGGAAGTGTGGAAACCCAAATGACTACCAAGTCTACAATCACCACCTGGCTTCTCCTTTCTGTTGACAAGTCCATTCTATATCAAAGACAGATTCTCAGTGTATGCTGTGGATGACTCGTACTTTCATTTCTATCCCCTGACTGCTATCTTTGTCACCCCTCCCTCTATACAGAATTGGTCCCAATAGCATGCAAATATTATTAATACTTTTTTCTTGAATTCTCTCAAAGCTCTCCAGCCACACTTGTATTTCTACAATTCTTGGAAGAGCTGTCTAGTCATGCTACTCCACTCCACTTGCCTTAGTTGCTTTCTCAGTTAATTAAAAGGGAAGACACATTCACTCTCTTGGAGGATTAACATAGTACTTGCATCTGTTTGGTTTCAGAGCAGAGTCATGCGATATTTAACTCACAGAGGAGAAGCATCAGCTGGGGTCAAGTACGTGGGATAACACCAGTTCTCATGAGATTCAGTCAATTCTTTTAAGAGTGGGAACTCACTCATTCCTACTTAGTCTTTGTGAAAGGCGTTGACCTTCTTTGGGGGATTAATCATCTCAGAAGGTCTCACTGCCTTTCAATGATGCTACACTAGGACCATGGTTCTAGTACATGGACATTTAGCAAGAGGTAGGGAGATGATGAACTCTATTCCAAGCATAGACCTGCCTTATCCTTCCCCATCCCTGTCAGCTTTCTCTTCCATGGCTTTGGAGTCAGAGCCCTGTTTAGAGTCTGGCTTATGAATGCCTCACTGGAGTTCTTTCTTTCTACAATGTCTTCACTGGCTCCTACCAATGGTCTCCCAGACACAGTGTACTGGACTCTGGCAAGAGTTTTCTACATTTTCCACACTCTCAGCAGGTGGTCTCTGTGTGGCCTAACCTTTAACTACTATTTATTTGCTGATGATTCTTCCATTTCTAGTCTCAGTACAAAACCTTTCTCTCAATGTCACACCCACTTATCCAACTCCATCTTCTTCAACATCCCTATTGAGACGAAAGTTCCAGAATGAGCTCTTGATTCTTGCTTCAATTTACTGACATTTTTTTTCTTATGTCAGTAGGCCTACCATGGATGGCTTTTTTGGCCTGTCTTTCCTTTTAACTTTCTGCTGTAACCAATTTGTCAGGACTTCCTGTGTAGTCCTGTCAATGGGAATGGCCCATTCACAAGTACCTAGGTGCTTGCCTCAGAAATGAGAAGGACCAAATGTCACATCTTGGTCCTCCAAAATGTAACTCCAGTACTTGGTGTGCTGGTACATATCTGTCATCCTAGCACCTGGAAGGGAAGGCAGGAAAATAGCTAATTCAAGGGCAACCTCATCTATGTAGTAGATCTTGTCAATAAACTCACCAGTTGTCTACTTACCACTGCCTTTTCTTTTCTCAATATGGTCTAAGTCACCATCAGCTTTGTTAGTGGTACTATGGCTTCTGTGTGGGGCAGGAATGACACCTGCATAAATTCTTTAGGGCTCGGCATCAGTCAGCTTCTATGATCTCACTTGACGTTTGCCTTCCTTGAAATTTTAGTCCTAGCACGTTGTCAGATTTCCTTATCATGTAACCTGTGGGCAGCCCAGGTGTGTCTGTTCACCTCTCTGGTATGAATGTGTGCTCCCGTGACTGCCCCAAGCACAGAGACTAGATTGTACAGATAAACACTACTGAATGTGTTGCCTATTAGAGACTAGAGTAACTAAGATAAAGTGAGTGATATAGTTATGTGTACAGGTAAATCTGGTCTTCACTTTGACAGGTATGGTCAAGAGGGGAAATATCTTGGAGTGAGAGGAGGCTGAGGCAAGCCTTTCTCAGGAAAGGGAGCATCTGAATAGATTCCATGAGCCTGAAGCATCACCTAGAAGCAAGAGCTTCGGCACTCAGAATAGCAAGGCGCTTCAGTATGAAGATGGAAGCACCTGGCTTTAAGCTTGAGAAAATGTTCTTTATTCTTTTAGTGATATTTTCAAATATCTAGCTTAAATTCATTTCTTTGGGGTCAAGAGTACAGGTAGGTTGCATTTGCTGACGTGTAGGAGACCTTGAAGTCAGTCCTTGGTACAACAGAAAACAAACAAAGGGAAATAAGGAAAAGTAAGCACACGTGTTACTTCCTGTAATAATTTTTTTTAAAGAAACTTAATAGTGGTTCTTTGCACAAGCACACACACACACACACACACACACACACACTCACACACACCACAAATACTGTAACAGTCTGAGACGTCTCAGTGTGACTTCTTTCATCTGTTTCTAGAAGTCAGCTTAAAGTATGGAAGATGAAATTTTCCCAAGACAAAAAAAAAAAAAAAGTGAAAGAGAAAAAAATGTAGAAGACAGGCAGGGTAGGGAGGGAGAGAGATATGTCAAAACGGTTTTTTGTTTATGAGCTGAGTGGGTAGCAGGCAAAGGGCAGGCTGGAAGGAAAGGATTGTGGAGGAAAGAAAATTGGATGTTTGTGTGTGATGTTCCGCTTGTAAAGTCAGTGGATATTTTTTACAGGTACCAGAGAGTTCTTCTTGAGGATCTGCTAATGGGGACAGGCTGCAAAACAGCAATAGGAAAGACAAATGATTTTCTGGAGAGGAATTTTAGTGCGGTGTGGAAAATGGCAAGAGAAAAAAATTAAAGATTGAATGGAAAATGCAGCCAGGGGGCCAACCCATACCTCTGCCCTAATGAGCTCCCACACCAGGCAGCCGCTCTCTGGGCTCAAATCCCTCCCTCTTTCCATACCCCAAGGGTGGCTATCATTTTTGGAGCGTGCAGAAGTGCTTGGCAGCATTAAGAGATCACACAGCATGACTCTTTTTTCTCCCTCTCCCGTGTAAGCCCTGCTTTTTCACAGGGAGCTCCCTTCCCAGGTGCTTGTGAATGGGACATTCCCAGCTTTTGAAGTCATGAACTCACCCAAGCCTCAGAGGAAGCCACCTGAACCACAAGGAGTGCCAGAGCCCAAGCTTACTCAGCTGGCTTGGTGTGAGCAAAGAGAAAGTTCAGCGAAAGCCTGAGTGCCGGTTAACTGGAGTGGCTGGCTACCTTCTTGAACTGAAGTCAGAATGAATCAAATAATAACTGAGAAAATATGGCGCTTCCTCCTGGCGCATGGGATGCACCTCACTCGCTAGCATTTTACTAATGGGCACTTACAGAGTCCAGGCAACCCAGGCTGGGGTACAGAGGAGAAGGGGTTTGTTGTCGATGCCTGTTTGTATCAAAACTGTGATTTCTTTTTTTTTTTTTTTTTTTTTTTTCTTATTCGATATAATTTATTTACATTTCAAATGATTTCCCCTTTTCTAGCCCCCCCACTCCCCGAAAGTCCCGCAATCCCCCTTCTCTTCCCCTGTCCTCCCACCCACCCCTTCCCACTTCCCCGTTCTGGTTTTGCTGAATACTGTTTCACTGAGTCTTTCCAGAACCAGGGGCCACTCCTCCTTTCTTCTTGTACCTCATTTGATGTGTGGATTATGTTTTGGGTATTCCAGTTTTCTAGGTTAATATCCACTTATAAAACTGTGATTTCTAAGACAGTTGAACATTTATAGATGATGTTAAATCTATTTTTATTTTATATGTATGGACGTTTCGCCTGCATGTATGTCTTTGCACCATGGGCATTCAGAGCCCTTTCAGGCCAGAAGAGTATACCAGAAGCTCTAGAAGTGGAATTAAGGGCAGTTGTTAGCACTGTGTGGGTGCTGGGAATAGAAGTCAGTTCCTCTGCAAGAGCCGCAGGTGCTCTTAGCATCAGAGCCATTTCTCTAGCACCTAAGATTTATTTTTAACATTTATTTTTGTGTATGTGTCTCTGCGTGTGTTTGTGTATGCGCATGTGTATGCGCAAGTATCCTCAGAGGCCAGAAGAAGGTGCTGGATCCCCTGGGACTAGAGGTACTGGTGATTGTGAGCCTCTGATATGGGTGCTGAACCAAACTAAGGTCTTCCAGAACAGCAGTAGATAGATGATACCCTTAATCCCTGAGTCAGCTTTTAGTGTTCTGGCCTCCATGGACACCACACACAAAGGCGGTGTATACACATATGTGCAGAGCACACACACACACACACACACACACACACATATCATTTAAAAGGTAGTGGTTAGGGCTGAAGGGATGGCTCAGCGGTTAAGAGCACTGACTACGCTTCCAGAGGTCCTGAGTTCAATTCCCAGCAACCACATGGTGGCTCACAACTATCTGTAATGGGATCCAAGGCCCTCTTCTGGTATGTCTGAAGACAGCTACAGTGTGTTCACATAAATACTCTGACCACTACCTTTTTTTTTAAGATATATTTATTTGTATTTATATGAACACTCTGACCACTACCTTTTTTTTTAAAGATATATTTATTTGTATTTATATGAACACACTGTAGCTGTCTTCAGACATACCAGAAGAGGGCCTTGGATCCTGGTTGCTAGACTTTAATTTTGAGAGTGTCACATGCCTTACATGCTTTCTCCAAAGAAGGCTGAGCTCACCAGAATGTACGAATGCCCCTTGAAGAGGTGACCACAAGGGACACACAGGACCTGATAGGAGTGGACTCTGTGTTCTTCTGCAAAGACGAAAGCTTCTGCAGCAGGGCTCGGCCTCAGTAGTGAAGCTGCGAGCTTTGATAGCATCTTTGCGTCTATGACACTCTCAGCCTCACGTTGCCTTTGCACGTCAGGTCTCAGCATGGAGGGGGATTCACAGTACACTTTTCCCTTCACCTATAACTTGCCGTCCAAGCTTCTAGAGCAGTGGTTCTCAATCTCCTTAACACTGTGACCTTTAACACAGTTCATGTTACGTGATCCCTGACCATAAGTTTATTTTTGCAACTATTTTGTAATTCTAATTTTTCTCCTCTTTTTTTGTAATTGGATATTTTGTTTACATTTCAAATGTTATCCCCTTTCCCAGTCCCCTCCTCGCTCCCAGAAATGCCCTATCCGATCCCCCCTTCCCCTGCTTTAATGAGAGTGCTCCCCCACCTCCCCACCCACTCCTACCTCCATGATCTGGCATTTCCCTACATTGGGGCATCGAGCCTTCTCAGGACAAAGGGCCTCTCCTCAAATTGATGTCCAACAAGGGCATCCTCTGCTACATATGCAGCTGGAGCCATGGGTCCCTCCATGTTTACTCTTTGGTTGGTGATTTAGTTCCTGGAAGCTCCTGGAGGGTCTGGTTGGTTCATGCTGTTGTTCTTCCTATTGGGTGCAAACCATTTCAGCTCCTTCAGTCTGTTTTCTATCTCCACCATTGGGGACCTGTGCTCAGTCCAAAGGTTGGCTGAGAGAATCTGTGTTTGTCAGGCTCTGGCAGAGCCTCTCATCAGGAGATAGCTATATCAGGCTCCTGTCAGCAAGCACTTGTTGGCACAATAGTGTCTGGGTTTGGTAACTGTATATGGCCTTTCCTTTAGGCTCTACTCCACATTTTTTCTTTATCTCCTCCCATGGGTATTATGAACCCCCCTCTAAGAAGAACCACACTTTGATTTTCCTTCTTGAGATTCATGTGGTCTGTGAATTGTATCTTGGGTATTCCAAGCTTCTGGACTAACACCTACTTATCATGGAAAAAGAAAAGTGTGTTCTTTTGTGATTGGGTTACTTCACTTGGGGTGATATTTTCTAGTTCCATCCATTTTTGCCTAAGAATTTCATGAATTCATTGTTTTTAATAGCTGAGTAGTACTTCATTGTGTAAATATACCACATTTTCTGTATCCATTCCACTGTTGAGGGAAATCTGGGTTGTTTCAGCTTCTGGCTATTTTAAATATGGCTGCTATGAACATAGTGGAGCATGTTTCCTTATTACATTTTGGAGCATCTTCTGGGTATATCTGAGCTGGGTCCTCAGGTAGTACTATGTCCAATTTTCTGATGAAGCTCCAGAATGATTTGCAGAGTGGTTGTACCAGCTTGCAACCCCACCGTCAATGGAGGAGTGTTCTTCTTTCTCCTCATCCTCGCCAACTTCTGCTGTTACCTGAATTTTTGATCTTAGCCATTCTGACTGGTATGAGGTAGAATGTCAGGGTTGTTTTGATTTGCATTTCCTTGATGACTAAGGATGTTGAACATTGCTTTAGGTGCTTCTCAGTTATTCAGTATTCCACAGTTGAGAATTCTTTGTTTAGTTCTGTACCCCATTTTTAATAGGGTTATTTGATTTTTTGGAGTTTAACTTCTTGAGTTCTTTGTATATATTGAATATTATCCCTTTATGGGATGTAGGGTTGGTATAGATATTTTCCCAATCTGTTGGTTGCCATTTTTCCCTATTGACAGTGTCCTTTGCCTTACAGAAGCACTGCAATTTATTTTTTTTATTTTATGTATATGAGTGCACTATTGCTGCACTGATCCTTGTGAGCCATCATGTGGTTGCTGGGAATTTGAATTCAGGATCTCTGCTCACTCTGGTCAGGCCTGCTCATTTTGGCTTAAAGATTTATTTATTATTACATCTAAGTACACTGTAGCTCTCTTCAGACATAATAGAAGAGGGAGTCAGATCTCTTTATGGATGGTTGTGAAACACCATGTGGTTGCTGGGATTTGAACTCAGGACCTTCAGAAGAGCAGTCAGTGCTCTCATCTGCTGAGTCATCTCTCCAGGCCCCAACTTTCTCTTCTAGTAGTTACAGTGTACCTGGCTTTATGTGGAAATCCTTGATCCACTTGGACTTCAGCTTTGTACAAGGAGATAAGAATGGATCCATTTGCAGTTTTCTATGTGCTGACTACCAGTTGAACCAGCACCATTTGTTGAAAATGTTGTCTTTTTCTACTGGATGTTTTTAGCTCCTTTGTCAAATATCAAGTCACCATAGATATGTGGTTTCATTTCTGGGTCTTCAATTCTCTTCCATTGATTTATCTGCCTATCTCTATACCAATACCATGCAGTTTTTATCATTATTGCTCTGTAATATAACTTGATGTCAGAGATGGTGATTTCCCCAGATGTTCTTTTATTGTTGAGAATAGTTTTCACTATCCTTGGTTTTTTGTTATTCCAAATGAATCTGAGAATTGAGCTTTCTAACTCTATGCAGAGTTGAGTTGGAATTTTGATGGGGATTGCATTGATTGTTGGGTCTTTGTGTCATCTAGGTATGAGTGTAATTGTGGCTTCATCGAATAACTTGTGTAGTGTTCCTTCTGTTTCTCTTTTGTGGAATAGTTTGAAGAGTATTGGTATTAGGTCTTCTTTGAATGACCAAGCCCACTCAGTCAGTCACCAGGTTCTTCAGTGCAGGAGTGAGGATTAAAAAAAAAAAAAGACTATTATACAACATTGTAGCAGGACTCCAGCCAGTTCTGAGGCCGAGGGAGGTTTATTTTTTCCTAATCTGCTTTTATACCATTTTAATTACATGCAAGTGTTAACAGTGAGTAGTACCCTGAGGAACAAGCAAGACAATAAGCACAAATAGTCCAGGAAAAACCAAGGCAATAAACAAAGTCTTGTGACCACTCCTGTTATCACTGTTTCTAAGGACTTATCAGGATGATCAAGATGTCTGAGCCTACTTTCCTGTCCTAGCCTAAGTCATATTCATGCCTGAAGCCTATTTCTTTGTTCTAGCCTAAAATTAGATGCCTGAACTTTCTCTTTGTCAAGTCCTAAAGTCAGATTCATGCCTCGGCTTACTTCCTTGTCAGGGTCTAATGTCAGATTCCTGCCTGAAGTGCATTTCCTTGTCCTTGGCCAATGTCAGATTCCTGCCAAATGGTTCCCCAAAGGCTCTCCACAATTGAAGGTCTGATAGAATTCTGTTCTAAACCCATCTGGTATTAGGTATTTGTGTAGAAAATTGTCCTTTTCATCCAGATTTTCCAGTTATGTTGAGTATAGGCGTTTGTAGTAGGATCTGATGATTTTTTGAATTTCCTTAGTTTCTGTTGTTATGTTTCCCTTTTCATTTCCAATTTTATTAATTTGGATACTGTGTCTGTGCCCTCTGGTTAGTCTGGCTAAGGATTTATCTTTCTTGTTGGTTTCATCAAAGAACCAGCTCCTGGTTTTGTTGATTCTTTGTATAGTTCCTTTTGTTTCTCCTTGGTTTATTTTCAGCCCCGAGTTTAATTATTTCCGGCCATCTACTCCTCTTGGGTGTATTTGCTTCTTCTTGTTCTAGAACTTTCAGGTGTGCTGTTGAGCTGCTAGTGTATGCTCTCTCCCAGCTTCTTTTTGGAGACACTCAGAACAACGAGTTTTCTTCTTAGCACTGTTTTCATTGTGTCCCACAAGTTTGGGTATGTTGTGCATTTTCATTAAATTCTCAAAAGTCTTTCATTTCTTTTTTTATTTCTTCCTTGACCAAATTATCATTGAGTAGGGTGTTGTTCAGCTTCCATGTGTATGTGGGCTTTCTGTTGTTTATGTTGTTATTGAAGACCAACCTTAGTTCGTCTCATAAGATGCATGGAATTATTTCAACCTACTTGTGTCTGTTGAGGCCTGTTTTGTGATGGATTATATGAGAAGGTACCATGAGGTGCTGAGAAGAAGTTATATTTATTTTGTTTTAGGATGAAATGTTCTATAGATACGTGTTAAATCCATTTGGCCCATAACTTCTGTTAGTCTCAATGAGTCTCTGTTTAGTTTGTATTTCCCTGATCTGTCCATTGATGAGAGTAGGGTGTTTAAGTCTCCCACTGTTTTTGTGTGAGGTGCAATGTATGCTTTGAGCTTGAGTAAAGTTTCTTTTATGAATGTGGGTGTTTTTGCATTTGGAGCATAGATGTTCAGAATTGAGAGTTCTTCTTGGTAGATTTTTCCTTTGATGAGTATGAAGTGTCCTTCCTTACCCTTTTTCATAACTTTTTTTTTGAAAGTTGATTTTATTTGACACTATAATGGCTACTCCAACTTATTTCTTGGGACCATTTGCTTGAATTTTTTTTCCACCACTTTACTATGAGGTAGTTTCTGTCTTTGTCTCTGAGGTACATTTCCTGTATGCAGCAAAATTCTGGGTCTAGTTTACCTATCTAGCCTGTTAGTCTATGCCTTTGTATTGGGGAATTGAGTCCATTGATGTTAACAGATATTTAGGAAACGTGATTGTTGCTTCCTGTTATTTTTGTTGTTAGAGATGGAATTGTGTTTGTGTGGCTATCTTCTTTTAGGATTGTTGAAAGATCACTTGCTTACTTTTTCTAGTGTGTGGTTTCCCTTTTTGTGTTGGAGTTTCATATCTATTGTCCTTTGTTGGGCTTGATTTATGAAAAGATATTGTGTTAATTTGTTTTTGTGATGGAATATCTTGTTTTCTCCGTCTATGGTAACTGAGAGTTTTTCTGGGTATAGTAGAGGCTGGCATTTGTGTTCCTTTAGGGTCTGTATGACATCTGCCCAGGATCTTCTGGCTTTTAGAGTTTCTTGTAAGAAGTATCGTGTAACTCTGATAGTAATAATAGTTACTATCAGATAGTAATAATAATTCTGATAGTGTAATCCTTTATATGTTACTTGAACTTTTTCTCTTACTGTTTTTAATATTCTTTCTGTGTTTTGTGCATTTGGTGTTTTGATTATTATGTGAAGGAAGGAATTTTTTTTCCTGGTCCACTCTATGTGGATTTCAGTAGGCTTCTTGTATATTCATGGGTGTCTCTTTCTTTAGGTTGGGGAAGTTTTCTTCTATAATTTTGTTGAAGATATTAACTTGTCCTTTAAGTTGGGAAGCTTCATTTTCTTCTATACCTGTTATCCTTAGGATTGGTGTTCTCATTATGTCCTGGATTTCCTGGATGTTTTGGGTTAGGAGCATTTTACATTTTGCATTTTCTTTGACTGTTGTGTCAATGTTTTCTGTGGTATATTCTGCACCAGAGATTCTCTCTTCTTTCTCTTGTATTCTGTTGGTGATGCTTGCATCTATGATTCCTGATCTCTTTCCTAGGTTTTCTAGCTCCAGGTTTATGTCCATTTGTGATTTCTTTATTGCTTCTATTTCCATTTTTAGATTCGAGGTGGTTTTGTTTAATTCTTACACCTTTTGTCCTTTTTTCTAATTCTTTAAAGGATTTTTGCGTTTCCTCTTTAAGGGCTTCTAACTGTTTAGCTGTGTTCTTCTGTATTTCTTTAAGGGAGTTATTTATGTCCTACTCAAAGATCTCTATTATCATACTGAGATGTGATTTTAAATTCAAATCTTTTTTGGTGTGTTGGGGTATCCAGGGCTTGTTGTGGTGGGAGAACTGGGTTCTGATGATGCCAGGTAGCCTTGGTTTCTGTTGCTTAGATTCTTGTGCTTGCCTCTCACCATCTGATTACCTCTGGTATTAGTTGGTTTTGTTGTCTCTGACTGGAGCTTGTCCTTCCTGTGGGCCTGTGAGCCTGTGATCTAAGGTGTAGTAGCACTCCTAGGGTGACCAGCTTTCTCTTTGGTGGGATTTGGATGTTGAGGGTTGTGGGACAACCTTAGCTCCAGGGTGCAGATGGAGATGTGAAGGATCTTGTCTCCAGTTGCTCTGCTTTTCCTGTGCCCTGTGTATTTCTGGTGGGTCCCTTTTTGCACAGTTATTGGAGTAAAAGTGGTGATCTTACCTCTGGGCTTAAGAGTGAAAACACTCCTGGGAGATCAGCTCTGTCCTGACCGTATGTGGGTACAGAGGGCTGTGGGAGAGCCCCAGCACCAGTGTGCATATGGAGACCTGAAAGTTCCTGTCCCAGCTGCTCTGCTGTTCTTATACCAATTTTTCTGCTCTTATTGCAAGGCCAATATCTGTTTTGTGGTGCTCTTGGTGACCCTTCTGAAAAGATCATCAAACCTTCCAAAGGCCCCCAGGTTTAGAACTACTGCAGAGGAGGCTCACTGCCTGTCATAGCAGCTGTAAAGAGCCTGCATTCTCTAGCTTTCTGCCCTGACAAGTTTTCTGGTAGAGTCATTCGCAGTGATTCCTCCTGAGGTCTCAGGTCGGATACAAGGAATAATGGGAACTTGTGTATCTCACCAACTTTGTCTATCATAGCCAGAATGTCACTCATGTGTCTGGTGGGACATACAGCTGGACTATGCCAGGGCCTCCAATCAGGGAGAATAGGGTACACTTGTGGTAGGATCTTCAGTCTTGTCTTCTGAGTCTGGCTCCATTAAGTCCAGGCTAAACACTTAAACTGGAGTTCAACAGATGCTATGGGGCAATGAAAGGACCTAAATCTAAAGTGGAAATGAAATTAAATAATCTGGTTTATGAAATTGTGTTATTTCATTTTAAGATTGACATCTTAACATGCTTGGCTTCCAAAAAGGTTTTCTGCCACTGTCATGGGACAGTGGGCCCTGTTTTCATTGGTTTTGCTGAGACAGAATCTTGATTTATGGCCTAGGCTGACCTTGAAGCTATGGGCCTCCTGAGTCTTTACCTCTGTAGCAATGTAGTAGATATGTGCTCTGATTCCTGGGAGGAACCACAGTCTTCCCAGGGAAGCTTGTGAAAGAGTGACACAGGTAGAGCGGCATCTGTTCACTTCTTTTCTTCGAAGCATGTTCAGGGCTCTGCATTGTTTCCCAAAGATCTCTCCTGTTCTCCGCTACCGAGATCCCTTTAACTTCAGATTCCTACATAACAGTGCTGGCAGTACACACAAGGATGGGGCATTATGTTGTCGAATAGTGCATATGTTAAAGGCTAGGGCTAGATTTTGAAATAGAAGCCAGGAAATGGGGAAATTGCACGGACTTTATCTCACCCACAAGCCAGTTTATGCTCCTCTTATATTTTAGACTGATTGTATAATGTTGTAACTACAACTTTCTGAGTCTCTCAACCAACAGTTGAGCCTGTTTCCCAGTTGAATAGCATCTTAATACATTGTGAAAATAGGGTAGTAGGCAGTGCCCTCACAGTGACAGAGAATGACTAGCTTTTCTCTTTTGACCTGAGAAATATGGGGGAGTTCTGTTCCTAAGATTTGGTTTTAGCTGGCTTCAAGATAATAAGAATATACTTCAAAATATTAGGCTGTGTCTACTTCACCGATCAAAAGAGAAAGGAGGCTGTTGTAGATGTCTAATGTGGTTTATAGCGCTGGTGCTGATCTGTGGTGGCTGCTTGTTTTACATCCTCAGTTAACACATCCAGAAACGGAAAGGGCCTGATGTGTAAAAATGCAACCGGCATAAGCTCCCAAGCTGTAGTGAATCTGACACTAAAACAGAGTGTAGCAAAAACAAGAAAAAATTTCATTAAGCCAGACATGTTTGAAGGATGGGGAGTCACTGTGGGACCACAATGGAGAGTGGTCAGACAAAAGCATCACGTGTCTCTATTGTAAAGGCAAAGCTCCAGTTTATGAGGAGACTTTGAACACAGTAGGGGCAATAGGTTCATTATTCTGAATAATACCTACTTCTAACCACGAAGCAATGCTAAAATGCTCGAGGTCTTTGGAGGTATGAATGAAGAAACACTGTCTTTCCACGAAATTCTTAGAGGCATGCTTCATTTTTCCCCATTAAAAAACACAGCTATTTCTAAAATGTGGTACATTTCAAATGTGTTTCTATAGAAGCAAGTGAGTATTATATAGTAATGCCTAACACTCAACTTTAAGAACTAGTGTTCCTGCCACACACTGAAACATGGTGCTGGAGATCCTTAATCAAAAGGTAGGATGCACAGTTGAACCATGCAGTGTGTGACTATTAAAAAACAATCCATGCTACTGCCAGCTTGGCACTGGCCGGCAGCCTCGGTCTGTTCCCAGCCCAGTATACAGCTCAGGACCGAGACAGAGTGTTTCCCCAAGCCAATGCTTTTCCCACCAGTGCTGGATCTGCCTCTCCAGAGCTCTGAGATAGTTCTCTCGGTACCCATGGGCAGCTGGGTGTGCTGTCTCTGGCCAGTGCTTCGCTGTAGTTACCTTGCCCAATCTTCCCATCCCAAAGCCTGGCCGAATTCTGCCTCGGCTACCTTCTTTCCCTCTGGCCCACCTGAGTTGTTGTGAAATGGAAAACACCAGACAGTCTTGGTGTAGAATCAACAGGTAACACAACTGCTGGGTGCAGAATCTATACGGTGGCAGATTCTGGTGGATTCCTCCAGCAGATCTAACAGTCCCCATTTTTTCTGCTTTTGCTCCCCTCACAGTCCAAAACAAAGTGCCCTCTTCCTGTGTTCCCTCTTCCTCTCTCTCCCGGAAGACCCGCCTCCCCTTTGCCCAGTTATTGGCTTCTTGTCATCTGCATTATCCAATCAATTAGGGGAGAATTCTGCTACAGAGCCACACTGCATCAATGGTGCTCAGGTCAGGCTTGCACAGTAAGCCTTGCTTAAGCACGCAGAATGTATTAGAAGAAAGTGATCCTTAAAGATAGCTTCACAAGATAATGAAAAGACTAGTTTGTGTAAAAATCTGGCGAGAAGTATTTGCAGTGGTTTGGTGTAAGGCAGAAAACAACATCACCCTGGGTTTAACTTGATTTTCCTTGAAAAGCACTGGTGGACCCAAGTAAGAATGGTGCTCATAATAGCAATGACACACTGGCATGAGAAAGATATTTGAGAATGAGCTTGAAATAAAAAATTCCCTTGCAGTTTTAATGATTGGAGACATGAGTTTATTCAAAGCCGCCTTAGATCAATAGAGAGATAACTAGAATCTGAAATGCCAGACATTCTAACTTTAAAAATTTCTTTACATGGGTTTTTTGTAAGAAATTAGCTTAGCACAATATAAAATAATTGACTAGTAAATGGAATCTTATATCGGAACAATACACGTGACACCATTTTTAATAATTCCAAAAGAACGGTTATACAAAATAGTTTACCCCACATAAATTCCTGTGGAGTTTGCAGAGCAAGTTTATACCTCTTTTTTAGGGGGGTGTAGAAACCAAAGATTGGAAATTTCTTGTCACTGGGTAGGTACTTGCAACATTTTGGAGATTAGAAAGGACACGTCGGGTCCAGGGTGCTCTGGAATGAGACCTACACTTGTTGGCCTGCAGGATGGAGATATAGATTGGCAGAGGAGCAGAAACATAGCTTGTGTTAGAGCTAAGGTCTCCCTTCAGCATGAATAAGGAAAAAAACAAAACAAAACAAAACAAACCCAATCACCTAGTTCCATACATTGTTACTACTCATTAATGTAGATCTTAATTTCTTCATATTATGTGGTATGTTCCAGGGAGAAAGGACAGCAGCTGATGATAGTCAAAACCAAGTTGAAAGACCTGGCCTCTTTGCAGACTTAAACCCAAAGAGCCAACTTTTGCCAAAGCTTTTCTGGGGACACGGAATCCTGGCATTGTTTTCAGGAGTCAACTTCGTTCCTTATCCTGGCTCCTTCCTGAAGTATGGCTTCTAGAGAGTCTGCCTGCAACTCTCATGAGAACATGACTGTTTCTCAGCAAATCCAACTTGCAACAGAGTTGATGATACATCACTGAAAGATCCTTCCAAAGAAATATGCCAACATAAGAGCAGCCCCTTCAGTCCAGTGTAACTAATACATTGTGCATGCCAACTGCTCAGACAGAAGTTCCAAATCTATATGAAAATAAGCTTTACCTTGAAGTTTCTCCTTGAGTCATTGTTTCATTGGTTGGCTGATTAGTTGGTTTGGTTTGCTGGCCTGGTCTAAATTAAACACATAAAGAAAAAAAATCTTCAAAAGTAAATCTTCTAAGTAAAAGTATCTTCCTTCAGATTTTCTCTAAAATAAAATTTATGTGTTTAAAAAATTTTATGTGGTGTGTGTGCAGAATGTGTGTGTGTGTGTGTGTGTGTGTGTGTGTGTGTGTGTGTGTGTGAATACTTGGAGAATAGACGTATTGGAATGCCTTGGAGCTGGAGTTACAGGTGATTGTAAGCTCCTCAGTGTGGGACTAATGCAGGTCCTTTGCAAGAACAAGGAGTGTTCTGAACCACTGACCCATTTGTCCAGCTCCTGATTCTTCATCTCACTCTACTGGTTGTGGGTACCATT
This sequence comes from Apodemus sylvaticus, assembly GCF_947179515.1. NCBI lineage: Eukaryota > Metazoa > Chordata > Mammalia > Rodentia > Muridae > Apodemus > Apodemus sylvaticus. The sequence goes on along the minus strand of NC_067485.1, from coordinate 58,018,922 downwards.
GTGCACGTTGTCTGTGGAGCTGCCTGATCATCTGTCTGGATGAAGAGCCAGGCACCAAAATGTGGAAGATTCTTTTTCTCAGTATTTCTAAGGAGTGGGAAGAATGGAGAACCAGTGTGTGAAAAAATAAGAAGACGATGGTGAAAATTCAAAGTAGAGCAAGAAATGATAGAGAAACAAGACAAAACAAAGCATGAAGAATAACACAGTTGAAGTCAAATGCAGCAAGGGTTCAGCAAAGGAGATCCTCAGCTGTGCAAAGCAGTGTCAGTGCACTGAGAGATACAGTGGACCGTTCTTTTCATCAGTGTGAATGAAGGTCACTGCTGACCTTGACTGGGGCCAGGAGGAGGGAAGGCAAGGAAAGTCAAATTGAGCTGGCTGTGATTAAAGGCATGTACCACACCTGGCTTATTATTATTTTTAAGAGGCCAGTCACAATATATTTGCATTGATGGAACTGATCCAGTAGAGGATGGAGAAAATGAAGAAATGAAAGATGGATAGAGGGCAGTTGAAGGAGAAAGGCTTTAATGTGAGGAGAAGGTTCTCATTAGACCAGGTGAAGGGCTCAGAGAGAAGGGCACCTGCTAAGATGGGCAGAGAAGCAGCAGGGATCAGACTGAACAGAGCTGTAGGGGTCCCCATGACAGCAAGACTTCCTGTTGCCCTTGAGTAGAGGATGTGTACAGAGGCATATTGGGAAGTGGTAGGCACTTGACATTGGCCAAGGACAATCCCTGGCTTCAGGCAGGAATCTGACATTAGGGCATAATAGGGAAGTAGGTTACAGCAGGAATTTTTATCCTAGGGTGGAGAAGCTCAGAGTGAAGGTTAAGCTCATTGTTCCTCCAAGTCTACCGAATTCCTGAATTAAGCAGGTGACCCACCCAGCTGTCTGAGCCTTGGAGTCAAGGACCACCAGAAGACTTTCCCTGGAACTCAGCCCGGAGTCTGGGGGGAAGGACTTGCCCAAACTGTTAAAAGGTCTGACCACCATTAAAGTTGGGCCTTGATCAGTAAAATATTGTCCTGGCCTTCTTTCTTTTCGCCCCTTCCCCATCTATCCCTCAGCTTCTGTTCCAGCAACCCAGTTCGTAGTAGCTGCAGGCAGCTATGGAATACAACAAGGATGGAAGGACCTGGGGGTTTAAAACACAGAACATTTAAAATAGTTGTAGGGTTCTCAGGCTTGAAAAGCAACCAATAAGCCATTACTGCTTCCTTCATGTCTCCCAGGTTCTTTGGGTGTAGACTGGTTTGTATAGGCAAGGGATTCAGTGAAAACCAGGTTATTGGTTTTGTTTGTATAGCATCTCTTATAAACATTGTCTGTTGATAAAAAACAGATAGCCAATAAGCTGAAGCAGGAAATAGGAGGTAGGACACTGGCAGAGAGAAAGAGGATTCTGAGAAATAGTGAGAGTATAAGAGGGAGGGAGATTCAAAGGATCTGAGAGGAGCTGGCCATAAACCAGCAAGTAGCTGAACTCAGGTAAGAAGGAGATTTGAGCAAGATGCTGAGAGAGACACTGAGGAGACACAGAAGACAAAGCAGCCTAGGACTGAAAACAGGTCACTAACAGGGTGGTAGACATTGAGTAGTTTGAATGAGTTAAATAAGTTAGTCAGGGAATGAGAGAAAGCTTACAATCTATGTATTTATTAATAAATAATTAGTCTCAGAGTTGTTATTGTTGGGAACTAAGTGATCTGCATGAGAAAGGAATTAATATTTTTATTACATGTTTGATTTGTTTTGGTTTCCCTGGTTGACTATAACGAAGGGAAAAATAAGAAAAGAAGCTGAGGGCACAGAAAAGATCTGTGCAGCCCTGCTCCGTGAGTGCACAAGATTAAGAAGCGTGAGGACTCCTGGGAGAGCTTTGCACCCAAACCTCCACCCAGTCAGCTTTGCACATCTTCCATACTTTTGCATCCCTAAGAGCTTTGGCATCTGTGGCAGGTGAGAACTGTGACTCCAATCTCCAGGGAGCATCCTGTGACTCTCCTGCCTCCCTCCAAGAGGGAATGTTAACAGCCCCATTAAGATAGATCTAGTTATCTGCTGCATGGTTCTGTTTATTTTGTTGCCGTGACTGTAAGCCAAGGTCTCCAGAAGGTCACCATAGTTGCTTGCTTCAAGCTGGAGATGTTGCCCGGAGAAAACTACATCAGACATTCCAAAGGCAGTGCTTGCTTGGGCACACTCACTTCAGCCTTGGTACTGCTGTTTCACTCCCATGCTGCCCTTATGGCCTTGCTCAGTGTATTCAGCCTCATTTGCAGGAATGTTACAGGACTTTTGGTCCTCTGACATTCTAGGTCCATTGCCCAGGCTTCCATGGTGGGCCAGAAGCTAGCACTAATCAACTCTAGGGATGTAAGGCTGCGTGGCAGTGTAGTCCTTCAGCGCCCACCATCTACTATTTTCTGTAATAGTGAAAATGTTCTATAACTTGAACCCAGCCTTACTCTGAGAATCATACTTTTTTGTATGTTGAGATCTTTCTATATAAAATAACTAGGCAGATGAAGTCACTGATAGTCCCTGAGCACTGTGTCCCTAAGTGAGGAATTCAGAATTAGTGGGAGAGCATTTACAGTGGGTACTCCTGCTACAGGGGATGACAGCCTGTCGCCCTCCTGTCAACCCTGGGGAAATTATGAAATCCTTGAACAAACTCCTGTAGCTTAAGGCTCTGTGTAAGCTGTAAAAGGCACACTCAACACGTGATACTTTTCAGGAAGATTAAAGAACCTTCAAGTGCAAGTGACAACATAGGCTGACAAATGATTTTTGACCCAGTGCTCTGTCTGTCTTCAGAAAGCCTCACCGTGGCTGTAAGCCAACAGCCAGACAACAAAGCTCTCTGACTACATTTCCTAAGAAAAATTAACAATCCCCATTATAGTTAGTATTTTTGCTACAGCTATAGATAAATATTTTCTGTGTAGCCTTTAAGAGCTCTGTGGATCTGTCTACATCTGTGTGTTCTAGCCCCAGGGTTGGAGAGGCCCATTGTGTAAGGAGTGACACCTGGGCAGCTGGCTCTAGTAAAGTCCAGGATGCTAAGATACCAGGAAGCACTTCCAGGGCTCAAAATCTCCCACTGTTTCTACTGAATACTACACATAGGAGGAACCCATTTCCCCAGGCTAGGACATGCCATATACCTGCCAACAGTAGACTACGCCTTAAACAGTTTTTCTCTTGCTTTACTTTTTCCTATCTCCATCCTCTTCCTTCTCTCATTGTGGTAGGGTTATATGTATCTGAGGTTGGCCCTGAACTCTCATTGTAGCTGGGGATGACCTTGAGTGTCTTAGTTGCTTATTTATTTGCTCTCGATCCTCCCCACCATGTGTGTGTGTGTGTGTGTGTGTGTGTGACATGTGTGTGTGTGCATGTGCGTGTGCGTGTGCGTGTGCGTGTGTGTGTGTGTGTGTGCCACTACATTCATAAGGAACTTAGAGGACAATCAATGTGAGTCAATTCTTTCTTTCCATCATGTGGGTTCCAGGGATCAAACTCAGATCCTCAGACTTAACAGTGAACACTCTTATTCGCAAAGGCATCTCAGACACCCTAACCCTGAACTTCTCATTCTCCTCATTCCAGCTCCTGAAGTTTGGGATTGCAACATCCACCAGCACTCTCAGCTCACATGGTGCTGGAGACAGGACACAAGGCTAAGACATTACTCTTCCAGCTGCGTGACATCCACACCCACCCTGAAGAGGTGACCAAGAATACTTATGGGTAGATGTGTATGACTGAAAACTTGGTGTTATCATGGAAACACATCCACACACTATCACCAAGGAAATGGAGATAAAAAAAACTGCCCTGACTTCATACTGGGACCATTTTACAAATATTATGAAACAAGACCTGGTTTCTGTGTATCATCAGATAGTGTTCCAGATGTCTAGGCTAGAAGAGGATTTGAAGGAAAATAGATGGTACTGCTGGCTTCTCTCCAAAGAGTTCTTGTATCAGTATTTTTCTTGGTTATCTGGGTTACACTACAGAGCCAGTATGATTTTATTCTATAGTAGATTGATAAAAATTTTGATCTACTGGAACATTTATGCTATACTTTATGATTTAAAATATCTTTTTATAGTATCAGGCAATGAAAATATAATTAAAAGTTAAATTTCTTTTGATCTATAAAAGATAGATTTAAAAGTTCATGTTTAATCTTTATCATTTAGAAATTAATGCCTGACATTTCCTCCCTCTTTTCTGATAAACACAGAATTTTATGGCTGATATAATATGATAGTAAGACTTACTTATGACATGATACATTCAATTTGTACGAGATGTGACATATTTTTATTAAGGAAAAGCTTTCTAGTATGTACAGACACATATGCATGCATGCATACATACATACATACATAGATACATACATAGGTTATTCATCCCTGTGTATAGAATTCCAAATCCAGATGCTCTTACATTTGAGAGTTTATGGGTGCTGATATGACACTCCAAAAGTTCGCATTCTGGGGCCAATGAGGTGGCTCAGCAGGTGAAAGTTCATGTTAACAAGCCTAATGCTTCTCAAGCCTTTGCCTGACAAGTCCTCCTAAAGCACCTTCAAAAGCAGTGAACTGAACCCTGTCCTTTATGCTCCATTTTATGGCCCACAACTCTGCCTGCTTTCCTGGAAGCCTGCTGGCATCAGGGACAACCAGGTAAAATACTTCACCCACCCAAGCCCTTGCATGCCAAGGGCCTTAAAACACACCCCAAAGCCTTAAACTGCACTCCACTCTCTGGACTTTATTTTCCAGCCCACAACTTTCCCTGCTTTCCTGAAAGCCTGCCGTCACTAGGTGCCCCAAGCCACATTGGTACTAGGGACCCAAGAGATAAGGTTAGCACCTAAAACCCCAGAGGTCACAAAGCCACAAATCCCCAGGGGAGACACCATTCCAACCTTAAGACTTAGTCACCAGAATCCCAGCACAGAAGACAGAAAGGATACAGAAACTTAGTGGAGGACCATTCAAAAAATTCTCATCCAATAAGTATAAATGCAGAAATCAGCATCTAAACTTATAACGACCTCAAAACCCAAATGACCAGAGGCCAGAGTAACAATGAAATCAAGAGACAGGGCAATGTGGAACTACCAGAGCCCAGCTCTCCTAAGACAGCAAGCCCCCGGATATTCCAACGTAGCTGAAATACGAGAAAATTACCTTAGATTTAATATTATGAAGATGACAGAGTCCTGCAAAAGAAAATGAATAAATCCCTTAAAGAAATACAAGAAAATACAAACAAACAGGCAAAGGAAATGAATATAACTGTTCAAGACCTGAACATGGAAATAGAAGCAAAAACAAAACAAAACACCAGAACAAAACAAAACACAAACTGAGGGAATCCTGGAGATGGAAAACCTAAGTAAGAGAATAGGAACTACAGACACAAGCAATATTAACAGAATACAGGAGACAGAAGAGAATTGCAGGTGGAGAAGATATGATAGAAGAAAATGATGCGTTAGTCAAAGACAATGTTAAATGTAAAAGGTTTCCGATACAAAACATTCAGGAAATCTGGAACATTATGGAAAAACTAAACCTAAAAATAATAAGGGTAGAAGAAGGAGAAAATATCCAACTCAACGGACCAGAAAAGGTTTTCAACAAAATTATGAAAAAAGTTTCCCTAACTTAAAGAGATGCCTATAAATGTACAAGAAGCTTACAGAACACTACATAGATTGTACTAAAAAAAGAGAATCCTCCTACCACATAATAACCCAAACTATAAATATACAGAGCAAAGTATCTAAAGTTGCAATGGAAAAAGATCAAGTCACATATAAAGGCAAACCTATTAGAATTACACCTAATTTCTCAACCTGACTCTAAAAGCCAGAAGGGTCTGGAGGAATAAATGTCTTGAGGTTTCTAAGAGACCTCAGATGTCAGCCCAGGCTACTTTACTCAGCAAAACTTTAAATGACCATAGCAAGAGAAAACAAGATATCCCATGACATAACCAAATTAAAACAATATCTATCCACAAATCCAGCCCTACAAAAGGCACTAGAAGGAAAACTCCAAGCAAAGGAGACTCACTACACCCAGGAAAATGCAGGAAATAATTTCACACTAGAAAAAACAAAAGAAACACACACACATACACACACACACACACACACACACACACACACACACACACACACCAAAGTAACAGGAAATAACAGCCATTGTTCATTAATATCTCTTAGCATCATTGGACTCAATCCCACAATAAGAAGATATGGACTAACAGAATAAATGCAAAAATAGTCTCAGCATTCTGCTGCATACAAGAAAGACATCTCAACATTACCTCAGAGTAAAGGGTTTAGAAAAGACTTTCTAAGAAAATGGACCCAAGTAACAAGCTGGAGTAGTCATCCTAATATCTAATAAAATAGACTTGCAACCAAAATTAATTAAACAGCATGGGAAGGACACATCATACTCATTGAAGGAAAAATCCACCAAGAAGATCTCTCAGTTCTAAACATCTATGCCCCAAATGCAAGGGTACCCACATTTGTAAAAGGAACATTTCTAAAGCTTAAATCACACACGGAATCACACACATTAATAGTGGGAGATTTCAACACCCTACTCTCATCAACAGGTCATCATGACAGAAACTAAACACAGAAAGAAAGGTACTAAGAGATGTTACGACTCAAATAGACCTAACAGGCAACTATAGAACATTTTACCCAAACAAAAAAGAATATAACTAATTCCAGCACCCCACTGAACATTCTCCAAATTGACCATATAGTCATTCACAAATTGAAATAATCCCCTGAATCTTATCAGACTACCATGGAGTAAAGCTGGACTTCAACAACACCTGAATTGGCCATTGTCTGTAACCAGGCACAACTTCCAGTGAAGGCATTGGAATACCAACTCAGACAGCTACAGGTGGCACCTGAACAAGGGGCCTGAACTCGGGGAGACCAAATGAGGGAATGCTGTCCTTGGTGGAGCTCCACAGAAAACAGAAGTTAAGTATCCAGCACGGTAAGCAACATACAGCATTAATGTTCATACTATAAATGTCATCTTTTGAAGGCTGTTGTTGCAGGGGTGCAAAGAGGAGATAGACTGAGTCAGCATTGGCCCAATGTTGATATCAGCTAGGATGTGACAGTACACTGGGACGGGGAATTTTATTAGGCAATTGTCCGAAGTCTAGAACTGCATCAGTCAGGAGGAATAGGGCTTAAAATAAAATAAAATAAAATAAAATAAAATAAAATAAAATAAAATAAAATAAAAAGTAAAAAACAAACAACAGCAACAATGACAACAACAACAAAAACAGATCTTAGAAACATGAGAGAGAGAGAGAGAGAGAGAGAGAGAGAGAGAGAGAGAGAGAGAGAAGGTAAATGGATTTCAGAACTCTCCCAGGAACAGGAGGAAATTGGGGGATGTCCTGCTTCCTCCCTGGCCCCTACTGGAGATATTCTTAGTACTAGTTACATCAAGTTATCTTCCCTCACTATGTATTATCTTTGGTGTACCAATCTATCCATGTGTCAATTTGTGTTTGATCTTGTTTTGTTGTCTGAATGACTGGTGTTCTATGTTTCAGGTTGAAAAGAAAAAATGTTAAAAACTTTTTCTGCTGGCTATCTATCCTTTGATTTAATTTAGAAAGCAGTGTGGGTTTGCACAGCAGAGGCTGATTTAAGTTGCTCTGTACCCTTAGCTAGGAGTCAAGCGCAACTGGAGAAAAGGTTGCTTTTAAAAGGGGCCAGCAGCATCTCAAGTTCTATGGCAAGTAGGCCGATGGTCATTTCTACTAGAAAAATCTCTGCAATTGTGATTATTGAGTTCAAGGTGCTATTTCTCTTGAAATTACAGCTAGAAAAAGTAAAAATTTTGTTTGGTCTAAATTTATAAGATTCATGTAGCTGCTTCATTTTTGTTTCTGATTGGTTTTAAAGGTATAAATGTTTTGCATGTCTTGGCTATAGAATATTGGCTTATAAGTTACTGGGCATGATTTAAAAAATTGTGACATTGGTAATAAGAAAGTTAGCTTAAAACTGGTAACTCAGGGTTGGAATCATTTTAAACAGCAAGTGACACGAACCAACCCAGGAAAAACAGGCCTCTAAAGATACTTCTAAATTGGCATAATATTTTATGTAATTCTTATCTTAGAAATTAGACTTATGAGGGATAAGATTCAAAACAATGTCTCTTTAATGAGGTATTAAAAGTTGCACTGTCACGCATTCATATACAAGAACTGGCAACAAAACTTGGTAATGTGAAAGCAATGCTTTTAGTATTGATTTTAAAGAGAATGGGTTGTTTAAAATTGGGGTTTGCTTTCCAAAGTTGTAGTTATGCTCTAATATTGCAAGAGAAACTTTGAAATTAATGGTAAAACTGCCAGTGCTCCATTGACTGCAGTTTGCAGTTTGGTCACCGGCTCAGGATTTTTAACTTGTCCATATTTGTAATTACGAAAAAATTAAGCAAGTGGAGGCTGCTGCTTTGCAGGAGACTGTCGTACATATTTACATTTGAGTTAATGCAAAGCTCAGAGCAGGGATGTGTGGCCCTGCTTAAGTCTCCCAAACCCCACCTAGGAAGTTTCAGACCAAAACAGCATTATTAACAACAGATCTATGCAGGTGTTGTTCAAAATAAAGTTCAAACTTAAGATCTATGAAAGGTTAATGGGGCTATGGAACTTGTAGAGGCATTAAAATCTGGCCTGCCCACTCCATATAGAATTATTATGGATTTGGAGGGTTGTTGTTTTCTTTTCTTTTGTTTTGTTTTTGCATGCTGTCACCCGACCTTTCAGCCCCAGATCTCCTTACACGTATACCTGTCCAACCAAGGCTGCGGGACAGCTCCAGGCCGCCACATTTGTACACTTTTCTTCTCACCCAGCAGATGGAAATGCACCTTGGGCACAGACAAGGACAAAGGTTCTCTGGCAGGGAGGATAAGTAAGAGTCCAAAACCATAGCTCCCATGAGCCCTGCCTCTACAGCCGCTCAGATCGACAGGGAGGAGAGAGAGTTTGCACACACATCACGTGCCTTATCATGGTTGCCTTGGGATCAGGTGCTGAGAATGGATGGGCCTGGAACAGTCAGCTTTGTCCTCATGATTCAGTGTGTAGATTGGATGTGGTGTCATCTCCATTCGCAGGAGGCAGAGGCATCCTCGTTTAGTCATCCCAGGCTACACCATGAAAATTAATCTCTAAAAATCAGTCTAGGCATCCTCTGTTCTCTCAAAATGTGTTTCAACTCCTCCATAAGAGTGCTCAAACTCCAAGTGGACGTCTAAAATCCTCCTATCAGTCAAACGTACCAATGTTCTACAGGCCAGTCATCCTAAACGAAGAAAAAGACCAGTAGAAGGAAGTTCTGTGATAGCCTTTTGCTCTCTTCAGTGTTGGAGGAAGGAATAGAGGTGGGGGTAGGCAGCAGTTGTTGCAGATACAAGTGTGATGGATGCAGATTCTGGACCCCAACGTTTCTTAGTTTGGGACCTGATGGCTGTCACTGAAGTGTGATTGCATCTATTCTCAGTTATCAGACAAAAGAAAGACAACACTGGCTAGTTAGTGCTCAGGCACCTCAGACTCCATCACTTGGGCAGTGTGGCTGGCTCCACCCCATGGAGAATCCTGCTGTTGTCTCTTTTCTATAAGGTACTGAGGTAGCCAAAGCTACCTGTGGAGCCTGTCAACTATCAAGACTTCAGTGTCAGTGTCCTGACCACCCCCTCCACAGATATAAGGCAGCTGATAGCCAAGCTCCTTCTCTTTCTCTTCCTTTTGACATAAAACACCAACAATAACGACCAAGTCTTTATTTTTCTTACTTAAGGACCACAGGAGCCCAGACATGAATGCAGAGGGCTGGCTAAACTTAATACACACGCTAGAGCAAAGTTCACTGTTCTGCAAATAAAAGGGAACATGTTCTGAAGACATCAGGTGACTCATCTATGAATCTCTGGGACATTGTCACAGGACGGTGGGGGTGCCGAAATTGCCACACAGGATTGTCTGAAGTTATTACAGGAAGCTGTCCCCATTCCCTGGAACTCAAACTATTCTCACTTCCTTTCCTGTGAGATTCGGGCCTGTTGCTGCCCCTTTAGTGTTAGAGGGGCTGCTCAGGGCATTGTCAAGTGCTTAACAACCCAGTCATGAGCACAGTGGGGATGGAAGGTGTGCAAATGAGCCTCCAGTTGGCTTGCAAAAGTCAACAGTGCAATGCCCTCTTCCCCAGCTTCTGCCAAACACTTTCCCTGCTACCCTGCTGCTTATTAAACAGCCCTTGTAAAGTAGAAGGTAGGTAGGGTTGCGGAGAGGGAAAAGGGACACAGGTTGCCAGAAAGATTTGATCTGTTCTGCCCTGAGGTGGCTACAAGAGGCACAAGGAAGCAAGCTGGGAAGTCCAAGGGGGCATGAAGCAAGGATTCTGCGCTTGTTAATTCTTTGTAGCTTGGCGCTTGATTTGTGGGCAAAGACACTCACTGTGAGTTTCCTCCGTGGCTATTAAGTTGGAGTTTCCAGATTCAGCCTCAGAAGATATGTGTGAAAAAAAAAAATCTGCTACTTGAATGATCACACCCAAGGTGTTTAGGGCTGAAGTTGCTGGTTTACTTCTCTGCAAGAAACAAAAATTACCCTATTTGTGAACAGAAGTGTGTCATCCTTAGGTACTGTAATGATACATACCTGAAGTGGGGTCTGGCTGCTACAGGGGAGATATGAAGGAAGAACACACACATACACACACACACACACACACACACACACAGAGAGAGAGAGAGAGAGAGAGAGAGTCATGTGCACACACACACACAGCTGCATTTTTACAGATTAGCTGTTTAAGTGGTCAAGGGCAGTTAGGTCTAATTAATGTGAACTTAGGCCCTTAAATTAATAAAGCCTCCTATGGGGCCTATGACTTGAGGGGTGAAAGGAAGTTGTCTCTTTAGTAGCTAATGAACCCTCTCTTGCCTCCTTGTTTTATCAGGCCCTGGACTCGGCACACTTAGCCATGAAGGGGTATTGGTATTTCGATTTGTTTTCCTCACTGTTTTTTAATTCTTTGCCTTGAACACTTTTTAACCAAAAATTTTAAGCCAATTTTTGCCTTATGAAATGAAAAAGTGTAAATCATATGCCTTTTATGGAAGACCTGATTTTTTAAAAAAAACTTATTTCCCTTGTTGCTTGTAAGCCAAGAAGTTAATACATTCCTTATCAGATCACTGATGCTTTGCATACTTACTGTGAGCTATTACTTAAGCTAATATGGAGAGACACATAAAGAGCAGCAGAGGCCTGGCTTGCAGGCCCCTGGAGTAGTTCCAGTAAAAAGTGCAGAGGTTAGAAAGCATTGACAACTTTGGCATCTATGCTCAATATGTGAAAGAATTAAGAATTAAGAAGACCCTTCTGTCCTTATCCAAATTCTACCAAGAGAGAACTTAAAACTTAAAAATTGAAGTGTATTAGCAGAAACTCAGCTGCGTGAGCCCAAGCCAGACCAAATCCCCACATGAAGAGGGGGGTGGGAACAAGGTTCCAGCCTAGTTATGGAGCCAATGTCAATTAATAGCTTCTGGGAGACGGGGAATCAGGCTCCTCTCAGAGCATAGCCCTTGGTGGGTCCAACCACACTCCACTGGAAGGCAGTGCAACCAAGAATATTTGGGCAGTGCAAATTGGTCTTGATGGGTTATTAAAGAAAAGACACAAAGTTGGGAGTGTGGGGAAGGAGGCTGGATCTGGGAAGGGTTGGAGATGTCTGAATAGGGTCAAAACACATTGTACAGAATTCTCAAAGAGCTAATAAAATTATTTTTAAAGTTTAGCTCTGACAGAACACTGGGAACTGGTGAAAATCCTTTAAAATAATTAAAAACAGCTTTATAGTACTTCACTGAAGTGAATTTAAACATAGTAAAGTAGAAAAAAAACTAAGGCGTGAATTGTGAGTTTATGTGTTTTCGTGTGGTCACGTGGCCTCCTCACACTTCCATGGCCCTCAGCTGAGACTAGTTATTAAGAACGTTTCCTTTTTGCCTTTTTTTAAAAAGCAATGCAGAACTCACAACAAACTATTTCACCATGTCAGATTGACTGCAGAACTAGGCTCCCATTGTAACACTGGGGGCGGGGTGGGGGTGGGGGACAGCCTCTCATTGGACTTGTTAAGAAATAATGGAATTTTATGTGTAATTGATCGTATGTAATTTTTTCTGTAATCGATTGAAATTCTGGGCTCAATTCACTTGATTTCTGTTGAATTTAAAAGTCACCAGTTTTGGAAGCCACACAGCTGAGCAGCTGCATATCCTGAGCTGTGCTACAGATAACACTTCAGATGGGTAGATCTTGATGATGAAGGCCATCTAAGTTGTTTTATAGTTGCTCACAAGCCACTTTGGTGTCCCTCTGTCCCCAGGCCAAAAGCATGGACTCTTTACTTGATCCTATAAAGAGGCCTGATGGGTAATCTATCTGAGGTCAAATGACCAAAATCTTGTTCTGAGGATAATACCAGTGCCACCACTTCCTGAGCATGAAGAACCCTGAAGATTCATTATTCAAACACATAGATCACCAAGATTTAGCCCAGTCACTCTTCCCAGTGTCTTTAGCTGTCTCCTATAGCTATTCTTGGGAGTAGCTTCTTCTACTCCCAATTCCTGGGAGTGCTTCTTCATGTCCACACTTGGCTGCCTCATTAATAAATGCTTCCTCCCTTCTGCCCTCTGAGTTTTCAGACATTGGTATATTGCATGATGGCCAAGATGAGCCTGGCTCAGTGACAAGATGGTGACTATTATAGATAATTCTTCAGTGGCTCAGGACAAGAGATAATCTTTCTGTACTTTTTAAAAAATTTTCTTAAATTTTAAGACAGGGTCTCACTAGTTAGCTCTGGCTAGCTAGTGAATTCACTATGTAAATTAGGTTGACCTTAAGCTCACAGAGATACCTGTCTCTTCCTTCAGAGTTCTGGGAACAAAGGTATGTATTACGGTGCCTGCTTAGCAGATAATCTTTTAACAGAAAAGATTCTGCTTTATGAAAATACATATCATATTGCCCTTAATTTTGTAGTTGTGTGTGTTATGGGTATTCTCATAACTCAAAATCAGAAGTAAACTTCAGTCATTTAGAGGAATGTTAGACTTAGTTTCCTGACTCAAAGATGAAGACAGTGCAAATAGCATGACTGCAGCCTCCAGCATCCTTTAAAAGCAGAGTTAAAAGCGCTAACATGTGGAGGGCCTGGTGCAGGACAAATAGCACGGGAAATGCATGTTAGTTTGTTCCTCTTCTTCTGACATCCTTTCCTTCTTTGGTGCCACTTCTAATGTCACAACAGAATACGAGCAGCTGTGTATGAATGAGGAGAGACCAGGTGAACGATGTGAAGGGTACACAGCCCAGTCTGTACAGCACTTGAGGGCCAGAGTTTGGAACCTCAGAACACACATAAAAAGCCAGGTGTTGCAACACACACTGGGGAGGTAGAGACAGGATGATCACAGAGTTTGGCTGGTCAGCCAGTCCAGATAAGTCCTGTGAGTTCCACATTTACTGAGAGATCATGTGTCAGAGAATAGGACAGAAGGTTGGCAAGATGACTCAGCTAAGAGAGGTTCTTATTTCTAAGCCCAACAACACAGCAGCACAAGTTTGATTCCCAGACCTCTACATGTTAGAAGGGAAGAACCAACTTCTAAGAGAGAGAGAAAAAGAGAGAGAGAGTGAGGGGGGAGGAAGGGAGGGAGAGGGAGGGGAGGGAGGGGGAGGGGAGGGAGGAAGAAGGGGAAGGAGGGAGAGGGAAGAAGATGGGGGAGTGATGGGGAGGGAGGGAGGGAGGGGAAGAGAGAGAAGAAGGTGAAGGAGAAGAAGGAGAAGGAGAAGGAGAAGAAGGAGAGGAGGAGGAGAAGTCATATGGAAAAGACAGAGGTGAGTCTTGCCTCATACAGAGATCATCCTTGGAAGCCAGTGGAGAGCACAGCAAGTTCAGTGCCTCACAGGCAATTTGGAGGGAGTTCTGAGATACCACACACCAGCAATGGATGCTAGCTTATGCGCAGGTCAGATGGCTTCTGGGAAACAGCTGAGCAGCAAAATTGAAACCTGATGCTACTCAACCAATATTTATGCTTCTGTGCAACCAAATGCCCTAAGCCTTCCAAGTTAAGAACACTGTAGCACATGCGCAAATATAATTCACTTCTGGCTGTTGACCTCAGGTAAGGGCAGTCTGTTTTCTGGTGTTAGTCACCCAGGATAGTAGGAAAGTTTCACAATGAGAACTGTGTTGTGGGAGGGGAGGGGGGAGGGTGGTCAATTTCTGCACAAGCTGATGATTATTACCAAAGCAGAGGCCCAGAGCAGAAGCACAGTCAACACTCCTAGGGCTGTCTTTGTTGATTTCAGTTTCATGTCAGTGCTAGTTGTCTTTGCTCTGAGAATATCCAAAGTAGACTGTTCTCAATGTGATCTGAGGTCTGAGACTAAAGCTCAGATGGGAAGACTTCTCACACTGATAATGTACATGTTAGGATTCCATCTAAGCTCCACCCCACAGTTACCTGGCAACAACCAGGTAGGTCTGGCTCACTCTAAAAGGGGTTTCTTGCTCCTCCTCTCTCTCTTTTCCTCTTGTTCTCTCTTGCCCTCTTGGACTCTTCCCTTCTCCCCTTTCTCTATGTGGTTATGTCCAGACTCTACTTCTCTACTCTCTCCTTCTCTCTGCCTTTCTCTGCCTCTACTACTCTCTTAGCTCCCCTCCCCATGCCCTAAATAAACTCTATTCTATACTATACCATCATGTGTGTGGTCCTTCAGGGGAAGGGATGCCTCAGCATGGGCCCACTGAGGCACCCCCTTCCCCCACACCTCACTACATATGCCATAGAACCTATCTTTTACCTATCTATCTTTATGATCACAACACTGGAGCTGTGTGAGGCTTATTAATGAAAGTCATCAGCTCCATACCCTCAGTGGTGTATATGTTCCACCCGTGAAGATGCCGTTGATTCGCACATGTTTGGAGGTACTATTCACGTGAAACACAAGATTCCCACCCTCTCCCGGGCTGTTGCCAGGCAGTGGCCAGCACCTTTAGCACTGAGCCATCTCACTAGTCCTGCCCCACATTGCTTTGAGGAAAGTGATTTTTTTGCCCCACAATCTCTGATTTAGCAGTCAGCTAAATTTACTATAAAAATGAAACAACATGCCAAACACCCGATGAACTATTTTCACTTTTAGGAGGGAACCCCCTCTGACTTTAGAGGTCCATGTGCCCTGGAGATGAAACTCTGGCCATGATCAGTGTTGACATCACCCTGCAGGGTCCCTGTCTCTGGGATCCAGGTCAAGATTCCCATCCAGGTCCACAGAAGTGAGGCCTGGTTGCAGTTTCCAGGGGGCACTTCCGCTCCAGCTTGTTTCTATTTTAAAGCTGGAGACAATTAAAGACCAGAGTCTGGTGCCAGTACTTTTTTTTTTCCCAACCAAGCTATTCTTAGAAATAGTTGGGCCGGTGGTGGTGGAGTCCGAAGGCTCTGGAATCCTATTGTGGTGACTTCTTTTTCCTGTGGTGCTTCTCTTGGGCCCAGCATCCAGACTGGAATTGCCTCTTTCCAGGGCAGAGAGAAAGGCAGGGCTGCCTCCCACAAGAAGGTCCTTCTTCCACTCTGAGCTCTGCTATAAGTTCAAAGGATCGTGATAAAAATATTTTAAAGTTTATTTTTAACTGTGGATGGATCTAAGGCTACATCTTGCAGAGTGGCTGCTTTTACAAACACTGACCATACGTTTGTAAAAGGAACCCAACCACCCTTTTTAAAAAAGCTACTACTGTGTATGACACAAGATTATTTAAAGTCTAGGATTTGTCTTCAAGGTGAACTAGGACACACAAGCTTGCTTTAACAAAGACAAGGGAACTGGACTATCCAAAAGCACATATTAGAAAGTGGGTGATGTTGAGCTAGGAACCTTCTAGAAGGATTTGAGGTAAAGCAGTGTTTGCTTTTGTGTTTGAAATTCTCCTCAATAAAAACCAAAAACCTCAGAACAGTGGAAGTAATAATGCATCAACAGCCTCAAGCGTGTGGGTTCATCCTGGATGGCCTGTTAGTGAACATAGGCTAGATGGTCTATGTGAGAAATGAGAGAGACCGGGACTTCCTGAGGGGGATGTTCAACACAGCACAATAGAAAAACCAGGGCAGTGCAGCAGACCGAAGGAAGGAAGTTGTAAAGATAAGCTTAGCAATTAATGAGCTAGGACACAAAGGCATAACACAGCTCGCCCAGACGGAGAGCTTGATAAAGCAGACTCTGCTGTTGAGGCCATGCTCAGAGGAAACATGCAAGATACAAGCGGTCATACCCTGCTCACGACCTGGCCATATCTTTGCGGACAGGCAATTCTCCAGAGGAACAATGATTAACAAAACTGATAGACTCCGAAGTCTGAATATACATCTCATCAACAAGAGAGGTGAGTTGAGTGGGGTAGTCTGCAGGCCCCTTCTAGTCCCTCCAACCTTCTCAAAGGAAAGACCCCAACCCTACAGATGCAGTCAAGTTTTCAGGATCCTCAAAGAACAGATAAATACTACATGTAAATCTTTGCAAAGAATAGAAAAGGAACACACTCCTTGTGTGATTTTATATGTATAACCTTGATGATTAAATCTAACAAGATTCTAAGACTATGAAGCCAAGGATCCTACATGAAATTAGCAAAAGAAGGTTATAAGAAAAGGCTTAAAAATATATGATTCTTGTCAAGAAGCATTCACTGCAGTGGTGTTGCTCGGTGGGTCACATGGCCAGCCTTCTGACGTACTTACAGAATCTGTCCATTTAAAGAGAGAAAAGCATGCCTACATTTTGCTTTGTTTTATGTCTATATAAATTTTGAAACTATGGTTAAATTTCTGTCCATCTTTCATGGATGTTCACTAATGACATGGGGTACTTTACTTGTGACTAAAGTATTTGACTTTTTATGATCCCAAAGGATGGCTCAGTGGATAACAATGCTCACTTTGCAAGCCTGGTGACCTGACCTAGACCCTTGAACCATGTAATGGTGGAGACACAAACTGACTTCACAAAATTATCCTCTAATTTTCTCACAGTGGCTGCGGTGGTATTAGGCAGTAAAATAAAACTCTAGAACCTTACAATTAATCAGTTAGATTTATATATCAGTAAATTCTCAATTCACAAGAAGCTCACACAATAATTTCAGGGCCAATTGATAATGGTATAAGCTGCCCACCTAGATCAGACAAGTTATCCCAATTATTCTATCCCTATATGATATTCATAACTGCCTGCGGCTATTTAAAACCAAGCAGGATCAGGATCTTCTTCCTGTCCGTCCTCTATCTTGCTTCCTTCCCCCTCCCTTGAGTCGTTTTCTGACCCTGCAACTTTTAGCTCTGCCTCCCTTTTCCCTGTCCAATCACAGGCCTCCTGCTGCACTAATATTTAAATAGATTGGACAGGGAAAATCCTGGCACAGCTTCTCCCTCCCTCGTGCTTTTCCTTTTCTTTGCTTGTATCCTTCTTCCTTCTTTTGGACAAAACTTCAGAAGGCCTGTGGTCCCCAGGGCTCCCTTCGCTATTCTCTTCCTTCTGTATTTTTCTTATCCTTGAGTTACTTTGTTGCCTTCTAGTGCGAGCAGGGAGGCTGAGCACCAGTGCTTGGCTCTTCTAGGAGAAGCTCACCGGTTAGCTTGACCTTGATGAGAACCCATCAGGTATCTTGGTATTGGGAAGTCAATACTAGCAGGTACTTACTTGCTTATTAACAGGGTCTCACTATGTAGCCTAGGCGAGGCTTGAAATTATGATCCTCTTGTCCCGTCTCTCTCCCTCCCACCTCCAGGGTCCAACACTTTTTCCTAGTGTGAAGTACTGAGATGTAAGAGTGATACTGAGAAATGGAGGTGACGAGTGGAGGGACTCCAGAAGGTAGTCAGCACTGATCATCATTTAAATTCTGCTCTGACATCCTCCAGATCCTTCCCCTATGGAAATGCTGAGTATCACTAGTTATTCTCTGCAAAGGCCTCTTAGGCAAGTTCAGAAGAAGCACTTGAGTTCTATCCCCAGAACCCATATACTGGAAGGAAAGAACTATACTCTGTAAAGCACTTGAGGGCCAGAGTTTGGAAGCTCAGAACACACATAAAAGCCAGGTATTGTGGCTCACACCTGTAATCTCTGCACTAGGGAGGTATAGACAGGGTGATAAGGTTGTCTTCTGTATATACATTCATAAGATAGACACAAATCAATAAGTAGATGATAATATAACTCTCCCAGAGAGTAGGCAAAAGCATATAGAATTGCCTCCATTATTCTGTGCATGTGCGTGTGTCTGTGTGTGTGTGTGTGAGAGAGAGAGAGATGTGTGGTATGTGTGCATGTGATGTGAGTGATATATATGTGTGTGCCATGTGTATGTGTATGGTGTATGTGTTTGTATGTGGTGTGTGTGTATGTATGTGTGGTGTCTATAATGTATATGTGTGATGTGTGTGTGATGTGTGTGTATATAGTGTGTGTGTAGTGTGTACATGTGGTGTGTGTGCATAGTGTGTGTGTATGTGTGTGTGTGTGTGTGTGTGTTAGAAACCAGTGTAGTCTTCCATTTTTATCCACCTTCTATTTAAATAGGTTACTTCCTGAACCTGAGCTTGCTGGAGCTGGCTAGAGCATCCTTGGGATCTGCCTGTCTCTGTGCCCCAGCACTGACATTATGTGTACAGTACCATGGAATGTTCTTTCACATGAAAACTAGGAAAACTGGTCTCAGACTTGTTCTTTATTCACTGAGCTTTCTTCCAAGCTTTTACTTTGGCTTTTAAATCTATATCATGTGTTTAAGAACATCTTATTTTCCATTTAACACTGGAAGTATTTTAGCTGTGTAAGAAGACACCTCATTTTCTTCTAGAATCTCCCCCCCCCCCAAAAAAAATCAAGGATCAATGATATATTTTGAAGATGTTCTGCAAATCTTTCCTTTCTCTTCAAGGTGTTCTCAGGGTTTTCAATGGCTTGGGGCCTTTGGCTTTGACAACCTCCCCCCACCCCTTCAGCCTCTCCCTGTGTAGCTCTACTGTTCAGGACACAGCACACCCTAGTCCCCCACAGCTTTTGAGGTAAGGCTAAAGAATGAAACGTGGCTTCTCAGAGGCCCTGGGAAATTGTGTATATTGATTTGTCTTTAGCATGTGGGAAGATGATTCACTCATCTTTTGGTTCATTAAGTCCTGAAATGAAGTGAAGGTGGAAATAAGCTTTGAACAGAGATAGGATGACAAGATGGGGCTGTTTCCATGCCTCTAGGTGGTGTGCAGTTGAGTCCTGGTGGAGCTGGTACACTTAGGTCATGTCCCTGTCAGGCTGAGGGCAGCAGGGCCATGCTGAAGGGAGAGCCAAGGTCTGTTCAGCTCTGGAATAAGCTTTTGGGGACACAGGGAGGAAGGCCGTCCAGCCTGGAGGCCTTTTCCTATAATGCCACATGGTCCAAAATGATAAGGTCTAAAAAGCTGTCTCTCAGATGCAATCTTTCAGGTTAAGCCCTTCTGACTTTGGATTTTTACAAGAACGGAAAGAGGAGTTCACACTGAAGCTGTTATTACCAACACCTGGCTGTGAATGTATTTTTCAACTTTAGTAGATAAAAGCATGATAAGAATTTACAAATTTGTTAACGAATCCAGAGCAGCTCCCTACCATTTATATTTCTAGAGGCTATGTAGCACCAAGTGACCTTAAACTTCTGACCCCCAATTTCTGTTTCGCAGTGCTGAAATTACAGGTGTGTACTGCCGTGTCTGGCTTATGAGGTCCTGGAAATGTAATTTGGGACCCTGTGCATGGTAGGCACACTCTCTGCCATCAGAGTTGCATTTCCAGCCTCAACCTCTGTCTCTATAAAGAATGTCTTATGGGAACAAAAGCATACCCCTGGGGTATACAGTGGCCATGGCTGCTGTAATAAGAGGGCTGATTAATTCTCACTGAGCCCATGACTTAGATAATCTGAGGTACTTGAGATTTGGCTCTTTATAGGAAATGATGCTGACATTCTGAGCAAGGGATTAGCTGTCTAACACTGACCTGCCAGCCACAGATAACTAGCCAAAGGTCAATGTCGTAAAATGAAATATAATTGCACATCCAGCATTTCCTTTACACCAGCCACGCATGAGGTTGTTATTAGCTAAACATTGCTAAGGCTGCCATACTGAAACACAGATATAAAAATTCTCTAACTGTAGGAAGTCCTCTGAATCCTAAACATTAAACAATAATATACACATCTTATCTGACTGCTCACAAACCAAACACATCATAGGATTTTAGGGTTTGTTTCTTTGGTTACTTTTTTTTTAAAAAAATTTCTATCACCATTTTAATCAAAGGAAGGCAACAAACTGTCTTTGCTCAGTGGAGTGGAACTCAGTCTGTGAATAATTATCTGTACAGAATTCTCTGTGCAAAACTATTTTCTTCTCCTTTGTGAGTCTTAAGCGCTACAGGTATTCTAATGATTTCCACATATTTCACTGACTCCTTCTAAACCTAAACAAATTATCGTGTCCATGTGTGCCAGTGTGCATCATGTGGTGTGACTGGAACTTAGAGGACCACTTCTGGCTGTCAGTCCTCTGTTCTCACCGTGGCGTCCAGGGACTGAACTCAGGTGGTCTTTAGACTTTTGCCCCCTTTACCAAGCCATCTTGTCCTGTTGGGCATTTGATTTGTGCTTACATGGGAATTTGCACACCTGCCAACAATTGGTTTTCTGACTGGTCAATAAAGACCTATCAGCTAATGGTTGGCTTGGGGGACAGAGCTGGGATTTTGAGGAATTCCAGAGAGGAAATGCAGGAGAGGGAGAAAGAGACTCACCAGGACAGAACGAAGAGGAGACACACATGAGAGCTGAGAAAGACAGAGACTCAGCCATGTAAGAATCAGGGGAAAACGGCCCCAGGGGCCACGCCCCTATTGGGTCTGGCGTAGAAGAGGTAAAGTATAGATTTTAGAAAGTGATAACTCAAGATATCGGGGGTGAGAGTGTGTCAGCCACACAGAGGTTCAGGAGTGGCCCAGCCATTAGCTTAGGGCGTGTGAGAGTGAGCCGGCAGGTGTGTGTCTTTTATTCATGAATCCAGAGCTCTTGTGAGGTACAGAGGAGACACACACATCCACCAGGAGCATAGAGCAGTCTTTAAATAGTCACTGTCCTCTTTCTCTCAGGTTATTACTCTTGTCCTTTCCCCCTTGCACCTTCTCTGGGAGAACGTCCCTCTGCATAGTTGAAGCTAGCCATGACAAGGTCACATATCCACGTATAAAGGGGGACTATGGCGGGGGAAAGGCTCTTCCTGGAAGGCTTGGGCCTAGAGGACAAGCTCATTCACTTGCACATGGCTCTGTGGCAAGACAAGTCTATCCACCTCTATGGGACACTTAGAAACAGCACTCCGGTCAATGCTCAGTGGAAATGACAAGTGTGTTTTGGTGGACTCGTGACCCTCCCTGGGCTATTTTTGTTTCCTTGGTTCTCAGGGGGTGTTTGTTGTTGCTGTTGTTTCTGTATTGCCTTGGATTTGCTCCTCACACACACACATTAAAAAACGAATCAAGATTCCTCATCCACAGAGAAACTGTTTCCATTTTCATTCTTTTCTTTCTTCCCCCTCTGCTTTTCAAGGAACATTAATTTCTCACAATAAAAGTGAATTATAATCTTTTGTTGCTGTTTCAAAATGACAAATCTCCAGACACATACACTGCATTAAAACATTACATTTCTCAAAAAAAAAAAAAAAAAAGAACCATTTCTATGCAGACATCTGTCTCTCAAGTGGGAGTGATTTGGAGTGCTGTTGGAGCAGGATGCCATGCAGGACACAGAAGCCCAGACAGAAGCTGAAGTTTCTTCAGAGCCAACCACCTGTCTACAGCCTTTGTCTCTGCACCGCCTCACCCACCAGAACAACTCTAAGTCATGACCACCAGCGGGACTAATTGACATGGGAGGCCTCAACCCTGAGTGCCCAAACTTTCCTGAGCAGTTGCTGGATTGTTCTAAAACCTGTTGATTCAACAGACCTCGTGCTGAGAAGTTTGCCCCATACTTAGCAAGCTGCAGCTGTCATCCCCATCAAATGGCTTTCTGTAATGGAGGGAATGAGACAAGGCTGCTCTTCCCCCTCACTGGCAGGAAGGGCAGTTGGGGTTTGAGTAGAACTGACACTTTTGTAAAGAGAACTAAGTGAACTTGACTTTTATTTCACAGTTGTGCTTTCTAGACTGATACTGAATCTATGAGGTGTGGACCTATCCCTGGAGTCTAGTTCTGGGTACTGTACCTAGTGGTCAACAAAAATTAATGTACCATTCGTGGAAGAGTCAGATGACTACTGTGGGACACAGGCTCAAATGGCTTCAGCAACTTGTGGGGATTCTTCAACAGGTAAAAGATTGTTTCTTCCTCACAGTTTAAATCTTTATGCTTACTTTTTTTCTCTTAGGGAAATTTTGAAATGCTGAAAGATGAATCCTGGCTTAACCAGGTCTATTTATCCTATATGCTCTATATAACATGCTTAAAGCAAACGCAAATCTTGTATAATCTTTTATTTGCTCTTAGTGAGAACGTATAGACAGAAAGAGAAACTGGAATGGTAGGAAGGACTCCAGATAAGGAAAATATATATAGAATTTGTTTAGCTTTTGAAGGAAACCTCAAGTCTATTACAGAAAAACAGACATGACTTGAGCATCCCAAGTCAAGCATACGATATGATATGGTGTCAGTGTGAACACGCGTGTGTGCGTGTGCATGTGTGCCCATGTGTGTGTGTGTGTGTTTGGGGAACTTTTTTTTCAAAGATTAATTTCTTTATTATGCATCATTTTTTTCTTTTTTTATTCGATATATTCTTTATTTACATGTCAAATGATTTCCCCTTTTCTGGCTCCCCACTCCCAGAAAGTCCCATAAGCCCTCTTCCCTCCCTTTGTTCCCCCATCTACTCCTTCCCACTTCCCTGTTCTGGTATTCCCCTATACTGCTGCACTGAGACTTTCCAGAACCAGGGGCCTCTCCTCCGTTCTTCTTGGACATCATTTAATATGTGGATTATGTCTTAGGTATTCCACGTTTCTAGGCTAATATCCACTTATCAGTGAGTGCATACCATGATTAATCTTTTGAGACTCGGTTACCTCACTTAGTATGATGTTCTTCAGCTCCATCCATTTGTCTAAGAATTTCATGAATTCATTGTTTCTAATGGCTGAATAGTACTCCATTGTGTAAATATACCACATTTTTTGTATCCATTCCTCCATTAAAGGATACCTGGGTTATTTCCAGCTTCTGGCTACTACAAATAGGGCTGCTATGAACATAGTGAAACATGTGTCCTTATTGCATGCCGGGGAATCCTCTGGGTATATGCCCAGGAGTGGTATAGCAGGGTCCTCAGGAAGTGTCATGCCCAGTTTTCTGAAGAACCACCAGACTGATTTCCAAAGTGGTTGCACCATCTTGCAATCCCACCAGCAGTGGAGGAGTGTTCCTCTTTCTCCACATCCTCACCAACACCTGCTGTCTCTGGATTTTTTGACCTTAGCAATTCTGACTGGTGTGAGGTGAAATCTCAGAGTTGTTTTGATTTGCATTTCCCTAATGATTAATGTTGTTGAATATTTCTTAAGGTGCTTTTCAGCCCTCCGAAGTTCTTCTGGCGACAATTCTTTGTTTAGCTCCGTACCCCACTTTTTAATGGGGTTATTTGGTACTCTGGGTTCTACCTTCTTGAGTTCTTTGTATTTATTAGATATTAGCCCTCTGTCGGATTTAGGGTTGATGAAGACCCTTTCCCAATCTGTTGGTTTTGTCCTTTTGACAGTGTCCTTTGCCTTAGAGAAACTTTGTAGTTTTATGAGGTCCCATTTGTCAATTCTTGATCTTAGAGCATAAGCTATTGGTGTTCTATTCAAGAACTTTTCCCCTGTGCCCATGTCCTCAAGGTTCTTCCCCTGTTTCTTTTCTATTAGTTTCAGTGTGTCTGGTTTTATGTGGAGGTCCTTGATCCATTTGGAGTTGAGCTTAGTACAAGGAGATAAGAATGGACTGATTCTCATTCTTCTGCATGCTGACCTCCAATTGAACCAGCACCATTTGTTGAAAAGGCTATCTTTTTTCCACTGGATGCTTTCAGCTCCTTTGTCAAAGATCAAGTGACCATAGGTGTGTGGGTTCATTTCTGGGTCTTCAATCCTATTCCATTGATCAGATTGCCTGACATTGTATCAATACCATGCAGTTTTTTTTTTTTATCACTATTGCTCTGTAGTAAAGTTTGAAGTCTGGGATACTAAATCCCCCAGAAGTTCTTTAACTGTTGAGAATAGTTTTAGCTATCCTGGGTTTTTTGTTATTCCAGAGGAATTTGAGAATTTCTCTTTCTAGCTCTAAGAAGAACTGAGTTGGGATTTTGATGGGGATTGCATTGAATCACTAGATTGCTTTTGACAAGATGGCCATTTTAACTATATTAATCCTTGCCAATCCTTGAGCATGGAAGATTTTTCCATTTTCTGAGATCTTCTTCGATTTCCTTCTTCAGAGATCTGAAGTTCTTGTAATATAGATCTTTCACTTGTTTGGTTAGAGTCACACCAAGATACTTTATGCTGTTTGTGGCTATTGTGAAGGGTGTCATTCCCCTAATTTCATTCTCAGTCTGCTTATCCTTTGAGTATATAAAGGCTACTGATTTGCTTGAGTTGATTTTGTAGCCAGCCACTTTGCTAAAGTTGTTTATCAACTGTAGGAGTTCTCTAGTAGAGTTTTTTGGGTCACTTAAGTGTATTATCATATCATCTGCAAATAGTGATAGTTTGACTTCTTCCTTTCCAATTTGTATCCCTTTGACCTCCTTATGTTGTCTAATTGCTCTAGCTAGGACTTCAAGAACTATATTGAAAAGATATGGAGAGGGGGCAGCCATGTCTAGTCCCTGATTTTAGTGGGTTTGCTTCAAGTTTCTCTCTTTAGTTTGATGTTGGCTACTGGTTTGCTGTATATTGCTTTTACTATGTTTAGATATGGGCCTTGAGATTCCTGCCCATTCCAAGACTTTTAGCATGAAAGGATGCTGAATTTTGTCAAATGCCTTTTCAGCATCTAATGAAATGATCATGTGGTTTTTTTTCTTTGAGTTTGTTTATGTAGTGGATAATATTGATGTATTTCCGTATATGGAACCATCTCTGCATCCCTGGGATGAAGCCTACTTGCTCATGGTGGATGATTGTTTTAATGTGTTCTTGGATTTGGTGGGCAAGAATTTTATTGAGTATTTTTGCATCAATATTCATAAGGGAAAGTGGCCTGAAATTCTCTTTCTTAGTTGAATCTTTGTGTGGTTTTTGGTATCAGCGTAATTGTGGCTTCGTAGAAGGAGTTGGCTAGTTTTCCTTCTGTTTCTATTTGGTGGAATAGTTTGAAGAGTACTGGTGTTAAGTCTTTATTGAAGGTGTGATAGAATTCTGCACTAAAACAATCTGGTCCTGTGCTTTTTTTGGTCGGAAGGCTATCTATGACACCTTCTATATCTTTAGGGGCTATGGGTCTGTTTAGATGATCTATTTGATCCTGATTTAATTTTGGTATTTGGTATCTGTCTAAGAAATTGTCCATTTCCTCCAGATTCTCCAGTTGTGTTGAGTACAGGCTTTTGTAGTGGGATCTGATGTTTTTTTGAATTTCCTCAGTTTCTGTTGTAATATCTCCCTTTTCATTTCTAATTTTGTTAATTTGGATACTGTTTCTGTGCCCTTTGGTTAGTCTGGCTAAGGGTTTATCTATCTTGTTGATTTTTTCAAAGAACCAGCTCCTGGTTTTGTTGATTCTTTGTATGGTTCTCTTAGTTTCTACCTGAGTTTGATGATTTCCTGTCTTCTTCTCTTCCTGGGTGAATTAGCTTCTTTTTGTTCCATTCCTCTTCTAGTGTATGGTCTCTCCAATTTCTTTTTGGAGGCACTCAAATCTATGAGTTTTCCTCTTAGCACTGCTTTCATTGTGTCCATAGATTTGGGTATGATGTGCCTTCATTTTCATTAAATTCTAAAACATCTTTGATTTCTTTCTTTATTTCTTCCTTGACTAAGGTATCATTGAGTATTGTTCAATTTCCATGTGTATGTGGACTTTCTGTTGTTTTTATTGTTATTAAAGACCACTTTTACTCCATAGTGATCTGATAGAAGGCATGGGATTATTTCAATCTTCTTATATTTATTAAGGTCTGTCTTGTGACCAACTATATGATGGATTTTGGAGAAGGTACCATGAGGTGCTGAGAAAAGGTTATATTCTTTTGCTTTGGGATGAAAAGTTCTATATAAATCTGTTAAATCCAATTGGTCCAAAGCTTCAATTAGTTTCACTGTCTCTCTGTTTAGTCTCTGTTTTCCTGATTGATGAGAGTGGAGTGTTGAAGTCACCCACAATTATTGTGTCAGGTGCAATGTGTGCTTTGAGCTTTAGTAAAGTTTCTTTTATGAATGAGGGCGCCCTTGTATTTGGAGCATAGATGTTCAGGATTGAGAGTTCTTCTTGCTGGATTTTTCCTTTGACCAGCAAGAAGTGTCCTTCCATGTCTCTTTTGACGACATTAGGTTTAAAGTCAATTTTATCTGATATTAGAATGGTAACTCCGGCTTGTTCCCTGAGACCATTTGCTTGTAGAGTTGTCTTCCAGCCTTTTACTCTAAGGTAATGTTTGTCTTTGACACTGAGGTGTGTTTCCTGGATGCAGCAAAATGTAGGGTCCTGTTTACGTAACCAGTCTGCTAGTCTATGTCTTTTTATTGGGGAATTGAGTCCATTGATGTTAAGCGATATTAAGGAGTAGTGGTTATTGCTTCCTATCATTTTTGATGTTAATTTTATACTTGTATGGTTACCTTCTTTTGGGTTTAATATCCTGCTTTTTCCAAGGTATAGCTGCCCTCGTTGTAATGGTGTTTTCCCCCTATTATCCTTTGTAGGGCTGGGTTTGTTTGGAAAGATATTGTGTAAATTTTTTTGGTCATGGAATATCTTAGTTTCTCCATCTATAGTGATTGAGAGTTTCGCTGGGTATAGTAGTCTTGGCTGGCATTTGTGTTCTCTTAGAGTCTGCATGAGCTCCGCCCAGGATCTTCTAGCTTTCATGGTCTCTGGTGAGAAGTCTGGTGTAATTCTGATAGGTCTTCCTTTATATGTTACTTGCCCTTTTTCTCTTACTGCCCTAAGTATTCTTTCTTTGTTTAGTACATTTGGGGTTTTGATTATTATGTGACAGGAGGTATTTCTGTTCTTTTCCAGTCTGTTTGGAGTTCTGTAGGCTTCTTGTATATTCATGGGCATCTCTTTCTTTAGGTTAGAGAAGTTTTCTTCCATAATTTTGTTGAAGATATTTGCTGGCCCTTTAAGTTGTAAATCTTCACTCTCATCAATGCCCATAATCCTTAGGTTTGGTTTTCTCATTGTGTCCTGGATTTCCTGGATGTTTTGGGTTACAAGCTTTTTGCATTTTGTAGTTTCTTTGACTGTTGAGTCCATGGTTTCTATGGTATCTTCCATACAGCATCTGCAATTCTTCTATCTCTTGTATTCTGTTGTTGATATTTGCATCTATGGCCCTGATTTCTTCCCAAGGTTTTCTATCTCCAAAGTTGTCTCCCTTTGTGCTTTCTTAGTTGTTTCTACTTCTGTTTTTAGATCCTGGAAGTTTTTGCTCACTTCCTTCACTTGCTTGTTTGTGTTTTCCTGTAATTCTTTGAGAGATTTTTGTGTTTCCTCTTTCATGACTTCTGCCTGTTGATCAAAGTTCTCCTGTATTTCTTTAAGTGATTTTTGCATTTCCTCCTTATTGGCTACTAACTTCTGACCCATATTCTCCTTAATTTCTTTAAGTGATTTTGTGTTTCCCTTGTAAGGGCTTCTAGCTTTTGATCATTTTTCTCCTGAGTTTCTTTAAGAGATTTATTTATGTCCTTCATGTGTTCCTCTAACAGCATCCTTACCAGTGATTTTGAATCTGACTCTTGTTTTTCTGGCATGTTAGGGTATCTAGAACTTGCTGTTGTTGGAGAGTTGGGTTCAGATGTTGCCATAAAGCCTTGGTTTCTGTTAGTAACGTTCCTACGTTTGCCTTTAGCTATCTAGTTCTCACTGGTGTTAGATGGTCTTATTGTCACAGGCTGGTGCTTCAACCTACTGTGGACCTTTAAGGCTATTTCCGA
The DNA here is from genome assembly GCF_947179515.1 of Apodemus sylvaticus. Classification (NCBI taxonomy): domain Eukaryota; kingdom Metazoa; phylum Chordata; class Mammalia; order Rodentia; family Muridae; genus Apodemus; species Apodemus sylvaticus. Next base: position 57,990,487 of record NC_067485.1, on the reverse strand, counting down.
GACACTGGATGACTGGGTTTCCTCTGGCACAGATTGCTGATATGCTGCCTTCCTCTTTTGCGCCTTTGGAGCCCTTCTCAGTCTTGCCTCAAGCAATGTTATCCTTTGTTTATCAGGGTGAACCAGGTGTTACCGGACTGCTTTGTCATGGAGCGAAGATGGTGGCGGGTGGGGGGGGTCACTCCCTCTGTTGATTCTCATGTAGGACACAGGCCCCATGACAGACCAGCTGGCAGACTAACTGCCTATGTGCTCAGGTCCTAGATGCAGGCAGATCCCTGGCGTTTTGCACCCCCAGGGATCTTAAGCTCAGGATAATACAGTACCTAGTGATGCTTTTCTGCCCTGGCGGGAAGCGAAGATGGCCATGGGGAGCTGCTCCCTCTGCTGCTCTCCTTGCAGGACACTGGGGAACTTTAATAAGGAGATTCGTTTGGATATACCAGAACAGTGATGATTGAAAAACAAATCACTGGACCAGAGCGGGATGCTGCTTGCAGCCAGAAGCTCATGACTTGTGCGATGCTCTTGGAAGGTGATGTAGCTTTCACGTCGCTCACGGGGCACTCAGAACTGGTACCCTAGCAAGCCATTCCTTGAGGAAGTAAGATCCAGATGGAACGGACATATATAAGGGTCCTGGCTGAGGTCCAACGGTCAATGAGCATCAACCACCAGACTGTGAGTGAAGAGCAGGAGAATTTAGGTTCTCAGCTGAGACAGTTTTGTCTAGTTGAAGGTGTAGATAGTTCTAAGAAGGCAAACAAATCTCATTTTAAAAAACACATTCTAAGCTGGGCAGTGGTGGAGCATGCCTTTAATCCTAGCACTTGGGAGGCTGAGGTAGGTGGATTTCTGAGTTCAAGGCCAGCCTGGTCTACAGAGTGAGTTCCAGGACAGCCAGGGCTACACAGAGAAACCCTGTCTCAAAACAAAACAAAAACAAAAACAAAAAAACCAAAACCAAAAAAAACCAAAAAAAACAAAAAACAAAACACAAACCAAAACAAACAAAACCAAAATGCATTCTTGCAATATTTTCCCATTCACAAAATTTGTGACCCCCACAGGAAACAGTTGTTTCGAACAGCTAACGTGTAGTGTAATTTGTTCCCAGCTCTACTAGCAGGAACAAGGGATGGTGGAAGTGTCATATTGGGCAGACAGGGGCCAAGGCAACCAAAAAGTGTTCAGCTCTCATTTCCTTTGGTGTTACATGCTACACCACAGCACAGCAGCTCCCCCCTCCCCTCCCGGGACAAACATGGGGCAAAGTAAGGAGGTTGAGGAAAAGGACTCAGAAGGATGTCATCTCTGTAGGAGATAGAGGGAGTTCTTGTGGCCAGCAGCTCCAGGCAGCCATTCTTAGGCAGCCCAACATACACGCAATGTCAACAGATCTGTGGCTACTGCAACAAAAGTGCCTTTGTGAGAGCCAGAATTTCAGAGATGGGGATTTTGCTTTTGCAAACTCAGATATGCATGTATATATCAGCTTCCTAGACAAGGCTTTTCAAAAGGAGCCTTTTCTATACCAGAGGTGGCAATGGCTATCCTCCCGAGTGCCTGGCAAGGGAAGGGAAGGGAATGGCACAGATGGGTTAAGCTGGGAAGAGCTGTGCCCAGGTCAGGTCAGATCCACGAGGTTGTAAGAGGGAGAGGCCTACCAGCTGAACTCAGCGGGCCCCATGGAGGGACAGGGGACTAGGCTCCAGAGTCTTCCATCTTGAAGGAAGATTATGACATGTTGAGATACACGAAGAAAATTTAGTCCTCACTATACAACTGTGAAGTTTTCCCCTGAGGAAATAATTTATAAATTAATCTTTAAAAAAGAAAATCAAATGATCTCAACTTGGGTTGAGAAAAGACTTCTAAAGCAGTAAGCTTCTTAAATAGTGCTTCTAAATAGACTGTTTTCCCAGTTTCTTCCCTAAGTTTACAGATAATATATTATTACACCAGAATGTGAAGCTGCCAAATGAGCTCCAGGAAAGAAGTGGCACTCCAAAGTAAATACAGGAACTTGGTTAAAGCTACACGATCAGATATCTTGCAAATAAGACACAGAATTAAAATATCATTATATATGAGACTTAGAGTTACAGATTGGACAAGATAGTCCCACGATGCTGAAATGGAAATTTGATATACTAGTTGATTTGCAAAAGACATTTGGGGGAAATGGAACTTCGAACCTGTCATAGGGAGGAGAAAATGATAATGGAGAAATATGGCTGAAATCTAGAGGTCACAGAAGAGCAGAAGCTAACAGTAAATCTGTGATTGTAGGCAAACGCTTAGCAAGGCAGTACAGTTGTGTGAGTGGCTAGAACATCTGTGAGTGTGAGCAGGTTCTCAAGATTTATTCAGCAGAGAAAAACACCACCAGGCTAAATGCCACGAAACACACGTACAAGTGTAAGTCCTTATGTATGCTTAAAAGAATCTTCTCATGGGAAATCAAATTCCAACAGCGATCTACTTATTTACAAAAGCAAAGCAAAACAAAACCAAATCAACAGATAAACAAACAAATAAAAAAGCGCCATACTGAATAAAGGAATTAAAGATAGGTTTAAAAAAAATCTCATTATGATTCAATTTTGTCACACCAAGTACATACTCCAAGAGGGGTAAAATTGAGCTAACCTTTTCACAGCATAAGAAAAATAAGTAAAAGGCAGGGAAATAAGAACCCTAGGTCAAGTCAATAAAAACAAACTCTCCAGGAGTGTATACCCTATCATGCAGCTTTAAATAATTCATGGGCTAGGAATGGGGAAAAGATTATAGTAAAAATCTTTCATATTGCTATATTATTTCACTTTAACGAGGCAGCTCCCACAACGCGAGACAGAAGGATGTAGACAGATGCTAAGAAGAGACAAGTTTCCTTAGTAAATAAAAATTGCTAGGTACACAAGGAGATTCAAGGTTTACCTAGAAAACATAGTCTAACTGGATCTTCCTCCTCCTCTCCCTCCTCCTCCCCCTCCCCCTTCCTTTCCTCCTCCTCCTTAGCTTTTTGCTGAAGGAAGTTTACTGTAAATCTCTCCTTTCATGGGTAATGCTCAACTTTGCTGCCTTGGAATGTAGATGGGGCCTTCTCTCAGTGTGCTTTTTACATACGTGCAGGGGTTTTAAAGGATATTATGACTTTTTTCTTTCCTATAAACGACTGACAATCAGTCCAGCAAAATCGCAGATCTTAGTTTTTCTAAGGATCAAAGACTGAAAGGAACCTCATTTCCTGTAACAATTCACCAATTGGAGAGAGTTAACTAAAGAGAGAAAGTTCCCCATGGCCATTTTTGGAGCTAATTAAAAATACAGTCATGGATCTCAGTAAAAGGTGATACAACATGATACCAGTTAGGTTTTCCCCCTTTTTGGTCCATCTGTCCATCCCTCCTTCCTTTCCTTCCTTCCTCCCTTGCTCTCTCCATCTTTCTCCTTCCCCCTCCCTCCCTTCCTCCCCCCTCTTTCCCTCCCTTCCTCCCCCTCTCCCTTTTCTCCTTCTCTCTTCCTTTTTATTCCCTTGAAAACAATAAAAGTAAATGTACCCTCCTTTCAAGGAGGTCAAGAGTACACAGTAAATGTCTATTGGTCTCTGACTTTCTTTTCCTGGACCTATATGTAGACTCTCATTCCCACCTCTGTGGCTACTGTTAGTCAGTCTATAACTGCTTTTTGAAATTGTGCTATTTTCATTTTGGACGAACAACAAGAGTGGTATCCATGTTGGAAGAGCTCTCTGAATGTTCTCTGCTGGCAGTCTCGTCCTCAGGCAAGTGTTTCCTAAGCCACTGGGCTAAGACCGTGAGCAGGCTGAGTGGCTGGATATTGTCATATTGGCTACTGGACATAATGGGGCAGATGTCATAGCTTAGGCTCCTGGAGTAGAAGTCGTGCTTTAATGTCCATTGAGCTCTGAGCCAGTAGACAAATACCTAGGGTGCGGGGGTCATACAGCAAATGGCACTACTGAAATTACTTCTACAATTTTTGGTTTGAGTTGTAGATTGATGCACCACTTCTGCACTGTCTTAAAATCTCAGGGCTTTATTTTACTTTTAGGAGATGTTTGGCTTACACTGAGCATGGTAGCTCAGGCCTGTAATCCCAGCACTCAGGAGTCAGAGAACTCAGGAAAGCCTGGATTACACAGCAAGACCCAGTTTTTAAAATGTCATTGAATAACAAAAAACTTAGGATAGTGAAAACTATTCTCAACAATAAAAGAACTTCTGGGGGGAAATCACCATTTCTAACCTCAAGTTGTATTACAGAGCAACAGCAATAAAAACTGCATGATATTGGTACAGAGACAGGCAGGAAGGTCAATGGGATAGAATTGAAGACCCAGAAATGAACCCACACACCTGTGGTCACTTGATCTTTGACAAAGGAGCTAAAACCATCCAGTGGAAAAACCACAGCATTTTCAACAAATGGTGCTGGTTTAACCGGAGGTCATCACGTGGAAGAATGCAAATTAGTCCATTCTTATCTCCTTGTACAAAGCTTAAATCCAAGTGGATCAAGAACCTCCACACAAAACCAGATACACTGAAACTAATAGAAGAGAAATTGGGGAAGAGCCTTGAGCACATGGAAACAGGGGAAATTTTCCTGAACAGAACACCAGTAGCTTATGCTCTAAGATCAACAATTGACAAATGGGACCTCTTAAAATTGCAAAGCTTCTGTAATGCAAAGGACACTGTCAATAGGACAAAACTGCAACCAATAGATTAGGAGAAGATCTTTATCAATACTACGTCAGATAGGGGAATAATATCAAATATACACAAAGAACTCAAGAAATTAGACTCCAGAGAACCAAATAACCCTATTAAAAAGGGGTCAGAGCTGAACAAAGAATTCTCAACTGAGGAATACCAAATGGCTAAGAAGCACCTAAAGAAATGTTCAACATTCTTAGTCATCAGGGAAGTGCAAATCAAAACAACCCTGAGATTCCACCTCACACCAGTCAGAATAGCTAATGTCAAAACTCAGGTGACAGACGATACTGGTGAAGATGTGGAGAAAGAGGAACACTCCTCCATTTTTGGTGGGATTGCAAGCTGGTACAACCACTCTGGAAATCTGTCTGGTGGTTTCTCAAAAAATTGGGCATTGTACTACCTGAGGACCCAGCTCTACCACTCCTGGGCATATACCCAGAAGATGCTCCAACATGTAATAAGAACATTTGCTCCACTATGGTCATAGTAACCTTATTTGTATTAGACAGAAGCTGAAAACAACCCAGATGTTAGATGTCTCTCAACAGAAGAATGGATACAGAAAATGTGGTATATTTACACAATGGAATACTACTCAGCTATTAAAAACAATGACTTCATGAAATTTGCAGGCAAATGGATAGAACTTTAAAATATCCTGACTAAAGAAACAGAAGAGGTTCACAAAAGAACACACATAGTATGCAGTCACTGCTAAGTGGATATCAGCTCAAAAGTTCGGAATACCCAAGATTCAGTTCACAGACCATATGAAGCCCAAGAAGAAGGAAGACCAAAATGTGGATGCTTCAGTGCTTCTTAAAAGGGGAAACAAAATACTCACAAAAGGAAATATGGAGACTAAGTATGAAACAGAGACTGAAGGAAAGGCTATCCAGAGACTGCTCTTGCTCTACCTGGGGATCCAATCTCATATACAGACACAAAACCCAGAAACTATTGCAAATACAAAGAAGTGCTTGTTGACAGGAGCCTGATATAGCTGTCTCCTGGGAGGCTCTGCCAGAGCCTGACAAATACAGTGGCTGGATGCTCACAGCTACTCATTGGACTGAGCAAGAGGTCCCCAGTGGAGGAGTTAGAGAAAGGACTGAAGGAGCTGAAGGGCTTTGCAACCCCATAGGAAGAACAACAATATGAACCAATCAAAGCCCTCAGAACTCCTAGGGACTAAACCACTAACCAAAGAGTACACATGGAAGGACCCATGACTCCAGCTGCATATGTCATGGAGGATGGCCTTGTCAGGCATCAATGGGAGAAGATGCCCTTGGTCCTCTAATGGCTCGATGCCCCAGAGTAGGAGAATGCCAGAGGTGGGAGGGGTAGGTGGGTGGGTGGGTGGGGCAGCACCCTCATAGAAGCAGGGAGAGGGAGGATGGGATAGGGGGTTTCCTGGGAGGGGAAACCTGGGAAGGGGATAACATTTGAAATGTAAATATATAAAATCTCCAAAAAAAAAATTATGTCAAGGGTTTCAGCAGCTAAGAGCACTGACTGCTTTTCCAGAGGCCCTGAATTCAATTCCCAGCAACCACGTGGTACCTCAGAACCAAATGTAATGGGATCTGATGGCCTCTTTTGGCATGTTTATTTTTACATAAAATAAATCTTTTCAAAAAATGATATTAAGGAACTGGTGAGATGGCTTGTGGTTAAGAATACTTTCTCTTGCAGACAATGTGGTTTCAGTTCTTAGCACTCACATGGCAACTTATAACTGCCTGTAATTCTGGTTCTAAGGGATTCTACACCCTCTTCTGGCCTCTGTGGACACCAGTACATGCTTTTTAGACACACATACAGCAAGGCTCATAAAATAATAAATACAACATAATAAAACAAATCTTTGAAAAATGGTATTGAGTTAGGAGAGATCATAGGTAGTGAGGTGGAGTCTGACCTTCCTCCCGTCTTTTGTCTTTTTCTGTCTTCCTTTTGTTTTCAAATACTTCATCAAAAGGCTTTGTTTACTGAAATGCAGGCCTTTGTTTAATGAAGGTAAAGGCTTCTGAGTAAAAAGGGTCCTTGTCATTTCAACTCATTTGTGGCTCTTAGGTAGAACACATTTCTATGGACAGCTTGGGTCCTTACTAAGTAATCTTGTCCCGGAGAAGGAGAATTTCTTGAATATGTATCAGAGAGCAAGAGAATTGTAGGGGCAGATTTTATCTGGCCCACAGAGTACTTCTGATGTCTTGGGTAACATTGGAGTAGGTTTTGTAGGCTGTCCTTTGTGTGCCAGAGAAATTTTCAGCAAGGAAGACAGCAAGATAAAAGGGAAACCCTCTCCCTATTTGGAGATAAAAGCCCTCAAACTGGGGCATGCCAGACTCAGCAGAGAATACTGCCTCAAAGGAAATATTCTCTTTCTTTTGAAAATTCATTATTATAAAGCCATTGTGTGATGAGGCCAGTTGTGTGATTATTAAGAAATAACTAAAAATAATAATGGATGCTTCTTCAAAGGCATGCTAATGCTGCCTGATCTTTTTTGTTGGAGCTGTAAGATGCCCAAGAGGCAGAATCTGAAGTCATCATCTCTTCTCTGTTTTTGTTGTTTTCTTGAGACAAAGTCTTGCTCTATAGCTCAGGCTAGCCTTGAACCTGGGATAGCCTCCTGCTTTCTCTTTTTGAGTGCTGTGATTTAAGGGTGCATCCACCACGCCAGTTTTTCTGTTTAGAAAATCCCTGAACATATTTGAAATGAACAAACATAAAAAATATTTCCTCAATGCAAATCAGACGGATCCCCAAATAATTGCCTAAAGAACAGAGTATGAAGAGCAACCTGGAGAGACATGGGAAGGTTTTCCAAGGTGAGGTACAGGTCAGTGATAGAATGCTTGTCCAGCATGCCCAGGGGCTCTGGGTTTTATTTCTAGCAATAAAAGTTCACTCTCCCCACTCTGTGAAACAAGGAAGTTAAACATAGGCACTGAGTTTTAAAAAATATAACAAAATTCCTATGATAGAGTATGTAAAGATACCGCCAAGATGTAATAAAAATGCAGAATTTTGGCAAGGGATGTGCTGAATAGCAGAATGCTTAAACAGCGTGTGAAAGACCTGGAATTCAATATCTAGGATCACAAACCGCAAAATAATATAAGGAAGCACCAAAAGCAGACCGATAATCCCCCAAGAAACAGTCTTGGTCTTTGAAAGAACTTGTTTGGGCATCTCTATCATTTTGTGCATCTCCCATTTACTGCTGAGCTCTGCGGCAAAGCCCATGAAAATGCATTAGACTGAAACTGGTTTGAAGCTTAGGTCTTAATATGGCAAAGAAGGAGAATGACATCTCCTTCAACTGGCAGGGACCTATCGGAGTCATCCTGCTCACTTGGGTAATCCAATTTCCCCCACCAATACAAGGCCAATGTCACCAAAACAAGGCCAGCGTTGTTTTCCAGCCTGTACTGAGGATATGGAGAAGTTGGCAGAGAGTTTTAAGGCAAATACTTGGGAGCCCAATCATTGCAAATGACTTAGCTTTTAAAATGACATTCTAGGACGAATCCTTCATTCAGAGGAACACTATTTTTCAGAATGCAAAATTACCCCTAAATGACACATATTGGAGTTTTTAATGTTCAAAGAAAACTCCTTGTACCAGATTTTGGGATCAGCAAGTCTCTGAACAAAGTCATGACTTTAGAAAAAGTCTCTACACCTCAATATTAGCTTATGTTTCAATGGTGTTTAAGGCACATCTGTACTGTAGATGTGAGATAGTCATGACTGTGCTTCTGAGGTGTTTGGGAATATTCTAAAAGCCACAGGCCTCTCCCTCTTTTCTTCCCTTTACATAATGTGTCTATGACACAAGCATTGAGTCACTACTTTAGGAGTCAAATTTCAGTCTATCAAATCAATTGAACTGCATGCTTGTGTTACTGCATGCACACACAACATAAAATCACATGCAAGATTCAACTATTAGATCAAAAGCATTTAAATATACAGATGTATTAAGCTTGCCTAGATTACGCTAAGTAATTTTCCAGGATTTAGGAATCAGAATAATTAATTCAAGAGCCAACAAAGTCAAATCGTGAAAACCAGAAACAGCTCACTCCTCAGGCAGCTAAAACCTGAAGCCTGGAGAAAAGCTCTTCAGAAGCACTTTCTCTGAAATCCAGTGGCATGTCTGTTGTTCCAGAATGCTAATGGAAAAGCATAGAGGCAAGAAGGGGGAAGAGTCCTCTCTATGTTGGGGAATTTAGGCTGGATGCCAGTGCCAGGGATACATGGCTTTGGGGGATGGGGGTCTCCCTGGGATGAAGCAACAGTTTAACATATACCCTTGGCCTCTCACATGCTTACTCCCTGGGATCTGCAGGTTCGGGGCCAAAACCAAAGCATTGTCATAGTGCAGAGAGAGGTCTTAAATAATTAGGGTCTGCCAAAGCTCCTCCCCCCCACTCCCCGCAGGGCAACAGCTTTGACTAAAAAAGGAAACACAGTCACCTTTCAAAGAATCCTGGGTAGAATAAATTCTATTCAATGGGATCTTGCAAAAAAAAAAAAAAAAAAAAAAAAAAAAAAAAAAAAGAATTCAAGATCCCTGTGGTAGGTATCAGTCCTTAGTTCCCAGTCCCTCACCCTTTTACAAGGCTTAAGGACCCTATAAACTTTGAAAGTTGCAGTAAAATATTTATAGGGCAAGTCAAAGAAAAGCATAAAACTGTAGTCTAGGTGAGATTTTGACGTGACTAAAACTCTTTTGACCTCTCTTGCTTTTTAAATCAGGATCGTCCAGGTCTGAAGTCTAGTGGTATCTTGGCTCCTTTCACCCCACAGACATAAACTACCCCAGTAACCAGAAGTTTTCTTTCTTATTTTTCAAGATGTGTACTTTAAACATGAAAGGGGCTATTTTGATGAAAGAGGAGAGCCCAAGGCCACGTCAGTACCACAACTGAAATTTCCTAGGTCATTACCTCCTGAATTTTCCTGGGAAAAGGGCTTTGGTTCCACTTTCCACCATGCATGAGAAAAATCTAGAGTAGCAACTGGCATTTCAGGATTTAAGGAGCAATATAAAATAGAGGCCTGACTAGTAAAACCTGCTACCCAAAGCCCCAAGACACTCTTTATTCGAGCAGTGCTGGGGCCCTGGTGGAATTCCAGTGGGACTGATCATTCATACACTGCCTTCCTTCTTCCCTTTCTGGCTAGGACAAGCGAACTTAATGGTAGGATACTATTTGGTGGCTGCAATGACATCATTGAGCAGTGGTCTCAGCTTTAGGAGTGATTTCCAGGCTTAATAAGCATGGATGGGGCCAGAAACATGATCACATATAAATGCATGCAATATCCCAGAGAAAAACGTGTATTTTTTAGAAGTAATACAGCATTTCCTTAGGAATTACAGTGCATGCCAGCCAAGGGTTTTGCTTAAAGAGAGTTTGTGATTATAACAAAAAGCATATTATGAGGCAGGAAGGGGTCAACAACACAGGCTAATGTAATGAGTCTTTTGTTTTTTGCTTACAAACTTCCTGGGAGTGAAATTTAGATCATATCACGGTACTTAAAAGCATCAAAAATAAGGGCACCTTCAGTAAATATATCTCAACAGGTACCTAAATGTATTTTGTGTTGTGTTGGAGACACAGCTCGGTCTGGGCAGACCAACCAAACCAAACAGTGCCACTTGAGGTTTATTGTATGAGAGAAGGGCAAAAGTGGTGGCAAAGAAGAAGCAGGGGTGTGGTGGGGGGTGTGGTGGGGGTCAGAGGGGTATTTTTGGATAGTGACTAGTCTCTCCCAGGTAAAGGTGGGAGGTGAGCCAAGTGCATTCTGGGAATGTGTGGCAATAGCCTTGGCAACAAATGTGCAGGTTCCTGTGGCCGAAGTGTGTTGTCCCTGGGTTCGGAGCCCAATCTGCAATGCTGATACCCTGATGCCAACATGCTGTGCCCTTTAAATTGTCCTTTATTGTGACATGTTTGCCCAAAGCTCTTTAAAATGTTTTATTTATTATTAGGGTGGTTATGGCTATACATGCATATTTGTGTGTGTGTGTGTGTGTGTGTGTGTGTAACAATCACAAGAAAATATTCAGGGATTCTTATCCTTTTCCCATGGCTTCTTAGGATAGAACTCAGCCCCTCCGGTTTGCAAGCTGGGTGTCCCATCCTGCCGAGCTGCCTCACAGGCCCCTGAAGGGCTCTGTGAAGCTTGCTTTCTCCAAGTGTCACCTCCCCAGGGCTTGTGTCGACTTCTTCCCTGTTTCCTATTTCAGACATTGTGTGCTTGTGATCATCACTGTGAATGTTCCCACAGAATATTGTAGCCTGGCACAGAGCAGAAAAAGAAAAAAAAGCAAAGCCTGAGGATGTGGATCAGTGACAGAGCGGATGACCAGCACCCCTCAGGACTCCAGAGCCTGCTGTCAATAGCAAAAGAAAAGAGAAAAGAAAACATTTTTAAAAAGAAAGAAACAAGCAAACAAGTAGATGGCATGGCCTTGGAAGGAGCTGCCTTAGACCTGCAGTTGCACCCTAGGATACCAATGCAATGTCCCACACAGGAGCTTCTGAAGTTGTCAAATCTGCTTTAAAACACTCTGGTTGGTTTTAAGGCTCACACACACCTTTCTACTATAAAGATTTATAACCATTGAAGCTATTCTAAAAGAATGAGCTCCTAGATCTGGAACTCTTGAAGAGGAGGAATTTCCAAATTCTTAGCACTCCGATTGTATCACTGTGAATGAGCACAGTGGGAAAATATTGCCTAAGACTGTGGACTGCTCTCTGACAGGGCCAGCACTTGCTATGACAGAGCGGTGAACTTGCCATTGTGTGGGCTTCCTTTGTTTGGGAATGTTTGACAGAAGCATTTTAGATTTCTCAGAGCTGTGGGTTTTGTGGTGGTCATGGTTATTAATGAGACTGGATATTGCATGCAGAACTGTGAGTTCTACGCAGTCTTAACAAGACACTGTCCTTGGTGAGTCTTTGAATGGAGGTAATTTTTCTCTGCAGTAGCATGTATGCATATATATGCATGTTCTATATACATGCAATCACATGTATGCTTTGCTTGCTTATTTTAAGGACTTTATGGGACCTGAGGGAACCCAGAAGGTAATCTCATCCTCTCTCTACTCTAGATTGGATGACAGGCCAGTGGCTAATGTTTAGCTGTGTGCAGTCTGGATCAGACCCTCGCTGAGAAGTGATGAGGACCAGCAGGTGGAAATGCACTCACAAGCCCACTGCTCAGTGCTCAGCGGTGGCTCTGCTCAAGGCTGCCCTGTGATCTGTCAGAGATGCTTCTATCTCAGTCATCTGGTGTTGGAGACAAGCAGGTCTGGCACCCATCCCTAGAGCAGAAGGGCTCAAACTGGACCCAGGCTGGAAACCTGAAGGGCAAGAGGCTGAGTTGGCCCAGGGTGTTAGGTGAGTGCCAGCTCAGAAGGCCAGCTTTTGGAGCTGGGACTCTCTGGAAGAGCCATGCTGGTAAGCATGGAAATGCTTCTCTGAATTGTAATCGTGTCAACTCCAAGCCTTCAGTAAAATTTTCTTTGGGGAGATTAAAGGCAGAGCTGTGTCTGTACTTGGAGAGCTTGTGTGGGCAGGCTGAATGGCCAGGAAAACCAATTTGGAGTCTGCCCCAGGGCTTTTGTGGAGTCACACAGCATCAACTAGCCCTGGGAAGTCGGGTAGCAGGAGGGATAAGAAACTTCTCCCAGGACAGGGGGGTGGACAGCCTCTGACAACTCTCAGGGATTCTCCCAAATGTCCATTGAAGAGAAGTACCGAGTTATTTCTCAAGTCGTACGGCTGGACTTCAATGCCACTTTCATTTAGAAAATTAAGGAAATGTGGTCCTTTGGTCATCACAGGAGGGCATAGGTGCTGTCTGGGAATAGCTTGATTCTCACTAGAATGTGTGTTCTGCCTTTTATTTAGCATGGCTGCTTCTCAGGAGACTGAGGAAGAACCTGCGACTTCATTTTAGTTGAGTTTAGACATTCTCATTTTATATGATTCAATCTCACAGTTCAACTGAAACATTTATGTTCAGTGGTTCCTTTGGATGCTCAGCTATAACCTGTCCTACCCCCTTCACGGGTCTCTCTGTCTCTTTCTGTCTCTCTCTCTGTCTGTCTCTCTCTCTTTGTCTTTCAGAGATTACTCACCGGTGAGTCTTTGTAGCTGAAACCAGATTCTCATCAAATTCCTTTTCCATTCCCATCACTCTGGTCCGAGTCACAGACTTTACTGCTGGGCCTCTTGTCCCTAACAACACAGGTTGGCAGGGCAAGACACTTTTACAGTGTCTCTCTAGTTAAAGTTAAAAGTATAAGACTCAGATCATGCCTGTTGACACCTGCATGGCTTCTTGGGGACTTGAGAAAAAGAACTATACAGAAGCCCATTCTTTCTTTCCTCAGAATAGGTTCCGTCTTCATCTCCAGTATTCTCTTTTCAGCATCTTGAATCATTTGCTAGTGCGCCCTTTCCCATGATCCTGGCTCCAGAATACTCATGCTTCCTTCTTAGGGTTTATATGGTAAACGTTCTCAGTCCAATGTCACCTTTTTGCTATGTCTTTAGAGAGGTCTTCTCCTGACCGCTCTGTCCAAAGTAACCTTTCTCCAACCTCAGTCTTTTTTTCCATTATTCTGTTATTAAAAAAAACTTAGTGTAAGCTCAAGGAAGTGGCTAATGTGTCAAGCTTGTCTGTCGAATTTACAGTGATGTCCTTAGCATCTGGCACAGGAGACGTCTAATAAATAAGTGCCAAGTTGATTAAGCAGTGAGTGCCTGCATGGACATGAGAAAGACACAGTAGCATAAGCTATGTCAAGACAAAAGACAGTAGTGACTGTGGAGCTGGTGTATGCACAGACCAAGAAGATGTGACTGTACATGCAAGTGGTGCATGCATATATACACACGTGTGCAAACATGTACACACATGTACATACACACACATACACGCACACCCTTGGGGTCAAGTTTTTTTCTGAAAGCTTCTTTGGTAGGCACTGACTGGTGCCGCCTTTGTCTTTGAGGTCTAGCCACTTCATTCACAGTCAGTGTAGACTCTTATTCTCTAACTCTTTGTATGGATTCTGCCCCTTACCACCCATTACATGGTCTCTCCATCAATTTTCCAGCATCTAAACCCGTCTAGCCCAGCCCCCATCCCCCTCTCATGGCCATTCATTGATTTGTCTCTGTTTTTTTTTTTTTTTTTGCCTCCAGACTGAATTCATAGTCACGGTGTCTCACCTCTTCCTCCAGTCATTTCTCTAGATATGACTCTTCAACCTCTTCAAGTCCAGTCCACCTGACTTACGACTTGGTAGCTGTCCTTGGAGATACCTTTCTGGGGGGATGTAGAACAAGGGGTCCTTGGATTATGATTCTAGTGACTCAATCTTGTCTCCCAAATGCAAATGGGATTGCAGTCTTGTGCCATTCCCACTCTGGAGACACTCCTGATTGTAAAAATACTCAGTCTCTGTTTCTTTCATTCCCCGGAAGCTGCTTTACAAAAGAACTCCTAAGAGCATAGAGTGGGACAGATAAACACATTTCACCACATCAGTGTAAACACAGAGGGCTTTCAAAAGTGACTACTGTGTCTTCACTTTAAAAAAAGTATTTGACACAACCAAGGTGCTTTACAAGCAGTGTCTGATTTAGCTGGTGTCACTTTTTTTTTTTGACGACAAAACCAAGTGATAGTCAATAGTTTTCTAAGGGATAGGTCCTCAATCAGGACATAGTTTATGTCATATTAGTGATCCTGATAGTTGTCTGGCTTGCTTATCCTGATTATTTAAGGATAGAAGAGAGTTTAAATGCAGTTTATAAAAAGCTTACTTTTTGAGAGTGTCCTAGGGAAGGATTAGGAAGCTGGGTCTGGAACTATGCCTGGGTCCCATTGACCAGTCTGTTCATGAGGTGCTGGTGAGGTGTTTTCCTGGGCCAAACACCCTAGCATGTGGAATGAGGTGGGTGGAGCGACTCATTAGTGGTGATGTCACACTCGAGGCTCTCTCCTGCTGTTGTGTTCTGATGCCCAGGAACAAGGACTCCATAAAAACATTCCTCTCACTCAAACGGTCCATTAACCTTTCCAAGCTGGCTAATGATTAATGCCATTAGCTTAGGTGGGGACAAGAGCTTCCCCAGAGGGGACGGTGCCCACAAGGAGATAGGCTGTGAGACTTACGCAAACCCAGCCTGCTGTTGTCAGTCTGTCTGGGTGTGGAGATAATGGCTTGACTCTTGCCATCAGTGACTTTTATTACAAGCATTATTAGGCATCTATTTGTTTAGCACCTGTCCTAGTATGGAGGAAAGCAAACCTAAATAATAACACCAAGTTTACCCAGACTTAACCATGTGGATATCACCAAAGGTGTTCTGGCTCTGTGGTTCTCAAAGCAGAATTATAAATTCACCTTGAGAAAATGTATAGGACCTATTTTAATTTCTTTCTCCTTGGTCTAGATCTATCAGGTTACACTTTTACAGCTAAATTTTCCATTTTGAAAATGACCAAATATCAACAGTAACACAGGACTTAACCCAATATGCTCTGCTCATAATTATGGGATAACCCAGAGGATCACGTAGAAGGTAACAAGCAAAGAAAATAAACTCATCATTGAGACACCCCTCAAAATTAGGAACCACCTGCTATAACACCTGAAGTACCCCAGCTAAGACTGTGGTTGCCGTTCACTGCTATATCAACGTTATATGCATGTGGCTAGTGATATACTCTAGTTACCTCTGGAGGTCTCTAAGAAAATGAGGTCATGATGTTTTGTTCCTTTATGGTACCTGAAATAATTTTCATGGAATGTTCATGAAGGCCCGAGGAGGAAGGTTGTGTTAATAAAGAAGAAAGGCAAGTCTTAGAGGCCATAAGGATACCATAAATAATGAAGACAGGCTGCAGTCAGAAAGCTTTAATTAATAGTTCATGTACTTCAAGACAGCGCTCCTAGCTCAGTGCTGGCCCCAGCTGGTTAATGATGAATAGATGTGAAAGAAAGAGCTGGTTTCCCCAGGGTGCCACATGGCCCCGTGCTCATAAAAGTGTGCCAAAACCAGCACTGGCATCACCATCTCATGATATTCTGAGCAATGTTGTGAGGCCCTGCCAGGGTCCTTGTCTCTGGATGATGACACAGCCAGAATCCTCGGCCAGCTCCAACATTTCTCTATACCACAAAGCCAAGCCATGTCAGGTGTGTTAAAGCTTTGATTCAAGCCCCATCTGGAACTGCACGTGGGGGATGCTCTCCTCTTCTGCATGGGTACCCTTGGAAGGAGGCCTTCTTACAAGCCGAACACTGGGATCTATGGTTGCTTTGATATTTTATCTCTAGGTCTTGCTGATCTCAGGGTCTTCTAATGTCCTGAGTCAAGGATGATGCTCACAGTGAGACAGGCTGTGAGACCCAGGCTGTGAAACCTAGACTGCTGTTCCCAGACTGTCTGGGTGTGGAGTACGAAGTGAAACTTTGTTAGATACCCAAGTCATTACGTTTGTTTGTTTGTTTTGTTTTTTGTTTGAAAGGGATGAGAACTATGGGTTAGTGAACTATTAAATTGAGTAATAATTATGCCAAGATCTTGAGAGGGAGAAAAAGGGGGAGTGTATGGTTTTCTGCTGCAGTGCTGTTTTAATTGGTCTCTGTGGCCACCAGTGAACAGAATATTAAATGTGCATGCAAGCACTAAACTTAGAAGCTTGAGCAGAAATACAATTATTGAGTCATATTAATCTGTTTGCCAGCCTCTTCCTCATCTGTCACAGCCTTTGAGCCTTAGCAGCCTGGGTGCAGCTAATGCCACCCCTTTGCTAGAGAAACAGCTGAGGCAGAGTACAAATGTCATCCACACAGGGGTTGTGGGCCTGAGCATTACTGGGCACACAGCTTACAAGCTCAGTCACTCTGTCTGAGGTGAACTGGCTGTGTAGAATCTCCTCAGGAAGGGAAAACAGGTATCTACAAGGAAGATCCACTGTTTGTTGCTGGTCCTCTGCTCCCTGGTTAGCAGGCTCCAGGAGGCCAATCCCACTACCAAGGATAGGGACTGTCCTCATGAGCAGGCAGTGTGCATTAGATGGTGGCCATCTCTCTCCAACTCATTCCCTCAGCAGTTAGACAAGTGGCAGGCAGTCACACTGCTTTTATGTTTTGGAGAACAGGGATAGATGTGGATTAATTAGATAAAGGGAGGCTAGAGCAATGGAAAAAGCCACGAGTCAAGTTCACTGTCACAGACTCCCAAAGAGTATCATTTGTTTGGTTGGTGGCACTTTGGAGGGGACACGTTTTGTGCTGAGCTGTAGAACCAGAAGACTGAATGACAGCAGCTGGTATCTCAGGCTGTTTTATTCTGTCTTATATGGCTGTCTTCCTCTCTACAAGCTAGCATCCCTGCCTTGAAATTTTGTAGGTAGGTTGGAATGACCATGACTGGATGAGAATCAGTAGGTATCCTCTGTACTAGTGAGGACAACTTTACTTAATTTGTTTTCACAGCTGTATAGTTTTCCTCCACAAGACAATCTATCACACAGTTTAAGTGTTTTCTAGAGCGTGGATAGTTTGCTATTTTTATTTTATATCCATTATATTTTATAAACAAATTACTGCATGTGTATGTGAGTGTACATATGTGTGTGTGTGTGTGTGTGTGTGTGTGTGTGTGTGTGCGCTTCAAACAGCAATATTAGATTCATCATATTTCTGGAAGTGATATAGCTTGGACAGGAAATGTCAACAAAGTCCTGTGCTGAAAGTCTAGTCCATTGTACTCCTGGGAGCTAGGAGGCTATTGGGACTGCAGCCTTTTCCTGTCTCTCTGCCATGCTCCCTTGCTACTATGAGGTGGGCAGCTTAGGTCTAATGTGTCCCTACCATAACATTCTGCCTCACCATAGGCCCTGCACCACTGGGCTGATGGGACACTGACAGAAACCCCTGACTCCCTGATGATATGAAGCACAAGAAACCTTTCCTCTTCAGAAGTTAATTATCTCAGCTATTTTGCCACAGTGGTTGAAAACTACCTGAAATTAAAGTTTTGGCAAAGCCAACCTTTCTCTGCAGGAGGGATGTAGAGATAAACCTTTTCAGGCCTTTCTCTTAGTTCCTAACTTTGCTGAGAGTCTTTGGTGGTCTAGGCCTGCAGACACACCCAACCTGGTGCCTGCCTCCATTGCCTCACAGGATTTGGTATGTTTGTCTCTATGTCTTTTCTCTCCTTACAGGAACACCAATTAGACTGACTTAAAGCCCCCTGTTAATGCCTCTTCACTGATTGAATTGGCAATCGGCTATTCTCAGACTCTGGAGGAGGACATGTTGAGAAATTACTCAATCCCAGAAGTGAATACTCTTCCACTGGTTCTACACCTTTCTCTCTCTCTCTCTCTCTCTCTCTCTCTCTCTCTCTCTCTCTCTCTCTCTCACACACACACACACACACACACACACAATTAATCCCAACTGTGTTAAAAGTTGGCTTTGATGAACTGCTCTCTCATGAGCAATGTGTGAGAGTTGATGTTGGTTCAGTTTTAGTGACTGCTTTTACTGGACTTATAAGAAAACATTGCCCATCTAGTGTTTGTGAAGCAGTACACCTGTGGGGATTGATTTGCATTTCCCCATGAATACATATTTGTTTTCTACCTTAAAAAAAATACCTTAGACATTTGGCTAACTTACTTGTTTCTTGGCTTGTTTGTCTTTTCCTTAACTTTCTGAAGGAAGTCTCTGCCAGTTTGTACAGTCCAAATTTCTCTTTCAGTCCTAACTACTTTATGATTGTTGTTATGCTTTCTAATGGTGGACATAAAGAAAAGAAGTTCTTACTGTTAACCATGAAACTTTTCAATTCTGTAGCCATGTGTCTTTTGGTTGGTCATTTGAGTTGTTTCCAAATGTTTGCTATAACATGATGATCTGACTTGCAGATTTGTGTGCAAGAAGGTTCACTCAGAGTTCCCCCTTTCCTAATTTACCTCCTTTGAATAAATTTCTAGGTATAATTTTGCTAAAATTAGAGTCAACACATTTCATCTCCTTCCTCAGTTTCTCTCTCTGTCTGTCTATTTCTCTGTCTGTTTTCTATTCAGATAATTTTATCTCACCCCAGTTCTGGCTTCTTACACATGTGCATAGATAGCCCTTCACTACTCAAGGGTCTGACTGCCCACCCTGGACCACTTTTTTTTTACCCCAGGTAACCTAACTCTCCACATTTATGGCTTTGAGATATTGTTTTGTTTTGTTTCTAGACAGGAGGGAAGGAAAAGGCATTATGAAGAATATATATGAACATATACATATTTTGAGAGGTGTTTTACAACCATTTATTGAGAAATCACTAACACACACCTGTATCACTTAGATATATGGTGAAGCATCTTTGTCCTGTGGAAATTTCTATCTTTCTCACTGTTGTACTCTGGGCTCTGGCACCTAGCAGACTTGTTTAATGGCATGTGTAAATCTATGCACATTCTGAATCATTGTTACCAGCTGCTTTTTATCATGAACAGAAATTCAATATTGTCAGCTGATCAGTTGATGATGACACAGACTCTAGTCCAGGCACCATTGCTTTGTGGGGTCAAAGCTTCTGAGGGAGTCTACCAGTCTTTCTTTCCTCAGTATCCAGTGCACAGTTGTGTGTGTTAAATTTCTGTAGTGATTTGCAGCACATAAACAAGACAGTTGGTCATCACAGCTTTCTGTTTCCAAAGTGAAAGGCAAGACTGAATTGTTCGAAGTGAGTCTGGTTCTATAATTATGCAACCAGAAAGACATATTTTTTTCTGGTAGTGGGCAACACAATCTGTCCCAGCTGGCCTAGATGCTGGATGTGCTTGTTGGCAGCTAGGAACCCTTGGAGGGCTCTTTAACTTCTACTCTCAACTATTTCCTTATTTGTGTAATGTGGAGAATATCCAGCCACTGTGGTCTTGCAAGGCTTAAATCATAGATAATGTGTGTGAAATCCTTGGGACAATGTCCTGCACAATGGAACAATGGTGATGTCTTGTTGGATGCTTTCTGTTATTGCCCCCAGCAAGGACCCAGGCTTCAGAGAAGTTAAGAAATGTCTGGTTGCATCAAAGTTCTTTACTAACTCAATGAAATGAAAACATACTTCTAAAAGTGGAGGAAGAAAAATGCACCTTGATTGCTAATTCCGTTACAGGAATGGTGCTGCCTCTTGATGTTGCTTTTGCCATTAGGATGAGTTTTGATTCCTATAAATCTTTTCCTGCTTTGCTTGGGAGTAGCAATCCAGAGTGTCTGCCTTGATTTCATAAACACCAGTGTTAGATAAGGACAACTAAGCAATGCCACCCACCCTGGGCAGGCTGCACCTCTATCAAAGTCCCAAAATATCCATGGCCCATTTCTTCCTTCTCTTTGGCTTCCTTGGTTCCTGGCTCACCAAGAGCTGCTTTCCCACACTTTTTGATACACAACCAGAGGGCAGTAAGGTGTGGAGAGTATAAACTAGTTCATGAATATCACGTATTAAAGCAAGATGCTGCACAGGAGGACACGGCCACAGTACACAGTCTGTTGTAATAAATTCTAAAATGTGGTAACAAGGCACGCATGGCTCGTGCTGGCGTTTCTGCAAAGAGAATCATGGATGACTGTGTGGTGTTGATACATGAGGTTTTGCTGTCAGTTCAAGTAACCAGCAGTGGAAAGCTCTGCAAAAGCATCTGTAGATTCGGAAACAGAATCTCCTCGAAGTGTTCATGAAACCACTGCTACATCGAGGCAGAGGCTTTCTGAAAAAGACTCCTACATGCCAGCAAGCAGATGAACCAAAAATGTGGAAAGAGTTTGAAGATCATCCTGTAGATCAAAATTCAAGTTATGTGCAAGATTCTCCATCCAAGAAAAGAACGCTCGATGCTGACATCATCTTAGAGGAAAAACACTCTGAGGATGATGGAGGTGCTTCAAAGAGAAACAAACTGTGGGAAGACAGAGCCTTCCCGTGGAGGTCCTAAGCAGAAAGAGAGAGAGAGAGAGAGAGAGAGAGAGAGAGAGAGAGAGAGAGAGAGAGAGAGAGAGAGAACTGCAGCCTCTGGATGCTAGGCAACCGCAGAAATTTCAGAAGCTGAAGGAAGGACGCAGCTTAGCTGCCCAGTAAAATGAGCTTCAGGAAGTTGGCTTGGTGAAGTGTAAAGTCAAATTTTTTACCTAAGAAACTTTAATAATTGGATTAAAAGTATACTTATTGGGAAAATTTTAGAAAAGGTATGACAAAGAAAAGACTGTGACATTACTGTTCTGGACCTGGGATGTGGAAAAGGTGGAGATTTGCTCAAGTGGAGAAAAGGGAGACTTAGCAGGCTAGTGTGTGCTGATATTTCTATGCAACAATGTCAACAACATTACAAAGACATGAGATGTCGTCGTGATAATGAGCATAGTTTTTAGTGCAGAATTTAGAACTGCTAGCTGTTCAAAGGAACTTTTGCTTGAAAAATTCCGTGATCCAGAAATGTACTTTGACATCCGCAGTCATCAGTTTGCTTGCTGTTACTCCTTGAAGTCCTTGGAGCAGGCTGATATGATGATGCTTAGAAATGCCCGTGGAAGGCTTAACCACTCCCAATAGCTTCGAACTGATAAGACGCCGTGAAGCTTCAGAAACAGAATCATTCGGAAATGAAATATACACTGTTAATTTCCAGAAGAAAGGAAATTAGCCTTTATTTGGCTGCAAATATGACTTTTACTTGGAAGGTGTTGTGGATTTCCCTGAATTCTTGGTCCATTTTCCATTGCTAACTGAAATGGCAAAGACGTGCAATATGAAACTAATATATATATATATATATATATATATATAACATTTCCGGAATTCTATGAAGAAAAGATTAAGAACAATGAAAACAAAATGCTCTTAAAAAATGAATGCAAACCCTGGAGCCATATCCTGCAAATGAGAACTCTAACCTTGCCTTTGAAAAGGTGGGTGACTACGCCCATGCGGTAGAGCGCATGCAGAACAGTCAAGTAAGATTGCCTCTGGGAACCCTAAGTAAGTCCGAATGGGAAGCGACAAGTATCTGCTTGGTTTCTGCCTTTGAGAAGCAGCAGTGAGCACCCTGCTTTGGAGCAGCACTCTATCCTTCCAGATGGAGCGGACCATCTCCGAGACATTTGACGGCTGTTTATTTTAATAGTAAGTTCTACTGTACAGCATGCTGCCACGAAGTCCAGTGTATAGATTTGACATTTACTGTCTGTGACAGGTTAGCATACTGTGTGTACCTAAGTATGAGTCATCTTTAAGATCTATTTTTAAGTAATGTAAGAATTGTTTCCCTCTATTGGCAAAACTATAGCAAGGTATGTCAGAGCAACTGACCTCTCTAGTGCTGTGAGGTGCTGAATGTGTTTACAGAGCTGAATTTACAACAACTGTAGAACTGGCAAAGGAACGCTAGATTGCCACTGTGCCCTCATTTCAAGGTTTGTTACATTGTTTTTTCAAGATTTAATGGATTGTGTTCTATATACTTGAATGTAAGTGTTCAATATAAATTGCTAAAGTTATAAGAGCTACCTGGCTAGATTTTGACTGTTTCAATAAAAAAAAAAAACTATTTGCAAATGCACCACAATTCTGAGACTCTATAGAAAAATTTAGATGGCAGCATAGAGTTAACATGGAATGGTTTGATATTCTCTTTAGGATTTCTTACCATAGCAATTAGCATATCCAATTATTGATGTTGTGATAGGCGCGATTAACTTTCTTCGTTGGACAGTGATTCCATGGCTAGATTTTCTTAAGATTTTGTGAAAATGCCATGTCCTAATCCTGTTCCATATTGTTTTCAAATGGATGTATGCCCGTGCAACAGGACCAGCACGGGGAGATACATTTTAGATGGTTCCTCACCAGTAAGAGAACTCACTAATGCTGGATCCTTCCAGGTCCCAACACGCAGCTCCTGCCTGCCTCTCAGGACTCCCTAAGGGAGACCCCACTGTCTAATTTCCCTTTCAAACATTCACTGTTGAGGCGTTAATGGTATAGTGGTCGGCATGGCTGCCTTCCAGATCTTTACTTGCCGTCTCACAGCCATCACGATTGTCATTAATTTGTCAGTTATAGAGCTGACTTCTAGAACTGAGGCCACACCGAAGAAACTTGCAGCCTTTAGATACATCGAGAAACTTAAGAGCAAATACAAAGATGGCACTTTCTATAAAAATCTATAGTACTTGCTTTAAAAGTAGACTCAGGGCCAGAGAGATGGTTCAGTAGTTAAGAGTTGCTGGCCGCTGGTGGAGAAGACCAGGTTCAGTTGCTAGCACCTACATGGCAGCTTACAGCCATCAGTAACTCCATTTCGGGGGATCTGACATCATCTTTTCGCCCCCCCTGGGCACCAGGCATGCCCATAGTGCATATAGATAATGTACAGGCAGATACACACACATATAAAATAAAATAATTATTAAAGCATAATCTAGTTTATATATAGTCACTATTCTTAGTATTAGAGAGTAGGTTTGGTTCTGGTGCAGGGGTTGTGGGTTGTGGGAAGGGAAGGAATGTTCTTGCTCTTAGAAATTTAGGCTCATGTCATTCCTGGAGAAGTACCAGTAAGTATTTTGATGATGTGGTGTTGAGAAAGCGTTGTCACAATTCATGATCCTAGTCAATAGGTGATACATCATTTTTAGTCTCTTTCTGCCCTTCCCATTCCATCCTGTGGGTCATTTTTAGGAGAGAAGAATTCTTCAAAGGGTGGAATAACTGATGCTATCCCAAGCAGCAAGAAGAGAAATGTGGAGTTCCTAGGCCCTTCCCCGAGGGCCTAGGGTCTAAGATGGGCTCTAGTCATTATACCTACTGTCAAAGTTCCCATGATGTCACCCTACAGAAACAACTCAAGCAGCTGCCTATTTCCTGCTGTGCTCTTATCTGTTGAACCTCCATCCCTCCACCGCTTCTTGCAGAAGTTCATGACTCAGGATGGATTCTTGAGGACAAGAATGGGAAAGGGACCTTTTCCATTGTTTCTTTCAACAAATAAGACTTTGCCCAGCATTCTTGAAACCTAAATGTTTAATTTTGTCATGGCTTGTAGTACCTAATGAGAAAGGTGTGGCTTTTTATTGCAGCATCCAAAAAGAGTCCCTTCTCTTGGGTTCAGTGATGAAAATGGTTCAGGCGTGTTCAGATGTGCCCAGGCCTGCCACACAGTGTATGCTCAGGTTATTTCCAAATGAACATCAGGGGCTGGGGACATGGCTCACAGCTTAAGAGTGCAACTTTCAGAGGATTGGAGTTTGGTTCCCAGCACACACATCAAGTGGCCTAGAACTACCTGTATTTCCAGGTAAAGGGACTTCAGAAATCTCCTCTAGTCTCTGCTGGCACCTGCACATACATGCAGATACCTATACATAAATAAAAATCAAATGAAGATCATGTGGGCCATTTTTGGGAATGATACAACTTGAACTGGAGACAGTTGGCTTGGGGACAGAGCTGTACTGCAGTAGGACCTAGAACGCTGACATGGAATTGCTTGGGTCTAGAATTTACTCCGGAACAGTCCAGGGTATAGTGTTGATGGAGAGAAGCTGAGGAGTTGTCAGTCTCTCCTCATCCTTCTGGTAACCTAACCTGTACTGTACTGAGAGCCTCAAGCCTGTCAGAGCTGGCTCACACACCACTTCAGTGCCTCCCGAGCACCTTAGAGACCAACTCTTAACAGCAAGAGAAGACTTCCTGACTCCCTCTTACTCTCCGTGTTTTTTTTTTCTTAATAATCCTATGCTCACTTCCTGTCAACTGGTTGCTTGTTCTGCCTCTTGACCTGTGGTTAACTTTATTTAATCCCATTTACAGTATTCAAGCAGAAAGCTCTCAGATTAAAGGTGTGTGCTAAGGCTGAGGCACACCTCAACTAAAACCAGGTTTCTGTAGCAAATAACACAATGTCAGGGGTCACAATATGATTAAATATCCTGCAACATATGGGAAGAGAGGGAGGAAGGGAAAGAGGAAATAAGGAAGGGAGGGAGGGAGGGACGGAGGGAGCAAGGGAGGGAAGAAGGAAGGAAGGGAGGGAGGGAGGAAGGGAGGAAGGGAAGAAGGAAGAAAGGGAGGAAGGAAGGAAGGAAGGGAGCCCAGACCTTGCCACATTTTGTGATAGTTCATCCAGAACAATTGCATTGCTGGATAATAAATGCATGAGCTTTGCAGAGCTTAGGGACAGCAGCTTAGCCACTGGTTTACACCTCAGAGAACAAAGGAACAAAGGTGCGCGCCAGAATCAAAATGCTCCCACTAAACAGGCCATCCTTCCTAGCATGCTATCAAGGTTATGAAAACCAATAGTGCCTCTCCTGTTTTAGATACAGAGGAAGGATTCCACTGAGGCTGAAGACCTAGGAAGTAAGAAGTACTGTTGTTTGTCAGTTCTTTTCTCCTGTATTTTAAGACACATGGTCTTTTGAAAGCGACTTAAATTTGTCCCAATGATTTGGAACAAGGCAGAAGAGTATTAGAGAGGGATGTGGGAGGGATGGTAGGGTGGCCAGCCCTCAAAGAACATTTCCTGCCTTCTGACCTTAGATTTCTCCTACGACTTCTCATAGGAAGCCATCACCCTTGGCCACTCAGAGCTACTGAGGGAAGAGGTAACACAGGTTTTGTCAAGGAGAGACAATTGAACTCTTCTGCTGAAAATGCTGGCCAACAGCTGGTTTGGAGAAAGGTATCATGAGGTCCCCAGGAAAGGGTCCTAATTGCCCCCCACATTCATGCCATTTGGAGCAAGGATGTGACCAGGCAGCATAGAGATGCCACTGGGATGCCACACACGAGGGATGCCATACCCCACCTGCTTTTGTCTTCCTGTATCCTCCTCCTGTCCTTGTATGAGTGTGTCTCTGCAAGTATACAGTCTGTAAGCATGCTCATGAGAAACTCACAGAGCCAGACTTGCTTATCAGTGCTGTGTTGGACTCAGCCCCATCTTCATTTTGGTGGCCACAAAGGACCCCTGCCAGCAAGTTTCCAGAGAGAACATTAAGCTGTGGACACAACAGCAGGACTACATATTCAGGATTGCTTGCCATTTTGTAGTTGTGAGGTCTTTGTCTAATTGTTTCACTTTATGAAATTCTGCCAGATTTGAGAGGAGCAAAGGAGGCTGTCTCTGAAACCTGGATGTATAAATCAGGGCTACCAGGGGAAGTGGCATGCAGTCACTCGGCCAGTAGCCACATTTCCAAGTTTGATGGAAGATGGGCCATCTTGTACTTCAGAGGAGAACAGAGAGAGGAAGAATCCAATGGTACAAGGTCTGGATGGCAGGACAGGTAACTTGAGTCTGTGGTTCTGCTGAGCCAACAAGACAAATGGGCATCATGACATGGGTAGGGAGGAGTCTGAAAGATGCTGACACCTTCTCTTGACACCAGTCCTCTGTTTGCTGTTCAGACTTGGTCAGATGATACAGACTGGTAAGATGCAATTTTTGCATGCCTATGATGGGCGGGCCAGGTAGGCCTGGCCCATGATAAGAGGGCCTGCTTGGCCCCTCCCCTCTCTCTTACCCTCTTGGCTCTCTTGCTCTCTTGTTCTCTCTTGCTCTCTTGAGCTCTTCCCTTCTCCCTTCCCTTCCACCCCCCTCCATGTGGTCATGGCTGCCCTCTACCTCTCTATTCTCTCCTTCTCTCTGCCTTTCTCTGCCCCTACTGCTCTCTTAACTCCCCTCCCCATGCCCTAAATAAACTATATTCTATGTTATACCTCAGTGTGGCTGGTCCCTCAGGGGGAAGGGATGCCTCGGCATGGGCCTGCCGAGGTACTCCCTTCCCTCACACCTCACCAGATGCCTCAGAACATATCTTAATATCTCTTTCTCTTCTTATGATCGCAACAGGAAGTGCTTCCTAACTCTGGGAGGGAAGGAACTCAGAGAACCCAGATGCAAATCCCTTTGTCACACCATCTAAGTAAGGAAGGGAATTTGCAGCAAGTTCCTTTTTGTTCTAGATAATTCCATGTTACTAAGAAAGTCTTCCTGACATTCCTCTATGCTTTCTGCTAACGCTAACTCAGGTGAACTGTTAGGTTAAGGGTTTTCAGGATAAATAGTAGTCATTGTGATGTTTGCTCAGTGTTTTATGTGCTTTATGTTTTGACAATTTTCTGACTTTTCTTGGTCTTCCTTGATATATCAGTGAAACAGAATTGTATATATATGTCTACATGAATATATGTGTGTATATAAAAACATTCACACATATATAAAAAATGAGCTCTAACTACTTTTATGTGAAAATACTGTCAGAATTTGTATTCTGGATCAAAATTAAAGATGAAGAAATTATGTATACCCGTGTCATAGAAGCACATGTATTGGAGGCCTGTGTCAAGAAGCACATTTATTGCACATTTGTGTCATAGAAGCCCATTTATTGCAGACCTGTGTCATAGAAGCCCATTTATTGCAGACCTGTCATAGAAGCCCATTTATTGCAGACCTGTCATAGAAGCCCATTTATTGCATACTGTGTCACAGAAACACATTTATTGCATGTGTGTGTCATAGAAGCACATTATCAGTGTCAGTAGTGTTGACTATGACTGACTAAACTTGCCAAAAGAAGCCCCGGTTTTACAAAGTATGAGTAAATTATTAGCCTTGAACGTATTACATCTAACCTTGTAGGTTAAGGCCATTTGCTCTCAGGCGTAGGTAGAAGAGGACTGAGTAGTTATGAGCATGGACTCTATAGCCAAGTAGACATGGGTTCAACTGTTCTTTCTGCCTCCAGTATCTATGTGACTTAAGGTCACATTTGCCTATCAGAGCCTAAGTTCCATTATCTATAAAATAGGACAACTTTGCTTAGCTTACAAATACTGTGACAATGCATTGGCCACTAAATAGTGCCACATATGACTGTCTTTGCTGTGGAGGTGAGGATCAAGGCAACACGCTGAAGTTGGCAGAATCAGATATGGAAAGAACTTGAGTCCTTGAATGAGGCCGCCACTTGTCTTAATTAGCTTTCTACTACTGTGAAAAACACCCAAGGAGATCACTTAAAGGCGGGAAATGTTTCTTGTGGCTTGTCATTTCTGAGGTTTTAGCCTATCATTGTGGGGTCCAAATGCTTTTAGTCCTGTGGCAAGGCAGAATATTAGGGAAGGGTGGAGGAACAATGCCACTCACCTCAAGGCAGGTGGGAAGCAAAAGGAGGGAGAGATCTGGGCGGAGCCATATGTCTCTCAGCCAGTTCCAAACAGCACTAGTCACCCTGCAGACTTTGGCTAGGGCACATGTGACCACTACTGGTTTAATAGGTAGAATCAGTGATTCTGTTACTTGTGGCTAAAATCATCCTGGTAAGAGATCAATTTTATATTCAGTTCTATAACTGAAAGCACAAACTAGGAAAATCTTTTGCTAAAGATGTTTAGACCAAGTTTAGCAAGAATGTGTAGGAAACATTTAGAAAACAATAGTTAAAGGGATTCTCACAGAATGCTCCTCCAAGAAGAAGACTCCCCAAGGGAGGTATCATCAGGTATGCCATACCAAAGCCCTTAAAAGCTCTGTGTTGTTAGACTTGATGGTTGAGGGCTAGTCTTCTTTGTCAAATTGACTAGACTCAGAATAACCATAGAGTAGAGCCCATAGGTGACTCTGTGAAGCAGTTTCCAAAAGATTTAACTAAGAAGGGTGCCTCACCTTAATTATGTGTGAGGCTATCCCATGGACTGGGGTCTCAGACTCAACAGAAGAGAGAAAGTCAGCCGAGCACCAGCATTGATCTTTGTCCACTTGGTCATGGTGGGTGCAATGTGACAAGCTGCCTCATACTCTGTCAGCAGCCTTTCCTTGCCATGATAGACTGAAGCCTTTCAATCTGTGGGGTCAAAAGTGAGCTTCCTCCCTTAGGAACTTTATGTCAGTTATCTGGTCACAGCAACAAGAAAAGTAACTAATGCACCTATAACCCGCAAGGCCCTGGCTTTGATTTCCAACACCATATACAGGTGGCATATGCACACACACACACACAGAATGCACGAGATTCTTCAGATCAAGAAAGTGGCATGGTTGAATTTTTTCAAGACTTTGTTTTTTCCTTAGTTGTGGATGTGTGTGGAGAATCAACTAGTATGAACACACATTCCTTTGAGGAGTGTTTCTGAAAAGGCCACCACAATGGTTCAGGAAAGCAGTGACATGAGGCCAGAATGACCTTCGAACTGATCACAGTGCTTGAGGAGGAAAGACTTCTTGCTGAATTAGCAAAAAAGATGATCAGCACTGAAACAACTGTCATAAGTAAGACAACACAGAAACCAGTGGAGGGCCAAGAAGCAGGGAAGGAGGAAGAAAGCTCTGCTCCCCATTACCAATGCTATGAACCTCCCAGCTCGGAGGACTGCCCTGCACCCTGGAACAGCTGAACTGTGCTTGGAGTCTTCTACTGAGTCCTTGTAAGAGCTCCACAGTGTAGGCTTTCCTATCACTTCCTCTTCTGTTTAGGGAACCCACACATTCAACAGTTTAAATAATTCTGCTCCTAAGAGGAGATCTAGGAATTCCAGACCCATGGCTCCTGAAGTATATTCATGCAGTGGCAGGGTAAGCAGACACACAACCCAGTAATACGGAATGTCAACCAAGTAAGGTAAGTGCCATATGTGGCAATTAGGAAGTCAATGGGAGAGACGTTTCTGGCCAGTGACACACTGCTGTGTGAACGCAAGAAGGAGGAAGGCAGGCAGTATGGACTATTAGGGAAACCCAGGCTGTCAGGTTGCTTAGTATAGAGTAAGCCTATGCTTTTCCATTGAGCCTACTTAAAATTGTTTTTCTCCTTCACTTACAACTATGGGTGTTTAAGGAATCCATGTAAAAATACTTGTCTGATGTCACTTAGAAGTCAAAATGTCTTCAAATCTGATGTCATTTGCATAAATGTCAACCAAAGGTCCATGTGATAATATTGGGAAATGGTGAAACTTCTGAAAGGTAGGGGCTTGAGGGAGGGTCTTAGGACACTGGATGCTTGCCTTGGAAGGGGATTGTGGCTGTTGGACACTTAATTGCTCTTGTTTGCTCCCAGCTATGAGTAGTGGACTATACCATATACTTCCCATCTATGCCTCTGGGCATCCTCACTAGAGGCCTAAGAGCAATGGGTCTACCTGGTTGTCAACTGAAGTGTCAAAATTATGAGCCCAAGCAAGCCTTTTCTCTTTGTGTATTAGCATGTATATTTGTGATAATATACTCAACAAGGAACAATTTAAGGAAGATAGACCTTACCTTGGCTCACAATTTAGAAGGAAGAAGTTTATCACTGTGGGGAAAGCATGGTGGTGGGAGGAGGAGACCAGTTGGTCAAACCATGTCTGCAGTCAGGAAATAGAAAAAAGAACATGTAATGGCTCCCAGCTATAAAACCTCAAGACATGGCCCCAGTGACTCACCCCCTTCAGCAATACACCACAATGGATGGTTCCATCATCTTCCAAAAACAGTTCTACCAGATGCAGGTACCTATGGGGGACATTTCTTATTCAAACCACAATAGTTCATTTTCTCAGGTATTTGTCATGGTCATAGAAACCCATTTGTTTTCTTTCTATTAACATTGGTCCCTAAGCAAGAGACCAAGTAATTCTGTTTACACTGGGAAGAGAGGTCAGCTGCTGGAGAGGAGAGCCTGGCGTGATCACACAGCTCTATGGTCTGTGGACAACCATCTAGCTAAATTGGTAACAGTCAATCCATGTAGGAATCCACCAAACACTAGCCCAGCTACTACATTCATATATGAGATTGCTGCCGTGGAGGGCACGTTTTGGGGAGCACCTTCTAGCTGAACCAGATTCTTGTTTATTAGAAAAGTGTTCTGGATGGGTTGCTGGCTCTCGAGTCCTCATGGTGCCAAAATTGCTGGCTAATTGCCTTAGAGTAAATGCCAGCTCTTCTCTGGAGCCTCTGAGAGGCTTCATGTCTCCTTGAAACTTCCACTTTTGCCCTTAAATTCCAAGAGCCCACACAGCTGGCAGTGATGAAGGGTAGCCACAGTCTTTTCTGTGAGAACAGGACTGAGAAAGGACTGAGAACAGAGGCTGTGCACCGGGCTGACAGGGTCAGAAGCCAACCCTCACACTTGGTTGTCTCGAATGGAGAAGAACATCTACACCCCTTCCATGGTCTGGAAACATTCCACAAAGAAGTAGAGGACAAGCAGAAGACATACTTTCCAATTAAACTGGAGGTTTCAACATGATGATGTACATGACTAAATAATTACACTTCCCCAAGGCATTGTTAAAGTTGTCATCTAAGAGAAAGCAGCGTGCTTCATCTTTTTCTGGATGTAACAAATTTCGTCTCGGCAGGCAAGCGTCTGGAGGCCAGAGACCAGACTTTTCGGCTTTTGATGTCTATCAGGGTTGTCATTGTGTGTATGAGATAGCTCCAGTTATTGACTTGTCTGGGAACATGGCAGGATTCCACTTCCCAGCCCCTTTGTGGGGAGGTGGGGTCCTGGGAGCAGCCCTGGAGATGCGTTAGCACAGGAGGAGGACATGTTTCGTCCTCGGGCTGGAGGAGCTGGCCACTTGGTTGAGCGCCTTTGAAGCATTCTTTTCTCTCTCTGCCGTGTAAACCAGAAATGCTCAGATGAGGATTGTTTACAACCTGAGTTCCTGTCAAGGGGAGTAAGAACAGAAACACACATGTACACACACATAGACACATGCACACATACAACACATGTATATACCACACACACAAACCATACCATACACATATTCACATACTCACAAACCACACATACACACACACATATCACACACATAACACATACACACCACACACATGTACACACATAACACACATGTACACATAACACACATGTACATACACACAATACACATGTACATACACCACACACAGAGACATGCATACACACATACACATACACCACCACACACACATATACACACACCACACACATGCCACACACATGTTTACCCTCACATACCACACACACGTACACACATGCATACACATTCATCCATACACACCACACGCCACACACATACATACTCTCATGTAACACACACATGTACACACACATACATAGAACACACACACACCTTCAATCGCTACTCATTTAACTCAGTGAATCTATGGCATGAATGAGAAATAAACCTTTCTAACGTTAAGCCAAGAATTTGGAAGTGTTTGTTGTTTAAGTATCATGTGGGGTAGGGAGTGGAAGAGTGTGGAGACGTGGCCAGCATCTCAAGGGCATGCTCCACCTGTGCTACTTACTGAAGTCTTTGGGATGTGACACCGGAAGCATCACCCAGGCAGAGATGGTCTATGTTCCTTCTGTGTACCTGGCATCTAGCAGAGATGCTTGGTATTTTCTTTTATCTGAAGTATTTTGTTTATTTATTTTTTTGCCTGTGGGAGAGAGCAAGAGAGCACATTTAGCTACATACATGTCATGGCACTTATGTAAATGATAGACTATAACTTTCAGAAACCAGTTCTGCCCTTCACTGTGAATTCTGGGGCTTGAACTCAGGTTGTTAGGGTTGTGTGGCAAGTGCTCTGACCTGCAGAGCCTACACACCAGCCTGATAGATGTTGTCTCCTAATGAAAGTGTATCTGAGTGCTTGAGTATCTGAAAAGATGGGGAATAAGGGGAATATAAAGAGGGGTACTGAAATTCAGTGCTTCTCCTTCGTTATATTTAAACATTTTTTCCACTTCACTCACTCTGCCCTGTAAACAATGGTTTTCAAAACTAATATCTCACCAAGTGTGTTCTGAGTACTAGTAAGGACTGTGAAGTTGCTGGTGCAAGTATAGCAGATATGGGGAAAAATAATGTCTGTGAAAGATGGGTTATGAGAGGGAGGGAAGCCAGAAGGGTGGGCTCCTCCTCTTGGCTACAGAACTGGCCATATGCATAACAACTTCTGCTACTGTTTCTTGTCTCTGTCTCTGTCTCTGTCTCTGTCTCTCTCTCTCTGTCTCTGTCTCTGTCTCTGTCTCTCTGTCTCTCTGTCTCTCTGTCTCTCTCTCTCTCTCTCTCTCTCTCTCTCTCTCTCTCTGTAGGACTAATTTTCAATATGTAATTCAGGTTGACCTTGAACTTGCTGTGGAGAGTCCGTGTCTTCCGGCTTCTGCCTTCTGAGTGCTGAGATTGGAGTTTCATACCCGTTCACTCCAACACAGGTCATTTTCCTTGGGTGACTGGCATGCTCATGAAGTCTAGTCTGGAGATGGGTGAAATCCAGTCTTATGGACAGTGATCCTAATATTTGCCACTTATCCAATGACTTGCCCACTACTTCACTTTCCATAATTCCGTGCAATTAACTCTGTCATTTCACCAGTCTAACTGACTGGCTGCAATGGTCAGGAATACCACAGGGAATGATTCTATGTTTAGCCCAAACACAAAGTTTGCTTTCGTTAACTTAAACAGGCAGAATGCAGTTTCTATTGCACTTTCTAAAAACAGTATGTAACTTGAAGGAACTTCTGCAGTTGAGTCATAGCCTAAAAATTGCTTGCTAATTGCTTTGCTCAGGCCCTGGGTGTGCAGCCTAAAGAGGCCAGACAGACCAGCCTTTCTCTTCTTTAGAATTTGCTTTCTCAAGTGGGGTATGGTCCTGTTTTCTGGGAATCTGGACAGTGCAGGACACATACCCACTACTTAGTGTGTGCTTGGCCAGAAGATGAAGCAATGAACGAACTGGTGGATGCCCATCGCTCATTCGCCTGAATCCCAGAGCTCATAATTGTATGGAAAGGAAGAAGAAAGCTTTGCATGCCTCTTTTTGAAGAGTGCAACAGGTCAGCACTCAGTTCAGCATGCTCTGGCCACACATTGGCGTGGGTGGGGCCAGGCCCAGTACTGGAGGTTGGAACCTCCAAGCTCACTATGCAAGTGGCTAACATTC
The DNA here is from genome assembly GCF_947179515.1 of Apodemus sylvaticus. Lineage (NCBI taxonomy): Eukaryota > Metazoa > Chordata > Mammalia > Rodentia > Muridae > Apodemus > Apodemus sylvaticus. The sequence continues at coordinate 57,956,663 of NC_067485.1, read as the reverse complement.
AGCTGCTGGAGGAAAGTGGAGACACCTGGTTTACATGACTGCAACAGGGGTCACTGTTCCTTCCACAAGCATGTCACATCTTTTCAGCCGCTACTCAGTACTCATGAGCAAAGTGAGACATTAACTACCCAGTTCTAGAAAGGGTGTGTGTGTGTGTGTGTGTGTGTCTGTGTGTGTGTGTGTGTAAAGACAAATATAGGAAACTGAGTGCCTTCCACTGTCAATGTGGAATGTCTGTCCTTTCCCCTACATTTTAAAATTACTGAGCCACTGAGTCTTTTAAATGAGCTTTCTGTTATGTCATAAATATTCAGACCAGGGCTGGTAATTGTTCCCTGTGATTAATTCTGCTTACTGGGGAAAGTTGTGCAAGGCTCTCTCTGCAGGGCATGTCTTTTATGTTTTAATGCTACTCATGTATAATGCAATTTGTCCTGAACTGGAGTTGAGACAGTGGAGTTAGGGTTAAGGATTTTTTTTTCCTTCTTCCTATGGCAATGTTTGGAAGTACTTAGATTGGATGGTTTGTGCTACCCTGGCCTAAGCAGAGATTAAGGTAATTGATGGGGCTGTAGGCCAGAAGTTCCTGCTGGCCATTTCAGTCGCCCTGGTTTGGCATTAATGGAGAAAAGCACCCTGCGGAAGGTTTCAGCAGTTCCCTTTGGTTCCATTTTAATGACACTCCCTTGCCAGTGTTTTTTCTTTGAAGAGCAATTTAATAAACAATCACTGGCGTTTCATGTTGAGGGCAAGATTTGTAATGACATTCATCTCCCCGGGAGTGCTTCCTTAGCATGTGACTGGATCAGGGCCACCACAGTGAACACAGCTCAAGTGTGGGTGGCTCCCAATGCATCATGGGTCTCCCCCTGCATGGACAAAACTGGCTGGGAGTGGAGGTGGGGGTGAAGGTCAATTTTGAGTTCCACTTACATGCCTCTGATTTATAAAACTATCTGAGGGAGTCAAATGTGAGCCTGCAACTAGTCCCAGGACCCTTGAAAGAATAGCCTGGCCACAGGGGCACACTGAGGACTTCTCTGAGCTTGGGGGAAGACTGAAAGCTCAGAGACCTCACTGTTGACAGCGTCAGTGGAAGCTCATTAGCAGTGCTTACGAAGCACCCTCGTGAGGAAGGCATCATTCTGGGCGCTATGTAAAGTGAGCCCAGGCAAGGAGTTAGGCCATGTGCTGACTAAAATCACATATAAACTTAGACAGCCAATTAATGTGGGCCTCAGACTCCAGCTAAGGTGTTACATGGCCTTATATGAGGCTGAGGCCCAGCATCATACTTAAAAATAAGGGGTTTGATGTCTTTTCTGTTTCTATGGCTGCAACAGTGTCTATTCACCACAACAGTGTTCTAGAAAGATCTTGTAGGAAGGGAAGAGTGATCAAAGAAGATGGCAGCATAACGTAGACTGGAGGTGGGAAGGATGGTTATTCTCCCTCTCAGTGAGTGGTGCCACCCCAGGCATGGCTGTAGGGATTCATATAGCTTGTCCCAAAGACCACTAGAGTGGCAATTTCTGTAGGACAGTGGGTTGGCAACATTTGACCTGTGACAAGCCATTGTCCTATTCTTTTCTTTTGTGGTAGGTCAAACTTGGAGTGAAATCAGTAGCCTGGTATAACTGTTTTGGACTCTTGAGAAGAGTAGAGAGTATGATTTAACAGGAGAGAAAGCTGTCTGTGACGTCAGGATAGGGCTGGTGACAGGGTTCCCACTCGCATGTCAGGATCCGTTTCTGCTCTGTAGATATGCTAACACTTTCTACACCCTGCTCATATGTTCAAAATGCCCACAGGGATTAGAGTGTGGCCCAATGGTATAGTGTTTGCCTTGTACACAGGATGTCCTGGGCTCTATTTCAATATCAAAAACCAAACCATGCTGTAGCAAGAGAAGATTAGCCAACAGTATGCTCACCATAAATAAGAACATAAAATGTATACTTAGATGGAGTGATAGTAAAATAAATGAAGCTCTAGGTTACAGTACTAGAGACTGTGGATGTGAAGACGGATTTGGCTAATTTTTGTTAGGTTAGAGCCAGGGCTAGGGAAGAACTCATGAAAGAGCTTGTAGCCATTCTCTTATTCTGGCTGCATATTGTCTAGAAGCCCAGGACTTTCTCTAGGTATTCAGATGTGATATTAGTTGAAAGACAAGCAATTAAGTTTTAGCAACCTAACAGTAGCCACGTCTCCAACTTTCTCCCTCACCTGTATTTTAGTTAAGAAGATGCCTTGAGCTTGTTGTCTGAGACCTCAGTCTACTGAGAAGACCCTTTTCCCCTCTCTGTTTGTGGGGCCAAGAATTTGTTCTAATTCTATGGACATTTCTATAGCAATCTTGTGCTGTGAACCACCCATGGCAAACATATACTGGCGAAGAGGGAGTATTTACTGGAGTCTCACAAGGGTGGATTTCTGGGGCCATTACATGTCAGTGGGCCTGCTATATTACCATTGCTATGAGGAGGTTTTGGGACCATTTTTCCAGGTTCTAGTCCGTTTCCAGCTGTTGTGGTCATAAAAAGAGAAAGTGGTGTAAGAATATGTTCTATGGACATGTGGGGGAAGAAGATGTCTCAGCCGGCCCATGCCAAGGCACCCGAATCATGATGGTATAGTATAGAATTTCTTTAGGGCATAGGGAGGGGTGTTAAGAAGGTAGGAGAGGCAGAGAAAGGCAGAGAGAAGGAATGAGTAGAGAAGTAGAGGCTGGCCATGACCACATGGAGAGAGGGGGAAGGGAGAGGGGAAGGGAAGGGAAGAGAGTCCAAGAGGGAAAGAGAGAAGCTAAGAAAGTAAGAGAGGCAAGAGAGAGAGGAGGGGCAAGTAGCCCCTTTTATAGTGGGCCAGACCTACCTGGTTGTTGCCAGGTAACTGTGGGGAGGGGCATACCTGGCCGTTGCCAGGTAACAGTGGGGTGGAGCTTAGACAAAATCCTAATATCAGCTGTCTGACTTAACCCACTTACTGGACCATCTAGTACTCTGGGAAGTGGCCACATAAGTCTTGACCCGGATGTGATGGGGACATTTATTTCAAGGGTTAAATGAATATAATATGCACAAAGCACAGCCATTTAATAAGTCATAGAGAAACACTCCTTTTCCCTCCTTACTCCAGAACCTCAGCAGGTATATGCATGCCCTCCCTCTCATTCCTACAGACGCTGTACTAGGCCTCAGTGCGATGCCTGAGTAAGTCCCGTTTGTTTGGTTTGCTGACAAAATGATCAGCACTAAGCCCCACTCTCTCTACAAAAACAATGGCCACATGTTTGCAGAAACATCCAACACACTTCTTCCAGGAGAGTGAATTCCTTATTGCAGGTCAGGCTAATAAAGTTAAAGGAGGGAAGGTCAAAATTTATCTGCGTCCTGAACAATAGCAATAGTTTAAGATATAAATGTTTTAGGAGTCGTTCGTCTTCGGCCGTCCCCCATCAGGCACAGCAGAGACAACTTGGGTTAAATTGCAATTGCTGAGCTCTGAATCTGCAGAAACGATTGGGCTCAGGATGCTGGGGTCCCCAGGTTACACTGTCCCTGGGGTACTGCTTGCAAATGATGCAGTGAAATGAAGTGAAATGAAGACTCTTAAAAGAAAAGAAAAGGGAAAAAAAAAGGTGGTTCGCTGGCCCCGAGGAAGGGCATATTCCAACACAGCGCTGGCCCAGGTGGACCCTCGGCCTGCAGGGCTCCACTCTATCCACTGCCTTCCTAATTACACAACACATGGAAAAGCACAGTAAATTGAAAGACAATTCGTTGGCCCCCCTGAGGAGGACAGGACGGTTTTATGTCGTTAAATGCATTAACTGAGAGAACATTTATTTCTAGGCTCCTTTGTGGGGTGACAGCTCTGTCCACAAGACGGCTCTGACTCCTGGCAGGCCTCTTCCGGTGCCTCCCAGGCAGCTGGAGGCCACCGCACTCATTAGGTCATGTTTACTGAAGGTGCTTGTTTTCGTCTCAGGACACGGGATGGGACAAAGCGTGTTGTAACTGACCACCAATGGAGCCAGCTCTGTTCGCGGATTATGGTTGCCTTGGCAACCAGCCTTGCTGAGCTCACCCCAGCAAACATAGAATGAATGGCTAGGTCAACAGCTCAGATAAAAAGAGGGTTATGCAACTATTTGCAGATCCCTTGGCAGAGGTCTCCCTCCCCGCCCCCATTTCCCAAATATCCTCATATTCAAGACTTCCAAATGAAGATTTTTTTTTTCATACGAAAAAGAAAAAAAAAAGTGGTCGCTTTGGAAATATAAAGTCTAGAAGCTCTGAATTAGGTGTTTGTTACTTCGGTTTCAGGAACAACCCGAAAGCATGTTTAATGAAGAATCTTCTGTAGACAGGAAGCCAGAGTGGCCACTCATGTATTTCTAATGATCTACATGAATAATTTCATCTGCTTAGACTCAAAACTTTAGTCGTTAAATGATTTTATTCTTGTCCCGGCTAAATAGAGTCTCTAAAATGAAGAATTTTAAGATGCAGAAATAAAGCCTTTGGAAACAAAACAAACCAAAACCGAAAAACAACTTGAGACAGGACGGAGCCTCTCTTTGTGGAAAAAATAAATTAGTCAGAAGGACAATGTATTTAAGACAGTAAGCACAAAGGAGCCAGGACTGCATCTCCTGTTCCCTGAGCCACTTAATTCTGTGCAATTAACTGGTAACAGGATCCGGGTTTCTAGAGTAGTTTGTGTGTATTTCTGACCATGACTGGAAGAAAGCTACTGCCTGGGTCACAGAGCCAGAGTCGATGAGATCAGTACCTGGGTGGAGGGCCACTCTTTATTCCGGATCTGTGAGTTCCTCAGATTTTTTGGGCCTGACTCCTGGAGAGTTGCAGGAGTCACACATTTTCTGTTCTTTCCTTCCCTCTGCAGGTGGAATGGGCCTCTTACTCTGTGTCAAGCAGCTGTAAGGTCAAGCTAATCTCTCTCTCTCTCTCTCTCTCTCTCTCTCTCTCTCTCTCTCTCTCTCTCTCTCGGGTTTGTTTTGCTCTGTTCTGGTTTTGTTTGCTTAGGCCTGTCGACCAGGCTGGCCTTGACCTTGAGGTCTTCTCCCTTTGTCTCCCAATGTGGCGAGTCCAGGAGCTTCCTACCTTAGAAACATTTCCTTCCCAGTCATTCTTCCTGTCTGGAGGGCACTATCCTCTTCCCTTTCCTCCCAACTGGATGGCTCAGGCCCATATTTCTTTAAATGCTAATTGTACCACCTCTATACCAGTTTGTTCTACTTAAACTGCTCTGAAGAGGACCAAACATACCTTGAAGATTCTCTTATGCTTACATTTTAAACAGTGATTACTGTTCATGACCCAGATGTTATTTTCCATTGTTTGATTTCTGTTGAGGGTGATTTAGTGACCAAATAACTTCAGGATGGCATGGTCTACTTCCTACTTATATTCTAGATACAGTCTGTTCTTTTCTGGAGAGAAAGAAACAGTAATGAACACAAGTACAAAAGAATATGTAGGTTTACGGAAGAAAATATTTCAGAGAGTGATTCCTCCTGTATTTAATTTCTTCTCAACGTGATCATATAGAGGACCAGGAAGATGTAAAGAAATATATAAGGAATTCTGGTGCCTCTTCTCTGCTCGTCCAGAAAGCATCTTGCCTGACAGTAGCACACTATCAGAACAATTGTAGCCCTAGAAGTAGAGGCAGGGGCATCAGGAGTTTAAGACCAACTTTTGCCGCATCGGAAGTTGGAGGCCCACCTAGGTTGCACCAACCCTTTCTCAACTAAACAAACCAAACCAAACAACTCCCTTCGAAAAACCCCTCAAGTTAGAAAACAGATAATGATACAACTCACAGTTCATTCAAACTGCATGTGTATGTGTATGTAACAACACACAGTGTGCACACGTGTGGCAGCACAGCGAGTTCTCTGTACTGTGTTCATATAATAAGACTCCTATCTCTAACCTTGACACTTATTGGCTGCCCATGTCTGTAGTTGTATTATTTAACTAGGACATGGTTGAGAAAACACAGCCTGTTCTGTGTGGTCACCTCATCTTCTCACTCAGCATAATTCCCTTCAAATATATCCAATTTATTGTATCTCTTGACAGTCTGTTCTTTACTACTTCTGAGCAAGTATTCTGTGGAATTAAGGCATCATAGTTCATTCAACAAATCATCTGTACCTAGGAAGTTACCAACCACAGACATTTATAAGAAAAATTTGCACAAATTCCTACATGAAAATAAGTTTTTATATCTCTGGATAAATGACCCAAATGCACCTATGAGGTTGTATATGAGCCCATTGCAATTCCAAAGGAAGCTGCAAATATTTTTCCTAAGTTCTATGACACTCATACTTCCGCCAGCAACGTGTGAGGGGCTCGGCTTCCCTGAACCCTGTTCAGCGTCAGGCAGAAATGCGTGCCAACCTATCTATCTGATGGGCACATCGGTGAGATATCATAGACTTTTAACTTCCATTTTCCTACTGGCTGATGATGTTTATGGCCTGAGGGAACTTCTTAAGTCTTCTGTAGTGAACATTTCTGTGACTTTTGACCATTTTCTAATGGCTATCACAACCGTTGAGTTTTGAGAATTTAAAAAAACATATTTAGATATACATGTTCTTTTGGATGCATGATTTGAAAATATTTTCTCCAAATCTATACTTTGTCCGTTCATCTCCACTGGGCCCTTTAATAGGGTAAAAGTGGTAAGATAACCTTTATACAGATTTTTCTTTACACATCCTGTGTTTGGCATCAAATCTAGGAGCTCTTTTTGAGGCAGTTAAATTCTAAATATTTTCTCTTCCTTTTGTAACATTTCATATTTTATGTTTAGACCCTAGACATGTTTTGAAGTTTGGGGGCTATTGTTGCTGTTTTTAATAGGAAATAATGTTTAATATAAGGCTTATTTTATTCTTTCACAGAGGCCCAACTTCTTAGCACTATTTTTTTCCAAGAAAAAAAAATATCTTCTCTCTCTTTAAGTAGTTTGCTCTTTGCAAAGAGCTCACCGAGCATACTTGTGTAGGCAGATTTTGTTTATTGATTTCGCCCATCTGTTGGTCTTCCTCCACCAGCAGCATGCTTGATTGTGGCCACCATACTGTTTAAGGTAGAAAAGAGAAATCTAATGTGGTCCCAACCCAAAACAAAGAACTCCAGGCAAATAAGGAATGCTGGATGAGGGCGAAATATTCTTCCCCAGCGAAGAGCACACCAATTGGTTTTCCAAAACCAAATAGGCAGTGCTGAAAAAAATACACATACAAAAACATACAGAGCAGGTTGTATTTATGTATTTAGGAATAAACACATGTACATATTTGTAATAACAATTAAAAGAAACAGAGGCTATGACTTTACGAGAGAACAAGGTAGAACATCTGCCTCTTTCTAGAGTTTTGACAAAGGAATTCAGAATCTTGATCTTGGCTACGTCTTCTTCTTGTTTTTCATTTGTTCGAGACAGAGCCTCTCTATGTAGACCAGGTTGGCCTTGAGTACACAGAGATTGGACAGCCTCTACCTTCCAAGAACTGAGATTAAAGACATTCTTTCTAATATAAAAAAAAATCCAGTGCAATGACCTTCTTTCCCAGCTAGATGCTGTCCCCAAAGATTGAGACACTGCATTTTCATTTTCACTCAGTTTTAAACATTTTAAAGATTTCTGTTGAGAACTTTTCTTTGAACTATCAATTATTTAGAAATCTGATGATGGTTTAATTTCTGGTTACTAATTTCTAGGCTAATCTCACTATGAAAGAGATATACTCTGAATGACCTTAATCCTCTTTGTTGGGGTTTTGTGTAAGCTCCACCCCACACCTACCTGGCAATAGCCAGGTATGCCCCGCCCCAGAGATCTGGCCCACTATAAGAGGGGCTACTTGCTCCTCCTCTCTCTCTTTGCTCACCGCTCTCCCACATACTCTCACCTCTCTGCCCCTGGGGCTCTTCCCTCCCCCTCTACGTGGTCATGGCCAGCCTCCACTCCCTCCACTTTCTCTCTCTCTCTCTCTCTCTCTCTCTCTCTCTCTCTCTCTCTCTCTCTCTCTCTCCTCTCTCTCTCTACCACTAACTCCCATCCCCTATTCTGAATAAACTCTATTCTATACCATGTCTGTGTGTGTGTGGTCCCTTAGGGGCAGAGGTGCCCAGGCAAGGGCCCGCCTGGACACCTTCCCCCACGCCGCCTAGCCACACTCACCTAACCCACCTATATTCTAACCTAACAACCTATACTCCCCCTACTTCATCATGCTGTTGAATCAATCATCCTTCACTCTTCCATTTGCAAATTGCGCTTTATGACCAAGACTATGGTGTCTCTTGGTTAATGCTCCATTAACTCTTGGGAAGTGTTTGTGGTCTATTGTTTCAGGGTAAGCACTCTACATATGTCTGTATGACGAATGGTATAGAGTTCTTCAAAGGCCTTGACTGGTTTTTGTCTAGTAGTTCTATTTATTAGAGAAATGAGGTAGTGAAGTTCTCCACTATAAGTCATTTCTCCTTTCAGACCTATTAGGGTTCTGTTTTTTGCATTTTCTTTTAGTTTTTAGACACAGGGTCCCATGTAGGTTAAGCTGAGCTTGATCCTTCTTTGCAGTTGAGATGGCTTGGAACATCCGATCTCTCTGCCCACCTCCTAGACACAGTGCTTGCTTCCATATATATTCCTGGATTCTATTTAATTTCTTTAGAAGCTTTTTTGTGCAGAGCGTATACACTTAGGATTACTATTTTCTCTGATTTTTTTTATCATTTTATGTTGTCTTCAGTAATATTCTTTGCTCTGAAATCTGCTCTGACAGTAATGTAGCTACTCTGATTTAAAATCAGCATAGGCATAACACATCCTTATCCATCCCTTTATTGTCTGCTGACCTGTGTGCTTCCTTTTGAAGTGCGCTTTCTACAGGGCATGTAGTTGTTCTTATTTTATCTTTTTACAGCTAGTAATCAGATCCAAGGTCTTGTACATAATAGACAAATGGTCTACTAGGCATTTGATGGTTGTTAAAATATACCTTTCCAATGATGCCTCCTGTTTCTGTTTCCATCTTCCTCCCTCTACCTTCTCTCTCCAGAGTCTCACTTAGAGCTCAAGCTAGCCTTGAACTCATAATCCTCATTCCTTAGTCTCCTGAGTTGCTGAGATTATAAGGATGAACCACCACGTCTACACTACCTTTTAGTTGGTGTATTTTGAAGATTTGCAGGAGAGTAATTATTGGTATATTAGAACTTAGATTTGCCATTTTGTTTCTTTATGCCCTTTTAAAATTTTTCTACTTCATCACCTCCTTTTCATTTTCCGTAAACCACTTGAACAGTTTTTGAATTCTACTTTGGTTTATTCACCCTACCTTTTGAGTATTTCAGGGGTCTCCATGCATGGAAAACTTGCTTCCTTTTAGAAACCTATACTTCCTCAAATTAAAATTAATTACCTATCCTTTCTTTCTGCCTACTGTGCCTCACATACACTGCTAGTGCATGCCTCCTTTGAACCAAAAGAAATGTGACTGAAGAATGTCCCGATGTGAGAACAGTCTAACCACATCCTAGGCTTGCCATTCTGTGCCTTTTTCTGTTGTCTTTATTTAGAGAATGATTTCCCCCTAATTTTAGAGTATTTTCATTTCTTCTAATTTTGTCAGGGACTTTGCCTGGGTGCCCACTGGCATTCAGCTGTTTGTTTGTTTTACCACTGCCTTCTGGATTCTATAGTTTCAAAAATGAAACCTGTTTTCACTTAAATTGTGGTGTTTCCTCCACTACAGATAAGGCATCATTATTTCTTACTGTAAAGAGTGTTTTCTTCATATTTTCTTTTCAAATCTTCATCATGATATATTTTGGTGGAATATTTTTGGAATTGGTGCTCCTTGGATTTTGTTCCCAAATTCTTTTATTTGTTGTTTTAAGTTTTTCATTGAATTTGGAAAGTTTTGTCATTTCTTGTACACAGATATATTGTGAACGTATTTTCAAGTCAATATGTAACTTTTTATTTATACTAGATACTATGTATTTGCAAAGATGACAGCTGGTTAGTAGTAGCTACTGCAAGGAAGGAATGCTGAGTTTAGAATGTGGGGCACAGGAGAAGCTGTCTTCACAACTGTCTGTTCTTCTGAGTACCAGACTTCAAGAGGGATTAGGACAATGGCTTGAAAGAATACTGTGAGACAGAGAAGGGAGTAGGAAGGGAACAAGATTATGATTTTCTGAGTACTTACTATGTGCCAGGCAATTTATACTATAAACTTATTTAGTGCTAATAACAACCTTTTGGATCTGCCATTTTTCTCCCCAGCCTACTGTGCAGATAAGGACTCAGAGAGACCAGTGCAAGTCCTTTGGCTAGTACCTTGTAGGGAGGAACAGGAGTGAAAGAGAGGTTTGTGTATCACAGCTAAGAAGACAGTAATTTCTTCACAACCTAAGACCTAAGAATAAGATTTTAGCAGCTGTTATTCCTTCTAAGTTTATGAACCTTCTAAGCCTCCTCAATTGAATTCTAACTTTCTTTTTCAAAACAAAACAATAAAATACATGCAGGGTAGAAATTTAAGTCCCAGGGTCCTGAGAGCATAGCCACTTGGCAGCTTGTGAGTTTTGCACAGAGACTGAAGGTAACATCCCTAAATTCCTGAAAGGCACATTTGTGTGTAATTACAACAAATAAAGGATAATGGGAGAACCACATCTGTCTTGTTGATTTGGCTTAGAGCAGAATTCTGGGTTAGGAGATTGAGTCAAATTCCTTGACCAGGTTTAGCTATTCACAACCTCAATCTGCAGCAACCTTCTAGGGACCCATTGTCTAATGGGAAGATGTCTTGACCTCATAGATGCATGGAGGGGGCGTGCATAGTCAGTCAGACACAGGATGGTTGTCACTCTCTTTCTGACTCTGCTGATCACTTTACACAGGCCACTCTTTTCTTGTTCTGACCCTAGAAAGGCCACAGAATATGCCTAGGAGGGGAATGTCATACATAGATTCTTATCTTTGCTAACTCTTAAGGGAACAAAATCTTTTCCAAATAATCAGACAAAAGTCCATTAGAGAGAGACACTTCTCTGCCTTAATGGGCTCCCAAGAAACCTGGAATCCAGGTGCTAATGGGGTAAACCTTCCTTCCGGGTGGCCAGGTCTCCATTTAGTTTTGAGGATGTGCTCTAACAGAATTTTCACTTGGCACACAAATACCCTATTGCTATTTTTAAAACATTAATGGATTAATTTATTTCCTCTTGTAGGTGTACATGGTGCGTGCATACACAGTATATGTGTTTGTGTTTGTTCCAGAGACTGAGCTCAGGTCACCAGTGCTGTAAACGCAGTTTACCTAGTGAGCCATCTCACCAGCTCCTACTCCAAACTTATTTTAAAATGTTTTGTTATTATTAATATTAGTTGTTATTATTAAATTGTGTGATTATGATCATGTCTCTGTGTGTGGGTTTGTGCATGTGAGTGTAGTACCTGTGGAGGCCAGAAGAGGGGGTTGAATCCTCTGAGGTGGAATTCTGAGCAGTTATGAGCTGCAGAATGAGTACTGGGAATCTAACTCAGGTCCATTTACTCAAGAAGTATTCAAAACCTATTCTTATAGGTTTGTCCTACTAACTGTAACTTACGTTTCTGTAATACAGATGATGCTACACACTCACCAAATATCATTTAATACTCCTCTTAGTGTTGTCAAATATCCCCATAAGCTTGTGTGTTTGAACACGTGGTTCCCGGTTGGGTTGGTAGTGCTGTTTAGAAAGGTGTTGGAATCTTTAGGAGGTGGAACCTTGGTGGAGGAAGTACATTTGTGGGTGTGGGCTTTGAGGGTTTATAGTCCAACCTTCCTCTGATATTCCTATCCCTTTCTGCTTTGTGAATGTGAATGGAATGTGACCATCCTATTTCCCCCGGGGGCAGCTTTACACCCCTGTCTCCAACCTCTCCTGGAGTGAGAAAGTATAAGCTCAAACACGCTCTTTTTCTTCTCTCTTCTTCTTTTGGTCAGGTTATTCTGTCTCAGCAACAGAGCATGTAGGATGCCTATATTTCCCACTTCCTTCAGACAAGAACACATGACTGCTTCTCACAAGTGGGATAGATGAGTTCCAAATCAGGGTCTTTAGACTTCCTGCATCAGAACACACATCCCACTCTCTCCCTGATTCAGCAGCCACAAAACTCTCCACTGAGCTCACCTCATCAAAAGATGGAGATAGCCTGGATCTTTGCATCCCCAGGTAAAGGAGAAAAAAACCTTCAAGGTGGCCTCACACAAGCCTTTTTGTGCTAGGTGATTGGAATTTCTGTATGCTTTGATCAGGATAAGATAACCGGAGTTGTCTGCCCTCTCCTTTCACATCCTCATTCTCTGTTCCTCAACTCACGTACAGAATCTCAGCTTTTTATTGAAGGATTAAGTGTCCTCCTTCTGGATGCCATCTATCTGAAGCCTGTCTCACCTCTACCGATCCCCAGTCAAGGGGGTTTGATTTCTTTTGATAACCACCATTTAGAGCAACACTGACTTAGAAACACACATTCTTTTTTATATTGAGTTTTATGTTCAATGGTGCCTGCTGAACATTTGGACCATTAAATCAGGCCTCTAGCCAACATTTCCAAAGTCCCCAAATGGCGGAATCTGAGCCAGCCCACACACAAAAAGCGAAGGCATATTGTAACCATGCACACACGATTCAGGAATGAACATGATTGTGTTTGTCCTTTCTATCAGTGCTCCTACACTTCACAGACATCCCAGTGCCTGCTCTATCCAACCCCTCATTTCTAACGTTGGCACTGTGCAATTTCCTCTGAAGACACAATCTTTTGCTTCTCTCTCTCTCCTCTTCCCCTTCTCAAGCTTTCTTCTTCCACTCCAACTACCAGAAGAGCAGCTTTTTATTGAAGGCTTAACTGTTCATCCTCCAGTCTGATTGTCTGATGTTTGACCAACCTCTGCCAAGTCTGTGGTACCTGGTGTGATAAAATCTCACCACACTGTGGTGCTGGACTGTTTCCTGCCCCTTGTCAGAGGACTAGAACGTTTTTGGTCTGTTCTCACTCTTAACATATGACAATTGTAAGCAAAAAGAAAACAGAGAAAGCTGAGTACTCTCAAATAAGAAAAGGCAATACCATGATAAATACTAGAAGTTTTAAAATTGGTAAGAAATGAAAAATAATAATAGGTTAAAACCAAACAGTAAATATCTCCTTATTTCCATCATGGTTTTATGGGAAAATTCCAAAACTTTTCAAAGACTAGATAATTGCTTATCTGTGTTTTTAACAAATTGATCTAGAGTAGCTTCAAAGCTTTTTCTTTAAGTCTTTTTCTACACTAATTTATTCATTATTCTCTTTGTGGTAGGAGCAGTACACTTGTGGAGTCCCAAAGACAACTAGTGGGCTGATTCTTTTCTTTCACCACTTGGGTCCCAAAGACTGAACTCAGATCATCAGAGCAGTAGTAAGGGCCTTCACAGATGAGACATCTCACTAGCCAGCATTTTAGAATATTAGAAAATGGAAGTAGATTTAAGCTTATATTATGAGACCACATAAAATTAGGTCCAAATTATAAACACTAGTAATAGATATAAAAATAAATATCAATTATGATTGGGTATTCTAAATTTTTGCATGAATACTAGGAAATAAAAGCAATGGTGTATTAAAATAATACATGATGACTAAATATAGTTCATCTTTACAATATGCACACGTTTCAACATCAGGAAAATCTGATAAGTCCTAAGTCCTGAGATTAGTGATAAAAGCACATGATCTAACCATCAGATACTAAAACCAATTTTCATAACATGTAACCACAATTTTAAAGAATAGTTATCTCATGAAATCAGTTGCATGAAATCAGTTGCCTTCCCCTGATTTAAAAATACCAGTTATAAACTTACATAACGTACTATATTTAATGAAAAAAAAAACCCATTACAATAATTTTTAGTGGGCTGGGGATATGGGTCTGTAATACACTGTAGTATAAGCAAGTACTTGGGTGTGAACCTTAGTATTGCACAAGCAAAGAGGTAGTTTCTGCTCAAGTCAAGGAAAACCCTAAAATATTTGCCATCAGTCATTTTTATTCTACATGCATGTTTTGAATGCAATATTATCCAATAAAGTCTCTCTCTCTCTCTCTCTCTCTCTCTCTCTCTCTTTCGAGACAATTCCTATAGATCAGCAAGAGAAGAACTAAATACTTATAAAAGGAACACAGGCAAGAAAGGGTGAAATTGCAAGAGGAAGGCAATGGGAAGACAAGGTGACTGACCAACTTAAGGTTGCACCATTTGTGTGTCCATTAGAGTTAGCTAACAGCAAGGTGGCTCCTACTTCAAAATTGAAGGAAATAATGAGAAGATGAAGGTGCTTCTTAGACCACTTGGCACCATCAATTAAGATGCAACCCATGCATCCCAAGTCCACCCTTCAGACTCCATCATATGGAAATCATGCACCTGCACAAGGAATTGTGACAAAGGAAGCTTCTGAATCATTCTTGACAAAAGAAAAAAAAGTCATTAACTAGGGATTACTACAGTGACCCAACGCTACATAAAGATTGTACTGAAGACTGTGGAGCACAAATTTAAGAACATTATTTAGAAATCAGTAAAGTAAGACACATGATACACGCCTACACATTTCTGTATAGGCGTTGCTGTGGTCTGACATTTGGGTCCACCTTGAACTCACCTTGAAACCTAGTCACCAAGGTGACAATATTAGAATTTTAGGAAGTAATCCAAGCATGAAGCTTCTACAAGGGAGTTTGCTCATTTCTTCTGCTGTATGAGGAGCAAGCACAAAGACCCCAACCAAGAGGACCAGGCCCTCTGCAGACACCCGAGTTCCTGACCTACATGTCAGGTTTCCTAGCCTCCAGAACTCTGATCAATGGAGTTGTCCAGTCTGAAGAGACTAAGACTTCTAGACAAGCATATCCGTGGTTGGACAAAGGCCAGGAGTTTCATTAGTGGGGTGCATAAGCTAGAGAGGGTGGGGCAACAGAAAAGTTATCAGTGTTTTGTTTTTTTCTTTTGGCAAAAAAATGTAAACATCTAATCAAATACCACATTTTGTAGTTTTTTGGCTTTGGACTGGCACAAGAGACTGAGGTGCATATTTTACATATCAAAGCAGACCTGGTTGGCCTCCAGGTTCTTCCAGCATCCCTCAGTTCTTACCTGGAACACCCTGTTTCCAGCCCTGAAATTTTCAGCCAGGGATTGAGCTGCCCTTCCCCAGAGGCTCTTCCCTATAGAATGCAGACATCTTGATCTCCTCCTCTCTCTTCATCTCCTCTCTCCCTCATGCACCCTTTCTCTCCCCTTGCCCTGTCTACAATTGCTCCTGTCCTCTCTCCCCTGGCCACAATCCTTGGTGCCAATGACCTCGACTGAGACAGCTTCCCAATAAACCTGCCTTTAATATAATTTAATCTGGTTTGAACTAGCTCATTTTAAGTTGGAGAAATAATCTATCAGTAGCTAGTGAAGGACTGTAAAAAGATTGTGTATATGTAGGTCTGTGTGTATGGGTACAAGTACCTGTGGTAGCCAGGTGTATGGGCCTCCCTGAAGCTGAAGTTATAGTGGTGAAAGCTATTTAAAGTTGGTGCTGGGAACAGAACTCAGTTCTCCTGCAAAAGCAGCAAGGGCAGAGCTATCTTTCCAACCCCAAAGATCTTTATTGTGTCTACCATTAGTACTTGAAACTTAACTAAGGTGAGTGGAGGTTTTCTTTGGTAAGGCAGAACACAGTAGGGCATCAGCTGTCTTGTCTTCTCCGTCTTAAGTGTAAACAAATAAACAGGATAAAAAGACAACGACCACATTCCTCCCGCAGTTTTCTTAAGGGTGGTTGCTTTGCTTAATCCTCCCAGGTATTTAAGGTGATTAAGTCTTGGGGGTGAGTTTTGGTGTCTCAGTAGAAATCCTCTTAGGCAATATAATTGAAACTGTTAGTTGGATCAGTGGTTAAAAGTAAAAAGATGGCTTTTTTATGTAGCAGGGAAACATTAAAATTATAGAAAACATATAGACTCACAGGTCTATATAATATACATGTATGTATATACACTTTAAAACAAATTCAGCTTGAATCTGGAGCTAAATATTTGTCCATCAAGCTTTGGTGTCCAGACTTCAAATAAAGGCTTCCTACTTGGGGTTCCACATCGTTCTTATAAAGCTCATTCTTCTAGAGAAGTGTGCTTTATCTCCAGCAACAGAACTGGAGACTCTTGTGAGGCCACCATGGTTGGAATTCCTCATAAATTCTGTAATTTTTCAGTTAGTCATTACCAGATCATCTAGTAATAATTTGATAACAATATTTGTTCAAATATTCCATCTTTTTGTAGTTTCCAAAATGTTAACATGGGTTTGTAGGAACAGCATTCTTCTGATATTTGTTTTAATGAAAATAAGTAACTTAAAATTAAAATCACACAATTATACCCACACAGCATATTAGGAAAGATTAACTAACTGTAAACAAGGGAGAGCAATATTTGAACAGAAAAGTAGCCAAGTAGCACGCTTAGCATTCTGGGAGCCAAGGCCACAGTTGTTTGTCTCACAGGGCCAAAAGCAAGCACAGATATGTCTCCAGAGTTGATCAAACCAGTGTGTCTAGAGTGGCTTGTAGAATCCTCTTTACTGATGTCTGAGGAGGTCAGAGGAAGTCACTGGATCTCCTGGAGCTGAAGTTATAGGCAGTTGTTTGTGGGACCATGAAAGGCATCCTGTTTCTGGTTGAGCTAGGTTTAAACCCCGGTGACCCAGCAGGAGATTATTCTTCAAGTGATGGAAGGCGTTTTCCTGCCTTGCTTCTAGACACCAGGCTCCTGACACAAGGCCTGAGCTCTCCACAGTTCTGTGGCCTTCAGTCACATAGCCTCAAGACAGATCTCCATTTTAATGAGGTACCTAAAGGCCTGATGGGCTTAGCCAATTAAGCTCTCCTTCCCAGACACTCCTTCCTGCCAAAGGTGTTTAACCTCAGGCCCACCCTGAGAAAGAGGGGTATGCTTTCACTCATCACAACTCTCCACCACAGCAATAAATGCTTTACAACCATGGACTGACTGCCTCTTCTCATCTGGATCCGCTGTGCTGGAGCAATGGAGCAAGTGTTCTTAACCATTGATTCATCTTTCCAGTCTCCAGTTCTTATATTTAAAGGAGGAATGTTTGCATTTAACCAACATAGCCATTCTGTAAAGTTTGGATCATGTCTAGTGTTCTTATAATGCCTACTACTACCCTCATGCTATGTAAATAGTTGCTATGCTATATTGTTTAGGGATACTGAAAATAGGAAAAGGATTATACACATTCAGTACAGAGTTTTAAAATATCAACAACTGTATGGAGTAAGTTGAGAGCTGGAGAGATGTCTCAGTGTGTAAGAGCACTTATTACATAAGCATGAGAATCTGATATCGAATCATCCATATATAGACCTGAGTGTGGCTAGTGCATGCCTATAATCTCAGTGCAAGGACAGAGGGAGGGGACAGGACAGTTGTTGCAGCTTTCTGGCTGAAGGTTTTTAGTAAATCCCCCTGTTTCAAAGCAATAAGGCAGGGGATGACAGAACAGGAGACTGGACATCCTTCTCTGGCCTCTGCACAGACATATACAGATGCACATATGTGTGCATATACCACACCACATGCATTACCATATGGGCATGCATGTGTATACATATACATTGGAGTCTGTAAAATCTAGGGATACAGAACAGAGGACAAAATCATCAACTGTAATTGACCAATTTCTATGTTTTCCCCTCTTAAGAAACTTAGATTTCAAGTCAGAATGTCAGGGAAAAAAAAAGAAAGAAACTTAACACCTAGAGAGATTCTTGTTGAAGTGTCAGTATTCTACCAAAGACAGGGGCTGAGAAGATTTGGAAGAAACACAGACATTTGCTGAGTAATTACTACTGAGTACAGGTAATGTTGTCTCCAACGTGCAGTTTCAAAGATCTGCCTGTTCCTCTCTGGTGGTGTGGCTTGGAAACCTCATCTCCCCGTGATGCAAACAGAAGCTCAGATAAGCTCCTGTCTGTCACCAGGTCTGTCCCATGACAAGATGCTTAATGCCACTTTTCAGGAGACTTGAGTTTGAACTTTGAGACATTGCTTGCAAAATATTTGCACATCTGGGTTGTTGTAGATGATTTTTAATAGTGTACTTGGTAAGACAGGAAGACAGTCCTTATGAGAGGAAGGATTAACAGAATATCAGTAGCTAAACCACGACTCTTCCTTATTCAGGGCCAACAGAAGCTGACTTTGGATTTAGACTTGGCCAAACCAAGTCACCGTCTACACTATGACTGCTAGGAAAATTTCCAGCACAATTTCACCTTAATTACAATTACTTTGTTACTTTTGATATCACTATGAACAAAATACCTGAGAGAAACAATTTAAAAGAAGAAAACATTTCTTCTGCTCCTGGCTTCCGAGCACTCAGTCCGTGGTCACATCTCCCATGTGCTTGGATATATGGTGGTAGGAAGGTGTGGCGGAATAAGATTCTTTCCTTAATGGCAGACAGGAGACCCAGTCCATGAAACAGGAAGAGGCATGACCTGCCCCACAGCGAACTACTTCCTCCTTCCAGGCCCAATTTCAAAGTAATGGAACCAGCTGGAGTCCAGACACACAGATGTGGTAGTTATCTGGCTGTGACATCTGTCACCCTATGATTATCAAAGCTGATTTGGCATATATGGCTGTCTAGACAGGTGTCCCCTGCTTCCCTCTCTAGTCTCTGTGCCTCTCCCAAAGCTGTGTTCTTAGTTAAAGAGCTCTAACCTCCATGAGAGGAGGAATGGTCTTCAGTCAAGATATAAGGGTGATTGTGTTCCCCTGCCAGAGCCCCCTAACAAGCTCTCAGTATGCCAGTATACACAGGACGTTAGCCCCTGGGAAATGTTTTCTACTCAAACCTTAGCAAGTCCACAGTGGTCCATAGCATGCCCTGATTTCTAGAGTCTGCAAGCCCAGCTTAGAGCAGAAGCAAGGAGCCTCCATGAACAGAGACTCTAGAAATAAATAACTTCAGCCACTTCTAGAACGTGGGTACCCTTTCCAGCCACACCTATAGACAACTAGACAAATAGCCTCTATCCCAATTGCAGATTCTGCTTTCTTAAGGCTCCAGATGGTTCTTTTGTGTAAATGAGACAGGATGACTTTCAAACAGCTTGAGTTTTCAGAGAAAGCCCCAGGATGTTGTAGCAGTGCAGATATCAGGGCTGAGGACAGGGACATGGCTCAGCGGGTGAAATACCTCACCAAGCAAGGCTGAGGAAACTGAGTTCAGATCTTAGTACTTACAGGAGAGCTGGGTGTGGTAGCACATATCTGTAGTCCTGGCACTCCTCTGAGAAAGGATTAGGAGGCAAAAGTACCCTGGAGCTCAAAAGCTAGCTAAGCTAGTATATGCAGCAGAGAACATCAAAGAGGCCCTGTCTCAAACAAAAGTAAAGGGCCGGAATCAACCAGATTGTCTTCTAATCATCACACATGTGCTCTGGCAAGTGTGCACCTGGGGACACACACACACACACACACACACACACACACACACACACACACACACATACACCAGATGGGGCCTCTGGAGCTGAGGCCAGACAAGCTACATTTATACTAAATTTCAAGAAAATCCTAGAACTGTTGATCTATGGGCCACACTGAACAGCAAGGGCCTATGTAAAATGCTTCTCCTAGTGAGGTACAGAGTGTTATGGTTACTGAGGGGAGATAGAGGCAGGGGAGGTGCTTCCTGAAATGGAGATTCCTGAGCCTTACTTTGGATCCGTTTGGTCAGAATCTCTGGGGCGGTCAAGACTAGCCAGCCAGGGAGCTTTAATACGTATCCACTGGCCCCATCTTCTCTCCTCCCAGATTCCAGGTCAGGCTTTGTGAGTAGGCTGTGACATGGACACCTTATTCTCATTAGTCTTCCCAGAAGGAGATTCCAGTTGGCAGCTCTCAGAGTTGAGAACCGTGGGTCACAGCAATGTTTCCCAAACTTGTTTGAACACTGAAAGCACTTGGCAAATGCCAAAGACTCCTGGTGCCTGTGTGGGATTTCACTGTCTAGGTGTGGCCTGGTTTCTGAAGTGGTCATAGGTTGCACATTAGTTAACCCTGATGTGCAGCTAAGCTTTGGAAACTCTGGGGAGGTTGACCACATTTGAACATGATGCCCATGTTAAGGCTTGGGGCCTCTGCCCTGCAAGGAAAGTCAAAATACACCCTTCCCATAGTGGGAAGTGAGAACTTGCTACAAGGACCTCACTAGTAACCCTGCTCTGGCTTAGAAGTATGACTAAATTTTCCAACATGTGTCTGACATGCTGGATGCAGGAGGGCACAGGTAACAGAAAGACAAATCCAAAGGATGCTTTCTCTCATCTTTCCACAGAGATTTAGCCAGGCTGGCTTGTACAACATGGTGTCAGGTTGGTAGACATTACCAATATGCTAGATTGAAGCAGGGAGTGTCTGATTGTGATAGCGATTAACACTGGATCTGGCCTGGTTCCTTTTGTTGACTAATTGAAGTAACAGTCTGTAAAGGTTGTGTGTAGGAGAGTTCTTTGCTTACAGAAGAAAATGAAGCCATAGTTTTAGCATGGTGATGCATGGCTCTAATCTTAGCTATGCTATTGGGATATACAGTGAGTTAAAGGCTAGCCTGGACTATATGAAATAAAGACAAAAGTGAGCCATTATGAACTATAGTATTTATCTGTTTCTGACTGCCTAGCAGACCTGTGCTGCCCTTCTGGACTAAGACTCTCACATATGAACTAAATATTTTTATTGGAATGTCTGGAGAGATGGCTCAGTGGTTAAGAACCTTTGCTTGTTCTTCCGGAGGATCCAAGTTCAGTTTTCAGTATCAAGTTGAAGGGTTCACAGCTTCCTGAAACTCCAACTCTCTCTGAACCTCTCTGAGGTTCTCTGAGTGTATATGTAATTTTTAAAAAAAAAGTGGTTATGCTTGAGGCTGAGTGTGATCAGTTTGTGTCATAAAACCTGGTCTGGTTTCCTGAACTCCAAATTTCAGTAGGGCATCTATAGTCCTTCTCAAACCACAAAGTGGCATGCCGTAGCCATCTTCTGGGCTGCAGAAGGGACGTTACTACAATAGGAGAGGGTTAAGCAACTCAGTGAAGAAGCAGGCTGAGAAAGCCGGGGGAGGAAACCCGAATTCCCATCCTTCATATGTCACTGTTACCTTCTTTTACTTCTGTGATCTGACCTCGTGGGCTGTCCTGGCACCTTTGCAATAAAACTCCCTTGCAATTTTTTTTTTGTAATAAAAATCCAAGAAAGTGTGTTTTGCATCTCTGTGTCTCTATCTGTCTTTCTCTGCCTCTCTCAGTCTTTCTCTTTCTCTATCTTTGTCTCTTTTTCTCTGTCACTCTGCCTCTGTCTGTCTGTCTGTCTGTCTGTCTCTGCATTCACTGTGCATACAGGCTAGAAGCTGGCTTCCTATTGAATTAATTAATTAGCTAATTAATTAATTAATTAATTGCCTTCTTTAAGACAAACTCTCTCATTGAAACTGGAGCTCATGGTTTGTCTAGACTGGTTAGCCAGTGAGACTTTAGGCTTCCTTCCCTCAGTACTGAGGTTACAGGCAAGCCCTAATGGCTCCAGGTTGTGGCGATCCAAACTCAGATCCTTATCTTGTACAGGAAGCACTCTGAGCTGTGGAGCCACCCCACCCCCAACCTGGTGTTTTGAATCTTAAGTGTTCTCTAAAGGTTTGTGTGCTAAAAACTTGGTTGCTAATGTTTTTTGGGGGGGCAGTGGTGGTGTTAGGATTGGGACGTTGGTAATAGTTGGCAGGGGTGGGGACTATAAGAAATTGGGCCTTGAATGAGGACTTTATGTCATGTCAGTTGTGACCTTCAAGGGGATGGTAGCATTCTGACCCTCTTTTTTCTTTTGCTTCCAGGAGACTGGCAAGCAGTTTTGATTTTGCCATATAGGCCCAAAGCAATATGACCAACTCATTATGGACTGGACCTTTTAAAACCATAAGTCCAAAGAAGTCCTTCTTTTCTTCATAACTTAATTACTCCAGACATTTTGTTACAGTGACAGAAAGCTGACTATCAGAGAGGCTGTAGGTCAGAGATGATTAACTAATACACGGCCATTATTTTAGCATGTTTCAACTCATGTGTAAAGAGAATGCCAATGCCCTCCTGGGCAGCTGGAGAAAACCGACAGCCGAAGCATGCAGCTGGGTCACCCCACTGCAAACAAGCGGAAATAGAATAGGTGGCTGGAAGAAGAGGAGAGATGCAAGACACGAGGAAGGAGAAAACCAAGTCAATAGACAACAATTCAAAGGGAACCAAGCTCGAGTGGGCACCAACAGTGGTTCTCTACCATGGCTTGTACTACTGCACACCAGAGACTTTTAACAAGTGTTGCTTACATGTGTTGCCATATGCTGGTGTTTGGAGACTTTTAGGGTAATAATTACAGATTCTTATCACATATTTTACAATGTACAAAGGTTTTAGAGTTGTTCTGCCATTATTTTAGATGAGGAAATACTTAGGAAGACAAAACCGCATGCGAATCTCAACTAAAAGACCCTGGAGCCCCAGTTTAGATGCAGAGTTTTAAAAGTTCAAACCCTTGGTCCATGTGGCCCTGTGTTTCCTCAAGAAGTAAACAATAATGTAGAGACTGTTTCCTATTTTGATAATGGAAGCCAATAGGAAAGGGAAGGCCTCCACTCTGGAGTAACAGAGTGTGTTGGCCAATGGTAATGACCATTCTTGTAAAAGAAGTCTCTAAGTCACTATTTGCCTCAAGTCCTCAGGTCAACTGACACATTTGAAGTCAATGGGAAGAAATAGGAAACAGGGGTCAGATTTTAATCTTTACTCAGTCTCATCACAGAAGCCTGTACAGCCCCAGGCAAACTCCTCACCCGGCTTGAACCTCGGTTTCCTCATCTGTAAAATGAAAGCAGAGCTATTCTCCGAAGACTCTTGCAGCCCTGTAATTCTGTGCTATTTGCTAGAGTGCTCATGGCAAATGTGCTACGCAGCGCTTTACAGCTCCCTGTAATTACAGGGCTCAGCAGAGAAAGCCAAGACTCCACAATCAGCTCAACCTCCCATTCCTGTTCAGTCATGCCGCACCACAGTGTTTTTATATTCATTAAATTTATGGTATTGCCCCCTCTGCAGGGAGGAAGGGAAGGAATGTCAGATAATGCGTTCAGGTGAGGAAGGCCTGTGGGTAATGAGCATGAGAGGTGGCTGTACCTTATGTCCCTTCAGGCAGACTCACAACAGAGCCACAGGTACACTGGCAGCTGGCTTTTACTTTTTTGTCTTGAATGCAAAGTAAGGTACAGGAAGGCGTATTCGACTTGATCCAAGTTTCCCTACAACAAAGTCAAGACAAGACCACAATTTTCTGGCTTGGGATCTAGTATTCCTCCCAGTCTGAGACTGTGTCCCTTGGGGAGTTGTGTCTCATCACACTCTCACCTGTGACATCCTTTCAGATATCGAGAAGAGACATTGTCAAGTGTCATTCCTGTGGACTGCTGTTGAGGACAGAGTCCCTTTCCAGTGTTCTGTCTCACTATTGGAATATTTATACAGAAAAAAAAGATCTGTGCATCTGCAGAGTCTTCATCATCAGAGCTGAAGTAAAAGGAGAACTCAGTTGGATTTAGATAACCCTGTCATTATTCCAAATTGCATCTGGCTGAAGAGAATGGGGGTTTTAGGATGTCATCATACACCCTGGCCTTTCATTACATGGTTCCTTGCAGTGCCTGCTGACGCTTTTATCTGAGTGCACATGCAATTTTTCTCTACATGATTCATCTCAAACTTTACTACCATGCTCATGGTAATAACGCTGGCTGACAGCACTTTAAGTACCTGGCTCCCATGACACAAGGTCATTAATTTTTATATTGCATCTTTTAATACAAAAGTTTTAAAGAGCAAATCAAAGAGGTGATGAATTTGGGGGTCACAGGAACCAGATGCAGACAGTATCAAGTAAGTTGAATGCAGATGTAGGAAAGGAGAAAGGTGAGGACCAAGGTCATTAATCATTGGAAGGGGGTACTGAGTCAGCTTGCCTAGGTAGTTCTTTCTAGAAGTGTTGAAATGTTGAATGGTCATTGGGGGCTTTATAATATTAGATGCACAGTACGTGTGGCTTTATAACATCAAGTTTTTCCCCCATGTAATTTTCCAGAAAAGACTTTAATCTTAACTTATAGATAGCTCCAAATGAGGAGTAAAAGACAAAAAAGTAAGATTGTAAATCATCCTGGGGAGGGAGGGGGAAGGGATTAAAACAGAAGGGTTTAAAGTCCAATGCAGAGATAATGGGGTTCTCATTGCCTTGGGCACTGGTAGCAGCATGCTATAGATAAGGAATGACTGAAGTTGTGGGGAAAGGAAGGCAGAGGAGGAGGTCTACAGGGGTGACAGGCTGACCGCATTGCTTTCTGAGAGGCAAGGGTTAAAAGGAGATTTTAATCCTGAGAGTTAAATGAGTATGAATTAGAAGTGATGTGGGTGGATTCTTCCCATATACAGCCCTACTTTTCTGGCCTCTCCCTTCTTGAAGCATTCCCTGTGTATTGCAGTTTTGCGAGGAGCTGTTTTATGTTTTTTTTTTTTTAAACTCTTCAGATTTTCTCTCTCTTCCCAGGGGAGGATTTATCCCTATCCATCATGTTAAATGTCAGGCAGGTATAAGAGAGTGTATTTTATCAATGAGAGATGTTTGTACGTAAGGGGAGATTCTGATGTAAAGGTCTTGTTCCCCAATTGGTTCTTGACTTGTCAGTAAAGAAGGTCGGGAGCCAATTGCTGGGTATAGATGGGATTCCTGGCTTCCAGGAGGAAAAAGGAGACACAAGGAAGGAGAGAGGCCTTTTCTGCCATGCTTTGGAACAAGAAGAACACAACAATGTAAGGTCTCGAGGAGAGCTGTGACTGTGGCCTCTGCTACAGGTGGCTGGCCAAGGATGTTTGATAGGGGCTAGGTGGTTCTAGCTGCTAAGTTTAGTGAAAGTGGAGAGATGGAGGTAATAAATTAGTAAGAGCATGCTTTTCCAGGAGGGAGATAGTAACAGCAATTGTGCTAAGGAAGACAATTATAAAAGAATTAACCGTGTGTATGTATCCTTTATCCAAGGATTCAAGGGTCTTGGGTAGGAGCTGGTAGAACAGCTACTCCCATTCAAGGGTAGGTAAAACAAAAGAGAAGATGGGAGAGGTTGGTAGCATGGTCTGATCCCAGGCAAAGGCAGTGTTGATTTTTAAATTACATGCAATATTTGTATTTCTGTTCTAGGGCTGGAGACAGTGGGGAAACGTTTAGTTCCGGTCCACATCATGTTTCCAGGATCCCTTAAATAATCTCCATTGAGGTAATGTCCTTCCATCCTACAGCTTGTTTGCCTTAAGCTGCTGTGCCTGACCCTTAAGTAGAGACCACGTGCTCTTTGGGGACAAACTCTTGACAGCTATTTCTATAGTTAGATCCGAGATGCTCCTCACATGCTTAGGTGCTGAAGGCTTGGTCCTTAGCTGCTGTGCTATTTGGAAATGAAATCTTTAAGAGGTGAGTATCTGGGGTGAAAAAGCGGTTCATTATGGGTATACTCTGGAAGGGGATATGGGAAGCCTGGCCTGCCATCTTCCTCTCCCTGCTCTCCCGTCACCAGCATTCTGCTTTTTCCTCTTCCATGACGTACTGTGCTGTCAGAGGTCAGAGTCAGCAGGCCACGCCACCATGGGTGGAAATTCCTGATACGAGGAGCCAAAATACAGCGTACGGCTTTTTAATTTGATTGTCCCAGGTACTTTGTCATGGTTGTGGAAAGCTAGCTAACATACTGGCCACCTAACCTCACACTCTGCCATCTGACCCCCCACCTCCCTAACCCCCTGCCACAGACATAGCTGCTTGTGTTGTATTCTTCACACATCCCATCTTCCTTACCTTACTTGAATATTTTTCTCTGGGAGGGCCTGAACTTCTCTGAGCTTCTTCCTCCTCTACCGTAGCATATGACATCATTTCCTCCCTGCCTACCTTGCCCTAGATCCATGCTTCTATCTGGACCCCATGATCTAGAAAGTGTTGTAGAAACTGAGCCAGAAGCTAGAGCTAATGGTCAGCCTGGTCACTGGAGCAGTGTAATGAGCCTTAGTTGTTTGATGGATTGCAGTATGGCTTTGGTTAAGTCTGAGCATACTATCCCCTGTTCAATGGAATCCAGTACAGAATTCTTAATTTGAGAACTAGATATTGCTGATCTCCTAGAACTACTGTGATGGCGGGGTAGTTGTTGGATGTCCTTGCTGTTTCCCTTCTCATCACTCCCAGGAAGCTACTCTTGGAGATCTCTGTGGTCATGAGAGGCTAGTCTCTGACTCTACGCCTCACATACCACCTCCACTCAGTCCTTCTGCGTCTGAGTCATGGTCTTCCTTCACACAGGCACATCTCAATCACCACTACCTTGTCTTTATCTCCACCTGCTGCCCCATAATTTCAGTTCCTTGTAGTATCAGCACACTATTGCCTGTGCCCTCAGCATCTCTAAGATTGTCTTCCTTTGTCATCCACATGCCTTCATTTACATCTCTTGTTTCTTCTAGGGAAGAAAGGAAGGGTGAACTTATCCCAGGCGAGGTATGTCCCTGCTTAATGCTCCTGTGTAGGCATCTAACCACTCTTTCCTTTATGTTACATTTAAACTCTCCCAAACACAAAAGCTACTCTGCACCTTTGCTGCGATTGCCCAGGCTTGGCTTTTTTTCATTTGTTCCAGAAGTCTTGCCATGGAAATCCCAATCTGGAACTCTCTTTGAGAATTAGTGAAGACCTTGAGCTAGTATGAAGCCAGGCCTACTGCTGGAAGCTGAACAGATTATTCATAGGACTTCACGATGGTCAGTGTTGACTATCTTCTTTATATGGGTCAGAATCACCTGGGAGATGAGCCTTCTGCATCACTGTGAGAGGTGAGATTTTCTTGATTAGATTAACTGAGATGGGAAGACCCACCTTAAAAGACAAAAGCGCCATTTCATAATCTCCGAGCCAAGTCAAAAGAGTAAGCTAGTTGGGCGGCAACATTCGTCACCCCCTGTTTTCTGACTCATTCAATGTGATCAGTTACTTCACACTTCTACCTCCACACCTCCCTCACCAGGATTGACTACATCCTCAAACTGTGAGGCAAAATGAACCTGTCCTGTATTAGGATGCTTCCTCAGGATATTTGATCATAGACAATAGGAAAAACAACTAGGGTAGTCTTCAATTGTCCAATAACTCCTACCTGGCTGTGTTCCAAGAACACAGAGTTTGGTTGAACATGCCCTCCTCCAAGTCCACTGAAGGAGATACAAAGTCATTCTACCCACAGATAAGCCACTTGTGTTTCTCTGCTGCTAGGATTACTCTTTCCTTCCACATGTGAGGAGTGATGTCAGCTGGGTATTCTAGTGAGCAATCGCCCCCATGGGCAGGCAACCACCACTCAGCACTCCCAGACGGCAATCTGAATGTTTCTCATTGTGTGCCACAGTTTCCTTGTACTGTAAGAGAAACTAACACAGAGAACTGATTGTTCTGTCTCCCATGGGTAGTGTCCTTGTTATGACAGAGAAGTTATTTTCTTTTCCAGGGCTCTAAAGGGTTCTCTAATTGGGTAGCCCCCTGATGACCCCTGGCTAAACAGTTTCTATATTGATATCTCTGTCCACTACTTGCATACTGAAGCCAGAGAGAAGAATTTAAACCAAAGAAGAGCACAAGATAATGGGGCTCTTATAACTACCAGTGTTTAAAAGGCACTGACCCTGGTGCATGAGAGTTCTCTTCCATTGATAATCTCCTTACCTGCACATAGCAGGTGTGTTGTGGCCTGTCTGCTCTGGACAAGTATTGGACTGCCCTGTGGCTTCAGGGCATCACGTTGAATTGTTCTGGATCTTACAGATATGCCAGCACATGTAAACAGCAGCTCAAAAGAGGCTTAAAGTCTTCCTTCTTTCCTTCCTTCCTTCCTTCCTTCCTTCCTTCCTTCCTTCCTTCCTTCCTTCCTTCCTTCCTTCCTTTCAAAAAAAATGTAAAACAGGAGAAGGTAGAATGGATGATGAAACAAAGCCACATGAGATTGTTAGATTTCAAATTTTAAGTTTTTAAATCAACAAAACACTGGAGATAAAACTATTTTTAAAAAGTTTTATTTATTTTGATCTGTATTTTAAGGTGTGTGTGTGTGTGTGTGTGTGTGTGTGTGTGTGTGCAGTTCATACTTCTAACTACTGAGCCATTTCTCCAGCCCCTACAGTCCTCTCTAGCTCCAAGACCTAGGTCCATGTCCATCCTGTCTACTCACTGAGACACATCCTCACGGGGTGATGGATGTCCATGAACTATGCACATGGTTTAGGCATTAGTATTGTTATCCATTACATTTGGATAATTTCAGTAAAGGTTTGATGCAAGTACCTGTAATCACATTTGTCTTTCAAAAATCAAAACACTGTGACTGCAGTCTCCTCAGGAAGAAAAATATAAGGAGCACACACAGCTGCCTTCAGACTCTCTACTGATCATGGGTTGGTCATCTTCACCTTGTCTTCATTTGGCTTCATCAGATTCTCCTCTTTATCTTTTGCCTTCTTTCAATCATCATTTTTGGCTTTTTTCTTCTTTCTTTATTTTTTCCTCAAGAAGACAGAATTTATTTTAGTTTACAGTTTTTTTAAATTGATATTTTATTTGTTTACATTTAAAATATTATCCCCTTTCCTTCTGCAAACCCCCATCCCATCCCGCCTTGCCCTGCTTCAGTGAGAATGCTCCCCCACCCACCCACCACTGACTCCTGCCTCACCCCTTTAGCGTTCTTCTACACTGGGGCATCAAGCCTTCACAGGACCAAGGGCATCCCTTCCCATTGATTCCAGATAAGGTCACTTCAGCTCCTTCAGTCCTTCCCCTAAGTTTTCTCTTGGGGTCCCTATGCTCAGTCCATCAGGTGGTTGGCTGCAAGCATCCACATCTGTATTGGTCAGGGTCTTCAGAGCCCCTCAGGAGAGAGCTATATCAGGCTCCTGTCAGCAAGCACTTCTTGATGTCAGCAATAGGGTCTAGGTTTGGTGTTTGCATGTGAATGGATCCCCAGGTGGGGCAGTCTCTGGATGACTTTTCCTTCAGTCTCTGTTCCAGTCTTTGTCTCTGTATTTTCTTTAGACAGGAACAAGTCTGAGATGGGTGTGTAGCCCCATTGATCAACTGGGGGACCTTGCCTCACCTCTGGATATGGTCTTGACATATCCCTCCCCTTTGTGGGGAATTTCAGCTAAGGGCATTCCCGTGGGGTCCTGGGAGGCTCTTGCTTTCCTGGCATCTGGGACTTTCTGGTTGCTACCCTCAGTTCCCCATACCCCATTGCTACACACTTCTGTTCAATTTCCTGACCCTCTGTATATCTCCCCAATCTCCTCCAATACCTGATTCTGCCCCCTCTTTTCCCCTCCTCCTCCTTTCTTCTTTCCAAGTCCCTCCCACCCACTACTTCCCTTGATTATATTGCTCCTCCTTCTAAGTAGGACTGAAGCATCCACTCTTTGGTCTTCCTTCCTCTTGAGCTTCATGTGGTCCATGAGTTGTATCATGGGTATTCCATCTTCATTGCCTAAGAAAATTGGACATAGTACCACCTGAAGACCCAGTTATACCACTTCTGGGCATATATCCAGAAGATGCTCCAACATGTAATAAGGACACATGTTCCACTATGTTCATAGCAGCCATATTTATAGTAGTCAGAAGCTGGAAACAACCCAGATGTCCCTCAACAGAAGAATGAATACGGAAAATGTACATTTACACAATGGAGTACTACTCAGCTATTAAAAACAGTGACTTCACGAAATTCACAGGCAAATGGATGGATCTAGAAAATATCATTCTGAGTGTGGTAATTCAGTCACCAAAGAACACACATGGTATGTACTCACTAATAAGTGGGTATCGGTCATTTTTGGCTTTTTCTGACCGTCATTTCCCTTGCATTTATTCGTTAGAATGAACTTAATTAAGCTGCCACCCTGTTTTCAACATCTTTTTCTCATGACATCCACAGACAGCTCATTCCTTCACCAGAGGTGTACTTTCTTCTCATGGAGAAGCCTCCTGCTGCTTCTTCCAGAATACATTGGAGTGAGTTGTTTCTTATGTCCATGTGTCTCTGAAAATGTTTCTTGTTTGTCTTCATTCTTGCTACATTGGATTTGTAACTCCAAATTCATACTTTTCTTACCCCAGCTCTCTTAAGATAGTGCTGCCATGTGAACACACAAACACATATATTCCCACACATGAGCCTACACACTTTCCATCATGCATACACACATGCATGTATGATGCATACACTCAAAAGATAGTCCTGCCAGGAGCAGTGTTGTACACCTGTAGTCTCAGCTACTCATGGGACTGTAGCAAGTGAACTACAGAGCCCAGGAGTTAGAGGCTAGATGGGGGCTCTGGGGAGATGTCTCAGTAGGTAAAGCACTTATTACACAAGTATCAAGACCTAAGTTCAAATCCCATATGTAAGGCCAGGCACATCTGTAAATTTAGTGCTATGGTGGCAAGGCAAAAATTGGGCTAGGAAAATCTGTGGAAGCTGGAGGGCCAGCTAGTTTGGCATATGCAGTGTTGAAGAAAGGAGAGACCCTGCCTCAAATAAGGTGAATGGTGAAGATCTACATTAGAAGTTGTCTCTGACCTTTGTGTATGAACCTTGATATCAATACACACATGTACACAAATGCACAAATGCACACACACAAACACACATAAGCAAAATAGGTGTGTCAGTTAATAATATATTAAAAAAGATAGAGTTAGGGCAGGTATAATGGCCTTTAGTCTCAGCACTCAGAAGGCAGAGGCAGATGGATCTGTTAGCATTTCTTCTAGGTTCTGCCCCACAGGTATCTGACAATAGCCAGGCATGCCTGACTCAGTATAAAAAGGGATGCTTGGGCCCTCTTCTCTCTCTCTCTCTCTCTCTCTCTCTCTCTCTCTCTCTCTCTCTCTCTCTCTCTCTCTCTCTCTCTGGTCTGTCCCTTCTCTTCCTATTCCCCTCCCTCCTCTCTCTCCATGTGTTCATGGCTGGCCTCTACTCCTCTACTCTTCTCTCTGTCTCTGTCTCTGCCCCTGCCTCTGCCTCTGCCTCTGCCTCTGCCTCTGCCTCTGCCTCTGCCTCTGCCTCTGCCTCTGCCTCTGCCTCTGCCTCTGCCTTTGTCTCTACTCTCTTCCCAACTCCCTTCCCTATTCCCCAAATAAGCTCTATTTCCTACTATATCCATCATATGCCTGGTCCCTCAGGGGGAAGGGATGCTTCAGCATGGGCCCTCAGAGGCACCCCTTCCGCATACCATATCCTGCCTCTAGCAAACATTTCCTGGCTCTCTTTTCTTTTTTATAAAACACAACAGAATCTCTGTGAGTTCAAGGCCAACCTAGTCTCTCGAGTGAGTTCTAGGACAGCCAGGGCTACATAGAGATATCTTACCTCAAAACAGCAACAATAACAACACCCGACCAGGATTTAGATATTTTTTTAAATAAAAAGTTTAGTCTTTATTATTAATAGTGTATGTGTGAGTGTGTGTGCACTCCATGAATATGTGGACATCAGAGGAGTTCTGGGAATCAGTTCTCACATTTCATCATAGAACCAGGGGTTCAAACTTTGGGTGTCAAACATTTGAGTTAAGTGATTTTCAAAGAGCCATCTCACCATTCACAAAACTTTGTTTTCTCATGGCATTAACATAGGCATAGCCAGGTATAGTGGCACATACTTTTAATCTCAGCACTGGGGAGGCAGAGGCAGAGGCAGAGGCAGAGGCAGAGGCAGAGGCAGCAGAGGCAGAGGCAGAGGAAGCAGAGGAAGCAGAGGAAGCAGAGGAAGCAGAGGCAGAGGCAGAGGCAGAGGCAGAGGCAGAGGCAGAGGCAGAGGCAGAGGCAGAGGCAGAGGCAGAGGCAGAGGCAGAGGCAGAGGCAGAGGCAGAGGCAGGTGAGGTTTGGGGCCAGCCAGGTCTACATAGAGAGTTTCAGGACAGCCAAGCTAATAGAGAAGTCCTGTCTGTAAAAGACAACATTGTTCATGAAATGTCTGCTACTGATATGTTTTAAAGGAGAAATGGAATGCTTTTCTCTATGAGCTACTGGTGATTGCAATCAGTTCTCAGTGTCTCCAACTTGGTGCGTTTTAAGTTTAATCATCGCTAGAGGACTTTTTATGTTATCACGAGATGTAGTACTCTTCTTAAATAGAATTTCTTGTTTTGTTTTGTTTTTAAATCTGGATTTATTTATTTCATTTTACATAATTTTCTTGGAAATAGTTCATCAAACTCTCATTTTGCTTTCTACATATTTTAAGACACTATTTAAATTAGTTTCTGTGTTTCCAATTATTTATTAAGTTCTAAAGTATTTCTATTTCTTTTTTTCTTGGTTTAGAGTGTAGATTTTTTTTCTTTGTGATGGTTGTTACTTTTCTAAGCTATCTATACATTTAGGACAGGAATAATTTCCGCACATTAGGAGTGGGATCAGAAGCTTCAGGTGTGTCATTGACTTACAGTTTCTACTGTTTTGGGATTATAGTAAATTTTATTCTTTTCTGAATTATTACATATATTATTGTCACAATAATGATTTTTTTCCAAACTAAATACTAAGTTTCATGCTCTGACAAAAGAAGTGTTCTTTTTTATTTTTATAAATTGTCAATTTTTTAAAGCAAAAAGTCTTACAGAAGTAATAGAAACAAAAATCACATTTAACAATTTGTTGAAAACCAGATCAATCTATGAACCATAGTCACCTTACCACAATGGAAAATGGAAAGTATCAGGCTGTGGAATAAGTGCCTTATGAATCTATTTCCACGACTCAAAAAGTAGACAAAGTCTGGCAGAGCCCATCCTGATTTTTTGATCTCCAGACCACTATCTATGAATCCATAAGCAGCAAGTCAATGCATTCCTACATTTTCCATAAAAACCTCAGAAGCAAACCGTCATTCTTCAGAGCACAGTAGAATCTAGCAAAAGGTGCCAAATATTTGAAATTCTGCACATTGATAGCCGTTTTGTGGGCAAACCAACTCTCACCCTACACAGAGGAGGACTCACCACAGTTTTGGACTCCAAGCCATATGCACTGGGAAATTCAGTTCCTGTGACAAAATAACAAAATGAGGAGTGAACTGCTCACTCATTATCTCCAAATCATTTTTACTTGGATCCCTGGGCTAGTAGGCAGGACCACAGTTAACACAGGTCATCTTACAAACTGGAAGGAAATAGTCTAGTATTCTCTTTGTTACTTCTTATGGTATGTATGCATGTATGTATGTATGTATGTATGCATGTATGTATGTATGTATGTATGTATGGTTATATATGTATGAATGTATTTTACAAGTTTGTGTGGTGACCTCAAAAAACTATATTACACTTTAGAGCAAACCTCCTTTATAAATCTTCCTATGTCTTCTTGGCTATTAATTAATGGGCTAATGATGCCAGGAAGTCTCTTAGCTGAACTTGTGTAGCTTCTCTCCAGAGGGATTGGGGGAGGACATCTTGGCCAGCTTCCCTTCATAGATGTAAAGATGTTAGTGCTTACCATAGAATGGAGGACTTGTTTTCGTCCTTGTTTTTGGAAAACTAATAAAATTATTCATTTGTGGCTTGTGCCTGTTTACTGGGGGGAAATCACAATAAGACCTATGCATACCTTTGAAAAGACAAATTTATGAAATTGCAAACAAACAAGCAGCATTACTCTCTGTGAGTCTGGGAGAGCAAGCTCTCTCAAAATTAAAATTAGTTATGGTTTAGTGTGGTTACACACGTAATGTGTGTGTATTAAAGCCCCATTCAATGATGCAGTGAGGTTATAACTGGCCTTTGCTCTCCACAGAAAGGGCATGGGAGGGCTCTGAATGTCTCCCTCCACAGCCTCCAGGAGAAACACCTGGCTGTGGTGAAACTCTGCAGAAGTTGCATCAGGACATCTGTGTGTGGGAAGGAGAGAAATCTGCCAGGATATTCGAAGAAAAGAAAAAAACTTCAGAACTCTAACATTAATAAGGGTAATACTAAAATTGTATTTACTGTATATCCTGACAATATGTTCATGGGCAGTATATTATGTTAAAGGAATTAACACTAAGACTAAACTAATGGCCTGGCAGAATGGCTCAGAGGGTAAAGGTACTTCCTACCAAGTTTGGGAACTGAGTTTGATCCTTAAGATTGACATAGTCAAAGAGAGAACTAACATCTATAAGTTGACACTTTGGTACATGCTCACCCACACATACACATAGACAATAAACAAGTTAACTTAAAAGTTAGGGCTTTCTAACTTGTCTTGTAACAAGTGTCCCCCAACACCCAGCCCCAGATGTCATCAGATTTTGCAATTATATCTGTCAACAAGAAAAAAAATAGGTCTAACCTAAAGAAAAATAAACTTTCATTACTGTCCATTGTTACTGGAGAAATCTCCAAGACTGGACAGGTTTTGAAATGTGCGTGTGACTTCCCACTACTGTTTGAGTCCTCACCATATCAGCCTAATCCCTTCTATGGAGAGCTACATGGTGGCTGCTTTCTTTCCAGTATCCTGTCCAGAAATATCTAGGATAAACACCCAAGAAGAGGCTATTTTTGTGGGATTGTGTTAGTGGCTATTCTCCTCAGTGTAACACACTGAGGACGAGGAGCTTGTCACTTTTCAGAGGCTGGAGTCCATTCTTCCAGGGAAGGCTTTGGGCACTGAGAGTGGCTCGTGTGTCTTGTCTTGATGGATCGAGAAGCAGAGTACTTGAGCTGCTATCCAAAGCAGTCAGAGTCATGCCCAGAAACCCCCTCTGGCACCTAGGACACACATTCCAAAGGCTCTGCAATCTCTTGAGACAGTGTCACCAACTAGGGACCAAGTGTTCAAACACATGAACCAGTAGGCCCATTTCACATTCAAACCACAGCAGGATTCTGGTAACTTCTTTTCAATCTTCATCGTACGTGAAAGTTAGCAGAACGGGAGGAAGTTAAATATTTATAGACTTCTGGGAGAAAATACATTAATGCTTTGAGATTTTTTTCTGAATCCGCCTCCATCTCTCCTTCTTCCTCTCTACTGAGGAGTGCAGACTGGTCTCAAGCTCATGAGATCTTCCTGACTCTATCTCCCACGAGCATGGATGATGGATGTGTGCCATCACAGCTGGCTCAGTCGCAAGCCTTTGAGACCGCAAAAGTACATTGTATATGCATACTATATACATATGTAATGTAATTACAGTATATAAATAATATATACAGTATATGTAAATATATACAAAACAAATGTATGTGTATGTTTTAACCATACTAGCAATAAGTTGTAATCGTGTTCTATTCAGAGAAGAAAGCTTGAAATATCCAAAAGAGAAATAAATTCTAAGATGAATAACAGAGATCAGAGAAATTCCCTGCACTCTACAACCAGAAAAGAAGATGTTGGAATAGTTTCTCTGAGTGAGATGACAGTGGTGACACAGCCCCAGCATCTGCAAGTAAGTCAAACTGAAGGCATTTCACAAGGGAAGGCATGTGGAAGATGGGAATTTCTTGTAGAAGATAGTTACAAAGGATACAGCGTTGTATCCTGTGTCCTTGCCAGCCGCCTGCTGAAAGCTCCGGGCATGGTTTATATCTTTCTTTTATCTAAATGGATTTGCTTTCACTACACTGCTATATCAGATTCGAACTCCTTAGATGTACGTTTTTAATTTAGAAATCAATGGGTTGTTACGCGAGGATGGCTCTGTGTTGTTTCTATTCAATGTCAAGCTCAAATGAAACTCCCTCCCCAGCACAATGACCAGCATCTTGAGTTCCAGCCCACACCTTCCCCTGCAGTTTCTCTGTGCCCTACTCTCCACACTGCAGTACCTTTGTTAAACATGACCAGCAAAGCACTGCAAGAGCCCATAACCTCATGTTCCTGTCTTCTGATGGTAGGTGAAGGGGCTGGATGGAGACTAGGAAAGTGTCACAATGAAGAACTGAAGAAAGGCTCCCCTCCACCCATCTCCCCAGAATATCCACTTTGGGAGAGAGGAAGAACTAGGAAAACGATGGTATTTCCTTCCCATTTATAACATGTGCACAGTTTTTCTTTCATTAAGGATCAGGCAGTTCTGAACTAGGTTTCAGTGGTTCTGAGTCTCAGATAGGATTAACATACTGTACTTTAGTTTTTGGTTCACATTATTCTCACAGTTGCTGTTGTATTCCAAGACATATATACATACACATACATATACATATATACATGTATATGTATATGTATGTGTATGTATATATGTATATGTATATATACATATATAATATAATATTATATTTATTATTTATATTTTATATATAATTATGTATAAAATATATAAATATATATTTATATATACATTTATATATAATTTATCTATATATTTATATATCTATATAATATATTTATATATCATATATAAATATAATTATAATAATATACTATATAATAATATATAAAATTATATATAACATATTATATTATATATATAAGATATATATCTTATATATATGCATATATATTAATTTAGTATGGCAGAATATCACACAGGTAGATTAACACGATGCAAATTAATTTTCTTGTATAAGTTCAAAATTTGTTCTCTTGCCTGAAGTACAAGTTCAGTTTTGGTTGGCCAAAATCAAGGCATGGGAGGAAGGCTTGCGTCCCTGAAAAGGTTCCAGGGGAGCAGCTGTCCATTGTCATTTCCAGCTCTGGTAGCTGATGGAGTTTTCTTGGTTTGTGGATACACTACTACCAACCCTGTCTCCGACAGCATATTCCTTCCCTTTCTATCTGAAATCCCTTTCTGCCCCCTCCTTAGAACATTCATGAATACATCAAAGAATAACCCAGAAGAGTCTCTCCTTTTTAATATCTCTCTCCCACTTTAAAAGTTTTTCCATACAAGATGTCCTCAAGTTTCACAGATTAGAATAGACTTGCTGGGGTTTCTTGAGCCTCTCTGTGGCATTTGCTGATGGCTTGGTACTTGATTTCAGAGAAATAGTCCGTTTGTGATCTCTCTGTTGAGTGGTGGCCCTCAAGTCTTCTGGGAGGTTGCAGCCCATGTTGACCATGAAGGCTAAGTCTTGGGGTGAAGAACTCCTGGCCAGGAGGCAGGACTCTGTTATGTTGGAAGGATTTACATTACAGGATGTTTCTGCTCATCCAGGACATGGGCTGCTTATGGTGTTAAGACATATGCAGAAGAAAAGACCTGTGGCTGACATAGGGAGGGAAGTCAGCCTACTGTCACTGACACAAGATGTCTGAGACAAACAATTTAAAAGGAGGAAAGCTGTCTTTGGCAACAGTTTCAGACTATGGTCACGGGTCCTTTTCCTACGGAGTCTGTGGTGAGGCAGAGTATAAGGCACAGGAAACTGTTTACTTCATAATGGCTGGGAAGCCAGAGACAGTGGGAGGCCAGGATCCCAGTGTCCCCAGCTAATGTCTCACTCAGCCCTACCTGCTACTTTTTCATGATGCCCGATGCTGGGACCAAATCTTCAACAGATTTGCTTTTTGGGAGAACACTTCAGATGCAACCCCTAATAGTCTGGCTGAGATAAATAAGGAGTACACAACGGAAGATGATAATGCCATGAGGAGAGTCTGGAGAGGAGGAGAGTCTGGAGAGATGGTGCAGGGCTTGCTGCTACACCGTGATGATGGAGTTCACATCCCAGCACTCATATCAGGAGGCACAACCACCTGTAACTCCAGCTTTAGGGGCTCTGATGCCCTCTTATGTTCTCTTATGTCCTTTGGGGCTACCTGAGTACACACACACACACATGCACACACATGCACACATTTTGAAAAAGCCACCAATACTCTCACTCTCATCAGAGAAATAGCATATATGAGTTTGTGGCATATATATACATATGTACAATATATACATATATATACAAACTTATATATACATATATACTACATATACTTATATGCACATATAAATGAAACAAGTAGTGGAACTTGAAGTTGGGCTCTAGAGACTGTACGTTTTCAGTAAATCATCTATAACACACTTAGGACCTAGGACCCTCCACTCAAGAGCAGCTGGGAGAATCCTTTCCATGGTATTTAGCTTCTACTCAGTGACTCCCCAACTTTACACAGGTGACATACATTCAGTAGGTGCCGTATTTCAATTTCACATTTTGATCTTTTCTTGGGAGAACTCTTATGCTCTCCCAAGCTTTTATGCTGTTTGCAGTGATCAGCTCTCCCATCTGGTTATCTGGTTATCTCCCCTAACTAGGCTGAAGACACACTGTGTTAAACTTCAGGCCAGCATGAAACACAGTGCCTGGCCTGTCTTAGAAGCTCCCTAGATACACTGAGGGTTGAACGGGTGAGCAGATGGGAGAAAGGGAATTCTGGGCAGATGCTGGGAGGCAGGGCACTCTCACTCAGGTTAGTGTTAGTCATGAAGAAAGTGGGACAGTGTGAGGAACTTGGCTGCAGGGCAGTGTAAGAGAAAAGAAGTGAGATGGCTGTGTTGTCACAGAGCTGCCAGTGTCCCCTACTTGTTCCTGGCAGGTGTGAAGGAGGTAACAGGCAGGTCTGACTGAGTAGGAGGGCAGGGTGCAACCCCAGCCCAAGGTAACCCATGCTATGAGCTCCATTTGCTGCTTAGATGTTCTGTGTTGAGGTTTTCTTGCTTGTAAAATGAAGATACATCCAAGACAAGCCATGTAAATACAGCAAGCACCTTGCCTGGAATGTAGCTGATGCTGTGATTAAAGTAATTATAGATGATCCCTGGCTTATGATGATTCTACTTAATGGTTTTTCAACCTCACAGCCCCAGGAAGGCCATACGTACTCAGTAGGAAGAGTATCGAAGTTTGAGTTTCAATCCTTCCCTTAGCTATCAAGATGCTTCTTGCGAGGTGAAGCTCCTGGGTAGCCTTGAAATCACTAGGAAATCAGCTAGTATTCCATGGTACATTGTCAGTAGGCTAGGAAGGAGCATGGACTGGGATATTCAATTCATCTTCAGCTTAGGATACCATCATCTCATAACTTGTAACCCCATCATCAATGGACACATGTTATTACATGCCTGAGGACATCAGATGCTATGTAGCTGCCTGTGTTTTGGCCAGCAGTGCCGAGTAGTACTGGTGGTTCAGCCAGTTTGGGTAGCTTTTACATCCCAGAGCAACTTTGTAAAAAAGGCAGAAATTCTAGGAGTCAAAGCTGTGTCCAAGGCCTTCTGTGGAAGCATGCAGCCCAATGGGACTTTGGATCTGACTTGGACCTTGTCTCTGGCCTGCCAAGCTCTTGTCTCTTACCATTGGGACACCAAGGTGGGGTCACCCTGAGCTCCCTGCAGCATCCCTGTACCACTTGGAAATGTGGTTGAATGAAGCAGATTTGATTTTAAATCTAGATTGGGACCTTCACATCGGAACTGTGAGACTAAGGACCTGTCCTGATCACACTTTCACTGGACTGAATTCTAATAAGCCAGAAGCCCCTCATTGTTGGTTCTCCAAGATGGTGTCTTAGAAGCTGCAGTTTAAAATGTAGATAGGGCATGGAGAAATGGGTGTTTTCCAGGTCTTTACCCTCCTAGAGCTGATTGCCTAGCAGGTTTTCCTCTCCATCAAGAAGGTCAGAGGTCAAAGGAAGCAGTACATTCCAAATCACTTGATGGACCAAGTAACACAGTTTGCCAGCTGAAGTACTTTAATAGATGAGACCCTCATAAGAGTTCTAATTAAAAATCAATGTGATGTATAATTAAATTCTAATAATCACATATGCTCCAGCCTGTCTCTTTAGCTTTTAGCCAAAGACAGGGGAGGAGTGCAGCTATCGATTAACACAGGAACCCTTTGAGGCTGTCAATATGAGATGTCTCATATTGACACAAGGGTCATGGGGCTGCTCAAAGCACACAGAGCCTGAAGGACACTCGGCTGACCCCAGTAAAGGCCTCTGCGTGCTCTAACCATCCTGCCCAGCAGGCCAGGGCCTGCTCAGTCTCTCTGATCCCTCATCTTTCCACACAGTGAACTGCCAGGAGGGAGGCTTAGGGGGAGAGGAAGTCTATAATGCTGCCTGACTCAAGGTGTCGTTTTAGCTTGCCTCACCCCATTGGACCACAGCAGGCCCTTGTTAATTATTTTCAGTAAGGCTTGTCAAGTACAGAATTAACTGTGCTGAGTCACAATGAGTTTAGAACAGGCTGATTAAAGACTTCCGTGGAGGCAGCTGGTGTGTCTAGGTGTCTAGCCTTCAGAGCTATCCCAGCACTAATGGAAGAACTCCTATTGGGATTTTTTTTTTGACTTCTTTAAAAAGAACATTGATGTTTCTTTGTACACAGTTACAGCAGCCTCCACCAAATTCTCTAGCAAAGCTTGTGATTGAGACATTGTAATCCTTTAGCAAGACTGACAGATGTTTGATTTTCTGCCTGTCTCTTTGATCATCACAATTCAAAGAGGAGAGGTGTGGCACAGTAAGTGTAGTCCCACTTCACAGACAAGCTTGCCTACAAGGAGGTAGAAAGAAATAAAGGGTCAGGCGGTGTTTGCCCACACCAGGAGGCTTCCAGGAGTGCGGACTGCTGCTCCAGGCCCTGTGCTCTGTCCTCTTGGGACCTCCTGTCAGGATTCCTACTCCCACGGCTCTCTTTCAGAGCTAAATTCACTTAATAGTTTTTAAAAAAACTGACAAGCCTTTATTTGTCCTTTAGGTTTGTATTATACGAAGTCTAACGTATGCTCATTCTTTTTTTTTTTAGCATAGTTCTTTTTTTTTAAATTTATTGATATATTTATTTACATTTCAAATGATTTCCCCTTTTCTGGACCCCCACTCCCCGAAAGTCCCATGTACTTGAATTATGGGGGAGAACAGGGTGAAAGAGCTGACTGGGCTCAGGATGGACGCCGCGCTCTGCTCTCTCAAGCCTGGGGTTCCTACCGTCCTCCTCCTCTCTCTCTCTTGCTTCCCTTTCCTCTTCTTCCTCACCCCTTTTTGTTGTAAAAATTTTAATCCCAATCTGGTGTTTTTACCCTGCCTTTGACCATTTAATACCTGGATAAAAGCCATATACAACCTTTATATTTATAATAAGCCTTAAACAGCACAACAGTTAGGCAGATATCTACCCTCTGCGCTACTAAAACCTATGTCCTATGGATAACTCTGAGTTATTGCTTACTATATTTTATCTGGGCTGCTCTTAGCAGCCCTGGGGCCCGTGTTTTTCGTGACTCACCTAACTGGAGGCTACTTCTCTTCCCTTCCTTCACGCCTTCCTCTTTCTCTCCCTCTCGGTTTTCCTCAGATCCAACCCTCAAGCCCAGGAATCCTACCACCTATGTCTCTTCTACCCAGCTATTAGCTGTTGGCATCTTCTATCTGTATGTGGACTCTCTGAGCCACCAGGTCTTCAGGAAACACTATTAGCACTAGAACACAAGCAGCATCGGGCCAACCCTATACTTCTTTGATCTCTCCTATTCCCTGCATCAACTCTACACCCCTTCCTGCCCTGCCCCCTCCCCCATGAAAATAAAAGAAGTATACTATTTTTCAAAACTAAAGGTGATAATGTTACAAACCTGGCTTTGTAGAAAGTGAGAACTTAGCAAATGACTAAAGCCTTCAACCTCAGAGCTCTTTCATAGTGTAGGCAGAAGTGTGGAAGATGGACATGACAAAGGGGAATGGATAAGTTTGGTATTTTCACCACCACATCTTGTGGGGAGACCTGGAAAGCAGAGCCTTGAATCGGGTATCAAGGTGGAGAGCAGAGCCTTGGAGCAGACATAAGGGCAGCCATGCCACCTCTGCTTTTCTTCTTTTTCTCCTATTCCACATGGAGCCTACCAGAAAATCTGTGTTCCATCATTATATATCCCATATCTGGTCCCTTTTGATCATGTCCCAACTAACAGCTTGGCTCATGGTACAAGTCTCAGGCTGTTGGAGCAGTGCAGGGGCCTCGGTGTTATGCCAGAACCAGCTTGTGAAATCCTAAGGCCTAATTATTAAATTTATGGAAAATTTGCAAATTAGCTGTTAAAGAGCTATTATTAAAAAAAAATAAATAAAGTGCCTGGGGAGATGGCTAAGCAGCTAAACTGCTCGCTGCACAAATGTGAGGAGCTGAGTTCAGATTCCCACTGCCCACAAACATGCCAGTCATGGCAGAAGGCACCAATAGATAGTCTCAGCACTCAGGGATCGACGTGGCAAGATCTCTGGTGCTCACTGGTCACTCAGGTTTGCCGAGTCTGTGAGTTCAGTGACAGAGCCTGTCTCAACAAGCTAAAATGGAGAAGCCATGAAGGAAGATTCCTGCCGTCGACTTCTGGCCTCCACGCATAGGCAGACACGTGCACGCACACACATTTCAACCATGTAGATTTGCTTCCTAATACAATTTGAGTCAGCGTTAGGAAGCTGACTCCATTCTTTGGGCCTGAGGTAGCAACACAGACTATCATGGTAGTGAGAGCCTGTGTCAGAACCTCGTGAGAACCAGGAAGTAGAGAGACAGAATGAGACAGAAGGGGTAAGAGGATGTACTATGTCTTTTTAGGGTGTGCCCTCAGTGGCCCAATTCCTACAACTAGATTCTACTACTTTCCTATGCTGTCACATGCTGAAGTCACAGATTGGTCAGATTCCTTGGAACCTAATCACTTCCCCCAAACTCATCAGGTGGCAAGTTCCCTGTCCTTAAACTTGTGCAAATGTCTCATATAAAAATTGTAAGCAGACAAATTTTGATATGCTCCCCCCCAGCACAATTTCAGCAGGGGTCATGG
The DNA here is from genome assembly GCF_947179515.1 of Apodemus sylvaticus. NCBI lineage: Eukaryota > Metazoa > Chordata > Mammalia > Rodentia > Muridae > Apodemus > Apodemus sylvaticus. The sequence continues at coordinate 57,913,520 of NC_067485.1, read as the reverse complement.
GGACCCTTGAAAGGACTGACACTCCTACGAACATTTCAGCTTTGATGGGCAGCTTCTAGGCTGGTTTTGTACCATACTGAGGCTTAGTGCTTATTTTTAAGTCAAGCAATACAAGTAAACCTACAGCCACTAATGCACCTGTGATCTTAAAAACTATCTTCTCTGGTATGCTGAGCTCATGTATTAGGGCAACATCCAAAAGGGATGAGACACCTGACACAGGTGGGTCTGACTCTTGGTTGACTTTAGCTCTTCCTGGCGAATGTCCTGAGGCCAGTGATTTGCCTCCTAACCTCAGCTGCTTCTCCAGTTCAATGGGATGATTTTAGGATTAGATGAGATAATACAGGTAAGGAGCCTAAGAGCGTCTGGCACATGGTCAACACTGGTGAGTCTACTGTGGTGTCTTCCAGAAACACAGGTCAGGGCCCCTCAGCAGGGATTCGGCTGTCGCGGCCTGATGTCATTCTTCCCACCAGTCTCAAGCTGGGCTCCTTGCCTGTGGCCAGGGAGTGTATTCCAGAGCATTCCTGTTTGCCAGCTCAGGCCTCGGGCTGCTGGGAACTTGCCGTTGCTTTCATGGAGCTCTTGTGTGTGTGACAGGGTGTGCCCAGCTCTTAAAGTACTTTGATGAAAATGCCTTTGTGCTAAAAAGCTCTATAAATACAGAGAGTAGACCGGGGCGTGGCATCTCCAGTATACTGCCAGTGTCAGCTGTCATCAAAGGCTCAGGTCAGAGAGAAAATGGAAAAGGTAGTGATTCTCCAGTTCAGTGACCTCAAAGCACAGATTGCTTTCTCTTTCCAGATCTCCTTTCTCAGCTTCTTGTCCTTGACTGTACAAGGCAATCCCACCTCTCTTGTGTCCAGGCCTATGAAAATCTGATTTCCAATATCCTTTAAAATAAGTATCAGTTAATCAGTCTACCCTCTATGCCATGCCACCCAGAAGCCCCTCCCCCCTTTAGTGGGCAGTGAGAAATGTGATTCTCCTACACTCACACTAACATCATCTACTTCCTTGTCCCTCAGTAAAAATGTTTTCCATCAACCTGCCTTCCATAATCTATTATACATCCTTCCATGCATGTATGCATGCATTCATCCACATTATTAGTTTAATGATAAATTAGTGATAAATACACAGGAATTATGACAGATTATGGAGTGCTGTGATATGCACAGGTCAGAGATAGACACACACATATACAAATGTTGGGATAAGGTAGGCCATGTGTTCTGGTAGAGAAGTACCAGCAGCAGTCCAGAAACTCAGGAGGGCTAGCTAATCTTGTGAGGAGGTCTGTGTAGAGGGCCAGTCCCAGAGGAGAAGGATGTGGTTGATAGTGTCTACACAGGCTGTGAACACCTGGGAGGAGGAGGAGGAGGAAGAGGAGGAGGAGGAGGAGGAGAAGGAGGAGGAGGCTATATTTGACACTTTTTGCACACAGTGGTGTTAGCTAAAGGCAAACTTCTCATCAACACGTAACCTTAGTGAGTACTCGGATCAGAGGAAGCCTATTGACTTCTCACAGGTCTGAGTCACTGGGGTCCTTGACATGGTCATGTTCATGTCACTAATACACTTTCACTCAGGACGTTGTCTGCTCCCTACACTGGAGGTACCAAGGAAACAAAGTGGTGGGTCCTAGAGAAAACAGACTAAGTTATTTCAATCAAGCAGTGATTATCCCAAGACATAACCATACTGATGGGGAACAACAGGCAGGGGCACACAGGACTGTTTATTTTGAAACTAATACAGTCAAAGCTTCCAAATCTGCTCATTTGCATGTGTGTCTTCTATGGCCCTAATTACCTTTACCTATGTCTATGCTTATGCATGCATGTGTGTGTATGTATGTATATAAAAAGAATAATTTAAAAAGGAATAATCTAAGTTTCTCTTTTCTTTCATACTAAGTATTTCTGTCAAGTTTCTACTTCCATCAAGGTATGAATGCAGAGAGAGAGATTTCTAGAATAAGCTAAAGGAAGTTTTGAGTGTTCAGTTGGGAGTCGATGAGATGTTTTTGTGTCCTGCTGTGCAGTGCAGTCACTGTGAGGCTTTCCTGCTGGAAACACCCTTATCACATACCACACTCAAAAGCTTCACGGCTGGGTTACAGCATGGAGTAGACACATCTTAACGCTCCTGGCATTACCCATTCTTGAGCAATGGCGGAGAGCCTTAAATGTGAGGAGGCGGAAGTGAGTCTGTGGGATGTTCCTCACATGATTGAATACGGCATTTTTGTAATCAGAGGATTGTTTATGGGAAAATCAGACAAAGGTTTTCTTAGATCTGACATTGGTCTCAAAACTGTATATTCTATTACCAAAACTGTGTTGTGAGGCCAAGAGTTCTGAGACACCAAAACAATCCAAACCCTAAAGAAAAATCATCCTGAATTACACAGGAGAAAAGAGAGAACACTTCCCCCTTCTTTGTTTAGAAAAACAAAAGATGTAAGATTGTCCTAAGAAAACATGATCAAAGACACAGCTAAAAAGTAGAGAGAAGACAAATATCAGAGGCAGATGCAGGTCTGGGGATGTCTCAACCTCTCCTCTGCCTTTCATCCTGTCTACTGTGGTGAGCTCAGAACACGCTCCTCTTGTCTGTCCCTCTGCCTGCCTTCTCCACAACAAAGAGATGGTTAAGGTCCAGGTGTGGTGACACACATCTTTCTTTAATCTCAGCTTTCAGGAGACAGAGACAAATGTGTCTCTGTGAGTTCAAGGACAGCCTCATAAACATAGCGAGTTCAGACCATGTGTGTGTGTGTGTGTGTGTGTGTGAGAGAGAGAGAGAGAGAGAGAGAGAGAGAGAGAGAGAGAGAGAGAGAGAGACAGACAGACAGGCAGACAGAAAGACAGACAGAAAGACAGACAGAGACACAGGCAGAGAGAGACAGAGACAGAGACAGAGGGAGACACAGAGTATTTCTTATCTCCCCTGACCGAGTCATGGACAGGAATGACTGCAAGCATCAGTACCAGGGAGCATGTTTGGGGGAGAGCATGCCAAGCACTACATTAGTAATTGTGAGGGTCAGTGTTGGCCATCAACTTGACTTGACAGGCTCTGGGAGACACCCTCCAGGCACACTCGGCAGGGAGTATTTAGATTGAGTTAGTTGAGGTGTGATGACTCACCCTGAAAGTGCGTGGGACCATTTCCTGGTGGGGGGCTGGACTTCATAAAGGGGAGAAAGAAGCAGGCCCTGAGCACTCACCATTCCCAGTCTCCTGACTCCGGATTCAAAGTGACATCATCATACAGAATGTGCTCTCCAAGTGTCATTCCAAATGGCTTGACCACGACGGACTGTGAGCCAAAGTAAACCCTTTCTTCCTTAAGTTATTTTTGCAATGCAATTTTAGCATAACAACAGGAAAAGTAACTAAGACAGCTATTTATTTTTAGTATGTTAAAAATGGTAATATCATACTTTTATACAATGTGCAATAATTAATTTTTTGAGACAGGTCCTCTTGTATTCTAGTCAGGTCTCCAGTTGGCTGTGTGGAGAAAAATCACCTTGAACTGCCATCTTCCTGCCTCTACTGTCCAAGTTCTGGGATCCTCAAAATAATAATAATAATAATAATATTTCTTTTTAAGAGAGTGTGTGTGTGTGTGTGTGTGTTTTCTGGGAATGTGAAAGCGAGTACAGATACTCTTAGAGGCCAGAATATGTTATTGGGAAGTTACAGGCAGTTGTTAGACTCCCAGTGTGGGTGCTGGGAACTGAACCGGATTCCTTCATAAGAGCGTTGATTACAGGTTCTTAACTGCTGAGCCAGTCCTCCAGCTCCTAAGACAGTGATTTAAACAGAGAGGATGATTGTGTGAGCTGGAAGAGCGGCATGCATGTCAGTAGGCAACAAGGCAGCAACACGGGACCCAAGGTGACTACAACACCATCTGGTTGTCTGTTAGTCAGTCAGTGGGCATTGTGGTTATTTTGAAGAGCATTGCTGAGCACATTACCTCACCTGCACCTGTCTGAGCATCAGTCCTTACTTCCAGGTGTGACCTTGCAGAGGCTCAGCTGCCACTGTGGTCCGATGCTTTGTGCTCTCTCTCTGTTACAGCTTCAGAAACGTTTATTATCAATAGTTTCCACTGTCTCTTAACATTGTCATTTCTGTTATCTTCTCCCTGTGTGCAAGAGTACTGAAAAACCCAATCTCAAATAAATGCTCAAGTGCTTTCCAACAGAGTCCCTAAGAATTTGGAATACAGAGAACCTTCATTGTCACGATGATGTGGGAAAACATTTGCAAAGTATAATGGACGTGAACCTTAAGAGTAGAGCACAAACTACACATGCAACACACACACACACACACACACACACACACACACACACAATTATTCTGAAAACAGAAGGAAAAAACTCAAACAATTCTTATAAAACATCTCTCTCTCTCTCTCTCTCTCTCTCTCTCTCTCTCTCTCTCTCTCTCTCTTTCTCTCTCATCTCTTAAATTTTGAAATAAAATCTCATTGTATATCCCAGGCTTGTCAAGACTCATTTTTTTAACCCATGCTGGCCTTAACTCCAGGATCACCCTTTCTTATTCTCTGAAGTGGTGGAAATACAGGTGACTGCTGCGGCCCAGGCCTCCTAGGAAGCACTCTTCATCTGCTTCATTATTGAGCGATCACTACCTGGGCAGCAATTTTTACCTCTTTGCTGCTTGCTTCATCTCCTACTTACAGATTTGTAAGGATAAAGGCTTCATACAGATTGAGGCCTGATTCTGTGCCCTTCTACGTCAGTTGATCTATTGCTTGGTCCAATGGCCTTGCAAGGACACACTGCTTGCTTCTGCATACTGCTTTGTAGATGGACAGATCTAAAGTCAGAGTGAAACCAGATGGAATCAGATCAGCTGAGCTGGGGAGTCACAGGCAACAGTCTTGAATAAGGAACCAAAAGCATCCTGTGCACGGCAGGATTTGGAAACATCTGTTGCAGAAAATTTACATTGTCATCTGATGTTGCCGTTTACTTTGAAAGCCAAAGCTTTGCTTATGATCAAGTGCCACACCTAGCGACGGTTATGGATTTGTTGAAACATAAATTGGTTGTGCCTTAGTTAGAATTTCTATTGGCATAAAACAGCATACCTGTAAGCAGTTTAAGAAGGAAAGGGTTTATTTGATTTACACTTCCCATCACCATCCATTATTGAAAACCATCAGGGCAGAAACTCAAGCAGGGTAGAAACCTGGAGGCAGGAGCTGATGCAGAGGCCATGGAGAAGTGCTGCTGACTGCCTTGCTTCCTAAGGCTCACTCAGTCTGATTTCTTGTAGCTTTGGGTGTCACTGCCCTCCCACACCAATCATCAAGCAAGAAAATGTATACTACAGGCTAATCTGGTGTGGTCATTTTTCTCAGTTGAGATGCCCTCTTCTAAAATGAGTCTAGCCTGCACCGAGTTGGCAGAAAACTGGTCAGCCTAGTTGATGAGCACTTTCTATTGTTATGAAGCAGGTTTATTCCCTTCTCCCAGGGCGGGGCTGCTGAGTCTCCTTTTCATATGAAGACCTTGGTTAAGGATGTCACACAAGAGGGGCTTTAACAGTCAACCGTTGCCTCGGCTCAGACTCCATGTGGTTCTTGACAGATACTTTCAAATCCTTAAAAAGAAAGCAAAAATCTCTTAAAGTTTCAAGCAACCATTAAAAGGTGATTGTTATTTGTTTGGTAGAGGATACACTGCACACGAGGATGAATGATCCACACTCTCTTCTCAGACTTACCTGTTACTTAGGATGCTAGAATTTCCTTCCTTGTTATTTGGATGGAGCGGGAGTCTCCGTCTGTATTCAGGAGATTCTTGTGACGTGTGCTTGAAGCTGAAGATGCACATTTCACTCGTGTCTCATTAATCTGTTACTACTGCTTCTTCGTTCCGATGATCTGGAGAAGCCTGCAGTCTGCACAGTCGCTCTCTTTGAGTCCTGGAAAAAGGAAGATGCTGGGTTGCATCATCTGTGCATTCATGCTGTGGCCTTTGCAAGAGCATGCGCAGGAGGTCACTTATCTTTCCACCCTAGGGTTCCCGGACCTTCTGTCAGACACCATAGTGCAACCTGGTTGAGATTGTTCCTTCGAGCAGACTGACTCTTTTCTCCTCCCCAGTGTGTCCTCTGTTCCTGTCGACTCTGAGACCCTTCCCTTATCGATCCTGTCACACAATGTTTTCATTACCTCTTTGCATTCACTCTAAAAAGGACTTGCTCAAATAATGTCTCCAGGATAAATGGCATGTGGCATGAAGGTCGCACCCTCTCATGCATTCCAGTCTGTGTGGAGTTTCAGATATTGGCAGTGACTTATTTTCATGATTGCTCTCATTGGATCAATAGTGTTTGCATCTTCAAGAGCCATCTGGTCTATTATTGAGCCATCGAGTGTCTTAAAACATAGATCACTTATTTAATTTTGTGGGGACATGGACTGCATAGCTTGAGAGGTGCAGTGGCTAACGAACTTCCCTATAGCAGAAGGGGGAAGAAAAAAACCCCCTCTATTTTCTTATTTACTACTGCTTGTATTTGAATACAACAATAGGGTTTTTTTCTCTTAAATAATAAAGAGCCTGACTTCTAGTTTATAAACAAGAAAGATCAAAATTTGAAAAATTTGAGAATATACAGCCTTCGGAGTTGCCTATTTTCGATCCAAAGCCTCTGGTTTGCTCACCCAGGAAGGATTTGCAAGGCCATATTTCATTTGGAATAATTTGCATATCCCCTTAGCAAGCATTGTGTAAGTGTGCCCTACTCAAGAATGTGTTCATTTAATGAATATTTACAGACTGTCCTCTCAATGGCACATTCGATGTGTACCCCGAGCCTACCCCACAGTCCTATCAGGCTTGTCCTTAAAGAACTTGCAAAGTTGCTTAAGGGGGGAAAAACCGAATGAAGGCGTGAAGGAGGGGCCATTTACACATAAACACTAAGTGCCAGCATTTCAGCATTTGCAAATTTAATAAGGACTCCCCCTCCTCCTCCTGTGTTAATAGTAAACAACTTTCCAGCCCTGGAGGCTCTGTGCCCTTGCAGAGGCTAGAGAAATGATTCTACCACAAAATATTGGATTAGAAGAAATTCATTTACGGGTTCCATGGGTTATAGGAAAAATGTAAGTGCCTCTAGAGTGTATTCTCTTGTATAATCTCAGGGACTCTCGGGCAGTTTCTTTTAAGGAAACAGTAGAGTTTCTCTTAGTTGCTTTTTTGGGTCTGAAAAGAAGCCAGAATCTACCTTTGTATTTCTGTACTGAATCACCACTAACAAACACCTGCTCCTTGTCTTCCCCTTCTTCCTCCCTCCCCTCCTCCCTGCTCTCCTCCTGACCCTCCTCCCTGCTCTCCTCCTGACCCTCCTCCCTGTTCCCCTCCCAACCCTCCTCCCACTTTTGTTCCCTCCTTCTCTTTTCTTCTTTCCTTTTTTCTTTCTATTCTTTCTCCTCTCCCCCCACCCCTGCACTGTGCTTGTGAGACTAGAGATGGACCCAGGGTTTTATGCATGCCAGGTAAATAACCTGCTAGTGAACCACATCTATTGAAATGTTTAAGGGTATGGAGTAATAAGGTCTGGTAATCGAGAGGTCTGGCTCATAGGTTGGGCTTTCTTGCCTCTTATGTGGTTTTTGTTTGGGCAAGTAGTTAAATATGCAAAGAATCACCTTGATGTTTATACCAAACATCCTCAAGAATAGGCAAAAAGGAGGGAAAGGGCTGGGGGTGTAGCTCAGTGGGTGAATGCTTGCATAGCAGGAGAAAGGCCATGGGGTTGATCTCCAGCACCACAAGCACATAGTATTAAATGAGAAGGAATTAAGTCTTAAATTTATTGGGATGTTTCCTCTGGACAGAAACACCACTGTCTCTGGCATCTGTGGGCTCCCTGTTGTTCTTCCTCTGTTCCCATGAAAAATCATAGTATTGACCAGTAACCTATCTGACTACTCTTCAAGCAGTGACATAAAAACCACCCTGAAATAGTTCATTAATTATGCTAACATTGAGAACCACATGTTTCTACTGTCTGGGAAGCGGGGAAAAAAAATCTGAAAACAATTTTTATAGAAAATTAGGTCTCTCTGGGCCTTCCTCTCTTGAGTAGCTGCTGAGGGCAGTTAGTTAGTGCTCAGTACTGTCAGATTTCAATCTGTACAGTCATAGCCTACCTCTAGTGGCGCTTCCCGGCCGGACTCACTCATGTGTAAGTGTTTGTTCTCTGCAGCAAACAGTACAGTCAAGGCGTTCAAGTGAGTCCTTCATAATTATATTGCTGATCTGTTCCTTATTTCCCCCCCTGAAACCACATCAACACTAGAATTAACAGCATGAATGGAAATCAGATTTTCTACCTTTGGGGCTTCCAGGAGGGCAGAATTAGAAGGGTGTCGCAGAATTAAAAGAAGAAAGGTAGGCTGTTTGTTTGTTTGTTTGTTTGTTTGGCTGTAGAGACAGGGTCTTGGTATGCAGCTCAGGCTGGTACCCAGCTTGTAAACTCCCTACCTCAGAATCCCTATTTCTGTGATGAACCATGCCTAGCATTTTAAGTTAATAGAGGGTGGCCTCCATCATGACTGTTCACGAGCTAGGCCACAGTGAGATGTGGAGCCGGGCAGGCGAGGGGCTGCATCATGCTTCAGACCCTGAGGAACGCAAAGATATCTGCGCCAGGTTTGTATGTGGCTCAGAGGCTGGCTTAGAAAGTGTGAGGGGTCTGGGTTTAGTCCAGTCACTTCCAGGAGGAAGAAAATGGAAGGAAGAAGAGGAGAAGGGGGAGAAAGAAGAAGAGCAGATAAGAAAGAAAGAGAAAGGACTGGGAGAGTAGTTGAGAAGATTTAGGGAGAGGATGGACGTGAGGGGATGCCAATCCCGGAAGAGGGAGGCGAGAAGAGAGGAGGAGTCACTTGGTCTCATGGCTTTAGAGGTTTCAGACCATCTTGGGGATCGCATTGCTCTGCTGGGAGTAAATGGCTGGAGCAAAGCCATTCACTTCAGGGCAAGGAAAGACCAGGCTCTCCCAGCCCCCGTTGAGTCTCTGAACTAAACCCTCATCCAGGTTCTGCAGCCTCCAGTAGATCCGTCTCCATTCCCACTCACGCTCAGCTGTGGATCTAGATATCAGGCTAGATGGAGTGAAGCATGTGTCCCAGAAGCCTGGAATAAACCATGCTTGATAATACTGCACTGGGGTTGGTCCTGGCCCCAGCATAGCCAGAGTAACTTTCCCTGTTGGGTCAACCAACTGCATGCTCATCCCGGCCCCTCGGAGGCTGCTGCTGATAGAAATGTAGTTTCTTCGCTTCCTGAAAACCCAGAAGAATATGACAAGGAGTCAAGGAGAATGAGTGCGTGCCTTGTCTCCAGCAATGCTCTTCTGACCCTGACCCTGCACTGCACTGTGCTGAGGGGTGTGGGCTTGGCTGTCTGTGTGTGGCCCTCAGCATCAGGCAGAGAACCCAGGCAGTTCTTTGATTTGCTCTTGTTTCTCAGACTAAGAGACCTTTGTTGTGAGAAGGAGTTGCTGTCATTTCAAAGCTTGTGTTTTTCCAAAACCCGCACTGAAGTGAAATCCCACACTACGGGGGAGTGGTAGGGCTCCTAGGAGGTAATAAGGCTGGGCAGACTCATCTCTCATAACTGGAAATTACACGTTGATGAAGGGGTTCATGGACTTTCTGGGTAGCCTAGGCAGGGTTCAAACTCCCCGTCCTCCCCAGAGCTGGCAGCAGAGGTGTGTGCAGGAGTACCTGGCATCGGTGTCATAAATTACTATGCAGGCAATCCCAACCATACGTTTCTTCTTAACGTTAAATGCTGTATGCAAAAAATAATAAAATGATGTCAAAATATAATTTTTCTGGGAATATCCAAGATGTGATAGAAGGGGGCTTACTGCAGTAGGTCTTGCTTCTCAATCTTCCTGCCATATGAGGATACTCCAAGGAACAGCAAACTGGAACAGAAAGCAAACGCACCAGACTTTTACTTTTGGTGGACTTCAGCCCTATGGGTGCCAGTGAATGTTAAGAGCATGGGCGGGGCCCACAGGGTCCAGGCTTGAAGTCATTTATGATTGCTGTGCTGTTCTTTGTACTACTGTGATGCTTGGAAGAGACTGTGTGGTGCCTTTTCCTGAGCAGGGATGCACAGATGACTCCCGTTCCTTCCTTCCTTCCTTCCTTCCTTCCTTCCTTCCTTCCTTCCTTCCTTCCTTCCTTCCTTCCTTCCTTCCAGTCTGTCATCTTTTTTCTTTCCCCTCTTTCCTTTTTTTCACTCACTCATTTATGGCAAAGCACACTCATTCCCTGGGGCAGAAGCCAGCACACAAAGGGAAGCCACCAGCATACAGTATCAGGGCTCCAGGCCCGCCGGGGCATCAGGACCATTAGAGGAAGCAAGGATTGGTGCTGAGGCAGAAAGATAAGACACGTTTCAGTAATAGATGACTCCTGAGCACACGGAAGCAGCCCTCCCTGACACTTGACTCAGGCAGCAGGCCACTTCTAACACTGATATTCTGATCCAGTGACGGCTGCCCTCCAAACCATGGGTGTCCCTCCTCTTCTGCCCCATAGAGACCAGACAATGGAATGGTGACCTGGGTGAAAGAGGATACTAAGGACTCTGACACCAGGGGCCAAGCAGGACAGAAACATCTTTATTAGGTATTCATAGGATAAATTGTTTATTTTCTAACTGCCTTGAGTGAACAAGAACTCCCCCTGTCACAGGGTTTGATCTTCTGGGGAGTTACTGTGCAGAAGCCATTCAGTCATTAGATAATTGTGACTGAGCAACAGAGGTAAGATGTTGCTGTCACACAGCGTTCATCTTTGTGGAGAAGACAGGGGAGTTGCACGCTGAAGTGAAGGAGAAAAAAGGCTGAATTGTAACAATGGGGATGGGAGACGGCCGACTGTGTCTTTCTGAGAAAATATTGGAACTGAGGTATCAACGCTGAGAAACAACTACTTTTTCAAAAAGCTCAGGGCAAAGGCAGAACAAAAGGCAAGTGTTGACAAAAGTCCTGAGGCAGGAAGAAGGAAAGAAATGGCCTACCTAGGAGGAAGGTTGAAGAGCTGTGAGTGTGGTGAGAGCGATTTGTGTGTGTGTGTGTGTGTGTGTGTGTTGGGGGGGTGGTTACAGGATGGGGCAGAGGAGAGGGGAGCCTCTGGTCTTGTGGAATCTTGGAAGGCAAATTGAAGAGTATGGGGTTTGTTTTAGGTGGATGGGAAGTAGACTTGCTACTCTTACCATAGTCTCAAAACCCAGGAATCTGGCCCTGCCCAGGAGCCCCATCCTTCCTCCAAACTAACAGAACCAGTGACAAGATTCACATGTACTGTGGTCTACTTAGTTTGTCTCAACAAGACTTTGCAGGGGCTCAGGTAATGAAAGTTTATCTCCTCATGGGTGTCATGTTCTGTAGACATGCAGGCTAGTGTCAGGGAGTCAGCACAGCTGGCTTCTGGTGATGGTCTCCTTCTCTGCGGAATGCTACTTTCTCACTGTGTAAGGTACCGGGAGGCGTGACTCATTACACAACATGCCACTGCCCTTGAGCAGACCTGACATTAGTGACTTCAATGCCAGCATGTGTAGGGAAGTTCTTCTTAGAGGAATGGGTGGAACTCAGGTTATCCACCTCCCTGAGATGTGAATTCAATTGCTCTGAATATGTCTTTATCATTCTACCAAATTATTCCATTCTAAAGCATAATATGTCAGTTCTTGGGTGCTGACCCTCATCAGAGGCTTTTCTCGTGTTGAGTGATCAAAACGAACAAGAAAGGGCTGAGGATATTTCCTAGTCAAAAGAATACTTGGACATCAGTCATTTGGCAGATATAGATACGCTATAGTGATCTACTCTTAAATCTGGAAATAGATTTGTAAATATGAAAATCTCTCTCTGTGTGTGTGTGCACATGTGTGTGTCTGTACACTTGTGCACATGCGTTATAGCTGCATGGGTGTCTGCATGTGGAGCTCAGAGTCTGTCAAGTGTCTTACTCTATCACTATCTTGTTCTTTTTGAAACAGGGTCTCACACTGAACCTCGAGCAAGGATGGCAACCAACAAGCCACCGACCCACCATGATGCTAGGGTTTCAAGTGTTCATGTGGCCAGGCCTGGCTTTTTGTACATGGATGCTGAGATTAGAACTCAAGTCCTGATGTTTATATAACAAATACTTTCATCCACTGTCCTATATCTCCATTCGCAAATTTATTTATTTAGTTTACAAAGTAAAACTTCCCTTGTAGCATTAATATACATACTTTATTTTGGTCAATTCTCCTTCCACACCTCCCCCCCCCCCACTCCCTGTTTATTTTCACTGATGTATTGTTAACCTCTAGCTAACTGGAGGCTCCCTGTCTACTTCCCTTCGGTAATCTAAAAAGTGCTTTGCAATGTCATTGAATCCCACATATCCAGGCCAAGTGGAATAGTGAATTAAAGAGTAAATAAATATGAAGAAGAATGAGCCCTGAGGGAGAGATAGTTCAGCCTCATATGCTAATCATGGCAGAGCAGGGTGCAGGAAGCAGGACAGGGCTAGTCAGCAGAGCCTCAGTAGTATGAAATGAGAGAGAGAGAGAGAGAGAGAGAGAGAGAGAGAGAGAGAGAGAGAGAGAGAGAGAAGAGAAGAGAAAGGAAGAGAAGAGAAAGGAAGAGAAAAGAAGAAGAAGACAAAGAGGAGGAGGAGGAAGAAGAAGACAATGATGACTTTCTGTAACCTTCAAATATTCTATGGGCCTTGCATGTCTATTACTACATAAATAAGAAGTTCCAAATTTAATAGGTGGAACTCAAATTAAGTGTGCTTTCTGTTTTTCTGGAGGACTCCAGTTCAGTTTCCAGTACCCACATCAGGCAGCCTCCAGCTCCAGAGGATTTGAGGTCCTTCCTCTTCTGGCCTCTGTGAGCATCAGTACTCATGTGGTAAACATAAATATACCTATAGATAAAAAAGGATAAAAGAGATTTCATATGGACAATTTTCAAATCCAACAGCCTTGGTTGGAGGTGTCTGAAGTTACATTAATCAAATCCCACAGGAATGCCTGGGTGCTAGTGGGTGTTCCTCATGGAAACCCACCAGTGAGGGAGAGCTCTCAGACTCCGGCTGCTGTGAAGTGCAGTGTGAATGCAGAAATAAGTCACCAAAGCGGCACTGTTTCTGCTGTGCCTCCGTTCTACCTAATTATTTCTGGTATAAACCCCAGTGGAAACAATGCATATTTTGTTATGAAACTCTGGCCAAAATCTTTGGCCCTCAGACAAGAGGGAAACTTTGGCAAGAGCTCCAGTATAAAACTGTGGTATGTAAGTTCCCATGTACATAAAATGAAGAATTAATGTGCCCCACCACGGCAAGAGAACACTACTTAATATTTGTGCATTTTCTATTAGAAGGAAACTTGCTTAGAGGAAAACTGATTTCCCACTTGGTTCAGAAATGTTGTTTCCAGAATTATCAGATACAAATAATTTCAGAGCATGCTGTTTCTAAATTCACCTAAACAACTATTGAGGGCCACAGTTTGAAGTCAATAAATACTGTTCCTTTTAAAAGAACACAGATAGGAGGGCAATATGATAGTATTGTGTCTCTGAGGACAAAACACCATTTTCCCCCATATTTCCAAGATGAAGGTGCTAGGTTTGAAGGTTACTGGAGATAAGATGGTGCCTTAAACTTCACAGAAGATTTCTCTAACTTTTGAGGTATCCCATTAAACTATTGTGTAACCAGGTCTTGGGCACACCAATTTTCCTCAGTGCCAGCTGACTTGCTCCCTGGGCCGCATGACTGAGGCCCTGTGTGCTGGCTAGTTTTATATCAACTTGACCATCCTAAAGTCATTTGGGAAGAGGGAATCTCAACTGAAAAAAGTACCCATACTAGGTTGGCCTGTGAGACATCCGTCTTGAATAATGATTGATGTGGGAGGGCCCTGTTCACTGTGGGTGGGGCCACTCCTGGGCTGGTGGTCCTGAGTGCTATGAGAAAGCAGACTGAGTAAGCCACAGGGAAGAAGCCAGCAAGCAGCAACCCTCGGAGGTATCAGATAGGGAAGTGGACCTCGGGGATTAAACGTCCTGGCTTTCTTATTGCTTCTATGTGAGTTCAAGTCCCCACCCTACTCCCACCCCACCCCTCTACACCAACCTCAGGGCATCCACATTCCTCCATCTGCCTTAGTTCCTGCCTCCAGATTCCTGCCCTGAGTTCCTGCCCTAACTTCCCTCCTGGATGAACTGTTACCTGGTAGTCTAAGTTGAAATAAACTCCTCCTCAAAATGCTTTTGGTCATTGTGGCTTATCCAGCAATAGAAACACAGGTATGTTCTCTCTTTCTATAATTTTGTCTTTAAAGGATGTCATGCAATTGTCACTGTCTCTGCTTGACTTTTCCCCCACTAAGTTTAATGCTGTAGATATCTCTCTTTGCTGTTTGCTCAACAATTGCTTATCACGTTTGATTTTTCATGGGAAATCTTGGTGTGTATTTGAGTCTGGCCACTCCCAACATAGCCTAAGCTACCCTGAAACAGGCAATCCTTTTCCATCCCAACTCCGAGATTTGGAAATATAGACGTGTACAGGACACTCAGCTCTAAATCATCCCTTTTTATCCCCAAGTAGCATTCCATAGTATGTTTAACTATATGCTTACTGAAGATCAAGCTCTCTCTCCTCTCTCCCCCCCCCTCTCTCTCTCTCTCTCTCTCTCTCTCTCTCTCTCTTTCTCTCTCTCTCTCTCTCTCTCTCTCTGTGTGTGTGTGTGTGTGTGTGTGTGTGTGTGTGTAGATATGGAACCCAGGTCTTTGTGCATGTGAAACAAGGACTCTACCATGGAACTTTGTTACCAGTTGTAGGTCTTGTATTATTATTATTATAAAGCAGCTACAAACATTGGTGCGCTTTTTTTTTTTTTGCATGCATGCATGCATTCAGGTTCTTCTCTGAACTAAATTCCCAGGAACCCAGAGGCTGGTCTCTAGGGCAACTATATGTTCCAGTTGTCAAGACCTTGCCAAACTATTTTCTGTATACTTTTATATCCTCACTATGTCTGAGTGACTCAGTTTCCCTAAATCATTGCCAGCATTTGCTGCTGTTGGTTTTTGATAAACTATTTCTCTGCCAGTGAAATGAGCCAAATTCTAGCCACATTATATTATATTAAATGCAGGTTTACTGGGAAGCTGCTCTTGGGTGAGTTCACTGGCCTCAAGGACAGAGGCCAGAGAAGTTACTATGGGGAGGGGGGGGGGAGAGGAGAAGGAGAAGACAGAGAAGTGGGTGAGGGGACCAAAATGTCTGGATTATATAGGGGAAAGCCTCTGGGAAAGGGCAGCCCAGCCCCAGGGCTGGAAAGTTCAGGGTTGGGACTGAGTATGCCACGTAGGGACTGAGGCATGCTGGGAGAACCTGGAGGCCAGGTCTGCTTTAACAAGTTAAATATGCACCTCAGTCTCTTGTCCTGGGGTCTGAAACCAAACACTTTTGTTTGTTTGTTTGCTTGCTTGTTGTTTGTTTTATGTCTGTTGGGAAAACAATGTTATCCCATTACAGTTTCAATTTTCATTCTCCATGATGGTGAATATTTTTATGCACCCATTTATCAAGTAGCACTGTCTCCAGCAATGTCTGTCTGCCCTTTGCCACACTCTGACTGGGTGACCTGAGGGTCTGGTTTTGTCTAATTATTCCACTATCATTTTTTTGAAAAGATTATTTTTCAAATATGAAATGGCTTTCATACCTTCATCAAAACTGTGCTGCCAGTACCCTTTGGACTGTTTCAAGGCTCTCTCTTCTGGTTTCTTGACTGGCCGGTTTATTCTTCCCACAGTATCCTGACTTGATTATTGTAGCCATAGTGATTGTCTGGGAGTTAAGATGACTAATTTTGGTCATGCTTTTTCAGAGTTGTTTCTGCTTTCTTACTCCCTTGTCTGCCAACATAAGTTTCACAGAAATGTTGTCTATGTTTATCCAAACCTTACTGGGGTTTCAATAGAAAACAGTTAACTCTGTATATTAATTTGAGAAGAACTGGCATCTCTTTCTATGTGAAGACTGCCAAGGTAGCTCACTTGTAAAGTGCTTGTTGCATTGTCACAAAGAAAGGAAGGAAGGAAGGAAGGAAGGAAGGAAGGAAGGAAGGAAGGAAGGAAGGAAGGAAAGAAGGAAGGAAAGAAGGGAGAGAGGGAGGGAGAAAGGGAGGGAGGGAGAGAAAGAGGGAGGGAGGGAAAGAAAGAAATAAGGAAGGAAAGAAAGAAAGAAAGAAAGAAAGAAAGAAAGAAAGAAAGAAAGAAAGAAAGAAAGAAAGAAAGAAAGAAGGAAAGAAAACCAGACAAACTAAAGACAAACAGAGTTCTAAGCCGTGGCTATCATGTGTGTGTGTGTGTGTGTGTGTGTGTGTGTGTGTGTGTGTGTGTCTGTGTGTGTGTCTGTGTGTGTGTCTATCCTTTGGATGTTACTTCAGTCTCTCAGCAGCATTTTGATGTTTTTATCACATAAAATTGTAAACACACTTTGTTACATTTATATCAAAATGTTTTCAGTTTTTGAGAAGTTATAAATTATATTCCATTTTCACGTCTAGGTTCGACTAGATATATTGCTGATATATCCCATTTATTTTGTACATTTATCCTTTATCCTATAAGCTTGTGGATATCATTTATTTGCTAAAAGAAGGCATGCTAGTTAGTTTTTAAAAACCATTATTTTAGATTAAAAGGTGTGTGTGCACGTGTGCGCACATGGGCAGGTGCCTTGAAGGTCAAAAGAAGACACCAGACCTTCTGCATGTAGGGTGTTAGTGTTGTCATCTTTTGTCAAGAGACCTCCCAGACCCATTGGTGTGAAAGTCCTGCTAAGCCTTATGCATTAGAGGGCTCTCCCAAGTGCTGGTCTCCATCCCAGCTCATGTCCAGCCACAGAAGTCAAGGAAAAGCAGACAGATTCTCTGTAGCCTACAGCTCGAGCTTGGTTTGTGATGTTTGCTTGCCTTCACTGTGCAGGCAGGGTTTCCCCATTTGCTGGAGGCTCATTCTCCAAGTCTTTTTCTCTCATCTTCTTTTTGAAACTCTTTGGGTGGGGGTGGGCACTGCCACAGTAGTGGAGGGAGGCAGCCATGGCTTCACATGCGGTGGGAAAGCCCCTGACCTGGGCAGTGCCCAGTTGCCATCTGCATGCCCGTATTATAACACCACAGACATCTGCTTCTGACCAATGTCACACAGCGTGCCATATCAGAGCTGATAGTTATTCTTATGAGTAGTTGTGCAGTCTCCCCATGGGGTGCTTTACATAATTTTAAAAGAAAGCAATCTTAGTTTACTTTAATCTGAAGACCCTTGTGCACCCCTGGCTCTGAGACGAATGGTTAAATTTGTTGCTATGGCTACTAATATTTACCCAAAGATGTATTACTGAAATTTTTAAAACTAATTTTTATTTATTTATTTTGTGTGTGTTAGGGCACATGTTACAGAGCATGTGTGGATGTCAGAAGACAACATTCAGTCCTTCCATTAGGTGGGTCCTGCGAATCCAACTCAGGTTGTGAGGCTAGGTGGCATCTTGTTGGCCAGTGATTGCCATCTTTAAAAAACAAAACATTAAGGGAGACAGAATCTCTAGCAATAGGTACAAATTTAAAGGAGTTATTTCAGTTTTGCTGAGTGAACAGTATGAGAGGTCATATATAGGTCCCTGTGGCAGACCTGAGTGACTCTGTGACATAAGGTCCAGGCAAAGGTGTCTCCACTAGGAAGTCACAAATACTATTTGGTGCATACTGAATTCTGGAGAAGCTTATAGAACAGAGTTTGTATCCATGGGGACCAGAAGAAAAACACATCTGAATTATATACAATTAAAGCTGCTGCTTTGCATGAGGTTAGGAGAAAACCAGTAATTGCTTTTAAAGGATTTTATTATTTTTTTTGAGACAGGGTCTCACTATGCAGCGCTAGCTTGGAATGCACTAAGTACACCAGGATGGTCTTAACTCTAGAAATTTGTGTGCTGCCTTCGCCCCCTAAGTGCTTGAATTAAAGGCATGGAGCATCACACCCAATGTTTTAAAAAGGTACATTCTTACTAGGGAAGGCACAATATCTTGACATAGAGTGACATTGCAGGGTTAAGAGGAAATTCAGTGAGTGAAGTACCTGTCAGACAGACCTGGGGACCTGAGTTTCTGTCCCCAGCACCCATGGTAATAAAGCAGGTGCTCAGGATGTCTGTGATCCCTGTGCTGGAGAGCTAAGGTCTCTAACAGGAGGATTCCTGGTGCTCGCTGGCAACTGACTTTTCCCTAATCAACTAGTTCCAGGTTTAGTGAAAGACCCTATATACAAAATACAAACAGAAGAGTAACAGGAGGGGCTGGCATTGACCTCTGGTTTCCGTATATATGCATGCATACACACATACCTGTATATGAACACACACACACACACACACACACACACTGGCATTGACCCATTTACCAGGTGGTGCCACCATTTTTTTTTTATTTTTTTATTTTTTGGTTTTTCAAGACAGGGTTTCTCTGTGTAGCCCTGGCTCTCCTGGAACTCACTTGGTAGACCAGGCTAGCCCCGAACTCAGAAATCCGCCTGCCTCTGCCTCCCAAGTGCTGGGATTACAGGCGTGCGCCACCACCGCTAGGTGGTGAGATCTTTAAGCAAGCTCAAGCTTATCAGTTCCTGGTTGGAGTCACACCTCTAGGACAGCAAAGAAGAGGGTGGCTTTCTCAGATAAACAGTCCATTTGTCTATATATCTTTACCTGCAGCAGATAGCATGCCATTACAAAAGGTGCACAAACACAGTTCTTACAGGCAAATTTGTTTCTTCTAGTCAAGACATCCCATTTCTGGAGAAACCGTGTCTCCTGTCTGTCCACAGTGTTTTAAGGCAGAGCCAGTTTGTTCAACCACGACTTGTCCGTGTCCAAGCACTTAGACGCATAGCTGAAGCTAACAAAGGAAAAGTTCAGAAAAGGCAGATATAGAGGAGAACAAAACAAGATGGAAGAGAAAAGAAATGAAAGAGGTGACTGTCACTCACCTTGGCTGAGGACAGTATGCATGTCTCCTGAGAAAGCGGGCAAGCTATGTTCTAGAAAATGTGAACATCCTTCTAACGGCTGCCTTCTCAGCATAAAGGGCCTTTTTGTGGGTCTGCTTAGTTAACTGGGAGAATACAGCCATGGAAGTGAATATGACTCTCAAAAACAACTATCTTCTGATTCACAGTGATGGTTACCTATTCAGCATCACATATCTTTTTGTTATTTGTGTTGTCTTCCTTTGAGCAGAGCTGTGGCTCGACAAATCCAACATTAATGCTGGGCAGTTGTGGCACATGACTTTAATCCCAGCACTTGGAAGGCAGAGGCAGGCAGATTTCTGAGTTTGAGGCCAGTCTGGTCTACAGAGTGAGTTCCAGGACAGCAAGGGCTATACAGAGAAACCCTGTCTTGAAAAAACAAAAAATAAAATAAATAAGTAATAAGCAAGTAAGTAAACAAAATAATAAATAAATAAATAAATAAATAAATAAATAAATAAATAAATGCAACATTAAAGAAACAGACTGTTAGAATTACAGTGTGCCGTACCTTGTCCCTTGGGGGCCCGTGTTCTAGAGTTCATCCATAAAGTAGTACAAAAATATCAGCATGTTCCATTTCACTGGGAGATCATTGCTGTTTACTGGCAAACTGGAATGTGCGTCATATCATAAGGTCAACTGAAATGTGGTGATCATATCTATGTTTCAGAGAGTAACTGGGAAGATGAGATGGCTTTAAAGAAACGATAGCAGAAACCTCACCTACTTGCCTCAATCTTCTCAGCCTGTCCTACTCCGCAACGTTTCATTCATTGACTGTTATTAGCTGACAATAGAGGAGTCAACTCCAAAACTGTCAATTGCTCAGTCCAATTTGGGTAATAAAACCATTCTATGAATTGAAACACAGTTTACTTTGCAAAGAAACCATGCTTCCCTGGAGACTGCTAAATGGCTTGGGAAAAATGGTTGTACGATTTGCCTCTTTATTGCAACATTATATCCTGGAAAAGCACACTTAATTATATTTGGTTTGCCTGAAAGCCTTTTCCGGTGCAAAGTGCAGTTAACAAAGAGTTGCAGGAGAAGTTGTGGAGAAGAGCCTGGGTTCCTAGCGTTGGTAGGCCAGGCCTACAGTGCAACAGAGCATGCCTGAAAAGCACTGCTTTTCTTCACCTTTGAATTCAGCTGCCAATTCTGTTACTTCACAAAGCCAAATCTGAGACTGTTCAGAAGCTGCACTATGCCACACTGAGGTTAGGTAGCATATGCTGGCCACAAATGTGTTGAGGTTTGGGTTTTTTTTTAATTGTAGACTGCTGAGCCAGCAAAATGGCCCAATGGATGAAAGCACTTGTTGTCAAGTCTGGTGACCTGAGTTTGATCCCTGGAACCTACGTGATGAAGATGAACTGACTCAGGCAAGTTGTCCTTTGACCTACACACAAGTGTTGTGGTGTGAGTGGCATACATGTACATAGGTTTCTGTTCATATATGTATACATCCTCTACACCGACACAAAGCAAAGGTAAAAAAAATATACATTAATTTGAAAAGTGGTCCTTTCACTCATTTGACTTCCGTTTACAGTAGTGGGTATGGAGTCTGCTTAGCACTTAGTCTGTATTTCTGAATGAAGAAGCTTCCAGGAGGCTGCAAATGTATCACTGCCACAAACAACACATTCAGCAAGAGCCACTTGCTGCTGGTGTTTCTCTTCCATGCTATACAGATAAATGCCCTCTTCCGGCCACCATCACTCATTTAAGCAACTTCAGAGGAAGTTTTCCTTGGGAAATAGAGGTGGTGGGTATGGTGCCCCAATTCCTTTTGACCGCAGAGGTCCACACACATGCATATTTCAGCCCCATTTTGAGTTGGATCCAGTTCTGGTCTGTGTTAAGAGCTTGATGGTTGCATGGGAGAATCTAGGAATGCTGTGATATTTTGTACGTATTTCAGTTAGCCTTCTGCAACTCTAACAGAATCCTGGAGTCCAATACCCTTATAAAGAGGAAATATTTTGGTTGCCTAATAGGTTTGGAGATTTCATTGTGATATTCATTGGCATGTTACTTTGGGCCTGAAACGAGGCAGTTCATCATGGTAGGATCCTGTAGAGGAGTAAAACAAACAAACAAACAAACAAAAACCTCACAACTCATGTTGAGGAAGAAGGAGGAGAAGGAGGAAGAGGAGAATCAGAAGAATCAGAAGCAGCAGCAGCAGCAGCAGCAGAAGAAGAAGAAGAAGAAGAAGAAGAAGAAGAAGAAGAAGAAGAAGAAGAAGAAGAACAAGAACAAGAACAAGAACAAGAAGAACAAGAACAAGAAGAAGAAGAAGAAGAAGAAGAAGAAGAAGAAGAAGAAGAAGAAGAACAAGAAGAACAAGAAGAAGAAGAACAAGAAGAAGAAGAAGAAGAAGAAGAAGAAGAAGAAGAAGAAGAAGAAGAAGAAGAAGAAGAAGAAGAAGAAGAAGAACAAGAACAAGAACAAGAACAAGAAGAGAAGAGGGAGGAGAAGGAGGGGGAGGAGAAGGAGGGGGAGGAGGAAGAGAGAGAAAGAGGGGAGAGAGAGAGAGAGAGAGAGAGAGAGAGAGAGAGAGAGAGAGAGAGAGAGAGAGAGAGAGAGAGAGAGAGAGACTCACAGACTCACACCCAGGGACCCACTCTCTTCAATGATATACCACAGTGACTTAAGGATGTCCTATAAAACCACTTGCTCCAATGTCTCCCGCATCTCTAATGGAACCCCTTTGGGGACTCAGCCTTTTGCATGTGGAGAAACACTTCAGATCCAGGCTAGAGTGATCGTGTCTGCTCACACACAAAAAAATGACCTCTCAAATAATGAGAGATCAGAGGAGCATGTTTAGGTACTGAAGTCATTGACCTAGTCCCTGCTCTGATCCCATCATGGGGCCATTAGCCATGCTCCTCTGGTCTGTGGGATCTCCTGAGACACATTCTATCCTTGTGCCCTAATAACACCAAACTTCCCACAGAGTATTTGTCCAATTTTGGACATAAGAAAATTAAATATATTTGTTCTGTTGAATGTAAGAAAAGAGTAGAAAGTAAGGAGACTTTAAAGACACTTGCTGTCATGACTACATATTTATTTCTAGACAAAGATTTGAGGCACAGAAATATGTTAGCCATAACAAGTGTTTATGACAAAAATATTAGTATTATGGACAGATGGAGAAATGTTTAATTGTCTCCAATACCCTCCTTACATTAAAAAAATAATAAACAACAAAAGCAAAAATAACAAGGCTCTCGTGGTTCCCTGCCCTTTGTCTTTTTTCTCATAAAAATTGTGACTTGTATCATCTAATTTTATACCTAAATGGATTCTGGGTAAGTATAAATCAATGAATTATACTTAAATATTTGATATACAGTATGTCTGGACTCTTTTCAAGCAACAGAAGCTGACTCTGGCTTAATCAGAAAGGACATTTATGGACCAGGAAGAAGTCGGGGGCAGGGGAACACTTGCTGTGAGGACTAAGTTTGAATAGCCCTCTTCCACATGCGGCTGGACTGGGTCAAGCACACCTGTGATCCCAGCACTGTGGTAAAATGGGAGGCAGAGACAGCACAATCCCTGGAAGCTCAGAGGCAAACCAGGCTCTCATGCTGCAGAGAATAAAGAGACCTCGACTGCAACAAAGAAAAAGACAAGAACCAACAACTGAGGCTGTTCTCCATACACATATGTCTGCACTCACACAAATACAAAGTGTGTGTGTGTGTGTGTGTGTAATCTTTAGGAGATATCTGGGACTGGAGAGATGGATCAATGATTAAGAGTGCTCGTTACTCTTGCAATGGACATCAATTTAGTTCTCAGCTCTGATACCCTCTTCTGGCTTCCTATAACACACACACACACACACACACACACACACACACACACACACTTTTTAAAATAAAAAAATTGAATTCTAAAAAAATTGTTGGAATCACACTGGGAAGGGCCCAGATTCAAAGGGAAAACTGCAGGGACCTGCTGGAAATTCACAAAAATAAAGGCAGCTCAGGATGAAAAGGAAAGTAAGGGCAAAAGAGGCAAATGCAGATAAATAGTGAGCCCTGTTGCGTGTAATTTTAAAAAGCCACTCTATCTATCACCTGCTCGGGGCGCACTCTCAGGTTGGCTCTGAGAACTCGAACTCGCTGCCGCTCATCCCACTCCCAACTTAGCTTGGCCAATGGCCAGCTGGCTCTCTGACCCCCAGGAGCTGTGATCAATCGCTCCTTCAATCCTTTATGGCCAGCTCAGTCCAACCTTTAATAACCGCCCTGACTGTGCTCTTTCTCCTGTCCATCTGAGTCACTGCAGATGGAAAACACCAGACAGGCTTAATATCTGAAAACGGGTCAGTCAGCTCAATGGCTGGATGATGATTTTTCTGTCCTAATCAAACAGTAGCCTTTTCCATCATCCTTGGCCTCTGCCAGTAGTGGCTACATACTATAAGTGCCACATAAAGACATACATAAAGACATACCTTTATGTCTGCTGCTTCCTACCCTCCACTGCCTGGTCCGAATCTCTGCTCTTCTCTGAGGCCTCCTTATGTTAGAGGCAGACCTAAGCCCCACTAAGTGGATAAATACCCTATAGCATGTGGGCTTCAGGAAGGATCTTAGCTATAATCCAGTGACCAGATAAGGCTGATGTGCCCTGAAGAGGAATTTCAGTAAGAGGGGATAGGGACCCACCAAAAGGGCTAGGAGATGCTGAGCAGGTTCTTGGCCCCTTGACCCTCTATGTCCTTGTCTGTAAATAAACCATCTTTACAATGAGATGTCAGTGGCTGTGGTAGAAATTCCTGTGCATAGAATCCCTCAGACTGTTAGATGGAACTGTTCCCAGAGGCAGATGAACTTAGGTGGTTGGGCCGTACTCTGATATGGATAGCATCCCTGTCTGAGCCTTGGCTTCCTTCTCTATACAGCTGGTACTGAGCTCGGCGAGTCCTCAGGAAGTCCTTGGTGGAGGACTTTGTAGAGGACCTCCACAGGATTTAGAGCACTCAAGAATGAGAGTCTTTGGGCAACCTGGAATAAATGCAGGCTTTCAGTGCTCTGACCTGACAGGGATTGGGGAAGGCAAACCATGCAGCTTCCAGCCTGGGAAGACACTTCAGTACCCTCAGATACTCACTGTCCCCCTGTGTCCGCCTGCTTCTCTGTGAGTGCTATCCAGTGCTTTCTCATAAGCAGAGCTGAGGAACCAGACAGCCACCCATGTGACCCTTCTCACCTGCACGCTACTGTTTCCTCCTGATAAGTAATGGGTTCAAGGTGCCACATGCAGGAATGTCACCTCATTCCCTTTCTTTGTCTAATAGGTGCCTCAAGGCAGAGTGGAAAGTTCACCCCAGACTTGACACAAAACACCGAAGGGAATCCTCACAGGCTGGAAAGTCTCGCAACTGTTTGCAGCGTGTTCTTGACCAGATGTACTCATATTCATTCTCCCCCTCCTCTTTCGTTTTTGTTTTCTGAGGCAAGATCTTGTTCTATAGATCAAACTGGCCTCAAGAGCATGGCCATACTCTTGCCCCCTCCCCCAGTCCTGGAATGATAAGTAAGTAACCATGGTAGGCTTGGATAAGTCATTCCAACCTCTGCGTGCTCCTCTGACCCTTGTCTTGACAGGCGAAAGAATTCGAAGGGTTAGAGTAAATAGTGTTGACTGCTTTTATTTATAGAGAATAACGGAAGGAAAGGAGGAGAAGAGGAAGAGAGGGGAGGGGTGAAGGGCAAGTAGGATATGTCACCAGACCAGCATAAGGACTGTAGAGGTTGAGAGGGCGCAAACCCAGGGAATCTTAGAGATTTGAGAATGGCAGCAATGGAGTGTTCCCTACCTACCTCTGTACTGCTCTGGAACATGTCACCATGATACCCCACTGAGAAGACCACAGGAAGTCAGTCACATAGCACAGCACCTAGAGGTCTTCCCCATGCTAATGAAGTATCTAGATAGCCTTAGCCTTCAGTCAATGGCTTTCCCTTCCTGGATATTCCTATGCCCTTTCTCCAAAAGTATCTAATCCCTGGTGCACCCTGAATCAGGTGTATGCATTCACATCCACCCCTAAAAATGCAATATGAACAAGCAAGGGTCGTCTCAGAGAGCCGCGTTAGTAAAAATCACCACCGGGAAGGCCTTTGCCCAAAAGAACCCTGCCTAAGACTCCCGAAAAAGGCTTTTCTCTCCTGTAGAACTCAGCACTGGCTCCCAAGCGGACTGGACCCTGCTCTGCTCTTCTCCTGATCCGTGTAGCAGTCACTGCTCTGCCTTAGAGTAGGCCAGCATTTAGACATTCCCCACCCTCCACCCCATCCCTGCAGAGATGCAGAACGCAGTGCCCCAACAGGGTTAGAGTAGGAATAAGAGAGGTGAGGACAGAAAAAGGAAGAGAGGGAAGGAAAAAGGAAGGGCGGATTTCAGAGAACGCATCAGGTTCAAGTTTCCCAGACAAAAGTTACTATTAGTAAGGGTATTGCTCTGTTAATTGCATCCGAATCCACACAGGGTGTCCCTGTTGCTACACAGGGGTCTCCCTGGCAACCATTTCCTCCAGTTCTTCCTTCTTCCCTGTGCTCTCAGCTTCTCAGACACACACGTGCCACGCTAGGACGGGGATGCTTTATTTTAAAATGACATTGCCGCGAGAGCTGACTTTAGAAACTTGGCAGGGGTGCCCGGGGATGTTCTACGTGGGACAGAGCTACCAAATAAGAAGGCGGGAGAGCTTAGAGTGTCATTCATGGTTAGCGCATAGGTTGGATTTTGAGTAAAAACAAGACAGAAATGTGCTGATGTCCAGGTTTGGTCTTGTGATTGTATTGTGATGCTAATTTTTGGCTCCCAAAGCCTGGTTGTTCCCAGGGAGGAAAGAATCCTCATATACAGAAATGATGCTATAAGGCACTTCCGTCCCCCAAAATAGTATCCATTGGTTAAATAAAGATGTCAGAAGCTAATGGCTTGGCAGAAGAGACATAGGTGGTGTTTGGGATTCCTGGGCTTGGTGTCTGAGAAGAACCACGAGGGGAGACAGAAGGTAGAGAGAGGAAGGAAAGTCATGGGGTAGGTGAGCCACGATGGCTGGCCAATTAAGTTAAGAGCTGCCCAGATAAAACATGGCCAATTGTAACTTGGGGTTATTGATGGGAAAGAGGTTATAATAGCAGAGAGGGTAGATACCTGCCCAGCTCTAGTGCTGACTAAGGCTTATTATAAATGTAAAGGTGGCATGTTTTTTTATCTAGGAACTGAATAATCAAAGGAAGGGTAGAAACCCCCGACTGAGATTAAATATTTTCTACAACATGCTAAAGTGTTCTGTCTCAGGTAGGCAGGCTTCGGAAGGACTCTGGTCTGAGCTAACATCTTCATGTAGACTGTACTCTGTGTGACTCATTGTTCAAGCTTTATAGCCTCCGCTTTGTCAGGAGGGAGGATAACTATCTCACCATTCCGCCTGTCTCCCCCAAAGCCCCAATCCAAGCTCTAGACAGCGCAAGACCACTCTTCTGTGTGGATCGGCCTACCCAAAGGCATTTCCTATAAACAGAATCATACAATATTGGTTTTGTTTTTACTGTAGAATGGCTTCTTTCACTTATCACCATGTTTACAAAGTTTATCTACTCTCATGTATCAGTACTTAATTTCTTTTTCATGACTAAATAATATTCTGTTGTATGCCTATGCTGCAATTTTTAATGCATTTATTACTTGATGGACATTAGGTAGGTAATGTGTTGTTGCTATTATAAACAATGTCAGGATGATCATACACAAAATTGCTGATATAACTCATTCTCTATATTGAGTGTCTCAGGTGATAAAAAGACAATTTAACTCATTCAGAAAATGTGTTATTGTGATCATTCTTTGCTACACAACCCCAATCTCAAATTAATCCTAAGAACAGGCAAAAATGCTAAATACTAGTAACTTGGCTCCAGGCACTGATCTGTGTTTGTGAATGCTAAATAGCATATTTAGGAGTATTCCAGAGGTGTGCTGGTGTATTTAAAAAATTGTGTGCACATGTGTGTGGAGAGAAAAGGTCCATATCAAGTGTCTTCCACTATTATTCTTAACTCTTTTTTTTGTTTTGGAGATAGGGCCCTCACTGAACCCAGAGTTCACTGGCTGATTCAACTGGCTGACCAGTGAGTTCTGAAGATGTGCTTGCCTCTGATTTCTTGTGCTTAAATTACATTGCTGTGCCAGATTTTCCTTTCTTTGTTTCTTTCTTTGTTTCTTTGTTTCTTTCTTTGTTTCTTTGTTTCTTTCTTTGTTTCTATTAAATGTGGTTTCTGGGGATCTGAATTTACCTCTTTTGTGTTCTTGGGACAAGCACTTCACTGACAGAGCCATCTTTCCAGTCTATATGTTGGGATGCTTTTATGGTCAGATATATCCCAAGAGCACAGACCCATGCCAGTAAACTTGGTACTCAGAAAACGCATTAGTCAATGAGTAGAAGTTCCTCATCACAGCCCTGTGAGCAAGTGAGTTTATTTCTGAGGAAAGTGAAAGTCTAGGAAGCCGAGTGATCATCATCAGACATTGCTGGATGTGACAGAGTAGGCAAGGGGCAGAGCCTAGTGCGGGCTCTAGAAATTATGGTGCTGGCCACAGCAGCAAGTCCCTCATTTCCTTCTGACCTGCTCCAGGACGCTGATGCCTCAGAAAGACTGGTCTCTGCTCAGTCACGCCACTAATTTAGTGCATTCCTTGCTTTGACTTATCCTTCTGTCTCTGCTGACGCCATTGCTAGCTTTCGCCAGCATTTCTTTCTTTCCCCTTCCTCTTTCTGGCACATACCAGATTCCGGTCACTGTTCAGTGTCCAGCTGATCCTCACTTTTCCCCAAGCCCAGACTGCTTCTGCCAGCATGGCTGCCCTTGCCTCTTTCTCTCTTCAACTTGTTTCTCTCTGCTGTGGGTGTTGGTCACTTTACGTTGCTGACAGTATTGTCTCTCTAAGTAGATCATAATCTCTTCAGGACTGGAACAACATCAGATACCCAAACTTGGTGGGGCACAGTTGACTATGAGATAAGAGAAGAATCAATAGTTACAATCCTACCCCATCACAATCCTCTTTCTTTCTGTGACAATGAAAGAATATATCCAAAGGGGTTATGAATGACTGAAAATTCAGTTAAAAGTAAAGAGAAGTATAGGACAGCTAATGCAGGATGGCCATGATGTGTAGTCATAGCTCACTCAAGCTGGAAGCTCTGTTGATAATCTGTTGATAGGTAAGGAATTGCCCCAGAACAACCATCTTCAATATGATATCTCCAGTCTCTCAGGAGGATGTAGTGAAGATGTGAGCTAGGGCTACAGCCATCCAAGGGTTCATTGGGAACAAGAGATTGGCTCCCACTACAGCTCACCAACAGTCTTGTGAGCAGATCTCTCCATATCACCACTGCTGCCATCCGCCATCCGCCATCCACCATCCGCCATCTGCCATCTGTTATCACCACATAGTGTTTGATAGAACAATAGGATACTGGGAACCATCTTAGAGCCTGGGTGTCATAACCCAGCCCCATTTGCTGTTATATCTGACTGGAAAATCTACTTAATACTGTTAAGTTAACCCTAGTCTGTAATATGGCACTGCAAGAATCCAGTGAGTTAGCACAGATAAACTGGTAGATCACTCTTTAAATATTGACTGTTATCCCATAGAACAAACACGGGAGGGGGCAGAAAACATAGAGGGGGCTGGCAATAGTGAGTTAGAAATCTCATGGCTGGGATAAGGGTGTAGGATCGACTTAGTGCTGGTCTCTGGGGCTGGCTGCTATGTGTCAGTACACCATTACTTCCATATTATCCCTGAGGTTGTCACTATTACATCCTATGTTAATCACTCCATCACTCCTCTTGGGGTCAAAGTCCCATTCTCTGCCTTTTAGAAACACTATAATGACTATAGTGATCATCACAGTATCTACTGGTGAAGAACCAGATCTAAGTTTGATTGCTCATGCCTGGAATCTAAATAAAGAGTCAGAATCTAAACATATGTGTCTTGATCAGTGTGTGGTTAGCTCCTGCAGTAGCATGCTCCTGGTATGAATTCCTTTGACTATTGTTAGCCAAGCAACATAGTTCACTTTGATATTACATTCCCAGTATATTCCCATTTCAAAGATAATTGATTCTGATGCACTTACTTCTCCTTTTTCTTCTCCCCCTCTGTATTAGTTTGGGTTCTCTAGAGTCACAGAACGTATGGATAGTCTTTATATAGTTAGGGAATTTGTCGATGACTTACAGTCTATAGTCCAACTCCCCAACAATGGTCAGCAGCAGCTGTGGATAGAAGTCCAAGGATCTAGCAGTTTCTCAGTCCCACGAGGCAAGCAGGCAAGGAAGAGTGAGAGAACATCTTCCTTCTTCCAATGTCCTTATATATCTCCAGCAGAGGGTGTAGCCCAGATTAAAGGCTGTAGGTCTCCAACAGAGGGTGTGGCCCAGATTATTGCCATGTGGGTCTCCAGCAGAGGTTGTGGCCCAGATTAAAGGTGTGTGCATCCATGCCTTTAATTCAAAATGATCTTGAACTCGGAGATCTCCTTGTCTTAGACACTATGCTTCAAGATCTCCATACCAAGATCCAGGTCAGAAACTTATCTCTCTGAGCCTCCAAATTAGGATCATAGGTGAGCCTTCCAATTCTAGACTGTAGTTCATTCCAAATATAGTCAAGTTTACAACCAGGAATAGTCACTACACCCACCCCTCCAAATTGTGAGTCTCTGTACATATGTCATGAAACATGTATAATTAGAGGACAGTCTTGGGCATTGGTCCTTGACTTTCATCTTGTCTGAGACGGGATCTCTTTCTTGCACCATTGCATCTTGGTGGCTTGATCTGGCTGGTATCCTGGCTTCTGTAGATTCCTTCTCTGTCTCTCATTTCACTGTAGGAGAGCTGGGATTCCATGTGTACTACAGTGCCTGTCTTCTGGGATTCAAATTCTGGTCCTAATACTCGCATAGCAGTCACTTTATTCGTTGAACTACCAGTGCATTCTCTAAGAATAATGGAGCTTCACGATTGGGCCAAAGGTTACATTTTCCCTTACTTTTCTCTTTTATTCCTTCCATACTCTCCCCCCTTTTTGGTCAAGAATGTAATCATATAGAAACAGTTAACGCTATTACAAAGTCACCATAGAGATATGAATCTTTTTACCATATGATGAATTCCTAGCTTTGCTGGGCCCTGTGTTCCAACATCTGTTCAGGAGAAAATGGTGGAGACCAGTGTCTGGCGATCTCTGATGTAAGGGCCTAATGATATTACAATGCAGAATAGAAATGGGACTTGCCCTTTCCTTCAGAGATCTTGATGGTCTAGGACTTATTCTGGAATTAGAAGGAAGACTTCTGATAACTCATAACAGTTGTAACAGTCACAAACAATGAAAGTGTGTCAAAGAAGGGGTGGGAAAGTGTCAAACTTAGATCATGACTCAAGCCTTTATAGTCCATCCATGGCTTTGCAACTAGTTAATAGAGCAATAATGTATCAGGCTTTCCTACTTTGGGTGGGAAAACTACAAACTGTAGGTTGGATTCTTTCTCTTTATATCCACAGTGGAAAACTGGCTTGAACTTAAGGCAATTGTCCCATTAGGGAGTGATGGAAGGTAATTTCAGCTCAAATCCACCACAAGCGCATAAAGAAATTGGATTTTTCTTTTTAGTGGACTCCATGAGCACTCTTAATGCAATTAAGGAAGTGAGACTGAAAGACAAGGAATGATCTCTGCAGGTTTTTCATCCCATCCCAAAGGGAAAAAGAATATGAGGCCATCAAGTGTAGAGTCTACAAATTGTAATTTTGAGGTCCATCCCAGGATTTTCCTATCAAATGAAAGAACAGTTTTGAATAATCGTGGTGAAAACAGAGGTGGAGGAAAAGCCATCTGTCTGGGCATTTCCCTGTAGGAAGGCTCTTGATATGCTGTGTGTTGGTCACCTTGTGATAGCATCTGGTTCTCAGTCTGGATGTTTTCTCTCCAGCCTGCTTGGGGCCAGGGAAGAGCTCTGCATGCTTTACTATCCCATGAGAGGTGTAGTCTGTTTCCTCCTTTTGCATCTGAGCAGTCTTTAAGACTCCATACCGGGTGTCTGGAGAGATGGCTCAATGGTTAAGAGCACTGACTGCTCTTCTAAAGGTCCTGCGTTCAATTCCCAGCAATCATATGGTGGCTCACAACCATCTGTGATGGGATCTGATGCCCTCTTCTGGTGTGTCTAAAGACAGCTACAGTGTACCTACATATAATAAAATAAATAAATCTTTAAAAAAAAAAAGACTTTATACCATAAGTGGGGGTGACCATTGTAGCAATGCTCAGGTTCCAGTGATTTTTTTTAATGATTTATTTTATTTTTAATTATGTATATGTGTGTAAGTCTTTGTGGTAGTATGTTGTGCATGTGAGTATCAGTGACCATACAGTCCAGAAGAGGGAACTGGACTCCCAAAACTAGGGTTTCAGGTAGTTGTGAGTCACTGGATTGGGTACTGGGAACTAAACTTAGGTCCTTTGCAAGAGCAATATGAACTCTAAACCCTGGAATCCAGACTGCAAAATAGTTTTTAGTTTGTACCTTGCAGCCCTGACCTACCACATGAGAAATCCAACTACTACCTGCTAGATAATGGAGAGAGACTAGAAAACCAAAGGGGAAGGATCGAAGTGTTTGAGGGGGGCTCTTCCTGACTCCTGAAAGTCTTCCAGGCACATAGAAAGCCATAGAAAGCCATCCGCAACCCTCCAGTGCAGCCAGCTGCCCATCCTCCTCCAATCATCCTCCCTCCCTCGCACTGTATGCAACAGAAGAGCCACCCAGGTCACAGGTCACGTGCCGACTTCCTTACCAACGACAGTGGGAATCAGCACAGTGCTCTGTTTGTTTGTTTTAATTGAGGAGAGCAGGGCTCTGATAAGACACTTGGAATTATTAATAGAAACAAACAAACAAACAAACAAAACCCCAAAGTCTTAATGTGTTTTAGGAGCACTCTTCTCATGTACAAACCACCTGCAGGTTACAATCCACAGCACACATTCCAGCCAGCGCCAGGACATCTAAATTTGATTAGGCTGGGGAAAAAAAAGATTCCTATATTAAATTCTCTGGTTTTGAAAACTTTCTCTGAGTTGCCTGGAGAGCAGCGGCTGCTCATTCTTGGCGACAGGAACTCCACTGATCCTAATCTCTCCTCTGCCAGAAAGCGCAGTAGATCAGAACAAACCATCATTGCAAACGGGCTGTTTCAGGAGCGAGAGATATTAGATTTGGGGAAACCTCATTCCAGAACACGAGAGAGATTTTATGGAGGAAACAGAAAAACAGAGCTCCTCAACCTCTGTAAGAATCTGATGTATCGGGTGGCTAAAGTTACAAATTGATTTTCTATACTGGGTACTTAGTTAGGATCCTCTGCCTCAAATAAATTGATTGTTTCACTCAGACTGTGCTCTATGCATGATGTGCTTCCTGCAGATGGACAGGCTGCCTTCTATTTAAAAGAGTTTGGCAACAGAATGTCCAGGTTATACAAATATTTTACTTAGTTGGAAATTCCCATTCATACCATACAAGAAAGACCAATTTCAATTACAGGTAAATTAACACTTTTATAATTCTTCCTAAACTCTGTTTTCACTCCTGATTCGGAAGACTCTTATGTTTCCACAGCTCTTAAGGTCATCAGAAGGAACTTGACTGAAAATGAAGAAAGTCTGTGAAGCAATGTATTGCATCTTGTGCATTTTGGTTCCAGATTATTCCACATAATTTGGCCCCATGGCAAGTTTCTCACAATCTTCTCCTTTTGGTTCCATCAAAATGGGAATAAGACAGAGAGCACACCTGTCTGTCCCTTTGATTTCCACACAGTTCTCATGTGAGGGTTGTAGGGAATTTCATTTGGATGGAGGGTACCAAATATAAATACTCAGGAATGGGAAGATGCCTTCTCTCAGGACTCTCCCATGAGACAGAGCACTTTTGGATCTATGGAAAGTGAATGGGAAATTCAAGAAGGTGCAAATAAGAACACAGAGGATGTCCTGGGGCCTGCCTTGCTGGTGAAAGAGGACCAAAGCTTAGGAGGGATCCTCACTCAGTCTTTGCTGTGACATCAGAGAATGGCTTGCCAAGTTCTCAATCTCCTGAGTGTGGGCTCAACTTCAGGAGAGAGCATCATGATGTTATCCCTACCATCGTCTCATTTGCATGTATGTAAAGGTTGACAGTTTTGTCAATGTGACACAGTCTAGAATCACGTGGGAAGAGTGTCTCAGTGAGGGGTTATCTAGATCAGGGTGGCCTGTGGGCACACGTGTGGAAGACTGTCTTGATTATGTTAACTGATATTAGAAGACCCACCATTGAGTTGTATCGTAATAGCAAAAACTAACTGTGCAGTAGGCATGTGTGTATCCATTTCTCTCTGCTCTTAACTGTGAACCAGCTGTTTTGAGTTCCTGCTGCCTGGCCTTTCCTGTTGCCATGGGCAACAGCCATAGAGCCATAGGCTAATGAAACCTTTCTGTTCTAAGCTGCTTTTTGTCAGAGCACTCTCTCATACCAAGGGAAATGAAACCAACACAGAGACAGACATCAGGACAGAAGCATGGGATTTGATTAGAATATTTACCAGTCATCATCTAGATTAGAGGTCAACACAAGATGCCACAGGGGCTGAGTTCTCCAGAGACCAGCCCTGGGCAGGCCACCTCCCCAGATGTAGATACTTCATGTGACTCCCGGTGGTCATAGTTGTCACAATGGCTTTACGTCTGATGTTCTCCAGACTTAGTTTGTGATTGACAGATACTCAAATTCTAACCAGCCTGGGTTTCCCACTGGTTGTATATGGGGTCTTGACAGCAGCTCCCCTCTGGGAAGACATACTCTACAGAGAAATAAGAAACAGCAAGACAACATTGCTGCTGTCTCTGATGTCTCCACAAACAGCAATGATGAGAGTGAGACTTGGCTATCTGCTTTCCTGAGTCATCCATGCTCTCCCTTTTGTGAACCCTTAGATGGCTCCTGATAGGGAAAAGAAGACTGTGGCCATAGGCTAACAGATAAGGGGCTTATTAGTCATACCTAGAACATGATTGATTTAATTATCTGATTGAGGAAATCGGGTCTGAAGTTACTGGGTTTTCTCTCTTTCAACCTTGTAAAAATGAGAAAAGTTTGGATCATGAGACACACCCATTCATTAATCCAGTTTCATTTATTAGTGGTTGGGGAACCTATTGGCTTTATACCAACCAATAAAGCTAGCTGTGGTCTTTGTCCACATGGAACCTACACCAGCCGGGGAAGATAAGTCATGACATCCATTGTTCATTTCCATGTACTGATGGTGATGTGCAGGATCCTCTTATAAGAGCATCTAGCAGAAGACTTGATCTAGACAGATCACTGTGATGTGTAAGTTTTCCTGTAAAATAGACCTTTAAGTGAGTAAGAGTTGGATAGAAAGAGAAAAGGTTTCTGTACAGAAAGAACAATATGGAAGGCCCCAAGAAGACAGGACAAGGCACATGGAAGACCAAAGGGGAGGAGTATCGGAGTATCAGCCAGATAAATATCACCAAGGTGTTATTCCTTAAAAATGGGGAACTTGGAGCTGAAAAGAAGGCTCAGCAGATAAGAGCTTTTGTTGCTCTTGCAGAGGATCTGGGTTCGGTTTCCACAACCCCCATGGTGGATCATAACCATTCATAATTTTAATTCCATTGAATCCAATGCTTTGTTCTGACCTCTGAGGGCACCAAGCACACGTGTGATATACATAATATACAAATGCAGAACACCCATACACATGAAATAAGATAAGTAAACCTTAAAAACACGAAAAAACTCCAAGGCTTCTCCCCCTGGAAATAGGCATTTGTTAAAATGCGGACTTTATACTAATAATATAAAGGTGAGCCAACTGGAGGCTGAGCACAAGGAAGCAGCTGCAGTGGCTTCCTCTTCTTCCAAACCCACTATGGTCATTATAACAGAGCACTCACACTTGAATTGGAAACCACTCAAAAAGAAACTAGGGGTAAGAGGAGAGCCTGCCAGCAGTGATGGCATTCCATAAGTGCAGGCAGCATGCAGTGTGATGCATGGTATAACACTAGAGGCAAACGGAAGCCTGAGCTCAGACAAAGCGACATTCTTCTTTGAAGGCAAGTGGCCTTAAGTGTGCCCTTTTCCCCTGTCCATCAAAATGTCTCTGTCCACATTACATACTGTAAGAAGTTCTACTCCAACCTTTACATTTCCCTTGTTTTGTTTATTTGCATTTCTCCTCCTACCTCTCTTCTTACAATATATAATCTAAGGACTTGGAGTGATGATAAATACTGATTGTCCACTTGGAAGGAACTAGAACCTTGAAAGCACAAACCTTTGGAAATGTTGCCTGTGGGGAAGCATCTAGATTGGCTTAATTGAAGCGGGAAGACTCACCCCACATGTGGTGGTGATACCATTCCACAAACCAGAGTCCTCAGCTGAATAACAGCAGGAAAAGAGCTGAACACCAGTGCTCGTCCATGTGACCAGCTGCCTCGAGCGCCTGCCGCCAAGCCTTCCCCACCGTGATGGACTGTATCCCCTTACACTGTGAGCCAAGACAAGCTCTTTATAGCTTTAGTTGCTTCATTCAGATTATTTGGTCACAAAAATGAGAAAAGAAGCTAACCCATTTCCACTTTCCCCAAATTTATGTGAGAAATTAAGTTCTAAGGACATCATTCAAGTTCCCCTCTGCATTAAATGCTGGCCATTGCTCTGTGGTCCAGACTTGATGTATTTACTTAACAGATTCCTAGGCTCTGCTCAAAGTGCCTTTTACATATTAACTCTCAGTATTTATCACCACAGTGTTAGTAAGTCTTTTTCTTAACCCCATTTCATAGATGAGAAAACAGAGGCACACCATAGTTAAGTAGCTGGGGGAGATCTCACAGCTAGTAAGTGGCCGAGTTCTAGATAAGAAACACATGGACATTCTGTCTTCTGATTAGACCCAAAGTCCCACTGCTCTCAACTCAAATCTTTAAATGGACACAATCCAAAACCAAGCTACATTTGAGTGGAATCCTCAGGAAACTCTCTCTTTCTCTCTGCACTGTGGGCCCATGGCTGTTCTCTTAAGGGGCCTGGTTTCCTTTGTCCCCCCAGATTTGTCTTTCCAGGCTGGACTCTTGTGACACTGAGAACAAGGACAGTGTGAGCAAGTGTACTAAGACCAGAAAGAAAGAGTACAGGCTAAGGATAAGATGCATTTTCGTTAGCTTCTCGGTGATGCTCTGAAAGATGAAGTTTGAGGCCACAATTGAACCTGAGACTCTGGCCAGACAGGCTTTAAGAAACATCCCATCTGTTCTGTGTTTAAAATGGGCTTTTCTTTTGTGGAGATGTTTCAGCTCAGAGATTATATTAATGCCAGAAATGGAAACATTGCCAGGAAGAGAGTCATTCTCAAGGGTTTCCTTGGTAATCTCTTGAAGTTTGGTGCCTGTGCTGGTTTGAACAGGTTTGGCCTCCATAGACTCATGTGTCTGAATGTTTGGCCCATAAGGAGTGGCACTATTAGGAAGTGTGGCCTTGGAGTAGGTGTGGCTTTGTTGGAGAAAGTGTGTCTCTGTGGGCGTGGGCTTTGAGGCTCAAACTACACCCAGTGTGCTATTCAATCTCCTGCTGCCTGCAGATCAAGATGAAGGCCTCTCAGCTCCTTCTCCAACAGTATGTCTGGATGCTACCATGCTTCTCTTTCTGCCATGGTGCAATGAACTCTGAAATTACAAGCCAGCTCCAATTAAATGTTTTCCTTTATAAGAGTTGCTATGGTCATGTTGTATCTTTACAGCAATAAAACCTTATGACAAAGCCACATCCAGAAATGAGTGAATGGAGTTTTACCTGGTGCCCACCCTGGCCCATGGATTCTTTCACAGCAAAATAAAGAAAAGACTAAATGGAGGTGGGAACAAAGTAGGGAACTGGGCATGGGAGTAGGAAGACACGTGAAGGATCAGAGAGAGAGAGGTTGGGGACCAAAGCACTCCACAGACCGGAATGAAGTTGATTTGTCTTCAGTAAAACCACATCACACCAGGGCTCCACCACAAAACCTGTCTGCCTGGGCACTTCTTAGGGAGGAGGGAGGCATAGGTTTTCATTACTTGAATTTTTCTTGCAATCCCTTTAGTTTGCTTCCCAGCAAAGGTTTTGAAAGACAGAAATTTCAAGTTCAAGGTCCGATATACTGGCAGGTTTTAGATGATGTGGAGAAGCAACGTGTGGCCTGGTCATTGGAGAGTGTTGGCTGGAAGGCTAGAAGACATGGCTTCAAGTTCTCATTACTATGCAAAAAGAAAACCCCTTTAGTTGTAGAGATATCTCTCTAAAATGTAAAACAAAAACAATGACAACAGGAAAGCAGCTGGGCTCCACTTCCACCTAGGAAGGCATGATAAGAGGAAGGGGGTCATAATATCAATAAACAGTAAAGGCAAAAGACATGCCTGTAGAAGGTATCGGAGAGCTCACCCAGGTCATAGGGTCTGGGTCCCTGTAATTTTGTTGTTGTTGTTGTTGTTGTTGTTGTTGTTGTTGTTGTTGTTGTTGTTATTACTGTTGTTATTTATACTTAAAATATCTCTGTGGCTCTGGAAATGCCATTATGTCATTTTGATATATCAGTAGTGATTGGATTATTTCTGACAATCTGGACCTCTGAGTCACCAATTCAGTCCTAGTGCCCAAGTCACTTGGCCTTAGATGTAGCATAAGAAACAGAAGGTAACCATACGGTAGGTTGTGAGAGTTGAGGTCCTGGTGGACATGCTAGAAGCACTCAGGGAGAAGATGGAGTTACTAATAGGTGGTCAAAATACTGATGGAGGTGTGGAGACACTTATGGAGATGCTTGAGGTACTTTAGGGAAGGTACTATGTGCCCATAGCCAAGGTTCTGGTGGAGGCTCTGATGTAGATGGAAGAGCAAGTGGTAGATATGAGGATGGGTATGGCGGAAGTTCTGATGGAGATGGTTCACATGCAGGTGGTAGATAGCAGGCTGATAATGAGAAGGAAGTCTCCTGGAGCCCTGAGGAAGCCAATTAGAGAAATGTTAATTTAACAGATTTTAATAACTTCAACTTCTGTTCTCCTGTCTTATTCCAAGAGACTGCAGTGCAGGGTCGGTGATAAACTGAAGTATTTTGAGGAGTTTCCCATGTTTATAAAACAAAAAGACCCCCCCTGGAAGAAGGGGCTTCGTGTCGACAACCGATACGAAAACATCCTTGCTGGTCTTGGTTTGATGTCGCCTCTTAGGATTCATGGGGATGTGTCCATGTGAGTATGTGTGAACTGTGCATCTTTATAAATACAAGGTATTTCCAAAGCTGCTCTCCCTCTTCCCAAGGCCATCTTAATGAATTACACGGTATGAATAAGGGAGATCTGTAAGATATGTTTGCCCACTCAGTGACCACTCTGTCTCTGCAGGCAACAAATGGTGGAGACTTAGTGTCAACAGGGCCCATCTGATGCAGTGGCAGTGGGGAGATGGTTCTGCACACTCAGCAAGGAGAGATGGTGTGTCTACATGGAAACACCAGTTCTTCTTCCCAGATTTCCCACAAGGCTATCAATGAAGATGCCTACCCCATTAGGTGCCAGCACAAAGGACTCATATTTATAGTTTCTTTCCTGAGGTTAAAACTTGAGGGACCTTCTTGATGCAATTCTCTAGTGCGGCATTAGGCACTGGGAAAATAATAATAACAAGTCGGGTTTTTCAGAGAATAGTTGCCCTTGCTGACAGGAATCAAATTTATAATGCTAGGAAGGTCTGGTTTTGATTGCCGCCTTTTTCCTGAGAGAGTGGGTGGCTGGTTAATAAAGCTGATCTCTCACTTCTGGAATTGGATGGCGTTCCCGAGCTCTAACATGCCTGCATCTAATTTGGATTGCCGTGTATTCTGGGTCTGTGCTATCTGGGGAGAAACGGGGCTCAGAGTGCTCTGCAGCCCTGGCTAAGGGGCAGCTTAGTTTGTTATGGGTCTCCTAAGACAGGGAGGAGGTCTTAAGCCTCTGCTTTTGAAAAGTTAAACCTGACTGTGTGTGTGTGTGTGTGTGTGTGTGTGTGTGTGTGTGTGTGTGTGAGAGAGAGAGAGAGAGAGAGAGAGAGAGAGAAGGAGGAAGAGGAGGAGGAGGTGGCAGTGGGGACATGGTGTTTTACCAACGATCATAAAGTAGACTTACACGTAGACCCACAGTTGTCTTTGCTTACACATCAAGACGTAAGCCAGAAACTTAGCAAAGAATCAGAGTGATTACTGATACTGAACAGCTAAAAAATGTGTCCTCCTTCCAAGTTTCTCTCACTGCCAGATAAAGATAAGGGGATTTATACTCAGAAGTGGTTGTTTCCATAGAACTGCTAAGTCTTGGCATAACTTAATATAATTCATTACATGACCAAAGCTCAGTAGAAAAGGCATACAATTCTTTTCAATAACATTCGGGGAAAAAAAACCTGACAAAATTTATTGCCCATCTATGCTAAAACCTAAGAGTTGAGAAAACTTTCTTAATACCATAAAGTATACATTGTCTCAACCCAAAGCCAACATGTTACTCAGTGACTAGCAGAGCCTTTTTTCTTCAGGAATAAAACTTGTAAAGTGACTACCTCCATAATGATGTAAGGGGTGGGCTGGTGAGATGGCTCAGTGAAGAAAGATACCTGCTGCTAAACTGATGGTGTGAGCTCTAGCCTCTGTAGTCACATGGTATAAGCTTGCTAGACCAATGGAATCAGCAAGAAAATCTAGAAATAGGCACAAATATCATATCATAACTTTTACATATGATGATGGTAGATTTCAAATCTCTGTGTGGAAAAGACTTTTGTGTATATAGGTAACTGGGTAGCCATACAGAAAGATGCAAAACCAAGATATTTCCTCATACCATATACACAGATATCATCCAAATGGATCACAGATCTAAATGTCAAAAATCTGTGTGAGAACTAGAAAAAAACATCTAGGTTTAAATCTCCAAAGGAAGGTCAAGTCACAGTAAGCACGAACCCCGGTAAATCTGATCCCAGTAAGAACAGCACAGAGCTAAGGGATCACAAGACAAAGAATTAGCAACCACAACAAAAAAATAACAATGCAAAGTAAAGTATAACAGACCAATCTAAGAAAGCCATTGCAACTTCCTGCAGAGCAGGCTAATATCTCTGGCTGGTGAAGAGTTTTGAAAATGGAGAAGGAAATGAACAACCCAGAAGAAGGCTGACAAAGGAATTAAGAGCTCACTGGAAAAGAAATGATAGTTTCTTACCAAAATGCTATCAATGTTGGATTTA
Source organism: Apodemus sylvaticus (assembly GCF_947179515.1). Taxonomy (NCBI): domain Eukaryota; kingdom Metazoa; phylum Chordata; class Mammalia; order Rodentia; family Muridae; genus Apodemus; species Apodemus sylvaticus. The sequence goes on along the minus strand of NC_067485.1, from coordinate 57,872,855 downwards.
CTCAAAACAAGGTAAATGTGAATTATAGTTCTGATACCCAGTGCTGACAAAAAGAATTCCTATGTTGTGACTGGAGGGACGGCTCAGTGCTTAAGAGCCCTGGCTGCTCTTCCAAAGGGCACAAGTTTGATTCCCAGCACCTACATGGCAACCCACAACCACTGGCAACTACAGTTCCAGGGGATCCAGTGTCTTCTTCTGGCCTCCATGGGGTCATGCGTGTTTAAGCATCTAACACAGAACCTGTCTGCAGAACACTGGTGGTATAGAGACAAGCAGAAAAAAAAATCAGAACTCCCAGGTCAGTCTGTCTAGATAACTGGTCAGTGAGAGACCCTGTCTCCAAAAGAAGATGAGGCAGAGAGCGTTGGAAGGAGACACCTGACATCACCTGTGGCCTTCATGCACACATACACTGCTCCCACAAACCTCCAGAATTCTCAAAATACCTCCCATTAGTAAAGCTAAGAAATGATTACTCTATAATTGCAGCATGAGAGGAGTGAGAGGATTGCTCTGGAGGGAAGTCGATTATACCTACAAAGTTTTGCATTTAACCCTTTGGCCTCAACTTATTTCTAGAAATATGGCTCAAAGATACACTGGCAGAGCCATGAAGTGATACTTATATTTGTTAACAGAATAATTTGCCAGGTTCAGTGACTGGAAATACACAAAAGTCCATTAGGAGAGAAAAATGTCCTTAAAGTGGATTATAAAGTACAGGCTTTATTCCCTGAAAATCAGAAAGATGATGGGAGAATTCTCTGTCTTAAAGACAACTGCATGAATAAAACCAGAAAGACAGATTGACTCAGAAAAATCAGTGTTCCCTTCTCTACTGAAATAATGCACCCAACCATAATGCCAGCTGAACATTAAGTAAGAGATGGGTTGGCAAACTTTATAAAAATAATTATAGCAGTTGTAATTTATGATAGATTGGTGTGATCTGAATCCAGTGATATGTCTTAACCCGATTGTTCTAATTTCATTACTTTTGTTTGATTTTAAAACACCCTAATAAAAACCAGCATTAGAATGCAAAGTGCTATTTGGCTTATACTTGCAGGTCACAGTCCATCAGTGAGGGAAGACAAGGCAGGAACTTGAAGGTGGGCCTGCATTATTGAGTTCGGCATTCTGATTAAGGAACTCACTTAACGGCCAAAGAAACAGGGCAGGAATCACGAAGGCTGCTGTTTGGTACCTGGTAGGCAGGCTTATGCTCAGATAGCTTTGTTATACAGTTCAGGGCCTCCTGCATAGAGAATGGTGTCACCCACAGTAGGCTGGGACCTCTGACATCAATTAATAGACAAGACAATAGTCAGGACAGCCCACCCCCATAGTCAGGTCAACCTAATTAATTCCCTGCCTAGTCTCTTGCCATATGTGTGATTCTGTTATATCTGACATTTTTGCTTGCTGTTTATTTCTGTTTTTTTTTTTTTACCACTATGATTTGAAAAATATATGGAATGACTTCATTTTGTTTTATCTTTGTTAAGGTCTTATAATCTGATCAATTTTATGAATTGGTCCACGTGTGTTCTTTTTCTATTGACTGGGATGTTATTAGATCTTTGTTAAGCCCAGTTCATCTATGGTATAATTTATCTCTGAGGTTTCTTTACATATTTTTAGTTTGAAAGATCTATGAAGATGCTAGAGCAGAGCATTGAAGTTACCCACTATTATCATGTCAGGACCTATGGGGTCACCCTGCCTCCAGAGAGCACTGTATCCATAACTAACTAATCCACATTGTTACTTGTAAAGCAAAATCTAGAGGAAAGCTGATTGTTAGATGCCCTCTCACCCAGCTGAGTGATTAAAACTGACCTAGTTTATAACATTTAGCACTACTAAAGAAAGTTTGGGGAAAATGGCTAAAAACCAAAAGTTTTAGAAAACAATTCCTATTTGTCTTATTTTGTTTATTTTTTTAAAAATACGGTCTCGTGTAGCCCACACTAGCCTCCAACCTGCTATACAGCTGATGTCAGTCTTGAACTACAGATCTTCCTTCATCCTTCATCTCCCAAGTGCAGAGGTTATAGGAACATAACACTACACTAAGCTGTTAGATATGTCTTGCATGTGCATCATGTGGTGGACGTGTTGTATGTATGTGGTGTCTGTGTTTGCGGTATTTGTATGTATGTGGTATGTGTGTATGTGTATGGTGTGTACATGTGTATGTGATGTGTATGTATATGCACGTGGTGTGTGTGTGTGCATGTGTGTGTGTGCTCGCGTGTGCACACATGCACGTGAACATGCATACTCAGGTTCTTCCACTCATGAGTATACATGCGGAGCTAAAAGCTGAGGATAAGTGTCTTCCTCTCTCGTTGTCCTCCCCAGTTCTAAGGCAGGGTCTCTATGGAGTCTGGCGCTTACTTCCTCAGCGAGGCTGGCTATCAAGGTGCCATGCCTCTGTCCTGCTGGTTCTGGATTTACAGACTTGCCCCTCTGCATCCAGCCTTTTGTGTGTGCACAGACATTACTTGTTGTACCCAACACTTTCTCCACTGAGCCGTCCCATCAGCCTGCAAAAGACCTCTTAAATACAATTGTACGAACTTTTCTGTTTACTTACTTCCGTAGTCATAAAGGGGAAACATGAGACTTACTCTCTTGAAACGTGTATCACTTCAGCATAATTAGCCTGGGTGACTAATAAAATGCTTTCCTGTCAACTCTAGCTCATATGAAGTCTTCTGAGTTATCATGTCAGTAAAATCTTTCATTGGAGACCTCAAAAAGATAATAGAATTTTTAAAAATGTGATTATTGCTTAGATTAATATATTGAAGACATAAAACAGGACTGGCTGCTTTATGAATGATATCATTTAGCTATTGGATCAGGAGTCAATATCATCTGGACATTATCAAACTGTGAAGTCAAGCTAGAGTTCCTATTCCGGAATGTTACACAGCATAAGACTTAGATGTTGTTATGTACATACTAAAAATGACTATAGATTTTGCTCATTAAAATGTTTTTATCTGTCAACTTATAAGGGTTACTGCCACCTTGAAATGATCAAATATAGAGACTCCAGCAGATGTGTAATTTGAATGGAATCCAAGTGTAATCTGAATGTAATCTGAGTGTAATCCGAATGCAATCTGAATGTAATCTGAGTGTAATTTCAGTGTAATCCAAGTGTGAGTGTAGTCCAAGTGTAATCTGAGTGTACCTCTTGAAAGAAAACCCTGTGTGAACAAACACACTTTAGGAAAATGAGGCTTGCAAGTTTCAAAGGAGTAACTATGAGACTCGGTGTATGTAGACAGAGTGTGCAACATTTCCTTCTGAAGTCTAAGGTTTGCAGCCTGCTGTGTGGGTAAACAGACACTTTTCTGCTTTGCTTTTGGCTTTCATTGTATGCATTTATTGTGCACAGGATATTTTCATACGCATGTATGTTATGTACTGAGTGTACTAATGTGCCCTGGCATGATTCCTTTTTTGAAAGGTTTGGCTTTCATGTAATTCACTTGAAAGTGTTGTGTATAAGTGCAGTATCAGTTAAAGGAGGCAGCAAATAATCAGAGCAGCTACTAACACAACAGGAGCTGGACGCCCCAGAACACGAGCATCATTGAACGAGCCTTAATAACAAGGTAACAAAGAGCATATATGTACATTTTTGGAAAGAGAGTCTGTATGTAGCATATCATGTTTTCAAAATGGTCCTTGACTGTACAGCCAGGTTAGTGCCAAGGGTATAGTGTCTATCTTTGGATGTGGTCCAGTATTTTAGATAACAATCTGGACACTTTGTTTGCATAAACCAAACCAAATACTATTTGATAACTGGATACTACAAGTACTTTTGTTGCCTCCCTGACTTTCCAGGCCAGTAAACTGAGGCACAGAGCGGCTAGAGTATGTCTTTGTGGCCACACACATGCAGACTCTCTCTCTCTCTCTCTCTCTCTCTCTCTCTCTCTCTCTCTCACACACACACACACACACACACACACACACACACACACAAGGAGTGATCTGGAATCCGGGCTATCATTGCCCAGTTCACTGTAAAGTTTTCTTCACTGCTCTGTACTCCTGCCCTAAGAGAGGCTGAACTTTAAGTTAGCATTTCAAACTACTTATCAAGTTTTTTTTTAAAGATTTATTTTAGTTACATGTGTGCATGTGTATCTGTGCAGATGCCCTTGGAGGCCAGAAGAGGATTAGTCCCCCGGAGCTGGGGTTACAGGAAGCTGTGAGCAGCTTGGTGTGGGTGCTGGGAACTGAACTCAGGTCCTCTGTAAGAGTCATGAGCACTCTGAACTATTGAGCCACTCCGGTTCCTCACGACTATTCTGGTACCTGGGGGAGAAGAAAGGTTACACCACCTGAAGCAAGTGTCTTGCTTGATGTTTCTTTCTTCTCCATGTGTGTTCTCATTACACTCACACACTCAAGTCTACCCCAGATCAGAAGACTCCTAAGTACAGGGCTGTAGTCTTTTCTTTACTATCCACAGCTCTTAGCACTAAGTCTGTGCAGTGGAAGCGCTGCATCAGTGTTTGTTGAACGAATGAGTAGCCCGCACTTTGCTGCATCCTGGATGAAGGAGAGTATCTTAGAAGCTATGACTTTACGTGAGGTCTGTTTAGATTGTATTTGAATATCAGCCATTGGAGATCTGGCCAAGTCAAGGGAAACAGGATATTCCAGAACATCTGAGGCCTCCCATGCAGCGCCCTGACTCACTTTTCTATCAGTGGGATCAAAAGATTGTAAGAGGTTATGTACCATTGTGCTCAATATAAAATTCTGTTGCTAGGCAATGTGTAGCAATTAACTTGCACATAATCAGAGAAAGTAGAGGAAACCAAACAGCCAAGAAACCCAAAATGTCTTCCAGGTGCCCAGAGCAAAACAGCATCAGGCAGAGCTGCACACACTCCTTCCCAGGCTTATGAAATTCAGTTGTCTGTGTGAATGAGTGTATCTCCAAGAAGGCCCGCCTTATAACACCTTTACTGTTACTGCTGAAGTCTCTGCTTGCTATTCAAGCCATTATCCCGTGCGCTAAGTTTTTCTTATTGGTGTGCACTTCTCTCAGACTGAAATCTGATTTGGTTAGCTACTGATGCAAATATGTCCTCTAGAATGCAGTGACTTTAGATGTGCTCATTAATCCACAGCTCTGAGAGTAATCTGGAATGTGACTGACCAGGTTGTGGAGGACTGGACCCAGTGAGGCCACAGCAAAAACACTGATCAAACTGTACACTATTGACCATCGTCTCATGGGAAGGGAGAAGAGCCTTTAGGGCTGGCGGCATACTCCTTGGAGAGAATAAGAAACTGGAGCCTTAGAAAATGGGTGTGGAGAGAGAGAGAGAGAGAGAGAGAGAGAGAGAGAGAGAGAGAGAGAGAGAGAGAAGAGACTCTTCAGCTGACAGATTAGAACTAGGGATCTGGGGCTGGGTGATCACTCCCAGGATCCCAGGAGAACATATGAGACACTAAGAGGCTGTGACAAGACTCTCAAGCACAACACAGGCAGGAAAGAAAGAGAATCTCATTAAAACAAACTATGCAGCAGAGACCCAGGAGACAATGGTGTCCAGCTGGTCAGGGGAGGACAGTGGGATTGACTGACACTGTCAAATGCTGCAGAGTGGCCAAGAAAAGTAGAGAAAGAAAAGTATTCAGATCCGGCTACCAGGAGGCCATTGCTATAGAAACCAAGTAACTTATTTTTCAACGAAGTACGTGTGATAGCAAACATTAGTGCTATTAATAATTACTGCAGAGCAGCATGTGCTGAGCAAACAAAGACATATGGCCAGGCTAGCATCTGGGATCTTTGCCAGGGCATGAGCATCCTGTGCAGTGGGCAGAGGGGACATGAAGGAACTGAAGTCAGAGGTTTTATGTGATTTGGTTTGGTTTTATCCAGGACCTTGCTTGCATGAGACATGGCAAGAGGAGTCAATGGCAGAAACTCAGGGTTGTTACATCGTGAGAATCTTCTTACAGCACAGGCCTTTGGGGGTCTAAATGCAAATGCAACTGCTTATGAGGGTCTCGGAAGAGGATCTACAATATAGAGCCAGCCGTAAGACTATCCTCAATTGAGATTCTTAGATTTTTTTTAAGTATGTATGTATGTATGTATGTATGTATGTATGTATGTACATTCCCATAAAGGCCAGAAAGGGGCACTGAGTCCACTGGAGATGCAGTTACAGGCATTATGAGCTGCCTGATACAGAAGCTGGCACTGGAATGCTGGTCTTCTGATAGAACAGAAGGCACTCTAAATTTCTGAGCCATTTCTCCAATCCCTCCCCATTTATTCTAAACAAAACAAAGGGAGATAACCAGAGGACACACTAGAAGACAGTGGGCAGTGGGAAGGAACAAACACTTACTGTCTTGGCTCAGGTCAAGATCTTTTGTCAGCAAAGGCAAAGCTTAACAGGATGTAGGATTGCATGTATGCAACTCCAGCACCTAAAAAGAGATAAGATAGTTGCTTTGGTTTCAAGGCTAGCCTGGGGTACATAGTGAGGCCCTGTTTTCAAAAGAAGTAGGAAGAGGAAGAAAATGATGGGGAGGAGGAGGGAGAGGAGGAAGGAAAGAGGAAGAGGAAGAACAAGAAGATGAGGAAAAGGAAAAGGAGGAGAAAGAGGAGGAAGAGGAAGAGGAGGAGGAGGAGGAGGAAGAGAATAAGAAGAAGACGAAGAAGAAGAAGAAGAAGAAGAGGAAGAGGAAGAGGAAGAGGAAGAGGAAGAGGAAGAGGAAGAGGAAGAAGAATAATCAAACCCTTAATTGTTGCCCTAAGACTAGAGCAGTGAGGATGTGAGGATGTAGCCCAGTCAGCACTCAAAGGGCCAACAAACAACCTGGGATGCAGTGGAGACTTCCCTCCCTCCCTCCCTTCCTGGCATGCTGCTCTCCATCTTAGCTACTGTTGACAATGCTCTGACCCAAACCAGCCACTGAAGCCCCTGGAACAAGTGCTCTTTGTTGACTCACCAGAACTTCAAATAGCTGCGTCTGAGAACCTCAGGATAATCTCGGTTGAGCTTTCCTTTCCCCATCAGCGCCAGAGCTCCTGGAGCCAGGAGGGCTGGTGTCTGTCTTTTATCTTGCCTCAGATGCTCTTTCACAGGATTGCCTGCAGGGAAAACAGGAGGCAGGCTTCCAGGCTTCACTGCAGATTCCCAGTCCCAGGATCTGTCGGTGTCCCTCCTCCAACCCTTTCAGTTCTCTGGTGACCACAGGATGGGAGACATGGAATTGCATTTGAAAAAGAATTGTTTCTTTGAGGACATAGCAGATAGCTGTCTAAACAAAGGGCTCATGGGGAAAAACACCCTACCCATAACAGTCCCAACAATGCAACTGACCTGCACAAGAATTCCATAATGCCACCAAAACTTTGGGGCTTTTAAATACAGATCACACAGCTTTCAGCATAAGTACTGCAAATGAAACAAAAGGATTTTGTCCCTCCTCAGCTCCAGAAGCCTGCATATCAACTCCAACTCTAACTAGTACAAAGACCAAATCAGATTGGACTGCTGCATCTTGATTCCTATCCTCTTAGCTTTGGGATTGTGGACACACCATGCCCATAATATAGGTAATTTTCTGTGTTTTATTTTTTTCCTCATCCAGGAATATGGAGCCATCAAGTTGGCTATCTCCTTGGACTCTGTTATAAATATTAATACTTTGTCCAGGTTCAGCTTTATTAAGCCAGGGGCATGGAATGACAGTCTATGACTGGCCTCCAGTTCTGGCTCTTACATAGTCTCCTATGGTCCTTCTATGGGGCACACAGGGTTAATTGTAATCATAAATTAATAATACTGTGGTATGAAGATTAAAAAAAAAGTGCCACTTGTTGTGACTGAGGGTTGACTCAGTGGGAAAAGTGCTTCATGTGTTGGGAACACAATGACCTGAGTTCCCATCCCCCAAACCGAATATGAAAAAGCCAACTAGCACAGCCCAGGTCTGGAATCCCAATTCTGGGAAGCTGAGATAGAGATTTCTCAAGAGTTTTCTGGTTCTACTGGAGCTGGAACAGGGAGCTCCAGGTTCAGTGAAAAATTCTGTCTCAAAGATAATTAACGTGGAGATGGATTGAGGAAAATCCCTCCTGGACTTCACAGACACACACAAAAGAAGTCACATCAAAAGTATGAATGCACATTTATCTTTATAGAATCAGTTTTATAAAATGTCTTAAATGCTTCAAACATGTGTATGCCTCATGTAGGAGCTGTGACCCAGGGTGATGTCCTGCAGTGTATAGTTATTTACTGAGTGCTCACTGTGTGACCAGACCTTTCCTGGGCATTTGAAGGAGGTTTAAAAAAGAAGAGTGACAGAGATTGTGACATAATGAACAACTGGCATAGGCTGTGTTTTGAATCATGGCTACAAGGGAAGGAGAAGAAAGAGCTCAGGGATGTAGGTATAGCAAGAAGCAGAAATAAATAGAAATGAGAAGAAGCACTCCAATGATAGAATAATACTCCATCTGTAGAAGCACTCTAATGGTAGAATAGCACGCCATTGTCTGGAAACACTGTCTCTGCTTCCCTATTGCACTCTACTGTTCTATTCCCAATCTACTACTAAACACAAAGCACCAGTGAAAATCTCTGCCTATGTGTCTATACATGAATCCAGATTAATGTTTTCTTAGGATACATTTCTGGAAGCTACCTTACAAAACCGATGTCTGTTTTGACAGTGCACACACTGAGTTATTAAACTGAGGGTGGCAAGCTGGTATAAGCTCACTCCATACACAGACTGAACCAACTTTGTCCACATGCACTTTCTTACTAATGCCCTATTTCATCTTTAAGAAATGACACTAGCTGTGGTGTAGGCTTGTGTTCCCAGTACTCAGGGGTGAGGCCAGGAGGGTCACATGGGGCAAGGCAGCCCTAGCTACATAGCAAGAGTCTGTTTCAAAACAAATGAACAAGCAGACACATAATGTCAGCTATATGGTTATGATATAATTTCTGATATTCCCTGTACAGCACATGCTATGTGACACGTTATACATGTCACATATTAGTGAATTAGCATCTAAACTGTCATTCTTGCTAAAGTGACACTTGTCCCATGCTTTTCTGGGCTTTCTAAATTTTATATTTCAAATCTGAATTTCCCTCTGCTAGTAACTTTAGTAGTACTAAGAATATAAATGCATTTTAGTTGAGTAGATGAGTTTGGGAGGCATTGTCAAAGGTTACAGCAAGGGTTGTTTCTTCATTTTTATCAACTTTCTAGAATAGTTAAGAGATCTCCAAACATACCGCCCCCCCCCCCACACACACACACATCTAGCCTGTGTTTCTTTCTGGCTAGAATGCTTGGCTGGCTATGGAAGAGATAGCAAGACACAGCTTCTTTCTTTCCTGTTAATGTCATGGTCTTTAAGATTTAGCAAACTCCAGACCCTCACACAACAGACGTCATTCAGCTTAACATGCTGTGTTACCTGAGGAGTGGGTCCGGCTCAGTGGTCATCTCTTAACTTCCTCAAAGAAACACCTCATCCTTTCCTAGGAAAACCATCCTATCATGGAACCACTCTGACTAAGGATGGATCAAGACAGAAACAACAGCCCTGCTCCTGCACCAGTGGGAAAAATGATCTAGAAGGCAAATACAAGGGACGAGGTGGAGTGGGGGGGCAGAGGAGAGTTGTCTGAGAGTTTATCTGCCGATCCATGCTGTAAGGAAAGAAATAAACAGGGAAAGACAAGTGGAGAGCCTGACACTTGAGATGGGACAAGAAGAACCTGAGAAAGGATTAGAGATGTTTATTGTGGAGACTATGGGCATTCATTCCATCAGGAAGACAAGTGGACGTCTGGGCTCCTGCTCTGTTTCGACAGACGCCCAGAAAGGTCGTGACATTTTGGGTTCTTTTAAGAACAATTGGGAGATGAAGTAGTTGATAATGAAAAATCAGGGAAAGATATCTGCAGTGTGGCTTCAGGGAAGAGGAAATGCCCAAAGCCTCATGGGAGAGACACGTGTAGTGATGCCCCTCGTATTAACAGCATGGAGTTACCTGATTTTAACCTGTTTTCCTTCAGTTTAACTTTGTGGGGCTTTAGTGAAACTTCAACTCGTTTGTGATACACCCCACAATAAATAACCATGGATCTTACAGTCTTAGGAAACATCTAGGAAATTTCTTATTCTCAGGGCAACTTTTGCCCTTTTATTTGCCATTTGCAATTGTTTTTGACACACAGAAAGCAAATGACACTTCAAAGCTGGGGCTAATGTTTTTTATATATATATAAGACAAATGTCTGTATGACAAAGTCTTCAAGACTCTCCAAGAGCAGTCTTCTCTAGAAGTTATACCTAGTTCTTCCTCCTGGACCATGCTCCCATAAATAAGGCTTAGACTCAAAATATACTTAACAAATATTTTTAGCTATATGGTGATGCTCTTCTCTGACAAAATCATAATTTGAAATAACCCATTTATTTTAACCTGCATTCTGCCATGGGATTATCTGTTCTCAGGCATCATGAGTCTGTGTCTTCACACCTTCCAGGGTGGCTCTTTTTGCCCCTGGCTCTATCCTAGAATTCATTCTGCCTCCCAGATGTCCCACCTTTTATTCTACCCTTTCCTTAGGCCATAGATTTTTTTCTTAATTGATAGGTGATACATCCACACATTATATAACATATTCTCTCTATTCTTCCTGACAGAAGAGTTGTGAATCTTACCTTCTGTACTAGCCTAGATCTTGGTAATATTTATTTCTTCCCACATTGACTCACGTGTGTGGTTTATATAGTGCTCACAGCTTGCCCTGTGTTTCTAAAACAGCTATGCCGCTTCCCCACTAAAGGACTGGACCTGTGTCAGTTTGACCCTGAAATGTCCCCATAGGCTTATGTTTTAAATGTTTGTTCCCTGGTTGATAATGCAATTTTAGGAGGCCGAGGACCTTTGGGATAGAGGCCTGGCTGGCAGACATGGACAACAAAGACCAGATCTTTGAAGGCTACAGCTGACCCTGGGCTCATGTTGCTCTCTCTCCTTCCTGTTTGTGGGATGTGAAAAGACAGCACACACTCCCACTGCTGGGATGTGAGATGCTGTACAACACCTCCCTTCCATGTTGGGATGAGAACCCCCAAAACTGTGAGCTAAAATAAATCTCTCCTCCCTTAAGTTGTCTTATCACAGTGACAAAAAAATATAGCTGATATAACCTGTTATACCAACCACAAGGATAAAGGGTGAACAGGAAAATAATGTCCATGACCAAAAATGCTCAGGAATGCTTTCTTTGTTGCTCGATGCTGTACAATTGTATTTTAATGCTGGGTATAGAATCATAGAACCCAAAGCACCATGGGCACTAAATAAATGCTTTACCACTGAGCTCTACCACAGGTCTGCAGAGGTGATTTTTCACCCACACATTTGCAAAAGCTTTTGAACTTTGACTCACCATCCAGTTGCCTTTTCTAATGTAAATAAAAATAGGCATGATATGTCCAAATCTTGACTATAACCCCGGTAGTAGTCAGAGTTCGTGTACTGCAACAAGTGTGTTACAAATGGAATTGACGTTTCAAGAGGAAAGATATCATTCAGTTTACTGCTGCAGTGGCTTCAGTCTGTGAACAGCTGTCCTTATTGCCCAGATGAGACAACAATCCTAGAGGCCACCCGTGACAGGGCCAGGCAGCTTAACTCATAGTGCAAGAGAGAAAGAAGGGGCTGGGGCCACAAATCGCTGTTGAAGACACATGGAAGACATCCTCTTAGGCTCTGCCTCTTAGAGGCTCCATTACTTCATAAAAATGCCAAGAAGAGGCTTGGCCTGAATCTTGTAGACCTTCCCTCACACTTTAGATATCAATAATAATCTATCAGTCACTTTTCTGTGGCTGTGCTAAAATACTGTGACCAAATCAACTTAGAGGAGAACAGAGGTTATTTTGGCTTATGGTTTCAAACGGATGGAGTTCACCATGGAGAGGAAGGATTGACAGCAGGAGCAGGAAGCTGGCTGTGGTGACCTAGGGAATGGCTTGTTGGAGTTGGTGTGGCTTTGTTGGAGGAAGTGTGTCACTGTGGGGGTGAACTTTAAGACCCCTCTCCTAGCTGCTTGTGAGACACTCTTCAAATTCAGATCAAGATATAGAACTTTTGCCCACAATATCCAAAGGAAGCTCCACTCCCAGGTGCTCTAACCCAACCAGGATCATAGGATCAGAGATGAGGACACAACATCTGTTCCAACACTGGGAGTAACTGGGACCAGAGAGACCTGGGCACACAGGAACTCCACAGAACCAGTGGCACAGGTTCCTTCTGGTCTGGACGGGTGCCCTAAACAGACCTTGGGCACAAAACACATCATCAAAGGAAGCTCCACTTCCAGGGGTTTTAACATGCTCAGGATCACAGGATCACAGGATCATAGAGACAGCTTGACTCTGAGGAGTTCTAACATAACCAGGATCACAGGAAGGGCAAGCTCCAGTCAGATATAGGGAGGGCAGGTAGCACTATAGATAACCAGATGGCAAGAGGCAAGTGTAAGAACATAAGCAACAGAAACTAAGGTTGCTTGGCATCATCAGAACCCAATTCTCACACCATAGCAAGTCCTGAATACACCATCACACCGGAAAGGCAAGATTCTAATTGAAAATCACTTCTCATGATAATGATAGAGGACTTTAAGATGGTCATAAATAACTCTCTTAAAGAAACACAGGAGAACACAGGTAAGCAGTTAGAAGCTTTTAAAGAGGAAACACAAAAATCCCTTAAAGAATTACAGGAAAACACAATCAAACAGGTGAAGGAAATGAACAAAACCATCCAAGATCTAAAAATGGAAATAGAAACAATAAAGAAATGAGACAATCCTGGAGTTAGAAAACCTAGGAAAGAGATCAGGAGTCATAGATATAAACATCATCTACAGAATACAAGAGATAGAAGAAAGAATCTCAGGTTCAGAAGATACCATAGAAAACATTGGCACAACAGTCAAAGAAAATGCAAAGAGCAAAAAGCTCCTAACTCAAAACATCCAGGAAATCCAGGACACAATGAGAAGACCAAACCTAAGATAATAGGTATAGAAGAGAGCAAAGATTCCCAACTTAAAGGGCCAGTAAAGATCTTCAACAAAATTATAGAAGAAAACTTCCCTAATCTAAAGAAAGAGATGCTCATGAACATACAAGAAGCTTACAGAACTCCAGACAGACTGGAGCAGAAAAGAAATTTCTCCCATCACATAGTAATCAAAATACCAAATGCACTAAACAAAGAAAGAATATTAAAAGCAGCAAGGAAAAAATGTCAAGTAACATATAAAGGCAGACCTATCAGAATTACACCAGACTTCTCACCAGAGACTTTGAAATCTGAAAGATCCTGGGAAGATGTCATACAGACCCTAAGAGAACACAAATGCCAGCCCAGGCTACTATACCCAGCAAACTCTCAATTACCATAGACAAAAAAAACCCAAAATATTTCATAACAAAACCAAATTTACAGAATATTTTTTTCACAAATCCAGCCCTACAAAGGATAAAACATGGAAAACACCAACACAAGGAGGGAAACTACACCCTAGGAAAATCAAGAAAGTAATCTTTCAACAAATGCAAAAGAAGTTAACCACACAAACATAATTCCTCTAACAACACCTCTAGCAACAAAAATAACAGGAAGTAATAATCACTTTTCCTTAATATCTCTTAATATGAAAATTACTATTACTCCCTATCCTAATCGATTGAAATTAAAAAAATATGAGGAATTAGAAATTTATTGGCTGTCACCCAGTGATCTCTCTAATTTGGTAATTGGATAAATAGGTCTAATATTGTACAATCTGTATACACTTTCTGCTTGTTTGTACATTATAGTGTCCTGCTGTATACCATGAAATCATGCTTCTCCTATCTCAGCCTCTCTATTAGGATTGTTTATTTGATGTTTTTACACTATACTATGGTTTTAAGAGCAGCTTACATATTTCAAAATTATTTATACAACAAAAAGAAATGTAGACAATTAATTTGGGAGGCATCTTAGAAGAGAACAACAAAGAGTGAGACCTAATGTTTTACTTGATATTTATAATTATTTTTATCAACTTTGAAGGAGATGACCTTTTTAGTTACTCTTTTTCTGAGATGAATGCTTTTAAAAATCATTACAGCCAATGGACTAGAATCTTGCCCTCACCTAATATCTGTGCCACCCTCTAAGCAGAACCATTGTTTATTGAAAGAGTTAATGAATGACTTCATGGATAGACCGTCTTAATACACACACCATTTCTTAAATGAATGTAACCTGTTTCCTGTGGGCTGAGAATGATGACAATCACTCAAGTCAAATAGCTTTGACCATAGCAGGAAATCTGTATCCAAATAATTGTGCCTACAATTCATTCCTTGACACACAGAACTGTCAACTCTTAGCTACTATGAAGGTAAAATCCTTTGGTGATGTGAGGGACATTGAAGTACAACTTTATTACAATGAACTCTAATGTCTAAAAATTGTTCTTATTTTGGGTTTGTACACAGTAAGAGCCAAGATTTTAAGCTTTACTAAAAACAAAACAATCAAACAAAAAGACTTTATCTTTTTATGTTTATTTAATAACATGTCCATCATTTTTATAATTGGTATAAAAATATATATTGTGTTGAATATAACAATAAAAAATAAAGAAAAAATAAACTTAGAGATGGACATGCAAGAAATAAAACAAAACAAAAGATAAAGAACTTTTGGCTCCTTCTCCAGTACCAGGTCTGTCTGGATGCTGCCATGCTTTCTGCTACGATGATAATGGACTGACCCTTTGAGCCTTTAAACTTGCCACAATTAAGTTTTGCTGCTTGTAAGAGTTGCCTTTGTCATGGTGTCTCTTCTCCACAGCAGAGACCCTAATGAAGATGCCAGGTTATCACGTTTTCTTCCACACTGGAAGCAGGAAGAGAGCAGGGAGGAGGCAAGGCTATAAATCCTCAAAGCCTGTTCCATATGATGTACTTTTTCCACTTCTCAAAGTTTCCATAACCTTCCCAAACCATGTCACCAACTTGGAACAAAGTGTTCAAACCCAGGACCCTATGGGGAACATGGCTCACTCTAACTACAACACACAGCAACCCCAGGCTTGCGTTCACTTGATTTTGGATACATTGACCTATGAGTCGTCTATGATTATCATCCCATCTGTGGGTCCAAACTGATATAGCCAACAGCAAGCACGTTATTAGAGACTGTATGGTGATGGAAGGTTGGACGGTGTGGTTTTCCAGTTTGAATTTCAGACTCTATCTCCGACTCCCAGCTGTGGGACTGTGTGTTCAAAGCCAGCCCCTCTCAGACTTTACAGGATTTTTGGAAATGTTCAATAAAGGCTGCAGAGCTAGAAGGAATGAAACGCAGAGAGATGTGTAAACCTGAAGGTTGAAGGACAGTAAAGCTCTGGAGATCAGGCAAATTAAGAAGACGTAGCAGCAGCTTTAAGGAGGAAGAGATTTGTGTCTCTTTTCAAGCTTTGCTAGTTACCTTCAGGTCAGTGGGTCCAAAATTCTGACAGTAGCATTGTAAGGGGGAAGATTGCTTTGGCTTTTGGATTCAGAGAAATTTCAGTTGCGCAAGGCAGGAAGGCACTGAGGAGCAACTATATAGCAGAGAGCATTTTACTGTGCACTGGGAAGCAGAGTCTTGGGAACTGCAGGGTATGTTAACATACAGAGGCCAGGTCCTCATAACCCACTGCTGCCAGGAAAATCACCACCAGTTGGAGAGCAAGTTTTCAACATACAAGCCTGTGGGCGACATCTCTGGTTGAAGCGACTGCAGGAACTTCCCAGATCTCTTCCCATCACCCTCCCCTAAAGCCTGTCTTACTTCCCCCCAGGTCAGTGTGCAATAAAGAAAGGCAGGAAGGGGGCCACACCCTCACATACTCACCCCAGAATCAACATGGAAAAGTGATCCTGCATTCATTGACAAATGAAGATTGCTCTGCACAGGGCTTGGGCACTGCTGCTGTGGGTGGGGCCCTGCCAGAGCTCTATTGATACAGCATCTTGGCACACTGGTTCATGTCACATGCAGAGTGGCACCAACTCTACACTAGCCACCTGCAACAAGAATGCTGAAGCTTCAGGATTTCAGGTGACCCATATAAAACTTCCTTTGCTTTTGAAGTTCTTTGTGAGCCTGGCTTCCAGCCAGCACAGGAAACAAGGACTCTTTTCCATACTGATTTAGGAATTGCTTTCCAAGGCTGTGGCCAAGTTTCGATCTGAACTTGTGATCCTCCTGTCTGTTATACTGGATTTTGGACATTCACTATCAGGACTACTCTGGACTTTAAGCCATTTTCTTGCCTGCCCAAGCTAAGAGGCTGCTCGGCCTCTCTTAGACTGTGCCTTCTCCCTAAGCAGGACTTATCAAGTGGATCTTTTAGACTCACAGCCAAAAGCATGTTGGCTGAAGAGAGCTTGTTATTTCTGCAGAGACACACTCTAACGCTTGAAGTCACTGCCTAGAACCAGGCTTGTCCTGTGCTGTGGCTGCAGTGCTGTGGAAGTGAGAGGAGAAAGAGGCAGACTCTGATACAGGAAGCAGATTCAGAAAGTACGCAAGAAGTTGTGCTAATTCAACAGGGTTTGATGGCACACGCCTGAGGCTGAGGCAGGAGGATGACCAATTAAGGCTTGCCTGGCCTGCAGAAAGTTCAAGGTCAGTCTAGGCAGACATAGTGATTCCCAGTCTAAAATAAAAATATAAAAGGAGGTGGAGGGGACACTGAAGATGTTAGTCAGTAGTAGAGCACTTACCAAGCTCACATGATGCCCCAAGTTCAACCCACATATACACACAGACAAACAGACACACACACACACACACACACACACACACACACACACACCAAAAATGAGGAAGGAAGGGATGGGAATAGGGAACAAAGAAGCAAAGGGAAATTTTGCATCATTTCAATCATCCTGGAGTGGCATCTTCAAGTTCTTTGACACGTCCTCATGTGTTTCTGTGCGCAGATAAAAGAAAGCTCACAGAAGTCTGAAGCTGAAGACCGCTTGGCAGCTTCTAGCTTATTGTCACTTCTATATTCAGTCAATGAAATGAGCAATCATTGTCCCAATTTCCCTTATGCAGATCCTGCACAAGCTTTGGTTTTATTAAACAAGAACTCCCCTTAAATGTCGTGGCTTTGCGTATTTTAAACTGTGCATATGTGAGCACACAGGCACAGAATCTCTTAGCCCTTGTCCTCATCTCTCGCATCAGATCGGTGTGCACGGCAGAGTTCCACAGTAATTTCCATCTCTGCCTACTACATCTGTGAACCAGCCTACAGTGCCTGGGACTGCCGCACACGGAATCTTCAGATGACAGACGTGTGAGGTAACTGGATGTGGATAGCTAGGAGATGACCTGGCTGAGTATGGATGGAGCGGCTAAGCGGAGTCCCAGCTAGCCATGTGACAAAGTGCCTCACTGGAGATTGCTCTTACTCACCTGCCTCTTATTAGTGGCTGCCCAGTTCAATATCGGATCAGCATAACTTAGCAACAACTACATAACAAAAGCCTATGGCCAGATCCTGCCTCTGACCTGGGCATTTCTGTGACTAGCAGACAGGCCTGTAGCCTGAGTATTGAGTGGAGTAATGGAGGCAGTTCTTCCAACAATGCTTGTGCATGGGGGCCACCCAGGATAATTCAGGGTCCAGCCTGCTACAGCAACTGCAGGGCAAGTCTGAGCTCCAGCCCTTTTCATGCCTACGTGATGATAGTCTTGAAAATTAATACCTTCTGCCAGTTCCGAGGGAGCCGTTTAGGAGTGGACACAAATACCCACATTTCAACAAACTCTCCGTGTGATTCCTTTTTAGTTTTAGTTGTCAGAGCTCAGAAGTACTGAATTTGGTTGGTGGTTTGTATAATCAAGTAGTTATTAAAAAATCTCCCGTTGTACTCCTATGTAGAAATTCATACTCAGACCATGCCAGGGTCCAGGACATGCTATGGTGCCTCAAAAAGCCAGAGATTGTTTATGTATGCACCCAATCTTAAGTGTCCCTGAATAGAACACAGTGCTTCATGCAATGCACAGGGACTTGGGCCAACTAAAGGCTTTCTAGAGTCTGTGGACAAGTGTAATGGTTGATTTTGATGGTCAACTTGATTGGCTTGGGCAAGGCCTAGGAGTTAGTGAAGAAAATCTCTGGGTCTGAGATTGGGATAAAAGGGGGCAGCACTGAGGAAGCCTGGGGGTGCTTTCTGCCTGCCAGGATATAAACTGCTCTGTCCCACCATGATAGATGGGTGCTTGGTGCACAGTATGAACACCTGAGTTCAAGTACCCAGCACACACATAAACACTGAGTGTGGCCGCGAAAGGTTTATGGCCCCAGCCCTGGAAGGGAGGGCAGAGACAATGAGATTTTCAGAGTTCAGTAGCCAGCCAAAGGAGCTGAAATAATGAGCTAAAGTTCTGTGAGAGACTGTGTCTCCAAAAGTGAAGAGTATCTAAGAAGGATTCCAGCAGCCCACTCCCAGCCTCCACAAGCATATGTGTATATGCTCATGTTCACATGAGCTTATACACGAGACACACACACACATACTAAACTTGTTAAAACCCAACACTGCCTTGTCTCTGCATTTGCCAGCGCTCAAATCTCCTATGGTTGAACAAGTTTGTAAGAAACTGTCTTACAGTGATCCTCATATTCTGCCCCTCACTACCACTTTTAAGGGCCTTCCACCAAGTTAAAAGGCAGAAGGCCCAACATTTTCCTCAATGATGCCAACTGCCCTTTGGTTTTGGTAAAAATAGAGATTATTCCATTTGTGGAAGGAGCAACCGACCCTCTGGAGAGTCAAATCTAAAGGAGGAAAGCAGGAGCAGAAATAAGGAGCTGCAAAAACATTTATTACCCGTTTTGAACCATCAAGACCTATCGTGCTCAGTAGAAACCATAACATTATGATCTCATTGTCCCTTGATCAATTACAGTATTAGAATTCTGCCCCAGATAAGCATTTAGTAATACGCATTTCACCACAAGAGAGATGATTGATGTTCACTCAGATTTTCCAAGCTACCAATGGAAGAACTATAATACTCTAGCTGTTGTTTTTATATGTATTTGAATCCTATTGATAATTTGTGGTCCAAATTTGGATTTGGTTCAGGCCAAGACAAACTTTCTAGCAATGAGGAAAAGCCATGCAGGTGGCCATTGGTGAGCACTAGGGGCAGAGCAGAGGTTGCCAGGGCACCAGCTCACCATCCTCTTTGATGCATATGGATTGACTGGTTTCAGAACCGGGTCACTCATCAAAACCACGTGGAGTGCCAAGAAGACACCTACTCCTCAAAGTTGAAGACGTGAGGAATCTGGTGTTCTGAGTGGTATTAATCAATGAAAGAAATTTAAAACCCTCTTATGCCCAGCACTGGTCTTCAAGGTACTGCTAAAACCCCTAGAAAGTACCAGGGATGTCTGTGAATAGGGGTGATGGGTGCCTTGTGAACAAGAGAGGAAAATGTAAACATAAGGCCTTTTCAATAGTATGCTTTAAATATATGTGCCCATCACATCCATATGTTGGTACCCAAGACCCAATGTGATAAGTAAACCCTAAGAACAGGATGATAAAAGTAATCAGGAGTCTGGAGAGATGCATCAGAGGCTAAGATCATGTAATGCTCTTGGTTCCCAGCACCATATCTGACAGCTCACAACCTCCTGTAACTCTAGTTTCAAAGTGCCCAACACCTTTAGTCTCTGTCTCTGTCTCTCTGTCTCTGTCTCTCTCTCTCTCTCGTCTCTCTCTCTCTCTCTCTCTCTCTCACACACACACACACACACACTGTATCTCTCTTAAAAATAACACTATAATAGAAATAACTCAGGGGCACTAGCCAGGCTCTCTTACTCATCCAGTTGAAATTGCAGAAGGAAGCCTGCTACAGACACCGAATACAGGCACTATAACCATGTGCTTCCCAGCCTCCAGAAAGACCAGCTGAATAACCAGAATTGAGCTAATAAATCAACATGGCCACATCAACCTCATGTCTATATGGGTCTGAGTTCACGGTGCATGAGAAAATGCCAAAGCCAGTATTAGAGAAACACATTCCAGGAAAGGGTGAGCCTGGTGTTTTACAGAGGTTTAGGCCACTGTGGGGGTAAAAGTAGTCCATCAGAAGCAAGGCTTGAAGCATTCAGAGAGCAAGAAGAAGTAAGGAGGAGGGTAACTCAGAACTGGGCATAGGCAAAAGCTATGAATCAGGCAGCAAAGCTGGATGGAAATCAGCCAGGTAGAGAACAAGCTGTGCCTAAATGTCAATGCTTGGGAAAGACCCAAGCGGCTCTAGGAATCCTAGGAGAGCCACAGAAGCTTAAAGGGCAACACTAATAGGTAAGAGTGGTCCTCAGCATCCAGCCCAAGGCACCATGACTTCTGAAGCCATGCCTCCAGGGGAACCTGTCTCATTCAACACAGAGGCTGAGCAGTGGAAGGGTCGTCTCTCAGAACATCCACTCCAAGAGAAGTCCCCCACCTGAAGACTGTCTGGAATGGTGGATTCTGCTGACTAGAAGGGTCCAGGCTCACTGTCTCTTAGGCCTTCAGAGTAGAAAGCCTGGGGTGTGTTCAGAGACAAAGTGTGCCATTGCCTTGAGTTGATAACCTTGGTCCTACTGTGTGAACCCCAGGAAAGTCCTTCATCTCTCAAATTCACTGTATTGCCTTCAAGATAAAAGTGCAGGAAGGAAAGATAAAGCCTCCAGGAGCTTAGACTGGCCATCAACAAAGCTGCAGCCAATATTTCCCAGCCAGGTGCTGGCTTTGTCCATGTTATCTCCAGACTCTACACACTTGGTGTCCAGCCAAGCTGAATGGAGGTAGTGAGTCTGGAATCTGGTTGCTCTCAGTGGGGCAGTGGGGCAGCCTGTTCACGGAGGTGCAGAGTTACTTATTGCAGGCTATCATGTTCACTGCAGATAGCACAAAGGCTATCAACAGGGCTGTTACCTTAGCAACAGCAGGGAACCTGGTCTTTCTTGGTAAATTAAGCTAGGTGGAACCAGCATGTACACTTCTTTTAGCACTTTCAGCTTCTGACTTTGGACTTTCTGGGTTTCCATTTATTATTGGGTATCATGACCCAGTTGTTAATGTACAAAACCAACAAATTAATATGATTAGATGTGTAAGAAAGTGAATTGGTATGATGAGTGATTTTAATGCAAAAGCCTAGATACACTTCATTTCTGATTTGATTTCTGGTGAATATATATTGATTATTTCAATTGAGCCAGGCCACAACCTAGGTTCTCACACAGAGTGATCAACAAGGCAATCCCAGGAGCTGTGTTTGTATATTTTATGCTGCTACAATGAAATACTCAAGGCAAATAACCTCACAAAGAGAAGATATGGGTATTTAATTAACAATTTTTGGAGGCTGAATATCAAAAAAATCAGTGTGCAGGCAATGGGGAAGGTCCCTTTTGTGTATAGGCAGTGTCGGAGGCGCCCAAGGGGAATCTGGTTAGTCAAATTAGCTAACTCTGAGTTCAGTGAGAGACACTGCTTCAGTTAATAAAGCAGAGAGTGATTGAAAAAGATACCTCTGACCTCTACATGCACATATGCACACATGGGCCTAATAAAGACATGCATTTATATCATATGCACATACATGCAGAATAAAGAACGATGGCCCCCTAGATCTCACTTCTCAGAATTTCCATGGCACCTCTATATGTCATCACCATGGGGACCAGCTTCCCAACTCCTGAACTTTGGGGAAAAAAGCACATTGAGCTTCTGCAAGTGCAAACTCCAGAAAGCTTTCCATAAAATCAAGTACTTCATCCAGTGCCACACAGGTTGCTTTTTAAGCCTGGGCATTAAAATGCTTCTAAACCAAGTGAGGGGGAAGCCTCCCTTCTGAGAATATTGTTAAACTTTATTCTGTCTGTAATGGAACGATGGCCAGGGCTACCATCTGCCTATACATCTCAGTGATGCTGAGAATGAGCTAGTGACAACATTGATGTACTCACTCCAATGCTGAGCTGAGGAACGCTTGAGAAAATGAAGGTTGGGAATAGTTGAGAAAATGAAGGTTGGGAACTGTAGCACTTACTTACAAAATGGTCAAATATGAGGAAGGACTACTACATTACTTTTATGATGTGAAAATGTTAAGCAGAAATGTAGCTTTATGCTGACAGATCTGACACGATGTCAGGATTATCACAGGGTGCTGGCTTTGATAAAAACCTAGTGAAATGGTTCAACTAGTCATTTGTTGATAACATCTTGCAAAACTTCATTAATGACACAGGAATGACCAGTTTTATTATACCCAAGTTCTTGTATTTTAGACTTTCATAATTGTCTGCAGTGACATGAAGATTGGGCAAACAGACTTCATAGGAGAATCAGAAGAGACTCAAGTCTTTGCCTACCTTTCACCTATAAAACTAACTACTTCATTTAATTTGCTTAGTCTAGTGCATAGCTGTGGAAAGTCATGGGCTAGTCATAGAATGGTGGTGGTATAAACTCCAAGTGAGAAAAATATCTTTGGATTATAGGGGGAAATATTAATTAAGAAATAGCTCATCATTTCAGTCTCGTTTCTGAAATATATGATGGTTCCATCAGATGTCATGAATGCCTCACCATCATCTTAAGAAGGTGAATGAGTTTGGTAAGCCAGGCTGGGTCACAGGGTGCTAGTGACCCTATCGTTGAGCAGGAAAGGTAAATGGAACATTTGTTAAATTTATTTTTAAATTTGTTAAATTTGATTCCAAAATTTATTTGGAATCAAAACAAAGGAATTTTCCCCTCTTTGAAATGATTTGAATATCCTAGTGTAATAGGCATGTGGCTATTTTCCATTGACAATAAAATCACCAAAAAGTCCCATGTTACCACATATATTCAAACATTTTTTCCTCTCTTGAAAAAAAACACATGAGATTGCTTAGGGTCTATACACTGACAGTGTTCACACTAAACATAAACATAGAAGGACCTTCAATTGAAGGTCAGAGAAACTCCAAATTTCTTTTCACGAGACTTAAAGTCTGGGTACATTAACATTAAGCTCTACCTGCCTATTCTTAGGTTTCCTTACCGTGTTGTTCAGGCCCTGAGGCAGAATAAGATGGCTCTCTAGTCACTGTGCCCTAAGTCTGCTCCCAGGTGCCCTTCAATACACACCTGGTTTGGTTAAACCTCATGCTCGACTTGTCTGGGTTCACACTCCCCTAGGAGACTGTGAATTCAGCTCTGGGTGTTCCAGAGAAAAGAATCATCAGTCTGGGTGTTCCAGAGAAAAGAATCATCAGTCCGAGTGGTGCCATCTGTGAGGGGGGAGTGGAGAGGGAAGATGAGAGAAGCAAGTGAGTGGTTCTCTGCCTTAGTGCGGGGTTCATAGTACCCTGAAACCAGGAGCAAAATTGATTCATTTGCGTTAGGTGTTTGGCTACAGTGATGGTAAAAATAACTTACATGCACGTCCACTCGACCTCACTGACTGTAACTATTCCATCAAGGGCTTTGAGAACATTTTGAATCATTGACATAGGCCACCTTGGGTTTGGGGAAGATGCCAAGATCCCCTGAGGGTCTTAGTCTTGAGAGTAGGGTGAACAGCACAGAGATTCCGTTAGCAAGGAATACAAGATGAGGTGTGTTAGGAGGAATCTGGGAGCAGAGCTCAGTGGTAAAGTAGGTTATGAGGGAAAGTGATGCTCAAATGAGCCACATCTGGACCACATTCTACCCTGGCTTAGGTTCCCCATAGTCCAACATCTCTAGGTTAAGAATGTACTCCACCCCCAGCTGGCTCACAGTGTTTTCTGACTGCACAGATCAAATACAACCCCAACCAGTCATAATTCTCAGCTGAGCCGGGTTGAAGGGACTCAGGTCACTGCTGATTTGCCTCTGCACATGTACATAGATAGGGCAAGTGCTCATGCATGTGCACTCACACATGTGAGTGGTGTGTGAGTGTACAAACACTCACACACACACACACACACACACACACACACAAAGAGGTGGGAGAGAAGGAGAGGGAGGGAGACCCAGAAATGAAAAACATGAGAGTACTTTTTAAAAGCTTCCTCCATATTTTTATGTAGTTTGAATTTAAACTTTTTGTGAGGATATTATTAAATTTTATGAGACTGTGTCCATGAAATATCGGGCCACGCAGCTACAAACCCTTCTGGAATCCTTGGCAAAACACTGTGGACTCTGACCTTGACCCACCCACCATTTGTTCTCCTTCAGCTCATCAATTGTCTGAGATGTCTGACTCCACACTAACCGAGTCTCCCTGAATGCACACTCTGTTTGTGTCTGAGCATGGTGAAAGTCTGAAAGACTACACCACAGTGTCACACCAACCCCGTCTGTGCACAGGTCCAGACTGCAGAGAATGGAGCTGTCAGACACCCACCTAGAACAAACCTCCTGTCAGAAGGTTTCACATTTCATAAAACTGTTTTGTTGGTTTATTCTTGGTGAGTTGGGGTCCTGCAAACCAGGCAGACAAAGGTGGCTACTCTGTAAAGCTGGCCATGCAGTCACTGATGGGCCCTTGAACAACACAAAATTGAAAGTATCAGGAAGCAACCTGGAATGTAATTTTTACATTGCTAATGAAGAGAAGGCTAGTTTAAAATGTAATTTATATTTGCTTCTAAAAAAAAATAACAAAACAAACCAAGAAGGTTTGCTTGGTTTTAGAAACAAATGCCAAAGGAAGCATTGTGTTTACATAGAAAGACTACAGTGTAATCACAGAAATGAAGAATTCTGTGCATTATATTCAATTAGAGGATCACTCAGTGGGAATTCATATCAAAAACAGAAACACAGCAACACAAAATAGACACACGGGTTGAGGAAATACTGGGATGCTGACGTAGCAAGCCTTCCTTTCTTGCAAAGATTAATCAGAACGGCAACTTACCTTTATGCTATCTGTGATTGCTTAGTAGATGGTGAACAGTTTATTCTACAAATGGTTCAGATCTTCTGTGATATTTTTAACACAACATTTAAAAACTTTTAGTTTAAACCAAACAACAATAAAACCCAGTTCAGGGATGGGAGCTGATCCAAACAAATACTGTGACAGAGAACCTGAACCCACTGCATGTGGGCTACCGGGCTACTTAGCTTTGGATGGGGTGTGTGTATATGCACTGGATATGTTTGTTCCCAAGCTGACTGCATAGTTTAAATGGGTGATAGGAGTGGTAGTTCCTTTATAAAGATTATTTTAAAGGAAACTGACTGTGTATTGGCTTGTTTTTAAAGTTGTAAACTTATAAGTTTTCTTATAATCTCTTGCAGTCCAAGAAAGTGGCCTTTTTTTTTATTGTTATGCTCATGTCTGAACAACAAACCCTTTATATACTGGACAGAAAATAGAGGAGAAAAAATGTTAGTATATTGTTCAACAGTTACAATGAATTTAAATATTCTATGCAGAGAAAGGCTCCTTAAGAATCAGGAAGTAAACTGACTTTACCAAACTCAGGAGAAACAACTTACAAGGCTCAAAGAGTCCCTGAAACTCATAAGAGTCATCAGACCCATCCCTAAAGTCATATAAGCAGTAATACTCCTGAAGAGAGGAGACTCCCTGACAGGTAGTAAAACTGCCTAAACAATTTAAGGATGTTGTTCTCCCTAGTAAGGATTGTTAATTTGAGTTGGGAAATTGGATGAAAGAATCCATCTTATGTCTTCAAAGCTTTCAAACTCACCACTAATCCAATGTAATACAAATTAAAGAATGATACTGTGTTTTAGACATGCTGCCGAAACCTGACAAGGTTTGCTGACTTGTAGTTTTGGCAAATCATATGAACACAGATAGTTCTACATAGGACAAGAAACTTCACCTGGGGGGCATTTTGACAGTACTTAGTAACCCATTTTGGTTCATGGTTTTAAAGGGCTCAGATCATGGTCTCTCGACCTGTGGCCTTTGAAGATAGCTCCATGGTGAAAGGATGGTGTGCCAAAGAATCATATCTTGCCAGAGTGGTCATTACTGTAACCCATAGAGCTCACAGTCTGGTAAAATTGTCAATGACTGTTTTCCATAGGCAGGACAAGAAAGGAGCAGGATGCCACCAAGCATTCAACTCTAGCTGTCTATCTCCTCCAGCTGGGCTCTCCTAAAGTTTGAAGAACATTCTAAATTAGTACTACTGGAAGGTAGGAAGGCAAATGTTTGATATTTAGGCCTGTAGGGGGAAATTTTATATTCAAACCATTATATATATATATATGTGCTAACAATCCAAAAAAAAAAAAACCTACAACCAATAAATGTTTTTAAGGCTTTCAAACTCATCAATCAATATAATGCAAATTAAAGAATGACACTGCTTTAGACCTACTGCCAAAGACTGACAAGGACTGCTGATTCGTAGTCTTGGCAAGTAGGGTGAGAAGGGCCAATCCCACACAGGAGAAGGAACCTACATGTGTATGAACTTCCCCTCAGGCATTTTGTCAGCCCCTACAAAAGCCTTCAATACCTTTACAGTCTTTGAAGTAAGAACACTTTCAGGATTTTATCCTAAGGAAATAATTAGTGAAGCATGAACCATTTTTAATGTGCCAAGACTGTCTCTATTGAGTTATTTGTAACATTAAAAGAGGGGGAATAGAATCATTAACTGTATAACATTAGGGATCTAGTTAAATGTGTGTGCTCACAGACAGAGACATTGCTCAACAGAACTTATGTTTGCAGATGCTATTTAGCAAGTGGGGGATGCTTATATTATGTTAACCACAAGGACTTCACTTGTTGGCTAGAAGAGACTAGCCAGGTTTGGGAGTCAAGGAACAGAGTTCAGTGTTCAGGCTTGGAAGATTATTTGACCTGTCAGAGCCACAGCTGCTTTATCTATAAAATGGGAAGAATGAATATGTTGCAAGATTCTTTTAAGGCTTAATTAGAACAAGGCATATAGGACTGGTGTGTGTAGGAAGTAGCTTCATGGTAGAATACTTACCTAATATGGGAGAACACTCCTAATAGGATGACCCCTGAAACGGTGTTTGGGAAGAAAAGAAAATATACAGGAAGTGCTTTGCTTGGCCCATAGTGAACATGCATTTACAAGGCTGTTTAAGTCATCTAAATATCACCAGCATTTGATAGCCTAAATTGTCAACAGAGGTTTAGAATAATCTAGTACACATGCCTTCAGGAACACTAGTGAGGAATTTTTTAGTCTCTGCATGTATTAGTGAGAAATTATGAGGTTAACGGTAAGTGAGAAGACTCACACTAAAACCAAATAGCACCATTTCCTGGATCCTGGACTGCTATTTGAAGAGAGAGAGAGTGAGCTGAGCATTGGCATTCATTCCTTCCTGCTTCCTGACTGCAGATGCAAGGCGACCAGCTCTTGGCATCATGGCTTCGTCATGTGACAGGCAATACCTCTGAACCGTGAGCCAAAATCAACCTTTTCTCCCTTAAGTTGCTTTTGTCAGGCTATTGGTTACAGTGACTTAGGTATTATATGCAAATGAAGTTTCGATAACATCAGTAATAACTGGAGTGGAGCCAGAGAGAGCAATCATCTGTAATCATATCTGACACCCTCTTATGGAGTGTCTGAGGACAGCTACAGTGTACTTACATATAATAAATGAATAAATATCAAAAAAGGGAGAAGGTCCCATCTTAATCTGTTCACAGAACTCTAATCTACTTTGTCACACACTCTCTCATCCAAGCATCCCATCATACTCTCAGTTTCATTCCTTTTTACCATTCAGCTCCTGCCACATTATTTCATTCCCATTTTCCCTATAACTCACTCCCTCTCTTGCTTATGTATGCAAGAGAATATCAAATGCCCATCACTGATTTGACCATCTGTGTGCTTCCCAGACACACATTGGTGGATTGGAGTCCTTGCTTCCTTAGGGTTTAAAATGTTCGGCAAGGAAATAAATATCTGCAAATGAATATCAGATGTCAGGTGATGCAAGTTCCTCTGCTTTCATTTAACCCTGGATATTAAAAGCAGCTGATGGGCTGCTGTGTGGCTGTGGGAAGGAGGGGCCTGTGACCGTGGGCTGAACCATGGGAAGAAAGGCACAGTTTCTTGGCATCTTTTATTTTGGCTTTCTCAGAGTCTCTTCTAATTGGATGACCAATCTTGCTAGCTACCTGCTGGCCAGGTAACAAGGGCTTTAGGCTCCCAGTACTCAATAGAATTTCTCAGGTCTCGACTGACTTGACCCCGTGCAGAAAAAGAATCCCAACATGAACTAGATGCTTCCAAGGCTTGTCCACTTAGCTTCTCAGCTGTGGTTGGTCATAGTTGAATGCCAAGGGCATTGGAACCTAACTCAACTGAGATCAAGTTTCCCAGTGTGTACATGCATGTTTACAAGGAGACTTTTAGATCATTGAACTAACTTCACCATGCTGAAGACCATCACAAGGATAGTGACTAGTGATGTCTCAAGCCTGAAGTTGTAATCTAGGAATCGAAACACAGGTTTGAATTAGAACTGACACTGGAAGCAAGAAGCTCAGGGTCTAATATGGGAAAGGCAAAAGAGAATTGGCCTGGCTGGGCCTAACTCTACAGAGATAATGACATGAATGTGCCCTCCTATTTAACCCATTTTCCTATGCTCAGCAATGACACATTTAAAGCAAATAACT